>NC_136063.1:1281922105-1283172105 GCF_964261635.1 Lissotriton helveticus
TACTTGTAGAACTGATGATCTCTAGACCCGATACATGTCCCGGGTTTTTGGATATCGCCCGAGACATGGCTAGGGTTTCGGGATAACTTCACTCATCAGTAGAGAAAATAGTTAGGGGTGGAAGAGAAGGCGGCCAAACAACCGTCAGTGGCCTCGATGCCCGAACCGGCACGCAGGTGCGTCGTCCAGGAGCCCGTCGGCTGAAAGCTCAAGGGAGCCTATTTGTAGAAGCAATCGCAATGGAGCGCACACCGCTAGCCCCTCCTCCGGATCGCCCCTAGGGACTCTGGTACATGGAGTTCTTGAGTGGTTCACCCCAGTGGGTGCAAGTAGGTACTTGTAGAACTGATGATCTCTAGACCCGATACATGTCCCGGGTTTTTGGATATCGCCCGAGACATGGCTAGGGTTTCGGGATAACTTCCCTCATCAGTAGAGAACATAGTTAGGGGTGGAAGAGAAGGCCGCCAAACAACCGTCAATGGCCTCGATGCACAAACCGGCACGCAGGTGCGTCGTCCAGGAGCCCGTCGGCTCAAAGCTCAAGGGAGCCTATTTGTAGAAGCAATCGCAATGGAGCGCACACCGCTAGCCCCTCCTCCGGATCGCCCCTAGGGACTCTGGTACATGGAGTTCTTGAGTGGTTCACCCCAGTGGGTGCAAGTAGGTACTTGTAGAACTGATGATCTCTAGACCCGATACATGTCCCGGGTTTTTGGATATCGCCCGAGACATGGCTCGGGTTTTGGGATAACTTCCCTCATCAGTAGAGAAAATAGTTAGGGGTGGAAGAGAAGGCCGCCAAACAACCGTCAATGGCCTCGATGCCCAAACCGGCACGCAGGTGCGTTGTCCAGGAGCCCGTCGGCTCAAAGCTCAAGGGAGCCTATTTGTAGAAGCAATCGCAATGGAGCGCACACCGCTAGTCCCTCCTCCGGATCGCCCCTAGGGACTCTGGTACATGGAGTTCTTGAGTGGTTCACCCCAGTGGGTGCAAGTAGGTACTTGTAGAACTGATGATCTCTAGACCCGATACATGTCCCGGGTTTTTGGATATCGCCCGAGACATGGTTCGGGTTTCGGGATAACTTCCCTCATCAGTAGAGAAAAAGGTTAGGGGTGGAAGAGAAGGCCGCCAAACAACCGTCAATGGCCTCGATGCCCGAACCGGCACGCAGGTGCGTCGTCCAGGAGCCCGTCGGCTCAAAGCTCAAGGGAGCCTATTTGTAGAAGCTATCGCAATGGAGCGCACACCGCTAGCCCCTCCTCCGGATCGCCCCTAGGGACTCTGGTACATGGAGTTCTTGAGTGGTTCACCCCAGTGGGTGCAAGTAGGTACTTGTAGAACTGATGATCTCTAGACCCGATACATGTCCCGGGTTTTTGGATATCGCCCGAGACATGGCTCGGGTTTCGGGATAACTTCCCTCATTAGTAGAGAAAATAGTTAGGGGTGGAAGAGAAGGCCGCAAAACAACCGTCAATGGCCTCGATGCCCGAACCGGCACGCAGGTGCGTCGTCCAGGAGCCCGTCTGCTCAAAGCTCAAGGGAGCCTATTTGTAGAAGCAATCGCAATGGAGCGCACACCGCTAGCCCCTCCTCCGGATCGCCCCTAGGGACTCTGGTACATGGAGTTCTTGAGTGGTTCACCCCAGTGGGTGCAAGTAGGTACTTGTAGAACTGATGATCTCTAGACCCGATACATGTCCCGGGTTTTTGGATATCGCCCGAAACATGGCTCGGGTTTTGGGATAACTTCCCTCATCAGTAGAGAAAATAGTTAGGGGTGGAAGAGAAGGCCGCCAAACAACCGTCAATGGCCTCGATGCCCGAACCGGCACGCAGGTGCGTCGTCCAGGAGCCCGTCGGCTCAAAGCTCAAGGGAGCCTATTTGTACAAGCAATCGCAATGGAGCGCACACCGCTAGCCCCTCCTCCGGATCGCCCCTAGGGACTCTGGTACATGGAGTTCTTGAGTGGTTCACACCAGTGGGTGCAAGTAGGTACTTGTAGAACTGATGATCTCTAGACCCGATACATGTCCCGGGTTTTTGGATATCGCCCGAGACATGGCTTGGGTTTCGGGATAACTTCCCTCATCAGTAGAGAAAATATTTAGGGGTGGAAGAGAAGGCGGCCAAACAACCGTCAATGGCCTCGATGCCCGAACCGGCACGCAGGTGCGTCGTCCAGGAGCCTGTCGGCTGAAAGCTCAAGGGAGCCTATTTGTAGAAGCAATCGCAATGGAGCGCACACCGCTAGCCCCTCCTCCGGATCGCCCCTAGGGACTCTGGTACATGGAGTTCTTGAGTGGTTCACCCCAGTGGGTGCAAGTAGGTACTTGTAGAACTGATGATCTCTAGACCCGATACATGTCCCGGGTTTTTGGATATCGCCCGAGACATGGCTCGGGTTTCGGGATAACTTCCCTCATCAGTAGAGAACATAGTTAGGGGTGGAAGAGAAGGCCGCCAAACAACCGTCAATGGCCTCGATGCCCAAACCGGCACGCAGGTGCGTCGTCCAGGAGCCCGTCGGCTCAAAGCTCAAGGGAGCCTATTTGGAGAAGCAATCGCAATGGAGTGCACACCGCTAGCCCCTCCTCCGCATCGCCCCTAGGGACTCTGGTACATGGAGTTCTTGAGTGGTTCACTCCAGTGGGTGCAAGTAGGTACTTGTAGAACTGATGATCTCTAGACCCGATACATGTCCCGGGTTTTTGGATATCGCCCGAGACATGGCTCGGGTTTTGGGATAACTTCCCTCATCAGTAGAGAAAATAGTTAGGGGTGGAAGAGAAGGCCGTCAAACAACCGTCAATGGCCTCGATGCCCGAACCGGCACCAGGTGCGTCGTCCAGGAGCCCGTCGGCTCAAAGCTCAAGGGAGCCTATTTGTAGAAGCAATCGCAATGGAGCGCACACCGCTAGCCCCTCCTCCGGATCGCCCCTAGGGACTCTGGTACATGGAGTTCTTGAGTGGTTCACCCCAGTGGGTGCAAGTAGGTACTTGTAGAACTGATGATCTCTAGACCCGATACATGTCCCGGGTTTTTGGATATCGCCCGAGACATGGCTCGGGTTTCGGGATAACTTCACTCATCAGTAGAGAAAATAGTTAGGGGTGGAAGAGAAGGCGGCCAAACAACCGTCAATGGCCTCGATGCCCGAACCGGCACGCAGGTGCGTCGTCCAGGAGCCCGTCGGCTGAAAGCTCAAGGGAGCCTATTTGTAGAAGCAATCGCAATGGAGCGCACACCACTAGCCCCTCCTCCGGATCGCCCCTAGGGACTCTGGTACATGGAGTTCTTGAGTGGTTCACCCCAGTGGGTGCAAGTAGGTACTTGTAGAACTGATGATCTCTAGACCCGATACATGTCCCGGGTTTTTGGATATCGCCCGAGACATGGCTAGGGTTTCGGGATAACTTCCCTCATCAGTAGAGAACATAGTTAGGGGTGGAAGAGAAGGCCGCCAAACAACCGTCAATGGCCTCGATGCCCAAACCGGCACGCAGGTGCGTCGTCCAGGAGCCCGTCGGCTCAAAGCTCAAGGGAGCCTATTTGTAGAAGCAATCGCAATGGAGCGCACACCGCTAGCCCCTCCTCCGGATCGCCCCTAGGGACTCTGGTACATGGAGTTCTTGAGTGGTTCACCCCAGTGGGTGCAAGTAGGTACTTGTAGAACTGATGATCTCTAGACCCGATACATGTCCCGGGTTTTTGGATATCGCCCGAGACATGGCTCGGGTTTTGGGATAACTTCCCTCATCAGTAGAGAAAATAGTTAGGGGTGGAAGAGAAGGCCACCAAACAACCGTCAATGGCCTCGATGCCCAAACCGGCACGCAGGTGCGTTGTCCAGGAGCCCGTCGGCTCAAAGCTCAAGGGAGCCTATTTGTAGAAGCAATCGCAATGGAGCGCACACCGCTAGTCCCTCCTCCGGATCGCCCCTAGGGACTCTGGTACATGAAGTTCTTGAGTGGTTCACCCCAGTGGGTGCAAGTAGGTACTTGTAGAACTGATGATCTCTAGACCCGATACATGTCCCGGGTTTTTGGATATCGCCCGAGACATGGTTCGGGTTTCGGGATAACTTCCCTCATCAGTAGAGAAAAAGGTTAGGGGTGGAAGAGAAGGCCGCCAAACAACCGTCAATGGCCTCGATGCCCGAACCGGCACGCAGGTGCGTCGTCCAGGAGCCCGTCGGCTCAAAGCTCAAGGGAGCCTATTTGTAGAAGCTATCGTAATGGAGCGCACACCGCTAGCCCCTCCTCCGGATCGCCCCTAGGGACTCTGGTACATGGAGTTCTTGAGTGGTTCACCCCAGTGGGTGCAAGTAGGTACTTGTAGAACTGATGATCTCTAGACCCGATACATGTCCCGGGTTTTTGGATATCGCCTGAGACATGGCTCGGGTTTCGGGATAACTTCCCTCATTAGTAGAGAAAATAGTTAGGGGTGGAAGAGAAGGCCGCAAAACAACCGTCAATGGCCTCGATGCCCGAACCGGCACGCAGGTGCGTCGTCCAGGAGCCCGTCTGCTCAAAGCTCAAGGGAGCCTATTTGTAGAAGCAATCGCAATGGAGCGCACACCGCTAGCCCCTCCTCCGGATCGCCCCTAGGGACTCTGGTACATGGAGTTCTTGAGTGGTTCACCCCAGTGGGTGCAAGTAGGTACTTGTAGAACTGATGATCTCTAGACCGGATACATGTCCCGGGTTTTTGGATATCGCCAGAGACATGGCTCGGGTTTTGGGATAACTTCCCTCATCAGTAGAGAAAATAGTTAGGGGTGGAAGAGAAGGCCGCCAAACAACCGTCAATGGCCTCGATGCCCGAACCGGCACGCAGGTGCGTTGTCCAGGAGCCCGTCGGCTCAAAGCTCAAGGGAGCCTATTTGTACAAGCAATCGCAATGGAGCGCACACCGCTAGCCCCTCCTCCGGATCGCCCCTAGGGACTCTGGTACATGGAGTTCTTGAGTGGTTCACACCAGTGGGTGCAAGTAGGTACTTGTAGAACTGATGATCTCTAGACCCGATACATGTCCCGGGTTTTTGGATATCGCCCGAGACATGGCTTGGGTTTCGGGATAACTTCCCTCATCAGTAGAGAAAATATTTAGGGGTGGAAGAGAAGGCGGCCAAACAACCGTCAATGGCCTCGATGCCCGAACCGGCACGCAGGTGCGTCGTCCAGGAGCCTGTCGGCTCAAAGCTCAAGGGAGCCTATTTGTAGAAGCAATCGCAATGGAGCGCACACCGCTAGCCCCTCCTCCGGATCGCCCCTAGGGACTCTGGTACATGGAGTTCTTGAGTGGTTCACCCCAGTGGGTGCAAGTAGGTACTTGTAGAACTGATGATCTCTAGACCCGATACATGTCCCGGGTTTTTGGATATCGCCCGAGACATGGCTCGGGTTTCGGGATAACTTCCCTCATCAGTAGAGAACATAGTTAGGGGTGGAAGAGAAGGCCGACAAACAACCGTCAATGGCCTCGATGCCCAAACCGGCACGCAGGTGCGTCGTCCAGCAGCCCGTCGGCTCAAAGCTCAAGGGAGCTCATTTGGAGAAGCAATCGCAATGGAGTGCACACCGCTAGCCCCTCCTCCGCATCGCCCCTAGGGACTCTGGTACATGGAGTTCTTGAGTGGTTCACTCCAGTGGGTGCAAGTAGGTACTTGTAGAACTGATGATCTCTAGACCCGATACATGTCCCGGGTTTTTGGATATCGCCCAAGACATGGCTCGGGTTTCGGGATAACTTCCCTCATTAGTAGAGAAAATAGTTAGGGGTGGAAGAGAAGGCCGCAAAACAACCGTCAATGGCCTCGATGCACGAACCGGCACGCAGGTGCGTCGTCCAGGAGCCCGTCGGCTCAAAGCTCAAGGGAGCCTATTTGTAGAAGCAATCGCAATGGAGCGCACACCGCTAGCCCCTCCTCCTGATCGCCCCTAGGGACTCTGGTACATGGAGTTCTTGAGTGGTTCACCCCAGTGGGTGCAAGTAGGTACTTGTAGAACTGATGATCTCTAGACCCGATACATGTCCCGGGTTTTTGGATATCGCCCGAGACATGGCTCGGGTTTTGGGATAACTTCCCTCATCAGTAGAGAAAATAGTTAGGGGTGGAAGAGAAGGCTGCCAAACAACCGTCAATGGCCTCGATGCCCGAACCGGCACGCAGGTGCGTCCTCCAGGAGCCTGTCGGCTAAAAGCTCAAGGGAGCCTATTTGTACAAGCAATCGCAATGGAGCGCACACCGCTAGCCCCTCCTCCGGATCGCCCCTAGGGACTCCGGTACATGGAGTTCTTGAGTGGTTCACCCCAGTGGGTGCAACTAGGTACTTGTAGAACTGATGATCTCTAGACCCGATACATGTCCCGGGTTTTTGGATATCGCCCGAGACATGGCTCGGGTTTCGGGATAACTTCCCTCATCAGTAGAGAAAATAGTTAGGGGTGGAAGAGAAGGCCGCCAAACAACCGTCAATGGCCTCGATGCCCGAACCGGCACGCAGGTGTGTCGTCCAGGAGCCCGTCGGCTCAAAGCTCAAGGGAGCCTATTTGTACAAGCAATCGCAATGGAGCGCACACCGCTAGCCCCTCCTCCGGATCACCCCTAGGGACTCTGGTACATGGAGTTCTTGAGTGGTTCACACCAGTGGGTGCAAGTAGGTACTTGTAGAACTGATGATCTCTAGACCGGATACCTGTCCCGGGTTTTTGGATATCGCCCGAGACATGGCTCTGGTTTCGGGATAACTTCCCTCATCAGTAGAGAAAATAGTTAGGGGTGGAAGAGAAGGCGGCCAAACAACCGTCAATGGCCTCGATGCCCGAACCGACACGCAGGTGCGTCGTCCAGGAGCCTGTCGGCTCAAAGCTCAAGGGAGCCTATTTGTAGAAGCAATCGCAATGGAGCGCACACCGCTAGCCCCTCCTCCGGATCGCCCCTAGGGACTCTGGTACATGGAGTTCTTGAGTGGTTCACCCCAGTGGGTGCAAGTAGGTACTTGTAGAACTGATGATCTCTAGACCCGATACATGTCCCCGGTTTTTGGATATCGCCCGAGACATGGCTCGGGTTTCGGGATAACTTCCCTCATCAGTAGAGAACATAGTTAGGGGTGGAAGAGAAGGCCGCCAAACAACCGTCAATGGCCTCGATGCCCAAACCGGCACGCAGGTGCATCGTCCAGGAGCCCGTCGGCTCAAAGCTCAAGGGAGCCTATTTGTAGAAGCAATCGCAATGGAGCGCACACCGCTAGCCCCTCCTCCGGATCGCCCCTAGGGACTCTGGTACATGGAGTTCTTGAGTGGTTCACTCCAGTGGGTGCAAGTAGGTACTTGTAGAACTGATGATCTCTAGACCCGATACATGTCCCGGGTTTTTGGATATCGCCCGAGACATGGCTCGGGTTTTGGGATAACTTCCCTCATCAGTAGAGAAAATAGTTAGGGGTGGAAGAGAAGGCCGCCAAACAACCGTCAATGGCCTCGATGCCCGAACCGGCACGCAGGTGCGTCGTCCAGGAGCCCGTCGGCTCAAAGCTCAAGGGAGCCTATTTGTAGAAGCAATCGCAATGGAGCGCACACCGCTAGCCCCTCCTCCGGATCGCCCCTAGGGACTCTGGTACATGGAGTTCTTGAGTGGTTCACCCCAGTGGGTGCAAGTAGGTACTTGTAGAACTGATGATCTCTAGACCCGATACATGTCCCGGGTTTTTGGATATCGCCCGAGACATGGCTCGGGTTTCGGGATAACTTCCCTCATTAGTAGAGAAAATAGTTAGGGGTGGAAGAGAAGGCCGCAAAACAACCGTCAATGGCCTTGATGCACGAACCGGCACGCAGGTGCGTCGTCCAGGAGCCCGTCGGCTCAAAGCTCAAGGGAGCCTATTTGTAGAAGCAATCGCAATGGAGCGCACACCGCTAGCCCCTCCTCCGGATCGCCCCTAGGGACTCTGGTACATGGAGTTCTTGAGTGGTTCACCCCAGTGGGTGCAAGTAGGTACTTGTAGAACTGATGATCTCTAGACCCGATACATGTCCCGGGTTTTTTGATGTCGCCCGAGACATGGCTCGGGTTTTGGGATAAATTCCCTCATCAGTAGAGAAAATAGTTAGGGGTGGAAGAGAAGGCCGCCAAACAACCGTCAATGGCCTCGATGCCCGAACCGGCACGCAGGTGCGTCCTCCAGGAGCCCGTCGGCTCAAAGCTCAAGGGAGCCTATTTGTACAAGCAATCGCAATGGAGCGCACACCGCTAGCCCCTCCTCCGGATCGCCCCTAGGGACTCTGGTACATGGAGTTCTTGAGTGGTTCACCCCAGTGGGTGCAAGTAGGTACTTGTAGAACTGATGATCTCTAGACCCGATACATGTCCCGGGTTTTTGGATATCGCCCGAGACATGGCTCGGGTTTCGGGATAACTTCCCTCATCAGTAGAGAAAATAGTTAGGGGTGGAAGAGAAGGCCGCCAAACAACTGTCAATGGCCTCGATGCCCGAACCAGCACGCAGGTGCATCGTCCAGGAGCCCGTCGGCTCAAAGCTCAAGGGAGCCTATTTGTAGAAGCAATCGCAATGGAGCGCACACCGCTAGCCCCTCCTCCGGATCGCCCCTAGTGACTCTGGTACATGGAGTTCTTGAGTGGTTCACCCCAGTGGGTGCAAGTAGGTACTTGTAGAACTGATGATCTCTAGACCCGATACATGTCCCGGGTTTTTGGATATCGCCCGAGACATGGCTCGGGTTTCGGGATAACTTCCCTCATCAGTAGAGAAAATAGTTAGGGGTGGAAGAGAAGGCCGCCAAACAACCGTCAATGGCCTCGATGCCCAAACCGGCACGCAGGTGCGTCGTCCAGGAGCCCGTCGGCTCAAAGCTCAAGGGAGCCTATTTGTAGAAGCAATCGCAATGGAGCGCACACCGCTAGCCCCTCCTCCGGATCGCCCCTAGGGACTCTGGTACA
Source organism: Lissotriton helveticus (assembly GCF_964261635.1). Classification (NCBI taxonomy): domain Eukaryota; kingdom Metazoa; phylum Chordata; class Amphibia; order Caudata; family Salamandridae; genus Lissotriton; species Lissotriton helveticus. The sequence goes on from NC_136063.1 coordinate 1,281,931,083, forward strand.
TGGAGTTCTTGAGTGGTTCACCCCAGTGGGTGCAAGTAGGTACTTGTAGAACTGATGATCTCTAGACCCGATACATGTCCCGGGTTTTTGGATATCGCCCGAGACATGGCTCGGGTTTCGGGATAACTTCCCTCATCAGTAGAGAAAATAGTTAGGGGTGGAAGAGAAGGCCGCCAAACAACCGTCAATGGCCTTGATGCCCGAACCGGCACGCAGGTGCGTCGTCCAGGAGCCCGTCGGCTCAAAGCTTAAGGGAGCTTATTTGTAGAAGCAATCGCAATGGAGCGCACACCGCTAGCCCCTCCTCCGGATCGCCCCTAGGGACTCTGGTACATGGAGTTCTTGAGTGGTTCACCCCAGTGGGTGCAAGTAGGTACTTGTAGAACTGATGATCTCTAGACCCGATACATGTCCCGGGTTTTTTGATATCGCCCGAGACATGGCTCGGGTTTTGGGATGACTTCCCTCATCAGTAGAGAAAATAGTTAGGGGTGGAAGAGAAGGCCGCCAAACAACCGTCAATGGCCTTGCTGCCCGAACCGGCACGCAGGTGCGTCCTCCAGGAGCCCGTCGGCTCAAAGCTCAAGGGAGCCTATTTGTACAAGCAATCGCAATGGAGCGCACACCGCTAGCCCCTCCTCCGGATCGCCCCTAGGGACTCTGGTACATGGAGTTCTTGAGTGGTTCACCCCAGTGGGTGCAAGTAGGTACTTGTAGAACTGATGATCTCTAGACCTGATACATGTCCCGGGTTTTTGGTTATCGCCCGAGACATGGCTCGGGTTTCGGGATAACTTCCCTCATCAGTAGAGAAAATAGTTAGGGGTGGAAGAGAAGGCCGCCAAACAACTGTCAATGGCCTCGATGCCCGAACCAGCACGCAGGTGCGTCGTCCAGGAGCCCGTCGGCTCAAAGCTCAAGGGAGCCTATTTGTAGAAGCAATCGCAATGGAGCGCACACCGCTAGCCCCTCCTCCGGATCGCCCCAAGGGACTCTGGTACATGGAGTTCTTGAGTGGTTCACCCCAGTGGGTGCAAGTAGGTACTTGTAGAACTGATGATCTCTAGACCCGATACATGTCCCGGGTTTTTGGATATCGCCCGAGAGATGGCTCGGGTTTCGGGATAACTTCCCTCATCAGTAGAGAAAATAGTTAGGGGTGGAAGAGAAGGCCGCCAAACAACCGTCAATGGCCTCGATGCCCGAACCGGCACGCAGGTGCGTCGTCCAGGAGCCCGTCGGCTCAAAGCTCAAGGGAGCCTTTTTGTAGAAGCAATCGCAATGGAGCGCACACCGCTAGCCCCTCCTCCGGATCGCCCCTAGGGACTCTGGTACATGGAGTTCTTGAGTGGTTCACCCCAGTGGGTGCAAGTAGGTACTTGTAGAACTGATGATCTCTAGACCCGATACATGTCCCGGGTTTTTGGATATCGCCCGAGACATGGCTCGGGTTTCGGGATAACTTCCCTCATCAGTAGAGAAAATAGTTAGGGGTGGAAGAGAAGGCCGCCAAACAACCGTCAATGGCCTCGATGCCCGAACCGGCACCAGGTGCGTCGTCCAGGAGCCCGTCGGCTCAAAGCTCAAGGGAGCCTATTTGTAGAAGCAATCGCAATGGAGCGCACACCGCTAGCCCCTCCTCCGGATCGCCCCTAGGGACTCTGGTACATGGAGTTCTTGAGTGGTTCACCCCAGTGGGTGCAAGTAGGTACTTGTAGAACTGATGATCTCTAGACCCGATACATGTCCCGGGTTTTTGGATATCGCCCAAGACATGGCTCGGGTTTCGGGATAACTTCCCTCATTAGTAGAGAAAATAGTTAGGGGTGGAAGAGAAGGCCGCAAAACAACCGTCAATGGCCTCGATGCACGAACCGGCACGCAGGTGCGTCGTCCAGGAGCCCGTCGGCTCAAAGCTCAAGGGAGCCTATTTGTAGAAGCAATCGCAATGGAGCGCACACCGCTAGCCCCTCCTCCTGATCGCCCCTAGGGACTCTGGTACATGGAGTTCTTGAGTGGTTCACCCCAGTGGGTGCAAGTAGGTACTTGTAGAACTGATGATCTCTAAACCCGATACATGTCCCGGGTTTTTGGATATCGCCCGAGACATGGCTCGGGTTTTGGGATAACTTCCCTCATCAGTAGAGAAAATAGTTAGGGGTGGAAGAGAAGGCTGCCAAACAACCGTCAATGGCCTCGATGCCCGAACCGGCACGCAGGTGCGTCCTCCAGGAGCCCGTCGGCTAAAAGCTCAAGGGAGCCTATTTGTACAAGCAATCGCAATGGAGCGCACACCGCTAGCCCCTCCTCCGGATCGCCCCTAGGGACTCCGGTACATGGAGTTCTTGAGTGGTTCACCCCAGTGGGTGCAACTAGGTACTTGTAGAACTGATGATCTCTAGACCCGATACATGTCCCGGGTTTTTGGATATCGCCCGAGACATGGCTCGGGTTTCGGGATAACTTCCCTCATCAGTAGAGAAAATAGTTAGGGGTGGAAGAGAAGGCCGCCAAACAACCGTCAATGGCCTCGATGCCCGAACCGGCACGCAGGTGCGTCGTCCAGGAGCCCGTCGGCTCAAAGCTCAAGGGAGCCTATTTGTACAAGCAATCGCAATGGAGCGCACACCGCTAGCCCCTCCTCCGGATCGCCCCTAGGGACTCTGGTACATGGAGTTCTTGAGTGGTTCACACCAGTGGGTGCAAGTAGGTACTTGTAGAACTGATGATCTCTAGACCGGATACATGTCCCGGGTTTTTGGATATCGCCCGAGACATGGCTCTGGTTTCGGGATAACTTCCCTCATCAGTAGAGAAAATAGTTAGGGGTGGAAGAGAAGGCGGCCAAACAACCGTCAATGGCCTCGATGCCCGAACCGACACGCAGGTGCGTCGTCCAGGAGCCTGTCGGCTCAAAGCTCAAGGGAGCCTATTTGTAGAAGCAATCGCAATGGAGCGCACACCGCTAGCCCCTCCTCCAGATCGCCCCTAGGGACTCTGGTACATGGAGTTCTTGAGTGGTTCACCCCAGTGGGTGCAAGTAGGTACTTGTAGAACTGATGATCTCTAGACCCGATACATGTCCCCGGTTTTTGGATATCGCCCGAGACATGGCTCGGGTTTCGGGATAACTTCCCTCATCAGTAGAGAACATAGTTAGGGGTGGAAGAGAAGGCCGCCAAACAACCGTCAATGGCCTCGATGCCCAAACCGGCACGCAGGTGCATCGTCCAGGAGCCCGTCGGCTCAAAGCTCAAGGGAGCCTATTTGTAGAAGCAATCACAATGGAGCGCACACCGCTAGCCCCTCCTCCGGATCGCCCCTAGGGACTCTGGTACATGGAGTTCTTGAGTGGTTCACTCCAGTGGGTGCAAGTAGGTACTTGTAGAACTGATGATCTCTAGACCCGATACATGTCCCGGGTTTTTGGATATCGCCCGAGACATGGCTCGGGTTTTGGGATAACTTCCCTCATCAGTAGAGAAAATAGTTAGGGGTGGAAGAGAAGGCCGCCAAACAACCGTCAATGGCCTCGATGCCCGAACCGGCACGCAGGTGCGTCGTCCAGGAGCCCGTCGGCTCAAAGCTCAAGGGAGCCTATTTGTAGAAGCAATCGCAATGGAGCGCACACCGCTAGCCCCTCCTCCGGATCGCCCCTAGGGACTCTGGTACATGGAGTTCTTGAGTGGTTCACCCCAGTGGGTGCAAGTAGGTACTTGTAGAACTGATGATCTCTAGACCCGATACATGTCCCGGGTTTTTGGATATCGCCCGAGACATGGCTCGGGTTTCGGGATAACTTCCCTCATCAGTAGAGAAAATAGTTAGGGGTGGAAGAGAAGGCCGCCAAACAACCGTCAATGGCCTCGATGCCCGAACCGGCACCAGGTGCGTCGTCCAGGAGCCCGTCGGCTCAAAGCTCAAGGGAGCCTATTTGTAGAAGCAATCGCAATGGAGCGCACACCGCTAGCCCCTCCTCCGGATCGCCCCTAGGGACTCTGGTACATGGAGTTCTTGAGTGGTTCACCCCAGTGGGTGCAAGTAGGTACTTGTAGAACTGATGATCTCTAGACCCGATACATGTCCCGGGTTTTTGGATATCGCCCAAGACATGGCTCGGGTTTCGGGATAACTTCCCTCATTAGTAGAGAAAATAGTTAGGGGTGGAAGAGAAGGCCGCAAAACAACCGTCAATGGCCTCGATGCACGAACCGGCACGCAGGTGCGTCGTCCAGGAGCCCGTCGGCTCAAAGCTCAAGGGAGCCTATTTGTAGAAGCAATCGCAATGGAGCGCACACCGCTAGCCCCTCCTCCTGATCGCCCCTAGGGACTCTGGTACATGGAGTTCTTGAGTGGTTCACCCCAGTGGGTGCAAGTAGGTACTTGTAGAACTGATGATCTCTAGACCCGATACATGTCCCGGGTTTTTGGATATCGCCCGAGACATGGCTCGGGTTTTGGGATAACTTCCCTCATCAGTAGAGAAAATAGTTAGGGGTGGAAGAGAAGGCTGCCAAACAACCGTCAATGGCCTCGATGCCCGAACCGGCACGCAGGTGCGTCCTCCAGGAGCCCGTCGGCTAAAAGCTCAAGGGACCCTATTTGTACAAGCAATCGCAATGGAGCGCACACCGCTAGCCCCTCCTCCGGATCGCCCCTAGGGACTCCGGTACATGGAGTTCTTGAGTGGTTCACCCCAGTGGGTGCAACTAGGTACTTGTAGAACTGATGATCTCTAGACCCGATACATGTCCCGGGTTTTTGGATATCGCCCGAGACATGGCTCGGGTTTCGGGATAACTTCCCTCATCAGTAGAGAAAATAGTTAGGGGTGGAAGAGAAGGCCGCCAAACAACCGTCAATGGCCTCGATGCCCGAACCGGCACGCAGGTGCGTCGTCCAGGAGCCCGTCGGCTCAAAGCTCAAGGGAGCCTATTTGTACAAGCAATCGCAATGGAGCGCACACCGCTAGCCCCTCCTCCGGATCGCCCCTAGGGACTCTGGTACATGGAGTTCTTGAGTGGTTCACACCAGTGGGTGCAAGTAGGTACTTGTAGAACTGATGATCTCTAGACCGGATACATGTCCCGGGTTTTTGGATATCGCCCGAGACATGGCTCTGGTTTCGGGATAACTTCCCTCATCAGTAGAGAAAATAATTAGGGGTGGAAGAGAAGGCGGCCAAACAACCGTCAATGGCCTCGATGCCCGAACCGACACGCAGGTGCGTCGTCCAGGAGCCTGTCGGCTCAAAGCTCAAGGGAGCCTATTTGTAGAAGCAATCGCAATGGAGCGCACACCGCTAGCCCCTCCTCCAGATCGCCCCTAGGGACTCTGGTACATGGAGTTCTTGAGTGGTTCACCTCAGTGGGTGCAAGTAGGTACTTGTAGAACTGATGATCTCTAGACCCGATACAAGTCCCCGGTTTTTGGATATCGCCCGAGACATGGCTCGGGTTTCGGGATAACTTCCCTCATCAGTAGAGAACATAGTTAGGGGTGGAAGAGAAGGCCGCCAAACAACCGTCAATGGCCTCGATGCCCAAACCGGCACGCAGGTGCATCGTCCAGGAGCCCGTCGGCTCAAAGCTCAAGGGAGCCTATTTGTAGAAGCAATCGCAATGGAGCGCACACCGCTAGCCCCTCCTCCGGATCGCCCCTAGGGACTCTGGTACATGGAGTTCTTGAGTGGTTCACTCCAGTGGGTGCAAGTAGGTACTTGTAGAACTGATGATCTCTAGACCCGATACATGTCCCGGGTTTTTGGATATCGCCCGAGACATGGCTCGGGTTTTGGGATAACTTCCCTCATCAGTAGAGAAAATAGTTAGGGGTGGAAGAGAAGGCCGCCAAACAACCGTCAATGGCCTCGATGCCCGAACCGGCACGCAGGTGCGTCGTCCAGGAGCCCGTCGGCTCAAAGCTCAAGGGAGCCTATTTGTAGAAGCAATCGCAATGGAGCGCACACCGCTAGCCCCTCCTCCGGATCGCCCCTAGGGACTCTGGTACATGGAGTTCTTGAGTGGTTCACCCCAGTGGGTGCAAGTAGGTACTTGTAGAACTGATGATCTCTAGACCCGATACATGTCCAGGGTTTTTGGATATGGCCCGAGACATGGTTCGGGTTTCGGGATAACTTCCCTCATCAGTAGAGAAAATAGTTAGGGGTGGAAGAGAAGGCCGCCAAACAACCGTCAATGGCCTCGATGCCCGAACCGGCACGCAGGTGCGTCGTCCAGGAGCCCGTCGGCTCAAAGCTCAAGGGAGCCTATTTGTAGAAGCTATCGCAATGGAGCGCACACCGCTATCCCCTCCTCCGGATCGCCCCTAGGGACTCTGGTACATGGAGTTCTTGAGTGGTTCACCCCAGTGGGTGCAAGTAGGTACTTGTAGAACTGATGATCTCTAGACCCGATACATGTCCCGGGTTTTTGGATATCGCCCGAGACATGGCTCGGGTTTCGGGATAACTTCCCTCATTAGTAGAGAAAATAGTTAGGGGTGGAAGAGAAGGCCGCAAAACAACCGTCAATGGCCTTGATGCACGAACCGGCACGCAGGTGCGTCGTCCAGGAGCCCGTCGGCTCAAAGCTCAAGGGAGCCTATTTGTAGAAGCAATCGCAATGGAGCGCACACCACTAGCCCCTCCTCCGGATCGCCCCTAGGGACTCTGGTACATGGAGTTCTTGAGTGGTTCACCCCAGTGGGTGCAAGTAGGTACTTGTAGAACTGATGATCTCTAGACCCGATACATGTCCCGGGTTTTTTGATATCGCCCGAGACATGGCTCGGGTTTTGGGATAACTTCCCTCATCAGTAGAGAAAATAGTTAGGGGTGGAAGAGAAGGCCGCCAAACAACCGTCAATGGCCTCGATGCCCGAACCGGCACGCAGGTGCGTCCTCCAGGAGCCCGTCGGCTCAAAGCTCAAGGGAGCCTATTTGTACAAGCAATCGCAATGGAGCGCACACCGCTAGCCCCTCCTCCGGATCGCCCCTAGGGACTCTGGTACATGGAGTTCTTGAGTGGTTCACCCCAGTGGGTGCAAGTAGGTACTTGTAGAACTGATGATCTCTAGACCCGATACATGTCCCGGATTTTTGGATATCGCCCGAGACATGGCTCGGGTTTCGGGATAACTTCCTTCATCAGTAGATGTTAGACGGACCGGTCGGCCTACGCGGTCAACAGGTTCGAGTGTAGGGGTCCCTGCGGGGACGGTGGACGTGCAATGGTGGTGTGTGGTACTTGCGTGGTTGGTTCGGGCCTGGTTGGGCCGGGGGAGAGCGGCCCTTCATGTGGCCTGTCCAACATGCGTCCCCCCCAGCTGAAGGCGGGGAGAGTTACCCATTCTCTTGGGGACTCTTCTCGTCGAGGCGGAAGAACCGGGACAGGCCATCTGCGTTGGCGTGATCTGGCCCAGGCCGATGTTCAACTGTGAAGTCCATCCCTTGTAGGGAGATGGACCAGCGTAGTAACTTCGGGTTTTCCCCCCGCATCTGCATCAGCCACTGCAGGGGTCGGTGGTCGGTCTGTACCCGGAAGGGTGTGCCAAAAAGGTAGGGCCGGAGCTTCTTGAGGGCCCATACCACCGCGAAGGCCTCCCTCTCTATGGTGCTCCAGCGTTGTTCCCGTGGTAGGAGTCGCCGGCTGATGAAGGCCACCGGCTGATCACGGCCTTCGGTGTTCACTTGAGACAGGACTGCCCCAATGCCATGGTCGGAGGCATCCGTCTGGACGATGAACTCCCGGCTGTAGTCGGGGGCCTGGAGCACAGGGGCGGAGCACATGGCGGCTTTCAATTGTTCAAATGCAGCTTGACACTCTGGGGTCCAGTTGACTTTCTGGGGCTGACTTTTTGACGTGAGCTCTGTGAGGGGCCTCACGATAGTACCATAGTCTTTCACGAACCTTCGGTAATAGCCCGTGAGGCCCAGGAAGGCTCGTACCTCGGTCTGGGTAATGGGGGGCTGCCAGGACTGGATGGCGGCAATTTTTAGCTGCAGAGGGGCCACCAGGCCGCTTCCCACCTGGTGCCCGAGGTAGGTTACAGACCCTTGCCCAATTTGACATTTGCTGGCCTTGATCGTGAGGCCAGCTTGCTGAAGGGCGTGCAGCACTGCTCGGAGGTGGTGGAGGTGCTCGGACCACTGGTTGCTGTATACAGCGATGTCGTCTAGGTAGGCGGCGCTGAATCCTTCGAGCCCCGCCAGGACCTGATTGACGAGCCGTTGGAAGGTTGCTGGGGCATTCTTCATGCCGAAGGGCATGACTGTGAAATGGTAATGGCCATCGGGAGTGGAAAAGGCAGAACGTTCTTGTGCCCGGGGTGTGAGGCCGATTTGCCAGTAGCCCGCCGTCAGGTCGAAGATACTGAGGTAGCGGGCAGCTCCCATGCGGTCGATTAGTTCATCTGCCCGGGGGATGGGATGTGCGTCTGTCCTGGTGACCGCATTCAAGCCCCGGTAGTCGACGCAGAACCGGAGTTCTGGTGTGGTGCCGGGGGCGGCTGCTTTGGGGACCAGTACTACCGGGCTGGCCCAGGGGCTGTCTGAGGGCTCGATGACCCCGAGCGTGAGCATTTTGGCTACTTCCTCCTGGATGCAGGCCCGTACCCGATCTGGCACGCGGTAGGCCCGGTGGCGGATAGGGGGGCTGTCCCCCGTGTCCACATCGTGCGTACACCAGGAAGTGACACCTGGGGTGAGGGAGAACAGGCTGGCGAATTGTGACAGGAGAACTTGGCACTCCTGGTGTTGCTCTCGGGTGAGGGCCTCTGAGAGTCGGACCCCCTCTACGGAACCGTCTTTCTCCCGCGTTCGTAGGAGGTCCGGGAGGGGCTCGGAGTCCTCTTCAGCCCCATTGTCTGTGGCCATCAGGAGGCTGAGTTCTGTCCGTACAAAGTGCGGTTTCAGTCTGTTAGCGTGGAGGACCCGGAGGGGGTTCCGGGAAGATTCCAAGTCGATGAGATAGGTAGCCGGACCCTTGCGCTCGACCACTTTGAAGGGCCCTGTCCACTTGTCTTGTAGGGCGCAAGGTTCGGTGGGGGACATCACCCATACCTGTTGCCCAGGTTCAAATTCGATGGAGGAGGCATTCCGGTCATACCATCTTTTCATGTCCTCTTGACTGGCCTCTAGGTTGGCTTTTGCTAGTTCTCGGAATCGCCGGGTCTGGTTGCGGAGTGTTAGGAGGTAGCGGAAAACATCTGGTGGGTTCTTTAGCGGGGGCATCTCCCAGCCTTCCTTAACTAGGCTGAGCGGCCCGCGCACGGGGTGTCCATATAGCCGTTCAAATGGGCTGAAGCCCAGGGACTTCTGGGGAACCTCTCGATATGCGAAGAGGAGGCACGGCAGCAGCACATCCCACTGGCGACGGAGGGGCTCTTCCAACCCCCCGATCATCCCTTTGAGCGTGCGGTTGAACCGCTCAACGAGGCCGTTTCCTTGAGGGTGATAGGGGGTCGTGAACCGGTAGGTAACCCCGCACTGTTGCCAGAGAGATTTCATATATTTCGAAATAAAGTTCGTGCCTCTGTCACTGACGACCTCCCGGGGGAAGCCTACCCGGGAGAAGATCCCCATCAGAGCCCGGCCGACTACCGGGGCTGTCACAGTCCGCAGGGGAACAGCCTCCGGGTAGCGGGTGGCGTGGTCCACTAGCACCAGGATGAATCGATGGCCTTGTTTTGTGCGCGGGTCCAGGGGCCCTACGATATCGATTCCGACCCTCTCGAACGGGGTGGTGACCACGGGAAAAGGTTGCAGGGGGGCTTTCAGTTTGCGGCCGCTCTTCCCACTGGCTTGGCACGTGGGGCAAGATCGGCAATGCTGGTGTACATTGTCCCTCATTTTGGGCCAGAAGAAGTGGGTCACCAGGCGGCTATAGGTTTTGTCTTGACCCAAGTGTCCTGCCAGGGGGACATCGTGGGCCAGGTTTAGCAGAAAGTCTCTAAAACGGAGGGGTACCACTAGGACTCGGCTGGCCCCCAGCTCCGCGATTCTTTGCTCACTGTACAGCAGATCATTGTCCCAGTAGACCCAGTGAGTTCCGGAGGTATCCCCTGCGCTTTGGGCCAGTGCTTGCTGGCGGAGTCCCTCGAGGGAGGGACAGGTCTTTTGTTCTTGGCGAAATTGTTCTTGCGTGGGCCCCCCCTCTTGAGGCCACTGGTCGAGGTTAGCGAGGTCTGGAGGTTGAGCTGGTTCGGGGGGGACGTCACGGTCGGTGGTTTCGGCGGGGGCGACCGGAGGCGGTGGCGCCGGCCATTCGAGTTCCTCTGGGCGGGTGTTGGCACGGGCGGTCATGGACCGGGTGGTGACGCACGCCCAGTCCGGGACGCCCAGCATCCCCAGGTGTTCTTTTCGTTCGACTGCTGCCCAAGGAGAGCTTTCCAGGTCATTACCCAGGAGGCAGTCTACGGGGGCATCATCTCGGACCGTCACCTTCAACATGCCGGAGACCCCTCCCCATTCGAAGGGGACGCAGGCCATCCGACACAGACTTTCTGAGTTATCGGCTGAACGTACAGGGCAGAGAATGTTTGGTAAGTATTGTTCGGGGGTCACCAGGTGACAGCGGACGGCTGTTACACTGGCCCCAGTGTCACGAAGGGCTTCAGCCCGGCGTCCATTGATGCCCACCCATTGGCTGTACTTCTGGGTATTAGCGGGTAGGGGGACCCGCGGGACCATGTCTCTCCCCCCTAGGCAGGCGAGAGCCATGGCGGCTGGCTCCCATTCTTGGTGTTCCTGTTCATATTCTTCTTGTTCCTCTGAGATCTGTTCCTCCCCCAGAGCAGCAGCGGCTACTTGGCGGGGTCTTGGGCTCTGGTACTGGGGGCAGTTTGGGTCGTTTGCATAGTGTCCGACTCGTTGGCATCGATGGCAGGTAACATTGGCTCGATGTCCCGGTCGCGCTGGGGTGCTGCCCCGGTTGGCCGGGGGGGTGGGGCTGGTAGTGGGGGTGACCGGAGTGTTGCTTCTTCCGCGTCCTTGGCCTCCACCTCCTCGGGGACGGTGCTGACCATTGTTGTTCCGGTTCTGTTCGGAGGACCCATTTCGACTTACTCTGGTGATCTCCCACCGGTCTGCTTCGGCTGCGAGCTGCCGGGGATCCGTTAACTTGCTGTCGAGGAGGTGCTGGCGAAGTTCAATGAAGCAATTGTTCGACAGATGCTCCCATACCATAAGATTGAACAGTTGTTCGTAGGTTGTGACCTTGCTTCCTTTGATCCAGCCCTCGAAGGCTCGGCTAAAGTAATTGACATAGTCCACCCAAGTTGTACCTGGGATGCGGGTGCAGTCTCGGAACCTCTGACGGTACATCTCGGGTGTGAGGCCATAGCGGGTGAGGAGTGCAGCTTTCATATGGTCATAGGAGGTCATCTGGTGGTCCGGGAGTTGCAGCAGGGCGTCGCGGCCCTCATTGAGGAATCTCCCCCACAGACCGGCCCCCCAATCGCTTCTATCGATCCGGTGTGCAGTCATAGCGATTTCATAGGCCTTAAACCATTGCTGGATGTCGTCCTCTCGGAAGTATTCTCGAACGACATCCTTGGGGATGTGTACCTTCTTCTCTGTTGCCCCTGGAGTGTGGGGTTGCTCGGGCACCCCTGCTTCTTTATTCTGTTTGCGTAGGTCGATTTCAGCTAATTTCCGCTCATGTTCATATGCCAGTTTCTTTTCCTCGAGCTCCCTTTGTCTCTGTTTCTCCTCTCTTTCTTCCCGGAGACGCAGGTGCTCTAAGTTGATTTTCTGTTCGGCCAACTTTAGTTCAACGTCCATTTTGAGCCGGGCCATTTCCAGCTCGTGTAGTCGGGTTCTTTCTCGTTCCTGGATCTCGTCTGGCGAGAGACCCGTTCTTCGTTCTTCAGGGGCCATGGGGGTTTGTGCTGCGATGTCTTGATCGGGGGTTCCGGCAGCCCCGTTTTCTGCCCAAGATTCCAGGGCCTGCTTAAAGTCATCTTTGGTATTTAGTCCGGTGGTAGCGATACCTAATTCGATACAGAACTGTTTAAGTTCACGATGGCTGTACTCGTCCAATTTCTCCATCTGGAATTTCTCCGTTGATCCGCTGTCTTTAGTTGACATCGTGATTCGCCGTGGGGTGAGCTACTCTCTGTACGGTTTATGCGGTGATTCGGATCCCGTCGCTGGCCACCAATGTTAGACGGACCGGGAGGGTCGGCCGAGGATAAGGGGAGAGGTCTCCGGGGAGAGCCGTCTCCAGCGAATCGTACAGACAAGTAACTTCCCCCCCACAGACGGACACCACACAAGGATAAAGTTCAACGATACTTTATAGGGAATTCTTTAAGTACGGTAGAATGGTACAAGGAGGTCTGGACTCAGGGGTCCCCTCTATTCTGGTCTCTGTTGGGGAAGAGGGTAGCGGGACAGTCTTGTTACTAAAAAGATGGCAATAGCTCTCAATCCTCGAGCTCGGGGGTGTAGATGAACGGGCCGCGGCGGAGCCAGCAGGTCCCGAGATGGATGAAGGAAGACGACGGTCCGCGGCAGAGCCAGCAGGTCCCGATGAAGGTGGTGGTTACAACGGTCCGCGGCCACGCCAGCAGGTCCCGACGACGATGAAGGATAGGGTGGTTCCCAAAGCCGCGGCAGCGCCAGCAGGCAAGACGAAGGTGCACAAGACAGAGCTACGGCAGCGCCAGTAGTCCGTCAAGGATGAGTTCTTCTTTGCGTCTCTCGACTCCAAGATACAACTCCCGTCCTGCTCTGGAGCTGCCCCAGTTATAGGGCTGGTGTGCTTTGATGTCCGGACCCTCGCACTTGGAGGTCGGGAGGTCCGGGATGAGGGGGTTCAGACACCCAGCAGGGGGGTGGAGCCAGCGCCCGGGGGGGCGATGGGCGAGCGGTACTTGGCGGGGGAGAGCCATCGACACCTCTTGCTCCCATTGACTGACCAAGTAGCCCGCTCACCTCCTGGGTGGATGTTGGTGCCGGAATGTCTGAGGCCTGGCCAGGCCCAGGGTTGAGGTCGATCGGGGGCCCGGCGGCCTCGTGGTGGAGTGTCCAAGATGGCGCCCAGGATGGGCGCGCAGGCCGGTAGTGGGTCGGCCTACGCGGTCAACAGGTTCGAGTGTAGGGGTCCCTGCGGGGACGGTGGACGTGCAATGGTGGTGTGTGGTACTTGCGTGGTTGGTTCGGGCCTGGTTGGGCCGGGGGAGAGCGGCCCTTCATGTGGCCTGTCCAACAGTAGAGAAAATAGTTAGGGGTGGAAGAGAAGGCCGCCAAACAACTGTCAATGGCCTTGATGCCCGAACCAGCACGCAGGTGCATCGTCCAGGAGCCCGTCGGCTCAAAGCTCAAGGGAGCCTATTTGTAGAAGCAATCGCAATGGAGCGCACACCGCTAGCCCCTCCTCCGGATTGCCCCTAGGGACTCTGGTACATGGAGTTCTTGAGTGGTTCACCCCAGTGGGTGCAAGTAGGTACTTGTAGAACTGATGATCTCTAGACCCGATACATGTCCCGGGTTTTTGGATATCGCCTGAGACATGGCTCGGGTTTCGGGATAACTTCCCTCATCAGTAGAGAAAATAGTTAGGGGTGGAAGAGAAGGCCGCCAAACAACCGTCAATGGCCTCGATGCCCGAACCAGCACGCAGGTGCGTCGTCCAGGAGCCCGTCGGCTCAAAGCTCAAGGGAGCCTATTTGTAGAAGCAATCGCAATGGAGCGCACACCGCTAGCCCCTCCTCCGGATCGCCCCTAGGGACTCTGGTACATGGAGTTCTTGAGTGGTTCACCCCAGTGGGTGCAAGTAGGTACTTGTAGAACTGATGATCTCTAGACCCGATACATGTCCCGGGTTTTTGGATATCGCCCGAGACATGGCTCAGGTTTCGGGATAACTTCCCTCATCAGTAGAGAAAATAGTTAGGGGTGGAAGAGAAGGCCGCCAAACAACCGTCAATGGCCTCGATGCCCGAACCGGCACGCAGGTGCCTCGTCCAGGAGCCCGTCGGCTCAAAGCTCAAGGGAGCCTATTTGTAGAAGCAATCGCAATGGAGCGCACACCGCTAGCCCCTCCTCCGGATCGCCCCTAGGGACTCTGGTACATGGAGTTCTTGAGTGGTTCACCCCAGTGGGTGCAAGTAGGTACTTGTAGAACTGATGATCTCTAGACCCGATACATGTCCCGGGTTTTTGGATATCGCCCGAGACATGGCTCGGGTTTCGGGATAACTTCCCTCATCAGTAGAGAAAATAGTTAGGGGTGGAAGAGAAGGCCGCCAAACAACCGTCAATGGCCTCGATGCCCAAACCGGCACGCAGGTGCGTCGTCCAGGAGCCCGTCGGCTCAAAGCTCAAGGGAGCCTATTTGTAGAAGCAATCGCAATGGAGCGCACACCGCTAGCCCCTCCTCCGGATCGCCCCTAGGGACTGTGGTACATGGAGTTCTTGAGTAGTTCACCCCAGTGGGTGCAAGGAGGTACTTGTAGTACTGATGATCTCTAGACCCGATACATGTCCCGGGTTTTTGGATATCGCCCGAGACATGGCTCGGGTTTCGGGATAACTTCCCTCATCAGTAGTGAAAATAGTTAGGGGTGGAAGAGAAGGCCGCCAAACAACTGTCAATGGCCTCGATGCCCGAACCAGCACGCAGGTGCATCGTCCAGGAGCCCGTCGGCTCAAAGCTCAAGGGAGCCTATTTGTAGAAGCAATCCCAATGGAGCGCACACCGCTAGCCCCTCCTCCGGATCGCCCCTAGGGACTCTGGTACATGGAGTTCTTGAGTGGTTCACCCCAGTGGGTGCAAGTAGGTACTTGTAGAACTGATGATCTCTAGACCCGATACATGTCCCGGGTTTTTGGATATCGCCTGAGACATGGCTCGGGTTTCGGGATAACTTCCCTCATCAGTAGAGAAAATAGTTAGGGGTGGAAGAGAAGGCCGCCAAACAACCGTCAATGGCCTCGATGCCCGAACCAGCACGCAGGTGCGTCGTCCAGGAGCCCGTCGGCTCAAAGCTCAAGGGAGCCTATTTGTAGAAGCAATCGCAATGGAGCGCACACCGCTAGCCCCTCCTCCGGATCGCCCCCAGGGACTCTGGTACATGGAGTTCTTGAGTGGTTCACCCCAGTGGGTGCAAGTAGGTACTTGTAGAACTGATGATCTCTAGACCCGATACATGTCCCGGGTTTTTGGATATCGCCCGAGACATGGCTCAGGTTTCGGGATAACTTCCCTCATCAGTAGAGAAAATAGTTAGGGGTGGAAGAGAAGGCTGCCAAACAACCGTCAATGGCCTCGATGCCCGAACCGGCACGCAGGTGCCTCGTCCAGGAGCCCGTCGGCTCAAAGCTCAAGGGAGCCTATTTGTAGAAGCAATCGCAATGGAGCGCACACCGCTAGCCCCTCCTCCGGATCGCCCCTAGGGACTCTGGTACATGGAGTTCTTGAGTGGTTCACCCCAGTGGGTGCAAGTAGGTACTTGTAGAACTGATGATCTGTAGACCCGATACATGTCCCGGGTTTTTGGATATCGCCCGAGACATGGCTCGGGTTTCGGGATAACTTCCCTCATCAGTAGAGAAAATAGTTAGGGGTGGAAGAGAAGGCCGCCAAACAACCGTCAATGGCCTCGATGCCCAAACCGGCACGCAGGTGCGTCGTCCAGGAGCCCGTCGGCTCAAAGCTCAAGGGAGCCTATTTGTAGAAGCAATCGCAATGGAGCGCACACCGCTAGCCCCTCCTCCGGATCGCCCCTAGGGACTGTGGTACATGGAGTTCTTGAGTAGTTCACCCCAGTGGGTGCAAGGAGGTACTTGTAGAACTGATGATCTCTAGACCCGATACATGTCCCGGGTTTTTGGATATCGCCCGAGACATGGCTCGGGTTTCGGGATAACTTCCCTCATCAGTAGTGAAAATAGTTAGGGGTGGAAGAGAAGGCCGCCAAACAACTGTCAATGGCCTCGATGCCCGAACCGGCACGCAGGTGCGTCATCCAGGAGCCCGTCGGCTCAAAGCTCAAGGGAGCCTATTTGTAGAAGCAATCGCAATGGAGCGCACACCGCTAGCCCCTCCTCCGGATCGCCCCTAGGGACTCTGGTACATGGAGTTCTTGAGTGGTTCACCCCAGTGGGTGCAAGTAGGTACTTGTAGAACTGATGATCTCTAGACCCGATACATGTCCCGGGTTTTTGGATATCGCCCGAGACATGGCTCGGGTTTCGGGATAACTTCACTCATCAGTAGAGAAAATAGTTAGGGGTGGAAGAGAAGGCGGCCAAACAACCGTCAATGGCCTCGATGCCCGAACCGGCACGCAGGTGCGTCGTCCAGGAGCCTGTCGGCTCAAAGCTCAAGGGAGCCTATTTGTAGAAGCAATCGCAATGGAGCGCACACCGCTAGCCCCTCCTCCGGATCGCCCCTAGGGACTCTGGTACATGGAGTTCTTGAGTGGTTCACCCCAGTGGGTGCAAGTAGGTACTTGTAGAACTGATGATCTCTAGACCCGATACATGTCCCGGGTTTTTGGATATCGCCCGAGACATGGCTCAGGTTTCGGGATAACTTCCCTCATCAGTAGAGAACATAGTTAGGGGTGGAAGAGAAGGCCGCCAAACAACCGTCAATGGCCTCGATGCCCAAACCGGCACGCAGGTGCGTCGTCCAGGAGCCCGTCGGCTCAAAGCTCAAGGGAGCCTATTTGTAGAAGCAATCGCAATGGAGCGCACACCGCTAGCCCCTCCTCCGGATCGCCCCTAGGGACTCTGGTACATGGAGTTCTTGAGTGGTTCACCCCAGTGGGTGCAAGTAGGTACTTGTAGAACTGATGATCTCTAGACCCGATACATGTCCCGGGTTTTTGGATATCGCCCGAGGCATGGCTCGGGTTTTGGGATAACTTCCCTCATCAGTAGAGAAAATAGTTAGGGGTGGAAGAGAAGGCCCCCAAACAACCGTCAATGGCCTCGATGCCCGAACCGGCACGCAGGTGCGTCGTCCAGGAGCCCGTCGGCTCAAAGCTCAAGGGAGCCTATTTGTAGAAGCAATCGCAATGGAGCGCACACCGCTAGTCCCTCCTCCGGATCGCCCCTAGGGACTTTGGTACATGGAGTTCTTGAGTGGTTCACCCCAGTGGGTGCAAGTAGGTACTTGTAGAACTTATGATCTCTAGACCCGATACATGTCCCGGGTTTTTGGATATCGCCCGAGACATGGCTCGGGTTTCGGGATAACTTCCCTCATCAGTAGAGAAAATAGTTAGGGGTGGAAGAGAAGGCCGCCAAACAACCGTCAATGGCCTCGATGCCCGAACCGGCACGCAGGTGCGTCGTCCAGGAGCCCGTCGGCTCAAAGCTCAAGGGAGCCTATTTGTAGAAGCTATCGCAATGGAGCGCACACTGCTAGCCCCTCCTCCGGATCGCCCCTAGGGACTCTGGTACATGGAGTTCTTGAGTGGTTCACCCCAGTGGGTGCAAGTAGGTACTTGTAGAACTGATGATCTCTAGACCCGATACATGTCCAGGGTTTTTGGATATCGCCCGAGACATGGCTCGGGTTTCGGGATAACTTCCCTCATTAGTAGAGAAAATAGTTAGGGGTGGAAGAGAAGGCCGCAAAACAGCCGTCAATGGCCTCGATGCCCGAACCGGCACGCAGGTGCGTCGTCCAGGAGCCTGTCGGCTCAAAGCTCAAGGGAGCCTATTTGTAGAAGCAATCGCAATGGAGCGCACACCGCTAGCCCCTCCTCCGGATCGCCCCTAGGGACTCTGGTACATGGAGTTCTTGAGTGGTTCACCCCAGTGGGTGCAAGTAGGTACTTGTAGAACTGATGATCTCTAGACCCGATACATGTCCCGGGTTTTTGGATATCGCCCGAGACATGGCTCGGGTTTTGGGATAACTTCCCTCATCAGTAGAGAAAATAGTTAGGGGTGGAAAAGAAGGCCGCCAAACAACCGTCAATGGCCTCGATGCCCGAACCGGCACGCAGGTGCGTTGTCCAGGAGCCCGTCGGCTCAAAGCTCAAGGGAGCCTATTTGTACAAGCAATCGCAATGGAGCGCACACCGCTAGCCCCTCCTCCGGATCGCCCTTAGGGACTCTGGTACATGGAGTTCTTGAGTGGTTCACCCCAGTGGGTGCAAGTAGGTACTTGTAGAACTGATGATCTCTAGACCCGATACATGTCCCAGGTTTTTGGATATCGCCCAAGACATGGCTCTGGTTTCGGGATAACTTCCCTCATCAGTAGAGAAAATAGTTAGGGGTGGAAGAGAAGGCGGCCAAACAACTGTCAATGGCCTCGATGCCCGAACCGGCACGCAGGTGCGTCGTCCAGGAGCCCGTCAGCTCAAAGCTCAAGGGAGCCTATTTGTAGAAGCAATCGCAATGGAGCGCACACCGCTAGCCCCTCCTCCGGATCGCCCCTAGGGACTCTGGTACATGGAGTTCTTGAGTGGTTCACCCCAGTGGGTGCAAGTAGGTACTTGTAGAACTGATGATCTCTAGACCCGATACATGTCCCGGGTTTTTGGATATCGCCCGAGACATGGCTCGGGTTTCGGGATAACTTCCCTCATCAGTAGAGAACATAGTTAGGGGTGGAAGAGAAGGCCGCCAAACAACCGTCAATGGCCTCGATGCCCGAACCGGCACGCAGGTGCGTCGTCCAGGAGCCCGTCGGCTCAAAGCTCAAGGGAGCCTATTTGTAGAAGTAATCGCAATGGAGCGCACACCGCTAGCCCCTCCTCCGGATCGCCCCTTGGGACTCTGGTACATGGAGTTCTTGAGTGGTTCACCCCAGTGGGTGCAAGTAGGTACTTGTAGAACTGATGATCTCTAGACCCAATACATGTCCCGGGTTTTTGGATATCACCCGAGACATGGCTCGGGTTTTGGGATAACTTCCCTCATCAGTAGAGAAAATAGTTAGGGGTGGAAGAGAAGGCCACCAAACAACCGTCAATGGCCTCGATGCCCGAACCGGCACGCAGGTGCGTCGTCCAGGAGCCCGTCGGCTCAAAGCTCAAGGGAGCCTATTTGTAGAAGCAATCGCAATGGAGCGCACACCGCTAGCCCCTCCTCCGGATCGCCCCTAGGGACTCTGGTACATGGAGTTCTTGAGTGGTTCACCCCAGTGGGTGCAAGTAGGTACTTGTAGAACTGATGATCTCTAGACCCCATACATGTCCGGGGTTTTTGGATATCACCCGAGACATGGCTTGGGTTTTGGGATAACTTCCCTCATCAGTAGAGAAAATAGTTAGGGGTGGAAGAGAAGGCCGCCAAACAACCGTCAATGGCCTCGATGCCCGAACCGGCACGCAGGTGCGTCGTCCAGGAGCCCGTCGGCTCAAAGCTCAAGGGAGCCTATTTGTACAAGCAATCGCAATGGAGCGCACACCGCTAGCCCCTCCTCTGGATCGCCCCTAGGGACTCTGGTACATGGAGTTCTTGAGTGGTTCACCCCAGTGGGTGCAAGTAGGTACTTGTAGAACTGATGATCTCTAGACCCGATACATGTCCCGGGTTTTTGGATATAGCCCGAGACATGGCTCGGGTTTAGGGATAACTTCCCTCATCAGTAGAGAAAATAGTTAGGGGTGGAAGAGAAGGCCGCCAAACAACTGTCAATGGCCTCGATGCCCGAACCAGCACGCAGGTGCGTCGTCCAGGAGCCCGTCGGCTCAAAGCTCAAGGGAGCCTATTTGTAGAAGCAATCGCAATGGAGCGCACACCGCTAGCCCCTCCTCCGGATCGCCCCTAGGGACTCTGGTACATGGAGTTCTTGAGTGGTTCACCCCAGTGGGTGCAAGTAGGTACTTGTAGAACTGATGATCTCTAGACCCGATACATGTCCCGGGTTTTTGGATATCGCCCGAGACATGGCTCGGGTTTCGGGATAACTTCCCTCATTAGTAGAGAAAATAGTTAGGGGTGGAAGAGAAGGCCGCAAAACAACCGTCAATGGCCTTGATGCACGAACCGGCACGCAGGTGCGTCGTCCAGGAGCCCGTCGGCTCAAAGCTCAAGGGAGCCTATTTGTAGAAGCAATCGCAATGGAGCGCACACCGCTAACCCCTCCTCCGGATCGCCCCTAGGGACTCTGGTACATGGAGTTCTTGAGTGGTTCACCCCAGTGGGTGCAAGTAGGTACTTGTAGAACTGATGATCTCTAGACCCGATACATGTCCCGGGTTTTTTGATATCGCCCGAGACATGGCTCGGGTTTTGGGATAACTTCCCTCATCAGTAGAGAAAATAGTTAGGGGTGGAAGAGAAGGCCGCCAAACAACCGTCAATGGCCTCGATGCCCGAACCGGCACGCAGGTGCGTCCTCCAGGAGCCCGTCGGCTCAAAGCTCAAGGGAGCCTATTTGTACAAGCAATCGCAATGGAGCGCACACCGCTAGCCCCTCCTCCGGATCGCCCCTAGGGACTCTGGTACATGGAGTTCTTGAGTGGTTCACCCCAGTGGGTGCAAGTAGGTACTTGTAGAACTGATGATCTCTAGACCCGATACATGTTCCGGGTTTTTGGATATCGCCCGAGACATGGCTCGGGTTTCGGGATAACTTCACTCATCAGTAGAGAAAATAGTTAGGGGTGGAAGAGAAGGCGGCCAAACAACCGTCAATGGCCTCGATGCCCGAACCGGCACGCAGGTGCGTCGTCCAGTAGCCCGTCGGCTCAAAGCTCAAGGGAGCCTATTTGTAGAAGCAATCGCAATGGAGCGCACACCGCTAGCCCCTCCTCCGGATCGCCCCTAGGGACTCTGGTACATGGAGTTCTTGAGTGGTTCACCCCAGTGGGTGCAAGTAGCTACTTGTAGAACTGATGATCTCTAGACCCGATACATGTCCCGGGTTTTTGGATATGGCCCGAGACATGGTTCGGGTTTCGGGATAACTTCCCTCATCAGTAGAGAAAATAGTTAGGGGTGGAAGAGAAGGCCGCCAAACAACCGTCAATGGCCTCGATGCCCGAACCGGCACGCAGGTGCGTCGTCCAGGAGCCCGTCGGCTCAAAGCTCAAGGGAGCCTATTTGTAGAAGCTATCGCAATGGAGCGCACACTGCTAGCCCCTCCTCCGGATCGCCCCTAGGGACTCTGGTACATGGAGTTCTTGAGTGGTTCACCCCAGTGGGTGCAAGTAGGTACTTGTAGAACTGATGATCTCTAGACCCGATACATGTCCCGGGTTTTTGGATATCGCCCGAGACATGGCTCGGGTTTCGGGATAACTTCCCTCATCAGTAGAGAAAATAGTTAGGGGTGGAAGAGAAGGCCGCCAAACAACCGTCAATGGCCTCGATGCCCAAACCGGCACGCAGGTGCGTCGTCCAGGAGCCCGTCGGCTCAAAGCTCAAGGGAGCCTATTTGTAGAAGCAATCGCAATGGAGCGCACACCGCTAGCCCCTCCTCCGGATCGCCCCTAGGGACTCTGGTACATGGAGTTCTTGAGTGGTTCACCCCAGTGGGTGCAAGTAGGTACTTGTAGAACTGATGATCTCTAGACCCGATACATGTCCCGGGTTTTTGGATATCGCCCGAGACATGGCTCGGGTTTCGGGATAACTTCCCTCATCAGTAGTGAAAATAGTTAGGGGTGGAAGAGAAGGCCGCCAAACAACCGTCAATGGCCTCGATGCCCGAACCGGCACGCAGGTAGTCCTCCAGGAGCCCGTCGGCTCAAAGCTTAAGGGAGCTTATTTGTAGAAGCAATCGCAATGGAGCGCACATCGCTAGCCCCTCCTCCGGATCGCCCCTAGGGACTCTGGTTCATGGAGTTCTTGAGTGGTTCACCCCAGTGGGTGCAAGTAGGTACTTGTAGAACTGATGATCTCTAGACCCGATACTTGTCCCGGGTTTTTGGATATCGCCCGAGACATGGCTCGGGTTTCGGGATGACTTCCCTCATCAGTAGAGAAAATAGTTAGGGGTGGAAGAGAAGGCCGCCAAACAACTGTCAATGGCCTCGATGCCCGAACCGGCACGCAGGTGCGTCGTCCAGGAGCCCGTCGGCTCAAAGCTCAAGGGAGCCTATTTGTAGAAGCAATCGCAATGGAGCGCACACCGCTAGCCCCTCCTCCGGATCGCCCCTAGGGACTCTGGTACATGGAGTTCTTGAGTGGTTCACCCCAGTGGGTGCAAGTAGGTACTTGTAGAACTGATGATCTCTAGACCCGATACATGTCCCGGGTTTTTGGATATCGCCCGAGACATGGCTCGGGTTTCGGGATAACTTCACTCATCAGTAGAGAAAATAGTTAGGGGTGGAAGAGAAGGCGGCCAAACAACCGTCAATGGCCTCGATGCCCGAACCGGCACGCAGGTGCGTCGTCCAGGAGCCCGTCGGCTCAAAGCTCAAGGGAGCCTATTTGTAGAAGCAATCGCAATGGAGCGCACACCGCTAGCCGCTCCTCCGGATCGCCCCTAGGGACTCTGGTACATGGAGTTCTTGAGTGGTTCACCCCAGTGGGTGCAAGTAGGTACTTGTAGAACTGATGATCTCTAGACCCGATACATGTCCCGGGTTTTTGGATATCGCCCGAGACATGGCTCAGGTTTCGGGATAACTTCCCTCATCAGTAGAGAACATAGTTAGGGGTGGAAGAGAAGGCCGCCAAACAACCGTCAATGGCCTCGATGCCCAAACCGGCACGCAGGTGCGTCGTCCAGGAGCCCGTCGGCTCAAAGCTCAAGGGAGCCTATTTGTAGAAGCAATCGCAATGGAGCGCACACCGCTAGCCCCTCCTCCGGATCGCCCCTAGGGACTCTGGTACATGGAGTTCTTGAGTGGTTCACCCCAGTGGGTGCAAGTAGGTACTTGTAGAACTGATGATCTCTAGACCCGATACATGTCCCGGGTTTTTGGATATCGCCCGAGACATGGCTCAGGTTTTGGGATAACTTCCCTCATCAGTAGAGAAAATAGTTAGGGGTGGAAGAGAAGGCCGCCAAACAACCGTCAATGGCCTCGATGCCCGAACCGGCACGCAGGTGCGTCGTCCAGGAGCCCGTCGGCTCAAAGCTCAAGGGAGCCTATTTGTAGAAGCAATCGCAATGGAGCGCACACCGCTAGTCCCTCCTCCGGATCGCCCCTAGGGACTTTGGTACATGGAGTTCTTGAGTGGTTCACCCCAGTGGGTGCAAGTAGGTACTTGTAGAACTGATAATCTCTAGACCCGATACATGTCCCGGGTTTTTGGATATCGCCCGAGACATGGCTCGGGTTTCGGGATAACTTCCCTCATCAGTAGAGAAAATAGTTAGGGGTGGAAGAGAAGGCCGCCAAACAACCGTCAATGGCCTCGATGCCCGAACCGGCACGCAGGTGAGTCGTCCAGGAGCCCGTCGGCTCAAAGCTCAAGGGAGCCTATTTGTAGAAGCTATCGCAATGGAGCGCACACCGCTAGCCCCTCCTCCGGATCGCCCCTAGGGACTCTGGTACATGGAGTTCTTGAGTGGTTCACCCCAGTGGGTGCAAGTAGGTACTTGTAGAACTGATGATCTCTAGACCCGATACATGTCCCGGGTTTTTGTATATCGCCCGAGACATGGCTCGGGTTTTGGGATAACTTCCCTCATCAGTAGAGAAAATAGTTAGGGGTGGAAGAGAAGGCCGCCAAACAACCGTCAATGGCCTCGATGCCCGAACCGGCACGCAGGTGCGTTGTCCAGGAGCCCGTCGGCTCAAAGCTCAAGGGAGCCTATTTGTACAAGCAATCGCAATGGAGCGCACACCGCTAGCACCTCCTCCGGATCGCCCTTAGGGACTCTGGTACATGGAGTTCTTGAGTGGTTCACCCCAGTGGGTGCAAGTAGGTACTTGTAGAACTGATGATCTCTAGACCCGATACATGTCCCGGGTTTTTGGATATCGCCCAAGACATGGCTCTGGTTTCGGGATAACTTCCCTCATCAGTAGAGAAAATAGTTAGGGGTGGAAGAGAAGGCGGCCAAACAACCGTCAATGGCCTCGATGCCCGAACCGGCACGCAGGTGCGTCGTCCAGGAGCCCGTCAGCTCAAAGCTCAAGGGAGCCTATTTGTAGAAGCAATCGCAATGGAGCGCACACCGCTAGCCCCTCCTCCGGATCGCCCCTAGGGACTCTGGTACATGGAGTTCTTGAGTGGTTCACCCCAGTGGGTGCAAGTAGGTACTTGTAGAACTGATGATCTCTAGACCCGATACATGTCCCGGGTTTTTGGATATCGCCCGAGACATGGCTCGGGTTTCGGGATAACTTCCCTCATCAGTAGAGAACATAGTTAGGGGTGGAAGAGAAGGCCGCCAAACAACCGTCAATGGCCTCGATGCCCAAACCGGCACGCAGGTGCATCGTCCAGGAGCCCGTCGGCTCAAAGCTCAAGGGAGCCTATTTGTAGAAGTAATCGCAATGGAGCGCACACCGCTAGCCCCTCCTCCGGATCGCCCCTAGGGACTCTGGTACATGGAGTTCTTGAGTGGTTCACCCCAGTGGGTGCAAGTAGGTACTTGTAGAACTGCTGATCTCTAGACCCAATACATGTCCCGGGTTTTTGGATATCACCCGAGACATGGCTCGGGTTTTGGGATAGCTTCCCTCATCAGTAGAGAAAATAGTTAGGGGTGGAAGAGAAGGCCACCAAACAACCTTCAATGGCCTCGATGCCCGAACCGGCACGCAGGTGCGTCGTCCAGGAGCCCGTCGGCTCAAAGCTCAAGGGAGCCTATTTGTAGAAGCAATCGCAATGGAGCGCACACCGCTAGCCCCTCCTCCGGATCGCCCCTAGGGACTCTGGTACATGGAGTTCTTGAGTGGTTCATCCCAGTGGGTGCAAGTAGGTACTTGTAGAACTGATGATCTCTAGACCCAATACATGTCCGGGGTTTTTGGATATCGCCCGAGACATGGTTCGGGTTTCGGGATAACTTCCCTCATCAGTAGAGAAAATAGTTAGGGGTGGAAGAGAAGGCCGCTAAACAACCGTCAATGGCCTCGATGCCCGAACCGGCACGCAGGTGCGTCGTCCAGGAGCCCGTCGGCTCAAAGCTCAAGGGAGCCTATTTGTAGAAGCTATCGCAATGGAGCGCACACCGCTAGCCCCTCCTCCGGATCGCCCCTAGGGACTCTGGTACATGGAGTTCTTGAGTGGTTCACCCCAGTGGGTGCAAGTAGGTACTTGTAGAACTGATGATCTCTAGACCCGATACATGTCCCGGGTTTTTGGATATCGCCAGAGACATGGCTCGGGTTTTGGGATAACTTCCCTCATCAGTAGAGAAAATAGTTAGGGGTGGAAGAGAAGGCCGCCAAACAACCGTCAATGGCCTCGATGCCCGAACCGGCACGCAGGTGCGTCGTCCAGGAGCCCGTCGGCTCAAAGCTCAAGGGAGCCTATTTGTACAAGCAATCGCAATGGAGCGCACACCGCTAGCCCCTCCTCTGGATCGCCCCTAGGGACTCTGGTACATGGAGTTCTTGAGTGGTTCACCCCAGTGGGTGCAAGTAGGTACTTGCAGAACTGATGATCTCTATACCCGATACATGTCCCGGGTTTTTGGATATAGCCCGAGACATGGCTCGGGTTTAGGGATAACTTCCCTCATCAGTAGAGAAAATAGTTAGGGGTGGAAGAGAAGGCCGCCAAACAACTGTCAATGGCCTCGATGCCCGAACCAGCACGCAGGTGCGTCGTCCAGGAGCCCGTCGGCTCAAAGCTCAAGGGAGCCTATTTGTAGAAGCAATCGCAATGGAGCGCACACCGCTAGCCCCTCCTCCGGATCGCCCCTAGGGACTCTGGTACATGGAGTTCTTGAGTGGTTCACCCCAGTGGGTGCAAGTAGGTACTTGTAGAACTGATGATCTCTAGACCCCATACATGTCCCGGGTTTTTGGATATCGCCCGAGACATGGCTCGGGTTTCGGGATAACTTCCCTCATCAGTAGAGAAAATAGTTAGGGGTGGAAGAGAAGGCCGCCAAACAACCGTCAATGGCCTCGATGCCCGAACCGGCACGCAGGTGCGTCGTCCAGGAGCCCGTCGGCTCAAAGCTCAAGGGAGCCTATTTGTAGAAGCTATCGCAATGGAGCGCACACCGCTAGCCCCTCCTCCGGATCGCCCCTAGGGACTCTGGTACATGGAGTTCTTGAGTGGTTCACCCCAGTGGGTGCAAGTAGGTACTTGTAGAACTGATGATCTCTAGACCCGATACATGTCCCGGGTTTTTGGATATCGCCCGAGACATGGCTCGGGTTTCGGGATAACTTCCCTCATTAGTAGAGAAAATAGTTAGGGGTGGAAGAGAAGGCCGCAAAACAACCGTCAATGGCCTTGATGCACGAACCGGCACGCAGGTGCGTCGTCCAGGAGCCCGTCGGCTCAAAGCTCAAGGGAGCCTATTTGTAGAAGCAATCGCAATGGAGCGCACACCGCTAGCCCCTCCTCCGGATCGCCCCTAGGGACTCTGGTACATGGAGTTCTTGAGTGGTTCACCCCAGTGGGTGCAAGTAGGTACTTGTAGAACTGATGATCTCTAGACCCGATACATGTCCCGGGTTTTTTGATATCGCCCGAGACATGGCTCGGTGTAGGAGAGTAGGGTCTGCAATCCTATGATCACCCAGATTTTTGCTTTTTGCTGCACTGGTTTACGACTTTCCCTGGCTGTGGGCCTGCTAATCAGACCCACAGCCTAGCTGTTCTCTCTATCCAAATTGTACTCAGGTACTGAATTGGCCCTGGGCCCTCTCCAAGTCCCTGTACCCAGGGCTGAGGTGCACCCAGAAGTCTCCCAGGGGCTGAAGCATGTATTATGCCACCCCTGGATTGACTAACTAAAACTGACACAACTGGCTGCACGACAGCTGGGGCAAGGTGGTGTACTCACCCTTTGCTTTAGATATAGTATACCTATATCTAACCCTAAAAATGGACACACAGATCTCCTATCAGTCACTCCTATAGCAGGCCTTAACAATCCTGAAGGCAGAGTGCTTGGAATCGTGTGAGATGGCGCTCTAGCATGAGCTGAGCCTGTCTGCGGCTTTCGGGATCCATCCCTTAGCCGTTTCCATGATATCGCATACCATATACTCTTAAGTGCATTATAATCCTCGCGGTTATGTGCCAACTCTGGTATCGCTTTATCAAAACATGTCGAGTAAGGTGTCATACGAATTGGAATACTAACCCCTCGCCAATTCTGGCGACGGGGTTAGCATTCCACCCTTCTAGAGGGACACGACATGCCTGTAACCTATAACCCGGTTAAAAGTCAGACAGAGCCTTAGCATCCACAAAATGGATGCTGCCACCGAGACACAAGTCTGCCCTCCTGCTACTGGGAGTCCTCCCAGAGCAGGAGATAAGGACAAAGGGTTTCCTGCCAGGGGCGGTGCCAGCACCGTCCCAGACAGGGTTTTGTGTATTGTAGGTAGGCAGGGCTTTAGAGGAAGGTGACTGCAAGTGGCACCCCGGTGCTCACTGTGCATAGGCCGGCTGGAACCAGTTCCAGGGGCACTCCAGCCCCTGGCCTGGGGAAAAGCCCGCCAAGGAAGTGGGTGTAACCACCCCCCTCCTGGTCCCACCCATAGGGCAGGACTTAGTCGCGTGCCAGCCCCCTTTTACAGGATAAAGGTAGAGACTGGCCCCCTTCCAAATCAGATCATCTTTGAATCCTGAAACTACTTTCTGCGAAAGGAACTCAAGACTTCTTCCTAAGATTTCTCCCTTGTGACTAAGGAGTAGTCACCCTGCATCCGCAGGCACCATCTAAGAACACTGCGGTCTGCTGTAAGTCCTTCCTCCGGAATCCGACTGCCCAGCTCGACGAGAACCGGCTTCCCTGGCACCTCTGACCTCTACCCACCTCTACAGCCCAGCTGAGAACCGTGGGTGCGACGAGACCTCAAGGGACCGGCCATCTGCAAGACTGCACGACTTCTTTCCAGCAAGCCCGCCGAGTGAATTCCTGGTGAGTGCTTTGGGGTCCGAGAAGCCCCCACCCTGAGCAGCTCCAGCACCGAAGAGCAGCCCCCCAGCATCTCCACGATCTGCGTGGGGCCCTTCTGCTTTTTACTGCTCACCGCGTTGTTTGGCTACTAGCCCGCTGGCTTGTGGCCTTCCTGACGACGCCCGACGACATTTCTGCTGCTGGTCTGGTTGCTCCAGACTGGCCCTGGCTCCCTTCCAGAAGAGGAGCACCCCGGACCCTCCTGGTCCACTCAAGACGCCATTTTGAGTCCACCGCGTGGGCTTGAATTAGCCAAGGCTTGTTGCCCACTCCTGGGTAACTTCGACGCCGACGACTTCATCCTTCGTGGGACAGCTCGCACCTCCATCCTGGTCGCCGACAACGCCTCCTGGTCCGAGAGACTGCAGAGCCCAGCAGCGCCCACTCACCTGACTGCGGTGACTTCGCCCGGTGCCATCCTGGTGCCCACTTAATCACTGGCTAGTGATTCAAGAACTTGGTCCCCTCTGCTTTCAGGTTTTCTTCTTCCTTGATCCAGGCTTGGATCCATCGAACTTTTCTTCACTGGTCGCCTGCCAGCAACTTCTTCCTTCCAGGCTCCTGGTCCGGCAACGAGATCCCCGACGTCTTTTCAGACCTATGCAGCTGCAGCCCCTGGGCTAGGTAACTTCGGCACTCCGGTGTCCCAGCATAGCCTCACTATCCAAGGGTCAGGATCCACTGTCGTTTTCTCCCTACCAGGTCGGGTTCGCCCGTGAACACTAACTTTGTGAATTCTAGCTTCCATAGACTTTGTCCCGCATCCCGCGTGAGAGTGCACACTCTGCACCCGAGTCCCCTGGGCCTCCTAGTAGTAATCTAACGATTCCCTAGTCCAGTCCTAGCGATTCCAAAGCCTATTAGAACTGTTACTTACCTGCTAGTAATTCGCATTCCACTTTTAGCGTATATGGTTTTTCGTGCCCCTCGGGCATTTGTGTAACGTGCTAACTTAAAAGTATTTTCGTAAGAGTTTTGTTGTGTGCTTAGCTCCCTGTCTCATAAAGAGCCAGGGTAGTCTTGTTATAAATAAATACACTGTTTATTTTCATAACAACTTGTGTGGTGTCCTTTCACTGGGTGTTCAAGGGGTAATGTGATGGTAAAACAGCTGGCTTAACACGCCCTCTAGAGTCTTAGCCTTAGACTGCTCGTATCCATGCTACTAGGATAGCTGGTCTATAAGGTTGACTTACAACCAATCATCAATAAGGGTTGTTTGGACTGATATATAGTGATCACTAGAATAGTGAGCACTGCACATCAGGCCAACTTCTCACATTGGTGAGCAGCGGTTGGGATTTGAGCTTGCTGTTGTTTTACCACACATATCCTAAGAATATCTTGTGAAAGATCACATAAGTACTAAAGGTACATATAACTTAGCTTAGAATACTCTGAGTTCTACTGAACCAGCTGTTGTAGCTCCTAGGGCCTAGCACACCCTAAACTACAACTCTAGCAAGGGATCAGTAGGCAAACATATAGTGTAGGTAAGTGCACCACTTACACCTCACTAGAAAAGCATGTCGACTCAGGAGGACTCTACTGAGACTCCCCTGGTCAGTGTTGACCCTCCACAGGTCACTTCAAGATATGCAGCTCTCAGTTTCCATGAGATGAGACAGATCTGTGTCTCCAGAAAACTGAAGCAGGGGTCTAACCCCACCACTTCCTTTCTGATAGGTCTCTTAGAGACATATGATGCCAGAAAGCTTTCTCAGTTACATGAGAACATGCCAGCCTTAGAGGGAACCTCTGGGGATCCAGATCTCCACAACACTGATTCAGCAGTTGAGGAGGAGGATCAGGAGGTACTCTCTGGGGATGAGGTAGACAAGGGTCTTGAGGTAGTCAGAAGGCTAACTAGGACCAACTTAGACTTACTTGGGCTAGGATCTGGGGGCCCCCCAGTACTAACCCGAAGTGGGCCTAACCTTGGAGTTAGGAGAGATAGATCTCTTTCTAGGGACTCCAATAGATCTCTGCACTCTAATGCCTCTTCTCAGGGGAGAAGGAATCCTCCACAGAGGAGATTTACTTCCCCTCAGAGAAAGGAGCATGAAGCTAGGATGAGACAAGCTGAACTGAGGATTGAAAGGGAAGAAATTGCCCTGGCCAAAGAGAAGCTTGCCCTGGCAAGAGAGCAGCAGATGAGTGGGCTAGCTCCCACTGGTGGCAGCAATCTCCCAAGAGATAGAGAGAAGGGTTTAGATACTAAACACCTGACTAAAATAGTGCCCCCCTTTAAGCAAGGGGATGATATCCAGAAATGGATGGCTGCTCTGGAGAGGGCCTGCACTGTGCAGTGCATTCCCCAGAGTCAGTGGGCAGCTATACTGTGGCTCTCCTTTGATGGTAAAGGTAGAGATAAGCTCCTCACTACAAGAGTGGAGGATGCTAACAATTACCAGGTCCTGAAGAATACACTGGTTGATGGGTTTGGTTTAACCACTGAGCAGTACAGGTTGCTGTTCAGAGACACCCAGAAAACTCAGTCTCAGGACTGGTCTGATTTTGTGGATTGTGCCACTAAGGCTTTGGAGGGCTGGTTGCTGGGTAGCAAGGTTACAGATTACACAGGATTGTATAATCTAATGATGAGAGAACAAATTTTGAACAATTGTCAGAACCAGTTGCTGCACCAGCACCTTGTTGATTCAGATCTGACCTCTCCCCAAGAATTGGGAAAGAAGGCAGACAAATGGGTCAGGACAAGGATCAAGCAGAACCAGAACCAGAACCAGGGTGGTCAGAAGAAAGCAGACCAGAAGGGTAATGTTAAGAATGAGCAAAATGACCAGAAGTCTTCACCAGGTCCCCAACAAACCAAAGAGGGTGGGGGTCAGGCTTCCCAGAAGAAGAAGACTCAAGAAGGCCAGTCAAAAAGGTGGTGCCAGTACTGCAAAAGTAAATCTCACTGGTTTAGTGAGTGCACCAAAAGAGGAGGAGGACAAACTCCTGCCACTACAGCTCCTAAAGCAACTGCACCCCCTAGTACAGTCAGTAGTGGTAGTGTCACTCCCAAGGCATTAGTTGGGTTAACCTTGGGTACTGAGGGGTCTGACAACTTAGTTGGCACACTCACTCAGGCTGTCCTTGTCTGTACAGGGGATATGGATATGTCCCCTGAAATAAGTCCCAATACTTTGGGCAAATACAGGCAGACACCTTTGATTAATGGCAAGATGGCTCAGGCCTATAGGGACACTTGTGCCAGTGTCACCATGGTGACACCTAACTTTGTGGACCCTGGACAGATCATGCCAGGTACTGATTTCCTGGTGACCAATGCCAGCAATGTCACTACTAGTCATAGTGTGGCAATTGTGGCTTTCTCCTGGGGTGGAGTGAAGGGACAAAAGAAAGTTGTAGTCAGTTCAGACCTCCCAGTTGATTGTTTGTTGGGCAATGATTTGGAGTCATCACAATGGTCAGAAGTGGAGCAGAGGACTCACATGGAGATGTTAGGCTTGCCAGCACATGTGCTTGCTGTGACTAGGTCACAGGCCAGAAGATGCCCCACTGAACAGGTGCTGGATCCTGAAACTATGGACCAGACACCTTCCAAGAAGAAGAGCAGTAAGGGTAAGGCTTTGCCTTCCCCCTTGCCCCAGGTTGAGGATCAGGTCTCTGAGGAGGCTGATCTAGAAGAGCTGAGGGAAACTGAGCCTAAAGAGCTTGAACTTGATCAAGTTGAGTTTCTGGGCTCAGGGGGACCCTCCAGAGCAGACCTGGGGAAGGAACAGTTGAGCTGCCCTTCCCTTGAACCCCTCAGACAGCAGGCTGCTGCTGAGGCTGCAGGGAATGCCACAGGTGCCCACAGGGTATACTGGGAAGATGGACTCCTGTACTCTGAGTCAAGAGACCCCAAGCCTGGTGCAACCAGGAGGCTGGTCATCCCCTTGTCTCTGAGAGGTTTCCTTCTCACCTTGGCCCATGAGATTCCCCTTGCAGGTCATTTAGGTCAGACAAAGACTTGGGACAGGCTTGTCTCACACTTTCACTGGCCCCATATGAATGAGAATACCAAGGAGTTTTGTCGCTCATGTGTCACTTGCCAAGCCAGTGGTAAGTCAGGTGGCACAACAAAGGCCCCCCTCATACCACTACCTGTGGTGGGGGTTCCCTTTGAAAGAGTGGGGATTGACATTGTTGGTCCAATGGAACCCCAGACAGCATCAGGACACGAGTTTATACTGGTGGTGGTGGACCATGCCACCAGGTATCCTGAGGCTATTCCCCTTAGGACCACTACAGCCCCTGTAGTGGCAAGAGCCCTAGTTGGAGTGTTCTCCAGAGTGGGTTTCCCTAAGGAGGTCGTTTCTGACAGAGGTACAAACTTCATGTCAGGATATCTGACTGCCATGTGGAAAGAGTGTGGTGTGAACTACAAGTTCACCACACCCTATCATCCACAATGCAATGGGCTTGTTGAGAGATTCAACAGGACCCTGAAAGGGACGATCCATGGACTACCTGAACCTCTTAGGAGAAGATGGGATGTCCTGATCCCCTGCCTCTTGTTTGCTTACAGAGAGGTCCCACAGAAGGGGGTTGGCTACAGCCCTTTTGAGCTTCTGTATGGACATCCTGTAAGGGGACCCCTGTGTTTGGTGAAGGAAGGATGGGAGAGACCTCTCAAAAAGCCTGCAACCAACATAGTGGACTATGTACTTGGCCTCCGCTCCAGGATGGCTGAGTATATGGAAAAGGCATCTAAAAACCTTGAGGCCAGCCAGGAACTTCAAAAAGCTTGGCATGACCAAAAGGCTGTACTGACTGTGTACCAGCCAGGACAGAAGGTGTGGGTGCTGGAGCCAGTGGCCCCAGCAGCTCTGAAAGACAAATGGTCTGGGCCCCACACCATCATTGAGCAAAAGGGAGAGGTTACCTACTTGGTGGACCTTGGAACTCCCAGGAGCCCTCTCAGAGTGCTCCATGTTAACAGGCTCAAGGCATATGTTGACAGGAAGGACATGAGCTTGCTCATGGCCACAGATGAGGGACAGGAGGAAGAGAGTGACCCTCTCCCAGACCTGCTCACTCAGAATCCTGATGATGGATCAGTTGATGGTGTTGTCTTTTGTGGCAGCCTCACTGAACATCAGCAACAGGATTGCAGGCAAGTCTTGCAATCCTTCAGACATATGTTCTCTCTGACACCCAGCCAAACTGATTGGTGTACCCATGATGTTGACACTGGAGACAGCCTGCCTGTCAAGAGTAAAATCTACAGGCAGCCTGATCATGTTAGAGACTGCATCAAAACTGAAGTGCAGAAAATGTTGGAACTGGGAGTCATTGAGCCCTCAGATAGCCCTTGGGCTAGCCCAGTAGTTCTAGTGCCAAAGCCTCACACCCAGGGTGGTAAGAGAGAGATGAGGTTTTGCGTAGACTACAGAGGCCTCAATGCAGTCACTAAGACTGATGCCCACCCAATACCAAGAGCAGATGAGCTTATAGATAGATTGGCTTCTGCCAACTTCTTAAGCACATTTGATTTGACAGCTGGGTATTGGCAAATCAGGTTAGCTGAGGAAGCCAAACCCAAGACAGCATTTTCTACCCCTGGAGGGCATTATCAATTTGTGGTAATGCCCTTTGGACTGAAAAATGCACCTGCCACCTTCCAAAGGTTGGTGAATCAAGTCCTCACTGGGCTGGATGACTTCTGTGCAGCTTATCTTGACGATATTGCTGTCTTTAGCTCCACCTGGGAGGATCACCTGGTCCACCTGAGGAAAGTGTTAGAGGCCCTGCAAAAGGCAGGCCTCACTATCAAGGCCACAAAGTGCCAGATAGGGCAGTCACAGGTTGTATACCTGGGCCACCTTGTAGGTGGAGGCCAGGTTCAGCCACTGGAGAGTAAGATACAGGCCATCAAGGACTGGACTCCTCCAATCACCCAGACTCAGGTTCGAGCTTTCTTGGGCCTGACTGGGTACTATAGGAAGTTTGTCAGAAATTATGGGTCCATAGTGACCCCCCTTAATGACCTGACAAGCAAGAAGATGCCAAAGAAAGTTCAGTGGACAGCAAGCTGTCAGAAAGCATTCAATGACCTAAAGCAGGCCATGTGCACAGCACCTATCCTCAAGAGTCCAGATTACTCCAAGCCATTCATTGTCCAAACAGATGCTTCTGAGTTGGGTGTGGGAGCTGTTCTGTCTCAACTGAATTTTGATGGTAATGATCAGCCTATTGCTTTCATTAGTAGAAGGTTGACACCCAGAGAGAAAAATTGGTCAGCTATTGAGAGGGAGGCCTTTGCTGTGGTCTGGGCCCTGAAGAAGCTGAGGGCCTACTTGTTTGGCACTCACTTCACCATTCAGACAGACCATAAGCCCCTCTTGTGGCTAAATCAGATGAAGGGTGAAAACCCCAAACTGCTTAGGTGGTCCATTTCCCTACAGGGGATGGATTTTACAGTGGAGCATAGACCTGGGACTGATCACAGCAATGCTGATGGGCTCTCCAGGTATTTCCACTTAGAGCAAGAAGACTCACCTGGTCAAGGTTAGCTTATTGTCCCAAAGTTTGGGGGGGGGTCATGTAGGAGAGTAGGGTCTGCAATCCTATGATCACCCAGATTTTTGCTTTTTGCTGCACTGGTTTACGACTTTCCCTGGCTGTGGGCCTGCTAATCAGACCCACAGCCTAGCTGTTCTCTCTATCCAAATTGTACTCAGGTACTGAATTGGCCCTGGGCCCTCTCCAAGTCCCTGTACCCAGGGCTGAGGTGCACCCAGAAGTCTCCCAGGGGCTGAAGCATGTATTATGCCACCCCTGGATTGACTAACTAAAACTGACACAACTGGCTGCACGACAGCTGGGGCAAGGTGGTGTACTCACCCTTTGCTTTAGATATAGTATACCTATATCTAACCCTAAAAATGGACACACAGATCTCCTATCAGTCACTCCTATAGCAGGCCTTAACAATCCTGAAGGCAGAGTGCTTGGAATCGTGTGAGATGGTGCTCTAGCATGAGCTGAGCCTGTCTGCGGCTTTCGGGATCCATCCCTTAGCCGTTTCCATGATATCGCATACCATATACTCTTAAGTGCATTATAATCCTCGCGGTTATGTGCCAACTCTGGTATCGCTTTATCAAAACATGTCGAGTAAGGTGTCATACGAATTGGAATACTAACCCCTCGCCAATTCTGGCGACGGGGTTAGCATTCCACCCTTCTAGAGGGACACGACATGCCTGTAACCTATAACCCGGTTAAAAGTCAGACAGAGCCTTAGCATCCACAAAATGGATGCTGCCACCGAGACACAAGTCTGCCCTCCTGCTACTGGGAGTCCTCCCAGAGCAGGAGATAAGGACAAAGGGTTTCCTGCCAGGGGCGGTGCCAGCACCGTCCCAGACAGGGTTTTGTGTATTGTAGGTAGGCAGGGCTTTAGAGGAAGGTGACTGCAAGTGGCACCCCGGTGCTCACTGTGCATAGGCCGGCTGGAACCAGTTCCAGGGGCACTCCAGCCCCTGGCCTGGGGAAAAGCCCGCCAAGGAAGTGGGTGTAACCACCCCCCTCCTGGTCCCACCCATAGGGCAGGACTTAGTCGCGTGCCAGCCCCCTTTTACAGGATAAAGGTAGGGACTGGCCCCCTTCCAAATCAGATCATCTTTGAATCCTGAAACTACTTTCTGCGAAAGGAACTCAAGACTTCTTCCTAAGATTTCTCCCTTGTGACTAAGGAGTAGTCACCCTGCATCCGCAGGCACCATCTAAGAACACTGCGGTCTGCTGTAAGTCCTTCCTCCGGAATCCGACTGCCCAGCTCGACGAGAACCGGCTTCCCTGGCACCTCTGACCTCTACCCACCTCTACAGCCCAGCTGAGAACCGTGGGTGTGACGAGACCTCAAGGGACCGGCCATCTGCAAGACTGCACGACTTCTTTCCAGCAAGCCCGCCGAGTGAATTCCTGGTGAGTGCTTTGGGGTCCGAGAAGCCCCCACCCTGAGCAGCTCCAGCACCGAAGAGCAGCCCCCCAGCATCTCCACGATCTGCGTGGGGCCCTTCTGCTTTTTACTGCTCACCGCGTTGTTTGGCTACTAGCCCGCTGGCTTGTGGCCTTCCTGACGACGCCCGACGACATTTCTGCTGCTGGTCTGGTTGCTCCAGACTGGCCCTGGCTCCCTTCCAGAAGAGGAGCACCCCGGACCCTCCTGGTCCACTCAAGACGCCATTTTGAGTCCACCGCGTGGGCTTGAATTAGCCAAGGCTTGTTGCCCACTCCTGGGTAACTTCGACGCCGACGACTTCATCCTTCGTGGGACAGCTCGCACCTCCATCCTGGTCGCCGACAACGCCTCCTGGTCCGAGAGACTGCAGAGCCCAGCAGCGCCCACTCACCTGACTGCGGTGACTTCGCCCGGTGCCATCCTGGTGCCCACTTAATCACTGGCTAGTGATTCAAGAACTTGGTCCCCTCTGCTTTCAGGTTTTCTTCTTCCTTGATCCAGGCTTGGATCCATCGAACTTTTCTTCACTGGTCGCCTGCCAGCAACTTCTTCCTTCCAGGCTCCTGGTCCGGCAACGAGATCCCCGACGTCTTTTCAGACCTATGCAGCTGCAGCCCCTGGGCTAGGTAACTTCGGCACTCCGGTGTCCCAGCATAGCCTCACTATCCAAGGGTCAGGATCCACTGTCGTTTTCTCCCTACCAGGTCGGGTTCGCCCGTGAACACTAACTTTGTGAATTCTAGCTTCCATAGACTTTGTCCCGCATCCCGCGTGAGAGTGCACACTCTGCACCCGAGTCCCCTGGGCCTCCTAGTAGTAATCTAACGATTCCCTAGTCCAGTCCTAGCGATTCCAAAGCCTATTAGAACTGTTACTTACCTGCTAGTAATTCGCATTCCACTTTTAGCGTATATGGTTTTTCGTGCCCCTCGGGCATTTGTGTAACGTGCTAACTTAAAAGTATTTTCGGAAGAGTTTTGTTGTGTGCTTAGCTCCCTGTCTCATAAAGAGCCAGGGTAGTCTTGTTATAAATAAATACACTGTTTATTTTCATAACAACTTGTGTGGTGTCCTTTCACTGGGTGTTCAAGGGGTAATGTGATGGTAAAACAGCTGGCTTAACACGCCCTCTAGAGTCTTAGCCTTAGACTGCTCGTATCCATGCTACTAGGATAGCTGGTCTATAAGGTTGACTTACAACCAATCATCAATAAGGGTTGTTTGGACTGATATATAGTGATCACTAGAATAGTGAGCACTGCACATCAGGCCAACTTCTCACACTCGGGTTTTGGGATAACTTCCCTCATCAGTACAGAAAAAAGTTAGGGGTGGAAGAGAAGGCCGCCAAACAACCGTCAATGGCCTCGATGCCCAAACCGGCACGCAGGTGCGTCCTCCAGGAGCCCGTCGGCTCAAAGCTCAAGGGAGCCTATTTGTACAAGCAATCGCAATGGAGCGCACACTGCTAGCCCCTCCTCCGGATCGCCCCTAGGGACTCTGGTACATGGAGTTCTTGAGTGGTTCACCCCAGTGGGTGCAAGTAGGTACTTGTAGAACTGATGATCTCTAGACCCGATACATGTCCCGGGTTTTTGGATATCGGCCGAGACATGGTTCGGGTTTCGGGATAACTTCCCTCATCAGTAGAGAAAATAGTTAGGGGTGGAAGAGAAGGCCGCCAAACAACCGTCAATGGCCTCGATGCCCGAACCGGCACGCAGGTGCGTCGTCCAGGAGCCCGTCGGCTCAAAGCTCAAGGGAGCCTATTTGTAGAAGCTATCGCAATGGAGTGCACACCGCTAGCCCCTCCTCCGGATCGCCCCTAGGGACTCTGGTACATGGAGTTCTTGAGTGGGTTACCCCAGTGGGTGCAAGTAGGTACTTGTAGAACTGATGATCTCTAGACCCGATACATGTCCCGGGTTTTTGGATATCGCCCGAGACATGGCTCGGGTTTCGGGATAACTTCCCTCATTAGTAGAGAAAATAGTTAGGGGTGGAAGAGAAGGCCGCAAAACAACCGTCAATGGCCTTGATGCACGAACCGGCACGCAGGTGCGTCGTCCAGGAGCCCGTCGGCTCAAAGCTCAAGGGAGCCTATTTGTAGAAGCAATCGCAATGGAGCGCACACCGCTAGCCCCTCCTCCGGATCGCCCCTAGGGACTCTGGTACATGGAGTTCTTGAGTGGTTCACCCCAGTGGGTGCAAGTAGGTACTTGTAGAACTGATGATCTCTAGACCCGATACATGTCCCGGGTTTTTTGATATCGCCCGAGACATGGCTCGGGTTTTGGGATAACTTCCCTCATCAGTAGAGAAAATAGTTAGGGGTGGAAGAGAAGGCCGCCAAACAACCGTCAATGGCCTCGATGCCCGAACCAGCACGCAGGTGCGTCCTCCAGGAGCCCGTCGGCTCAAAGCTCAAGGGAGCCTATTTGTACAAGCAATCGCAATGGAGCGCACACCGCTAGCCCCTCCTCCGGATCGCCCCTAGGGACTCTGGTACATGGAGTTCTTGAGTGGTTCACCCCAGTGGGTGCAAGTAGGTACTTGTAGAACTGATGATCTCTAGACCCGATACATGTCCCGGGTTTTTGGATATCGCCCGAGACATGGCTCGGGTTTCGGGATAACTTCCCTCATCAGTAGAGAAAATAGTTAGGGGTGGAAGAGAAGGCCGCCAAACAACTGACAATGGCCTCGATGCCCGAACCAGCACGCAGGTGCGTCGTCCAGGAGCCCGTCGGCTCAAAGCTCAAGGGAGCCTATTTGTAGAAGCAATCGCAATGGAGCGCACACCGCTAGCCCCTCCTCCGGATCGCCCCTAGGGACTCTGGTACATGGAGTTCTTGAGTGGTTCACCCCAGTGGGTGCAAGTAGGTACTTGTAGAACTGATGATCTCTAGACCCGATACATGTCCTGGGTTTTTGGATATCGCCCGAGACATGGCTCGGGTTTCGGGATAACTTCCCTCATCAGTAGAGAAAATAGTTAGGGGTGGAAGAGAAGGCCGCCAAACAACCGTCAATGGCCTCGATGCCCGAACCGGCACGCAGGTGCGTCGTCCAGGAGCCCGTCGGCTCAAAGCTCAAGGGAGCCTATTTGTAGAAGCAATCGCAATGGAGCGCACACCGCTAGCCCCTCCTCCGGATCGCCCCTAGGGACTCTGGTACATGGAGTTCTTGAGTGGTTCACCCCAGTGGGTGCAAGTAGGTACTTGTAGAACTGATTATCTCTAGACCCGATACATGTCCCGGGTTTTTGGATATCGCCCGAGACATGGCTCGGGTTTCGGGATAACTTCCCTCATCAGTAGAGAAAATAGTTAGGGGTGGAAGAGAAGGCCGCCAAACAACCGTCAATGGCCTCGATGCCCAAACCGGCACGCAGGTGCGTCGTCCAGGAGCCCGTCGGCTCAAAGCTCAAGGGAGCCTATTTGTAGAAGCAATCGCAATAGAGCGCACACCGCTAGCCCCTCCTCCGGATCGCCCCTAGGGACTCTGGTACATGGAGTTCTTGAGTGGTTCACCCCAGTGGGTGCAAGTAGGTACTTGTAGAACTGATGATCTCTAGACCCGATACATGTCCCGGGTTTTTGGATATCGCCCGAGACATGGCTCGGGTTTCGGGATAACTTCCCTCATCAGTAGAGAAAATAGTTAGGGGTGGAAGAGAAGGCCGCCAAACAACTGTCAATGGCCTCGATGCCCGAACCGGCATGCAGGTGCGTCGTCCAGGAGCCCGTCAGCTCAAAGCTCAAGGGAGCCTAGTTGTAGAAGCAATCGCAATGGAGCGCACACCGCTAGCCCCTCCTCCGGATCGCCCCTAGGGACTCTGGTAGATGGAGTTCTTGAGTGGTTCACCCCAGTGGGTGCAAGTAGGTACTTGTAGAACTGATGATCTCTAGACCCGATAAATGTCCCGGGTTTTTGGATATCGGCCGAGACATGGTTCGGGTTTCGGGATAACTTCCCTCATCAGTAGAGAAAATAGTAAGGGGTGGAAGAGAAGGCCGCCAAACAACCGTCAATGGCCTCGATGCCCGAACCGGCACGCAGGTGCGTCGTCCAGGAGCCCGTCGGCTCAAAGCTCAAGGGAGCCTATTTGTAGAAGCTATCGCAATGGAGTGCACACCGCTAGCCCCTCCTCCGGATCGCCCCTAGGGACTCTGGTACATGGAGTTCTTGAGTGGTTCACCCCAGTGGGTGCAAGTAGGTACTTGTAGAACTGATGATCTCTAGACCCGATACATGTCCCGGGTTTTTGGATATCGCCCGAGACATGGCTCGGGTTTCGGGATAACTTCCCTCATTAGTAGAGAAAATAGTTAGGGGTGGAAGAGAAGGCCGCAAAACAACCGTCAATGGCCTTGATGCACGAACCGGCACGCTGGTGCGTCGTCCAGGAGCCCGTCGGCTCAAAGCTCAAGGGAGCCTATTTGTAGAAGCAATCGCAATGGAGCGCACACCGCTAGCCCCTCCTCCGGATCGCCCCTAGGGACTCTGGTACATGGAGTTCTTGAGTGGTTCACCCCAGTGGGTGCAAGTAGGTACTTGTAGAACTGATGATCTCTAGACCCGATACATGTCCCGGGTTTTTTGATATCGCCCGAGACATGGCTCGGGTTTTGGGATAACTTCCCTCATCAGTAGAGAAAATAGTTAGGGGTGGAAGAGAAGGCCGCCAAACAACCGTCAATGGCCTCGATGCCCGAACCAGCACGCAGGTGCGTCCTCCAGGAGCCCGTCGGCTCAAAGCTCAAGGGAGCCTATTTGTACAAGCAATCGCAATGGAGCGCACACCGCTAGCCCCTCCTCCGGATCGCCCCTAGGGACTCTGGTACATGGAGTTCTTGAGTGGTTCACCCCAGTGGGTGCAAGTAGGTACTTGTAGAACTGATGATCTCTAGACCCGATACATGTCCCGGGTTTTTGGATATCGCCCGAGACATGGCTCGGGTTTCGGGATAACTTCCCTCATCAGTAGAGAAAATAGTTAGGGGTGGAAGAGAAGGCCGCCAAACAACTGACAATGGCCTCGATGCCCGA
This sequence comes from Lissotriton helveticus, assembly GCF_964261635.1. Classification (NCBI taxonomy): domain Eukaryota; kingdom Metazoa; phylum Chordata; class Amphibia; order Caudata; family Salamandridae; genus Lissotriton; species Lissotriton helveticus. The sequence continues at coordinate 1,281,972,087 of NC_136063.1, forward strand.
ACCAGCACGCAGGTGCGTCGTCCAGGAGCCCGTCGGCTCAAAGCTCAAGGGATCCTATTTGTAGAAGCAATCGCAATGGAGCGCACACCGCTAGCCCCTCCTCCGGATCGCCCCTAGGGACTCTGGTACATGGAGTTCTTGAGTGGTTCACCCCAGTGGGTGCAAGTAGGTACTTGTAGAACTGATGATCTCTAGACCCGATACATGTCCTGGGTTTTTGGATATCGCCCGAGACATGGCTCGGGTTTCGGGATAACTTCCCTCATCAGTAGAGAAAATAGTTAGGGGTGGAAGAGAAGGCCGCCAAACAACCGTCAATGGCCTCGATGCCCGAACCGGCACGCAGGTGCGTCGTCCAGGAGCCCGTCGGCTCAAAGCTCAAGGGAGCCTATTTGTAGAAGCAATCGCAATGGAGCGCACACCGCTAGCCCCTCCTCCGGATCGCCCCTAGGGACTCTGGTACATGGAGTTCTTGAGTGGTTCACCCCAGTGGGTGCAAGTAGGTACTTGTAGAACTGATGATCTCTAGACCCGATACATGTCCTGGGTTTTTGGATATCGCCCGAGACATGGCTCGGGTTTCGGGATAACTTCCCTCATCAGTAGAGAAAATAGTTAGGGGTGGAAGAGAAGGCCGCCAAACAACCGTCAATGGCCTCGATGCCCGAACCGGCACGCAGGTGCGTCGTCCAGGAGCCCGTCGGCTCAAAGCTCAAGGGAGCCTATTTGTAGAAGCAATCGCAATGGAGCGCACACCGCTAGCCCCTCCTCCGGATCGCCCCTAGGGACTCTGGTACATGGAGTTCTTGAGTGGTTCACCCCAGTGGGTGCAAGTAGGTACTTGTAGAACTGATGATCTCTAGACCCGATACATGTCCCGGGTTTTTGGATATCGCCCGAGACATGGCTCGGGTTTCGGGATACCTTCCCTCATCAGAGGAGAAAATAGTTAGGGGTGGAAGAGAAGGCCGCCAAACAACCGTCAATGGCCTCGATGCCCAAACCGGCACGCAGGTGCGTCGTCCAGGAGCCCGTCGGCTCAAAGCTCAAGGGAGCCTATTTGTAGAAGCAATCGCAATGGAGCGCACACCGCTAGCCCCTCCTCCGGATCGCCCCTAGGGACTCTGGTACATGGAGTTCTTGAGTGGTTCACCCCAGTGGGTGCAAGTAGATACTTGTAGAACTGATGATCTCTAGACCCGATACATGTCCCGGGTTTTTGGATATCGCCCGAGACATGGCTCGGGTTTCGGGATAACTTCCCTCATTAGTAGTGAAAATAGTTAGGGGTGGAAGAGAAGGCCGCCAAACAACCGTCAATGGCCTCGATGCCCGAACCGGCACGCAGGTGCGTCGTCCAGGAGCCCGTCGGCTCAAAGCTTAAGGGAGCTTATTTGTAGAAGCAATCGCAATGGAGCGCACATCGCTAGCCCCTCCTCCGGATCGCCCCTAGGGACTCTGGTACATGGAGTTCTTGAGTGGTTCACCCCAGTGGGTGCAAGTAGGTACTTGTAGAACTGATGATCTCTAGACCCGATACTTGTCCCGGGTTTTTGGATATCGCCCGAGACATGGCTCGGGTTTTGGGATAACTTCCCTCATCAGTAGAGAAAATAGTTAGGGGTGGAAGAGAAGGCCGCCAAACAACCGTCAATGGCCTCGATGCCCGAACCGGCACGCAGGTGCGTCGTCCAGGAGCCCGTCGGCTCAAAGCTCAAGGGAGCCTGTTTGTACAAGCAATCGCAATGGAGCGCACACCGCTAGCCCCTCCTCCGGATCGCCCTTAGGGACTCTGGTACATGGAGTTCTTGAGTGGTTCACCCCAGTGGGTGCAAGTAGGTACTTGTAGAACTGATGATCTCTAGACCCGATACATGTCCCGGGTTTTTGGATATCGCCCAAGACATGGCTCTGGTTTCGGGATAACTTCCCTCATCAGTAGAGAAAATAGTTAGGGGTGGAAGAGAAGGCGGCCAAACAACCGTCAATGGCCTCGATGCCCGAACCGGCACGCAGGTGCGTCGTCCAGGAGCCCGTCAGCTCAAAGCTCAAGGGAGCCTATTTGTAGAAGCAATCGCAATGGAGCGCACACCGCTAGCCCCTCCTCCGGATCGCCCCTAGGGACTCTGGTACATGGAGTTCTTGAGTGGTTCACCCCAGTGGGTGCAAGTAGGTACTTGTAGAACTGATGATCTCTAGACCCGATACATGTCCCGGGTTTTTGGATATCGCCCGAGACATGGCTCGGGTTTCGGGATAACTTCCCTCATCAGTAGAGAACATAGTTAGGGGTGGAAGAGAAGGCCGCCAAACAACCGTCAATGGCCTCGATGCCCAAACCGGCACGCAGGTGCATCGTCCAGGAGCCCGTCGGCTCAAAGCTCAAGGGAGCCTATTTGTAGAAGTAATCGCAATGGAGCGCACACCGCTAGCCCCTCCTCCGGATCGCCCCCTAGGGACTCTGGTACATGGAGTTCTTGAGTGGTTCACCCCAGTGGGTGCAAGTAGGTACTTGTAGAACTGATGATCTCTAGACCCGATACATGTCCCGGGTTTTTGGATATCGCCCGAGACATGGCTCGGGTTTCGGGATGACTTCCCTCATCAGTAGAGAAAATAGTTAGGGGTGGAAGAGAAGGCCGCCAAACAACTGTCAATGGCCTCGATGCCCGAACCGGCACGCAGGTGCGTCGTCCAGGAGCCCGTCGGCTCAAAGCTCAAGGGAGCCTATTTGTAGAAGCAATCGCAATGGAGCGCACACCGCTAGCCCCTCCTCCGGATCGCCCCTAGGGACTCTGGTACATGGAGTTCTTGAGTGGTTCACCCCAGTGGGTGCAAGTAGGTACTTGTAGAACTGATGATCTCTAGACCCGATACATGTCCCGGGTTTTTGGATATCGCCCGAGACATGGCTCGGGTTTCGGGATAACTTCACTCATCAGTAGAGAAAATAGTTAGGGGTGGAAGAGAAGGCGGCCAAACAACCGTCAATGGCCTCGATGCCCGAACCGGCACGCAGGTGCGTCGTCCAGGAGCCCGTCGGCTCAAAGCTCAAGGGAGCCTATTTGTAGAAGCAATCACAATGGAGCGCACACCGCTAGCCCCTCCTCCGGATCGCCCCTAGGGACTCTGGTACATGGAGTTCTTGAGTGGTTCACCCCAGTGGGTGCAAGTAGGTACTTGTAGAACTGATGATCTCTAGACCCGATACATGTCCCGGGTTTTTGGATATCGCCCGAGACATGGCTCAGGTTTCGGGATAACTTCCCTCATCAGTAGAGAACATAGTTAGGGGTGGAAGAGAAGGCCGCCAAACAACCGTCAATGGCCTCGATGCCCAAACCGGCACGCAGGTGCGTCGTCCAGGAGCCCGTCGGCTCAAAGCTCAAGGGAGCCTATTTGTAGAAGCAATCGCAATGGAGCGCACACCGCTAGCCCCTCCTCCGGATCGCCCCTAGGGACTCTGGTACATGGAGTTTTTGAGTGGTTCACCCCAGTGGGTGCAAGTAGGTACTTGTAGAACTGATGATCTCTAGACCCGATACATGTCCCGGGTTTTTGGATATCGCCCGAGACATGGCTCGGGTTTTGGGATAACTTCCCTCATCAGTAGAGAAAATAGTTAGGGGTGGAAGAGAAGGCCGCCAAACAACCGTCAATGGCCTCGATGCCCGAACCGGCACGCAGGTGCGTCATCCAGGAGCCCGTCGGCTCAAAGCTCAAGGGAGCCTATTTGTAGAAGCAATCGCAATGGAGCGCACACCGCTAATCCCTCCTCCGGATCGCCCCTAGGGACTTTGGTACATGGAGTTCTTGAGTGGTTCACCCCAGTGGGTGCAAGTAGGTACTTGTAGAACTGATGATCTCTAGACCCGATACATGTCCCGGGTTTTTGGATATCGCCCGAGACATGGCTCGGGTTTCGGGATAACTTCCCTCATCAGTAGAGAAAATAGTTAGGGGTGGAAGAGAAGGCCGCCAAACAACCGTCAATGGCCTCGATGCCCGAACCGGCACGCAGGTGCGTCGTCCAGGAGCCCGTCGGCTAAAAGCTCAAGGGAGCCTATTTGTAGAAGCTATCGCAATGGAGCGCACACCGCTAGCCCCTCCTCCGGATCGCCCCTAGGGACTCTGGTACATGGAGTTCTTGAGTGGTTCACCCCAGTGGGTGCAAGTAGGTACTTGTAGAACTGATGATCTCTAGACCCGATACATGTCCCGGGTTTTTGGATATCGCCCGAGACATGGCTCGGGTTTCGGGATAACTTCCCTCATTAGTAGAGAAAATAGTTAGGGGTGGAAGAGAAGGCCGCAAAACAGCCGTCAATGGCCTCGATGCCCGAACCGGCACGCAGGTGCGTCGTCCAGGAGCCCGTCGGCTCAAAGCTCAAGGGAGCCTATTTGTAGAAGCAATCGCAATGGAGCGCACACCGCTAGCCCCTCCTCCGGATCGCCCCTAGGGACTCTGGTACATGGAGTTCTTGAGTGGTTCACCCCAGTGGGTGCAAGTAGGTACTTGTAGAACTGATGATCTCTAGACCCGATACATGTCCCGGGTTTTTGGATATCGCCCGAGACATGGCTCGGGTTTTGGGATAACTTCCCTCATCAGTAGAGAAAATAGTTAGGGGTGGAAGAGAAGGCCGCCAAACAACCGTCAATGGCCTCAATGCCCGAACCGGCACGCAGGTGCGTCGTCCAGGAGCCCGTCGGCTCAAAGCTCAAGGGAGCCTGTTTGTACAAGCAATCGCAATGGAGCGCACACCGCTAGCCCCTCCTCCGGATCTCCCTTAGGGACTCTGGTACATGGAGTTCTTGAGTGGTTCACCCCAGTGGGTGCAAGTAGGTACTTGTAGAACTGATGATCTCTAGACCCGATACATGTCCCGGGTTTTTGGATATCGCCCAAGACATGGCTCTGGTTTCGGGATAACTTCCCTCATCAGTAGAGAAAATAGTTAGGGGTGGAAGAGAAGGCGGCCAAACAACCGTCAATGGCCTCGATGCCCGAACCGGCACGCAGGTGCGTCGTCCAGGAGCCCGTCAGCTCAAAGCTCAAGGGAGCCTATTTGTAGAAGCAATCGCAATGGAGCGCACACCGCTAGCCCCTCCTCCGGATCGCCCCTAGGGACTCTGGTACATGGAGTTCTTGAGTGGTTCACCCCAGTGGGTGCAAGTAGGTACTTGTAGAACTGATGATCTCTAGACCCGATACATGTCCCGGGTTTTTGGATATCGCCCGAGACATGGCTCGGGTTTCGGGATAACTTCCCTCATCAGTAGAGAACATAGTTAGGGGTGGAAGAGAAGGCCGCCAAACAACCGTCAATGGCCTCGATGCCCAAACCGGCACGCAGGTGCATCGTCCGGGAGCCCGTCGGCTCAAAGCTCAAGGGAGCCTATTTGTAGAAGTAATCGCAATGGAGCGCACACCGCTAGCCCCTCCTCCGGATCGCCCCTAGAGACTCTGGTACATGGAGTTCTTGAGTGGTTCACCCCAGTGGGTGCAAGTAGGTACTTGTAGAACTGATGATCTCTAGACCCAATACATGTCCCGGGTTTTTGGATATCACCCGAGACATGGCTCGGGTTTTGGGATAACTTCCCTCATCAGTAGAGAAAATAGTTAGGGGTGGAAGAGAAGGCCACCAAACAACCGTCAATGGCCTCGATGCCCGAACCGGCACGCAGGTGCGTCGTCCAGGAGCCCGTCGGCTCAAAGCTCAAGGGAGCCTATTTGTAGAAGCAATCGCAATGGAGCGCACACCGCTAGCCCCTCCTCCGGATCGCCCCTAGGGACTCTGGTACATGGAGTTCTTGAGTGGTTCACCCCAGTGGGTGCAAGTAGGTACTTGTAGAACTGATGATCTCTAGACCCGATACATGTCGGGGGGTTTTGGATATCGCCCGAGACATGGTTCGGGTTTCGGGATAACTTCCCTCATCAGTAGAGAAAATAGTTAGGGGTGGAAGAGAAGGCCGCTAAACAACCGTCAATGGCCTCGATGCCCGAACCGGCACGCAGGTGCGTCGTCCAGGAGCCCGTCGGCTCAAAGCTCAAGGGAGCCTATTTGTAGAAGCTATCGCAATGGAGCGCACACCGCTAGCCCCTCCTCCGGATCGCCCCTAGGGACTCTGGTACATGGAGTTCTTGAGTGGTTCACCCCAGTGGGTGCAAGTAGGTACTTGTAGAACTGATGATCTCTAGACCCGATACATGTCCCGGGTTTTCGGATATCGCCCGAGACATGGCTCGGGTTTTGGGATAACTTCCCTCATCAGTAGAGAAAATAGTTAGGGGTGGAAGAGAAGGCCGCCAAACAACCGTCAATGGCCTCGATGCCCGAACCGGCACGCAGGTGCGTCGTCCAGGAGCCCGTCGGCTCAAAGCTCAAGGGAGCCTATTTGTACAAGCAATCGCAATGGAGCGCACACCGCTAGCTCCTCCTCCGGATCGCCCCTAGGGACTTTGGTACATGGAGTTCTTGAGTGGTTCACCCCAGTGGGTGCAAGTAGGTACTTGTAGAACTGATGATCTCTAGACCCGATACATGTCCCGGGTTTTTGGATATCGCCCGAGACATGGCTCGGGTTTCGGGATAACTTCCCTCATCAGTAGAGAACATAGTTAGGGGTGGAAGAGAAGGCCGCCAAACAACCGTCAATGGCCTCGATGCCCAAACCGGCACTGTTAGACGGACCGGGAGGGTCGGCCGAGGATAAGGGGAGAGGTCTCCGGGGAGAGCCGTCTCCAGTGAATCGTACAGACAAGTAACTCCCCCCCCCACAGACGGACACCACACAATGATAAAGTTCAACGATACTTTATAGGCAATTCTTCAAGTACGGTAGAATGGTACAAGGAGGTCTGGACTCAGGGGTCCCCTCTATTCTGGTCTCTGTTTGGGAAAAGGGTAGCGGGACAGTCTTGTTACCAAAGAGATGGAAATAGCTCTCAATCCTCGAGCTCGGTGGTGTAGATGAACGGGCCGCGGCGGAGCCAGCAGGTCCCGAGATGGATGAAGGAAGACGACGGTCCGCGGCAGAGCCAGCAGGTCCCGATGAAGGTGGTGGTTACAACGGTCCGCGGCCACACCAGCAGGTCCCGACGACGATGAAGGATAGGGTAGTTCCAAAAGCCGCGGCAGCGCCAGCAGGCAAGACGAAGGTGCACAAGACAGAGCTACGGCAGCGCCAGTAGTCCGTCAAGGATGAGTTCTTCTTTGCGTCTCTCGACTCCAAGATACAACTCCCGTCCTGCTCTGGAGCTGCCCCAGTTATAGGGCTGGTGTGCTTTGATGTCCGGACCCTCGCACTTGGAGGTCGGGAGGTCCGGGATGAGGGGGTTCAGACACCCAGCAGGGGGGTGGAGCCAGCGCCCGGGGAGGCGATGGGCGAGCGGTACTTGGCGGGGGAGAGCCATCGACACCTCTTGCTCCCATTGACTGACCAAGTAGCCCGCTCACCTCCTGGGTGGATGTTGGTGCCGGAATGTCTGAGGCCTGGCCAGGCCCAGGGTTGAGGTCGATCGGGGGCCAGGCGGCCTCGTGGTGGAGTGTCCAAGATGGCGCCCAGGATGGGCGCGCAGGCCGGTAGTGGGTCGGCCTACGCGGTCAACAGGTTCGAGTGTAGGGGTCCCTGCGGGGACGGTGGACGTGCAATGGTGGTGTGTGGTACTTGCGTGGCTGGTTCGGGCCTGGTTGGGCCGGGGGAGATCGGCCCTTCATGTGGCCTGTCCAACATGCGTCCCCCCCAGCTGAAGGCGGGGAGAGTTACCCATTCTCTTGGGGACTCTTCTCGTCGAGGCGGAAGAACCGGGACAGGCCATCTGCGTTGGCGTGATCTGGCCCAGGCCGATGTTCAACTGTGAAGTCCATCCCTTGTAGGGAGATGGACCAGCGTAGTAACTTCGGGTTTTCCCCCCGCATCTGCATCAGCCACTGCAGGGGTCGGTGTTCGGTCTGTACCCGAAAGGGTGTGCCAAAAAGGTAGGGCCGGAGCTTCTTGAGGGCCCATACCACCGCGAAGGCCTCCCTCTCTATGGTGCTCCAGCGTTGTTCCCGTGGTAGGAGTCGCCGGCTGATGAAGGCCACCGGCTGATCACGGCCTTCGGTGTTCACTTGAGACAGGACTGCCCCAATGCCATGGTCGGAGGCATCCGTCTGGACGATGAACTCCCGGCTGTAGTCGGGGGCCTGGAGCACAGGGGCGGAGCACATGGCGGCTTTCAATTGTTCAAATGCAGCTTGACACTCTGGGGTCCAGTTGACTTTCTGGGGCTGATTTTTTGACGTGAGCTCTGTGAGGGGCCTCACGATAGTACCATAGTCTTTCACGAACCTTCGGTAATAGCCCGTGAGGCCCAGGAAGGCTCGTACCTCGGTCTGGGTAATGGGGGGCTGCCAGGACTGGATGGCGGCAATTTTTAGCTGCAGAGGGGCCACCAGGCCGCTTCCCACCTGGTGCCCGAGGTAGGTTACAGACCCTTGCCCAATTTGACATTTGCTGGCCTTGATCGTGAGGCCAGCTTGCTGAAGGGCGTGCAGCACTGCTCGGAGGTGGTGGAGGTGCTCGGACCACTGGTTGCTGTATACAGCGATGTCGTCTAGGTAGGCGGCGCTGAATCCTTCGAGCCCCGCCAGGACCTGATTGACGAGCCGTTGGAAGGTTGCTGGGGCATTCTTCATGCCGAAGGGCATGACTGTGAAATGGTAATGGCCATCGGGAGTGGAAAAGGCAGAACGTTCTTGTGCCCGGGGTGTGAGGCCGATTTGCCAGTAGCCCGCCGTCAGGTCGAAGATACTGAGGTAGCGGGCAGCTCCCATGCGGTCGATTAGTTCATCTGCCCGGGGGATGGGATGTGCGTCTGTCCTGGTGACCGCATTCAAGCCCCGGTAGTCGACGCAGAACCGGAGTTCTGGTGTGGTGCCGGGGGCAGCTGCTTTGGGGACCAGTACTACAGGGCTGGCCCAGGGGCTGTCTGAGGGCTCGATGACCCCGAGCGTGAGCATTTTGGCTACTTCCTCCTGGATGCAGGCCCGTACCCGATCTGGCACGCGGTAGGCCCGGTGGCGGATAGGGGGGCTGTCCCCCGTGTCCACATCGTGCGTACACCAGGAAGTGACACCTGGGGTGAGGGAGAACAGGCTGGCGAATTGTGACAGGAGAACTTGGCACTCCTGGTGTTGCTCTCGGGTGAGGGCCTCTGAGAGTCGGACCCCATCTACGGAACCGTCTTTCTCCCGCGTTCGTAGGAGGTCCGGGAGGGGCTTGGAGTCCTCTTCAGCCCCATTGTCTGTGGCCATCAGGAGGCTGAGTTCTGTCCGTACAAAGTGCGGTTTCAGTCTGTTAGCGTGGAGGACCCGGAGGGGGTTCCGGGAAGATTCCAAGTCGATGAGATAGGTAGCCGGACCCTTGCGCTCGACCACTTTGAAGGGCCCTGTCCACTTGTCTTGTAGGGCGCAAGGTTCGGTGGGGGACATCACCCATACCTGTTGCCCAGGTTCAAATTCGATGGAGGAGGCATTCCGGTCATACCACCTTTTCATGTCCTCTTGACTGGCCTCTAGGTTGGCTTTTGCTAGTTCTCGGAATCGCCGGGTCTGGTTGCGGAGTGTTAGGAGGTAGCGGAAAACATCTGGTGGGTTCTTTAGAGGGGGCATCTCCCAGCCTTCCTTAACTAGGCTGAGCGGCCCGCGCACGGGGTGTCCATATAGCAGTTCAAATGGGCTGAAGCCCAGGGACTTCTGGGGAACCTCTCGATATGCGAAGAGGAGGCACGGCAGCAGCACATCCCACTGGCGACGGAGGGGCTCTTCCAACCCCCCGATCATCCCTTTGAGCGTGCGGTTGAACCGCTCAACGAGGCCGTTTCCTTGAGGGTGATAGGGGGTCGTGAACCGGTAGGTAACCCCGCACTGTTGCCAGAGAGATTTCATATATTTCGAAATAAAGTTCGTGCCTCTGTCACTGACGACCTCCCGGGGGAAGCCTACCCGGGAGAAGATCCCCATCAGAGCCCGGCCGACTACCGGGGCTGTCACAGTCCGCAGGGGAACAGCCTCCGGGTAGCGGGTGGCGTGGTCCACTAGCACCAGGATGAATCGATGGCCTTGTTTTGTGCGCGGGTCCAGGGGCCCTACGATATCGATTCCGACCCTCTCGAACGGGGTGGTGACCACGGGAAAAGGTTGCAGGGGGGCTTTCAGTTTGCGGCCGCTCTTCCCACTGGCTTGGCACGTGGGGCAAGATCGGCAATGCTGGTGTACATTGTCCCTCATTTTGGGCCAGAAGAAGTGGGTCACCAGGCGGCTATAGGTTTTGTCTTGACCCAAGTGTCCTGCCAGGGGGACATCGTGGGCCAGGTTTAGCAGAAAGTCTCTAACACGGAGGGGTACCACTAGGACTCGGCTGGCCCCCAGCTCCGCGATTTTTTGCTCACTGTACAGCAGATCATTGTCCCAGTAGACCCAGTGAGTTCCGGAGGTATCCCCTGCGCTTTGGGCTAGCGCTTGCTGGCGGAGTCCCTCGAGGGAGGGACAGGTCTTTTGTTCTTGGCGAAATTGTTCTTGCGTGGGCCCCCCCTCTTGAGGCCATTGGTCGAGGTTAGCGAGGTCTGGAGGTTGAGCTGGTTCGGGGGGGACGTCACGGTCGGTGGTTTCGGCGGGGGCGACCGGAGGCGGTGGCGCCGGCCATTCGAGTTCCTCTGGGCGGGTGTTGGCACGGGCGGTCATGGACCGGGTGGTGACGCACGCCCAGTCCGGGACGCCCAGCATCCCCAGGTGCTCTTTTCGTTCGACTGCTGCCCATGGAGAGCTTTCCAGGTCATTACCCAGGAGGCAGTCTACGGGGGCATCATCTCGGACCGTCACCTTCAACATGCCGGAGACCCCTCCCCATTCGAAGGGGACGCAGGCCATCCGACACAGACTTTCTGAGTTATCGGCTGAACGTACAGGGCAGAGAATGTTTGGTAAGTATTGTTCGGGGGTCACCAGGTGACAGCGGACGGCTGTTACACTGGCCCCAGTGTCACGAAGGGCTTCAGCCCGGCGTCCATTGATGCCCACCCATTGGCTGTACTTCTGGGTATTAGCGGGTAGGGGGACCCGCGGGACCATGTCTCTCCCCCCTAGGCAGGCGAGAGCCATGGCGGCTGGCTCCCATTCTTGGTGTTCCTGTTCATATTCTTCTTGTTCCTCTGAGATCTGTTCCTCCCCCAGAGCAGCAGCGGCTACTTGGCGGGGTCTTGGGCTCTGGTACTGGGGGCAGTTTGGGTCGTTTGCATAGTGTCCGACTCGTTGGCATCGATGGCAGGTAACATTGGCTCGATGTCCCGGTCGCGCTGGGGTGCTGCCCCGGTTGGCCGGGGGGGTGCGGCTGGTAGTGGGGGTGACCGGAGCGTTGCTTCTTCCGCGTCCTTGGCCTCCACCTCCTCGGGGACGGTGCTGACCATTGTTGTTCCGGTTCTGTTCGGAGGACCCATTTCGACCCACTCTGGTGATCTCCCACCGGTCTGCTTCGGCTGCGAGCTGCCGGGGATCCGTTAACTTGCTGTCGAGGAGGTGCTGGCGAAGTTCAATGAAGCAATTGTTCGACAGATGCTCCCATACCATAAGATTGAACAGTTGTTCGTAGGTTGTGACCTTGCTTCCTTTGATCCAGCCCTCGAAGGCTCGGCTAAAGTAATTGACATAGTCCACCCAAGTTGTACCTGGGATGCGGGTGCAGTCTCGGAACCTCTGACGGTACATCTCGGGTGTGAGGCCATAGCGGGTGAGGAGTGCAGCTTTCATATGGTCATAGGAGGTCATCTGGTGGTCCGGGAGTTGCAGCAGGGCGTCGCGGCCCTCATTGAGGAATCTCCCCCACAGACCGGCCCCCCAATCGCTTCTATCGATCCGGTGTGCAGTCATAGCGATTTCATAGGCCTTAAACCATTGCTGGATGTCGTCCTCTCGGAAGTATTCTCGAACGACATCCTTGGGGATGTGTACCTTCTTCTCTGTTGCCCCTGGAGTGTGGGGTTGCTCGGGCACCCCTGCTTCTTTATTCTGTTTGCGTAGGTCGATTTCAGCTAATTTCCGCTCATGTTCATATGCCAGTTTCTTTTCCTCGAGCTCCCTTTGTCTCTGTTTCTCCTCTCTTTCTTCTCGGAGACGCAGGTGCTCTAAGTTGATTTTCTGTTCGGCCAACTTTAGTTCAACGTCCATTTTGAGCCGGGCCATTTCCAGCTCGTGTAGTCGGGTTCTTTCTCGTTCCTGGATCTCGTCTGGCGAGAGACCCGTTCTTCGTTCTTCAGGGGCCATGGGGGTTTGTGCTGCGATGTCTTGATCGGGGGTTCCGGCAGCCCCGGTTTCTGCCCAAGATTCCAGGGCCTGCTTAAAGTCATCTTTGGTATTTAGTCCGGTGGTAGCGATACCTAATTCGATACAGAACTGTTTAAGTTCACGATGGCTGTACTCGTCCAATTTCTCCATCTGGAATTTCTCCGTTGATCCGCTGTCTTTAGTTGACATCGTGATTCGCCGTGGGGTGAGCTACTCTCTGTACGGTTTATGCGGTGATTCGGATCCCGTCGCTGGCCACCAATGTTAGACGGACCGGGAGGGTCGGCCGAGGATAAGGGGAGAGGTCTCCGGGGAGAGCCGTCTCCAGTGAATCGTACAGACAAGTAACTCCCCCCCCCACAGACGGACACCACACAATGATAAAGTTCAACGATACTTTATAGGCAATTCTTCAAGTACGGTAGAATGGTACAAGGAGGTCTGGACTCAGGGGTCCCCTCTATTCTGGTCTCTGTTTGGGAAAAGGGTAGCGGGACAGTCTTGTTACCAAAGAGATGGAAATAGCTCTCAATCCTCGAGCTCGGTGGTGTAGATGAACGGGCCGCGGCGGAACCAGCAGGTCCCGAGATGGATGAAGGAAGACGACGGTCCGCGGCAGAGCCAGCAGGTCCCGATGAAGGTGGTGGTTACAACGGTCCGCGGCCACACCAGCAGGTCCCGACGACGATGAAGGATAGGGTAGTTCCAAAAGCCGCGGCAGCGCCAGCAGGCAAGACGAAGGTGCACAAGACAGAGCTACGGCAGCGCCAGTAGTCCGTCAAGGATGAGTTCTTCTTTGCGTCTCTCGACTCCAAGATACAACTCCCGTCCTGCTCTGGAGCTGCCCCAGTTATAGGGCTGGTGTGCTTTGATGTCCGGACCCTCGCACTTGGAGGTCGGGAGGTCCGGGATGAGGGGGTTCAGACACCCAGCAGGGGGGTGGAGCCAGCGCCCGGGGAGGCGATGGGCGAGCGGTACTTGGCGGGGGAGAGCCATCGACACCTCTTGCTCCCATTGACTGACCAAGTAGCCCGCTCACCTCCTGGGTGGATGTTGGTGCCGGAATGTCTGAGGCCTGGCCAGGCCCAGGGTTGAGGTCGATCGGGGGCCAGGCGGCCTCGTGGTGGAGTGTCCAAGATGGCGCCCAGGATGGGCGCGCAGGCCGGTAGTGGGTCGGCCTACGCGGTCAACAGGTTCGAGTGTAGGGGTCCCTGCGGGGACGGTGGACGTGCAATGGTGGTGTGTGGTACTTGCGTGGCTGGTTCGGGCCTGGTTGGGCCGGGGGAGATCGGCCCTTCATGTGGCCTGTCCAACAGGCACGCAGGTGCATCGTCCAGGAGCCCGTCGGCTCAAAGCTCAAGGGAGCCTATTTGTAGAAGCAATCGCAATGGAGCGCACACTGCTAGCCCCTCCTCCGGATCGCCCCTAGGGACTCTGGTACATGGAGTTCTTGAGTGGTTCACTCCAGTGGGTGCAAGTAGGTACTTGTAGAACTGATGATCTCTAGACCCGATACATGTCCCGGGTTTTTGGAAATCGCCCGAGACATGGCTCGGGTTTTGGGATAACTTCCCTCATCAGTAGAGAAAATAGTTAGGGGTGGAAGAGAAGGCCGCCAAACAACCGTCAATGGCCTCGATGCCCGAACCGGCACGCAGGTGCGTCGTCCAGGAGCCCGTCGGCTCAAAGCTCAAGGGAGCCTATTTGTAGAAGCAATCGCAATGGAGCGCACACCGCTAGCCCCTCCTCCGGATCGCCCCTAGGGACTCTGGTACATGGAGTTCTTGAGTGGTTCACCCCAGTGGGTGCAAGTAGGTACTTGTAGAACTGATGATCTCTAGACCCGATACATGTCCCGGGTTTTTGGATATGGCCCGAGACATGGTTCGGGTTTCGGGATAACTTCCCTCATCAGTAGAGAAAATAGTTAGGGGTGGAAGAGAAGGCCGCCAAACAACTGTCAATGGCCTCGATGCCCGAACCGGCACGCAGGTGCGTCGTCCAGGAGCCCGTCGGCTCAAAGCTCAAGGGAGCCTATTTGTAGAAGCTATCGCAATGGAGCGCACACCGCTAGCCCCTCCTCCGGATCGCCCCTAGGGACTCTGGTACATGGAGTTCTTGAGTGGTTCACCCCAGTGGGTGCAAGTAGGTACTTGTAGAACTGATGATCTCTAGACCCGATACATGTCCCGGGTTTTTGGATATCGCCCGAGACATGGCTCGGGTTTCGGGATAACTTCCCTCATTAGTAGAGAAAATAGTTAGGGGTGGAAGAGAAGGCCGCAAAACAACCGTCAATGGCCTCGATACACGAACCGGCACGCAGGTGCGTCGTCCAGGAGCCCGTCGGCTCAAAGCTCAAGGGAGCCTATTTGTAGAAGCAATCGCAATGGAGCGCACACCGCTAGTCCCTCCTCCGGATCGCCCCTAGGGACTCTGGTACATGGAGTTCTTGAGTGGTTCACCCCAGTGGGTGCAAGTAGGTACTTGTAGAACTGATGATCTCTAGACCCGATACATGTCCCGGGTTTTTGGATATCGCCCGAGACATGGTTCGGGTTTCGGGATAACTTCCCTCATCAGTAGAGAAAATAGTTAGGGGTGGAAGAGAAGGCCGCCAAACAACCGTCAATGGCCTCGATGCCCGAACCGGCACGCAGGTGCGTCGTCCAGGAGCCCGTCGGCTCAAAGCTCAAGGGAGCCTATTTGTAGAAGCAATCGCAATGGAGCGCACACCTCTAGCCCCTCCTCCGGATCGCCCCTAGGGACTCTGGTACATGGAGTTCTTGAGTGGTTCACCCCAGTGGGTGCAAGTAGGTACTTGTAGAACTGATGATCTCTAGACCCGATACATGTCCCGGGTTTTTGGATATCGCCCGAGACATGGCTCGGGTTTCGGGATAACTTCCCTCACCAGTAGGGAAAATAGTTAGGGGTGGAAGAGAAGGCCGCCAAACAACCGTCAATGGCCTCGATACCCGAACCGGCACGCAGGTGCGTCGTCCAGGAGCCCGTCGGTTTAAAGCTCAAGGGAGCCTATTTGTAGAAGCAATCGCAATGGAGCGCACACCGCTAGCCCCTCCTCCGGATCGCCCCTAGGGACTCTGGTACATGGAGTTCTTGAGTGTTTCACCCCAGTGGGTGCAAGTAGGTACTTGTAGAACTGATGATCTCTAGACCCGATACATGTCGGGGGTTTTTGGATATCGCCCGAGACATGGTTCGGGTTTCGGGATAACTTCCCTCATCAGTAGAGAAAATAGTTAGGGGTGGAAGAGAAGGCCGCTAAACAACCGTCAATGGCCTCGATGCCCGAACCGGCAATCAGGTGCGTCGTCCAGGAGCCCGTCGGCTCAAAGCTCAAGGGAGCCTATTTGTAGAAGCTATCGCAATGGAGCGCACACCGCTAGCCCCTCCTCCGGATCGCCCCTAGGGACTCTGGTACATGGAGTTCTTGAGTGGTTCACCCCAGTGGGTGCAAGTAGGTACTTGTAGAACTGATGATCTCTAGACCCGATACATGTCCCGGGTTTTCGGATATCGCCCGAGACATGGCTCGGGTTTTGGGATAACTTCCCTCATCAGTAGAGAAAATAGTTAGGGGTGGAAGAGAAGGCCGCCAAACAACCGTCAATGGCCTCGATGCCCGAACCGGCACGCAGGTGCGTCGTCCAGGAGCCCGTCGGCTCAAAGCTCAAGGGAGCCTATTTGTACAAGCAATCGCAATGGAGCGCACACCGCTAGCCCCTCCTCTGGATCGCCCCTAGGGACTCTGGTACATGGAGTTCTTGAGTGGTTCACCCCAGTGGGTGCAAGTAGGTACTTGTAGAACTGATGATCTCTAGACCCGATACATGTCCCGGGTTTTTGGATATAGCCCGAGACATGGCTCGGGTTTAGGGATAACTTCCCTCATCAGTAGAGAAAATAGTTAGGGGTGGAAGAGAAGGCCGCCAAACAACTGTCAATGGCCTCGATGCCCGAACCAGCACGCAGGTGCGTCGTCCAGGAGCCCGTCGGCTCAAAGCTCAAGGGAGCCTATTTGTAGAAGCAATCGCAATGGAGCGCACACCGCTAGCCCCTCCTCCGGATCGCCCCTAGGGACTCTGGTACATGGAGTTCTTGAGTGGTTCACCCCAGTGGGTTCAAGTAGGTACTTGTAGAACTGATGATCTCTAGACCCGATACATGTCCCGGGTTTTTGGATATCGCCCGAGACATGGCTCGGGTTTCGGGATAACTTCCCTCATCAGTAGAGAAAATAGTTAGGGGTGGAAGAGAAGGCCGCCAAACAACCGTCAATGGCCTCGATGCCCAAACCGGCACGCAGGTGCGTCGTCCAGGAGCCCGTCGGCTCAAAGCTCAAGGGAGCCTATTTGTAGAAGCAATCGCAATGGAGCGCACACCGCTAGCCCCTCCTCAGGATCGCCCCTAGGGACTCTGGTACATGGAGTTCTTGAGTGGTTCACCCCAGTGGGTGCAAGTAGGTACTTGTAGAACTGATGATCTCTAGACCCGATACATGTCTCGGGTTTTTGGATATCGCCCGAGACATGGCTCGGGTTTCGGGATAACTTCCCTCATCAGTAGAAAAAATAGTTAGGGGTGGAAGAGAAGGCCGCCAAACAACCGTCAATGGCCTCGATGCCCGAACCGGCACGCAGGTGCGTCGTCCAGGAGCCCGTCGGCTCAAAGCTTAAGGGAGCCTATTTGTAGAAGCAATCGCAATGGAGCGCACACCGCTAGCCCCTCCTCCGGATCGCCCCTAGGGACTCTGGTACATGGAGTTCTTGAGTGGTTCACCCCAGTGGGTGCAAGTAGGTACTTGTAGAACTGATGATCTCTAGACCCGATACATGTCCCAGGTTTTTGGATATCGCACGAGACATGGCTCGGGTTTCGGGATGACTTCCCTCATCAGTAGAGAAAATAGTTAGGGGTGGAAGAGAAGGCCGCCAAACAACCGTCAATGGCCTCGATGCCCGAACCGGCACGCAGGTGCGTCGTCCAGGAGCCCGTCAGCTCAAAGCTCAAGGGAGCCTATTTGTAGAAGCAATCGCAATGGAGCGCACACCGCTAGCTCCTCCTCCGGATCGCCCCTAGGGACTCTGGTACATGGAGTTCTTGAGTGGTTCACCCCAGTGGGTGCAAGTAGGTACTTGTAGAACTGATGATCTCTAGACCCGATACATGTCCCGGGTTTTTGGATATCGCCCGAGACATGGCTCGGGTTTCGGGATAACTTCCCTCATCAGTAGAGAACATAGTTAGGGGTGGAAGAGAAGGCCGCCAAACAACCGTCAATGGCCTCGATGCCCAAACCGGCACGCAGGTGCATCGTCCAGGAGCCCGTCGGCTCAAAGCTCAAGGGAGCCTATTTGTAGAAGCAATCGCAATGGAGCGCACACCGCTAGCCCCTCCTCCGGATCGCCCCTAGGGACTCTGGTACTTGGAGTTCTTGAGTGGTTCACCCCAGTGGGTGCAAGTAGGTACTTGTAGAACTGATGATCTCTAGACCCGATACATGTCCCGGGTTTTTGGATATGGCCCGAGACATGGTTCGGGTTTCGGGATAACTTCCCTCATCAGTAGAGAAAATAGTTAGGGGTGGAAGAGAAGGCCGCCAAACAACCGTCAATGGCCTCGATGCCCGAACCGGCACGCAGGTGCGTCGTCCAGGAGCCCGTCGGCTCAAAGCTCAAGGGAGCCTATTTGTAGAAGCTATCGCAATGGAGCGCACACCGCTAGCCCCTCCTCCGGATCGCCCCTAGGGACTCTGGTACATGGAGTTCTTGAGTGGTTCACCCCAGTGGGTGCAAGTAGGTACTTGTAGAACTGATGATCTCTAGACCCGATACATGTCCCGGGTTTTTGGATATCGCCCGAGACATGGCTCGGGTTTCGGGATAACTTCCCTCATTAGTAGAGAAAATAGTTAGGGGTGGAAGAGAAGGCCGCAAAACAACCGTCAATGGCCTCGATACACGAACCGGCACGCAGGTGCGTCGTCCAGGAGCCCGTCGGCTCAAAGCTCAAGGGAGCCTATTTGTAGAAGCAATCGCAATGGAGCGCACACCGCTAGTCCCTCCTCCGGATCGCCCCTAGGGACTCTGGTACATGGAGTTCTTGAGTGGTTCACCCCAGTGGGTGCAAGTAGGTACTTGTAGAACTGATGATCTCTAGACCCGATACATGTCCCGGGTTTTTGGATATCGCCCGAGACATGGTTCGGGTTTCGGGATAACTTCCCTCATCAGTAGAGAAAATAGTTAGGGGTGGAAGAGAAGGCCGCCAAACAACCGTCAATGGCCTCGATGCCCGAACCGGCACGCAGGTGCGTCGTCCAGGAGCCCGTCGGCTCAAAGCTCAAGGGAGCCTATTTGTAGAAGCAATCGCAATGGAGCGCACACCTCTAGCCCCTCCTCCGGATCGCCCCTAGGGACTCTGGTACATGGAGTTCTTGAGTGGTTCACCCCAGTGGGTGCAAGTAGGTACTTGTAGAACTGATGATCTCTAGACCCGATACATGTCCCGGGTTTTTGGATATCGCCCGAGACATGGCTCGGGTTTCGGGATAACTTCCCTCACCAGTAGAGAAAAAAGTTAGGGGTGGAAGAGAAGGCCGCCAAACAACCGTCAATGGCCTCGATACCCGAACCGGCACGCAGGTGCGTCGTCCTGGAGCCCGTCGGTTTAAAGCTCAAGGGAGCCTATTTGTAGAAGCAATCGCAATGGAGCGTACACCGCTAGCCCCTCCTCCGGATCGCCCGTAGGGACTCTGGTACATGGAGTTCTTGAGTGGTTCACCCTAGTGGGTGCAAGTAGGTACTTGTAGAACTGATGATCTCTAGACCCGATACATGTCCCGGGTTTTTGGATATCGCCCGAGACATGGCTCGGGTTTCATGATAACTTCCCTCATCAGTAGAGAAAATAGTTAAGGGTGGAAGAGAAGGCCGCCAAACAACCGTCAATGGCCTCGATGCCCGAACCGGCACGCAGGTGCGTCGTCCAGGAGCCCGTCGGCTCAAAGCTCAAGGGAGCCTATTTGTAGAAGCAATCGCAATGGAGCGCACACCGCTAGCCCCTCCTCCGGATCGCCCCAAGTGACTCTGGTACATGGAGTTCTTGAGTGGTTCACCCCAGTGGGTGCAAGTAGGTACTTGTAGAACTGATGATCTCTAGACCCGATACATGTCCCGGGTTTTTGGATATCGCCCGAGACATGGCTCGGGTTTCGGGATAACTTCCCTCATCAGTAGAGAAAATAGTTAGGGGTGGAAGAGAAGGCCGCCAAACAACCGTCAATGGCCTCGATGCCCGAACCGGCACGCAGGTGCGTCGTCCAGGAGCCCGTCGGCTCAAAGCTTAAGGGAGCCTATTTGTAGAAGCAATCGCAATGGAGCGCACATCGCTAGCCCCTCCTCCGGATCGCCCCTAGGGACTCTGGTACATGGAGTTCTTGAGTGGTTCACCCCAGTGGGTGCAAGTAGGTACTTGTAGAACTGATGATCTCTAGACCCGATACTTGTCCCGGGTTTTTGGATATCGCCCGAGACATGGCTCGGGTTTCGGGATGACTTCCCTCATCAGTAGAGAAAATAGTTAGGGGTGGAAGAGAAGGCCGCCAAACAACTGTCAATGGCCTCGATGCACGAACCGGCACGCAGGTGCGTCGTCCAGGAGCCCGTCGGCTCAAAGCTCAAGGGAGCCTATTTGTAGAAGCAATCGCAATGGAGCGCACACCGCTAGCCCCTCCTCCGGATCGCCCCTAGGGACTCTGGTACATGGAGTTCTTGAGTGGTTCACCCCAGTGGGTGCAAGTAGGTACTTGTAGAACTGATGATCTCTAGACCCGATACATGTCCCGGGTTTTTGGATATCGCCCGAGACATGGCTCAGGTTTCGGTATAACTTCCCTCATCAGTAGAGAACATAGTTAGGGGTGGAAGAGAAGGCCGCCAAACAACCGTCAATGGCCTCGATGCCCAAACCGGCACGCAGGTGCGTCGTCCAGGAGCCCGTCGGCTCAAAGCTCAAGGGAGCCTATTTGTAGAAGCAATCGCAATGGAGCGCACACCGCTAGCCCCTCCTCCGGATCGCCCCTAGGGACTCTGGTACATGGAGTTCTTGAGTGGTTCACCCCAGTGGGTGCAAGTAGGTACTTGTAGAACTGATGATCTCTAGACCCGATACATGTCCCGGGTTTTTGGATATCGCCCGAGACATGGCTCGGGTTTTGGGATAACTTCCCTCATCAGTAGAGAAAATAGTTAGGGGTGGAAGAGAAGGCCGCCAACCAACCGTCAATGGCCTCGATGCCCAACCGGCACGCAGGTGCGTCGTCCAGGAGCCCGTCGGCTCAAAGCTCAAGGGAGCCTATTTGTAGAAGCAATCGCAATGGAGCGCACACCGCTAGCCCCTCCTCCGGATCGCCCCTAGGGACTCTGGTACATGGAGTTCTTGAGTGGTTCACCCCAGTGGGTGCAAGTAGGTACTTGTAGAACTGATGATCTCTAGACCCGATACATGTCCCGGGTTTTTGGATATCGCCCGAGACATGGCTCGGGTTTTGGGATAACTTCCCTCATCAGTAGAGAAAATAGTTAGGGGTGGAAGAGAAGGCCGCCAAACAACTGTCAATGGCCTCGATGCCCGAACCGGCACGCAGGTGCGTCGTCCAGGAGCCCGTCGGCTCAAAGCTCAAGGGAGCCTATTTGTACAAGCAATCGCAATGGAGCGCACACCGCTAGCCCCTCCTCCGGATCGCCCCTAGGGACTCTGGTACATGGAGTTCTTGAGTGGTTCACCCCAGTGGGTGCAAGTAGGTACTTGTAGAACTGATGATCTCTAGACCCGATACATGTCCCGGGTTTTTGGATATCGCCCGAGACATGGCTCGGGTTTCGGGATAACTTCCCTCATCAGTAGAGAAAATAGTTAGGGGTGGAAGAGAAGGCGGCCAAACAACCGTCAATGGCCTTGATGCCCGAACCGGCACGCAGGTGCGTCGTCCAGGAGCCCGTCAGCTCAAAGCTCAAGGGAGCCTATTTGTAGAAGCAATAGCAATGGAGCGCACACCGCTAGCCCCTCCTCCGGATCGCCCCTAGGGACTCTGGTACATGGAGTTCTTGAGTGGTTCACCCCAGTGGGTGCAAGTAGGTACTTGTAGAACTGATGATCTCTAGACCCGATACATGTCCCGGGTTTTTGGATATCGCCCGAGACATGGCTCGGGTTTCGGGATAACTTCCCTCATCAGTAGAGAACATAGTTAGGGGTGGAAGAGAAGGCCGCCAAACAACCGTCAATGGCCTCGATGCCCAAACCGGCACGCAGGTGCGTCGTCCAGGAGCCCGTCGGCTCAAAGCTCAAGGGAGCCTATTTGTACAAGCAATCGCAATGGAGCGCACACCGCTAGCCCCTCCTCTGGATCGCCCCTAGGGACTCTGGTACATGGAGTTCTTGAGTGGTTCACCCCAGTGGGTGCAAGTAGGTACTTGTAGAACTGATGATCTCTAGACCCGATACATGTCCCGGGTTTTTGGATATAGCCCGAGACATGGCTCGGGTTTAGGGATAACTTCCCTCATCAGTAGAGAAAATAGTTAGGGGTGGAAGAGAAGGCCGCCAAACAACTGTCAATGGCCTCGATGCCCGAACCAGCACGCAGGTGCGTCGTCCAGGAGCCCGTCGGCTCAAAGCTCAAGGGAGCCTATTTGTAGAAGCAATCGCAATGGAGCGCACACCGCTAGCCCCTCCTCCGGATCGCCCCTAGGGACTCTGGTACATGGAGTTCTTGAGTGGTTCACCCCAGTGGGTGCAAGTAGGTACTTGTAGAACTGATGATCTCTAGACCCGATACATGTCCCGGGTTTTTGGATATCGCCCGAGACATGGCTCGGGTTTCGGGATAACTTCCCTCATCAGTAGAGAAAATAGTTAGGGGTGGAAGAGAAGGCCGCCAAACAACCGTCAATGGCCTCGATGCCCGAACCGGCACGCAGGTGCGTCGTCCAGGAGCCCGTCGGCTCAAAGCTTAAGGGAGCCTATTTGTAGAAGCAATCGCAATGGAGCGCACACCGCTAGCCCCTCCTCCGGATCGCCCCTAGGGACTCTGGTACATGGAGTTCTTGAGTGGTTCACCCCAGTGGGTGCAAGTAGGTACTTGTAGAACTGATGATCTCTAGACCCGATACATGTCCCGGGTTTTTGGATATCGCCCGAGAGATGGCTCGGGTTTCGGGATAACTTCCCTCATCAGTAGAGAACATAGTTAGGGGTGGAAGAGAAGGCCGCCAAACAACCGTCAATGGCCTCGATGCCCAAACCGGCACGCAGGTGCGTCGTCCAGGAGCCCGTCGGCTCAAAGCTCAAGGGAGCCTATTTGTAGAAGCAATCGCAATGGAGCGCACACCGCTAGCCCCTCCTCCGGATCGCCCCTAGGGACTCTGGTACATGGAGTTCTTGAGTGGTTCACCCCAATGGGTGCAAGTAGGTTCTTGTAGAACTGATGATCTCTAGACCCGATACATGTCCCGGGTTTTTGGATATCGCCCGAGACATGGCTCGGGTTTTGGGATAACTTCCCTCATCAGTAGAGAAAATAGTTAGGGGTGGAAGAGAAGGCCGCCAAACAACCGTCAATGGCCTCGATGCCCGAACCGGCACGCAGGTGCGTCGTCCAGGAGCCCGTCGGCTCAAAGCTCAAGGGAGCCTATTTGTAGAAGCAATCGCAATGGAGCGCACACCGCTAGCCCCTCCTCCGGATCGCCCCTAGGGACTCTGGTACATGGAGTTCTTGAGTGGTTCACCCCAGTGGGTGCAAGTAGGTACTTGTAGAACTGATGATCTCTAGACCCGATACATGTCCCGGGTTTTTGGATATCGCCCGAGACATGGCTCGGGTTTCGGGATAACTTCCCTCATCAGTAGAGAAAATAGTTAGGGGTGGAAGAGAAGGCCGCCAAACAACCGTCAATGGCCTCGATGCCCAAACCGGCACGCAGGTGCGTCGTCCAGGAGCCCGTCGGCTCAAAGCTTAAGGGAGCCTATTTGTAGAAGCAATCGCAATGGAGCGCACACCGCTAGCCCCTCCTCCGGATCGCCCCTAGGGACTCTGGTACATGGAGTTCTTGAGTGGTTCACCCCAGTGGGTGCAAGTAGGTACTTGTAGAACTGATGATCTCTAGACCCGATACATGTCCCGGGTTTTTGGATATCGCCCGAGAGATGGCTCGGGTTTCGGGATAACTTCCCTCATCAGTAGAGAAAATAGTTAGGGGTGGAAGAGAAGGCCGCCAAACAACGGTCAATTGCCTCGATGCCCGAACCTGCACGCAGGTGCGTCGTCCAGGAGCCCGTCGGCTCAAAGCTTAAGGGAGCCTATTTGTAGAAGCAATCGCAATGGAGCGCACACCGCTAGCCCCTCCTCCGGATCGCCCCTAGGGACTCTGGTACATGGAGTTCTTGAGTGGTTCACCCTAGTGGGTGCAAGTAGGTACTTGTAGAACTGATGATCTCTAGACCCGATACATGTCCCGGGTTTTTGGATATCGCCCGAGACATGGCTCGGGTTTCGGGATGACTTCCCTCATCAGTAGAGAAAATAGTTAGGGGTGGAAGAGAAGGCCGCCAAACAACCGTCAATGGCCTCGATGCCCGAACCGGCACGCAGGTGCGTCGTCCAGGAGCCCGTCAGCTCAAAGCTCAAGGGAGCCTATTTGTAGAAGCAATCGCAATGGAGCGCACACCGCTAGCTCCTCCTCCGGATCGCCCCTAGGGACTCTGGTACATGAAGTTCTTGAGTGGTTCACCCCAGTGGGTGCAAGTAGGTACTTGTAGAACTGATGATCTCTAGACCCGATACATGTCCCGGGTTTTTGGATATCCTTCGAGACATGGCTCGGGTTTCGGGATAACTTCCCTCATCAGTAGAGAACATAGTTAGGGGTGGAAGAGAAGGCCGCCAAACAACCGTCAATGGCCTCGATGCCCGAACCGGCACGCAGGTGCGTCGTCCAGGAGCCCGTCAGCTCAAAGCTCAAGGGAGCCTATTTGTAGAAGCAATCGCAATGGAGCGCACACCGCTAGCTCCTCCTCCGGATCGCCCCTAGGGACTCTGGTACATGAAGTTCTTGAGTGGTTCACCCCAGTGGGTGCAAGTAGGTACTTGTAGAACTGATGATCTCTAGACCCGATACATGTCCCGGGTTTTTGGATATCCTTCGAGACATGGCTCGGGTTTCGGGATAACTTCCCTCATCAGTAGAGAAAATAGTTAGGGGTGGAAGAGAAGGCCGCCAAACAACTGTCAATGGCCTCGATGCCCGAACCAGCACGCAGGTGCGTCGTCCAGGAGCCCGTCGGCTCAAAGCTCAAGGGAGCCTATTTGTAGAAGCAATCGCAATGGAGCGCACACCGCTAGCTCCTCCTCCGGATCGCCCCTAGGGACTCTGGTACATGGAGTTCTTGAGTGGTTCACCCCAGTGGGTGCAAGTAGGTACTTGTAGAACTGATGATCTCTAGACCCGATACATGTCCCGGGTTTTTGGATATCGCCCGAGACATGGCTCGGGTTTCGGGATAACTTCCCTCATCAGTAGAGAAAATAGTTAGGGGTGGAAGAGAAGGCCGCCAAACAACCGTCAATGGCCTCGATGCCCAAACCGGCACGCAGGTGCGTCGTCCAGGAGCCCGTCGGCTCAAAGCTTAAGGGAGCCTATTTGTAGAAGCAATCGCAATGGAGCGCACACCGCTAGCCCCTCCTCCGGATCGCCCCTAGGGACTCTGGTACATGGAGTTCTTGAGTGGTTCACCCCAGTGGGTGCAAGTAGGTACTTGTAGAACTGATGATCTCTAGACCCGATACATGTCCCGGGTTTTTGGATATCGCCCGAGAGATGGCTCGGGTTTCGGGATAACTTCCCTCATCAGTAGAGAAAATAGTTAGGGGTGGAAGAGAAGGCCGCCAAACAACGGTCAATTGCCTCGATGCCCGAACCTGCACGCAGGTGCGTCGTCCAGGAGCCCGTCGGCTCAAAGCTTAAGGGAGCCTATTTGTAGAAGCAATCGCAATGGAGCGCACACCGCTAGCCCCTCCTCCGGATCGCCCCTAGGGACTCTGGTACATGGAGTTCTTGAGTGGTTCACCCTAGTGGGTGCAAGTAGGTACTTGTAGAACTGATGATCTCTAGACCCGATACATGTCCCGGGTTTTTGGATATCGCCCGAGACATGGCTCGGGTTTCGGGATGACTTCCCTCATCAGTAGAGAAAATAGTTAGGGGTGGAAGAGAAGGCCGCCAAACAACCGTCAATGGCCTCGATGCCCGAACCGGCACGCAGGTGCGTCGTCCAGGAGCCCGTCAGCTCAAAGCTCAAGGGAGCCTATTTGTAGAAGCAATCGCAATGGAGCGCACACCGCTAGCTCCTCCTCCGGATCGCCCCTAGGGACTCTGGTACATGAAGTTCTTGAGTGGTTCACCCCAGTGGGTGCAAGTAGGTACTTGTAGAACTGATGATCTCTAGACCCGATACATGTCCCGGGTTTTTGGATATCCTTCGAGACATGGCTCGGGTTTCGGGATAACTTCCCTCATCAGTAGAGAACATAGTTAGGGGTGGAAGAGAAGGCCGCCAAACAACCGTCAATGGCCTCGATGCCCAAACCGGCACGCAGGTGCGTCATCCAGGAGCCCGTCGGCTCAAAGCTCAAGGGAGCCTATTTGTAGAAGCAATCGCAATGGAGCGCACACCGCTAGCCCCTCCTCCGGATCGCCCCTAGGGACTCTGGTACATGGAGTTCTTGAGTGGTTCACCCCAATGGGTGCAAGTAGGTTCTTGTAGAACTGATGATCTCTAGACCCGATACATGTCCCGGGTTTTTGGATATCGCCCGAGACATGGCTCGGGTTTTGGGATAACTTCCCTCATCAGTAGAGAAAATAGTTAGGGGTGGAAGAGAAGGCCGCCAAACAACCGTCAATGGCCTCGATGCCCGAACCGGCACGCAGGTGCGTCGTCCAGGAGCCCGTCGGCTCAAAGCTCAAGGGAGCCTATTTGTAGAAGCAATCGCAATGGAGCGCACACCGCTAGTCCCTCCTCCGGATCGCCCCCAGGGACTCTGGTACATGGAGTTCTTGAGTGGTTCACCCCAGTGGGTGCAAGTAGGATACTTGTAGAACTGATGATCTCTAGACCCGATACATGTCCCGGGTTTTTGGATATCGCCCGAGACGTGGCTCGGGTTTCGGGATAACTTCCCTCATCAGTAGAGAAAATAGTTAGGGGTGGAAGAGAAGGCGGCCAAACAACCGTCAATGGCCTCGATGCCCGAACCGGCACGCAGGTGCGTCGTCCAGGAGCCCGTCAGCTCAAAGCTCAAGGGAGCCTATTTGTAGAAGCAATCGCAATGGAGCGCACACCGCTAGCCCCTCCTCCGGATCGCCCCTAGGGACTCTGGTACATGGAGTTCTTGAGTGGTTCACCCCAGTGGGTGCAAGTAGGTACTTGTAGAACTGATGATCTCTAGACCCGATACATGTCCCGGGTTTTTGGATATCGCCCGAGACATGGCTCGGGTTTTGGGATAACTTCCCTCATCAGTAGAGAACATAGTTAGGGGTGGAAGAGAAGACCGCCAAACAACCGTCAATGGCCTCGATGCCCAAACCGGCACGCAGGTGCGTCGTCCAGGAGCCCGTCGGCTCAAAGCTCAAGGGAGCCTATTTGTAGAAGCAATCGCAATGGAGCGCACACTGCTAGCCCCTCCTCCGGATCGCCCCTAGGGACTCTGGTACATGGAGTTCTTGAGTGGTTCACCCCAGTGGGTGCAAGTAGGTACTTGTAGAACTGATGATCTCTAGACCCGATACATGTCCCGGGTTTTTGGATATAGCCCGAGACATGGCTCGGGTTTAGGGATAACTTCCCTCATCAGTAGAGAAAATAGTTAGGGGTGGAAGAGAAGGCCGCCAAACAACTGTCAATGGCCTCGATGCCCGAACCAGCACGCAGGTGCGTCGTCCAGGAGCCCGTCGGCTCAAAGCTCAAGGGAGCCTATTTGTAGAAGCAATCGCAATGGAGCGCACACCGCTAGCCCCTCCTCCGGATCGCCCCTAGGGACTCTGGTACATGGAGTTCTTGAGTGGTTCACCCCAGTGGGTGCAAGTAGGTACTTGTAGAACGGATGATCTCTAGACCCGATACATGTCCCGGGTTTTTGGATATCGCCCGAGACATGGCTCGGGTTTCGGGATAACTTCCCTCATTAGTAGAGAAAATAGTTAGGGGTGGAAGAGAAGGCCGCAAAACAACCGTCAATGGCCTCGATACACGAACCGGCACGCAGGTGCGTCGTCCAGGAGCCCGTCGGCTCAAAGCTCAAGGGAGCCTATTTGTAGAAGCAATCGCAATGGAGCGCACAACGCTAGTCCCTCCTCCGGATCGCCCCTAGGGACTCTGGTACATGGAGTTCTTGAGTGGTTCACCCCAGTGGGTGCAAGTAGGTACTTGTAGAACTGATGATCTCTAGACCCGATACATGTCCCGGGTTTTTGGATATCGCCCGAGACATGGTTCGGGTTTCGGGATAACTTCCCTCATCAGTAGAGAAAATAGTTAGGGGTGGAAGAGAAGGCCGCCAAACAACCGTCAATGGCCTCGATGCCCGAACCGGCACGCAGGTGCGTCGTCCAGGAGCCCGTCGGCTCAAAGCTCAAGGGAGCCTATTTGTAGATGCAATCGCAATGGAGCGCACACCTCTAGCCCCTCCTCCGGATCGCCCCTAGGGACTCTGGTACATGGAGTTCTTGAGTGGTTCACCCCAGTGGGTGCAAGTAGGTACTTGTAGAACTGATGATCTCTAGACCCGATACATGTCCCGGGTTTTTGGATATCGCCCGAGACATGGCTCGGGTTTCGGGATAACTTCCCTCACCAGTAGAGAAAATAGTTAGGGGTGGAAGAGAAGGCCGCCAAACAACCGTCAATGGCCTCGATACCCGAACCGGCACGCAGGTGCGTCGTCCTGGAGCCCGTCGGTTTAAAGCTCAAGGGAGCCTATTTGTAGAAGCAATCGCAATGGAGCGTACACCGCTAGCCCCTCCTCCGGATCGCCCGTAGGGACTCTGGTACATGGAGTTCTTGAGTGGTTCACCCTAGTGGGTGCAAGTAGGTACTTGTAGAACTGATGATCTCTAGACCCGATACATGTCCCGGGTTTTTGGATATCGCCCGAGACATGGCTCGGGTTTCATGATAACTTCCCTCATCAGTAGAGAAAATAGTTAGGGGTGGAAGAGAAGGCCGCCAAACAACCGTCAATGGCCTCGATGCCCGAACCGGCACGCAGGTGCGTCGTCCAGGAGCCCGTCGGCTCAAAGCTCAAGGGAGCCTATTTGTAGAAGCAATCGCAATGGAGCGCACACCGCTAGCCCCTCCTCCGGATCGCCCCTAGGGACTCTGGTACATGGAGTTCTTGAGTGGTTCACCCCAGTGGGTGCAAGTAGGTACTTGTAGAACTGATGATCTCTAGACCCGATACATGTCCCGGGTTTTTGGATATCCTTCGAGACATGGCTCGGGTTTCGGGATAACTTCCCTCATCAGTAGAGAACATAGTTAGGGTGGAAGAGAAGGCCGCCAAACAACCGTCAATGGCCTCGATGCCCAAACCGGCACGCAGGTGCGTCGTCCAGGAGCCCGTCGGCTCAAAGCTCAAGGGAGCCTATTTGTAGAAGCAATCGCAATGGAGCGCACACCGCTAGCCCCTCCTCCGGATCGCCCCTAGGGACTCTGGTACATGGAGTTCTTGAGTGGTTCACCCCAGTGGGTGCAAGTAGGTTCTTGTAGAACTGATGATCTCTAGACCCGATACATGTCCCGGGTTTTTGGATATCGCCCGAGACATGGCTCGGGTTTTGGGATAACTTCCCTCATCAGTAGAGAAAATAGTTAGGGGTGGAAGAGAAGGCCGCCAAACAACCGTCAATGGCCTCGATGCCCGAACCGGCACGCAGGTGCGTCGTCCAGGAGCCCGTCGGCTCAAAGCTCAAGGGAGCCTATTTGTAGAAGCAATCGCAATGGAGCGCACATCGCTAGCCCCTCCTCCGGATCGCCCCTAGGGACTCTGGTACATGGAGTTCTTGAGTGGTTCACCCCAGTGGGTGCAAGTAGGTACTTGTAGAACTGATGATCTCTAGACCCGATACTTGTCCCGGGTTTTTGGATATCGCCCGAGACATGGCTCGGGTTTCGGGATGACTTCCCTCATCAGTAGAGAAAATAGTTAGGGGTGGAAGAGAAGGCCGCCAAACAACTGTCAATGGCCTCGATGCACGAACCGGCACGCAGGTGCGTCGTCCAGGAGCCCGTCGGCTCAAAGCTCAAGGGAGCCTATTTGTAGAAGCAATCGCAATGGAGCGCACACCGCTAGCCCCTCCTCCGGATCGCCCCTAGGGACTCTGGTACTTGGAGTTCTTGAGTGGTTCACCCCAGTGGGTGCAAGTAGGTACTTGTAGAACTGATGATCTCTAGACCCGATACATGTCCCGGGTTTTTGGATATCGCCCGAGACATGGCTCAGGTTTCGGGATAACTTCCCTCATCAGTAGAGAACATAGTTAGGGGTGGAAGAGAAGGCCGCCAAACAACCGTCAATGGCCTCGATGCCCAAACCGGCACGCAGGTGCGTCGTCCAGGAGCCCGTCGGCTCAAAGCTCAAGGGAGTCTATTTGTAGAAGCAATCGCAATGGAGCGCACACCGCTAGCCCCTCCTCCGGATCGCCCCTAGGGACTCTGGTACATGGAGTTCTTGAGTGGTTCACCCCAGTGGGTGCAAGTAGGTACTTGTAGAACTGATGATCTCTAGACCCGATACATGTCCCGGGTTTTTGGATATCGCCCGAGACATGGCTCGGGTTTTGGGATAACTTCCCTCATCAGTAGAGAAAATAGTTAGGGGTGGAAGAGAAGGCCGCCAAACAACCGTCAATGGCCTCGATGCCCAACCGGCACGCAGGTGCGTCGTCCAGGAGCCCGTCGGCTCAAAGCTCAAGGGAGCCTATTTGTAGAAGCAATCGCAATGGAGCGCACACCGCTAGTCCCTCCTCCGGATCGCCCCTAGGGACTTTGGTACATGGAGTTCTTGAGTGGTTCACCCCAGTGGGTGCAAGTAGGTACTTGTAGAACTGATGATCTCTAGACCCGATACATGTCCCGGGTTTTTGGATATCGCCCGAGACATGGCTCGGGTTTCGGGATAACTTCCCTCACCAGTAGAGAAAATAGTTAGGGGTGGAAGAGAAGGCCGCCAAACAACCGTCAATGGCCTCGATACCCGAACCGGCACGCAGGTGCGTCGTCCTGGAGCCCGTCGGTTTAAAGCTCAAGGGAGCCTATTTGTAGAAGCAATCGCAATGGAGCGTACACCGCTAGCCCCTCCTCCGGATCGCCCGTAGGGACTCTGGTACATGGAGTTCTTGAGTGGTTCACCCTAGTGGGTGCAAGTAGGTACTTGTAGAACTGATGATCTCTAGACCCGATACATGTCCCGGGTTTTTGGATATCGCCCGAGACATGGCTCGGGTTTCATGATAACTTCCCTCATCAGTAGAGAAAATAGTTAGGGGTGGAAGAGAAGGCCGCCAAACAACCGTCAATGGCCTCGATGCCCGAACCGGCACGCAGGTGCGTCGTCCAGGAGCCCGTCGGCTCAAAGCTCAAGGGAGCCTATTTGTAGAAGCAATCGCAATGGAGCGCACACCGCTAGCCCCTCCTCCGGATCGCCCCTAGGGACTCTGGTACATGGAGTTCTTGAGTGGTTCACCCCAGTGGGTGCAAGTAGGTACTTGTAGAACTGATGATCTCTAGACCCGATACATGTCCCGGGTTTTTGGATATCCTTCGAGACATGGCTCGGGTTTCGGGATAACTTCCCTCATCAGTAGAGAACATAGTTAGGGTGGAAGAGAAGGCCGCCAAACAACCGTCAATGGCCTCGATGCCCAAACCGGCACGCAGGTGCGTCGTCCAGGAGCCCGTCGGCTCAAAGCTCAAGGGAGCCTATTTGTAGAAGCAATCGCAATGGAGCGCACACCGCTAGCCCCTCCTCCGGATCGCCCCTAGGGACTCTGGTACATGGAGTTCTTGAGTGGTTCACCCCAGTGGGTGCAAGTAGGTTCTTGTAGAACTGATGATCTCTAGACCCGATACATGTCCCGGGTTTTTGGATATCGCCCGAGACATGGCTCGGGTTTTGGGATAACTTCCCTCATCAGTAGAGAAAATAGTTAGGGGTGGAAGAGAAGGCCGCCAAACAACCGTCAATGGCCTCGATGCCCGAACCGGCACGCAGGTGCGTCGTCCAGGAGCCCGTCGGCTCAAAGCTCAAGGGAGCCTATTTGTAGAAGCAATCGCAATGGAGCGCACATCGCTAGCCCCTCCTCCGGATCGCCCCTAGGGACTCTGGTACATGGAGTTCTTGAGTGGTTCACCCCAGTGGGTGCAAGTAGGTACTTGTAGAACTGATGATCTCTAGACCCGATACTTGTCCCGGGTTTTTGGATATCGCCCGAGACATGGCTCGGGTTTCGGGATGACTTCCCTCATCAGTAGAGAAAATAGTTAGGGGTGGAAGAGAAGGCCGCCAAACAACTGTCAATGGCCTCGATGCACGAACCGGCACGCAGGTGCGTCGTCCAGGAGCCCGTCGGCTCAAAGCTCAAGGGAGCCTATTTGTAGAAGCAATCGCAATGGAGCGCACACCGCTAGCCCCTCCTCCGGATCGCCCCTAGGGACTCTGGTACTTGGAGTTCTTGAGTGGTTCACCCCAGTGGGTGCAAGTAGGTACTTGTAGAACTGATGATCTCTAGACCCGATACATGTCCCGGGTTTTTGGATATCGCCCGAGACATGGCTCAGGTTTCGGGATAACTTCCCTCATCAGTAGAGAACATAGTTAGGGGTGGAAGAGAAGGCCGCCAAACAACCGTCAATGGCCTCGATGCCCAAACCGGCACGCAGGTGCGTCGTCCAGGAGCCCGTCGGCTCAAAGCTCAAGGGAGTCTATTTGTAGAAGCAATCGCAATGGAGCGCACACCGCTAGCCCCTCCTCCGGATCGCCCCTAGGGACTCTGGTACATGGAGTTCTTGAGTGGTTCACCCCAGTGGGTGCAAGTAGGTACTTGTAGAACTGATGATCTCTAGACCCGATACATGTCCCGGGTTTTTGGATATCGCCCGAGACATGGCTCGGGTTTTGGGATAACTTCCCTCATCAGTAGAGAAAATAGTTAGGGGTGGAAGAGAAGGCCGCCAAACAACCGTCAATGGCCTCGATGCCCAACCGGCACGCAGGTGCGTCGTCCAGGAGCCCGTCGGCTCAAAGCTCAAGGGAGCCTATTTGTAGAAGCAATCGCAATGGAGCGCACACCGCTAGTCCCTCCTCCGGATCGCCCCTAGGGACTTTGGTACATGGAGTTCTTGAGTGGTTCACCCCAGTGGGTGCAAGTAGGTACTTGTAGAACTGATGATCTCTAGACCCGATACATGTCCCGGGTTTTTGGATATCGCCCGAGACATGGCTCGGGTTTCGGGATAACTTCCCTCATCAGTAGAGAAAATAGTTAGGGGTGGAAGAGAAGGCCGCCAAACAACCGTCAATGGCCTCGATGCCCGAACCGGCACGCAGGTGCGTCGTCCAGGAGCCCGTCGGCTCAAAGCTCAAGGGAGCCTATTTGTAGAAGCTATCGCAATGGAGCGCACACCGCTAGCCCCTCCTCCGGATCGCCCCTAGGGACTCTGGTACATGGAGTTCTTGAGTGGTTCACCCCAGTGGGTGCAAGTAGGTACTTGTAGAACTGATGATCTCTAGACCCGATACATGTCCCGGGTTTTTGGATATCGCCCGAGACATGGCTCGGGTTTCGGGATAACTTCCCTCATTAGTAGAGAAAATAGTTAGGGGTGGAAGAGAAGGCCGCAAAACAACCGTCAATGGCCTCGATGCCCGAACCGGCACGCAGGTGCGTCGTCCAGGAGCCCGTCGGCTCAAAGCTCAAGGGAGCCTATTTGTAGAAGCAATCGCAATGGAGCGCACACCGCTAGCCCCTCCTCCGGATCGCCCCTAGGGACTCTGGTACATGGAGTTCTTGAGTGGTTCACCCCAGTGGGTGCAAGTAGGTACTTGTAGAACTGATGATCTCTAGACCCGATACATGTCCCGGGTTTTTGGATATCGCCCGAGACATGGCTCAGGTTTCGGGATAACTTCCCTCATCAGTAGAGAACATAGTTAGGGGTGGAAGAGAAGGCCGCCAAACAACCGTCAATGGCCTCGATGCCCAAACCGGCACGCAGGTGCGTCGTCCAGGAGCCCGTCGGCTCAAAGCTCAAGGGAGCCTATTTGTAGAAGCAATCGCAATGGAGCGCACACCGCTAGCCCCTCCTCCGGATCGCCCCTAGGGACTCTGGTACATGGAGTTCTTGAGTGGTTCACCCCAGTGGGTGCAAGTAGGTACTTGTAGAACTGATGATCTCTAGACCCGATACATGTCCCGGGTTTTTGGATATCGCCCGAGACATGGCTCGGGTTTTGGGATAACTTCCCTCATCAGTAGAGAAAATAGTTAGGGGTGGTAGAGAAGGCCGCCAAACAACCGTCAATGGCCTCGATGCCCGAACCGGCACGCAGGTGCGTCGTCCAGGAGCCCGTCCGCTCAAAGCTCAAGGGAGCCTATTTGTAGAAGCAATCGCAATGGAGCGCACACCGCTAGTCCCTCCTCCGGATCGGCCCTAGGGACTTTGGTACATGGAGTTCTTGAGTGGTTCACCCCAGTGGGTGCAAGTAGGTACTTGTAGAACTGATGATCTCTAGACCCGATACATGTCCCGGGTTTTTGGATATCGCCCGAGACATGGCTCGGGTTTCGGGATAACTTCCCTCATCAGTAGAGAAAATAGTTAGGGGTGGAAGAGAAGGCCGCCAAACAACCGTCAATGGCCTCGATGCCCGAACCGGCAGGCAGGTGCGTCGTCCAGGAGCCCGTCGGCTCAAAGCTCAAGGGAGCCTATTTGTAGAAGCTATCGCAATGGAGCGCACACCGCTAGCCCCTCCTCCGGATCGCCCCCAGGGACTCTGGTACATGGAGTTCTTGAGTGGTTCACCCCAGTGGGTGCAAGTAGGTACTTGTAGAACTGATGATCTCTAGACCCGATACATGTCCCGGGTTTTTGGATATCGCCCGAGACATGGCTCGGGTTTCGGGATAACTTCCGTCATTAGTAGAGAAAATAGTTAGGGGTGGAAGAGAAGGCCGCAAAACAACCGTCAATGGCCTCGATGCCCGAACCGGCACGCAGGTGCGTCGTCCAGGAGCCCGTCGGCTCAAAGCTCAAGGGAGCCTATTTGTAGAAGCAATCGCAATGGAGCGCACACCGCTAGCCCCTCCTCCGGATCGCCCCTAGGGACTCTGGTACATGGAGTTCTTGAGTGGTTCACCCCAGTGGGTGCAAGTAGGTACTTGTAGAACTGATGATCTCTAGACCCGATACATGTCCCGGGTTTTTGGATATCGCCCGAGACATGGCTCGGGTTTTGGGATAACTTCCCTCATCAGTAGAGAAAATAGTTAGGGGTGGAAGAGAAGGCCGCCAAACAACCGTCAATGGCCTCGATGCCCGAACCGGCACGCAGGTGCGTCGTCCAGGAGCCCGTCGGCTCAAAGCTCAAGGGAGCCTATTTGTACAAGCAATCGCAATGGAGCGCACACCGCTAGCCCCTCCTCCGGATCGCCCCTAGGGACTCTGGTACATGGAGTTCTTGAGTGGTTCACCCCAGTGGGTGCAAGTAGGTACTTGTAGAACTGATGATCTCTAGACCCGATACATGTTCCGGGTTTTTGGATATCGCCCGAGACATGGCTCGGGTTTCGGGATAACTTCCCTCATCAGTAGAGAAAATAGTTAGGGGTGGAAGAGAAGGCGGCCAAACAACCGTCAATGGCCTTGATGCCCGAACCGGCACGCAGGTGCGTCGTCCAGGAGCCCGTCAGCTCAAAGCTCAAGGGAGCCTATTTGTAGAAGCAATAGCAATGGAGCGCACACCGCTAGCCCCTCCTCCGGATCGCCCCTAGGGACTCTGGTACATGGAGTTCTTGAGTGGTTCACCCCAGTGGGTGCAAGTAGGTACTTGTAGAACTGATGATCTCTAGACCCGATACATGTCCCGGGTTTTTGGATATCGCCCGAGACATGGCTCGGGTTTCGGGATAACTTCCCTCATCAGTAGAGAACATAGTTAGGGGTGGAAGAGAAGGCCGCCAAACAACCGTCAATGGCCTCGATGCCCAAACCGGCACGCAGGTGCGTCGTCCAGGAGCCCGTCGGCTCAAAGCTCAAGGGAGCCTATTTGTACAAGCAATCGCAATGGAGCGCACACCGCTAGCCCCTCCTCTGGATCGCCCCTAGGGACTCTGGTACATGGAGTTCTTGAGTGGTTCACCCCAGTGGGTGCAAGTAGGTACTTGTAGAACTGATGATCTCTAGACCCGATACATGTCCCGGGTTTTTGGATATAGCCCGAGACATGGCTCGGGTTTAGGGATAACTTCCCTCATCAGTAGAGAAAATAGTTAGGGGTGGAAGAGAAGGCCGCCAAACAACTGTCAATGGCCTCGATGCCCGAACCAGCACGCAGGTGCGTCGTCCAGGAGCCCGTCGGCTCAAAGCTCAAGGGAGCCTATTTGTAGAAGCAATCGCAATGGAGCGCACACCGCTAGCCCCTCCTCCGGATCGCCTCTAGGGACTCTGGTACATGGAGTTCTTGAGTGGTTCACCCCAGTGGGTGCAAGTAGGTACTTGTAGAACTGATGATCTCTAGACCCGATACATGTCCCGGGTTTTTGGATATCGCCCGAGACATGGCTCGGGTTTCGGGATAACTTCCCTCATCAGTAGAGAAAATAGTTAGGGGTGGAAGAGAAGGCCGCCAAACAACCGTCAATGGCCTCGATGCCCGAACCGGCACGCAGGTGCGTCGTCCAGGAGCCAGTCGGCTCAAAGCTCAAGGGAGCCTATTTGTAGAAGCAATCACAATGGAGCGCACACCGCTAGCCCCTCCTCCGGATCGCCCCTAGGGACTCTGGTACATGGAGTTCTTGAGTGGTTCACCCCAGTGGGTGCCAGTAGGTTCTTGTAGAACTGATGATCTCTAGACCCGATACATGTCCCGGGTTTTTGGATATCGCCCGAGACATGGCTCGGGTTTCGGGATAACTTCCCTCATCAGTAGAGAAAATAGTTAGGGGTGGAAGAGAAGGCCGCCAAACAACCGTCAATGGCCTCGATGCCCAAACCGGCACGCAGGTGCGTCGTCCAGGAGCCCGTCGGCTCAAAGCTCAAGGGAGCCTATTTGTAGAAGCAATCGCAGTAGAGCGCACACCGCTAGCCCCTCCTCCGGATCGCCCCTAGGGACTCTGGTACATGGTGTTCTTGAGTGGTTCACCCCAGTGGGTGCAAGTAGGTACTTGTAGAACTGATGATCTCTAGACCCGATACATGTCCCGGGTTTTTGGATATCGCCCGAGACATGGCTCGGGTTTCGGGATAACTTCCCTCATCAGTAGAGAAAATAGTTAGGGGTGGAAGAGAAGGCCGCCAAACAACCGTCAATGGCCTCGATGCCTGAACCGGCACGCAGGTGCGTCGTCCAGGAGCCCGTCAGCTCAAAGCTCAAGGGAGCCTATTTGTAGAAGCAATCGCAATGGAGCGCACACCGCTAGCTCCTCCTCCGGATCGCCCCTAGGGACTCTGGTACATGAAGTTCTTGAGTGGTTCACCCCAGTGGGTGCAAGTAGGTACTTGTAGAACTGATGATCTCTAGACCCGATACATGTCACGGGTTTTTGGATATCGCCCGAGACATGGCTCGGGTTTCGGCATAACTTCACTCATCAGTAGAGAAAATAGTTAGGGGTGGAAGAGAAGGCGGCCAAACAACCGTCAATGGCCTCGATGCCCGAACCGGCACACAGGTGCGTCGTCCAGGAGCCCGTCGGCTCAAAGCTCAAGGGAGCCTATTTGTAGAAGCAATCGCAATGGAGCGCACACCGCTAGCCCCTCCTCCGGATCGCCCCTAGGGACTCTGGTACATGGAGTTCTTGAGTGGTTCACCCCAGTGGGTGCAAGTAGGTACTTGTAGAACTGATGATCTCTAGACCCGATACATGTCCCGGGTTTTTGGATATCCTTCGAGACATGGCTCGGGTTTCGGGATAACTTCCCTCATCAGTAGAGAACATAGTTAGGGGTGGAAGAGAAGGCCGCCAAACAACCGTCAATGGCCTCGATGCCCAAACCGGCACGCAGGTGCGTCGTCCAGGAGCCCGTCGGCTCAAAGCTCAAGGGAGCCTATTTGTAGAAGCAATCGCAATGGAGCGCACACCGCTAGCCCCTCCTCCGGATCGCCCCTAGGGACTCTGGTACATGGAGTTCTTGAGTGGTTCACCCCAGTGGGTGCAAGTAGGTTCTTGTAGAACTGATGATCTCTAGACCCGATACATGTCCCGGGTTTTTGGATATCGCCCGAGACATGGCTCGGGTTTTGGGATAACTTCCCTCATCAGTAGAGAAAATAGTTAGGGGTGGAAGAGAAGGCCGCCAAACAACCGTCAATGGCCTCGATGCCCGAACCGGCACGCAGGTGCGTCGTCCAGGAGCCCGTCGGCTCAAAGCTCAAGGGAGCCTATTTGTAGAAGCAATCGCAATGGAGCGCACACCGCTAGTCCCTCCTCCGGATTGCCCCCAGGGACTCTGGTACATGGAGTTCTTGAGTGGTTCACCCCAGTGGGTGCAAGTAGGTACTTGTAGAACTGATGATCTCTAGACCCGATACATGTCCCGGGTTTTTGGATATCGCCCGAGACATGGCTCGGGTTTCGGGATAACTTCCCTTATCAGTAGAGAAAATAGTTAGGGGTGGAAGAGAAGGCGGCCAAACAACCGTCAATGGCCTCGATGCCCGAACCGGCACGCAGGTGCGTCGTCCAGGAGCCCGTCAGCTCAAAGCTCAAGGGAGCCTATTTGTACAAGCAATCGCAATGGAGCGCACACCGCTAGCCCCTCCTCTGGATCGCCCCTAGGGACTCTGGTACATGGAGTTCTTGAGTGGTTCACCCCAGTGGGTGCAAGTAGGTACTTGTAGAACTGATGATCTCTAGACCCGATACATGTCCCGGGTTTTTGGATATAGCCCGAGACATGGCTCGGGTTTAGGGATAACTTCCCTCATCAGTAGAGAAAATAGTTAGGGGTGGAAGAGAAGGCCGCCAAACAACCGTCAATGGCCTCGATGCCCGAACCGGCACGCAGGTGCGTCGTCCAGGAGCCCGTCGGCTCAAAGCTCAAGGGAGCCTATTTGTAGAAGCTATCGCAATGGAGCGCACACCGCTAGCCCCTCCTCCGGATCGCCCCTAGGGACTCTGGTACATGGAGTTCTTGAGTGGTTCACCCCAGTGGGTGCAAGTAGGTAATTGTAGAACTGATGATCTCTAGACCCGATACATGTCCCGGGTTTTTGGATATCGCCCGAGACATGGCTCGGGTTTCGGGATAACTTCCCTCATTAGTAGAGAAAATAGTTAGGGGTGGAAGAGAAGGCCGCAAAACAACCGTCAATGGCCTCGATGCCCGAACCGGCACGCAGGTGCGTCGTCCAGGAGCCCGTCGGCTCAAAGCTCAAGGGAGCCTATTTGTAGAAGCAATCGCAATGGAGCGCACACCGCTAGCCCCTCCTCCGGATCGCCCCTAGGGACTCTGGTACATGGAGTTCTTGAGTGGTTCACCCCAGTGGGTGCAAGTAGGTACTTGTAGAACTGATGATCTCTAGACCCGATACATGTCCCGGGTTTTTGGATATCGCCCGAGACATGGCTCAGGTTTCGGGATAACTTCCCTCATCAGTAGAGAACATAGTTAGGGGTGGAAGAGAAGGCCGCCAAACAACCGTCAATGGCCTCGATGCCCAAACCGGCACGCAGGTGCGTCGTCCAGGAGCCCGTCGGCTCAAAGCTCAAGGGAGCCTATTTGTAGAAGCAATCACAATGGAGCGCACACCGCTAGCCCCTCCTCCGGATCGCCCCTAGGGACTCTGGTACATGGAGTTCTTGAGTGGTTCACCCCAGTGGGTGCAAGTAGGTACTTGTAGAACTGATGATCTCTAGACCCGATACATGTCCCGGGTTTTTGGATATCGCCCGAGACATGGCTCGGGTTTTGGGATAACTTCCCTCATCAGTAGAGAAAATAGTTAGGGGTGGTAGAGAAGGCCGCCAAACAACCGTCAATGGCCTCGATGCCCGAACCGGCACGCAGGTGCGTCGTCCAGGAGCCCGTCGGCTCAAAGCTCAAGGGAGCCTATTTGTAGAAGCAATCGCAATGGAGCGCACACCGCTAGTCCCTCCTCCGGATCGCCCCTAGGGACTTTGGTACATGGAGTTCTTGAGTGGTTCACCCCAGTGGGTGCAAGTAGGTACTTGTAGAACTGATGATCTCTAGACCCGATACATGTCCCGGGTTTTTGGATATCGCCCGAGACATGGCTCGGGTTTCGGGATAACTTCCCTCATCAGTAGAGAAAATAGTTAGGGGTGGAAGAGAAGGCCGCCAAACAACCGTCAATGGCCTCGATGCCCGAACCGGCAGGCAGGTGCGTCGTCCAGGAGCCCGTCGGCTCAAAGCTCAAGGGAGCCTATTTGTAGAAGCTATCGCAATGGAGCGCACACCGCTAGCCCCTCCTCCGGATCGCCCCCAGGGACTCTGGTACATGGAGTTTTTGAGTGGTTCACCCCAGTGGGTGCAAGTAGGTACTTGTAGAACTGATGATCTCTAGACCCGATACATGTCCCGGGTTTTTGGATATCGCCCGAGACATGGCTCGGGTTTCGGGATAACTTCCGTCATTAGTAGAGAAAATAGTTAGGGGTGGAAGAGAAGGCCGCAAAACAACCGTCAATGGCCTCGATGCCCGAACCGGCACGCAGGTGCGTCGTCCAGGAGCCCGTCGGCTCAAAGCTCAAGGGAGCCTATTTGTAGAAGCAATCGCAATGGAGCGCACACCGCTAGCCCCTCCTCCGGATCGCCCCTAGGGACTCTGGTACATGGAGTTCTTGAGTGGTTCACCCCAGTGGGTGCAAGTAGGTACTTGTAGAACTGATGATCTCTAGACCCGATACATGTCCCGGGTTTTTGGATATCGCCCGAGACATGGCTCGGGTTTCGGGATAACTTCCCTCATCAGTAGAGAACATAGTTAGGGGTGGAAGAGAAGGCCGCCAAACAACCGTCAATGGCCTCGATGCCCAAACCGGCACGCAGGTGCGTCGTCCAGGAGCCCGTCGGCTCAAAGCTCAAGGGAGCCTATTTGTAGAAGCAATCGCAATGGAGCGCACACCGCTAGTCCCTCCTCCGGATCGCCCCCAGGGACTCTGGTACATGGAGTTCTTGAGTGGTTCACCCCAGTGGGTGCAAGTAGGTACTTGTAGAACTGATGATCTCTAGACCCGATACATGTCCCGGGTTTTTGGATATCGCCCGAGACATGGCTCGGGTTTCGGGATAACTTCCCTCATCAGTAGAGAAAATAGTTAGGGGTGGAAGAGAAGGCGGCCAAACAACCGTCAATGGCCTCGATGCCCGAACCGGCACGCAGGTGCGTCGTCCAGGAGCCCGTCAGCTCAAAGCTCAAGGGAGCCTATTTGTACAAGCAATCGCAATGGAGCGCACACCGCTAGCCCCTCCTCTGGATCGCCCCTAGGGACTCTGGTACATGGAGTTCTTGAGTGGTTCACCCCAGTGGGTGCAAGTAGGTACTTGTAGAACTGATGATCTCTAGACCCGATACATGTCCCGGGTTTTTGGATATAGCCCGAGACATGGCTCGGGTTTAGGGATAACTTCCCTCATCAGTAGAGAAAATAGTTAGGGGTGGAAGAGAAGGCCGCCAAACAACCATCAATGGCCTCGATGCCCGAACCGGCACGCAGGTGCGTCGTCCAGGAGCCCGTCGGCTCAAAGCTCAAGGGAGCCTATTTGTAGAAGCTATCGCAATGGAGCGCACACCGCTAGCCCCTCCTCCGGATCGCCCCTAGGGACTCTGGTACATGGAGTTCTTGAGTGGTTCACCCCAGTGGGTGCAAGTAGGTAATTGTAGAACTGATGATCTCTAGACCCGATACATGTCCCGGGTTTTTGGATATCGCCCGAGACATGGCTCGGGTTTCGGGATAACTTCCCTCATTAGTAGAGAAAATAGTTAGGGGTGGAAGAGAAGGCCGCAAAACAACCGTCAATGGCCTCGATGCCCGAACCGGCACGCAGGTGCGTCGTCCAGGAGCCCGTCGGCTCAAAGCTCAAGGGAGCCTATTTGTAGAAGCAATCGCAATGGAGCGCACACCGCTAGCCCCTCCTCCGGATCGCCCCTAGGGACTCTGGTACATGGAGTTCTTGAGTGGTTCACCCCAGTGGGTGCAAGTAGGTACTTGTAGAACTGATGATCTCTAGACCCGATACATGTCCCGGGTTTTTGGATATCGCCCGAGACATGGCTCAGGTTTCGGGATAACTTCCCTCATCAGTAGAGAACATAGTTAGGGGTGGAAGAGAAGGCCGCCAAACAACCGTCAATGGCCTCGATGCCCAAACCGGCACGCAGGTGCGTCGTCCAGGAGCCCGTCGGCTCAAAGCTCAAGGGAGCCTATTTGTAGAAGCAATCACAATGGAGCGCACACCGCTAGCCCCTCCTCCGGATCGCCCCTAGGGACTCTGGTACATGGAGTTCTTGAGTGGTTCACCCCAGTGGGTGCAAGTAGGTACTTGTAGAACTGATGATCTCTAGACCCGATACATGTCCCGGGTTTTTGGATATCGCCCGAGACATGGCTCGGGTTTTGGGATAACTTCCCTCATCAGTAGAGAAAATAGTTAGGGGTGGTAGAGAAGGCCGCCAAACAACCGTCAATGGCCTCGATGCCCGAACCGGCACGCAGGTGCGTCGTCCAGGAGCCCGTCGGCTCAAAGCTCAAGGGAGCCTATTTGTAGAAGCAATCGCAATGGAGCGCACACCGCTAGTCCCTCCTCCGGATCGCCCCTAGGGACTTTGGTACATGGAGTTCTTGAGTGGTTCACCCCAGTGGGTGCAAGTAGGTACTTGTAGAACTGATGATCTCTAGACCCGATACATGTCCCGGGTTTTTGGATATCGCCCGAGACATGGCTCGGGTTTCGGGATAACTTCCCTCATCAGTAGAGAAAATAGTTAGGGGTGGAAGAGAAGGCCGCCAAACAACCGTCAATGGCCTCGATGCCCGAACCGGCAGGCAGGTGCGTCGTCCAGGAGCCCGTCGGCTCAAAGCTCAAGGGAGCCTATTTGTAGAAGCTATCGCAATGGAGCGCACACCGCTAGCCCCTCCTCCGGATCGCCCCCAGGGACTCTGGTACATGGAGTTTTTGAGTGGTTCACCCCAGTGGGTGCAAGTAGGTACTTGTAGAACTGATGATCTCTAGACCCGATACATGTCCCGGGTTTTTGGATATCGCCCGAGACATGGCTCGGGTTTCGGGATAACTTCCGTCATTAGTAGAGAAAATAGTTAGGGGTGGAAGAGAAGGCCGCAAAACAACCGTCAATGGCCTCGATGCCCGAACCGGCACGCAGGTGCGTCGTCCAGGAGCCCGTCGGCTCAAAGCTCAAGGGAGCCTATTTGTAGAAGCAATCGCAATGGAGCGCACACCGCTAGCCCCTCCTCCGGATCGCCCCTAGGGACTCTGGTACATGGAGTTCTTGAGTGGTTCACCCCAGTGGGTGCAAGTAGGTACTTGTAGAACTGATGATCTCTAGACCCGATACATGTCCCGGGTTTTTGGATATCGCCCGAGACATGGCTCGGGTTTTGGGATAACTTCCCTCATCAGTAGAGAAAATAGTTAGGGGTGGAAGAGAAGGCCGCCAAACAACCGTCAATGGCCTCGATGCCCGAACCGGCACGCAGGTGCGTCGTCCAGGAGCCCGTCGGCTCAAAGCTCAAGGGAGCCTATTTGTACAAGCAATCGCAATGGTGCGCACACCGCTAGCCCCTCCTCCGGATCGCCCCTAGGGACTCTGGTACATGGAGTTCTTGA
This sequence comes from Lissotriton helveticus, assembly GCF_964261635.1. Classification (NCBI taxonomy): domain Eukaryota; kingdom Metazoa; phylum Chordata; class Amphibia; order Caudata; family Salamandridae; genus Lissotriton; species Lissotriton helveticus. The sequence goes on from NC_136063.1 coordinate 1,282,015,592, forward strand.
GTGGTTCACCCCAGTGGGTGCAAGTAGTTACTTGTAGAACTGATGATCTCTAGACCCGATACATGTTCCGGGTTTTTGGATATCGCCCGAGACATGGCTCGGGTTTCGGGATAACTTCCCTCATCAGTAGAGAAAATAGTTAGGGGTGGAAGAGAAGGCGGCCAAACAACCGTCAATGGCCTTGATGCCCGAACCGGCACGCAGGTGCGTCGTCCAGGAGCCCGTCAGCTCAAAGCTCAAGGGAGCCTATTTGTAGAAGCAATAGCAATGGAGCGCACACCGCTAGCCCCTCCTCCGGATCGCCCCTAGGGACTCTGGTACATGGAGTTCTTGAGTGGTTCACCCCAGTGGGTGCAAGTAGGTACTTGTAGAACTGATGATCTCTAGACCCGATACATGTCCCGGGTTTTTGGATATCGCCCGAGACATGGCTCGGGTTTCGGGATAACTTCCCTCATCAGTAGAGAACATAGTTAGGGGTGGAAGAGAAGGCCGCCAAACAACCGTCAATGGCCTCGATGCCCAAACCGGCACGCAGGTGCGTCGTCCAGGAGCCCGTCGGCTCAAAGCTCAAGGGAGCCTATTTGTACAAGCAATCGCAATGGAGCGCACACCGCTAGCCCCTCCTCTGGATCGCCCCTAGGGACTCTGGTACATGGAGTTCTTGAGTGGTTCACCCCAGTGGGTGCAAGTAGGTACTTGTAGAACTGATGATCTCTAGACCCGATACATGTCCCGGGTTTTTGGATATAGCCCGAGACATGGCTCGGGTTTAGGGATAACTTCCCTCATCAGTAGAGAAAATAGTTAGGGGTGGAAGAGAAGGCCGCCAAACAACTGTCAATGGCCTCGATGCCCGAACCAGCACGCAGGTGCGTCGTCCAGGAGCCCGTTGGCTCAAAGCTCAAGGGAGCCTATTTGTAGAAGCAATCGCAATGGAGCGCACACCGCTAGCCCCTCCTCCGGATCGCCCCTAGGGACTCTGGTACATGGACTTCTTGAGTGGTTCACCCCAGTGGGTGCAAGTAGGTACTTGTAGAACTGATGATCTCTAGACCCGATACATGTCCCGGGTTTTTGGATATCGCCCGAGACATGGCTCGGGTTTCGGGATAACTTCCCTCATCAGTAGAGAAAATAGTTAGGGGTGGAAGAGAAGGCCGCCAAACAACCGTCAATGGCCTCGATGCCCGAACCGGCACGCAGGTGCGTCGTCCAGGAGCCCGTCGGCTCAAAGCTCAAGGGAGCCTATTTGTAGAAGCAATCACAATGGAGCGCACACCGCTAGCCCCTCCTCCGGATCGCCCCTAGGGACTCTGGTACATGGAGTTCTTGAGTGGTTCACCCCAGTGGGTGCCAGTAGGTTCTTGTAGAACTGATGATCTCTAGACCCGATACATGTCCCGGGTTTTTGGATATCGCCCGAGACATGGCTCGGGTTTCGGGATAACTTCCCTCATCAGTAGAGAAAATAGTTAGGGGTGGAAGAGAAGGCCGCCAAACAACCGTCAATGGCCTTGATGCCCGAACCGGCACGCAGGTGCGTCGTCCAGGAGCCCGTCGGCTCAAAGCTCAAGGGAGCCTATTTGTAGAAGCAATCGCAATGGAGCGCACACCGCTAGCCCCTCCTCCGGATCGCCCCTAGGGACTCTGGTACATGGAGTTCTTGAGTGGTTCACCCCAGTGGGTGCAAGTAGGTACTTGTAGAACTGATGATCTCTAGACCCGATACTTGTCCCGGGTTTTTGGATATCGCCCGAGACATAGCTCGGGTTTCGGGATAACTTCCCTCATCAGTAGAGAAAATAGTTAGGGGTGGAAGAGAAGGCCGCCAAACAACCGTCAATGGCCTCGATGCCCAAACCGGCACGCAGGTGCGTCGTCCAGGAGCCCGTCGGCTCAAAGCTCAAGGGAGCCTATTTGTAGAAGCAATCGCAATGGAGCGCACACCGCTAGCCCCTCCTCCGGATCGCCCCTAGGGACTCTGGTACATGGAGTTCTTGAGTGGTTCACCCCAGTGGGTGCAAGTAGGTACTTGTAGAACTGATGATCTCTAGACCCGATACATGTCCCGGGTTTTTGGATATCGCCCGAGACATGGCTCGGGTTTCGGGATAACTTCCCTCATCAGTAGAGAAAATAGTTAGGGGTGGAAGAGAAGGCCGCCAAACAACCGTCAATGGCCTCGATGCCCGAACCGGCAGGCAGGTGCGTCGTCCAGGAGCCCGTCGGCTCAAAGCTCAAGGGAGCCTATTTGTAGAAGCTATCGCAATGGAGCGCACACCGCTAGCCCCTCCTCCGGATCGCCCCCAGGGACTCTGGTACATGGAGTTTTTGAGTGGTTCACCCCAGTGGGTGCAAGTAGGTACTTGTAGAACTGATGATCTCTAGACCCGATACATGTCCCGGGTTTTTGGATATCGCCCGAGACATGGCTCGGGTTTCGGGATAACTTCCGTCATTAGTAGAGAAAATAGTTAGGGGTGGAAGAGAAGGCCGCAAAACAACCGTCAATGGCCTCGATGCCCGAACCGGCACGCAGGTGCGTCGTCCAGGAGCCCGTCGGCTCAAAGCTCAAGGGAGCCTATTTGTAGAAGCAATCGCAATGGAGCGCACACCGCTAGCCCCTCCTCCGGATCGCCACTAGGGACTCTGGTACATGGAGTTCTTGAGTGGTTCACCCCAGTGGGTGCAAGTAGGTACTTGTAGAACTGATGATCTCTAGACCCGATACATGTCCCGGGTTTTTGGATATCGCCCGAGACATGGCTCGGGTTTTGGGATAACTTCCCTCATCAGTAGAGAAAATAGTTAGGGGTGGAAGAGAAGGCCGCCAAACAACCGTCAATGGCCTCGATGCCCGAACCGGCACGCAGGTGCGTCGTCCAGGAGCCCGTCGGCTCAAAGCTCAAGGGAGCCTATTTGTACAAGCAATCGCAATGGAGCGCACACCGCTAGCCCCTCCTCCGGATCGCCCCTAGGGACTCTGGTACATGGAGTTCTTGAGTGGTTCACCCCAGTGGGTGCAAGTAGTTACTTGTAGAACTGATGATCTCTAGACCCGATACATGTTCCGGGTTTTTGGATATCGCCCGAGACATGGCTCGGGTTTCGGGATAACTTCCCTCATCAGTAGAGAAAATAGTTAGGGGTGGAAGAGAAGGCGGCCAAACAACCGTCAATGGCCTTGATGCCCGAACCGGCACGCAGGTGCGTCGTCCAGGAGCCCGTCAGCTCAAAGCTCAAGGGAGCCTATTTGTAGAAGCAATAGCAATGGAGCGCACACCGCTAGCCCCTCCTCCGGATCGCCCCTAGGGACTCTGGTACATGGAGTTCTTGAGTGGTTCACCCCAGTGGGTGCAAGTAGGTACTTGTAGAACTGATGATCTCTAGACCCGATACATGTCCCGGGTTTTTGGATATCGCCCGAGACATGGCTCGGGTTTCGGGATAACTTCCCTCATCAGTAGAGAACATAGTTAGGGGTGGAAGAGAAGGCCGCCAAACAACCGTCAATGGCCTCGATGCCCAAACCGGCACGCAGGTGCGTCGTCCAGGAGCCCGTCGGCTCAAAGCTCAAGGGAGCCTATTTGTACAAGCAATCGCAATGGAGCGCACACCGCTAGCCCCTCCTCTGGATCGCCCCTAGGGACTCTGGTACATGGAGTTCTTGAGTGGTTCACCCCAGTGGGTGCAAGTAGGTACTTGTAGAACTGATGATCTCTAGACCCGATACATGTCCCGGGTTTTTGGATATAGCCCGAGACATGGCTCGGGTTTAGGGATAACTTCCCTCATCAGTAGAGAAAATAGTTAGGGGTGGAAGAGAAGGCCGCCAAACAACTGTCAATGGCCTCGATGCCCGAACCAGCACGCAGGTGCGTCGTCCAGGAGCCCGTTGGCTCAAAGCTCAAGGGAGCCTATTTGTAGAAGCAATCGCAATGGAGCGCACACCGCTAGCCCCTCCTCCGGATCGCCCATAGGGACTCTGGTACATGGACTTCTTGAGTGGTTCACCCCAGTGGGTGCAAGTAGGTACTTGTAGAACTGATGATCTCTAGACCCGATACATGTCCCGGGTTTTTGGATATCGCCCGAGACATGGCTCGGGTTTCGGGATAACTTCCCTCATCAGTAGAGAAAATAGTTAGGGGTGGAAGAGAAGACCGCCAAACAACCGTCAATGGCCTCGATGCCCGAACCGGCACGCAGGTGCGTCGTCCAGGAGCCCGTCGGCTCAAAGCTCAAGGGAGCCTATTTGTAGAAGCAATCACAATGGAGCGCACACTGCTAGCCCCTCCTCCGGATCGCCCCTAGGGACTCTGGTACATGGAGTTCTTGAGTGGTTCACCCCAGTGGGTGCCAGTAGGTTCTTGTAGAACTGATGATCTCTAGACCCGATACATGTCCCGGGTTTTTGGATATCGCCCGAGACATGGCTCGGGTTTCGGGATAACTTCCCTCATCAGCAGAGAAAATAGTTAGGGGTGGAAGAGAAGGCCGCCAAACAACCGTCAATGGCCTCGATGCCCAAACCGGCATGCAGGTGCGTCGTCCAGGAGCCCGTCGGCTCAAAGCTCAAGGGAGCCTATTTGTAGAAGCAATCGCAGTAGAGCGCACACCGCTAGCCCCTCCTCCGGATCGCCCCTAGGGACTCTGGTACATGGTGTTCTTGAGTGGTTCACCCCAGTGGGTGCAAGTAGGTACTTGTAGAACTGATGATCTCTAGACCCGATACATGTCCCGGGTTTTTGGATATCGCCCGAGACATGGCTCGGGTTTCGGGATAACTTCCCTCATCAGTAGAGAAAATAGTTAGGGGTGGAAGAGAAGGCCGCCAAACAACGGTCAATTGCCTCGATGCCCGAACCTGCACGCAGGTGCGTCGTCCAGGAGCCCGTCGGCTCAAAGCTTAAGGGAGCCTATTTGTAGAAGCAATCGCAATGGAGCGCACACCGCTAGCCCCTCCTCCGTATCGCCCCTAGGGACTCTGGTACATGGAGTTCTTGAGTGGTTCACCCCAGTGGGTGCAAGTAGGTACTTGTAGAACTGATGATCTCTAGACCCGATACATGTCCCGGGTTTTTGGATATCGCCCGAGACATGGCTCGGGTTTCGGGATGACTTCCCTCATCAGTAGAGAAAATAGTTAGGGGTGGAAGAGAAGGCCGCCAAACAACCGTCAATGGCCTCGATGCCCGAATCGGCACGCAGGTGCGTCGTCCAGGAGCCCGTCAGCTCAAAGCTCAAGGGAGCCTATTTGTAGAAGCAATCGCAATGGAGCGCACACCGCTAGCTCCTCCTCCGGATCGCCCCTAGGGACTCTGGTACATGAAGTTCTTGAGTGGTTCACCCCAGTGGGTGCAAGTAGGTACTTGTAGAACTGATGATCTCTAGACCCGATACATGTCCCGGGTTTTTGGATATCGCCCGAGACATGGCTCGGGTTTCGGGATAACTTCACTCATCAGTAGAGAAAATAGTTAGGGGTGGAAGAGAAGGCGGCCAAACAACCGTCAATGGCCTCGATGCCCGAACCGGCACACAGGTGCGTCGTCCAGGAGCCCGTCGGCTCAAAGCTCAAGGGAGCCTATTTGTAGAAGCAATCGCAATGGAGCTCACACCGCTAGCCCCTCCTCCGGATCGCCCCTAGGGACTCTGGTACATGGAGTTCTTGAGTGGTTCACCCCAGTGGGTGCAAGTAGGTACTTGTAGAACTGATGATCTCTAGACCCGATACATGTCCCGGGTTTTTGGATATCCTTCGAGACATGGCTCGGGTTTCGGGATAACTTCCCTCATCAGTAGAGAACACAGTTAGGGGTGGAAGAGAAGGCCGCCAAACAACCGTCAATGGCCTCGATGCCCAAACCGGCACGCAGGTGCGTCGTCCAGGAGCCCGTCGGCTCAAAGCTCAAGGGAGCCTATTTGTAGAAGCAATCGCAATGGAGCGCACACCGCTAGCCCCTCCTCCGGATCGCCCCTAGGGACTCTGGTACATGGAGTTCTTGAGTGGTTCACCCCAGTGGGTGCAAGTAGGTTCTTGTAGAACTGATGATCTCTAGACCCGATACATGTCCCGGGTTTTTGGATATCGCCCGAGACATGGCTCGGGTTTTGGGATAACTTCCCTCATCAGTAGAGAAAATAGTTAGGGGTGGAAGAGAAGGCCGCCAAACAACCGTCAATGGCCTCGATGCCCGAACCGGCACGCAGGTGCGTCGTCCAGGAGCCCGTCGGCTCAAAGCTCAAGGGAGCCTATTTGTAGAAGCAATCGCAATGGAGCGCACACCGCTAGTCCCTCCTCCGGATCGCCCCCAGGGACTCTGGTACATGGAGTTCTTGAGTGGTTCACCCCAGTGGGTGCAAGTAGGTACTTGTAGAACTGATGATCTCTAGACCCGATACATGTCCCGGGTTTTTGGATATCGCCCGAGACATGGCTCGGGTTTCGGGATAACTTCCCTCATCAGTAGAGAAAATAGTTAGGGGTGGAAGAGAAGGCGGCCAAACAACCGTCAATGGCCTCGATGCCCGAACCGGCACGCAGGTGCGTCGTCCAGGAGCCCGTCAGCTCAAAGCTCAAGGGAGCCTATTTGTAGAAGCAATCGCAATGGAGCGCACACCGCTAGCCCCTCCTCCCGATCGCCCCTAGGGACTCTGGTACATGGAGTTCTTGAGTGGTTCACCCCAGTGGGTGCAAATAGGTACTTGTAGAACTGATGATCTCTAGACCCGATACATGTCCCGGGTTTTTGGATATCGCCCGAGACATGGCTCGGGTTTCGGGATAACTTCCCTCATCAGTAGAGAAAATAGTTAGGGGTGGAAGAGAAGGCGGCCAAACAACCGTCAATGGCCTCGATGCCCGAACCGGCACGCAGGTGCGTCGTCCAGGAGCCCGTCAGCTCAAAGCTCAAGGGAGCCTATTTGTAGAAGCAATCGCAATGGAGCGCACACCGCTAGCCCCTCCTCCGGATCGCCCCTAGGGACTCTGGTACATGGAGTTCTTGAGTGGTTCACCCCAGTGGGTGCAAATAGGTACTTGTAGAACTGATGATCTCTAGACCCGATACATGTCCCGGGTTTTTGGATATCGCCCGAGACATGGCTCGGGTTTTGGGATAACTTCCCTCATCAGTAGAGAACATAGTTAGGGGTGGAAGAGAAGGCCGCCAAACAGCCGTCAATGGCCTCGATGCCCAAACCGGCACGCAGGTGCGTCGTCCATGAGCCCGTCGGCTCAAAGCTCAAGGGAGCCTATTTGTAGAAGTGTTGGACAGGCCACATGAAGGGCCGCTCTCCCCCGGCCCAACCAGGCCCGAACCAGCCACGCAAGTACCACACACCACCATTGCACGTCCACCGTCCCCGCAGGGACCCCTACACTCGAACCTGTTGACCGCGTAGGCCGACCCACTACCGGCCTGCGCACCCCTCCTGGGCGCCATCTTGGACACTCCACCACGAGGCCGCCTGGCCCCCGATCGACCTCAACCCTGGGCCTGGCCAGGCCTCAGACATTCCGGCACCAACATCCACCCAGGAGGTGAGCGGGCTACTTGGTCAGTCAATGGGAGCAGGAGGTGTCGATGGCTCTCCCCCGCCAAGTGCCGCTCGCCCATCGCCTCCCCGGGCGCTGGCTCCACCCCCCTGCTGGGTGTCTGAACCCCCTCATCCCGGACCTCCCGACCTCCAAGTGCGAGGGTCCGGACATCAAAGCACACCAGCCCTATAACTGGGGCAGCTCCAGAGCAGGACGGGAGTTGTATCTTGGAGTCGAGAGACGCAAAGAAGAACTCATCCTTGACGGACTACTGACGCTGCCGTAGCTCTGTCTTGTGCACCCTCGTCTTGCCTGCTGGCGCTGCCGCGGCTTTGGGAACCACCCTATCCTTCATCATCGTCGGGACCTGCTGGCGTGGCCGCGGACCGTTTGTAACCACCACCTTCATCGGGACCTGCTGGCTCTGCCGCGGACCGTCGTCTTCCTTCATCCATCTCGGGACCTGCTGGCTCCGCCGCGGCCCGTTCATCTACACCGCCGAGCTCGAGGATTGAGAGCTATTTTCCATCTTTTTGGTAACAAGACTGTCCCGCTACCCTTTTCCCAAACAGAGACCAGAATAGAGGGGACCCCTGAGTCCAGACCTCCTTGTACCATTCTACCGTACTTGAAGAATTGTCTATAAAGTATCGTTGAACTTTATCGTTGTGTGGTGTCCGTCTGTGGGGGGGAAGTTACTTGTCTGTACGATTTCAGGTCCTGGCGGGGCTCGAAGGATTCAGCGCCGCCTACTTAGACGACATCGCTGTATACAGCAACCAGTGGTCCGAGCACCTCCACCACCTCCGAGCAGTACTGCACGCCCTTCAGCAAGCTGGCCTCACGATCAAGGCCAGCAAATGTCAAATTGGGCAAGGGTCTGTAACCTACCTCGGGCACCAGGTGGGAAGCGGCCTGGTGGCCCCTCTGCAGCTAAAAATTGCCGCCATCCAGTCCTGGCAGCCCCCCACTACCCAGACCGAGGTACGAGCCTTCCTGGGCCTCACGGGCTATTACCGAAGGTTCGTGAAAGACTATGGTACTATCGTGAGGCCCCTCACAGAGCTCACGTCAAAAAATCAGCCCCAGAAAGTCAACTGGACCCCAGAGTGTCAAGCTGCATTTGAACAATTGAAAGCCGCCATGTGCTCCGCCCCTGTGCTCCAGGCCCCCGACTACAGCCGGGAGTTCATCGTCCAGACGGATGCCTCCGACCATGGCATTGGGGCAGTCCTGTCCCAAGTGAACCCCGAAGGCCATGACCAGCCGGTGGCCTTCATCAGCCGGCGACTCCTACCACGGGAACAACGCTGGAGCACCATAGAGAGGGAGGCCTTCGCGGTGGTATGGGCCCTCAAGAAGCTCCGGCCCTACCTTTTTGGCACACCCTTTCGGGTACAGACCGACCACCGACCCCTGCAGTGGCTGATGCAGATGCGGGGGGAAAACCCGAAGTTACTACGCTGGTCCATCTCCCTACAAGGGATGGACTTCACAGTTGAACATCGGCCTGGGCCCGATCACGCCAACGCAGATGGCCTGTCCCGGTTCTTCCGCCTCGACGAGAAGAGTCCCCAAGAGAATGGGTAACTCTCCCCGCCTTCAGCTGGGGGGGACGCATGTTGGACAGGCCACATGAAGGGCCGCTCTCCCCCGGCCCAACCAGGCCCGAACCAGCCACGCAAGTACCACACACCACCATTGCACGTCCACCGTCCCCGCAGGGACCCCTACACTCGAACCTGTTGACCGCGTAGGCCGACCCACTACCGGCCTGCGCACCCCTCCTGGGCGCCATCTTGGACACTCCACCACGAGGCCGCCTGGCCCCCGATCGACCTCAACCCTGGGCCTGGCCAGGCCTCAGACATTCCGGCACCAACATCCACCCAGGAGGTGAGCGGGCTACTTGGTCAGTCAATGGGAGCAGGAGGTGTTGATGGCTCTCCCCCGCCAAGTGCCGCTCGCCCATCGCCTCCCCGGGCGCTGGCTCCACCCCCCTGCTGGGTGTCTGAACCCCCTCATCCCGGACCTCCCGACCTCCAAGTGCGAGGGTCCGGACATCAAAGCACACCAGCCCTATAACTGGGGCAGCTCCAGAGCAGGACGGGAGTTGTATCTTGGAGTCGAGAGACGCAAAGAAGAACTCATCCTTGACGGACTACTGACGCTGCCGTAGCTCTGTCTTGTGCACCCTCGTCTTGCCTGCTGGCGCTGCCGCGGCTTTGGGAACCACCCTATCCTTCATCATCGTCGGGACCTGCTGGCGTGGCCGCGGACCGTTTGTAACCACCACCTTCATCGGGACCTGCTGGCTCTGCCGCGGACCGTCGTCTTCCTTCATCCATCTCGGGACCTGCTGGCTCCGCCGCGGCCCGTTCATCTACACCGCCGAGCTCGAGGATTGAGAGCTATTTTCCATCTTTTTGGTAACAAGACTGTCCCGCTACCCTTTTCCCAAACAGAGACCAGAATAGAGGGGACCCCTGAGTCCAGACCTCCTTGTACCATTCTACCGTACTTGAAGAATTGTCTATAAAGTATCGTTGAACTTTATCGTTGTGTGGTGTCCGTCTGTGGGGGGGAAGTTACTTGTCTGTACGATTCACTGGAGACGGCTCTCCCCGGAGACCTCTCCCCGTATCCTCGGCCGACCCTCCCGGTCCGTCTAACAAGAAGCAATCGCAATGGAGCGCACACTGCTAGCCCCTCCTCCGGATCGCCCCTAGGGACTCTGGTACATGGAGTTCTTGAGTGGTTCACCCCAGTGGGTGCAAGTAGGTACTTGTAGAACTGATGATCTCTAGACCCAATACATGTCCCGGGTTTTTGGATATCGCCCGAGACATGGCTCGGGTTTTGGGATAACTTCCCTCATCAGTAGAGAAAATAGTTAGGGGTGGAAGAGAAGGCCGCCAAACAACCGTCAATGGCCTCGATGCCCGAACCGGCACGCAGGTGCGTCGTCCAGGAGCCCGTCGGCTCAAAGCTCAAGGGAGCCTATTTGTACAAGCAATCGCAATGGAGCGCACACCGCTAGCCCCTCCTCTGGATCGCCCCTAGGGACTCTGGTACATGGAGTTCTTGAGTGGTTCACCCCAGTGGGTGCAAGTAGGTACTTGTAGAACTGATGATCTCTAGACCCGATACATGTCCCGGGTTTTTGGATATAGCCCGAGACATGGCTCGGGTTTAGGGATAACTTCCCTCATCAGTAGAGAAAATAGTTAGGGGTGGAAGAGAAGGCCGCCAAACAACTGTCAATGGCCTCGATGCCCGAACCAGCACGCAGGTGCGTCGTCCAGGAGCCCGTCGGCTCAAAGCTCAAGGGAGCCTATTTGTAGAAGCAATCGCAATGGAGCGCACACCGCTAGCCCCTCCTCCGGATCGCCCCTAGGGACTCTGGTACATGGAGTTCTTGAGTGGTTCACCCCAGTGGGTGCAAGTAGGTACTTGTAGAACTGATGATCTCTAGACCCGATACATGTCCCGGGTTTTTGGATATCGCCCGAGACATGGCTCGGGTTTCGGGATAACTTCCCTCATCAGTAGAGAAAATAGTTAGGGGTGGAAGAGAAGGCCGCCAAACAACCGTCAATGGCCTCGATGCCCGAACTGGCACGCAGGTGCGTCGTCCAGGAGCCCGTCGGCTCAAAGCTCAAGGGAGCCTATTTGTAGAAGCAATCGCAATGGAGCGCACACCGCTAGCCCCTCCTCCGGATCGCCCCTAGGGACTCTGGTACATGGAGTTCTTGAGTGGTTCACCCCAGTGGGTGCAAGTAGGTACTTGTAGAACTGATGATCTCTAGACCCGATACTTGTCCCGGGTTTTTGGATATCGCCCGAGACATAGCTCGGGTTTCGGGATAACTTCCCTCATCAGTAGAGAAAATAGTTAGGGGTGGAAGAGAAGGCCGCCAAACAACCGTCAATGGCCTCGATGCCCAAACCGGCACGCAGGTGCGTCGTCCAGGAGCCCGTCGGCTCAAAGCTCAAGGGAGCCTATTTGTAGAAGCAATCGCAATGGAGCGCACACCGCTAGCCCCTCCTCCGGATCGCCCCTAGGGACTCTGGTACATGGAGTTCTTGAGTGGTTCACCCCAGTGGGTGCAAGTAGGTACTTGTAGAACTGATGATCTCTAGACCTGATACATGTCCCGGGTTTTTGGATATCGCCCGAGACATGGCTCGGGTTTCGGGATAACTTCCCTCATCAGTAGAGAAAATAGTTAGGGGTGGAAGAGAAGGCCGCCAAACAACCGTCAATTGCCTCGATGCCCGAACCGGCACGCAGGTGCGTCGTCCAGGAGCCCGTCGGCTCAAAGCTCAAGGGAGCCTATTTGTAGAAGCAATCGCAATGGAGCGCACACCGCTAGCCCCTCCTCAGGATCGCCCCTAGGGACTCTGGTACATGGAGTTCTTGAGTGGTTCACCCCAGTGGGTGCAATTAGGTACTTGTAGAACTGATGATCTCTAGACCCGATACATGTCCCGGGTTTTTGGATATCGCCCGAGACATGGCTCGGGTTTCGGGATGACTTCCCTCATCAGTAGAAAAAATAGTTAGGGGTGGAAGAGAAGGCCGCCAAACAACCGTCAATGGCCTCGATGCCCGAACCGGCACGCAGGTGCGTCGTCCAGGAGCCCGTCAGCTCAAAGCTCAAGGGAGCCTATTTGTAGAAGCAATCGCAATGGAGCGCACACCGCTAGCTCCTTGTTGGACAGGCCACATGAAGGGCCGCTCTCCCCCGGCCCAACCAGGCCCGAACCAGCCACGCAAGTACCACACACCACCATTACACGTCCACCGTCCCCGCAGGGACCCCTACACTCGAACCTGTTGACCGCGTAGGCCGACCCACTACCGGCCTGCGCGCCCATCCTGGGCGCCATCTTGGACACTCCACCACGAGGCCGCCTGGCCCCCGATCGACCTCAACCCTGGGCCCGGCCAGGCCTCAGACATTCCGGCACCAACATCCACCCAGGAGGTGAGCGGGCTACTTGGTCAGTCAATGGGAGCAAGAGGTGTCGATGGCTCCCCCCCGCCAAGTACCGCTCGCCCATCGCCTCCCCGGGCGCTGGCTCCACCCCCCTGCTGGGTGTCTGAACCCCCTCATCCCGGACCTCCCGACCTCCAAGTGCGAGGGTCCGGACATCAAAGCACACCAGCCCTATAACTGGGGCAGCTCCAGAGCCGGACGGCAGTTGTATCTTGGAGTCGAGAGACGCAAAGAAGAACTCATCCTTGACGGACTACTGGCGCTGCCGTAGCTCTGCCTTGTGCACCTTCGTCTTGCCTGCTGGCGCTGCCGCGGCTTTGGGAACCACCCTATCCTTCATCGTCGTCGGGACCTGCTGGCGTGGCCGCGGACCGTTTGTAACCACCACCTTCATCGGGACCTGCTGGCTCTGCCGCGGACCGTCGTCTTCCTTCATCCATCTCGGGCCCTGCTGGCTCCGCCGCGGCCCGTTCATCTACACCACCGAGCTCGAGGATTGAGAGCTATTTCCATCTCTTTGGTAACAAGACTGTCCCGCTACCCTTTTCCCAAACAGAGACCAGAATAGAGGGGACCCCTGAGTCCAGACCTCCTTGTACCATTCTACCGTACTTGAAGAATTACCTATAAAGTATCGTTGAACTTTATCAGTGTGTGGTGTCCGTCTGTGGGGGGGGAGTTACTTGTCTGTACGATTCACTGGAGACGGCTCTCCCCGGAGACCTCTCCCCTTATCCTCGGCCGACCCTCCCGGTCCGTCTAACATTGGTGGCAGCGGTGGGATCCGAATCACCGCATAAACCGTACAGAGAGTAGCTCACCCCACGGCGAATCACGATGTCAACTAAAGACAGCGGATCAACGGAGAAATTCCAGATGGAGAAATTGGACGAGTACAACCATCGTGAACTTAAACAGTTCTGTATCGAATTAGGTATCGCTACCACCGGACTAAATACCAAAGATGACTTTAAGCAGGCCCTGGAATCTTGGGCAGAAACCGGGGCTGCCGGAACCCCCGATCAAGACATCACAGCACAAACCCCCATGGCCCCTGAAGAACGAAGAACGGGTCTCTCGCCAGACGAGATCCAGGAACGAGAAAGAACCCGACTACACGAGCTGGAAATGGCCCGGCTCAAAATGGACGTTGAACTAAAGTTGGCCGAACAGAAAATCAACTTAGAGCACCTGCGTCTCCGAGAAGAAAGAGAGGAGAAACAGAGACAAAGGGAGCTCGAGGAAAAGAAACTGGCATATGAACATGAGCGGAAATTAGCTGAAATCGACCTACGCAAACAGAATAAAGAAGCAGGGGTGCCCGAGCAACCCCACACTCCAGGGGCAACAGAGAAGAAGGTACACATCCCCAAGGATGTCGTTCGAGAATACTTCCGAGAGGACGACATCCAGCAATGGTTTAAGGCCTATGAAATCGCTATGACTGCACACCGGATCGATAAAAGCGATTGGGGGGCCGGTCTGTGGGGGAGATTCCTCAATGAGGGCCGCGACGCCCTGCTGCAACTCCCGGACCACCAGATGACCTCCTATGACCATATGAAAGCTGCACTCCTCACCCGCTATGGCCTCACACCCGAGATGTACCGTCAGAGGTTCCGAGACTGCACCCGCATCCCAGGTACAACTTGGGTGGACTATGTCAATTACTTTAGCCGAGCCTTCGAGGGCTGGATCAAAGGAAGCAGGGTCACAACCTACGAACAACTGTTCAATCTTATGGTATGGGAGCATCTGTCGAACAATTGCTTCATTGAACTTCGTCAGCACCTCCTCGACAGCAAGTTAACGGATCCCCGGCAGCTCGCAGCTGAAGCAGACCGGTGGGAGATCACCAGAGTGAGTCGAAATGGGTCCTCCGAACAGAACCGGAACAACAATGGTCAGCACCGTCCCCGAGGAGGTGGAGGCCAAGGACGCGGAAGAAGCAACGCTCCGGTCACCCTCACTACCAGCCCCACCCCCCCGGCCAACCGGGGCAGCACCCCAGCGCGACCGGGACATCGAGCCAATGTTACCTGCCATCGATGCCAACGAGTCGGACACTATGCAAACGACCCAAACTGCCCCCAGTACCAGAGCCCAAGACCCCGCCAAGTAGCCGCTGCTGCTCTGGGGGAGGAACAGATCTCAGAGGAACAAGAAGAATATGAACAGGACCACCAAGAATGGGAGCCAGCCGCCATGGCTCTCGCCTGCCTAGGGGGGAGAGACATGGTCCCGCGGGTCCCCCTACCCGCTAATACCCAGAAGTACAGCCAATGGGTGGGCATCAATGGACGCCGGGCTGAAGCCCTTCGTGACACTGGGGCCAGTATAACAGCCGTCCGCTGTCACCTGGTGACCCCCGAACAATACTTACCAAACATTCTCTGCCCTGTACGTTCAGCCGATAACTCAGAAAGCCTGTGTCGGATGGCCTGCGTCCCCTTCGAATGGGGAGGGGTCTCCGGCATGTTGAAGGTGACGGTCCGAGATGATGCCCCCGTAGACTGCCTCCTGGGTAATGACCTGGAAAGCTCTCCATGGGCAGCAGTCGAACGAAAAGAGCACCTGGGGATGCTGGGCGTCCCGGACTGGGCGTGCGTCACCACCCGGTCCATGACCGCCCGTGCCAACACCCGCCCAGAGGAACTCGAATGGCCGGCGCCACCGCCTCCGGTCGCCCCCGCCGAAACCACCGACCGTGACGTCCCCCCCGAACCAGCTCAACCTCCAGACCTCGCTAACCTCGACCAGTGGCCTCAAGAGGGGGGGCCCACGCAAGAACAATTTCGCCAAGAACAAAAGACCTGTCCCTCCCTCGAGGGACTCCGCCAGCAAGCGCTAGCCCAAAGCGCAGGGGATACCTCCGGAACTCACTGGGTCTACTGGGACAATGATCTGCTGTACAGTGAGCAAAGAATCGCGGAGCTGGGGGCCAGCCGAGTCCTAGTGGTACCCCTCCGTTTTAGAGACTTTCTGCTAAACCTGGCCCACGATGTCCCCCTGGCAGGACACTTGGGTCAAGACAAAACCTATAGCCGCCTGGTGACCCACTTCTTCTGGCCCAAAATGAGGGACAATGTACACCAGCATTGCCGATCTTGCCCCACGTGCCAAGCCAGTGGGAAGAGCGGCCGCAAACTGAAAGCCCCTCTGCAACCACTGAAACCGCACTTTGTACGGACAGAACTCAGCCTCCTGATGGCCACAGACAATGGGGCTGAAGAGGACTCCGAGCCCCTCCCGGACCTCCTACGAACGCGGGAGAAAGATGGTTCCGTAGAGGGGGTCCGACTCTCAGAGGCCCTCACCCGAGAGCAACGCCAGGAGTGCCAAGTTCTCCTGTCACAATTCGCCAGCCTGTTCTCCCTCACCCCAGGTGTCACTTCCTGGTGTACGCACGATGTGGACACGGGGGACAGCCCCCCTATCCGCCACCGGGCCTACCGCGTGCCAGATCGGGTACGGGCCTGCATCCAGGAGGAAGTAGCCAAAATGCTCACGCTCGGGGTCATCGAGCCCTCAGACAGCCCCTGGGCCAGCCCTGTAGTACTGGTCCCCAAAGCAGCTGCCCCCGGCACCACACCAGAACTCCGGTTCTGCGTCGACTACCGGGGCTTGAATGCGGTCACCAGGACAGACGCACATCCCATCCCCCGGGCAGATGAACTAATCGACCGCATGGGAGCTGCCCGCTACCTCAGTATCTTCGACCTAACGGCGGGCTACTGGCAAATCGGCCTCACACCCCGGGCACAAGAACGTTCTGCCTTCTCCACTCCCGATGGCCATTTCCATTTCACAGTCATGCCCTTCGGCATGAAGAATGCCCCAGCAACATTCCAACGACTCGTCAATCAGGTCCTGGCGGGGCTCGAAGGATTCAGCGCCGCCTACCTAGACGACATCGCTGTATACAGCAACCAGTGGTCCGAGCACCTCCGCCACCTCCGAGCAGTGCTGCACGCCCTTCAGCAAGCTGGCCTCACGATCAAGGCCAGCAAATGTCAAATTGGGCAAGGGTCTGTAACCTACCTCGGGCACCAGGTGGGAAGCGGCCTGGTGGCCCCTCTGCAGCTAAAAATTGCCGCCATCCAGTCCTGGCAGCCCCCCATTACCCAGACCGAGGTACGGGCCTTCCTGGGCCTCACGGGCTATTACCGAAGGTTCGTGAAAGACTATGGTACTATCGTGAGGCCCCTCACAGAGCTCACGTCAAAAAATCAGCCCCAGAAAGTCAACTGGACCCCAGAGTGTCAAGCTGCATTTGAACAATTGAAAGCCGCCATGTGCTCCGCCCCTGTGCTCCAGGCCCCCGACTACAGCCGGGAGTTCATCGTCCAGACGGATGCCTCCGACCATGGCATTGGGGCAGTCCTGTCTCAAGTGAACACCGAAGGCCGTGATCAGCCGGTGGCCTTCATCAGCCGGCGACTCCTACCACGGGAACAACGCTGGAGCACCATAGAGAGGGAGGCCTTTGCAGTGGTATGGGCCCTCAAGAAGCTCCGGCCCTACCTTTTTGGCACACCCTTTCGGGTACAGACCGACCACCGACCCCTGCAGTGGCTGATGCAGATGCGGGGGGAAAACCCGAAGTTACTACGCTGGTCCATCTCCCTACAAGGGATGGACTTCACAGTTGAGCATCGGCCTGGGCCAGATCACGCCAACGCAGATGGCCTGTCCCGGTTCTTCCGCCTCGACGAAAAGAGTCCCCAAGAGAATGGGTAACTCTCCCCGCCTTCAGCTGGGGGGGACGCATGTTGGACAGGCCACATGAAGGGCCGCTCTCCCCCGGCCCAACCAGGCCCGAACCAGCCACGCAAGTACCACACACCACCATTACACGTCCACCGTCCCCGCAGGGACCCCTACACTCGAACCTGTTGACCGCGTAGGCCGACCCACTACCGGCCTGCGCGCCCATCCTGGGCGCCATCTTGGACACTCCACCACGAGGCCGCCTGGCCCCCGATCGACCTCAACCCTGGGCCCGGCCAGGCCTCAGACATTCCGGCACCAACATCCACCCAGGAGGTGAGCGGGCTACTTGGTCAGTCAATGGGAGCAAGAGGTGTCGATGGCTCCCCCCCGCCAAGTACCGCTCGCCCATCGCCTCCCCGGGCGCTGGCTCCACCCCCCTGCTGGGTGTCTGAACCCCCTCATCCCGGACCTCCCGACCTCCAAGTGCGAGGGTCCGGACATCAAAGCACACCAGCCCTATAACTGGGGCAGCTCCAGAGCCGGACGGCAGTTGTATCTTGGAATCGAGAGACGCAAAGAAGAACTCATCCTTGACGGACTACTGGCGCTGCCGTAGCTCTGCCTTGTGCACCTTCGTCTTGCCTGCTGGCGCTGCCGCGGCTTTGGGAACCACCCTATCCTTCATCGTCGTCGGGACCTGCTGGCGTGGCCGCGGACCGTTTGTAACCACCACCTTCATCGGGACCTGCTGGCTCTGCCGCGGACCGTCGTCTTCCTTCATCCATCTCGGGCCCTGCTGGCTCCGCCGCGGCCCGTTCATCTACACCACCGAGCTCGAGGATTGAGAGCTATTTCCATCTCTTTGGTAACAAGACTGTCCCGCTACCCTTTTCCCAAACAGAGACCAGAATAGAGGGGACCCCTGAGTCCAGACCTCCTTGTACCATTCTACCGTACTTGAAGAATTACCTATAAAGTATCGTTGAACTTTATCAGTGTGTGGTGTCCGTCTGTGGGGGGGGAGTTACTTGTCTGTACGATTCACTGGAGACGGCTCTCCCCGGAGACCTCTCCCCTTATCCTCGGCCGACCCTCCCGGTCCGTCTAACACTCCTCCTCCGGATCGCCCCTAGGGACTCTGGTACATGAAGTTCTTGAGTGGGTTACCCCAGTGGGTGCAAGTAGGTACTTGTAGAACTGATGATCTCTAGACCCGATACATGTCCCAGGTTTTTGGATATCGCCCGAGACATGGCTCGGGTTTCGGGATAACTTCACTCATCAGTAGAGAAAATAGTTAGGTGTGGAAGAGAAGGCGGCCAAACAACCGTCAATGGCCTCGATGCCCGAACCGCCACACAGGTGCGTCGTCCAGGAGCCCGTCGGCTCAAAGCTCAAGGGAGCCTATTTGTAGAAGCAATCGCAATGGAGCGCACACCGCTAGCCCCTCCTCCGGATCGCCCCCAGGGACTCTGGTACATGGAGTTCTTGAGTGGTTCACCCCAGTGGGTGCAAGTAGGTACTTGTAGA
Organism: Lissotriton helveticus; assembly: GCF_964261635.1. Lineage (NCBI taxonomy): Eukaryota > Metazoa > Chordata > Amphibia > Caudata > Salamandridae > Lissotriton > Lissotriton helveticus. The sequence continues at coordinate 1,282,034,384 of NC_136063.1, forward strand.
ACTGATGATCTCTAGACCCGATACATGTCCCGGGTTTTTGGATATCGCCCGAGACATGGCTCGGGTTTCGGGATAACTTCCCTCATCAGTAGAGAACATAGTTAGGGGTGGAAGAGAAGGCCGCCAAACAACCGTCAATGGCCTCGATGCCCAAACCGGCACGCAGGTGCGTCGTCCAGGAGCCCGTCGGCTCAAAGCTCAATGGAGCCTATTTGTAGAAGCAATCGTGTTAGACGGGGACCCTGAGGGTCGGCCGAACACTGAGGGAGAGGTCCCCGATGAGGACCGTCTCCGGCGATCGTACAGACAGGTCACCTCCCTCCCCACAAACAGCCACCACACCAGGTTGAGTTCAATACTTTATATAAGGTTCGTAAGGCAAGGATATTGGCGATACAGGATATATCGGACCCGAGGGTCCTCTCACTTCTAGTCTCTGTAGGGAAAAGGGGGTAGCGGGACAGTCTTGGTACCGGGTCGGTACAGGAGGTGGCAGGAGGCGAGCTCACAATCCTCGAGCTGGAGAGTCGGCAAGTCGGGCCGCGGCAGCGCCAGCAGGCCAAGACGATGGTTTCACGAGGCAGAGGGCCGCGGCAGCGCCAGCAGGCCAAGACGATGGCTTCACGAGGCAGAGGGCCGCGGCAGCGCCAGCAGGCCACGACGATGGTTTCACGAGGCGGAGGGCCGCGGCAGCGCCAGCAGGCCAAGACGATGGTTTCACGAGGCAGAGGGCCGCGGCAGCGCCAGCAGGCCAAGACGATGGTTTCACGAGGCAGAGGGCCGCGGCAGCGCCAGCAGGCCAAGACGGATGAGTTCTTCTCGGGGTCTCTCGACTCCAGGATACAACTGCCTTCCTGGTCTGGCCCTGCCCCAGTTATAGGTCTGGTCCCCTTTGATGTCCGGACCCTCGCGCCTGGGGGCCGGGAGGTCCGGGATGAGGGAGTCCAGACACCCAGCAGGGGGGTGGAGCCAGCGCCTAGGGCGGCCGGGGGTGATCGACACCTGGCGGAGGAGAGCCGTTGACGATTCCTTCTTCCATTGACTTGCCAAGTAGTCACTCTGCCTCCTGGGGAGAGGTTGGTGCCTCGATGTCGGGGCCGGCCGGGCCCAGGGTTAGGGTCGAGTTGAGGCCACGCGGCCTCGTGCTGTAGTACCCCAAAATGGCGGCTGGGCCGAGGTCGGGGTGCGGAAGGTGACCCGGGCCAGCCGGGTCCGGAGCTGGTGTCTCGTGGTGGAGGGATTGCAGGTCACTTCGGGTGGTCGCCGGGGACTCTGGTGGGGAATTCAGGGAGAGCCAGGGTCCGGGCCCCGTTGCGGGGAGGGGGGGGCAGCCCGACCATGCGGCCTGTCCAACATGCGTCCCCCCCAGCTGAAGGCGGGGAGAGTCAGCCATCTTCCTGGGGACTCTCCTCGCTGAGGCGGAAAAAGCGTGACAGGCCGTCTGCGTTGGCGTGGTCCTGGCCTGGACGATGTTCCACCGTGAAGTCCATCCCCTGTAGGGAGATGGACCAGCGCAACAGCTTCGGGTTCTCCCCCCGCATTTGCATCAGCCATTGCAGGGGTCGGTGGTCTGTTTGCACCCGGAAGTGGGTGCCGAAGAGGTAGGGCCGGAGCTTCTTGAGGGCCCAGACTACGGCGAAGGCCTCCCTCTCAATGGTGCTCCAGCGCTGTTCTCGGGGCAGTAGGCGTCTGCTGATAAAGACCACTGGTTGATCGACCCCTTCGGTGTTGAGTTGGGAGAGGACGGCCCCCACGCCATGATCGGAGGCGTCCGTCTGTACAATGAATTCCCGGCTGTAGTCGGGAGCCTGGAGCACGGGGGTCGTGCACATGGCGGTCTTCAATTTCTCGAAGGCTGATTGGCAGTCTGGGGTCCAGTTGACTGTTTTGGGGCTCTTCTTAGAGGTGAGCTCCGTGAGGGGCCCCACAATGCTGCCATAGTCCTTCACGAACCGCCGGTAGTATCCGGTGAGCCCCAGGAAGGCCCGGACCTCCGTCTGGGTCGTAGGGGGTTGCCAGGCCTGTATGGCAGCAATCTTGAGCTGGAGGGGGGCCACCAGCCCGCTTCCTACTTGGTGCCCCAGGTAGGTCACGGACCCTTGGCCAACCTGGCACTTGCTGGCCTTGATGGTGAGCCCGGCTTGCTGAAGGGCGTGTAGAACCTCCCGCAGGTGGCGGAGGTGGTCGGTCCAATGGTGGCTGTACACAGCAATGTCGTCCAGGTAGGCGGCGCTGAAGTCTTCAAGGCCCGCCAGTACCTGGTTCACCAGCCGTTGAAACGTTGCCGGAGCGTTTTTCATGCCGAAGGGCATGACTTTAAAGTGGTAGTACCCGTCCGGGGTAGAGAAGGCGGATCGTTCTTGGGCCCTAGGGGTGAGGGCGATCTGCCAGTAGCCCGCTGTTAGGTCGAAGATGCTCAGGTAGCGGGCGGCCCCCATCCGGTCAAATAGCTCATCTGCCCGGGGGATGGGGTGAGCGTCGGTCCTGGTAACTGCATTCAGCCCCCGATAGTCCACGCAGGACCGGAGCTCAGGGGCAACGCCCGGGGCGGCCGCCTTGGGAACCAGGACGACTGGGCTTGCCCAGGGGCTGTCAGAGGGTTCGATCACTCCTAGGGCCAGCATCTTGGACACCTCGGTCTGGATGCAGGCGCGCACCCGGTCTGGTACGCGGTACGCCCGGTGTCGAATAGGAGGGCTGTCCCCGGTGTCCACATCGTGAAGGCACCAGGGGGTGACTCCGGGTGTGAGGGAGAACAGGGAGGCGAACCGCCTTAGGAGGGCTTGACAGTCTTGGCGTTGCTCCGGGGACAAGGCCTCGGAGAGCTGGACCCCTTCCACTGAGCCATCCCGCTCGAGAGTCCTCAGTAAGTCCGGAAGGGGCTCGGAGTCTTCTTCCGTCCCATTATCTGTAGCCATTAGGAGGCTGAGTTCTGATCGCACAAAATGGGGTTTGAGTCTGTTGGCATGGAGGACCCGTAGAGGGTTCCGGGCAGTCTCCATGTCGATTAAATAGGTGACGGGCCCTTTGCGTTCGATCACCTTGAAGGGTCCGGACCATTTGTCTTGGAGTGCACCGGGTTCAACCGGGGACATCACCCAGACCCGTTGTCCCGGTTCGAACTCAATGGAGGATGCGTGCTGATCGTACCATCTCTTCATGTCCTCCTGACTGGCCTCTAGATTGGCTTTGGCGGTCTCTCGGAATCGCCGGGTCTGGTTGCGAAGAGCCAGGAGATACTTGTAGATGTCCGGGGGAGTTTTCTGGGGAGGCTGCTCCCAGCCTTCCTTGACTAGGCTTAGGGGGCCCCGGACGGGGTGCCCGTACAGGAGTTCAAATGGGCTGAAGCCGAGTGACTTCTGCGGGACCTCCCGATAGGCAAACAGAAGGCACGGAAGTAGCACGTCCCACTGGCGACGAAGGGGTTCCTCTAGGCCCATAATCATTCCTTTAAGAGTGCGGTTGAACCTCTCGACCAGTCCGTTTCCTTGCGGGTGATAGGGGGTCGTGAATTTGTAGGTGACCCCGCATTGTTGCCAGAGAGACTTCATATACCTGGAGATAAAGTTCGTGCCCCTGTCGCTGACGACCTCCCGGGGGAACCCCACCCGGGAGAAGATCCCCATCAGGCCTCGGCCCACCACGGGGGCCGTCACAGTCCGATGAGGGATGGCCTCGGGATAGCGGGTGGCGTGGTCCACTAGGACCAGGATGAACCGGTGTCCTTGGGCTGTTCGGGGGTCGAGGGGCCCCACAATGTCTATTCCCACTCGTTCGAACGGGGTGGTGACGACAGGAAAGGGTTGTAAAGGTGCTTTGATTTTTCGGCCACTTTTTCCGCTGGCCTGGCAGGTGGGGCAGGCCCTGCAGTGGTTGGTGACATCCTTTCGCATTTGGGGCCAGTAAAAATGGGTCACCAGGCGGTCGTAGGTTTTATCCTGTCCCAGGTGTCCGGCAAGGGGGACATCGTGGGCTAAGTTCAGGAGAAAGTCTCGGAAGCGACGGGGCACCACCAGTCCCCGACTGGCTCCTAGCTCTGCAATTTTCTGCTCGCTGTAGAGCAGGTCCTGGTCCCAGTAGATGCAGTGGGCCCCCGAGGTATCCCCTGTGCTCTGGGCCAGGGCTTGCTGCCGGAGTCCCTCGAGAGAGGGACATGCTCTCTGTTCGGCCCGGAATTGTTCCTGGGTGGGGCCCCCCTCCTGACGCCACTGGGCCAGGTCAGGGACGTCCCGAAGCTGGTCGGATCCTTCTTCTGTTTGGGTCGAGGGACTGGCTTCTGGGTCGGCCTCCTCTGGGATGAGCGCGGGAGGAGGTTCCAGCCACTCGGGCTCTTCTAGACTGGGGACCGCGCGGGCGGTCATGGACCGGGTCGTGACGCAGACCCATTCGGGAAGGCCGAGCATCCCCAGGTGTTCTCTTCGTTCGACGGCTGCCCAAGGAGAACTTTCGAGGTCATTTCCTAGGAGGCAATCCACGGGGGCATCATCGCGGACAGTCACCTTTAACATCCCGGATACTCCTCCCCACTCGAAGGGGACGCAGGCCATGCGACACAGACTTTCTGAGTTGTCTGCTGATCGGACAGGGCAAAGAATGTTCGGCAGGATTTGGTCTGGAGTGACAAGGTGGCATCGGACCGCAGTTACACTGGCCCCAGTGTCGCGGAGGGCTTCCGCCCGGCGGCCATTAATGTTGACCCACTGGCTGTACTTCTGCGTGTTGGCGGGAAGGGGGGCCCGCGGAATCATATCTCTCTCCCCCAAGCAGACCAGCGCCATGGCGGCTGGTGCCCACTCAGATGGGTCGGTCTCGTACTCTTCTTGGTCTTCCAGGCTTAGTTCTTCCCCTAGGGCGGCCGCTGCGACCTGGCGGGGGGTAGCGTTCGGATTCTTTGGGCAGTTGGGATCACTGGCGTAGTGGCCGGGTCGCTGGCATCTGTGGCACATAATGTTGGCCCGGAAACCGGCCCGGATGGCCGGGCTCCCTCGGCCGACTGGGGTCGAGGGGCTGCTTGTGGGCGACAAGGGGCCGGGGTCTCTCCCCCGACCCTGGCCCCCTCCTCCTCCCCGGGGGCGATGGGGCCCTGGGTAAGGTCTGGATGATTCGCTGGGTCCGTTCCGGCCAACTCGGGTGCTTTCCCACCGGTCGGCTTCGGCGGCGAGTTGTCGAGGTTCGGTTAGTTTACTGTCCAAGATGTGTTGCCGGAGTTCCACGAAGCAGTTGTTAGAAAGGTGCTCCCATACGATAAGGTCGAACAGTTGTTCGTAGGTGGTCACTTTGTTGCCCTTGATCCACCCCTCGAAGGCTCGACTAAAGAAGTTCACATATTCCACCCAAGTCGTACCCGGGATCCGTTTGCAGTCGCGGAACCGCTGGCGGTACATCTCGGGTGTGAGCCCGTATCGGGTGAGGAGGGCGGCCTTCATGTGGTCGTAGGATGTCATCAGGTGGTCCGGGAGTTGCAGGAGGGCGTCCCGCCCTTCGTTGACAAACCTCCCCCACAACCGGCTCCCCAGTCGCTCCGTGGAATCCGGTGGGAGGTCATGGCTACCTCATAGGCTTTAAACCACTGCTGTATATCATCGTTCTTGTATTATTCCCGGATGACATCTTTGGGGATGTGAACCTTGGGCTCGGTAGAGGCAGGCAGGGTTGGTCGTTCGGGGAACCCGAGTTCTTTATTCTGTTTCTGGATTTCCAGTTCCTTGAGGTTGCGCTCATGTTCGTACGCTAGTTTCTTTTCCTCTAGCTCTCTCTGTTTTTGCTTCTCTTCTCGCTCCTCTCGGAGCCGTAAGTGTTCTAGCGTTATTTTTTGTTCCGCCAGTTTGAGTTCTCCATCCAAGCGAAGTCGGGCCAGTTCCAATTCGTGGAGTCTGCTTTTTTCTCGTTCTTGGATCTCTTCCAGGGAGAGACCCGCTCTTCTTTCTTTAATTGGTGCGGGGCTCGTCTCGGTGGTTCGGGGTACGGCCGTACCCGTTTCTGCCCAAGCTTCTAGGGCTCGTTTGAAGTCTTCCTTCGTGCTCAGACCTGTGGTTGGAAGGCCAAGTTCTATGCAATATTGCTTCAGTTCCCGGTGGTTGTAGTCTTCCAATTTTTCCATCTGGAATTTTTCCGTTGTTCCGCTCTCTGTTGTCATGGTGGTTGTGTGTCGTGGGGCGAGTGACTCTCTGTACGATTATGCGTAGGTTCGGATCGCGCCGCTGGCCACCAATGTTAGACGGGGACCCTGAGGGTCGGCCGAACACTGAGGGAGAGGTCCCCGATGAGGACCGTCTCCGGCGATCGTACAGACAGGTCACCTCCCTCCCCACAAACAGCCACCACACCAGGTTGAGTTCAATACTTTATATAAGGTTCGTAAGGCAAGGATATTGGCGATACAGGATATATCGGACCCGAGGGTCCTCTCACTTCTAGTCTCTGTAGGGAAAAGGGGGTAGCGGGACAGTCTTGGTACCGGGTCGGTACAGGAGGTGGCAGGAGGCGAGCTCACAATCCTCGAGCTGGAGAGTCGGCAAGTCGGGCCGCGGCAGCGCCAGCAGGCCAAGACGATGGTTTCACGAGGCAGAGGGCCGCGGCAGCGCCAGCAGGCCAAGACGATGGCTTCACGAGGCAGAGGGCCGCGGCAGCGCCAGCAGGCCACGACGATGGTTTCACGAGGCGGAGGGCCGCGGCAGCGCCAGCAGGCCAAGACAATGGTTTCACGAGGCAGAGGGCCGCGGCAGCGCCAGCAGGCCAAGACGATGGTTTCACGAGGCAGAGGGCCGCGGCAGCGCCAGCAGGCCAAGACGGATGAGTTCTTCTCGGGGTCTCTCGACTCCAGGATACAACTGCCTTCCTGGTCTGGCCCTGCCCCAGTTATAGGTCTGGTCCCCTTTGATGTCCGGACCCTCGCGCCTGGGGGCCGGGAGGTCCGGGATGAGGGAGTCCAGACACCCAGCAGGGGGGTGGAGCCAGCGCCTAGGGCGGCCGGGGGTGATCGACACCTGGCGGAGGAGAGCCGTTGACGATTCCTTCTTCCATTGACTTGCCAAGTAGTCACTCTGCCTCCTGGGGAGAGGTTGGTGCCTCGATGTCGGGGCTGGCCGGGCCCAGGGTTAGGGTCGAGTTGAGGCCACGCGGCCTTGTGCTGTAGTACCCCAAAATGGCGGCTGGGCCGAGGTCGGGGTGCGGAAGGTGACCCGGGCCAGCCGGGTCCGGAGCTGGTGTCTCGTGGTGGAGGGATTGCAGGTCACTTCGGGTGGTCGCCGGGGACTCTGGTGGGGAATTCAGGGAGAGCCAGGGTCCGGGCCCCGTTGCGGGGAGGGGGGGCAGCCCGACCATGCGGCCTGTCCAACAAATCGCAATGGAGCGCACACCGCTAGCCCCTCCTCCGGATCGCCCCTAGGGACTCTGGTACATGGAGTTCTTGAGTGGTTCACCCCAGTGGGTGCAAGTAGGTTCTTGTAGAACTGATGATCTCTAGACCCGATACATGTCCCGGGTTTTTGGATATCGCCCGAGACATGGCTCGGGTTTTGGGATAACTTCCCTCATCAGTAGAGAAAATAGTTAGGGGTGGAAGAGAAGGCCGCCAAACAACCGTCAATGGCCTCGATGCCCAAACCGGCACGCAGGTGCGTCGTCCAGGAGCCCGTCGGCTCAAAGCTCAAGGGAGCCTATTTGTAGAAGCAATCGCAATGGAGCGCACACCGCTAGTCCCTCCTCCGGATCGCCCCTAGGGACTCTGGTACATGGAGTTCTTGAGTGGTTCACCCCAGTGGGTGCAAGTAGGTACTTGTAGAACTGATGATCTCTAGACCCGATACATGTCCCGGGTTTTTGGATATCGCCCGAGACATGGTTCGGGTTTCGGGATAACTTCCCTCATCAGTAGAGAAAATAGTTAGGGGTGGAAGAGAAGGCCGCCAAACAACCGTCAATGGCCTCGATGCCCGAACCGGCACGCAGGTGCGTCGTCCAGGAGCCCGTCGGCTCAAAGCTCAAGGGAGCCTATTTGTAGAAGCTATCGCAATGGAGCGCACACCGCTAGCCCCTCCTCCGGATCGCCCCTAGGGACTCTGGTACATGGAGTTCTTTAGTGGTTCACCCCAGTGGGTGCAAGTAGGTACTTGTAGAACTGATGATCTCTAGACCCGATACATGTCCCGGGTTTTTGGATATCGCCCGAGACATGGCTCGGGTTTCGGGATAACTTCCCTCATTAGTAGAGAAAATAGTTAGGGGTGGAAGAGAAGGCCGCAAAACAACCGTCAATGGCCTCGGTGCCCGAACCGGCACGCAGGTGCGTCGTCCAGGAGCCCGTCGGCTCAAAGCTCAAGGGAGCCTATTTGTAGAAGCAATCGCAATGGAGCGCACACCGCTAGCCCCTCCTCCGGATCGCCCCTAGGGACTCTGGTACATGGAGTTCTTGAGTGGTTCACCCCAGTGGGTGCAAGTAGGTACTTGTAGAACTGATGATCTCTAGACCCGATACATGTCCCGGGTTTTTGGATATCGCCCGAGACATGGCTCGGGTTTTGGGATAACTTCCCTCATCAGTAGAGAAAATAGTTAGGGGTGGAAGAGAAGGCCGCCAAACAACCGTCAATGGCCTCGATGCCCGAACCGGCACGCAGGTGCGTCGTCCAGGAGCCCGTCGGCTCAAAGCTCAAGGGAGCCTATTTGTACAAGCAATCGCAATGGAGCGCACACCGCTAGCCCCTCCTCCAGATCGCCCCTAGGGACTCTGGTACATGGAGTTCTTGAGTGGTTCACCCCAGTGGGTGCAAGTAGGTACTTGTAGAACTGATGATCTCTAGACCCGATACATGTCCCGGGTTTTTGGATATCGCCCGAGACATGGCTCGGGTTTCGGGATAACTTCCCTCATCAGTAGAGAAAATAGTTAGGGGTGGAAGAGAAGGCCGCCAAACAACCGTCAATGGCCTCGATGCCCGAACCGGCACGCAGGTGCGTCGTCCAGGAGCCCGTCGGCTCAAAGCTCAAGGGAGCCTATTTGTAGAAGCAATCGCAATGGAGCGCACACCTCTAGCCCCTCCTCCGGATCGCCCCTAGGGACTCTGGTACATGGAGTTCTTGAGTGGTTCACCCCAGTGGGTGCAAGTAGGTACTTGTAGAACTGATGATCTCTAGACCCGATACATGTCCCGGGTTTTTGGATATCGCCCGAGACATGGCTCGGGTTTCGGGATAACTTCCCTCATCAGTAGAGAAAATAGTTAGGGGTGGAAGAGAAGGCCGCCAAACAACCGTCAATGGCCTCGATGCCCGAACCGGCACGCAGGTGCGTCGTCCTGGAGCCCGTCGGCTCAAAGCTCAAGGGAGCCTATTTGTAGAAGCAATCGCAATGGAGCGTACACCGCTAGCCCCTCTCCGGATCGCCCGTAGGGACTCTGGTACATGGAGTTCTTGAGTGGTTCACCCCAGTGGGTGCAAGTAGGTACTTGTAGAACTGATGATCTCTAGACCCGATACATGTCCCGGGTTTTTGGATATCGCCCGAGACATGGCTCGGGTTTCGGGATAACTTCCCTCATCAGTAGAGAAAATAGTTAGGGGTGCGCCGGAGAGGCATCAGGGCCTGTGACGGTTACTTGGCGGCCTTCTCATCCACCCCAAACACTGCTCTGCTGACGAGGGAAACTGTCCCGAAACCCGGGCCATGTCTCGGGTCCAGAGAACTTGGGGATAATGAGTAACTACTCGCACCAACTGTGGTGAACTACTTTTTACTCGTCCCTCTACATGCACTACATGTACCAGAGTGCCAAGGGGCGACCCGGAGGAGAGGCTAGTGGTGTGCGATCCATCTTGGTTGTACAGAGCACACGTGCACACTACCATGAAATTATGAATGGCTACTTCGGAGTAAATGTTACCATTAAATAAATAGTTAGCATGTAAGGTGATGTCTATGCAGTATTGAAATCAAAACAAGTAAAACAAAAAAAGAAAAACCCAAAAGGTCACATCCAAATCTGTGTTAATACAGCTGCCTTCCTTTAAATAGCGATTTCGCTTTTTAATAATGACATTACGCGGTTTCTTCATGCAGTATTTTGGTGGCATTTGCTCAAGGTGATTTATTCCCGGGAAGTTGTGCTTCCTCTGCAGATTTGTACCATCTACCATTCCTATGTGACTCTTAGAGTATATCCAGTCATATCCCTTCCCTATGTATATAGAGATAACTCTAATCACTAGTATATGCAGTAGACCTTTGTACTCTCTACCATTCCTATGTGACTCTTAGAGTATATCCATTTGTATCCCTTCCCTATGTATATAGAGATAACTCTAATCACTAGTATATGCAGTAGACCTTTGTACCATCTACCATTCCTATGTGACTCTTAGAGTATATCCATTTGTATCCCTTCCCTATGTATATAGAGATAACTCTAATCACTAGTATATGCAGTAGACCTTTGTACCATCTACCATTCCTATGTGACTCTTAGAGTATATCCATTTGTATCCCTTCCCTATGTATATAGAGATAACTCTAATCACTAGTATATGCAGTAGACCTTTGTACCATCTACCATTCCTATGTGACTCTTGGAGTATATCCAGTCATATGTATATGTATCTCCTTGTGTGACTTTACATATTGTACATTTGCATTTTTTTTCTGTTTGTATCCTCTATGTAACGCATGTAATCCTAAATCCTTATGTTTTTCAACTGGTCCTTATGTAAAGCGCTCTGACACCTTCGGGAAAAGTTTGCGCTATATAAAATCGCATAAATAAGTAAATAAATATGGTATGGACGCTATACACATCCGCTGACCACAACAGTGCACCTTAGGTTGCGAACAGACACCTAGAATCACTTTGGCATGGGCCTGTTTGTAAAAGCCAAGGAGGGAAGCAGGTGTGGTGGGCCTCTTCTGAAGTGCAGTAGCAGGTCTAACAAACTGCACGTTTCTTAACACCGCTCTTGGCCCCTATGCTCTTATCTTTTCTTCGGCTTCCTGGTTCACAGCCAGAGCAAAGTACATTACCTGTGTTTTGTCTGCACGCCCAAACGAGGCACTAATTGATCTGCACATGTTGTTGACCCAGCGGCTTTGTGGTATGCTACTTTTTAATACAAACAGTGAGTGATCCCCGACAGCACAGGCCTGCTGTGTACTCTGAGGATTTGCACTTATTATAAATGAAGAGAAAATATGTTTATGGCACGTTTCTACAGCGCAGGCCCTAAGTGTATATAGCATGACAGTTTCAGCTGGGAATGCGAGTGACATGTTCAGCTATCACTTTTCTATGATTTAGATTCTACTGCCGCAAACAAAGTGAAATTAATTAACTTTTATTAATCTACAAACATTGCACATGAATATTTCAATTATTATGGTTTAATGTAAAAAAAAAGGCAGTACTTGTTGCTTTTTACCTTTGCCTGTGAATTTCGATTTGCTAAAAAAATATATATTTGTTAGTTTGGCCTGTTTAAAAAGTGGGGGAAGGGTGCCTTTTTAACTACTGACATTGATCTTGAATGCAGTTTCATACCAGCAGTAATAATTATTGATACTTTCACGGTTAACTGTTTAAAATGGGGAACGTTTATTATTGTCATTGTCACTGATCTTCAAATGACTAACAGTCAGTGTCAGCGAATATATGGTGTTATAACGCATGCAATTACAACGCATGCTTTTACAAAGCAGTCTTTACATCGCAACTACCATTACATTGCATGATTTTACAACGCATGCCATTACAACACATTTTTTAAAACTAGCATTACATCGCATTCCATTACAATGCATAATACTTTTAGGGCAACAGTAGCGTAAGTGTTGGATAGTGTAGTGGTAGAAATTATTATTCCCACTCCAATGAGTGCAACAGTAGGGAAAGTGTTGGTTAGTGTAGGGGTAGAAATTACTATTCCCATGTACCCCAAAACCCATACCCACCCTAATACTAAAAAATCTCCATTACTTACCTCATAATGCGTTGTAATAGCATGTGTTGTAATGGTATGCATTGTATTGGCATGCGTTGTAGTGACATGCGTTGTAAGGGCAAGCATTGTAATGGCAGGCGATGTAAAGGCAGTTGCGTTGTAACAGTTGGGTTGTAAAGGTAGGTCATTGTAATGACTGCGTTGTAATGGATGTTTCCCATGTCAGCTGGCTTGTCCCAAGGGTGGTGGGCGAAAGTGTGAGGGGGCATTAAAAAAAAAAATCACATACATTCGCAGCACGACGTCCTTCTCCCTCGGGTGTTTTGTTAACCTGTATTTATTGTCTTAATACAGGTAATTATGCCTACTCCACTGCCGCGCTACCTTGCACGCTAGCTCTCCTAGTAGCTTTTCTCTATTTTCTGTCTATACTTCTTGCCACATTTCTCCAAATAGCAATATTTCAATCTACTCTATGACAATGATGAAACTGCAGTTTTGGATGTTAATACTGAATCTGTTGCTTTGACTTGAATGATTTGCCCATTCTCTAAAATGACTCCGCATGTTGAATTTGTTGAATAGTGTTTACTATTTCTAGTTGTTGACTCTCAATCCGATTAATCACTCCACAATGACAGTTTCTCTTTCAGTTCCTACTATTTTCTGGTACATATAGAGGTTCTATTTGCTAGCATCATTTGTATATACGTTAGATAGTTTCAACGTCCAACAGATATGCCTGTATTATCTACTATTGACTATTTTTTTACTCATGTCGCTTTTCGAATGTTTCACCCACTCACGCGCCACGCCACAAATTGTGCTCTTTTTCATAGTACTAGGCTAGCGGATCTATACCTACCTAGGTGTTTTCACTCAGCCATGTCCTGATTTGTTCGATCTTTCTTTCTTCGCAGTACCATTTTGACTTTTAAGTCTTGAATCTCCACACTATGGTTTTTCTTATTAATTCTGGGATTTCGCCAATACCATTTTTATATATGTCGCTTTCAGTTCTATAGGGTTTCCACTCACAGGATGTGTTTTTCAGCGCTATTCACCTCTTTGTAGTTAATGCGTCATGTTTATATATATCTTTTCCATACTGTACAATGTATTTTATCCTACGCCCAGCCCTGAAGAGTCACGGGTTCACTGCCCACTTGACGAAACACGTGTCGGCTGGTTGTTCTCTTTGATGTCACACTTCCAGAAAGGAAGGTCCAATACATTACATTTTTAAAGAAACCATTCAATTGTGTCTACCTTGTTTCATTCGCTACGAATTATTTTCGCATCTTATGACATTTATATATACCTACCATAATGTGTGCACAGGACTTTTGCTGAATTCACTGAGTGGGCCTTTGCCACTCCCTGCAGGTGTTTTGGGGTCTCCCCTGACCTTGTAGCACCGTATCATTGTTGTTGCTTATCACTAGAACCCACCGCTACCAGGCAAAGCGCCATTCTTCCTGTATACTCAGACATAACAGTTGGGGTGTGGTGGTGGAGGCCGGTTATTCGAACAGCTCCAGGGGTTTAGCTATACTGTTACGTAAGGTTTTACAATGGAGGACACACCATACGGTAACTGACAGAGAAGGACGGTATATTATATTACAGGGCACCCTATACAATACACCTATGGTGATAATCAACACATATGGACCTAACACTGACAAACCAGACTTTTTCCAGCACATTTGGAAGGGAATTCAGGCACTAGGTAATGTGGCGGTGCTGTGGGGGCTGATTTTAACGTTGTTCATTCGGATGTAGCTGACAGACAGGGATCGTCTCACGAACACCACCCTAAAGCGGCCGAAATGCTGACTGGCATTTTTGCAGATCTTCAATTGGAGGACTCCTGGAGAGCACTACACCCAACAGTGAGGAAAGGTACTTGTGTGACTCACCACTGTAATGCGTGGTCCAGACTAGATTACTGGTTGGTTTCCAGGGATTTACATACCTGGGTCATAGGAGCCACACATCATCCACGCACATTTTCTGATCATGCACCCACTCAGTTAAAACAAAAAATACCTGAACAATACGCACAATCATTTACATGGAAATTCCCATCAAATGCGCTTCTAGATCAGGTATTCCATGAAGAACTACGAGGTACTGCTATGGAATATTTTGCCCTAAATGAGGGAACGGTTGATTCTCCTGGGACATTGTGGGACGCATTCAAAGTGGTCACGAGGGGTAATTGCATAGCACTCAAGACGGGGGTTATCAAAGATATACGCACCACGTTACACAGACTAGAACATGAAATTGAAGGACTAGAACAATTGCAACTATTCAACCCATCCCCTGCAATCACAGCACAAATAAGATTGAAATTGACAGAATTTCAGAAGGAAGCAGAAAGCGAAATGTCATATTTGTATATGTATACACGGGCAAAGCGCTATGGGGAGGGAGATTGGTTTTAGAAGACTTTGGCAGGACTATTCAGGTCACCAAGGGGGTCAGAATACATAACCGAACTACAAACAGAAGGCGGTGGGGTATCCAGAACGCCATCAGACATTCTCTGTACGATGACTCACTTTTATCGACACGTCCCAAACTAACCCTTCTCAGTCAGACATAACTGATTACCTAGATACTATTGCGTTGTCTTGGTTCAACAGTGGTGCCCACGAATATATGGAACAGCCCATCACGGTAAACAACGTCATGCAGGTTATCTGTAGCATACCAGCTGACAAGGCCCCGGAAGCAGAAGGATTAACTGCAGCTTTCTACAAAGACAACAAAGAATATGTAGATATCCATGCCCCCCGTTTATTGCAGGTTTATCTGGAGGCTGTGGACACAGGTGTCCTGCCCGCCATTCTGCGGGAGGCCACCATAATTACCCTACTGAAACCTGATAAGGACCCAACCAGGCCAGACTCTTACCGCTCACTGTCATTGATCAACTTAGATGCTAAAATCTATGCCAAATTAATCGCTAACAGGTTGCAACCGATGCTCCGGCAGATTGCACTGCCAGATCAATCTGGGTTCATACCTGGCCGCTCGACTGCCCATAATCTGAGGACGATATTTGGACTCCCCCATTATCTTGCCCCCCCATTTAAAAGCAGTGGCGGCGCTACTAGATGCCACAAAGGCCTTTGATTCTTTAGAATGGAAATTCCTTTTCGTATTACTGACCTGCATGGGACTGAGCCCCGTATTTATTAAACAAATGCAAATAATATACACAGAGCCAGGGTGAACAGACAGGTATCGGAATCGTTTGAGATTAAAAGAGGGACGAGACAGGGGTGCCCCTTGTCACCTTTACTGTTAGCGATTGCCACTGAACCATAGGTGGCCAGATTACGAAAACATCACACACACAGAAGTATAGGCTTTACATCCAGAGGCCTCCTAATATCCATGTATGCGGATGACATGACAATATACTTAGTGAACCCTGGAGACAATTTCAACACTGTTATGAGAGAACTAATACGTTATTGTGGGCTGACGGGGATACAAATTAATTGGGCGAAATCCGTGATGTAACCACTCTCAGATGCCACTGCTAAATTTGATACTGACTTCCCGATACAATGGGCCGAGGGTGAAGTGAAATATTTGGCTATTTGGATCAGCAGGTCTGTGCAGGATATTTGATTGGCAAATTATGGTAACGTAATAGACTGGCTGGAAAGTAAAATACAAAGATGGAAACAATTGCCGCTGTCACTCACGGGACGTATAGCCATTACCAAAATAGTGGTACTACCTAAACTTTTATACCTATTTGTCAACATTCCAATGCCACTGAACACCTATTTTTTTTAAAAACTCCGCTCTCTTGTCCTTGAATTCGTATGAGCAGGTAAACAGCCTCGAGTTTCGTGGAAATTACTAACTCTGCCATTTGCCCAGGGAGGTCTAAGTGCACCAGATTTTGAGCTTTATGCTTACAGTGCACAGGCGCAATACCTGCACTACTGGCATCACCCTACTCCATACCAGCCCCACGTGGCGATTGAAATAGATCGAGAGGCCCCAATCCCACTAAACACGGTGGTTTATCAACAGTATAAGTGGCCCCACCAAGAAATAGACACTGTGGAAACAACGCGATGGGCATGGAGAAATATTGCAAAAAGGGCGAGCCACACTGAGTTATATGCTCCATCTATGCCAATAGGGGGAAATCCGCTTATAGAACCTCTGACTGACAAAGCTACCATACTGAGGGCTAAGACTCATGACCTGGAGAGGGGAAGTGACTTGTACCCTGGGGACACTTTCATAACACTCCAACAGATGTGCAAAACACATGCACCTACGGCATCTGATATGTTATTGTATTATCAAATTAGGGCAGCATGTAGGGCCAGATATGTGGAGTTCCCCCAGGCCCCTTCCACTTTGCCAGCGTTAGAAGATATATTGTCTAACCCATCCTCACGTAAACTAATAACGCACATTTATAGTATAACGCAGAGTGATTCCCCTATTGCTTCCGTTACATCTAAAGTGGACTAGGAGAGAGATTTTGATATGACTAACACAGACTAACAGTGGCAATTCTGTTGTACGCAACTGGAACACCTCTCACCAAACTATAGACTGCGGTTAATCCACTTTAACTTTCTACGTAGAGGGCATTGTACACCACCTCAGCTGCATCACATGGGACTACACCCTGATGCATGATTTTGGAGATGTGGAGCACAGGACGTCACGTTTACACACTTGGCATGTTTTTGCAGGCCAGTGGCACAATACTGGACAAAAGTATTCCGACATATTAGCCACATAACTAACACTTCTTTACAGACCACACCCTTAATGGTGCTGCTAGGCTTCATATTGGAAGTCCCAAAAGGTTCACGCAAAGTTACGGCAAAGTTGCTGTTATTAGCTAAGCACCAAGTGGCAATGCATTGGAAGAAGCAGCGTCACCCCTCGATAGCTGAATGACTAAACACTGCACATATTGCAAAGACCAATTATCTCATTATTGGGAATTAATGCCCAGTAGATCTAGGCCTGTGGATATATGGGAACCATTTGTGAACTGCTGGAGTCGGGTGGAGCTGACCTCCGGGTCGATCACACCACATGAGACACACGGACAGCTGCGGAGTACAAGCCATTTCCCATAAATTATGACTTATGGATTACACATACTAATATGGTAGATAGTATGTCGATAAAGTGCGGTTGGGAATCAGATGTCTGTTTTGATCGCGGACACAAGTAGGATGGTAATATGTGCGCATGGTACTGGTCTGGTGGGTGGCGGGGGGAGTGATGGGTATTTCCATTGATCTTACTGTTGGTCTGTATGGCAAAGCAGAAATGCATTTGTAGGATAAACTCGCTAGGAATTCTACATGATGTGAATTGCTGCCATACCACTGGGTTGTCGGCATAAAAGCTGTGTTCTTTTTTCCTACAATGGTTTTTGCTATTTGCTACCAGCCCCAGGGTTGTAGGTATAAAGCTGTGTCAAATGTACATTTGCAAATAAAGGTTTTGTAAAAAAAAATATGTAAATATCTGTATCAGTCTCTCAGTTTGTGTATAAGTGGCTGCATGGGTTGGTGAGTCGCTACATGAGTGTCTATATGGGTTATTAGTTTTTTTTTTAGTATCAGTATGAGTGTCTGAGTGTCTGTATGGTTCGGTGGGGGGGTATTACTTAGTGCATAGATGCATGAATGAGTGACTCACTGTTTGTATGTGTTTTGAAGACAGCCTGTGTGCAGGACTCTATGGGTGGACGAGTGTGTGTATGGGTATGTTAGTGAGTGAATGACTGTCTCAATAGTCTCTTTATTAGTAACTACATATGTTTAAAACTAGTGTATGTGAGTATTAGTGTATATAAGTGAGTATATGTGAGAGTGAGAGATTGCAAGAGTTCCTGTATAAATAAGTATGTGTTTCTATAAGTGATTGTTTAAGAGAGTAAGTATGTGTATGTTTCTGTAGAAGTAAGTGTAGTGGTGTGTGTATAACTGTATATGCAAGTAAATGGATGTTTTATTCTTTATTAGCATGAGTGACTGTGTGTGAGTAACTCTATGAATGAGTGGTGGTGTGTAACAGGATGTATAGGTGTAAGAGTACATATAATGAGTGAGAACATGTATGAGTGGCTATATAGGACTGTTGGTGAATGAGTGGATTTGTATGTAGGTCTTGGAATTACTGAATAGGTTGTTTTACCTCTTATTGGTATGTCCATTTTTTTGAAAATGTTTGTTTCTATTTTTGAATGTGTGTATCAAAGGTTATATTAGGGTAAGAGGAAGTCTGCCACTCTATCACAAGGATGATGTCATCAGTGATGTAATCAGTGATGTCACTTGAGATGTCATGAGTGATGTCATGAGTGATGTCACTGACCATGTCATGAGTGATGTAATATGTGACATCATCAGCAGTGCATTGCGGGCGGGCGAGTTATAGTTAGCTGAACTAACTATAAAAGGGGAATTTCAATGGTTTTGTATGAGTGAAATGTCCAGCTAACTATAACGCCCCTGAAACCTATGATTTTTTCTGTGAATTTCTATGGTTTTTTAAATGCGAATTCCTCACTGTAACGTGCCTGAAACCTATGGTTTTTCAGTGAATTTCAAAGGTTTTTTAAATGCTAATTTCTAACTTTAACGTAACTGAAACCTATGGCTTTTTAAGTGAATTTCAAAGCTTTTGTAAATGCTAGTTTGTAACTAGGCCTACAGAGGTAGGACATGTGAAGAAAGAAAGAAAAAACACACAGAAAGAAGAAACAGAAATGCAGAAAGAAGCAACAGAACTCCTCAAAGACAAAGAAATGTGCAGGAAGAAGGAAGACGTGCAGAAAGAACAAACAGAGGAGCAGAAAGAGGCATTGTTGCAAAATCATCCTGTACCCTCAACTTTTTCAGATGGGTACTGGTGGTAACTGACTCTGACTAACAAGTCCTAGAGCCAGTGCTATGCTAAAACACACATAGAAAACAGTTACATGCACTAGGGAACACTATGCTTTGGGGTACCCCTGGTATTAGCATGACTTCCTCTGTAGGCCCCTAGTATATAATAGGGCAGGTGGATTAAAACAACCTCTTAAAACCCCCCACAGGGCGCGTTTGCACACTGGTAAAGGGAGGGGGGCTGAGCTGATGTGTGAAAACACGCCCTGTGCACATTTTAATTTGGGGGAGAAAGTCCCCTAGATTCCTGAGTGTCCCTTGGGTACAACTAGCCCATCAGGTATCTCTAGTTAGCACCACAGAGCTGCGATGCTGAAAAAATGCGCACGGCCTGGACCAGTGGCGCTTACTGGAAGCACCTGGTGAACTAGTTGCCCCCCATGGGCCTTCAGGATTGAAGGGGAAATATTTTCCCCAACTTAAAACGCGCCAAAGGGCGTCTTTGCACACGCCACCTCAGGCCCCGTCCCCTCCCTTCCCCACTGTGTAAACATGCCCTGTGGCCATTTTAAGTTGGGAGACTAACTCCCCTTCAATCCTGAGGGTCCCTAGGTGCAAATTAGCCCACTAGGTACGTCCAGTAAGCACCATTGCAGAGAGGTGTAAAAAGGGGCACAGCCTGCACCACCTCTCTGCAACGCAGAGCAATGGTGCTTCCTGGAAGCACCTGGTGGGCTAGTTGGCCCCCAAGGTCCCTCAGGATTGATTTAAATTATTTCCCCAACTTAAAACGCGCCACAGGGCATGTTTGCACATGTCACCGCAGGCCCGTCCCCTCCCTTCACCTCTGTGTAAACGCGCCCTGTGGCCTTTCTAGGTTGAGAGATTAAGTACCCTTGATTCCTACGGATCCCTAGGGTCAAACTAGCCCACTAGGTACCTCCAGTAAGTGCCCAGATCTGTGTCCCAGAGAGGTGTAAAAAGGGGCGTGGCCTCTGAACACTTGCCTGCAAAGCAGCTTCCTGGCGCATGCTGCAGATACCTGTTGGGCTAGTTGGCCCTCAGGGACCCTCAGTATTGAAAGAGAATTAATTCCCCAACTTAAAATGCGCCACGGGGCACGTTTGCACAGTGGTGAAGGAAGGGGGTGGGGCCTGAGTTCACATTTCTGCAAACACACCCTGTGGCGCGGTTTAAGTTGGGGAATCAATCCTGATGGTCCCTGGGGGCCAACTAGCCCACCAGGTACCTCCAGTGTGCGCCAGGGGACTGCGTTGCAGAGAGGTGTTCAGAGGCCACGCCCCCTTTTACAACACTCAATGCAGCTCGGGGGACTCCATCCCCCGGGGCTGACCGTGGGTGTCCCCAATCCGGCCACGGTCCTGCCGACTCTCCCGCGTCCTACGGGAGCCGGCATTTCTTTTCCACATGGGGAGCTGCTAAGATGCAGCCCTCGCATGGAAAAGCAATTTGGTTTGAATTTTGAAAGAGAGAGCAGGTTTCCCTGCTCTCTCTTTCAAAAATCAAACCAAGTTTGCTATGGCAGGGAAGGAGCCACGAGACTCCCACCCTGCCATAGCAAACTACAGTGTCCCGGGAGTAGGCTCCCCGGAAAACTACAGGAGCCGGCCCTGGTGGGTGGCGGTGCCCAGGCCCATCAATGGCTCCAGTAGGGGGGCCTCGTGGCCCCCCTCCTCACATTTTTAAAGCCCCGGGGGTGGTGGTCCCCGGGGCTGGGGTGTATGTCACTGACCCCCCCAATCTAAATATTTAGAGCCCCGGGGAGGTGGAGGTCCCCATGATGTGTGGGGGGGCTGGAGCCCCCCACACTCGGTATTTTTTTTTTTTAAAACCCCGGCGGTTGGCATTCCACAGGGCTGCGGGGGGCAGTGTGCCCCCCCGCAATCAAAATTAATTTGAGCTCTGGGGGATGGCAGTCCCCGGGGCTTGAGGAGTGTTACAGCCCCCCCAACACTTCAATAACAACCCCCGGGGGTGGCAGTCCCCGGGGCTGCGGGAGGCCGCAACTATGTGCCCCCCGCAACTATAAATGATTTGCTCCGGGGACTGGCGGTCCCCGGGGCAGTGTGGGGGGGATTAGGCCCCCCAAACTTTTTTTTACCATGCCCCCGGGACTTGGCCCGCCCCGGGGGCTAAGTAACAACAAAGCGAGGGAGCACGCGCTTCGTCTTTTTTTTTATTGGCAGGATCCACGCACCCTGCGCAGATTCTGCCGATTTAAAAAAATATATATATACTTTTTTTAGCCTTGGGGGTCCTTGTAGGACCCCCTGAGCAGACCTAGGGGTTCAGGGTGTTTCTACCCTGCCCCCTTTTTGCATATTTTTTCTTCTGTTTTCTTGTGCCTTGGTTGGCTGCCAACACTTCCTGGTTTGGTGTGTTTACAGCCAATTAACATAAAGCTCGTGCTCAGCAGGATGCGCGTAGGGTGCGCGGATCTACCGCAACCATAGATATATAAGTGATTTTAATTTTGATTTTCTCAGGAACTACTGAACGGATTTACACCAATTAACCAAAAGGCCCGACTCTGAACCAAGGTCTACCTTTCTGCCAAAATTTGGTGTAATTCCGTTCAGCAGTTTGAGCTGAAGCTGCGACTAAAGGTTCCTATGGGAAATTGCATGAGGAAAACACGTTTTAGGACCTCCCTTTTTTCTCAACCCCTGCTTGACCCTGCTTCTCGATTACAATTACATACACTTATGTTTGCTATCATATTATTTGACATCGTTCTTCATTGTAGCTTAGATTGTTTTTCATCTTAATTCATATACATCTTAATAATATTTAGATTCTACATTGCATTCATTTACACATTTCATCACATTTACTTTGACTCTGTGTTGATTAACTTACATTGTGATATTCCATGCTTCATGCTTATATTTGCTTAGCATTCCTGTCCCAATATTTCAGATATTTTTCATATTCAGTTACATTTCGTATGACTTTCATTGACATTTTTAGTAATGTTTACTTATTTTCACTGTCAGATTATCTCACATGCTTTTTCATACTTTCTTGGACGTTCCATCTCATTTATTCACATACTTGTGGACAGTTGCTTAGATTGTATTACAAGACTGGAGCCTCTATTATGTTGTCTATTTCTGATTTATAGTAATAGATAACAATTTGAAAGTAAAAAAGCAAAAACTACATCTCCAATAATACTGCCATTCTGGACAGGATCTAGAAACACAAGGAAAGGCTCCACTTGACATAAATAGAATCTCTACCAAACAACTTGTCTCTTTTCATGCTGCTAACACAGAAAAGTGCTTTCGTGAAAGTGTATTTATTGACTTAGGTGGCATGTGTTTAATCAATCAATCAATCAATCAATCATGCCATTTGTATAGCGCACTACTCACCCGGGAGGGTCTCAAGGCGCTTGGGGGGAGGGGTATGCTACTGCTCGAACAGCCAGGTCTTGAGTTGTTTCCTGAAGGCGAGATGGTCCTGGGTCAGCCGAAGGTGGATGGGGAGGGAGTTCCAAGTCTTGGCAGCCAGGTAAGAGAAGGATCTTCCTCCGGCGGTGGCTCTTCGGATGCGTGGTACGGCTGCGAGGGCGAGGCTGGTGGACCGTAGCTGGCGGGTGGGCGTGTAGAAGGTCAGGCGGTCGTTGAGGTACTTGGGGCCCAGGTCGTGGAGAGACTTGTGTGCGTGGGTGAGGAGCCGGAACGTGATCCTCTTGTCGACGGGGAGCCAGTGCAGGTTCCTCAGGTGGCTGGAGATGTGGCTGCATCGGGGGACATCCAGGATGAGTCGGGCGGAGGCGTTCTGGATGCGCTGGAGTCTTTTCTGTAGCTTGGCTGTGGTTCCGGCGTAGAGGGCGTTTCCGTAGTCCAGTCGGCTGGTGACGAGTGCCTGGGTGACAGTCTTCCTGGTCTCGGTCGGGATCCAGCGGAAGATCTTGCGAAGCATACGCAGGGTGTTGAAGCACGATGAGGAGACGGCGTTGACTTGTCTGGACATCGAGAGGGATGGGTCCAGGATGAAGCCCAGGTTGCGTGCGTGGTCGGTTGGCTTGGGCCCAGGTCTGGGGGCCACCAGGAGTCGTCCCAGGCGGAGGGCGAAGATCCCAGGATGAGGACTTCCGTCTTGTCCGAGTTCAGTTTCTGGCGGCTGTCCTTTATCCACTCGGCGACGTCTTTCATCCCTTCGTGTAGGCAGGTTCTGGCGGTGTCGGGGTCTCTGGTGAGGGAGAGGATCAGCTGGGTGTCGTCGGCGTAAGAGATGATGTTGAGGTTGTGCTGGCGTGCGATGGCTGCGAGAGGTTTCATGTAGATGTTGAAGAGGGTGGGGCTGAGTGAAGATCCTTGCGGGACGCCGCAGATGACTTCGGTGGCCTCGGATCAAAAAGTGGGGAGGCGGACTCTTTGTGTTCTTCCGGCGAGGAACGAGATGATCCACTCCAGTGCCTTCTCTTGGATACCGATGTTGCTGAGGCGCTGGACTAGGGTGCGGTGGCAGACCGTGTCGAACGCAGCGGAGAGGTCCAGGAGGATGAGGGCCACTGTTTCCCCCTTGTCGAGCAGGGTTCGGATGTCGTCGGTGGCTGCGATGAGGGCGGTCTCGGTGCTGTGGTTGGCTCTGAAGCCGGACTGCGAGGGGTCGAGGGATCCGTTCGTCTCGAGGAAGGCGGTCAGCTATCTGTTGACGATCTTCTCGATGACTTTAGCAGGAAAAGGGAGGAGCGAGATGGGGCGGAAGTTTTTGAGATCGGTGGGGTCCGCTGTAGGTTTTTTCAGGAGGGCGCTGATCTTGGCGTGCTTCCAGCTCTCCGGGAAGGTGGCGGTGTTGAAGGAGGCGTTGATGATGTTCCGGAGTTGGGGTGCGATGGTGGAGTCGGCCTTGTTGAAGACGTGGTGTGGGCAGGGGTCGGTCGGTGATCCGGAGTGGATGGTGTTCATCGTGCGGGCTGTGTCTTCGGTGGTCACCGTGGTCCAGGTGCGAAGGGTGGCGGTGGGGGGCGTTGGTTCGACGGTTGGGTGCGTGGGTGGGGCGCCAAAGCTGTTGTGGATGTCGGCGATCTTGCGGTGGAAGAACGAGGCGAGGGAGTCGCAGAGGTCTTGTGACAGAGTGATGTTGTTGGTGCCGGTGCTGGGGTTGGAGAACTCCTTGACGATAGTGAAGAGCTCTTTGCTGTCGTGGGCGTTGTTGTCCAGTCGTTCCTTCAGGGATTTCTTCTTGGTGGTGCGGATGAGCTGGCGGTGCTTGCGGGTAGCGTGTTTGAGGGCGGTCATGTTGTCGGTGGTCCGGTCGAGGAGCCAGGCTTTCTCGAGGGTGCGGCAGGTCTTCTTGGAGTCCTTGAGGTCGTCGGTGAACCAGGATGCCTTCTTGCTTCTGGGTCTGCTGGGAGGGTTCTTTAGTGGCGCGAGGTCGTCGGCGCAGGCGGTCAGCCACTGTGTGAAGTTGCGGGCTGCTTCGTTGGGGTCCGTTGTGTTGGCGGGTGGGCTCTGGCTGAGGGAGGTGGTGAGCTGGTCTGCGGTGATCTTGCTCCAATTCCTGTGAGGTACCTGTTGCGGGTGGTGGTGGGTCGTGGATCTTTTGAAGCTGAAGTGGACGCAGCTGTGGTCGGTCCAGTGGAGTCCGGTGGCATGGCTGAAGGTGATGTACTTTCTGGAAGAGAAGACGGGATCAAGCGTGTGGCCGGCGTAGTGGGTGGGGGTGTTGACCAGTTGCTTGAGTCCGAGGTTGGCGAGGTTTTCCAGCAGGGCGGTGGTGTTGCGGTCCTTGTTGTTCTCCAGGTGGAAGTTGAGGTCCCCGAGGAGGATGTAGTCAGTGGAGGGGAGGGCGTGCAGGCTGATGAAGTCTGTGATGTCTTCGCTGAATTGTGTGCGTGGTCCCGGGGGTCTGTAGACGAGGGTGCCTCTGAGGGTCGTCTTAGGGTCGGTGTGAATCTGGAAGTGGAGATGTTCGGCTGCGGCGAAGGAGTCGTTGGCGTCGGTCGTGATGCGGATGGTGTTCCTGTGGACGATGGCGATGCCACCTCCGGTCTGGTTGATGCGGTCCCTCCTGATGATCTTGTACCCGTACGGGATGGCGATGGCGATGTCGGGTGCAGAGGAGACGTTCATCCAGGTTTCCGTGAGGAAGGCGATGTCCGGTGATGTAGCGTCGAGGAGGTTCCAGAGTTCCACGGCGTGTCTGTGGACGGAGCGGGTGTTGATCAGGATGCACTTGAGGTGGTTGCTGCTGGTGTTTGTTTTGGCGGGTGCGGGGCAGGTTCGGAGGCAGGTGAACTTGCAGGTGCAGCAGGTGAAGGGTCCGTGGGTGCGTCTCGGGGTGGCTCAGCAGCAGGCGTGGGTCCGGCCGGCATTGAGTGCGTTGAGAGTGGCGGCCTCGTAGGTCATTCGGGTCGTCTTGCCTCGGTGGGGAGGGCCAGGGGTCCTGGCGCTGGGCGCGGGCCAGGCGCGGACGGGCGCAGGCGGGCTTACCTTTGGCGCACCTTTGGCGCTCAATCGGCGCTCAATCGGCGTTTTTGCTGCGCGCGTCCGCTGCGCGGCCGCTCTGGGGGCGTCATAAGTAAGGAGCCGGGAGGGAGGAGCAGCTCGGTGGCGGGAGCGGGGCGGCGAATGGAATCACAGGGGGGCGGGGCCGCAGGGAGGCAGCGGCGGGAAATTCCAAGAAGCAGCGGGCAGCGGGAAATTCCCAGGAGCAGCGGGAAATTCCCAGGAGCAGCGGGCAGCGAGCGAAGGAATCTGCAGGCAGGAGGCGGCAAAGGCAGGCAGGAGCGGCAGCAGTGAGTGGGGCGACCAAACCCTGTGGAGGGCTGAGCGGTCACACTCTGTGGTCCCCTACGGTCCCCTTAAGTAAGGAGCCGGGAGGGAGGAGCAGCTGGGTGGCGGGAGCGGGGCGGCGAATGGAATCACAGGGGGCGGGGCCGCAGGGAGGCAGCGGCGGGAAATTCCAAGAAACAGCGGGCAGCGGGAAATTCCCAGGAGCAGCGGGAAATTCCCAGGAGCAGCGGGCAGCGAGCGAAGGAATCTGCAGGCAGGAGGTGGCAAAGGCAGGCAGGAGCGGCAGCAGTGAGTGGGGCGACCAAGCCCTGTGGAGGGCTGAGCGGTCACTCTCCATGCTCTCTCTCTTCCACAGAAAGTGTGTTCATCTCACTTCCAGTGAGCATGTGTCTGGGGCTCAATGCAAGCCTTGTTAATTTGCAGCTAATTTATAAATCATCTCCCTTGCAAGACGTTAGATTGAGGATTTAGGAGCAGTGTAAGAATGAAGCTTCAGTTATGAAACTTTTGGGTTTGGTGGGGGCATAATTTGATTTCCTACTTGGGACATTTGCTTTTCTAAATCAATCGGACTTGTTTATAGGGTTGTTACTTATGAAAGGTATTTAAATGACAGGAGTGGTGTACTGAGGAAAAAGAACCAATGTGATTTTTGGATGCTTCTGTCTCACAGTCCATTCAAAAAACATTATCATAATCCAAGTATCGTGTGGCTTCTGATATTACCACTTCAGTTACCAAAGGCCTTATAGATACACTGAGACATCCTGCTGGTCGTAGCAGCTTGTACCCTCAACTTTCAGGTGCAGTATCTATGAGGGTTTTTTTCTGGTGGAAGGGTGTAAAATCAATTTGCCAAAAACATAATAAAATCTAGGCATTGGCATCCTCTGAAGAATGTTCTCATATTTTATTTGATCGTCGTGGTTCAAATCAGATCTTTTGATGCAATGATTGATTCTTTTGATATGAATACGGATGATATCTGTTTTATAAATTTAGATTTCTGCAGACAACTCTGATCAGTATTATAGATGCAGGGGGTCTCCAAATGTTTTATTTGTATCTTAACCCCATAAGTGCTGCCGTCGGCCAACGGTCGTCACGGGCACTACCTCCCCAGTGCTGCGTGCGACCGCTGGACGTCCAGTTCAGCACCGGATAATGGACAGCGCAGCACTGGGGAGGTTTGTTTACTAGCTCCCAAGTGGTTAATCAGCACTCCAACTCATTTCAGTGGACCTTCATCTTCTAATGTGGATGACTGTTTTAGGTCCAGATTAGGATTCTCCTTAGATAGAGCCCCCAGGTCTAAGATGAGGATGGAATGTCACCGTCCGTTACTTTTAGAAGAAATATCTTCAACTTCTGTTCGATCCCAAGATTATAGCTTTCCTGATTAGAAGTCTGCGCTATCCAGAACGGTATTGACAGGGCTCAGCTTTGTTCCAAGACAAGCTTCAGGACACCTTAGGCCAATTTACAAAAAAATCTTGCTTAGCAGAATAATTGAAGTGCTCAAGGGAGCCATTAATACCTAAAATTATTTCCAATTGGGCCCAAACATTACTTGTTTTAAGGAATACAATTCAATGTTATTCTTTGAGAGAAGAAAGGTCCCTTAATAAGGATAGACCAAAACTAGGTGAATTAGGAGAGTCAGACAGGGGACACGATTTAGCTCAGGAGTAATTTTAATTACGCCAGAGTAATCTGAGTAATATGCTCTGCTGCTCATGTTCTGCTTCATTTGGCTCTATTTTCTTAGTGCAAAATGCATCCTCTTGTCTATTTTTGATGCAAGTGTGCATTTTGCACTAAGAAATAGAGTTAAATGCTGGGAGTAAGTTGGGGGGAAATTCTGCGCTCACTATTCATGTTCTGTTGCATTTAGCTGTATTTCTTAGTGCAAAATGCTTCTTTGAGGGGACATTTTCTGACTTAGAAAATAGCCCTGAATGTAAAATTACTCTTCTTGTATAATTCTGTGCATTCTGTGTAATCTCGCTGAATCTTTAGTAAATTTGATTACTCTATACCAGATGTCTCTAACCAGTCGATTGTGAGCTACCACTAGCTCCCAGACACCTTCAATGTACCTCAGAGCCTTGAGTTCACTTTTAAATAAGCACAGGGTCCCATTTTTCTTTCGTCATTAAGGGTAGGCTGTGTTTGCTTTACATTATTATCACCAGGCTGCAGATAGCAGAGCCTGATAAAGTATTTTAAAAAGTCATTGTTGACTCAGTATTGGAGTGTGAGAACAAAATTATGTTTCTGAATGCTTTTAAATAGGAGAACATTCAAATGAAAAGTTACCTTAATAATTACCACTTCGTTTTAATTTTCTACCATTTCAAAGTGTCACATTTACAATCAACAGGCCTTTTGCTCCCAGTGTACAGTAGGCACTGTGCCATATTTATAACTGAAAAATAGTTCGTTTTTTCAAGTGGGAGAAATTTATAGTGAAGAAAACATTTTTTATGAAACATTAAGAGGCCTATTACGATGTTGGGAGGACCTTCTCGGTGTGAGAACAGACTGACCATAGGTCGGCAGTTTCACACACCTTATCACGATGCGACCGCACATGGTGTGGTCGCAAACTGCCATTTCTCACTGGGAGCTAGTACTGCATTGAGAAATGGGAGTTTTTACACTTCCCTGCACCGTGTGGTGGGCACTTCACGATGTCTGCCACATGGCCAGGTTCTCAACCGGAGGGCCAGGGGAGATGGGGGCCCTGCCAGGGACCCCCAAAAGACACTTTCCAACAGCAATTCCATGTCGGCCTTTCCGATATATAACTGCTGTCGGAAAGTGCCATTATAATCCAGAAGGTGAAGCGTCCTGCTAAAGGGATTATGTGACCTTACTGACTGGCTGATGTGCTTCTTGAGCCCTTTAGAACCCTGAAGGTTTCCCCGGCCGGTTTACACTCTGACCATTGACATTATAATTAGGCGGTCGGAATGTAAACCTACTATGTAGGTCGGAAGGCTCCCGACCTACATCGTAATCAGGCCCCAAGTATTAATGTCTTTCAAATAAGCCAAATATGTCTTAATATTTTATGAACTATTCACCTAAAATTCCTCCCATTTAACCAATGTATTTTTCTGTTACAAATATGACTCCATGTCTACAGGCCAGTGGGATCAAAATGATTGGTGTTTGCAATTGTGACACTTGGAAATGGGAGAAAATGTAAATGATGAGTTTTCTGAAGTCCATATAAACAAAGGTAACTCTTCAGTTTAATATTCTCAATACACTGCCATATCTATAAATGGAAAAATACAGTCATAGTTTAAAATGTAGACAAATGTTCCATATTCTGAACATTTTTGCAGAAAGGTTTTACTGCACTTTCAATTTCACCCATTTGTGTTATACATGTTAGGTGCCAAGGTGCCACATGTGGGGAAAGGTATGTCCTGTGTCACAAGTACATACAACACAATCTCTAAGTCACCTGTACACATATACCCCATTCATACGGACACATGTTCATATATCCCCAAAGACCACGCTCTCACTGACAGACATGGCTGCCCGGTCATAGAGGCCCTAGTCAAAGTATTTTGTTCAAACCCTAGCATCTGGCTCTATGGACATTAGACTTAAAGTCAATTAGGATGGGTGTGGGGCCCTGGTAACAATGCATGAGTTGCTTAGCCTTCCGTAGCTCACAATGATTTTCACCGATCAGAAGTAGCTCTCACTATAGACAATGTTTGAGACCCATGCTCTACATGAAATTATGCAAGTTATCCCCAC
The DNA here is from genome assembly GCF_964261635.1 of Lissotriton helveticus. Lineage (NCBI taxonomy): Eukaryota > Metazoa > Chordata > Amphibia > Caudata > Salamandridae > Lissotriton > Lissotriton helveticus. Next base: position 1,282,063,767 of record NC_136063.1, read on the forward strand.
CCCTACTCAAGATGATCAGAGATTTTTTTACGACGGATTGGTTAAAGAGATTGTCAAGTATGTTCAAGCCTTTTCCATTTGGATAAGGCTCACTCTTCCTTAGCAGAGACTTTGGCAGACCTGTATCCTCCAGGTCCAAAAGACACTAGGGTCACTTTACTGGTTGCTTCACGTGCAAAGGATATCTTTATACTCAGCCCTTCCAAAGCTGGCTCTCAATGTTCTCACATAGAAGGAGACGAGGTGAGATGTCCAGAAACAGAGGGCAAGCAAAATGTACTGGAACACATTGAAACACAACTCTTCCAGTTCTCCTGTAAAGGTGAGAAGAAGATTAGCAGTGTGAAGAAAATTGGCTGAGATTTTCAATTGAGACCAGGGTTATGAAAACTGTACAAATAGAATTTTACTGCCTTCAGTTTCAGATTTTATTCTTGAATCATATACAATTTTTTCAAGCGGGGAGGGAGATTGTCTCTAAAGAAATAACAGATTAGTTTTTGAAAGGAGGTGAGAGTAAAGACTTCTTGAGCAACATTGTTAGATTTGGGAGTCTCTAGTTGGCAGAGGTAGGTACCTTTGACAAATAGTCAGGGTAAGGGGGTACACTCCTAAAATAACCTCTGCTCACCCCCTCGGTAGCTTGGTTGCACAAGCAGACAGGCTTATCTCAGAGGCAGTGTGTAAAGGCAGTGTGTAAAGCATTTGTGAATACATACAGTAACCCGTTGACAACACTACAGACGGACTCCACACAAGTTGTACTATAAAAATAAGTATTTTTATATAGACTTATCACAAGACCGTAAACAGCAAAATGATCCACAATACTGTTATCAAAAATAGCGATCTTCTTAGGAATACTTGAATCAAAGTTCTTTACGAGTTGGTAGACTCCTCCGGATACAGAGTCTCCAAATTCCAGCTGACCGCGTCGATACGGGTCAGCACAGCGAGGCAGACTCGGTCACAGTACCTTTACTCGTCGCGGCAAGCACGGGGGTGCAAGCCGGGTGTGGCAACCATCGCGGTTGCGTTGCAAGATGGAAGTGTTCATGGGCGCAGTGTCCTCTCGATGCGGTGCAGGCAGTGGCTCGGTGATGTTGTCGTTACGGCATCGTTGAGACCAAGGCAGTGCGTTGCAGGGCGAGACGTTGCTCGATGCGGTGCTGGCAGGTTGCGTTACAGCGGCGATGCCGGTTGGCAGGAGTTGACGTCGGTCGGACCAGTTTGGTTTCAGTGAAGTGAGGCAGTGCGAAGTTCGGTGCCCACAGGTCTTGGTGCACGGTGTTTGGAACAGTCCTACCCACCCTCCCTCCCCCTGAGGATACAAAGAATGATTATATCATTTAGTTGTCATCATGTGATGATTGTTCCTCTTCTGCACTGCTTAAGGCAGTGGGGCAATGCTCTTCCGCCTTAGCGGAAGAGCCCGCATTGGGGGTGCGTCATCTACGTGTGATAGGCCTGAACGACTCACCCCCTGGCCCTCCTATGCTACACGTCCCACCTTCTCCTTACCTGGAGATTGACACAGTGGCGCAATCAACTGCACTCTCTCCAAATCAGTGACTCAGCTGTAACACTATTCCACCCAAGTGGGATGAGTATGCCCAGACGTGGGTCCCTTGCTCACTGTGCCACTGGATTCAAGCTAGTCTGTCTGAAGAAGGGTGGCATACCCTGAAACTAGTCCCAGGATGCTTGTTTCCGGTCCAAAGAGGACCTGACCTGACAGTTCGGCCTGGACTGTTCCCATGGGGCACAGGGTCAAGCCTTATTTGCATATGGCTGTGGCCAAACTGGGGTGGCGTAGTGGGCAAAAGAATTATGGATTTAACCCAGATCTTTTGACTGGGGAGAATGTTTGCATTGTCAGCATTCCGTCCATCATTTGTTTGCTGTAACACTTTTCGCCCTAAGTGGGATTGGTATGCCCAGACATGGGTCCCTTGCTCACTGTGCCACTGGATTCAAGCTAGGCTGGCTGAAGAAGGGTGACATACCCTGAAACCGGTCCCAGGATGCTTGTTTCCAGTCCAGGGAGGACCTGGCCTGGCAGTTCATTCTGGACTGTTCCCATGGGGCACAGGGTCAAGACTGATTTGCATATGGCTGGGTCTAAACTGGGGTGGCGTACTGGGCAAAAGAACGATGGATTTAACCCAGATATTTTGACTGGGGGAGAATGTTTGCATTGTCAGCATTCCATCAATCGTTTGTTTGCTATAACACTTTTCAGCCAGCAGGAGCATCAGCCAGGTGGGATTTCACTAGGCTGAGTATAGCAGTCTGCTGGTGGACCTCCTGATGCAGTTGGTGCAGCAGGGCTCCCTTAGGCGTGACGTTACAGCGTTCACGCCACACAAGTTCGCCATTGCACAGGGGCCTCACCCTCCACAGCATACGGCCAGCCCAACATCATCCGGCCTGTGATTCAGGGAGACGGCACACACCGTCGGTAATCCCCTCCATGCACCCCGGTGTAGTGGGGGATCGTAGTATGCGATGCGGACCTCACTACGCTGGTGTACAGGAGCGCCTCTACCATTAACAGCTCCAAGGGTCGCAAGGCAGTCTTCTCACACAGGTCAGCAACGTGTCTCCATGCAACCTGCCAGATGTCATCACCAGGTAAGGGCAATCGTGGCACCTCAATGTCTACCGCCACGGCTCATCGACTCCACAGCTCCTCCACATCCCACTCCAGGCTCAAGGCGCAGGTCCAGCGAGGCATCCAGGCTCTCATCCTGGTCATCTTGGATGTTGGCTGGCTGGCTTGCAGGGGTTGTTGATGTGTGCTGCACTTGGCACTGGCTGCTCCATTCTGCATGTTATTATTTTTTATGCCTATTTTCTATTGGCTGATAGGCTATTTTTTGCATTAGAGGCAAGAAAACGCACTTTGGGCTGACTAATGTGAGTTTCTAGCCGCTAATGGGCTTATCGTTAAGTATCGCCCGCTAACGCCATATTTCCAATCCCCATTGCACTGATGTTAGCAGCAGTTTTCACCGCAGTTCCCTGATACTATCGCCACGTAGCGACGTCTTGTTAATATGCAGCTAACATGGCGATAGTTTTCAGGGTTAGGTGGCGGTTAAAAAAAATGCTGCTAAGTGGCGTAAGCGATAGGTATTGACGATCCTTGTGAATATGCCCCCTCGTCTTTCACGTTTTCCGTCTGTCCCCGGATCTCTCCCTGTCCTGCGTTAACAGCATTTCCATGCCACTTCCTCTGCAGGTTTCAGTCTGTTGCTATGTCTCTTCTTGTACAGTGTGTTCAGTCTGCTGTGGCTGTTGGTCTGCAGTATTTTCAGTACGTTTATGTCTCTGTCGCTCATCCTTTTTCTCATTCTTCCATCTCTGTCTGTAACACTGCTGTTATTTCAGCCTTCTTCTCGGCATCCTTTGTGTTTAAGGTCCAGTGACTTTTGTTCCTTTCTCCCGGTTATCTTTTAGTCATTTTCTGGGCTTCTGCTGCATAGCTGCCAAGGTTTCAGATTGCCATGTGTGACATTTTTCAAAATTTGAGTGAAATTATGAGTGACAATTCAACGACTATGAGTGACATTTTCTCGAGAGCAAAAATCATGCAATGAAGAGGAGCGAAACTTCTAAATATCAGAAATTACAGCCATTTAAGCAACAAGAAACTCGAAGAACTTTTTGAAACTGCTGCAGGGCACCCCTGTTAACGGTCACACACTGACCCTGAAGATAATACCCAACTACAGTGGTCTGGTGCCCTAGATGAGACTCACAGAGCTGAGCAGAGATAAAACTAAACTAGGACTCAGGCTCACTGACTCCGGAAGGATGATCAGAGAGAGCAGTCTTGCAGATCGATGCTGTTTGAGTGAAACAATTTTTTTCAGATGAGAACAAGACTCATGTAATTAGTAATAGGTGCTACGGGCAAGTGGGTGTGAATACCTGACGCAGTGCTTTGTAGGACTAAGGGGAAGGGTGGGCTGTAATAATGCAAAGGGTTCCTCAGTTCTTACCTCTCTGTGTAGGTGCTGTCTCACCTTCTGGCTGGCCTACCCTTATTATTTCTTTTTTCGAGAACTACTTGTTCCTACATTCACAGCCTTTCTGCCTCGCATGATCCCCTATCCCTAAGTTGTCCCCAAGTTGTTTATCGTGCCATCTCCTGCTCTGTGTTTGTTCCCTTTACACCATGGCTCCCAGTCCCACCTGATCATGCAGGGTCTCATTGAAGTCGCGAGTGACCCCTGGACTATACGGTCCCTCAGGTTAAAATATTTGAGTTGCCGTGACTTTCATCTTGCTACCATTTTGCATGCACGTGCTAACCTGTATAGCGTCACCGACTAAAACAGTACTTACTTGTAGAGTTCATGACTTATGCGGTCCGTGTCAGACTGCACTGCTGCTGCATCGATGCACTGACACTGCGGCCTGTTCTTCTTCATCCAGGGCTGCAGGGCTGCTGACCACTGATTCATCCCGGCCCCCGGCGCCGCTGGCCAGCTGAGCCGCAGTAGCGTTTGCGCCCACCGATAAATCATGGTGATCGAACTGCATGTTCTTGGGCGGTGGGCGGGCGGCCAATAAGAGAGCAGCAGTGACTCGAGTCTCGTCTTGAGTCCCCCGCCACTTATGCCTAACTTCCTCTTCCTCCGGACGTGACGGCACTCTACCGGCACATCCGGATGTTAATACCGGCCCCCATGATGTGCCACAGTGTGACTGAAAGCAGTAGCATCGACTGCTGAGAGGGCAGCCCCCCCCCCCCAAATTGGCAGCAGTGAGTGAGTAGGCTGTGTTAAAGCCGTGCCGCGCCGCGCCGGCGCCACAGACAGAATATTGCTGCATTGTTGGCAGGTGACACAGGCAAGGCAGAGATTTGATACATTGCAGCCCTCTCAGCCACTCTAGAGCTGATAGCAGATGGATTTAACTATTTAGGAACTTAGCCCACCAACGCAGCACGTCTCTTGGGAGCAGCAGAGCCGGTGCACAAGGGCCGCTGGTGGCGCACGCTGGCAGGTGGCAAAATGCGTGACAATACACTTCAGTGCAATGATGCGGAACACCGCAGTGAAATGTGTGAGCATCACACCTGAAACGTGATACTTGGCAGGACTGCTGCTGTGTGGTGTCTGCTTTCAAGTCTGTCTCTACTGCTCCGTTTCCAGTCTGTTCTTGTGTCTCTTCCACTGCTGTAGTTTTAGCCTGGTCCATATATACCCCTCTGCTCATTTTCTAACGCTTTACCCTTGCATTGCTGTACTCTTCTTACAGTGTGTTACTCTGTCATTTATATTTTAACATCTCCTTATGCCTCGTGCTCAGTGCTTTTTCAGTTTCTGTTTCTGCTGACCTCTGTGCTTCCCTCTGTGCTTCCCTCCACCCAGTGTATTCTCATTGGGCGCACCCCCAACTCTCTGCCCAGGTGGTTTTGTCCATTTTGAGCATCTGTGCCGGACACAGACAGTAACATCTCTGTCCATTTTCCTCTACAGTGAGAACAGCGAGAACTCCAACAGCCACAACGCATTGTCGTCCTCGATGAATGGCAAAAATAACACCGTTTTGGGGAGTTCTGATGAGGAAAAGACTCTCCTGGGAACACCGGAGCACCGGTCCTCGAGCCCGGCCATGACGCTCTTTTCGAACCCTGGTCTGCACCCCCTGCATGGCATGGGACACCCCCGGGCCCTATCGCTATCCCCATGCCGGGACCAGACACCATGCACCACCACACTTCACAGGACTCCATCTTGAACCCCATGTCCTCCAACCTGGTGGACCTCGGACCCTAATAGGAAAGAAGCCCAGGGGACTCCCGTAAAGAGCGCGGAGGAATCCTGATTGGACAATGGCTGGCAGCCTCTGGCTGGCTGAATGAATGGATGGCTAATGGTATGGTAATGAACTGTGGAAGTGGAGTAGGTGCAAAGGCAGGTCAGAAGGGGTTGAAAGATGATTTTTGCTGGATTTAAAATTCAGCATGGTTGCTGGGAGCTGCGAACTTCTCTGTAGGCTTGCCACGTTTTTATTTTACCTGTACGTTGCCAATATGCCTGAGGCAAAATACACTCAGGCCATGAATATTTTGGACACCAGGCAGAAAAGGTATGATAATATACTCCTATATGCAGTTATATACTGTACAGGACTTGCAGCAAGTTGCAGGAGCACCGAGAAAGATGCAGCTCCGGGTGTGCCCTGTGCCAGCTGGTTCCGAGCATTTGGTCACTGCTATCTGATAGCAACCTGGAACGGTGCAGTCACCTATAGCTGGACGCTCACATGACCCCTCCCCCTCCAATTGCGACCAAGAGCTGCAGAGCGAACCACCAGTCACTATAGGGGCCATATTCACAAGGAGTTTTCGCAGAGTTAGCGGCACCTTTCTGCCGCTAATGGGCCTATTGCTGGGTATCGCCCGCTAACGCCGGATTACCTATCGCCATCGTGCTGATGTTAGCAGCAGTTTTCCCCGCTGTACCCTAATACTATCGCCATGTAGCAACGGCTTGTTAATATGCCGCTAACATAGCAATAGTTTTCAGGGTTAGGCGGCGATAAAAAAACTTCTGCTAACTGGCGTTTGTGATAAGTATCGCCGGTCATTGTGAATATGCCCCTTACACTTTTGTGTAATGTTTACGATTGCTATTCAGAAATGTATTTATTAGTAGTATCTTTACGATTGCAGAGTCTCTGCACATAAAAAGATAGGACCATGTAATCTTTTTATGTGTGGGGACTCCAAATGTATGCTTTCAAAACAAAAATTTTGTGAATGAAAATTAGTCATCAAAGCAAGCAACAATTGAAAACATTTATTCCATAAGTTAGTTGGCTGGTGTTTGATACAGTGGCTGTTGAATGTGTTTATGTGGTTTAGCAATGAACACACACTATTTATTACCTGCAGGTTATTGGGGTGAATGAGGGCCGTAAATTTAGACCTACAGATACATTAAGGTGTAGAGTTTCATGCACATTTGTCCTATCATTCCAGAGACGTATGAGTACAAAAGTCTGGAAGAGTTAAAAAGTAGGGAATAAGTATTGGCCTAAATAAAATGGATGTCGTGGTCCACAAAGAACAGGTTTTGTCTGCATTCTGTATACTGTAGTTCTACCTATTCTCTGACACGTTGGTTCGTAGCTATCACTAGTGAAGTGGGTGCAGTCTGCAGTGCAACTGGGATCTAGGTACGTCAGAGCCCATTATATCCAAATAATGTCTATTTTTTCAACTACTCAGCTGGGGCTGAGTGTTTTGTGCTTGCATTAGGGCCCATGCCGCTCTTTTCACAGCGCCGCTTACGTCCGGGACGTGTTTGGTCACGTCAGCAAATGTTTTCTGTTGATGGTATCAGCTAAAGTGTGTGGTATGGCACACACAGTCGTCTCCAGATCAGGAACACTGACAGCTTTACTTTTTTTAGATGTTGATGTTTAAATTTTAGCACACCTCGGCACTGCAGGTGGAAAAATCGGTGGAGACGCTTCCCATGACAGTCCCACGAACTTCACGACCATACGTCCTCTGACCACGAAGATGGTCTCGGGGCTGTGAAATGTGACTCCAAACATTTGCTGAATCAGAAGCAAACTACAGTGGCTGCACAACAAAGGCTATCAGTGACCTGCATCTGCTGTGTACATGCCAAGGAAATCGTTTCAAGGTCACTTCCCAGGTATGCCTCTGGTGCAACACATCATAAATCAAGAGCTGCAGCTGGTTGTCAGGGGGAAGAGAGTGAAGTAAGAACCGTAGGGCTCCGCAGAGGGAGCACACCTTCAGCTGCATTAGAACGATCCAGTCTCTAGTGCCACAGCCATTAAAAAGATGAATAAGCAGCCCGTCATCTTGTGCTATTTTGTTTTTTAAATCACCACTTCACGTATCAAAGAAAAATCTAAACTTTATGTTCATTATATTCCAGAGTGTTAAATAATATTTGCCACTGTCGTTTTAGTAGGATACATTTTCCATGTATATTTATTGATTTTCAGTTGAAAATGTAACTTTAAATAGTGCTAAATTGATAATTTTGAGTCAAATGCGTACGCTTTCTGAAGCGAAATTTACTATTAGAAAAGAGCAGGGCGATTTGAAATTAAATGGAAATGGACAACATTACTTGATATTTACTCATTTACTGCAATGGTCCTGCTTTTTAGGTCTCGTCCTTTTCCATTGCGAAGCAATGGGAAATGGGGGAGAATTATAGTGCTTGATCGGCTAGTGAAACCACTGGCGTTTCTTCACAGTACATGTGAGGTCACGTGGCCACAAAGCGGGTCACGTGACCACACAAGCACGAGCATCTCCGTAATCCGCCTGCCCCCACCAGGCTCGCATTCCCGCCCCCTCACCAGGCCGCACATCTGCCTGCCACACTTCTCCTCCCCTCGCACGCATTCCGCTGCCCCTCCTTTCTCCCCCCGCCAGAAGCCTCGCAAAATCACCCCTCCTTTCTCCCCCTGCCCTGCTGCTCCCTTGATCTTGGCTTTCCTTTCTCTCCCGACACGGCGTGCGCCTTTATTTATTTATTATGGTGCCGCAATCACTTTGGGCTCGCCAGTATCTGTGTTGTCTTTAGCTCCTCCCTTCCCTCCTCATGCCGTTTGTTTGGATTGTGTTTATGTGCGTATCACAGTTTCAGCGTGTAGTTCCATGCTACTGCTCAAAGCTTCGAACACCGCCCGCATCTCACTTTTCATTCAACCGGTGTCCGTGTTGCCTTTAGCCCCTCCCTCCCCTCCTCATGTCGTTTATTTAGATTGTCTTTTATTGTACCCCATCTAAGACATTTGATCGCCTCTATATATGCTAAATATTTCTGCTCAACTTAAAACACTGTTTACAAAATATTAAAAGGGCGTAAATGCAGCACGCTGCCTAAAATGGCTTCCGCCCACTGCCTGCAAGCTCTTTCAATTTACATTTACAAGCCTCGGAGCGGGAGTCTGTGTCTGTAGGTATTACAAAATACAACTTGTTTTGTCCTTATGCGTGCGATGGCCCCCGTGCACTCGCCTTGGTGCCTCCTCTTCCTTTCATGCACGCATGAGTGAGCTCCGTGCCTGACCAGCGCTCCCGCTCAGCTGATGGCTGGCTTTCCTTTCTCTCCCGACACGGCGTGCGCCTTTATTTATTTATTATGGTGCCGCAATCACTTTGGGCTCGCCAGTATCTGTGTTGTCTTTAGCTCCTCCCTTCCCTCCTCATGCCGTTTGTTTGGATTGTGTTTATGTGCGTATCACAGTTTCAGCGTGTAGTTCCATGCTACTGCTCAAAGCTTCGAACACCGCCCGCATCTCACTTTTCATTCAACCGGTGTCCGTGTTGCCTTTAGCCCCTCCCTCCCCTCCTCATGTCGTTTATTTAGATTGTCTTTTATTGTACCCCATCTAAGACATTTGATCGCCTCTATATATGCTAAATATTTCTGCTCAACTTAAAACACTGTTTACAAAATATTAAAAGGGCGTAAATGCAGCACGCTGCCTAAATTGGCTTCCGCCCACTGCCTGCAAGCTCTTTCAATTTACATTTACAAGCCTCGGAGCGGGAGTCTGTGTCTGTAGGTATTACAAAATACAACTTGTTTTGTCCGTATGCGTGCGATGGCCCCCGTGCACTCGCCTTGGTGCCTCCTCTTCCTTTCATGCACGCATGAGTGAGCTCCGTGCCTGACCAGCGCTCCCGCTCAGCTGATGGCTGGCTTTCCTTTCTCTCCCGACACGGCGTGCGCCTTTATTTATTTATTATGGTGCCGCAATCACTTTGGGCTCGCCAGTATCTGTGTTGTCTTTAGCTCCTCCCTTCCCTCCTCATGCCGTTTGTTTGGATTGTGTTTTATGTGCGTATCACAGTTTCAGCGTGTAGTTCCATGCTACTGTTCATAGCTTCGAACACCGCCCGCATCTCACTTTTCATTCAACCGGTGTCCGTGTTGCCTTTAGCCCCTCCCTCCCCTCCTCATGTCGTTTATTTAGATTGTCTTTTATTGTACCCCATCTAAGACATTTGATCGCCTCTATATATGCTAAATATTTCTGCTCAACTTAAAACACTGTTTACAAAATATTAAAAGGGCGTAAATGCAGCACGCTGCCTAAAATGGCTTCCGCCCACTGCCTGCAAGCTCTTTCAATTTACATGCATGTGAGGTCACGTGGCCACAAAGCGGGTCAGGTGACCACACAAGCACGAGCATCTCCCTAATCCGCCTGCCCCCACCAGGCTCGCATTCCCGCCCCCTCACCAGGCCGCACATCTGCCTGCCACACTTCTCCTCCCCTCGCACGCATTCCGCTGCCCCTCCTTTCTCCCCCCGCCAGAAGCCTCGCAAAATCACCCCTCCTTTCTCCCCCTGCCCTGCTGCTCCCTTGATCCATTTTGGCTCTCTTTAGGGCTCGCCTGCTGATGCGCTTCAGGCCCCTTCGCTGCTAACCTCGCCATTGGTATGCACAGCGCACTCTCTCCCCCCTCCCTCCTCCTCACAGCGCTACACGAAGGTTGGCACCCCGGCTTGTTTTCTTCTGTTGCATCTGTGGATTCACTATCGTGGTCTTTCATTCTCTTCTATCCCTTCGTAGGTGACAGCAAAGACTGTTTATTATATATTCGAAATTCGCAGTGTATACTTGCACAAGTGTTCATGTCGGTATACACATTTTATCTGACTACAAGCTCGTTTCATTACGTTGCGTCCAGTTTAACTAGTGATATATCAAAAGGTGAGTGACTATATTATAGGAACTTATGAGCAATGACTTCTCAGCGCTACCTTTGGGAAAATAAAGTGAAAACTCCCTTGTTGGAGTTTGCCATCCCATGCAGGTTAAGGGAGTGAAAATATTAGATTATATAAGAAATATAAGAAACTACATTGCATAATACCTGCCCTGCCATGAGGCGCTTGAACAAAAAGCACATTAACTGACAGATTCAGCCACTCCTAAAACTTCAGATGAGGTTTGACCATGTCTGGAGCTCTGCAAGACCCTTTGCAAATCCATCAGTTCTTATGGATAACTTTAAATGATGCTGCCTAGGTGAAAGGGTTTGAAAAAGTAGTTTATTTTACTATCTTTTTAAAGCTAACTCATGTTCTACGTTGTTATGCAATTTATATAACACTGCAAATGATTTGACCTTAGTGTAGAAGAGGTATCAACTATATTTCACATTGCATGCATGTGTTAATAATAGGATAGGAATACATGCAGTGCGCACAGTAGCATCGTTGATAGCACACAATAGCTCCGTTCACCCTGTCAAACTTTAAAGGGCGCTGTCATCCTCCTGGTGTGTCCTGGGCTTAGAGAGCTTCAAATGAATAAACATACTCGGAATAGCAAGTGGACAATGCATCTAGGGCGCGTGAACCTCGGGTCTGGATTTGATTGAGTAAACCGGGTTAAAGTGTGAGCTGCTCTAGCCTGAAAATGATGCAATACGAATGTTACCATTGTTACAACGTATTTGTATCAGAGCACACACTGACCTGCAACTTTAATTAGAAATGGGAACAATGATGAATTGATAGATGTATTGAAACACACAAGTGGCATGAGGCAAGGGTAGCTTCTCCGTTTATCAATATAAATAATCTTGACATCTATATGGATTTGGCCACAAAGGATAACAAGCATTTACAATGCAACGGTTTCGCCTTTGGAAAAGTTTGAGCTATCGGCATTGTGAATTACAAACTTTTTATTTATGTGTTGGTTTTGAAAACAGATAAATAAATGGCATTGTCATTTACAATGGCAATAGCTTAATCTCTCGCAAATGCGATTTGTATTGCATTTTCAATGCAATAGGTCACGTATTTAAGCAAGTTTATGCTATTGACATTGCAAATAATTCGTTTTATTTATGTTTCAAAAACCAAAACATAAATAAAAGGTCTCACACTGCTGTCTCTCACACTGCTGACTCTGCCTTGAACACACCCACTGCTGTCTCTCTCACACACACTGCTGTCTTTCTTACAGACACTGCTGTCTCTCATACACAATGTCTCTCACACTGAAGGTGTGGGTTGTTTCCAGCTCATCCCGGCTCCCCAGGTTTAAAAAAAAAAATCTGATACGATATAAAGGGCTTTAATGCTTTTGGGTCAAGTTCCCGATATAAAAAAAAATGAACAAAAAAAAAAGTTGCATTACCACCTAAACAGAAAACTCGCTACTACTAATATATGAGGAGGACACTACCAATTCTAGTAAACAAAAAAAACACCAACGCTCCAATTTAAACAGAAAATACACCCCCCCCCTTGCATGCAAATAGAAAACATACACGCTAATACAGCACACTTCCACTTATACGTAAACAGAGCACACACTACAGCTTGTATTTAACCAGAACACACACCACTTGATTGTGAACAGAAAACACACAACCACCAGAATGTAAAACAGAAAACACACAACCACCAGAATGTAAAACAGAAAACACACAACCACCAGAACGTAAACAAAATAAATACTGCCAATTGCGGCTAAACAGAAAACCCTACCATTTGACTGTGAACAGAAAACACTACCACTTGCACGTAAATAGAGGAAACACTACCACTGGCAACAAAATACAGAAAACACTACAACTCGCTTGATTGCCAACAGCAATCCTGAGGGCCCCGGGATTAAACACGTGCCAAGTTAGTGCTGGGTGAGTGACTGAGCGCAAAGATGGAAAAGTGAGGGGATAGATGGGCTGCTGGACTAGTGGGTGAGAGTATGAATGGATGAACAAGGTCTAATAAGTACAACTAGGAAGGAATATTAGGAAGGAAGGAAGGAAGGAGGGCTGGGGACGGCAGCAGCAGGTCAGCCGCCGCACGGGGGCAGAGACTACAGTGCAGGCCATGACAGTAAAATAGAGGCAGGAGTAGGACAACTCATGTCATTGAGAATCAGAAGCAGCAGCACGCCAAACTGAGGCAGCAGCACGCCGCCCGAGATAGAAGTGCAAAGACCGCAGCACAGTGCGTGCTCACTGAAATAGAAGCAGCACAGCCTGACTTTAGGCACAGGCGACACATTACAAAAATACAGACATTTAAAATACAGGGAGTACAAGCTAAAGCCTGACGACACTAAGCCCACGGATATCTGCACAGTGAGTGACCCAGGCACCACAAAGCAGTTCGCGGCGACTGTAACCAACGGAAATCTGTACAGTGAGCCGCACTAAAAGACAGAGGGACTGAGGGAGTAAGGTGCCTCATAGTGAAACTCAGAAGCAGTAACGCACTGCGTCACACAAAGCTCGAGGACAGTGGCACAAGGACTGTCACGGAAAGAGGCCGCATGGCAGTGCATCATGCACGCCGGTAAAACAGGCTGAACCTAGTCTGCCAATAAAATTCAGGCATATCAACACAACATCTGACACTAAAACCTAAGGGCAGCAGCGCCCGGCACCTAGTACCCAATGGCATCATCGTCTAACACTAAGCTCACAGACAACCCATCACCTAGGCCTAAGGCACAAATGTATAAAGACATTTTCTCCCACTAAAATTAAAGATCAGCATCACGTTGTTTGACATCACTACATCCACGCCGAGTCGCCTTCTCCCAGGAAGCAGCCAGCGGGCACGGCTGCGGGCAGCACAGACCGGTGACTGTAGCACCGCAGCACGGAGATCAGACGGGGGAGCGGCCCGCACTGCAGAGGCACAGGTCCTCGCCCTGCCGCAGACAGGGGCTGGTGCTCGGGTGATTGAAAGGGTGCCCACAGAGGGATATCAGGGTGCTGCGCCCACAGACCCCCGCCACAGGGCACGAGAAGCCAGCCCTAGGAGGCACCTCCCCGGGCGCACCTGCCACCAGCCCTCGGCCTCGCACAGCCCCGGACCCATCCTGAAAACTTCAACGGGAAATGGAAGATGAAGCACTCGGAGAACTTCGATGAGCTACTCAAGGCGCTAGGTGAGTGCACGCGGGAGTGGGGAGACCTCCCCTGAGTGGAGATGGGGTGTTGGGTGAGCCTTCGGGGGCGTCAGTCCTGCGTGAACAGTAGGTGGGCGCAATGGCAGTGGGTGAATTATCCTATCGGTCAGTATGTGGGCGACGACACAGCCCTCTCTTGCTGTGGGCGAGTGAGTTCTCCAGGTGAGTCGGCGGTGCAGTTGGTGAGTCATGGACATGGATGGGTGAGTTCTCCAGTTGTTGTGGGTGAGTCCCGTGGGAGGTGCGGGTATGTGCTGGTGCTGTGCTGCGTCCTATGGGAATGGGTGGTTGAGTTCTGTCGGTGCTGTGTGTGAGGCGTTTGGGAGTGGGAGGATGGGTTAAATTGGTACTTTGGGGTAAGTCCCAGTCCCTTGCGAGTGGGACGCTACGTTCTGGTGCCGTGGGGAGTCCAATGGAGAGGGTGGACGAAGACTCCTGTTGCTGTGGGTGAGTCCCGTGGGAGTGGGTGGATGGGTTCTATCGGAGCTGTGGGTGAGTTTCATTGGAGTGGGTGGGTGAGTCCTGACGCTGAGTGGGTGATGGAGTTTTATCGGATTTGTGGGTGAGTCCATTAGGAGTGGGAGGATGAGTTCTGGTGCCGTGGGGGAGTCCCCTGGGGGTGGGTGGATGGATTCTCCTCGTGCTCTGTGCGAGTCCCGTGGGAGTGGGTGGATGGGTTCCAGTCGTCTGCTTGTGTCCGCACCCAACATCCAGCACAATGGCTGCGGAGGGGTTGGGGGGGATTTGGTGGGGAAGCGCTGGAATGAGAGGCTGGGGGCATTAAAAAGAAAAGTTAAAAAAAAAAAAGAAAACTTACCTGACTGCCGACTTCAGAGTCTCTCTCTTGCCTGTTTTCGCTGATGGGCACAGCTGACTCGAGTTGCACGAACGGGAGGGGGCGGGAGAGAACACGGACGACGGGAGGGGGGCGGGAGAGAACACGGACGACGGGAGGGGACACGGACGACGGGAGGGGGGCGGGGGAGGACACGGGCTGCGGGAGTGGACGGCGGGAGGGGGCGGGAGTGGACACGGACGGCGGGAGGGGGCGGGAGGGGGCGGGAGTGGACACGGACGGCGGGAGGGGGCGGGAGGGGGCGGGAGTGGACACGGACGGCAGGAGGGGGCGGGAGAGGACACGGACGGCGGGAAACGTGCACAGGACAGCAAGGGGGCGGAAAGGCACACGGAGGGGGCGGGAATGGACAGCGCATCTGAATTCACTTTCAGTGAAAGGGGAGGGAACGGCAAAAAACGTAACTCCGCCCTGGGAAAAAATCTCCGGAACGCCCCCGAATCTGGTCCAGCCTTGATGGACAGATCCGGCACCCAATGGCTAGCCTCCATTTATGGAGCTAACCAATGAGAGCCGGGGGACGTTCCAGGAGTCCTTATTGACGACATAGGATTTCACCTGCGCTGAAGAGCTGCGCAGAGCGCAGCCTTCGGCAGGCGAAACCCAAAAACCTAACATTGCCCATGTACATGGAAGAAGCCATTTTCCCCAAAGTGTCTGCACCATTTTCTAGCCACTGCTTATTAGTCATTTGTAACAGGAGTTCAGAAGCTAATCTCACAGAATCCCTCCCACTCGCTTGAAAGCTTGAAAGCAATCTGCTTCCCCGCCCCCATTGGTGTTTCTGGCTTTTCTCACTCGCTAATGCGTTTTTTTCCCCTCCCACCCATCCTTTGATCTGCCTGTTGCCTCTCCGTCCTTCAAAGCCCCTCTCTGTCGACACAGTGGCATTGACAACACAGCAGATGGCAGCATAAAACTTATTCCTGGCCCACTGCTCTGTAATTACTGAAATGAAGGCCTTTGCTGTAACAATCCAATATCCATGCACACAGACATTGCATGTCGTCGGATAGGCCTACCGACCAGGCCAAAGTTAGATTATACACACATCCACTTTAATAATAAATAGATGCAGGGTCCGCACATCATTGTGAAGACGTGCATTAGGTCATCTGAATCAAAAATATACAAACATTCAAACATACAGGCTTTTATTTCTTCGCTTCGTGGTCCAACTTGCCGCTGGGTCTGAGATGCAGGAACTCCTCTTTTGCGCATGCGTCGGGTGGCCTTCTCATTAACCGTGTGACACATACCTACAGCCACAAAGTAGGATGGATGGATGTCTGGCTGTCGTGCTTTCTATCAGACACCCTACTGTATCTGCCTGCAGAGGCCACCTGACATGATGATCCCGGCAAGCTGACTGCGACATCCATGCAGGGTCCGAGGCTCACTTGATCAGGATGTGGCTCAACGGCTAGAGCGTACGACCTTGAAGATGGGGAACCGGGTTTGATCCCGGAGGGAAGATCAAACATCTTGTGATTCTGGACAAATCACTTATTTTCCCCGTGCCTAAAAATGAATGTGTCCGTCTGTATACACACATCCACTTTAATAATAAATAGATGCAGGGGCCGCACATCACTGTGAAGACGTGCATTAGGTCATCCAAATAAAAAATATATAAACATTCAAACATACAGGCTTTTATTTCTTTGCGACGTGGTCCAACTTGCCGCTGGGTCTGAAATGCAGGAACGCCTCTATTGCGCATGCGTCGGGTGTCCTTCTCATTAACTGTGTGACACATACCTACAGCCTCAAAATAGATTGGATGGATGTCTGGCTGTCGTGCTTTCTATCAGACACCCCACTGTATCTGTCTGCAGAGGCCGCCTGACATGATGATCCCGGCAAGCTGACTGCGACATCCATGCAGGGTCCGAGGCTCACTTGATCAGGATGTGGCTCAACAGCTAGAGCGGACGACTTTGAAGATGGGGAACCGGGTTCGATCCCGGCGGGAGACTCAAACATCTTCTGATTCTGGACAAATCACTTATTTTCCCCGTGCCTAAAAATTAATGTGTCTGTCTGTAATGTAACTGGTGCTCACCTAAAGCGCTCTGATACCTACGGGTTGAGTTTACGCGTGGAGGGCTTCTACATAATATTTGTCTCTAACAGCCCTTCCGATGCCAACCACTGGGGGTAAACGGCACTGTCTGCACAAGCCTCTCCGGCAGCCTCAGCCTGATGATGTCACTCACGAGGCCATCCTACATCATTAATGTCTGTCATTAATTCATACGTGTAGCATGTACCATTAAGCCTCTCAACCAAGCATGAATGCACTATTGATTGCATGCACCAGCTGTATCTGGAAGGGGCGGATCTTCATGTTTAGGTCTCGTATAGAGCCGCGCATGCATTAAAACTTATTAGAGACCACATTTTAGATGTGTTGTAGATCAAAAAGTTTGTACTTACAGGACTATAAGTAAGAAATTTGCGTGTTTATGCACCGCTGGCAGCATTTCAAAACACATAAATAAAAGGCATTGTCATTTACAGTGGCAATAGCTCAAACTCTCACAAATGCGAGACCTATTGCATTGCAAATGCTTGTTTGTGGGGGAGTTCACAGGGTACACATTTGTGCTTTATTTACTCCCTTCTTTCTGATAACATTCTTTTATCTTACCACACCCCCTGATTCCATTGCTCCTATAAAAACAATTTCCCCCTATCTACTTGATCACCCTTACTGGCACTTTTTTGCTCTCTAATCTAACAATGACCCACAGTGAACTTCCCTCACTTTCAAAACACCTGATAAGTCGAGATCCAATTCTTTTAAAATTATTTTCTCACCTAACTTTTCTGACTATGCAGCTAAAAACGCCAAACATAAAATATTAGGAGAAATCCTTGAAACTCTGACTGTCTACCAATATTTCTATGCCTGGACAGGAAAATTCAAAACTGACCTTCTACTCTGCACATCTAAAACAACCAGGTGTGTGGTTTCTCTAAGTGATTCTCTGAATATCTCACTACTATCAACATAACCTACAGGTGAGTAGCTCCCTCAGCAAATTTTAATTGCAGTTTGTCCAATTTTATCTTTAAAAATGACAAGAGCGTGATCAAATCGACTAAGGCATACATGTCGTTGTTTTTGCTTTACTCTATCAAGCAGTCAGCCCATATTCCAATTCTGCTTCTTCTCACCACAACAGCCTAACTTTTAGGGGTTGGCCTATCATGCATAATTTCCTGGAGTGCAATTACTGCAAAATGACATGTAATTACGTTTAATTACACAAAATGCGTTTCATACTCAAACAATTACCAGAACGGTCCATTTAGGTGAAATTCAACATATACATTTAATTTCAAGTTGACTTTCGCTTGCTCACATTCAAAACGCTACCACTCACATTTGGATAGGTAGTTTTGCCCTCAAAAATTACACAAACGTTCCACTCAGGTAAGAAATCGCCCAGTTAAAGGAACTATTGCTTATGTTCAAAACACTGCTGTTTGCGTTTGGATTTGTAGTCTTGTGCTAAAAAACGAAATGTAAAAAATGTAACTGAAATGCACTTGGGTTAAAAAATTACCCAATGCTACACCTCAGGTTAAACTTTCTCCCCGAATGTACAAGATGTGGCATAATGGTGTTTTCTCGGTAGGTCTGTGTAATATTTGTTTTGCGTCTGGTTTTCAGGATGCTGACATAGGATTTTTCTACATTTGATGAATTACTATGGAGAACGTTCTAGTTCATTTAGTTGAATTTTGTCCTTGGTTAATGGTGTTATATAATGCCTGTTGGTTTGGTTGGCTTGCTTTGGACATACAGGGTCTCATTACAAGTGGTTCGGTTAACTGCGATATGCATATAACCCATATATTACCATTAGGAATTTGGCAGCTAACATGGTACTCCCACAGTTTTCTCCCAATGTATTTTGCAGGTGCGGCTTCTCTGTAATGGCATCGGAGTTCCGCCCACTACTCGGAGCCAACAGATAAATAAAATGATAATTACTAATCATTTTATTTTTCACTTACTGAGGCTGAGTCGATGCAAGTCTAGGGTGGGGCGGGACCGGGCCATCGGCGTGGACAGCAGCAGGGAGGATTGGTGGGCACTTGTAATGTGCATATCAGTCTGGCCGGCTGTCTTAGACCGGCCAAACCGCATGCACACTTATATTTGTCCAACTCAGCTGTGTTACACAGCTGGGTGAAGAAAAGGCTTAGGCTCCCTGTGCCTGAGCGAGCATCAAACCAGCCTTCTCAGGCCAATCCCGGTGCTTCTCTCACGCGAGGTATAGCACGAGAGCAGCATCTGGATTTGGTGGGGACCCCCTGCTGTGTTGCCCATGGACTACTGGGAGGAGAGGAGCACTGAGGCGACTGACAGCATCTGGGGCAGGTAAGTATTTTTTTATATTTAGTCATAAATCCCCTGACTCCCTGCACCACCCCACCATACTTTACATTGGCGGCAGCCGTAACTGGTATTTCTGCAGGTTTATGGGCAGGTCAAACCTGCTAAAAGTTATCAGGAGAAACATTTCCTATAATTACAGAGACTTGCATGTATTGCTGCATTATGTACCCATTCTGAGGGACAAACTTATGATTGGGAGTTATTTATCAGACCCGATAAATTCCAACCTAACAGTTTTAGATTTTATCCAGTCTGATCAATTCTATCCTATTCTATTCTTTTCAACTTGTTTTTTTTGGAGCGCATGGCTTCCATATCTAGGCTTTCCAGTGCTAATTCATCAATTGATCAATCAATATAAGTGCAAACACTAATCTTCTAATGGTGAAGGCCAAAGAGTTCTGTCTCCAGAACCTTATATTTCACAGCTGAATCCAGTATAGCGGTAGAGATTATTTGGATCTTCATATTGAGTCAAAAGTTCCATGGCACAGTGTCCACGTGACAGCCTTCTCTTGGATTAATCATTCTAGCAGAACTGTGTATGTTTTGATACAGGAGTGCTGTGTAATGTGTCTCCTGACCAGTGCTCAAAATAATATGGCATGTTGCACACCAACAGAGTGCTAGATCATATTGGGGTGTTGGAGTCCTCTGAAAGTGGCACTCTTTTTAATGAGCGCAGCTGCTGCCCGTGGAGGGAGTTGGGGTGGGGCAGAGAGGTGGGGCGGTGGGTGATAAAAACGGGCATATGGACATTTGGAGGTAAGTAAACAATTTAATTAATAAAATACATTTCGTAGCGTGCCCTGCATCGCAAAATGCACAGCGCGCGCTACGAAATTTGTTTTAATAATTAAATTGTTTACTTACCTCCAAATATCCATATGCTGGTTTTAATGAGCTCCTACCATCGCCAAACAACTTTTAAAATGCTGGTGGCAGCTGAACATATCAGGGTCCGATGTCAAAGAAGTTGGTGTCTATTAACAGCAACATGCTTTACTTAATTTAAAAACTAAATGTTGGATATGTACGTAGGTTTCAGAAAGATAAGTTACCATTGTGTCTCAAGATGCCCTCTGGAATGGCAGCCCCTCTATAGAGCTGAATCTGTCCAAGCTGTAAGCAAATGAAGTCTTCCTGCTTCATTTTTGGGTCGCCAACAAGAGGAAAGATTGAAAGACAATTTGGCTAATGGAAATATCATCCGTCTTATTCCACGAACGCCTTGGTCAAGTAGTAGGTTCTAAAACTCCTTGACATCCTTAATATTGATGGAAAAGATGAATCTTTAATATAAGCAATCTAAAAGCAAACTAGGTATGAGGTTGGCTGGCCCCAGCATTAAATAAGTCCACTTTATTGTATAGAGATGAACAACATAACTTGATTTTCACAAATGTCCTGCAATGGTCCTGCTTTCTCGCAGGGGGCAGCATGATTCAGAATTGTGGTTTATTTACTCCTTTCGTCTTTCTGACACCAAACTTTAAACTTATCACATTCTCTGACTCCATTGTTCCTGTAAAAAACATATTTTTCCTTACCTGATGGACCACCCTTAACATCATGTTTTCTTTCTAATCTAACAATGACCCATATTGAACTTCCCTAACTTTCCAAACCTGATGAAGTCAGAGACAATTCCCTTAAAATATTTACCCACCTAACTTCCCTGACTATGCAACTAAAAAACATCTTAAGAGAATTCCTTGAAACTCTGATTATGGCTGACCAATACTGACCAATATCTCTATGGCTGTATGGGAAAATTAAAAACTGACCTTCTACTCTACACATTTAACACAACCAGGTGGGTGGATTCTCCAAATGATTCTCTGAATATCTCCCTGCTATCAACATAACCTACAAGTGAAAGCTACCAGTAGCTCCCTCAACAAGTTTTAACTGTAATTGATCCAATTATGGGCTAGATGTAGATGGGCTAATACCAGTCGATAATGGTCGCAAATTGGTAAATTTCCCATTACTGACCGGTATTTAGCCCTTTGAGATGTAGGAGGCTGGATTTAAGGATTCGGTAATTTACCGATTCGATATTTTAAGGAATCGGTAAAATGCCTATTCCTTAATTTAAGGAATCGGTAAATTACCAAATCCTTAAATCCTATGTAAGGAGCACTCAAGTGAGTGCATTATTGGTTTAAGGATTCGTTATTTACCACCAACTACAAGTTGGTGGGAAATACCGAATACCTTTTAAAAAGCAAATTTGTGCTTTTTTAAAAGTGCCATGTGGCAGACATACATGCCCTTAGGGCATGTATGTGCGCCACATGTGCACATGTGCACACATGCACGATTCAGGGGTGCAACAGGGTGTCAATTTGACACCCTGCCACCCCTGAATATGTTCCCCCTATTACCGATTCGGTATTTACCGCATCGGTAATAGTGAATGGAAAGGTATTCCTTATTACCGATTCACTAAATACCGAATCGGTAATAACAATTATTACCAAATCGGTAAAATGTACTGATTGTTTACCTACATTCTATTTACCGATTCTTAAATACCGAATAGGTAAAATTCGGTATTTAGGAATCGGTAAATAGAAATTACCTACATCTAACCCTATATCTTTAATAATGGAAAGATCGTGACCAAATCAACTGATTCATACATAGTATTGTTGCTTGACTCTATCAAGCACATTCCAATTTGACTACTTCTCACTACAACAGCCTATCTTCTGGGGTGGGTCTAACACATATGATTTCCTGTAGATCAATTACCGCAAAATGAATTAAAATTAAGTTTAATTACACAAAATGCATTTCAAACTCAAAAAATTACCCTAATAGTCTAATAGAGTAAAGTTCAACTTGGAAATTTAATTTCAAGTTGATATACCAGTTGCTCACGTTCAAAACACTACCACTCACATTTGGATTTTTAGTTTTGCCTCAAATATTACACAAATGGTCCACTAGGGTAACAAATTAACCTGACATTTTTGTTAACAGCCCACGTTAAAGGAACTGCTGGTTACTTTCAAAACACAAAAAAATTACCCAATCGTAAATCTCGGGTTAAACTTTCTCCTCGAAATTGTTTGATGTTGTGTAATGGCGTATTCTCTGTAAATCTGTATACATTTTGTTACACAAAGTTATCAAAATGACGCTATTTGCTGCAACACAATTATTACAATTTTGTCCAGGCTACTATTTTCCAATGCTCCTTCTTCTCATTTTATCACACTGTATACCTCGCCTCCCAAATAATGCTTTGTGGTTACCTCCTCATTCACATCTTTGGGAAGCTCTAAAAATAATTCACAATGCCATCTTTTTATGTTCAAACATTTTACAATCCACCTCCAATTCTTCGTCTCAATCTCTCATGCTAATTCCACCCCACCTTCTCCACCTGAAGTGTCGATTGCTGAAGCACCTCAATTTCTCTCTGACTGACCTCGGCGGACCCTGGCTGACCCAACCCTAATCTCAATTCCTCTCCCTTCTCTCCCTCCCAAATTTCATCTCTCTGACTTTGTCAATGCTTACCTTATCAGAAAGTGTTGATCTGCAGGAACGGTGAAAAACAAAGTGAATTGAAAAACATGCTAAAAACAATGCACCAAAAGGCTTTCCTTTGCCTTTCTATCATTAGATTTATACAGTGTACATAATTAAAATTACATCAGCAATATAACCAGTAAAAATGAATACATAATAAAATATCAACTGTATAATTTTGACACATAAATTGTCTAAGAAACAAACCACAATCCAGTTTAAATAAATAACAAGTGCCCTGCATGAGAATACAACATGTTATGCTCATAGGCAAAGTCCGTAAATTATGCACCTGACATACACGGTTGCTACTAACTTAAAATAACATGTCAGTGCAATGTGCGCAAAGTAAAAGCTCAAAAGCAATAAGGCAATGTGCAAATATATAATAACACCAGACGCTCGTACCTGCTTTGCCACAGACACCAGTGGAGCCGTGAGGGCAACTGCGGATTAGCGGAGCTCTTACCGGGAGGCAGCCCGGACCGGACTTCACTATCCAGCAGGCGCTGGGGCAGCAGCGCGCCCGTGACGCCACACAAGCGCCCGGAGGCGCGAGTAAAAGGCTGACCCCCGCGAGCATAGTGGGGAACACCAGACACTCGTACCTGCTTTGCCACAGACACCAGTGGAGCCGTGAGGGCAACGGCGGATTAGCGGAGCTCTTACCGGGAGGCAGCCCGGAGCTGACTTCACTACCCAGCAGGCGCTGGGGCAGCAGCGCGCCCGTGACGCCACACAAGCGCCCGGAGGCGCGAGTAAAAGGCTGACCCCCGCGAGCATAGTGGGGAACACCAGACGCTCGTACCTGCTTTGCCACAGACACCAGTGGAGCCGTGAGGGCAACGGCGGATTAGCGGAGCTCTTACCGGGAGGCAGCCCGGACCGGACTTCACTACCCAGCAGGCGCTGGGGCAGCAGCGCGCCCGTGACGCCACACAAGCGCCCGGAGGCGCGAGTAAAAGGCTGACCCCCGCGAGCATAGTGGGGAACACCAGAGGCTCGTACCTGCTTTGCCACAGACACCAGTGGAGCCGTGAGGGCAACGGCGGATTAGCGGAGCTCTTACCGGGAGGCAGCCCGGACCGGACTTCACTACCCAGCAGGCGCTGGGGCAGCAGCGCGCCCGTGACGCCACACAAGCGCCCGGAGGCGCGAGTAAAAGGCTGACCCCCGCGAGCATAGTGGGGAACACCAGACGCTCGTACCTGCTTTGCCACAGACACCAGTGGAGCCGTGAGGGCAACGGCGGATTAGCGGAGCTCTTACCGGGAGGCAGCCCGGACCGGACTTCACTACCCAGCAGGCGCTGGGGCAGCAGCGCGCCCGTGACGCCACACAAGCGCCCGGAGGCGTGAGTAAAAGGCTGACCCCCGCGAGCATAGTGGGGAACACCAGACGCTCGTACCTGCTTTGCCACAGACACCAGTGGAGCCGTGAGGGCAACGGCGGATTAGCGGAGCTCTTACCGGGAGGCAGCCCGGACCGGACTTCACTACCCAGCAGGCGCTGGGGCAGCAGCGCGCCCGTGACGCCACACAAGCGCCCGGAGGCGCGAGTAAAAGGCTGACCCCCGCGAGCATAGTGGGGAACACCAGACGCTCGTACCTGCTTTGCCACAGACACCAGTGGAGCCGTGAGGGCAACGGCGGATTAGCAGAGCTCTTACCGGGAGGCAGCCCGGACCGGACTTCACTACCCAGCAGGCGCTGGGGCAGCAGCGCGCCCGTGACGCCACACAAGCGCCCGGAGGCGCGAGTAAAAGGCTGACCCCCGCGAGCATAGTGGGGAACACCAGACGCTCGTACCTGCTTTGCCACAGACACCAGTGGAGCCGTGAGGGCAACGGCGGATTAGCGGAGCTCTTACCGGGAGGCAGCCCGGACCGGACTTCACTACCCAGCAGGCGCTGGGGCAGCAGCGCGCCCGTGACGCCACACAAGCGCCCGGAGGCGCGAGTAAAAGGCTGACCCCCGCGAGCATAGTGGGGAACACCAGACGCTCGTACCTGCTTTGCCACAGACACCAGTGGAGCCATGAGGGCAACGGCGGATTAGCGGAGCTCTTACCGGGAGGCAGCCCGGAGCTGAATTCACTACCCAGCAGGCGCTGGGGCAGCAGCGCGCCCGTGATGCCACACAAGCGCCCGGAGGCGCGAGTAAAAGGCTGACCCCCGCGAGCATAGTGGGGAACACCAGACGCTCGTACCTGCTTTGCCACAGACACCAGTGGAGCCGTGAGGGCAACGGCGGATTAGCGGAGCTCTTACCGGGAGGCAGCCCGGACCGGACTTCACTACCCAGCAGGCGCTGGGGCAGCAGCGCGCCCGTGACGCCACACAAGCGCCCGGAGGCGCGAGTAAAAGGCTGACCCCCGCTAGCATAGTGGGGAACACCAGACGCTCGTACCTGCTTTGCCACAGACACCAGTGGAGCCGTGAGGGCAACGGCGGATTAGCGGAGCTCTTACCGGGAGGCAGCCCGGACCGGACTTCACTACCCAGCAGGCGCTGGGGCAGCAGCGCGCCCGTGACGCCACACAAGCGCCCGGAGGCGCGAGTAAAAGGCTGACCCCCGCGAGCATAGTGGGGAACACCAGACGCTCGTACCTGCTTTGCCACAGACACCAGTGGAGCCGTGAGGGCAACGGCGGATTAGCAGAGCTCTTACCGGGAGGCAGCCCGGACCGGACTTCACTACCCAGCAGGCGCTGGGGCAGCAGCGCGCCCGTGACGCCACACAAGCGCCCGGAGGCGCGAGTAAAAGGCTGACCCCCGCGAGCATAGTGGGGAACACCAGACGCTCGTACCTGCTTTGCCACAGACACCAGTGGAGCCGTGAGGGCAACGGCGGATTAGCGGAGCTCTTACCGGGAGGCAGCCCGGACCGGACTTCACTACCCAGCAGGCGCTGGGGCAGCAGCGCGCCCGTGACGCCACACAAGCGCCCGGAGGCGCGAGTAAAAGGCTGACCCCCGCGAGCATAGTGGGGAACACCAGACGCTCGTACCTGCTTTGCCACAGACACCAGTGGAGCCATGAGGGCAACGGCGGATTAGCGGAGCTCTTACCGGGAGGCAGCCCGGAGCTGAATTCACTACCCAGCAGGCGCTGGGGCAGCAGCGCGCCCGTGATGCCACACAAGCGCCCGGAGGCGCGAGTAAAAGGCTGACCCCCGCGAGCATAGTGGGGAACACCAGACGCTCGTACCTGCTTTGCCACAGACACCAGTGGAGCCGTGAGGGCAACGGCGGATTAGCGGAGCTCTTACCGGGAGGCAGCCCGGACCGGACTTCACTACCCAGCAGGCGCTGGGGCAGCAGCGCGCCCGTGACGCCACACAAGCGCCCGGAGGCGCGAGTAGAAGGCTGACCCCCGCGAGCATAGTGGGGAACACCAGACGCTCGTACCTGCTTTGCCACAGACACCAGTGGAGCCGTGAGGGCAACGGCGGATTAGCGGAGCTCTTACCGGGAGGCAGCCCGGACCGGACTTCACTACCCAGCAGGCGCTGGGGCAGCAGCGCGCCCGTGACGCCACACAAGCGCCCGGAGGCGCGAGTAAAAGGCTGACCCCCGCTAGCATAGTGGGGAACACCAGACGCTCGTACCTGCTTTGCCACAGACACCAGTGGAGCCGTGAGGGCAACGGCGGATTAGCGGAGCTCTTACCGGGAGGCAGCCCGGACCGGACTTCACTACCCAGCAGGCGCTGGGGCAGCAGCGCGCCCGTGACGCCACACAAGCGCCCGGAGGTGCAAGTAAAAGGCTGACCCCCGCGAGCATAGTGGGGAACACCAGACGCTCGTACCTGCTTTGCCACAGACACCAGTGGAGCCGTGAGGGCAACGGCGGATTAGCGGAGCTCTTACCGGGAGGCAGCCCGGACCGGACTTCACTACCCAGCAGGCGCTGGGGCAGCAGCGCGCCCGTGACGCCACACAAGCGCCCGGAGGCGCGAGTAAAAGGCTGACCCCCGCGAGCATAGTGGGGAACACCAGACGCTCGTACCTGCTTTGCCACAGACACCAGTGGAGCCGTGAGGGCAACGGCGGATTAGCAGAGCTCTTACCGGGAGGCAGCCCGGACCGGACTTCACTACCCAGCAGGCGCTGGGGCAGCAGCGCGCCCGTGACGCCACACAAGCGCCCGGAGGCGCGAGTAAAAGGCTGACCCCCGCGAGCATAGTGGGGAACACCAGACGCTCGTACCTGCTTTGCCACAGACACCAGTGGAGCCGTGAGGGCAACGGCGGATTAGCGGAGCTCTTACCGGGAGGCAGCCCGGACCGGACTTCACTTCCCAGCAGGCGCTGGGGCAGCAGCGCGCCCGTGACGCCACACAAGCGCCCGGAGGCGCGAGTAAAAGGCTGACCCCCGCGAGCATAGTGGGGAACACCAGACGCTCGTACCTGCTTTGCCACAGACACCAGTGGAGCCGTGAGGGCAACGGCGGATTAGCGGAGCTCTTACCGGGAGGCAGCCCGGACCGGACTTCACTACCCAGCAGGCGCTGGGGCAGCAGCGCGCCCGTGACGCCACACAAGCGCCCGGAGGCGCGAGTAAAAGGCTGACACCCCTCTCGCCCCGCGAGTCGCGCCCGCGGGAGAGCCCGTGGCGAAGCCTGGGCAAAGGGTGGGCCCTCTGAGGCCCTCAGAGGTCAGCAGTGGTCGGGCGGGCCTCCCCTCTAACATCCCCTGTGAGAGGTGAGCATTCCAGCAAGTTATTAAAATGGGTGATTGTAACGCCATTAGTAACATCACAGTTTTCGCCACTCAGGGCGCTGAAACCTCTGTATCTCTGATTACATCTTTCGAGACATTGATAGATACTGCATTCAATGAAATTGCCGAAACCGAGAGGAGGTTTTCTATGGGTTCAAGTACTATTAACAGATCAAGATCAAGCGCAATAAGTGCAACTGGTAATCTAAGTGGTAACATGCACATAACCCCTGAAGTCATCGTGGTTAAACCACCCCATTCTGCTGCCAGTGTGCCCATTGTCCATGAAGATGAAAATACTATTGTGTATACTGCCCCAGTTGTAGCTCCTGACCCTACCTCATTACCATCAACTATTGAGGTCACTGAGATTACTAAGAACACAGGAGCTAAGCGTAAAAGGGGCCCAGCGAAATTGACATTCAACAAAAGGAAGCAGCCCCCTAGGAGTGCCAATCAACCGACACCACAAAGTATGTGGAGCAGGGGTAAGAAACAGAAGCAAAAGCAATACATAGTATCCGTGCAGGACCAACCCCACCTGGATGACGTTGTAGTTATAGACAATGATGGTTCTAATTCAGTGTCTATTTCCACTCAAACCGAACTCCTCAATGTAAATGGCTACAACCCAAAATCAGAGGGGAATCTAATTGAGACTATCACGGATACAATAAGTAAGCAACTTGAAGGTCAAATGATCAAACAATTTAATAATATTTTTAAAAGACTTGATAGACTGGAAAATTTAATCAAAAATGTTGATGCCAAGAGTAAAGGTTCAGTTTGTTTGGATAAACTAAGAGGTGAACGCCTGCTAAAAGACTTGGAATCCACCACTCGTGCGTTAACTAGCGGCGATCATATTACAAATAGGGCTGAGGAACCTAAGGTTGCCACTAACTTACCCACGACTATAACATCTGTGGCGACTACAAGCGTAAGGGAAAGTAATCCCTCTGTTTCCTTGAATAAATCTCCTTTGCCTCCCATTGTTGTCACTAGTGCCCTAAAAACTAATCCAAACAGTAACCCTCCTATAAGCACTACAACGCAGAAGACGTCCATAAATTCCAGCCAACGCCAACGTTACAATAAGACTCCTGACGAAGACACCAGGCCTTTTAAACATCAAGGCCCTGCCTTACATCTACCACCTGAGGCGTGTCCCTACGTCTTGGTTCTGGCTGGCATTCCACCCCTTAGGGAAGGGCAAGGAGAATCGTGGGTCCAATTGCATAATAAATGTATCGACTGGCTAGCTAAGTACAAGGGGGTGGGTTATGATATTTCTAAAGAAATTATATCCACACGCCGAGTAACTTGGGTAGGTCCTCTGTTTAAAAATATTAATGGGGACTGCATTGTAGTTAACTTTAGGAACCCGGGCACTGCGAAATTTCTGTTGAACAAAAATTCTGCTCAACATGGCCCACCCACTGTGGTGACTCCTCTATCGTTAAATTACTTTTATCGTCCCCCACACAAAATGATGCAGCCACCACCTGTATTCCCTCTACATAACAGGTTCTCAATACTCTATGACCAGGGAACACTGGATTGACTGTCCCCTACTATTGTAGAACCTGTCCCTGTGAGTCCAGTTCTTGATCACACAGTGGGAACATCATCTGAGGCACCATTGTTAACATCTAAAACTTCTTTACTTGAAACATTATGTGAACAACAGGGGCTTTTTACAATCACACCCTCCCCAGGAATTGACCAGGGCCTTTGCTCGAAGCCAGATAAAAATTTGTCAATCCTTAGCTGGAACATTGCTGGCCTGAAGGCTAAAATGGAGATTACATCCTGGAAGGATTGGGTTAATTGCCACGACGTACTAATGTTCCAAGAAACCTGGTGCACCGATGATTTGTTACTTGAGGGGTACAGCTGTCATAATAGGATTGTTTTGGCCCCCCCTTTAGGCCGCCCTAGTGGGGGCTTATCTATCTGGGTCAAAATAGCTGCAGAAGTTAAAGTCGACACACTCCAAACCGACTCACCAAGCTTCATGGCATTATCATATACTCAAAAGACAAGGCTATGTCTGATCAATTTTTACAATAACGACTTTTTGTCCCAACCTAATTGTAATTTTATTGTTTTATTCGATTTTATCGAAAGAATTATGGATGGACAGAAATATGGGGAATTTGACGGCATCTGTTTAGGAGGGGATTTCAATGCCCATATACATTCTAGAAATCCCCCATGTAGGAGAGGAACAGAACTGTCAAATCTCCTTGCAACTAGAGATCTTGTAAATTGCATGGAGCACGCTGGCAGGGAAAGTAGCGTTGCCCCCTTTCCAACTTTCATTGGTCATGGGAGTGGTACTACAATCGATTATGTATTTGTTTCACCTCCTGTTGCAAATGTTCTAACGAAGGCGGAAGTTGTCTGCAAAGTATATAGCGACCATTACCCTATCGTAATTCACCTATTACTTATGAGGGGTAAGCGTACACAAAACGAAATAGGTGCAAGAAACTTGGAGGTTTCAACAGATAAATTGAGGGTAATTTGGAGGGGCGTGGATCATAGGGGAATCCTGGCAAACGTCATTAAAAAACACCCAGCTCTGATTGAAAACTGTCTTACTACTGGTGTTCATGGGGGTAATATAATTACATCATTTACTGAACTCTGCTCTGTAATAAAAAGTGAGATCTCCAAACCAGTTTTAAGGAAATCTGAGGAAACACCCAGATGGTTTGATGCTGCTTGTTCCAAGGCATGTAAGTATGAGCCCTGGGTAACCCGGGGCTGCTAGTTGCACAGCTAATGGGCAGAGCGCCTTTGCAGTTTCAACGAAATTTTAACACATATATTCAAATGCTCAAGTTAACATTTATTTTCTCAAAAAATAATCTAATATTTTTACTCATGAACAGTATATATCAAAAATAATTATGTACATTCATGTTATTTCAAACTTTTCATATTCAAAACATGTAGCATTTGAAAATATTATCACATCATATTTTCAATACAGATAAAGTAGTAATAGCGATTCATCAATTAGTGCAATTCAAATTCACAAACAAAAACCCAATGCATTTCGGGTGCATCTAGCTCCCTTCTTCAGGGGATCAAACGTGTCCAAACAGAATTCAAAAATCGGCTTTCAAAGGTCCATAAGTGCCTTAAATCTCTCAGATTGCTGATTCAACAGGATCTAGAATACAACAACATACCGAATTGTAATGAATAATTACATATGTACAAAATATCATATCGCAAAAAAGCTTACTGAAGTGAACACTGAGGGAAAACAACATATAGTCCACACCACCATAATGCACCCGTGCTGTTTAAGTACAATCCTGGAAATAAGAAAACAGTGAAAGCCAGCCCTTTATACTGAGAAATAAAAGAAGGAATATGTGCATTCTCTAGGGTAAAAAGAAAATAGAAGAAAGAAGAAAGCTCCCTGTCATGCCATCCTAAAACAACGTGTTAGTGTCAATCGAACCTAGTTAATTACTGTGCTCAACAGTAGACCCTCACTCCAAACAAATGTACTATCAATTCAAAAATTACGTACAGACTTATGAACAACTGCTATGCTCATATTGCGACTCCAGCAGAACACTCCCTCTTTGATCCAACACCTGAACGGTAAACAAATACCAATCAAAAACCTCTTCCTTACGAACTCCTATGAACCCTAGTTACATTCGGACTGTGTAACGAGTCTTACCGCCACTTGTAGATGCGGGTCCACTCGACGTTCAAGGAAAGTCGCCCTGCTGCGTTCTATTTAAAGAGAAACTATTGGTGAGTGAGGTGTTACGCGGCTGCCTCGCCTGCTAAAAATCTCATTTCGCCATTCTCGCTCTAACCTGGCGCCTCCAACGTCGGCGTCCTGAATGGTTTCTCTTCGCGAGTCCGCCCTGCATGTCACATGGTGCGGAACTCGCCCGTTGTTTACTACCTAAACAAACACAAAGGAGGGACTACCTCCACCCGACAGGGATACTCCTCATTTGAAATGGCGAACCATAACTTACTGGCTACTACATACTGTAGACGGTTACTGCACTATTTTTGAACCACAATTCTTATTGTTAAGTTATTTCCTCATTCTTAAATTAATTAAACCGCTGTGGTATAAACTTGTATGTGTAATGAAGAGTGAAAACTCTCACCTAATTTCAAAAAAGTCGCACTGTGCGCAAAAGGTGAATATGAGGGAAACCACTGTGTAAAAAAAACGTATATATAGAAATTATTGTGAAATGTGGAGCAAAAGCGTAAAAGCTCAAATTTCATAAGTAGTGAGACGCCTCTCTGTTACAGGCTCTTCCATATCATGTGCAACCAAAGATGGAAATTAGAGAAAAGTAGAAAAAGTGAGGGAGGGGAACATAAAATGAATTTAAATTTAAAGACTCAGTGTTCCTTCTTACAATCTAACGTACGTACTATTTAGTTGTTTAAAGAAAACACACTAGTTCATAATGGTCATTTAAACCATTCGGATGAATTGTTCCCAAAAATTTTATCCAATGTGTTTCCCTTCTGGCTAGAAGTGTGTGCAAATCCAATCCTGGGGAGCGCTCTATGCGTTCTAGAACTGTGTACCTTAATTGAGGAATTGTGTGACTTGCTTCTACCCAATGTCTGGCCAGTGGGGAAGTTGTGGTACGGTTCCTGATTCTGCTTTTATGCTCTACCATACGGGTCTTTACTTTACGACTTGTGCGTCCTACGTACACTAATCCGCAGGGACACTTAATCGCGTATACAACTCCTTCTGTGTTGCAGTCTGCATTGTGTCTTAACTTGATGCTCACCCCTGTATGCGGGTGGGGAAATTGATCTCCTGTGATGACGTTACCACATTGTCCGCAGTTATAACATTTCATCATGCCCCTCTCTCTTTGTCGGGTGGTTTTTTTTGGAGGTTTCAAGAGTTCCCTTAAATTCTTAGTTCTAGTGTGTGCAAAAAGGGGGCTGCCATGGAAAACTGTTTTAAAGTCAGGTTCATTTTCAATCAGTTCCCACCGGTTCCTGATTGCAGTTTTGATTTGTGTTGCTTGTGTAGAATTCTTGAGAACAAATACCTCACGTTGCATGGGAATTTTTTCTTTAGGCGTTAAAAGTTCATCGCGTGTTTTCGTTGAGGTAACCTGTGCAGCTTGACTAAGTATTTTTTCTGGGTAACCCCGCTCTTTATATTGTTGTATCTGTTTTGTGATTTCTTCCTGAGTCCGTGAATCATCTGATGTTATTCTCTTGATTCGCATCATCTGCGAAATCGGAAGATGTTTTTTCAGGCTATATGGGTGAGCACTCGAGAAAAGCAGTGCATTATTCACGTCAGTTGGCTTCCTGTATACAGACGTCGATAAGCCTGTGGGTGTTTTACTCAATTCAATATCCAAAAAATGGATCTTCTCTTTTTCAATGTTGTGTGTGAATTGAATACGGGGGTTACAATCGTTCAGTTTGCAAATACTCTCTTCCAATTCGTCTCTGGTACCTGTCCAAATAACCAGAATGTCATCTATATACCTCAAGAAAACTGCTGCATGTTGCTTCCACATCTCATTAGAAAGTATATATTGTTCCTCGAAATAAGCCATATAGGTGTTGGCGTACGATGGGGCTCCGGGAAAACCCATTGCTGTTCCGGTACGTTGTATGAAAAAGTTATCCATCCAAACAAAATAGTTATTGTAGAGAGCAAAATGTAGTAGTTCCAGTAAGAATACTGATTTCTCATGATCAATTTCAGAGTTTAATAATCGCCATTCTATTGCCTCCATTCCTTCTTTGTGTGCGATAGAGGTGTAAAGAGCGACTACATCAATTGTGCAGAGCCAGATGTCATTAGCAAAGAGATGTTTTTGGGATTCCAGTTTCAGTAAACAGTCTGTAGTGTCTTTAACGTATGTCTTCCAGGATTGGACCAACGGTTGTAGGTAAAAGTCAAGATAGTATCCAAGAGGTTCGTGGATGGATCCGCACCCTGCTACTATCGGTCGGAAAGGTGGCTGAGTTCTGTGTTTATGCACCTTTGGTAGCATGTACAAAGTCGGAATCTTAGGTGCAGAGTTGAAAAGAAATTTCCTTGTGTTTACATCTATGATGTCAGATTCTAATGCTCTAGACAGAAACTCGTCCAATACTCTCAGCAACTCATTTGTAGGGTCTTGTTCCAATGGCAGGTAAGTATCTTTATCTTGAATGTGTTCCATCACGCTCTTGTTGTAAAAATCGGTGTCAAGCACCACTAACGCTCCTCCTTTGTCTGCTGGATGAAATGTCACTGAGGGGTCTTGTCTCAGCTTATTAAGAGTGCGTCGTTCTTTCGGACTCAAGTTCTGGTGTTGTTGTGAACCATACTTTATCGATTCTAAATCCTTTTTGACCAGGGATTCAAAGCTATCAAGAGTCTTGTGGGAGATAGGCGATAAAAATTTACTTTTGGGTCTAAATTTCTTCTGTTCGAGCGTAAGTTCTTGTTGACTGGGATTGGTTGTGAAAAACCACCTTAATCTCAGCTTACGCATGAATTTAAAGAGGGCTACCTCTGTTTCTAGTGCATTGGATGTATAAGACGGAACAAAAGAGGTTCCTTTGTTAAGTACTTTGATCTCAACTGAGGTTAACTGTCTTGATGAAATATTGATTACCAAAGAGTTCACTTCTTCACAGTGCGCTGTGGTCTCCCTTGTTCCTTGTGCGCCTTTGGTTTTTCCACGCCTGATGTTTCGTCTTGCTGTGGCGATGGTTTGTCTGGTGGAATTCTGAACAAGGGGCCCTCCCCTAAAAAAGGTCCACTTCCTTTGGAGGTGGTAGCAGAAGTTTCCAAGTTTGGTGCTGTAAGATGTGCCACAGTAGCAGGGGGCCTCTGCATGGATAAATCCTCATCTTGTACTATACTCTCCTCTGAGGAAGCTGTATCAGGCTTTTTAAAAACCCTCTTCTGTGCATATTTCTCAGCCCAGGTATAGACCTCGTCCAACTTGTAATCAATTGTGTCCCTTCGGAACTTGCGGATCTTCCTTTCATGTACCTCCTTTGCATGTATATCAAGGTTCTTATTTATCTTTTCAAGTACTTGATTCCAATTCTCATTTTCCATCCTGCTGCTTATTTCATTCTTTAGTTTGTTGATATCAAAACTTAATTCGCTTAGCAAAGTCGATATCTCCTCTATAATAAGTAATATTAAATCAAGCGAACATTTGTTCAAAATAGCGTTCCAACGGGCAGTTGAGAGCCGCCCTAAAAGCAGAACCTAGGGATATTTCCCAAATAAGGTTACTCAGAGCAGAATATAAATCTACCCTACGGTTCAGAACAAATGAACTGGTTAAGACCCACTGGGGTTCTTTGGCACGCTCGGCCGAATTAAAAGACACTACTGGGTTTTGGAGTGAGGTAAAGAAGCTAAGATCTTTAGGTTCAAATTTAACAGCAATTAACTGTAACATTACTGGTCCTACGTGGGTTGAACATTTTGCTAAAATTTATGCCACACCAGACAACCCCTCTTTAACCTCCCTCCCTTTAAGCCCCCTTAACATCTCTGTGTCTGAGGTTGAGGATGCCATATCTGAAAGCGCCGGAAATAAAGCGCCTGGCCCCGATGGGCTCTCAATTGACCAGTTAAAATGTGAGCTTGACTTTTGGGCCCCATTGCTATGTAACGTTTTTAATAATCTAACGAATGAACAAATTCCAGAAACATGGTCTTGCAGTACAATAGTCCCCATTTTTTAAAAGGGAGATAGGTTGGATCCCGGGTGCTACCGCCCCATCTCGTTAATCGATAACACTTTGAAAGTTTTGGGGAGGGTCATCTTTAAAAGGATCAGAACCTGGGCGGATGAGAGTAAGATTCTACACCCCAGCCAGCTTGGTTTCCGTAGCAATGTTGGCACGGTGGAACAATGCCTGAACTTGAGTCTGATTATGGCAAAATATAACATTGCTAAAAAATCCCCTCTATATTTTGGTTTTATGGACGTAAGTTCTGCATTTGATTTTGTTAACCGTTCCCGTCTCTGGTCCACCCTTCTTAATTATGGTTTAGATGATTATTTGGTCCACTTTTTAGCTTTTTTGCACAGTGATTTAAGAGCACGAGTGCGTATTAACCAATTTGGCGAAGTCTCTGACGACATCAGGATTGGTAGGGGGGTCAGACAGGGGTGTGTGCTGGCCCCCCTCCTTTTTATTCTTTATATAAATAATCTGAGCTGCAGGTTGAGTACTTCCACACATGATGTCCCCCATGTAAATGGAGTCCCCATACCAACTCTCCTTTACGCTGACAATGCGGTCCTAATGGGCCGCACACCAAAGGCACTTCGCTCTTTAATTTCAGGCTTTGTTCACTTTATGGCAGACCTTGGTCTGACCACTAATTTTAAAAAATCTTTAATCATGAGTTGTGGCCCTAAAAAATATAAAATTTCTGAGATTAAATCAGGGTCAAATGTTCTGAAAAGTACTTGCACTTTTCCCTATCTGGGGCTGCTATTTTCGAATACTGGTTCGTGGCAACCACATGTATCTTACGCTAGGAATAAGTTGGGTAAAGCCATAAATTGTGTCACTTCTTTGAAACAACCCAACTATGTTGATGTGATTACACCAATAGTAAAGATTTACCAAACCCAATGCATCCCAACTGGTACCTATGGCGCCGAGGTTTGGGGTTATACAAATTGCACCCATATCCAAATCGAAGAAAATAGGTTCTGCCGGAAGGTGCTGGGTGGGGTTATCTGTTCCCCTCACTATATATGTCACAGTGAACTAAACATCTCATATATAGAAGACTTTGTAAAATCTAGACCAGCACTATTCTGGCTAAAGATATGGATTAACCCGGCAGCCACCCTCACCCGTGACATAATCTTGGACTGTTTAAAGTGTGATAGGGCACACTGTATACCATGGCTAAAAGCTGTAAAAGATTGCCTTGATAGCGTAGGACATGGTTTTTTGTTTACATCACCCAGTTTAATAAATCGCACTCATAAAACCATTATTCATAGGGCACTATATCAGCTGTATAGAGACGAGCGTGAGAGGAAGAACCTGTCAAAGTGCACTATCATGAAATACAAGGGTTATTTTGAACCTCACACTAAAAATCCAGGTCCCCCACATAGGTATTTATGTTTACACTTTGGCAGATGGAATAGGAGGTTATTGTTTCGCTTTCGAGATGGGAGTATAGTAAATTTACTAAACTTCCCTCTGGGCTACAACAAGCATTTAGAAACCTTGTTTTGCCCATGTAACCCTAATATGAAACAGAGCCTTATGCACTTTTTGTTTTTCTGTGGTTTTTATAAAAATCTCTCCGCTCATTATTTAATGCCCTATTGTAGAAAACATAATTTGTCTAGTTTTAGAATTGCATTGAGGTCTTTTTTATCACTGGGATCGGATGAAGTAATATTCAGAGTGAGTTGCTTCCTCAAAGCTGCCGTCCGTTCACGAGCCACTTTACACATTGATGTATAACATCCGCGCATGTGCTCTTTATACACTTTGTAATTTTATTTTGTACATTTTTGCATTTTGCACATTACTTATGTGGACCTATTAATGACGCTGATAACATTTATCCTTTTTAACTATGTTTTTAGAAATCACTTTTTAAATTGTGTAAAGGTTGTTGCTTTTAATAAGGAGGGATACTTTGTATGTTGATGTGAAATTGACTGACTGGCCTTTTGTCTTTTAGCCAGCTGATATATTACTGTACTGTATTGTTTTGATTGAATTTGTCGCACTTTTATGGATGTTTTTATTCCGAATAAAGATCTTTTGACTTGACTTGACTATAATAAATGCACAATGTAAATGTTTCTAGCAAAAACATCTCCAAATTAAAAAGAGCAGTGCAGTCAAGTAGAGATGCGTCCAAACTGAAGTAATGGAGCAGAAAGGGAATTCCAGCCAAAAAGTTCAAGTCATTTTATAATGATTTGAACGAAACACTGCATGCAAAAAAATATTGTGACATTTTAAAATACACAAGATTCATTAGTAATGGATTTAGGAAACTTGAATGTTAAATCCAATGAAGTATATTTCTCTTGCTTTCTGTCTACTTTCCGTACGGACACATGTATGTGTTGAATACAAAAGACATTATTTGTAATGTAATCTTTACATCAGAAGGACAATATTGACTTTAAAATGCATTGCATTCATTCATATTTTTGAACATCATTTATTCCTGCATTTAACAAGGAGAAGGGAACTTCATTTAATAGACAATGGAAACCGGTGGCAGAGTTTTAGCTTTGAAAGTTACATCTTGTTAGCCACGAAAAAGAAACAGTCGAGCAGGCCTCACATTTGAAATTAATTCAGGTTATTTTTCTTTTTTTACAGAGAAAGAAAACTCATGCATATTTATTTTTCATGCTCATTTTAAGGCCTAATGTTACACACTTGAAAGTCATGTTAAGTAATTTTTTAATCTGGTAATTAGCTTTCTCAGTAATTGAAAATTATCACATCAGTACCACACTCTTACAATACCATTGTCATCATATCTGACACGTTCGAGTCTTGCATATTTAAACCTTTCAACCTATTGTAGTCTTCTGCCATTCTTCTGTCCAGACCAATTTATTCCTTGGTAATTCTTCTTCCTGCACCACATCATGTTGAGATACATCCTAAAAGTAACTGCACAATTTTTAGATGTTAGAAATATACCTAATGCAACTAATAATACTTTAACAAATTATTTGGCAACTACTTCTAATACACATTTACCCCGTTCCCATCCCCCTAACCATGAATCTAATCAAATCAAAAAGCTTTATTGGCTTTCCACATCAGAACCATAAAAGCACAAACAATGAAAATATTTACATAAAATAGACGTGGGTCCCTTGCTCACTTTGCCACGGGATTCAAGCTAGCCTGGCTGATGAAGGGTGTTATCCAGAAACCGGTCCCTGGATGCTTGTTTCCGGTTCAGGGAAGACCTGACTTGGCAGTTCAGGTTGGACTGTTCCCATGAGGCATAGGGTCAAGACTGATTTGCAAATGGTTGGGTCTGAACTGAGGTGACGAAGTGAGCTAAAGAATGATGATGGATTCAACCCAGATTTGTGACTCGGGGTGTCTGAAAAGTTTCAGCGCTCCGTTCATCATCTCCTTGCTTTTTTCGCCATAAATTGGCAGGGTATGCCCAGACGTGGGTCCCTTGCTCACTTTGCCACTGGATTCAACCTAGCTTGACTGATGAAGGGTGTTACCCAGAAACCGGTCCCAGGATGCTTGTTTCTGGTTCAGGGAAGACCTGGCTTGGAAGTTCAGGTTGGACTGTTCCCAAGAGGTACAGGGTCAAGACTGATTTGCATATGGCTGGCTCTGAACTAAGGTGGTGAAGTGAGCTAAAGAATGATGATGGAGTCAACCCAGATCTGTGACTTTGGGTGAGTATTTGAAAAGTTTCAGCGCTCTGTCCATCATCGCTGTGTGTTTGTTTTCTTTGCCCTAAGTTGGCAGGGTATGCCCAGACGTGGATCCCTTGCTCACTTTGCCACTGGATTCGAGCTAGCCTGGCTGATAAAGGGTGTTACCCAGAAACCGGTCCTAGGATGCTTGTTTCCGGTTCAGGGAAGACATGCTTGGCAGTACGGGTTGGACTGTTCCCATGAGGCACAGGGTCAAGACTGATTTGCATATGGCTGGGTCTGAACTGAGGTGGCGTAGTGAGTAAAGACTGATGAAGGATTCAACCCAGATTTGTGACTGGGGGTGAGTGTCTGAAAAGTTTCAGCGCTCCGTCCATCTTCTCCTTGTCTTTTCTACATAAAATAACATACCATATTTGCACACTTTAATATTACATAAAAAAATCATCAATCAATCAAACTGATGCACAGCTAAATTCATACATGTGAGTATCATATACCCAAAAAATGATTACACATAAAACAAATCATGTTTAAAAATAGTAGTTTAAAATTCCATTAATAAATAAGTAAATCTGTCACTTTACTACAATCTTTTTATTTAGCATATCAGTATAGCATGCCATAAAAAAGTAGACACAGCTAGACAAATGTACAGGGTATGTTCTTGTTGCAGAAAATTCATAGCTAGCCTGCATACTTTTACAAAATATGCATTATACTTTTGCAAAATAAGCATTAGCATTTGTTTCCTAGGCACATCATACATTTTACAAAAAAGAAAAAAGTACATTGCGCAATGATCTGAAACACCGTCACAAAGGCACCTGTTGAGTATGGCAGACCAGCCATTCTCTCTTGTGAAAGACACAAGGTGGTGGATAATATTACAATTGAACTGTGTTAGAACAAATCTATGTTGTGTGTCATGTACATGTTCCAAGTGAAATGTAATACCTTCATTAGTGACCAATATTTCATAAAATAAAACCATGGGCTTCCTGCACTCTCTATAACACCATTCCACCTCCAACAATTTCAATTGGCATGGTTGGGGGAGCAGAAAGACTGAAAGTTTAGAGGGGGTTGGGCTAGCACAAGCCCTTGCCTAAGGAGCTGCCCCCGTATCCCTGGTGGATAGTGGGTGGATTCCTGCTTTGGGATTTCTCTCCTGTTGTGATCCTCAAGCATGGATCCACTGGGCAGAGGTACCATTGGAAAGGGGAGATTGCCCTCTTTCCAACGCTATCCCTCCCAAAATATTCAGTGTTCAGGGAGGGGGAGGGCTGAGGAATGCCCTCGAGCACTGATTCAGTGAAAGTGAAACAAGCCCTTCAGATTTACTTTTACCTTTGCAATGTAATGACGTCAGCACTCCTTTGCCATTACAAGCCCCCCCCCCCCCAAATAAATGGAGGCTGCTCGGGAAGCTGAATAAAAAGGAAACCCTCTGGTTCAAAGCATCAGAGTGACTTTTATAACCCAACGGTCAATAATAAGGTATTCCTCCGAGCACTCTGCAAATTAATGTCTTTATCGAATATTATCTTCAATCATCAATAATCATCCAAACTTCAGTCCAGAACAAGTTAAAGTGTCTTTTGAAAATCCGATTTATTCAAATGCGCAGCCAACACGTGTTTCGTCAGTCTGTAAGACAATGACTTCTTCAGGGCTGCAACCCAAAATAATTGTAATCAATTCCAAGTACAGTAACATATCCAAATATCAACACTTGCTTCAACATGCGTCTGTAAAAGAAGCAATTTAAAAAGTGAAGGGGATACACCCTCAAAC
The DNA here is from genome assembly GCF_964261635.1 of Lissotriton helveticus. NCBI lineage: Eukaryota > Metazoa > Chordata > Amphibia > Caudata > Salamandridae > Lissotriton > Lissotriton helveticus. The sequence continues at coordinate 1,282,104,488 of NC_136063.1, forward strand.
CAAAATCTAGTCCACAACTATCAATGTGAGTATGAAAGAAGAAACATATTCGGCAAATTCGTGCTTCTGTACTCATGGAATAGTTTACATTAACTATTTATACTAGTTAAATCAAAATAAATGGTTTGTGATCACCATATGATGCATGGCTAGTTGGATCACGCGTTGCATGCTATCTATTAGTTTAAAATAAATGACTCACCATTAACTCAATGAAATCTCTAATGTTGAGGTCAATAACGGTAGCACTTTTCCAATAGCTCATCAGCATCAATAACAGTTCAATTCCAATTCGAGTTTGTACATGTCAAACCCTACAAGTAAATCCAATTTAATAAGATAGCTGCACAAGTAAATCAGACGGTAAATTGCAGTCCCTCGTATATTAATCACTAGGAGGTAGTAAACACTCACCAAATCAATGTCTGATTGTCTCGTTCAAAAACAACATCTGGATCATATAAATTTCATTGAATCCAGGTACAAAAATAGTTGTGTTATCCTCAGACGAGTGTGGAGCGTATACACACCTACAAATAATGTATTCAATAAATGAGTCACATGTCTAAATCAGTAATAGCCAACTGTCAAGTAACAAGTTGGTATTGGGCACCTTATATCCCATATCTAAAACGTAATCTCACCTAATGTGCTGTTCGAAACGTTAAGACTCTCCACTGTAATCCTAATTCTCAATATCCAAATCTCTGTTCCATACAAGTACGTATCTGAAATTCAAGCCATACATTAATAAGTATGTCTGTTTTAATGCTTGCTCTCATAGTAATCTCACTGTTCCAAACTCACCATGCAGTATCATCCGAGTCGCGTATTCCGTGGCGTTCAGCGTCCGCGCCATCTTGTAATGGCTTAATATAGATATCTGGTCAACACGTGAAGCATCATTTCTAAGGGCGCCATTTTGTAATGGTGTTTTTCGCCCTAATTTTAATCGCATATCAACATAATGATAACTAGAGATACGTAATCCCCTCATCGGAGGTACTGCAAGTTATGTCTACCATCGCTAGTATGTTTAAAGTACTGTATAATACTTATAAAAGAATATTTGTAAACTATAGCGGTTAGATTCGCTTTCCGCGCCATCTTGTAATGGCTTAATATAGGTAACCGACAACGCGTAAAAGCACCAGTTCTAAGAGCGCCATTTTATAATGGTTAGTCCGCCCTAATGGCAATCATATATCTACATAATAATGACTTGATAGGTATAATCCTCTATTTGGAGGTGCTCCAAATAGTATCTAACAATATTAGTATATTATAAGTACTATGTTGTACCTATAAAAAAAAAATTATTTGTGAAGTATAACGGTTGGATTTACTCGCAGCGCCATCATTGAATAACTATATTCAAAATTACGCCCAAATCATAACTAAGAGTCCAAGTGCCAAGAACAGTGGTTATGAGCTACCAGTAATATTATTAGCAATTGTCTGTTATTAATATGTCTCGATAATGTAATGTTTGACTATACTTGATGCAATGCGTTAACCAAGTAGTCCACGATACACATGGGTTACACAAATCATTATATATCATTTCAAATTCACAATTCACCTACACAAGAGTGAGGGGTAGCTGGACGATAGGTATCCATAACGCCAACATATTAAATCAAATTTAGCACGAACATTTGTAACATCTATTTAACATAGAAACAACACAGAATCAACAGTTTGGTATTTGGTATTTGGAGGGGTATTTATAAAGCGCGGCGTTCGCTCCGGAAGGAGCATCATGGCGCTGTGAATCCTTGCGCCCAAATCACAGAATGATGGGAGGGGGGGAGCTAGATAGCGGCTTTAGTCCAGTCGTCGGGGGGATTAAAAATCCAGGTTTTGAGGAGTTTCCTAAAAGGTTTCTAAAGGGTCTGAAGTCTGAGATGTCTTGGCATGCTGTTCCATGCTTTGATGGCCAGGGTGCTGAGGGATTTACCGCCTTTAGACTTCAGGTTGAACTTGGTGAAGGTCATAAGGTTTTCTTGTGAGGATCGAAGGGAACGACTTGGATTATAGTGAGGGAAACGTCTGATAAGATAGGCAGGACCTGTTTTGTTGAAGGCTCGAAAAGCAACAATGAGGATTTTAAAGAGTATTCTCTTGTGCAAGGGGAGCCAATGTAAGGTCTTGAGGGCTGTGGAGATTGATGATTTGCGTGGGAGTTTTAGAACAAGGCGGGCGGCAGTGTGTAAAACACTTTGAAGTTTCGAGAGAGTGGACTTTTTAGTCCCTGCCAGAAGACCATTACAGTAGTCCACTCGTGAGAGTATGAGGGCTACTGTAACTGTCTTTCTAGAGTCAAGGGGGAGAAAATCAAAGAACTTCCTCAAAGATTTAATTATGCCGAAGCATTTTCCTGCTACGGACGTGACATGATGATCGAATGAGAGGTCAGAATCAAAAGTGACCCCGAGGTTTCTGGCAGAGGTGACCGTCTGAGGGGGGGCTACCGAGTTGTCAGGCCACCACAGGGCAGGGCAGAACGAGGCATTCTTTCCAAAGGGGAGGATCTCAGTTTTATTTGAGTTGCAGCGAAGATGGTTGGCGTCCATCCATTGGAAAACTGCCGTTAGGCAGTGTTTGAGATTGAGCTCTGCTTTGTTGGAGTTGTCGTCTAGGGGGATGATCAACTGAGTATCATCGGCATAGGAAGTTACGGTTATGCCGAATGATTCTATCAGAGTGAGAAGGGGGATGAGATAAATGTTGAAGAGGAGGGGGCTTAGGATGGATCCCTGGGGGACTCCGGAGGACACCTTTTTCTCATTAGATTGGAAGGAGCCAAGGGTAACAGTTTGGGACCTATCGCTAAGGAAGGATCTGATCCATGATAAGGCTGAGTTGGTGATGCCGATATCGATAAGTCTATTGATGAGGATGGAGTGGGATATGGTATCGAAAGCTGCCGTGAGGTCAAGAAGGATTAAAATAGCCTTCTTCCTTTGATCTTGTAGGGATTTAATAGTATCGGTCAGTTCGATTAAGGCAGTTTCAGTTGAGTGATTGGAGCGGAACCCGGATTGCTGGGGATGAAGTAAATTATGGGAGTCAAGAAAGGTCTTGAGCTCTTTGTGTACTAGCTGTTCTGTTATTTTACCCAGAGCGGGTAGCAGGGTGATGGGACGGAGGTTGGTCAAGTCCATTGGGGATTTGTTTGCCTTTTTCATAAGTGGCTTAACCGTGCCTTTTTTCCATGCAGAAGGAACAGAACCGGAGCTGAGAGACAGGTTAATTATTTCGTTGATGAAAGGGTTGACCTCATTAATGATGAGGTGGAGAATCTTGGGGGGGCAGGGGTCAAGGGGGGAGCCAGATTTGCACGTAAGAATGGCTTCTCTGGTCTGAGTCAGAGTCACTGGAGTGAAGTTTTTGAGACTATTCGCGGTCAGACACGGTTGATCCATGTCGGGGATTTTATGTATTGGGGGGGGGAGGGGGGGAAGTCTTTTTGAATGGAGGTGATTTTATCATCAAAGTAATCAGAGATCTTGTCACATATCTCTTGGGATGGGGGGATTTCAGGCTGTAGAGCTTTGGGGTTGGTAAAAGTTTTTACTATTGTGAACAGGGTTTTTTGCTTTTGGCTGGCTTCGTTAATGGCGTTTACGTAGTAAGTTTTTTTAGCCAATTTGATGGAGGAGAGATAGTTTTTCCTCTGCAGAATATAAGTGCTACGGTCGCCATTATCGTAGGTACTGCGCCATTTGTGTTCCGCTTTCCTGCAGAGTAGATGTGCGGAGGCTAAGTCAGGCGTGTACCAGGGAGCTTTGATTTTATTTTTCTTCAATGTGCTACCCTGTTGATTGAGTGGGCATCGTTTGGTGAGTTCTTGTGAGAGCTAGTTATGAAGGCGAACTGCATCTCTATCGATGTTACCGGATAGAGAGGGGGCACTGGTTGGGGACAAGGGATGAAGGATTAGATTTTTCTGGACCGTTTTCCAATTTATCGAGTGAGCATTGTAGGAAGTGCGTTTATTGCTGGTAGGAGGGTGGCAGGTAGAGATGTGGAAGGGGATCAGGCAATGATCTGTCCAAATCTGGGGTAGGGGGGACAGGGTGGTGATGGACGGGAAATTAGAACAAACACCATCCAGGGTGTGACCAAAAGAATGGGTAGGCAACGTGACGCTTTGTTGTAGGTTAAAGATTTCAAGTGTCCGCAGGAAGTTGCTGGTTTGGGCGTCAGCAGGGGTCTCAAGGTGCAAGTTAAAATCTCCTAGGAGGGTAAAGTGTGGATAGCGAAGTAGAAAGTGTCCCAGTGCATCGTTTAGGGAGTCAAGAAACTTAGCGGCATTTCCAGGTGGGCGGTAGATCAGGCCACCGGAGAGGGAGAGGGAATGGCTGAGCTTGATGGAAAAGCAAAGTCCCTCTACGTCGGTGAGGGGGTCAAGGCAGAAGGTGTGGCAGTTAAAGGTGTTCCTCAGTATGATGGCAACACCTCCTCCTCTACCTTTCTGTCTGTCCTGTCTATGGAAGGAGTAACCCTGAGGGAGGGCTACGGCGATGTCAGGGTTACAGTCTTCAGTGAGCCAGGTTTCGGTGATCATGAGCACATTGAATATTGTGTATGTCCTTGGGGCGACAAAACAACATCATAACATGTCAATAAAACATGCTCAAGCTCTTCATTCATAATGTCAAATGTACATCATACTTCAAATTCAGTTGCCCAGGTAAAATTCATATTCATGATCCACATTGAGACCGCATTCAACGGCCTTCAGTTTAATCAACCATTGAACTTCACGTCTTCTCAACATCAGAAGTCTGTTCCCCCCACGAGGGTCTGCTCTAATATGGTCGATACCATGATACGTAAAACAATGCTGATCTTTGTTTGCAAAATTTTGTACTAGGTGGGATGCAATCGGATAGCGTGTATCACCATTTTTCAAGGCTCTAAAATGTTCTGCAATTCTGTCCCTGAGCCTCCTAATTGTGCTCCCCACATAAATCTTTCCACAGGAGCACGATATCACGTAAACCACAAATGTAGTGTCGCAGTTCATAAACATTCCAATTGTATATAGTCCAGAATTATTGTATTCAAAAGTTAGTACCTTCTTTTTAGCCCATCTACAGGAAACACAACGGCCACATTTATAAAAGCCCTTAAAACTATTGAGCCAATCAGTTTTATTCAATTTGCTTGGGTAACTCGGACTTAATAAATTCCTCAATGTGGTCCCTCTCCTGAAGGTCAAGCTTGGTCTATCGTATAAATGTGGTCTTAGATCATTATCCATAACAAGAAGGTGCCAGTGTTTCTTCAAGATTGTAAATAGTTTAGAACTGTCAACACCATAATTCGTAATTAGTCTAACTTTCTGATCTCTAGTTTTACCATCCTTCTTCTGTCTCTTCAGGGTGGATTCCCTTTTCATTTTCTTAGCTCTAGATACAGCTAATCTGATTGTCTCCTCCTTGTAACCTCTGTTGCGAAATCTGTTGGTCATGTCCATCAAATTACTCTCAAAATCATTGTCGTTCACACAATTGCGACGGGCCCTAATAAATTCACCATAGGGTATGGCTCTTTTCTGACAGCTAGGATGACTACTTTCTGCATGAAGGATTGCGTTGCAGCTCGTAGGTTTCCTGAACATCCTACTCTTTATTCTGTCACCCTCAACGAACAACTCAACATCCAAAAAAGTAATGCTCTGTTTGTCATAGGACGTTGTAAATTTCAAATTATATACATTATCATTGAGGTATTCAAAGAAACCTTTCAATGAGTCAACTGTGCCTGTCCATATCAACAGGCAATCATCAATGAAACGTCCCCAATAGTGTATATATTGGGTCCATTCACTTCCCGCCGGGCCCCAGATTCGCTCCGCCTCGAACCAACCCATGAACAGGTTGGCGAAAGACGGAGCAAATCGTGAGCCCATCGCGGTCCCAAGGCGCTGTCTAAACCACTTTCCGTCAAATAAAAATACATTGTTCTCTAAAACTAATTTGGTCATTCGTAATAGCATTTGAGTGTGATCATACATTTCAACCGGTCGTTGACTAAGAAAGTGGTCCAGAGCACGTATACCTAGACTGTGATCAATGATGGTATATAAGGATACCACGTCTAGTGTAACTAGTAACATGCCATCATCCCAAGTTATATCTTCCAGTAGGTTTAAAACGTGTTTTGTATCTTCAATAAAAGACGGAAGGTTATATACATATTGTCTCAGGAAGCAGTCTATGAATTCTGATAGTCGTTCCGTTGGACCACCTATGCCGGAGACAATAGGCCGCCCTGGCGGACTGTCCCGGCATTTGTGGACCTTAGGAAGAGTATACAGGCAAGGTGCCTTGGGACTACTCAGAGTCAGGTAAAGGAATTCATCATGGTCCAAAAGTGCTAGATCATACCATATCTTAATTTCTCCATTAATTTTAACAATAAGTTCTGGTAAGGGATTGGTGGTAAGTTTCTCATAATAAACGGTATCATTGAGCTGGGAGTACACTTCATTGTTATAATCTAGGGTATCTAGTACAACAACATTCCCACCCTTATCGGCACTACGTATTGTAATGGATTTGTTATTAATAAGTTCTTGTAATGCCTCTCTTTCACCAAAAGTAAGATTGTGCTGAAATCCTCTCTTGCCCAACCTACGTGATGTATCAATTTCTCTATCAATTTCAGTACTGACCATTTTAAAAAACACATCTATAGTGTTACCTGGTATAAGTTGTGGGGTCCACTTGGACTTAACTTTGAGTCCACTCCCTTCCCTTTGAAATCTGGCAATTTCCAAGTCTTCCATAAGTTTCAACATAGTTATGGGATCATCTTCTCTCTCCGTTAGTGATAGAAGAAGTTGAGTATCTTTCAATTCCTGTATAGTCAATTCACTCAATACTTTATTAGAAGATTGTTTATCTTTCTCTGGCACATTTGCAAAGAACTTCTTTAACTTCAGAGTTCTAGTAAATTTAAACAGATCAATTTTAGCCATACACCAATCCATTCGAGTTGCAGGACAAAAACCCAAACCCTTTTTGAGTACAGATAACATGTTATCAGACAAATCACAAGAAGATAAATTGATCACCTCTATGTCACATGCTGTGGTATCATCATTTGTCATTATTGTTTCCAAGATCTTAGAGTTCTTATTCTTGCGCCTGGATCTCCTGCCGCCCCTGCTACCTCTCCTTGTCTTTTTACTGTGGACTCTCGATTCCTCAATTCTGAGTCCCGATTCCCTCTCCTCAGTCTCTGGACTTCCTCTAAAAAATTGTTAGTATTAACGGCCGAGACTGTGTCAGGTGCATCTTCATTCTCACTACTCGATATTATTGAAGATGCATCTGTATCACTCATCAGGGGGGTACTGCCACTAATAGTATTAGGAGAACTTTTCTTCATCAAATAGTCAAATCTTTTGGCGAATGTGTACACTCGTCCCATTCTATAGTCTTTCTCATCACGTTTAAGTTTGTGTGCCTTTCTTCTCTTAATGTCCATTTGGAGATCATTTAATTTATCATCAAGAATAGTATAATTCTTGATCGTGAGTTCTGGTAAATTCATTTCCTTGATCTCATCCTCTAATTTATTAATTTCGATGAGTAATTTAGATATCTTCCTATCTGCATTGTCAATCAAGATCTGTATGAGGTTACGCGAACTGTTATTTAGCTCCTTCTCCCATATGTCATACAAATAAGGTTCCAAGTCCTCATAGGTTGGTATTATATTAGATCTCAGTCCCTGTGGGATCCTATTAAGAATCAAATATTGTTTTAAAGTGGCAGCATCCCACCATTTGTTGAGTTCAGTACGTTTCAACAGTTCTAATTTCGCGAATTTGGCTCTAAGGCCTTCTTTCTTAGTAACAGTAGGAGGACCCACAGACTTCCCTATGGTACCACCTGCAGCTAAATTCCCAAAAAGTAATTCTGCCTCCTTATACCTATTCATATTGAAACCTAAGCGGCTGCTCTCTCAACCTATATGACAACAACAGCAAAAATGGTAACGGTTAATAGGAGCGCACAGCAATGTATAGGTAATATAGTCAGTTTCAAGAGTAGTATGTAAAGTCGGTGCTCAGGAAGAGAATAGAGATCGGTTACCACAACCTCTGAAGGAACCAACGGTCAATAATAAGGTATTCCTCCGAGCACTCTGCAAATTAATGTCTTTATCGAATATTATCTTCAATCATCAATAATCATCCAAACTTCAGTCCAGAACAAGTTAAAGTGTCTTTTGAAAATCCGATTTATTCAAATGCGCAGCCAACACGTGTTTCGTCAGTCTGTAAGACAATGACTTCTTCAGGGCTGCAACCCAAAATAATTGTAATCAATTCCAAGTACAGTAACATATCCAAATATCAACACTTGCTTCAACATGCGTCTGTAAAAGAAGCAATTTAAAAAGTGAAGGGGATACACCCTCAAACCAAAATCTAGTCCACAACTATCAATGTGAGTATGAAAGAAGAAACATATTCGCCAAATTCGTGCTTCTGTACTCATGGAATAGTTTACATTAACTATTTATACTAGTTAAATCAAAATAAATGGTTTGTGATCACCATATGATGCATGGCTAGTTGGATCACGCGTTGCATGCTATCTATTAGTTTAAAATAAATGACTCACCATTAACTCAATGAAATCTCTAATGTTGAGGTCAATAACGTTAGCACTTTTCCAATAGCTCATCAGCATCAATAACAGTTCAATTCCAATTCGAGTTTGTACATGTCAAACCCTACAAGTAAATCCAATTTAATAAGATAGCTGCACAAGTAAATCAGACGGTAAATTGCAGTCCCTCGTATATTAATCACTAGGAGGTAGTAAACACTCACCAAATCAATGTCTGATTGTCTCGTTCAAAAACAACATCTGGATCATATAAATTTCATTGAATCCAGGTACAAAAATAGTTGTGTTATCCTCAGACGAGTGTGGAGCGTATACACACCTACAAATAATGTATTCAATAAATGAGTCACATGTCTAAATCAGTAATAGCCAACTGTCAAGTAACAAGTTGGTATTGGGCACCTTATATCCCATATCTAAAACGTAATCTCACCTAATGTGCTGTTCGAAACGTTAAGACTCTCCACTGTAATCCTAATTCTCAATATCCAAATCTCTGTTCCATACGAGTACGTATCTGAAATTCAAGCCATACATTAATAAGTATGTCTGTTTTAATGCTTGCTCTCATAGTAATCTCACTGTTCCAAACTCACCATGCAGTATCATCCGAGTCGCGTATTCCGTGGCGTTCAGCGTCCGCGCCATCTTGTAATGGCTTAATATAGATATCTGGTCAACACGTGAAGCATCATTTCTAAGGGCGCCATTTTGTAATGGTGTTTTTCGCCCTAATTTTAATCGCATATCAACATAATGATAACTAGAGATACGTAATCCCCTCATCGGAGGTACTGCAAGTTATGTCTACCATCGCTAGTATGTTTAAAGTACTGTATAATACTTATAAAAGAATATTTGTAAACTATAGCGGTTAGATTCGCTTTCCGCGCCATCTTGTAATGGCTTAATATAGGTAACCGACAACGCGTAAAAGCACCAGTTCTAAGAGCGCCATTTTATAATGGTTAGTCCGCCCTAATGGCAATCATATATCTACATAATAATGACTTGATAGGTATAATCCTCTATTTGGAGGTGCTCCAAATAGTATCTAACAATATTAGTATATTATAAGTACTATGTTGTACCTATAAAAAAAATATTTATTTGTGAAGTATAACGGTTGGATTTACTCGCAGCGCCATCATTGAATAACTATATTCAAAATTACGCCCAAATCATAACTAAGAGTCCAAGTGCCAAGAACAGTGGTTATGAGCTACCAGTAATATTATTAGCAATTGTCTGTTATTAATATGTCTCGATAATGTAATGTTTGACTATACTTGATGCAATGCGTTAACCAAGTAGTCCACGATACACATGGGTTACACAAATCATTATATATCATTTCAAATTCACAATTCACCTACACAAGAGTGAGGGGTAGCTGGACGATAGGTATCCATAACGCCAACATATTAAATCAAATTTAGCACGAACATTTGTAACATCTATTTAACATAGAAACAACACAGAATCAACAGTTCTATGTAATACATTGTGCACATTGAATATTGTGTATGTCCTTGGGGCGACAAAACAACATCATAACATGTCAATAAAACATGCTCAAGCTCTTCATTCATAATGTCAAATGTACATCATACTTCAAATTCAGTTGCCCAGGTAAAATTCATATTCATGATCCACATTGAGACCGCATTCAACGGCCTTCAGTTTAATCAACCATTGAACTTCACGTCTTCTCAACATCAGAAGTCTGTTCCCCCCACGAGGGTCTGCTCTAATATGGTCGATACCATGATACGTAAAACAATGCTGATCTTTGTTTGCAAAATTTTGTACTAGGTGGGATGCAATCGGATAGCGTGTATCACCATTTTTCAAGGCTCTAAAATGTTCTGCAATTCTGTCCCTGAGCCTCCTAATTGTGCTCCCCACATAAATCTTTCCACAGGAGCACGATATCACGTAAACCACAAATGTAGTGTCGCAGTTCATAAACATTCCAATTGTATATAGTCCAGAATTATTGTATTCAAAAGTTAGTACCTTCTTTTTAGCCCATCTACAGGAAACACAACGGCCACATTTATAAAAGCCCTTAAAACTATTGAGCCAATCAGTTTTATTCAATTTGCTTGGGTAACTCGGACTTAATAAATTCCTCAATATGGTCCCTCTCCTGAAGGTCAAGCTTGGTCTATCGTATAAATGTGGTCTTAGATCATTATCCATAACAAGAAGGTGCCAGTGTTTCTTCAAGATTGTAAATAGTTTAGAACTGTCAACACCATAATTCGTAATTAGTCTAACTTTCTGATCTCTAGTTTTACCATCCTTCTTCTGTCTCTTCAGGGTGGATTCCCTTTTCATTTTCTTAGCTCTAGATACAGCTAATCTGATTGTCTCCTCCTTGTAACCTCTGTTGCGAAATCTGTTGGTCATGTCCATCAAATTACTCTCAAAATCATTGTCGTTCACACAATTGCGACGGGCCCTAATAAATTCACCATAGGGTATGGCTCTTTTCTGACAGCTAGGATGACTACTTTCTGCATGAAGGATTGCGTTGCAGCTCGTAGGTTTCCTGAACATCCTACTCTTTATTCTGTCACCCTCAACGAACAACTCAACATCCAAAAAAGTAATGCTCTGTTTGTCATAGGACGTTGTAAATTTCAAATTATATACATTATCATTGAGGTATTCAAAGAAACCTTTCAATGAGTCAACTGTGCCTGTCCATATCAACAGGCAATCATCAATGAAACGTCCCCAATAGTGTATATATTGGGTCCATTCACTTCCCGCCGGGCCCCAGATTCGCTCCGCCTCGAACCAACCCATGAACAGGTTGGCGAAAGACGGAGCAAATCGTGAGCCCATCGCGGTCCCAAGGCGCTGTCTAAACCACTTTCCGTCAAATAAAAATACATTGTTCTCTAAAACTAATTTGGTCATTCGTAATAGCATTTGAGTGTGATCATACATTTCAACCGGTCGTTGACTAAGAAAGTGGTCCAGAGCACGTATACCTAGACTGTGATCAATGATGGTATATAAGGATACCACGTCTAGTGTAACTAGTAACATGCCATCATCCCAAGTTATATCTTCCAGTAGGTTTAAAACGTGTTTTGTATCTTCAATAAAAGACGGAAGGTTATATACATATTGTCTCAGGAAGCAGTCTATGAATTCTGATAGTCGTTCCGTTGGACCACCTATGCCGGAGACAATAGGCCGCCCTGGCGGACTGTCCCGGCATTTGTGGACCTTAGGAAGAGTATACAGGCAAGGTGCCTTGGGACTACTCAGAGTCAGGTAAAGGAATTCATCATGGTCCAAAAGTGCTAGATCATACCATATCTTAATTTCTCCATTAATTTTAACAATAAGTTCTGGTAAGGGATTGGTGGTAAGTTTCTCATAATAAACGGTATCATTGAGCTGGGAGTACACTTCATTGTTATAATCTAGGGTATCTAGTACAACAACATTCCCACCCTTATCGGCACTACGTATTGTAATGGATTTGTTATTAATAAGTTCTTGTAATGCCTCTCTTTCACCAAAAGTAAGATTGTGCTGAAATCCTCTCTTGCCCAACCTACGTGATGTATCAATTTCTCTATCAATTTCAGTACTGACCATTTTAAAAAACACATCTATAGTGTTACCTGGTATAAGTTGTGGGGTCCACTTGGACTTAACTTTGAGTCCACTCCCTTCCCTTTGAAATCTGGCAATTTCCAAGTCTTCCATAAGTTTCAACATAGTTATGGGATCATCTTCTCTCTCCGTTAGTGATAGAAGAAGTTGAGTATCTTTCAATTCCTGTATAGTCAATTCACTCAATACTTTATTAGAAGATTGTTTATCTTTCTCTGGCACATTTGCAAAGAACTTCTTTAACTTCAGAGTTCTAGTAAATTTAAACAGATCAATTTTAGCCATACACCAATCCATTCGAGTTGCAGGACAAAAACCCAAACCCTTTTTGAGTACAGATAACATGTTATCAGACAAATCACAAGAAGATAAATTGATCACCTCTATGTCACATGCTGTGGTATCATCATTTGTCATTATTGTTTCCAAGATCTTAGAGTTCTTATTCTTGCGCCTGGATCTCCTGCCGCCCCTGCTACCTCTCCTTGTCTTTTTACTGTGGACTCCCGATTCCTCAATTCTGAGTCCCGATTCCCTCTCCTCAGTCTCTGGACTTCCTCTAAAAAATTGTTAGTATTAACGGCCGAGACTGTGTCAGGTGCATCTTCATTCTCACTACTCGATATTATTGAAGATGCATCTGTATCACTCATCAGGGGGGTACTGCCACTAATAGTATTAGGAGAACTTTTCTTCATCAAATAGTCAAATCTTTTGGCGAATGTGTACACTCGTCCCATTCTATAGTCTTTCTCATCACGTTTAAGTTTGTGTGCCTTTCTTCTCTTAGCAGGGGCGGCAGGAGATCCAGGCGCAAGAATAAGAACTCTAAGATCTTGGAAACAATAATGACAAATGATGATACCACAGCATGTGACATAGAGGTGATCAATTTATCTTCTTGTGATTTGTCTGATAACATGTTATCTGTATTCAAAAAGGGTTTGGGTTTTTGTCCTGCAACTCGAATGGATTGGTGTATGGCTAAAATTGATCTGTTTAAATTTACTAGAACTCTGAAGTTAAAGAAGTTCTTTGCAAATGTGCCAGAGAAAGATAAACAATCTTCTAATAAAGTATTGAGTGAATTGACTATACAGGAATTGAAAGATACTCAACTTCTTCTATCACTAACGGAGAGAGAAGATGATCCCATAACTATGTTGAAACTTATGGAAGACTTGGAAATTGCCAGATTTCAAAGGGAAGGGAGTGGACTCAAAGTTAAGTCCAAGTGGACCCCACAACTTATACCAGGTAACACTATAGATGTGTTTTTTAAAATGGTCAGTACTGAAATTGATAGAGAAATTGATACATCACGTAGGTTGGGCAAGAGAGGATTTCAGCACAATCTTACTTTTGGTGAAAGAGAGGCATTACAAGAACTTATTAATAACAAATCCATTACAATACGTAGTGCCGATAAGGGTGGGAATGTTGTTGTACTAGATACCCTAGATTATAACAATGAAGTGTACTCCCAGCTCAATGATACCGTTTATTATGAGAAACTTACCACCAATCCCTTACCAGAACTTATTGTTAAAATTAATGGAGAAATTAAGATATGGTATGATCTAGCACTTTTGGACCATGATGAATTCCTTTACCTGACTCTGAGTAGTCCCAAGGCACCTTGCCTGTATACTCTTCCTAAGGTCCACAAATGCCGGGACAGTCCGCCAGGGCGGCCTATTGTCTCCGGCATAGGTGGTCCAACGGAACGACTATCAGAATTCATAGACTGCTTCCTGAGCCAATATGTATATAACCTTCCGTCTTTTATTGAAGATACAAAACACGTTTTAAACCTACTGGAAGATATAACTTGGGATGATGGCATGTTACTAGTTACACTAGACGTGGTATCCTTATATACCATCATTGATCACAGTCTAGGTATACGTGCTCTGGACCACTTTCTTAGTCAACGACCGGTTGAAATGTATGATCACACTCAAATGCTATTACGAATGACCAAATTAGTTTTAGAGAACAATGTATTTTTATTTGACGGAAAGTGGTTTAGACAGCGCCTTGGGACCGCGATGGGCTCACGATTTGCTCCGTCTTTCGCCAACCTGTTCATGGGTTGGTTCGAGGCGGAGCGAATCTGGGGCCCGGCGGGAAGTGAATGGACCCAATATATACACTATTGGGGACGTTTCATTGATGATTGCCTGTTGATATGGACAGGCACAGTTGACTCATTGAAAGGTTTCTTTGAATACCTCAATGATAATGTATATAATTTGAAATTTACAACGTCCTATGACAAACAGAGCATTACTTTTTTGGATGTTGAGTTGTTCGTTGAGGGTGACAGAATAAAGAGTAGGATGTTCAGGAAACCTACGAGCTGCAACGCAATCCTTCATGCAGAAAGTAGTCATCCTAGCTGTCAGAAAAGAGCCATACCCTATGGTGAATTTATTAGGGCCCGTCGCAATTGTGTGAGCGACAATGATTTTGAGAGTAATTTGATGGACATGACCAACAGATTTCGCAACAGAGGTTACAAGGAGGAGACAATCAGATTAGCTGTATCTAGAGCTAAGAAAATGAAAAGGGAATCCACCCTGAAGAGACAGAAGAAGGATGGTAAAACTAGAGATCAGAAAGTTAGACTAATTACGAATTATGGTGTTGACAGTTCTAAACTATTTACAATCTTGAAGAAACACTGGCACCTTCTTGTTATGGATAATGATCTAAGTCCACATTTATACGATAGACCAAGCTTGACCTTCAGGAGAGGGACCACATTGAGGAATTTATTAAGTCCGAGTTACCCAAGCAAATTGAATAAAACTGATTGGCTCAATAGTTTTAAGGGCTTTTATAAATGTGGCCGTTGTGTTTCCTGTAGATGGGCTAAAAAGAAGGTACTAACTTTTGAATACAATAATTCTGGAATATATACAATTGGAATGTTTATGAACTGCGACACTACATTTGTGGTTTACGTGATATCGTGCTCCTGTGGAAAGATTTATGTGGGGAGCACAATTAGGAGGCTCAGGGACAGAATTGCAGAACATTTTAGAGCCTTGAAAAATGGTGATACACGCTATCCGATTGCATCCCACCTAGTACAAAATTTTGCAAACAAAGATCAGCATTGTTTTACGTATCATGGTATCGACCATATTAGAGCAGACCCTCGTGGGGGGAACAGACTTCTGATGTTGAGAAGACGTGAAGTTCAATGGTTGATTAAACTGAAGGCCGTTGAATGCGGTCTCAATGTGGATCATGAATATGAATTTTACCTGGGCAACTGAATTTGAAGTATGATGTACATTTGACATTATGAATGAAGAGCTTGAGCATGTTTTATTGACATGTTATGATGTTGTTTTGTCGCCCCAAGGACATACACAATATTCAATGTGCACAATGTATTACATAGAACTGTTGATTCTGTGTTGTTTCTATGTTAAATAGATGTTACAAATGTTCGTGCTAAATTTGATTTAATATGTTGGCGTTATGGATACCTATCGTCCAGCTACCCCTCACTCTTGTGTAGGTGAATTGTGAATTTGAAATGATATATAATGATTTGTGTAACCCATGTGTATCGTGGACTACTTGGTTAACGCATTGCATCAAGTATAGTCAAACATTACATTATCGAGACATATTAATAACAGACAATTGCTAATAATATTACTGGTAGCTCATAACCACTGTTCTTGGCACTTGGACTCTTAGTTATGATTTGGGCGTAATTTTGAATATAGTTATTCAATGATGGCGCTGCGAGTAAATCCAACCGTTATACTTCACAAATAAAATTTTTTTTTATAGGTACAACATAGTACTTATAATATACTAATATTGTTAGATACTATTTGGAGCACCTCCAAATAGAGGATTATACCTATCAAGTCATTATTATGTAGATATATGATTGCCATTAGGGCGGACTAACCATTATAAAATGGCGCTCTTAGAACTGGTGCTTTTACGCGTTGTCGGTTACCTATATTAAGCCATTACAAGATGGCGCGGAAAGCGAATCTAACCGCTATAGTTTACAAATATTCTTTTATAAGTATTATACAGTACTTTAAACATACTAGCGATGGTAGACATAACTTGCAGTACCTCCGATGAGGGGATTACGTATCTCTAGTTATCATTATGTTGATATGCGATTAAAATTAGGGCGAAAAACACCATTACAAAATGGCGCCCTTAGAAATGATGCTTCACATGTTGACCAGATATCTATATTAAGCCATTACAAGATGGCGCGGACGCTGAACGCCACGGAATACGCGACTCGGATGATACTGCATGGTGAGTTTGGAACAGTGAGATTACTATGAGAGCAAGCATTAAAACAGACATACTTATTAATGTATGGCTTGAATTTCAGATACGTACTCGTATGGAACAGAGATTTGGATATTGAGAATTAGGATTACAGTGGAGAGTCTTAACGTTTCGAACAGCACATTAGGTGAGATTACGTTTTAGATATGGGATATAAGGTGCCCAATACCAACTTGTTACTTGACAGTTGGCTATTACTGATTTAGACATGTGACTCATTTATTGAATACATTATTTGTAGGTGTGTATACGCTCCACACTCGTCTGAGGATAACACAACTATTTTTGTACCTGGATTCAATGAAATTTATATGATCCAGATGTTGTTTTTGAACGAGACAATCAGACATTGATTTGGTGAGTGTTTACTACCTCCTAGTGATTAATATACGAGGGACTGCAATTTACCGTCTGATTTACTTGTGCAGCTATCTTATTAAATTGGATTTACTTGTAGGGTTTGACATGTACAAACTCGAATTGGAATTGAACTGTTATTGATGCTGATGAGCTATTGGAAAAGTGCTACCGTTATTGACCTCAACATTAGAGATTTCATTGAGTTAATGGTGAGTCATTTATTTTAAACTAATAGATAGCATGCAACGCGTGATCCAACTAGCCATGCATCATATGGTGATCACAAACCATTTATTTTGATTTAACTAGTATAAATAGTTAATGTAAACTATTCCATGAGTACAGAAGCACGAATTTGGCGAATATGTTTCTTCTTTCATACTCACATTGATAGTTGTGGACTAGATTTTGGTTTGAGGGTGTATCCCCTTCACTTTTTAAATTGATTATTTTATAGACGCATGTTGAAGCAAGTGTTGATATTTGGATATGTTACTGTACTTGGAATTGATTACAATTATTTTGGGTTGCAGCCCTGAAGAAGTCATTGTCTTACAGACTGACGAAACACGTGTTGGCTGCGCATTTGAATAAATCGGATTTTCAAAAGACACTTTAACTTGTTCTGGACTGAAGTTTGGATGATTATTGATGATTGAAGATAATATTCGATAAAGACATTAATTTGCAGAGTGCTCGGAGGAATACCTTATTATTGACCGTTGGTTCCTTCAGAGGTTGTGGTAACCGATCTCTATTCTCTTCCTGAGCACCGACTTTACATACTACTCTTGAAACTGACTATATTACCTATACATTGCTGTGCGCTCCTATTAACCGTTACCATTTTTGCTGTTGTTGTCATATAGGTTGAGAGAGCAGCCGCTTAGGTTTCAATGTGAATAGGGATAAGGAGGCAGAATTACTTTTTGGGAATTTAGCTGCAGGTGGTACCATAGGGAAGTCTGTGGGTCCTCCTACTGTTACTAAGAAAGAAGGCCTTAGAGCCAAATTCGCGAAATTAGAACTGTTGAAACGTACTGAACTCAACAAATGGTGGGATGCTGCCACTTTAAAACAATATTTGATTCTTAATAGGATCCCACGGGGACTGAGATCTAATATAATACCAACCTATGAGGACTTGGAACCTGATTTGTATGACATATGGGAGAAGGAGCTAAATAACAGTTCGCGTAACCTCATACAGATCTTGATTGACAATGCAGATAGGAAGATATCTAAATTACTCATCGAAATTAATAAATTAGAGGATGAGATCAAGGAAATGAATTTACCAGAACTCACGATCAAGAATTATACTATTCTTGATGATAAATTAAATGATCTCCAAATGGACATTAAGAGAAGAAAGGCACACAAACTTAAACGTGATGAGAAAGACTATAGAATGGGACGAGTGTACACATTCGCCAAAAGATTTGACTATTTGATGAAGAAAAGTTCTCCTAATACTATTAGTGGCAGTACCCCCCTGATGAGTGATACAGATGCATCTTCAATAATATCGAGTAGTGAGAATGAAGATGCACCTGACACAGTCTCGGCCGTTAATACTAACAATTTTTTAGAGGAAGTCCAGAGACTGAGGAGAGGGAATCGGGACTCAGAATTGAGGAATCGAGAGTCCACAGTAAAAAGACAAGGAGAGGTAGCAGGGGCGGCAGGAGATCCAGGCGCAAGAATAAGAACTCTAAGATCTTGGAAACAATAATGACAAATGATGATACCACAGCATGTGACATAGAGGTGATCAATTTATCTTCTTGTGATTTGTCTGATAACATGTTATCTGTACTCAAAAAGGGTTTGGGTTTTTGTCCTGCAACTCGAATGGATTGGTGTATGGCTAAAATTGATCTGTTTAAATTTACTAGAACTCTGAAGTTAAAGAAGTTCTTTGCAAATGTGCCAGAGAAAGATAAACAATCTTCTAATAAAGTATTGAGTGAATTGACTATACAGGAATTGAAAGATACTCAACTTCTTCTATCACTAACGGAGAGAGAAGATGATCCCATAACTATGTTGAAACTTATGGAAGACTTGGAAATTGCCAGATTTCAAAGGGAAGGGAGTGGACTCAAAGTTAAGTCCAAGTAGACCCCACAACTTATACCAGGTAACACTATAGATGTGTTTTTTAAAATGGTCAGTACTGAAATTGATAGAGAAATTGATACATCACGTAGGTTGGGCAAGAGAGGATTTCAGCACAATCTTACTTTTGGTGAAAGAGAGGCATTACAAGAACTTATTAATAACAAATCCATTACAATACGTAGTGCCGATAAGGGTGGGAATGTTGTTGTACTAGATACCCTAGATTATAACAATGAAGTGTACTCCCAGCTCAATGATACCGTTTATTATGAGAAACTTACCACCAATCCCTTACCAGAACTTATTGTTAAAATTAATGGAGAAATTAAGATATGGTATGATCTAGCACTTTTGGACCGTGATGAATTCCTTTACCTGACTCTGAGTAGTCCCAAGGCACCTTGCCTGTATACTCTTCCTAAGGTCCACAAATGCCGCGACAGTCCGCCAGGGCGGCCTATTGTCTCCGGCATAGGTGGTCCAACGGAACGACTATCAGAATTCATAGACTGCTTCCTGAGACAATATGTATATAACCTTCCGTCTTTTATTGAAGATACAAAACACGTTTTAAACCTACTGGAAGATATAACTTGGGATGATGGCATGTTACTAGTTACACTAGACGTGGTATCCTTATATACCATCATTGATCACAGTCTAGGTATACGTGCTCTGGACCACTTTCTTAGTCAACGACCGGTTGAAATGTATGATCACACTCAAATGCTATTACGAATGACCAAATTAGTTTTAGAGAACAATGTATTTTTATTTGACGGAAAGTGGTTTAGACAGCGCCTTGGGACCGCGATGGGCTCACGATTTGCTCCGTCTTTCGCCAACCTGTTCATGGGTTGGTTCGAGGCGGAGCGAATCTGGGGCCCGGCGGGAAGTGAATGGACCCAATATATACACTATTGGGGACGTTTCATTGATGATTGCCTGTTGATATGGACAGGCACAGTTGACTCATTGAAAGGTTTCTTTGAATACCTCAATGATAATGTATATAATTTGAAATTTACAACGTCCTATGACAAACAGAGCATTACTTTTTTGGATGTTGAGTTGTTCGTTGAGGGTGACAGAATAAAGAGTAGGATGTTCAGGAAACCTACGAGCTGCAACGCAATCCTTCATGCAGAAAGTAGTCATCCTAGCTGTCAGAAAAGAGCCATACCCTATGGTGAATTTATTAGGGCCCGTCGCAATTGTGTGAACGACAATGATTTTGAGAGTAATTTGATGGACATGACCAACAGATTTCGCAACAGAGGTTACAAGGAGGAGACAATCAGATTAGCTGTATCTAGAGCTAAGAAAATGAAAAGGGAATCCACCCTGAAGAGACAGAAGAAGGATGGTAAAACTAGAGATCAGAAAGTTAGACTAATTACGAATTATGGTGTTGACAGTTCTAAACTATTTACAATCTTGAAGAAACACTGGCACCTTCTTGTTATGGATAATGATCTAAGACCACATTTATACGATAGACCAAGCTTGACCTTCAGGAGAGGGACCACATTGAGGAATTTATTAAGTCCAAGTTACCCAAGCAAATTGAATAAAACTGATTGGCTCAATAGTTTTAAGGGCTTTTATAAATGTGGCCGTTGTGTTTCCTGTAGATGGGCTAAAAAGAAGGTACTAACTTTTGAATACAATAATTCTGGAATATATACAATTGGAATGTTTATGAACTGCGACACTACATTTGTGGTTTACGTGATATCGTGCTCCTCTGGAAAGATTTATGTGGGGAGCACAATTAGGAGGCTCAGGGACAAAATTGCAGAACATTTTAGAGCCTTGAAAAATGGTGATACACGCTATCCGATTGCATCCCACCTAGTACAAACTTTTGCAAACAAAGATCAGCATTGTTTTACGTATCATGGTATCGACCATATTAGAGCAGACCCTCGTGGGAGGAACAGACTTCTGATGTTGAGAAGACGTGAAGTTCAATGGTTGATTAAACTGAAGGCCGTTGAATGCGGTCTCAATGTGGATCATGAATATGAATTTTACCTGGGCAACTGAATTTGAAGTATGATGCACATTTGACATTATGAATGAAGAGCTTGAGCATGTTTTATTGACATGTTATGATGTTGTTTTGTCGCCCCAAGGACATACACAATATTCAATGTGCACAATGTATTACATAGAACTGTTGATTCTGTGTTGTTTCTATGTTAAATAGATGTTACAAATGTTCGTGCTAAATTTGATTTAATATGTTGGCGTTATGGATACCTATCGTCCAGCTACCCCTCACTCTTGTGTAGGTGAATTGTGAATTTAAAATGATATATAATGATTTGTGTAACCCATGTGTATCGTGGACTACTTGGTTAACGCATTGCATCAAGTATAGTCAAACATTACATTATCGAGACATATTAATAACAGACAATTGCTAATAATATTACTGGTAGCTCATAACCACTGTTCTTGGCACTTGGACTCTTAGTTATGATTTGGGCGTAATTTTGAATATAGTTATTCAATGATGGCGCTGCGAGTAAATCCAACCGTTATACTACACAAATAAAAAATTTTTTTATAGGTACAACATAGTACTTATAATATACTAATATTGTTAGATACTATTTGGAGCACCTCCAAATAGAGGATTATACCTATCAAGTCATTATTATGTAGATATATGATTGCCATTAGGGCGGACTAACCATTATAAAATGGCGCTCTTAGAACTGGTGCTTTTACGCGTTGTCGGTTACCTATATTAAGCCATTACAAGATGGCGCGGAAAGCGAATCTAACCGCTATAGTTTACAAATATTCTTTTATAAGTATTATACAGTAATTTAAACATACTAGCGATGGTAGACATAACTTGCAGTACCTCCGATGAGGGGATTACGTATCTCTTGTTATCATTATGTTGATATGCGATTAAAATTAGGGCGAAAAACACCATTACAAAATGGCGCCCTTAGAAATGATGCTTCACGTGTTGACCAGATATCTATATTAAGCCATTACAAGATGGCACGGACGCTGAACGCCACGCAATACGCGACTCGGATGATACTGCATGGTGAGTTTGGAACAGTGAGATTACTATGAGAGCAAGCATTAAAACAGACATACTTATTAATGTATGGCTTGAATTTCAGATACGTACTCGTATGGAACAGAGATTTGGATATTGAGAATTAGGATTACAGTGGAGAGTCTTAACGTTTCGAACAGCACATTAGGTGAGATTACATTTTAGATATGGGATATAAGGTGCCCAATACCAACTTGTTACTTGACAGTTGGCTATTACTGATTTAGACATGTGACTCATTTATTGAATACATTATTTGTAGGTGTGTATACGCTCCACACTCGTCTGAGGATAACACAACTATTTTTGTACCTGGATTCAATGAAATTTATATGATCCAGATGTTGTTTTTGAACGAGACAATCAGACATTGATTTGGTGAGTGTTTACTACCTCCTAGTGATTAATATACGAGGGACTGCAATTTACCGTCTGATTTACTTGTGCAGCTATCTTATTAAATTGGATTTACTTGTAGGGTTTGACATGTACAAACTCGAATTGGAATTGAACTGTTATTGATGCTGATGAGCTATTGGAAAAGTGCTACCGTTATTGACCTCAACATTAGAGATTTCATTGAGTTAATGGTGAGTCATTTATTTTAAACTAATAGATAGCATGCAACGCGTGATCCAACTAGCCATGCATCATATGGTGATCACAAACCATTTATTTTGATTTAACTAGTATAAATAGTTAATGTAAACTATTCCATGAGTACAGAAGCACGAATTTGGCGAATATGTTTCTTCTTTCATACTCACATTGATAGTTGTGGACTAGATTTTGGTTTGAGGGTGTATCCCCTTCACTTTTTAAATTGCTTCTTTTACAGACGCATGTTGAAGCAAGTGTTGATATTTGGATATGTTACTGTACTTGGAATTGATTACAATTATTTTGGGTTGCAGCCCTGAAGAAGTCGTTGTCTTACAGACTGACGAAACACGTGTTGGCTGCGCATTTGAATAAATCGGATTTTCAAAAGACACTTTAACTTGTTCTGGACTGAAGTTTGGATGATTATTGATGATTGAAGATAATATTCGATAAAGACATTACTTTGCAGAGTGCTCGGAGGAATACCTTATTATTGACCGTTGGTTCCTTCAGAGGTTGTGGTAACCGATCTCTATTCTCTTCCTGAGCACCGACTTTACATACTACTCTTGAAACTGACTATATTACCTATACATTGCTGTGCGCTCCTATTAACCGTTACCATTTTTGCTGTTGTTGACTTTTATAACCCTCTCCAGTGTCAGCCAATGGCCAACAGGCGTTCTGGGGAGAAATAACCTATGGCCACACTTAAGGGGTTAATAACAATAATAGTAGTAATAATAATAATAGGGTCTTGGAATACTGCTCACACTGAGTAACTCAGAGGTTCAATGTTCATGTGTGCTGAACAGGAAGTGATTTCTGTGTCCCAAAGCAGTTTTCCTGATTCCCAATCAGAAGTGATCCAAGTGGAATTCATGAACGTACTGAGTGGAAAAGCTGCATAAAATGTGTACTCCAAGGCGTGGCTCCTGAATATTGAATCAAGGCTATCATGGGACATCAATAGTGATGGACAAAATACTAAACGAAAAGTATGTATAGATTTTCTATATCTATCCATAACTACCTAATATATCATCAAGGTACATAGATGTGGAGTTAAGAATAGTAAATCTATACTTCTATCTGTGCACTTACCTTTCGATATTTTGTCCCGATATTTTGTTCACAATATCAGTGTGCCACAATATTCTTGTACTCGATTCTCAAGAGCACAATCGTACTACAACTCTTCACTGGTGGACATCAAGTGAAGCCCATTCACAATATGTGAGAAAGTGCCATCTTTCTTGCCTTGGTATGCCCCCACTTTTTTCTGAACTGCTGATGTGCTTTGACTGGGTGTGCCCTGGGTTCCTGCCAACCAGGTACCCAGGGCCTGTGTTCCTTCTCTAAAGCTTTGTTGAAACTAAAACCCAATTGGCATCTCTGGCCACTTATCACTCCCTAGTAAATGGTACCCTAGGTACCCAGGGCATGGTGACCAGAGAAGAGCCCTGAGGACTGCAGCACTTATTGTGCCAATCTCAGGGGCCCTGTACTCTGACACTCACACACTGCCTTTGCAGGCTGAGTGTCTAAATAACAGAAGTAAAACAGAGAGTCGACATAGCACACATCCTTGTGTGCCATGCCCACAGAACCCACTGCCCTGGCACACTTCAGTCACACCTCTAGCTGGGCACCTATGCCAGGGGTGTAGGCACAGGTGCATGAGCCCTGTGCCCCTAGAGTACCCAGGGCCATTCCTGGGCACTGTAAGTTCAGTGATGCAATTAAGAGTATATGGTGCTGGAAGGTTGTCATTACGAACTCAACAGCACCATAATGGCTGCACTGAAGACTGACAAGTTTGGTACCAAACTTCTCAGCACATTAAACCCGCACTGATGCCAGTGTGGGATTTATTGTACAGTGCACCAGAGGGCATCTTAAAGATGCCCTCCGAAAACCTGACCTACAATCCACGTCTGGGCTGAGTGGCTGCAGAGGCTGCCACACAGCAGACATGTTGCTGGACCCCTGGGTAGAGAGACCCCTGCTCTCCTGGGCCTGCAACAATGCACATCCTGGGCGAGGTGCTAGGTCTCCACCCCCAGGATGGGCAGGGGGAAGCTTCAAAGGCATGCCGCCTCTGTGAGCTTCTCCAGACCTTTTGCTGTACACAGCAACTGGCCCCTATCAGTTCTGACCCCCACTCTGGTGGGAAGACTGGCGGGAAAAACTGCGTCAGGAAGGGGGGTGTGCCAGCCTGTGACAACCCCACCCCTCAGGTGGGGGAGAGGAGGTGAAGCACGACCCCAGGCTCCGGCCATCTTGAATATGGGGAGCCCTGCCCAATCCCAGCTAGGCTCCTGCCCCTCTCCCACAGGAGAGGAGCATGCTAGGGGGTGTACCCACCCCAGGACAGGGACCTTTTGGTCACTGCCCTTGCCCTACCTGTAACGCCCCTAAATGCAGTATTTAGGGGCTCCCTGAACCTTGCTTCCTCAGATCTCGATACCACAAGAAGAAAGAAGGTCAAGAAGAAGAAGAACCGCCGCGCAGCTGCTAAAACAGTACGACAACAACTGACTTGGCCCCAGCCCTACCGGCCTGTCTATCCTGGAACCTGCTCCTGCCTAAATCCCGGCGACTCCTGTGGACAGCAACCTTGGGACACCCGGAGGACCTTCCTGCCTTGGGACTCTCATCAGCAGAGGCTCTACTGCAACAACCCCCCTGGTGCCAGCCACGAAGCACCAGACCAGACCACTCTGCACCCTCTGAGCCCGGCTCGTGCCCGAGTGATCCAAGACCGCGAGGATGTCCCCCCTGTGACTGGGACCCAAAGTCCAGTGCCCAAAGACCCCCCTCGACGAACCAGATGAAGCCTGCCCCCCAACCACGACCAGCTGAGGGTAAGCTTTTCCGACACCCAAAGATACCCCTGCACCCAGCGCCCTACAGCCCCCTGAGCCTCCCTTTGGCGTACCTACCTGTGCTCCAAGATCCCAACTTACCTCTCGATGTGCTGTTCGCCCCATGAGAGTCTCCACCCCCGATCCTGCAGCCTTTGTTCCCTTTTGATCTTTTCCATTGGATAACATTGAGCGCCCAACGGCTCAAAAGCACCTTGCACCCAGCCGCCCGAGCACAGCTGGCTGTGCCACCTTTGTCCTATCCTGCTTCCCCCTTTGCCCTGAGCAAGTGACCAGGAGCCCAGCTCCCACATGCCGCGTGGCCTGCTAGCCAGCAGCCACCAACCGGAGGCCCCCTGTCCCCCTCTGGATAACATTGGGTCTAACTACCTCTGCACCCGGCCGCCCCTGCGCCGCTGAGGGTGAACCAACTGTACCTACCTGACCCTGGGGGACCCCTGAGTCTATGCCCAGAACCACAGCTCCACCAGTCGAGGACTCACCAGGACATCGGTAACTCACTTACCTGCCATTGAATAACATTGACTAGGTTGACTCGAAAAATCTTCTGTCTCCTTTTGAAAACTTGAAATATTCCTATAAAATCATCCGACTACCAAATTTCGAAATACTCACCTGCGATCAGGAGAGGAGCCAGTACTGTACCTTATAGCCCAGTGCCGAACCGCAAAATTAATCCCTAGCGGGTTTACTAGTAACTTGTATTTTCTCCATAGGAATCCATTGTCTGCTTTTCTATGAAATTTCTTTTAAGTGTCCACTTTTGAAAACTAGAAATATTCTTTAAAAATCATACGAAATACTGAAACGTAATTACTTACCTGTTTTGAGTTGAGACCCCAGTGCTGGCCCCAGGAGATCAGTACTGGATTACAAAAGTAACGAGATCGTACTTTACCTGCAACCTGAATTTTCTCCCATTGGATAACATTGCCAGATTTCTGTTGAAAAGTTTTTAATTGTGAACTTTTAAAATAGCTTTTTATTCCTGAAAAATCGCTACAATACCTAAAACGTTTTTGCTAAACTGGTTTCAGCTTAGACCCCAGGACTGAATTTAGGAGCCAGTCCTGGGATTACCAAAGTAATCTACAAAGTAACCAACTGTTTTTATATAAGGAAATCCATTGAGCTCAATGCTAAATTGTGTGTAGAATTGTGTTGCCTACTGCAACCCCTGTACCTATTGTCTTTCCAAAGTTTATTGCCTTTCTGCAAAGTACTCATCTGAGGCCTCTCATAATGAGAGCAGTATATTTTTGATGCCTGTTGGTTCTAGAAATAAAATAACTATATCTTTTGATATAAAACAATTGGCCTGGAGTTCAGTCTTTGAGTGTGTGAAACCTTTTGCTGACTGAGTGTGTACAACAAATGCTTTACACGGTCCTCTGGTACTGCCTTACTGCTCGACCAAGCTACAACTTTAGAGAGTAAGGTCACACCTGGCTTTAACCTCTGTTATACCTCTGGGGTTTATGGACTCTACACACACTGTACCTTATTCTGGTCCAGTATATATAGAGCCACTTTCTCACATTGGTGGATCAGCGATGGGATACAAACTTGCATTTGTTGGACTACTTGGTTACCATCTGATCACACGACAGAACTCATAAATTACCTTTAGAATTCTGAAATTATTTTTTTCCAAAATACTAAAAGTCTGGTAGGGCCTTGCTTAAGTCCCATTAGAATTTTGGAAAAATAAAAGCCACTTTAGTTAGGGTAGATGTTTAGAACTGTCAGGTTAGAATGTCTCAACAAAACCCAGCTATTAGTGGAGATAACATGGACCTGGTTGAGGAACTCAACCTCACACCTTACTTGCACTTGGATTTCAAGGAATTGAGGTCCCTATGCACAGTTAAAAGAATAGTCGTGGGTCTGCATCCAACCACACAAGGGCTCCAGGAGCTCCTGGCTGAGTATGCAAAAGGCCACCCTTTTGAACAGGGTGACACCCAGCCAGAGGAAGAAGAGGTGGAAGAGGAGGATGATAATAATCCTTCCACTATCCCTAGGGAAAGAAGGGTCCCCATACCCTTAACTCCAAGAGTCAGCCTCTGGGAGCCTGGGAACCACACAGGTGGACTGGGCCCCAGAGAACAGATTGGGGAGCGCCCCAATGAAGAGGACAACTTCTTAGCAAAGTTGGCCAAGAGATTAGACCTAGAGACCAGACTCGTGGCTCTGGAAAAATAAAGAAGGGAGATGGGCTTAGCCCCCATCTCTGGTGGAAGCAATACCAATAATAAGGATAAAGAGCAATCTTATGATCCTAAAATCCCCAAAGAGATTGTCCCTAAATTTGAGGAAGGTGATGATATCACCAAGTGGTTCACAGCCTTTGAGAGTACTTGTGATATCATAAGACTAAATAAACCTCTCTGGGGGGCACTCCTGTGTGAACTGTTCCCTGGTAACTGCAGCGACAGGCTTCTGACCCTCTCTGGGCCAGATGCAGGGTCTAATGACCTCATGAAGAAAACTCTGATTGAGGGATTTGGACTCACTACTGAGGAGTACAGAATTAGGTTCAGGGGGGCACACAAAACCCAGACCCTATCCTAGTAGATTTTGTAGACTACTCAGTAAAGACACTGGATGGTTGGTTAACTGGACACAATGTGCATGATTTTACTGGACTTTATAATTTGTTTATGAAGGAACACATTTTGAGTAATTGCACAAATGAAAAGTTGCATCAGTATTTGGTAGACCTAGGTCTAATTTCTCCCTAATAATTGGGAAATAAGACAGACCCTTGGGTCAAGACTAGGGTCGCCAGGACAGCCACTGGGGATGACCAAAAGAGAGTGGTTACAAAACCTCCCCAGGGGAAAGGTGGTGAGAATCCCCAAGATAAAAAGTCTGAGTCTTCCAAAGAGCCCCAAAAACCTGTCCAGGTGGGTGGGTCCCAAACTACTCCCTATGTGCCTCAGCCCTATAGGGGGGAGAACTTTGATCCTAACAATGCCTATTGTAACAACTGTAAGAAGTTGGGACATTTAACTGTAGACAAAAACTGCCCCTACAATAAAGCCCCTAAGGCACCCAAATACAGCTACTCCAGGGACAGTACATCTACAGATGGGATCAGAGGAGTGCGCAGAGCATATCTGGGAATACACTCAAGCTAGTCTAGTCTCCTTGGGGGAAATGGAGGTTGCCAATGTAGCTGGTTGGCCACCCAACTGTAACAAGTATCTGCAATACCCCTCCATTAATGGAACTAGAGTAGAAGCCCTGAGGGATACATGTGCCAGCATCACTATGGTAAAGAAAAAGCTGGTTTCCCCCGAGCAATACTTAGTTGGGAAAACGTACCCAGTCACCAATGCTGACAGCATTACCACGCAACGCCCTCTGGCTATGGTGACATTATTGTGGGGGGAGGTTACTGGCCGGAAACTGGTAGTGGTCTCTCCACAATTGCCTGGAAACCTCAGCCTGGGGTGAGGTTGAGCAAGTAACCCATGCAGCTATGCTGGGTATCCCTAGACTGGTGTGTATGCAAACCAGAGCACAGAGCAAAAAGACGGGTGAACAAGTAGGTTTGGAGCCTGAAAGTATGGCCGAACCAATCAAGAGGAAAAGCAAGAAGACTGGGGAACCAACTTCTCAGGGAGAGGACTTGGAAACCCTAGAGGGAACTGAGCCCATGGAGTTTGAGCCTTACCAGGCTGGACTCCTGGGCCCAGGCGGACCCACTAGGGAAGAGCTGTGACAGGGTCAGCAAGACTGCCGACTCTTGAAAGCCTGAGGCAGCAAGCTGCTGCAGAAGCAAAGGGAGATGTCAGTGGTACCCACAGAGCTTATTTGGGAAGAGGGATTACTGTATGCTGAGGCAAGAAAACCCAATCCTAGAGCTACCAGGAGGGTGCTAGTACCACAGAAGTACAGGGAGTTCCTCCCAACTTTGGCTCATGATATCCCCCTAGCTGGACACCTGGGGCAAACCGAAACATGGGAAAGGCTAGTTAGCCACTTTTACTGGCCCCAGATGAACCAAAGGGTGAAGGAGTTTGTGAGCTCCTGTGTTACTGTCAGGCCAGTGGCAAAACAGGTGGCAAACCAAAGACCCCGCTGATACCATACCACTGGATTTTGTGGGTCCACTTGAGCCTCCCACAGCCTCAGGGAACAAATTCATTTTAGTAGTAGTGGATCATGCTCTGTGTACCCTGAAGCAATTCCCCTTAGGGTTACTACACCTCCTGCAGTAGCCAAGGCCCTCCTGGGTGTCTTCACCAGGGTAGGGTTTCCTAAGGAGGTGGTTTCAGACAAAGGCACCAACTTCATGACTGCTTACCTGAAACACATGTGGAAGTAGTGTGGGGTGCAGTACAAGTTTTCTACCCATACCACCCACAAACAAATGGTCTTGTGGAGAGGTTCAACAAGACATTGAAAGGTATGATCATGAGGTGCCCTGAAAAACTCAAAAGGAGATGGGCTGTCCTGTTGCCATGCCTGCTTTTAGCTTATAGGGAAGTGCCACAGAAGGGAGTGGGGTTTTCACCCTTTGAACTTCTGTTTGGTCATCCTGTAAGGGGACCACTTTGCCTGGTGAAAGAGGGTTGGGAGAGGCCTCTCTAAGAACCCAAGCAGGACATTGTGGAATATGTGCTTGGCCTAAGGTCCAGAATGGCTGAGTACATGGACAAGGCATCCAAGAATCTTGAGGCCAGCTAGGAGCTGCAGAAGCACTGGTATGACCAAAACGCTGCCATGGTTGAATTTCAACCTGGGCAACAGGTGTGGGTTTTGGAGCCAGTGGAAAAAAGGGCTCTCCAAGACAGATAGAGTGGCCCTTATCCTATCCTGGAGAAAAAGAGTGAGGTCACTTACTTAGTGGACCTAGGCACCAGCAAGACACCCAAAAGGATTATCCATGTGAACCGCCTGAAACTCTACAATGACTGGTCTGACCTCACCATGCTGATGGTGACTGATGAGGAACAGGAAGCAGAGAGTGAACCTCTCCCTGATCTCCTCCCTTCCAGCCCAAAGGATGGGTCAGTGGATGGAGTGGTCTTCTCAGACACCCTCTCTCCCCAAAAGCAGACTGACTGCAAGCAAGTCTTGCAACAGTTTGCTAGCATCTTTTACTTGACCCCTGGTCTGACCAGCTGGTGTACCCATGATGTGGACACTGGTGACAGTAACCCTGTCAAAAACAAAATCTATCGACAATCAGACCAAATCAAGGAAAGCATCAAAGCTGAAGTCAGCAAAATTCTGGAGCTAGGGGTAATTGAACCTTCTGAGAGCCCCAGGGCTAGCCCAGTGATTCTGATCCCCAAACCTCATTAACAGGGTGGAAAGAGAGAGATGAGGTTCTGTGGGGACTACAGAGGGGTCAACTCTGTCACCAAGACAGATGCTCACCCCATTCCAAGAGCAGATTAGTTGATAGACAAGCAAGGGGCAGCCAAATTCCTCAGCACCTTTGACTTAACTGCAGGGTACTGACAGATTGGCATGGCCCCAGGAGCCAAAGAAAAGACAGCATTTTCCACCCCTGATGGGCACTATCAGGTCACTGTAATGCCTTTTGGGTTAAATAATGCCCCTGCCACCTTCCAGAGGTTGGTGAACCAAGTCCTGACTGGATTGGAGTCCTTTAGTGTAGCTTATCTTGATGATTTTGCTGTCTTTCGCTCCACCTGGCAGGATCACCTGATCCACCTTGGGAAGGTTCTGCAAGCCCTGCAATCTGCAGGACTGACTATCAATCAATCCCATTCAATGAGTCATTTGTTAAGCGCACTACATACCTGTGAGGGTCTCAAGGCGCGGGGGGGGATGATGGAGGCTGCTACTGATCAAACAGCCAGGTCTTTAGTGTCCTCCTGAAGGTCAGCAGGTCAGGTCAGCAGGTCTTGGGTCTGTCATAGGCTCAGTGGGAGGGTGTTCCATGTCCTGGCGGCGAGGTGGGAGTTGGATCTCCCACCGGTGGTTGTTCTTCGGATGCGCGGGATGGTGGCAAGTGAGAGGTCGGCGGAGCGTAGCTGGCGGTTGGGGGTGTAGAAGGAGATCCGTCTGTTGAGGTAGGCTGGGACGGGAAACGTCGTTTACAACACGGTTGTTACATCGCGATGCCATTACATCGCGGTTTTTATACTACTCCTAAGTCCAGCGCCCTCCAACGCAAGTCGTTGTAACAACTTGCGTTGTAAAAACCGCGATGTAATGGCATGCGATGTATTAGCATGCGTTGTAATGTCATACAACCGGCTGGGCCGGTCTTGTGGAGTGCCTTGTATGCGTGGATGAGGAGCTTGAAGGATATCCTCTTGTTGACGGGGAGCCAGTGCAGGTTTCTCAGGTGGGGGGTGATGTGGCCGTGTCGTGATACATTAAGGATCAGTTGTGCCGAGGCGTTTTGGATGCGTTGTAGTCAATTGATGAGCTTGGTCGGGGCTCCCGCATAGAGGGCGTTTCCGTAGTCGAGTCTGCTGCTGATGAGGGCCGGGGTGAATGTGTTTCTTGTATCTGTCGGAATGCATCTGTAGATCTTGCGGAGCATACCAAGGGTGATGAAGCAGGAGGAGGAGACGGCGTTGACTTGCTTGGTCATTGAGAGCTTTGAGTCGAGGATAATTCCCAGGTTGCGTGCGTAGTCGGTGGGGGTCGGGCCTGCCCCCAGTGCTGTTGGCCACCAGGAGTCATCCCAGGCTGACGGGTTGGAGCCGAGGATGAGGACCTCCGTCTTGTCCGAGTTCAGCTTCAGACGGCTGATCTTCATCCAGTCAGCGACGGCCTTCATTACTTCATGGAGGTTGGCTTTGGCGGATGGGGTCCTTGGTGAGGGAGAGGATCAGTTGAGTGTCGTCGGTGTAGGAGATTATGTTGAGGTCGTGCTGTCGGGCGATGTGTGCAAGCGGGGCTATGTAAATGTTGAACAGTGTCGGGCTGAGAGAGGATCCTTGGCGTACGCCACAGATGATCTCGGAGGCTTCGGAACGGAACGGGGGGAGGCGGATGCTCTGGGTTCTGCCGGAGAGGAAGGAGCCTTGTCTCGGATCCCTGCGGCGTGGAGGCGTGCACGTAGTGTGCGGTGGCAGACGGTGTGGAAGGCGGCAGAGATGTCTAGGAGGATGAGTGCTGCAGTCTCCCTGTTATCTAGCATGGTCCTGATGTCGTCGGTGGCGGCGATGAGGGCGGTCTCGGTGCTGTGGTTGCTGGGGAACCCTGACTGGGAAGGGTCCAGAATTCTGTTCTCTTCGAGGTATCGGGTTGTATGTCTGTTAACGATTTTCTCGATGACCTTGGCCGGGAAGGGGAGCAGAGAGATGGGTCGGAAGTTCTTGAGGTCTCTTGGGTCTTCCTTGGGTTTTTTGAGTAGGGCGTTGATCTTGGCATGTTTCCAGCTCTCTGGGAAGGTTGAGGTCTCAAGGGAGAGATTGATGACGTTGCGTAGGTGGGGTGCGATGGAGCTGCGTGTTTTGTTGAAGACGTGGTGTGGGAATGGGTCTGACAGAGAGCCGGAGTGGATTGAGCTCATGGTCTTGATGGTGTCATCGATGCTCACGCTGGTCCAGGCTAGAAAGGGGACGTGGTCGATGGTGTGTGGAGGGTCTGTTGTGTTGCTGTCTGTTGGGGCTGTCTGGGTGTTGAAGCTGTCGTGGATGTCTGCTATCTTGCGGTGGAAGAAGGTGGCAAGGGAGACGCACAGGGCTTACGACAGCGGGATGTCGTTGGTGTTGAAGCTGGGGTTAGAGAGTTCCTTCATGATGTTGAAGAGCTCCTTGCTGTCATGTGCGTTGTTGTTGAGGCAGTCTTTGAAGGAGGTCTTCTTGGTAGTCCTGATGAGGTGGTGGTGGTTGCGGACGGCGTCCTTGTGTGCTGCGTGGCTGTCCGGAGTTTGTTCACTGTGCCATTTCTTCTCTAGTTTCCGGCAGGCTTGCTTGGAATCTAGGAGTTCTGCTGTGAACCAGCTGTCCCTCTTGCTGGTGTCTCTGTGGGGGGTTTCTTCAGCGGGGCGAGGGTGTTGACACAGTCCTCGATCCAGCATCTGAAGTTGTGGGCAGCGACGTCGGTGTTGGAGGGTTCGTGGGTGGGTTGAGAGCGAGGTTTGCATGTAGTTGGTCTTCGGTGATTTTGCTCCAGCAGTGGCGGGGGATCTGTTGGGTGCGGTGGTGTGTGGTGGGTTTCTGGAAGGTGAAGTGAATACAGCTGTGGTCGGTCCAGAGGAGTTCGGTGGTGTGACTGATGGAGACGTGCGGGCTTGAGGAGAAGACGGGGTCTAGCGTGTGGCCGACGGAGTGGGTGGGCGTTGTGACGAGTTGTCTCAGTCCGAGGTTGGTAAGGTTATGGATCAGGGTTGTGGAGTTGTTGTCGTTGTTGTTCTCAAGGTGAAAGTTCAGGTCTCCGAGGAGGATGTAGTGGGTGGAGGTCAGGGCGTGCGTGCTGATGAAGTCGGCGATGGAGTCGCTGAACTTTGGGTGGGGTCTGGGGGGTCGGTAGACGAGGGTGCCTCTGAGGTTGGAGTTGGGGTCTGTGTGGATCTGGAAATGCATGTGTTCAGCGGTGCTGAACACGTCATCTGTGCTAGTCGAGACCCTGATGCTTTTCTTGTGGAAGATGGCGATTCCTCCTCCGACTCCGTTGGTGCGGTCTCTGCGGGTGATCTTGTAGCCGTCTGGGATGGCTATGGCGATGCCAGGTGCGGAGGAGTTGTTCAACCAAGTCTCTGTCAGGAAGGCGACAGACTTGCGTGTTGCGTGCTGAGCGGGTGTTCAGTAGTATGCATCGGAGGTGGTTGAGGTATTTCTTGGCGGCTGGCTCGTCGGCTCTGTGGCTGGTGTAGCTGCAGTTCCGTCAGGTGAAGGGACCGTGTGTGCGTTTAGGGGCGGCCTTGAAGCAGTTGTGGGTCCATCCGGGGTTGAGAGCATGCAGAATCCAAATGCCAGATAGGGCAGGGCACTGTGGTGTACTTGGACCACCTTGTTGGTGGAGGCCAGGTCCAACCCTTACAGCCCAAGATCCAGAGCATCATGGACTGGGCAGCTCCAACCACCCAGACCCAAGTCAGGGCATTCATTGGCTTGACTGGATGCTACAGGAAGTTTGTGAAGAGGTATGGGACCATTATGGCTCCCCTCACAGAACTCTCATCCAATAAAATGCCCAAGAAAGTAAACTGCACTGTTAGTGGCCAACAGGCTTTTCACACCCTGAAAGAAGCAATGCGCTCAGCACACATTCGAAAAGCACCAGACTACTCCAAGCAGTTCATAGTGCAGACTGATGCCTCAGTGCTGGGGATAGGAGCAGTCCTCTCCCAGATCAATGAGGAAGGCCAAGACCAACCTGTTGCTTTTATAAGCAGGAAGCTACTCCCCAGAGAGCAGCGTTGGATGCCATTGAGAGGGAGGCCTTTGCTGTGGTTTGGTCCCTGAAAAAGCTGAGGCCCTACTTGTTTGGAACTCACTTCCTGGTTCAAACTGACCACAGACCTCTCGGATGGCTAATGCAGATGAAAGGGGAAAATCCAAAACTATTGAGATGGTCCATCTCCCTACAGGGTATGGACTTTGAAGTGGAACACTGACCAGGGACTTCCCATGCCAATGCAGATGGACTTTCCAGGTTCTTCCACTTAGACAAAAAAGAATCCCTAGGGCAAGGTTAGTCTTTTCACCCTTCGTTTGGGAAGGGGGTTGTGTGAGAAAGTGCCATCTTTCTTGCCTTGGTATGCCCCCACTTTTTTCTGAATTGCTGATGTGCTTTGACTGAGTGTGCCCTGGGTTCCTGCCAACCAGGTACCCAGGGCCTGTGTTCCTTCCCTAAAGCTGTGTTGAAACTAAAACCCAAATGGCATCTCTGGCCACCTATCACCCCTTAGTAAATGGTACCCTAGGTACCCAGGACATGGTGACCAGAGAAGACCCCTGAGGGCCCTCAGGGGCCCTGTACTCTGACACCCACACACTGCCTTTGCAGGCTGAGTGTCTATGTCACAGAACTAAAACACAGTCGACATGGCACACATCCTTGTGTGCCATGCCCACAGTACCCACTGCTCTGGCACACTTCAGTCACCCCTCTAGCTGGGTGCCCTATGCCAGAGGTGTGGGCACAGGTGCATGAGCCCTGTGCCCATACAGTACCCAGGGCCATTCCTGGGCACTGTAAGTGCAGTGATGCCATTAGGAGTATATGGTGCTGGAAGGTTGTCATTACGAACTCCACAGCACCATAATGGCTACACTGAAGACTGACAAGTTTGGTACCAAACTTCTCAGCACATTGAATTCGCACTGATGCCAGTGTGGGATTTACTGTAAAGTGCACCAGAGGGCATCTTAAAGATACCCTCTGAAAACCTAACCTACAATCCACGTCTGGGCTGAGTGGCTGCAGAGGCTTCCACACAGCAGATATGTTACTGGACCCCCAGGTGGCGCCCCTTCAGCACAAGATTGAAACCATCCTGGCTTGGGAACCTTCCAAAACCCAGGCAGAGGTGAGGGCCTTCCTAGGACTCACCGGGTACTACAGGAGGTTTTCAAGGGAGGTTTTCAGGAGGTTTTCAAGGGGTATGGCAACATTGTTGCACCCTTGAGAGAGCTGACTTCCAAGAAGCAGCCAAAGAAAGTGATTTGGACTGACACCTGAAAACTGCCATGTGCACGGCGCCCGTGCTCCTGGCACCCAACTTCTCCAAAGAGTTCCTTGTGCAGACAGACGCTTCAGAGCATGGTGTAGGGGCAGTTCTCTCACAGATGACTGAGGAGGGCTTTGACCAACCTGTACCCTTAATCAGTAGGAGGTTACTTCCACGAGAACAGAGGTGGAGTGCAATTGAGCGTGAGGCTATTGCTGTGGTCTGGGCACTGAAGAAGCTAAGACCCTACCTGTCTGGGACTCACTTCCAGGTTCAGACAGACCACATGCCCCTCAGATGGTTGATGCAAATGAGGGGTGAGAATCCAAAGCTGTTGAGGTAGTTCATTTCCCTACAGGGTATGGATTTCACGGTGGAACATCACCCTGGCACAGATCACGCCAATGCTAACGGTCTGTCCAGATTTTTCCGCCTTAGTGATGAGAACTCACTGGGGTAGGGTAGTTCTCCCCACATTTCAGCTGGAGGAGACACGTGTTAGACCTCGCACCTTGGCGTGGGTCTCCCTTCCAATTTCTTTTATTGTGCCTCATGTGTTTTGCTGGTGTTAGCTGCTCAGAGCACTGTGCCACTGCCAATCAGTGCCACAGTGCAAGTGCTCCCTGTATAAAATGTATACATTGATTAGATTCCATGATTGGCTTATTTAGTTTACTGTCAGACCCCAGTAAAGTGCACCAGGAGTGCCCCGGGCTTGTAAATCCAAATGCTGCTAGTGGGCCTGCAGCACTGGTTGTGCCACCCACAGAAGCAGCCTTGTAAACTATTCCCAAGGTCTGCCATTGCCGAACCTGCGTGCAGTCTGGTACTGCCATGCTGACTGGGCAAGTGCACCTACTTGCCAGTTCCTAAACCTTCCCTTAACTTCATATTAGTTACCCCTATGGTATGCCCAAGGGCCGGGTGCATTATAAGTATAAGGTAGGACAAGCCCTGATGTGTGTGGCATGTCCTAATAGTGAATGAAATGAAATGAAATGAAATTAATTTGTACTTGTAAAGTGCACTGCTGCCCCAGCAACGGGGCGTCCTGGCGCTGTACTCATACCGCTGTGGAACCCTTCCTGGCTTTTCCCTGTGAAATGTCCACTCCTGGGCGCCCCCAAGGTGAAGCCAGGCACCCCAGCGCTGTTGGGGCCGTTGTGGAGATTAAGCAAGCTATTGCCCAGAGTTGCAGAGTGGGACCCATGATTAGAATAGGCACTGAGGCGAGAATTATCAGGTCTGGGGAAACTGAGCCCAAGACCCGCCGAGGTGGGAATTGAACCCTGGTCCCGGGCCAGACCTCTGCATCAGGTTCTGCCGCTCTAACCATTGAGCCACACTTCTCGTTTTTCACTATTGCAAGGCTACCTGTTCTCATAGGCCAGAATGGACTGTTACTATTGTTACATTCTATGATCCTAACAGACCCAGGGAACATGGTAGAAACTCGAGTTTAGTATTAAGCATGGGCGGATTTGACGGATCCACGATCCGCGAATTTTGCGTATTTGCGTATTGTTGATCCGCAAAATCCGCGGATTTGCGGATTTGCGGATTGCGCTCGTGAAAGTCAAGGATGCAAAGGCCTCTATCAAGCATCAGAGCTGATTTTCGACGGTAGATTTGGGAAGAAAGCACACCTGCCCAGCCTCGACAATGCTCACGATTGTTTTTGGGCTGATTTATGCATCACTAAATTTGAGCTTCAACTGTCCATCATAGTGGGTAAATGGCGGGAAGACGGTTGACACTGCAAGTGTGTGGGCGGGGCCAAACGGACGGGGCTTCCATGCGAGCACACATGCCTCTGGTGTGTATAAAAGGTCAGAGACCGATCAGAGCAGCAGATGAAGAGAAAGAAGCTCCTGGTCACAGGAACAGCCAGGGGATTGCGCTCGGGAAAGTCAAGGATGCAAAGGCCTCTATCCAGAATCACAGCTGATTTTCCGACGGTAGATTTGGGAAGAAAGCACACCTGCCCAGCCTCGACATGCTCATGATTGTTTTTGGGCTGATTTATGCATCACTGAATTTGAGCTTCAACTGTCCATCATAGTGGGTAAATGGCGGGAAGACGGTTCACACCGCAAGTGTGTGGGCGGGGCCAAACGGGCGGGGCTTCCATGCGAGCACACATGCCTCTGGTGTGTATAAAAGGTCAGAGACCGATCAGAGCAGCAGATGAAGAGAAAGAAGCTCCTGGTCACAGGAACAGCCAGGGGATTGCGCTCGTGAAAGTCAAGGATGCAAAGGCCTCTATCCAGCCTCAGAGCTGATTTTCGACGGTAGATTTGGGAAGAAAGCACACCTGCCCAGCCTCGACAACGCTCACGATTGTTTTTGGGCTGATGAATGCGTCACTGAATTTGAGCTTCAACTGTTCATCATAGTGGGTAAATGGGGGGAAGAAGGTGCACACCGCGAGTGTGTGAGCGGGACCAAACGTGCGGGGATTCCATGCGAGTCCATGCCTCTTGTGTGTATAAAAGGTCAGAGACCGATCAGGAAGCACTAATAGATAAAATAAAGCAGGTGCTCGAGCACCTGCTTTATTTTATCTATTAGTGCTTCCTGTTGAAGCTAACTTAGCTGACTTAGTAACTATTTTAGGATGGCGCTGGCAGCTTGCCGGCGCCATCCTAAAATAGTTACAACTTCAAGCTTGAAGGCTTGAACTTTTGCCCCCCGAATCCGCCGCTCGCGTATTTGCGGATTTTCGGTAAATTCCCGGGAGTTCGCGGATTGCGGATTTACCGAAAATCCGCGAAATCCGCGAGCGGAGCGGATTTGACGCTCATACTTATTTAGTATGCCTGAACTCAGAATACTAAAATACATCTTTAAGTAAAGGTTGTTTTAATATTCTGTGTTTGCAAATACCACTTTTAGAAAGTTGGTATTTGCTTGCCTAACCTTTTCAGCCCGCCTCTGCTGGGATGTGTATCTGCTGTCTGGTTTCTGTGAGTGACAGGGCTGGGGAATTCCAGGAGACAGGCTGGGGCAGCCAGGTGGTGAATAGAAAGATTTCAGCCAGATGGGTGGGAGGAGTGCACCTAGATGCTGAATAGGCCTGTGCTCTGCCACCACAATACTGGCTCCACCTCCTGTGGAGCGTCTGATGTCTCTGCCCTGCACACTGAAAAGACAAGCCAGAGTCCTGTAAACAAAGTGCTCCAAAACTGGGCTGAACTGGGCAAAGGCCCCCTGGCCTGAAAGAACAAAAGATTTGTGGTATAAATATTGGAGCCCTGCTCCAACGAAATTAGATCCTGCTAAAACAAGAAGAACCTCTGCCCGACGAGAAGGAACTGGGAAAGCTGTAAGTAGAAGTCCTGTCCCTGACCTGGGGGATTGGCCTGCAGTGGTTGCCTTGCTGCGAGAGGAGAGGAAAAGACTAGAAAATACTTTGTTCAACTTGTGCTTCTAAAAAGATCTCCAAGGGCTTGTGTGTGAGCTTGCCCCCTGAACGGAGTCCCAGGACTATTGGACTCCCAACGCCTTCACAAAGAGCTGCAGGAAATTGCCATTTTCCCCCACACTGCTGGACCCGTAATCTAGAGTCCACCTCGAAGCCCTGACCGCAGTGAAGCCGTGCCCGTGCCGCCCCACACCGCGTGACTCCGCTCCTGTTCCGAGCCGTAGCTCGCTTCGTAAGCTACCCGGGCCGCACCGCACACAGCTTCACCCTCACCCCTTCGAGCCGCAACGCTAGCCGTGTCCCAGCCACTGGCATCGGAAGAACACAGCGCACGCAGGGCGGAGTACGGTTCGTACGCTCGCAGCGTACCGGCCGCCTCGTACCACACTGCTAGAATCCGAAAGGCATCCCCACTCTGAAGGCGCGGCTCGCACGCTGCATCAGGAAGCAAATGCATCTCGACCAGGACCATCCGCCTCGCCCCCGTAGCCCCCGCTCTACGCCTCGCAGAGGACGCCACAATGAGCCAGGGCTCGCATCGAGGAAAGGGCCAACAACGCTCCTGGTCTGCCTTTCCTTCTGCCCGCATCGTCCGAGACGGACTCTATGAACTAAAGGTACTGTGAGATTCGCACCACGTTTGTGTGCGCACCGGACCCGAGAGTCCGTGGTGCCTATTTTTGATTCTTGCCAAATCCGATCATCCCCGTGAGAGCCGCACAGACAGCGCGAAGCACACAGACTTGAAAACTACGCATTTTTGAATAAGAACTGCATTCCTAACAGTATTGTGGACTATTTTTACGTTATTTGGTCTTGTGCCAAGCCTTACCTAAAGATACTCATTTTTATAGAAAAATTGGTGTAGTGTCCATGTGTGGTGTTGTAACTGAGTTACAGTATGTGTTCACAAATGCTTAACTTATAACACTCTGAGATAAGCCTTGTCTGCTCGCGCCACACTGCCTAGAGGGTGAGCAGGGGTTATTTTAGAGGGTAATCCCCTCGTCCTGACTAGAGGAGAGGGTCCCTGCTGCTCACTAGTCCTTACCTGTGCCAACCAGAGACCCCCAAATCTAACATGCAAGTTTACCCTTGCGCCACCACAGATGCGCCACATTTACATTGCGGCGCATCATGGCACATAGATAAACAGATGCGTGTCGCATGTGCTGTCCTAAGGTTGGCGCTGTGCTGGAGTTGTGTCGCGGGAGAGACGCAACTCCAGCACTGTTCCAAGCTGGCCTATCCTCAACATGGTGCGTCATGCCTTATGCCTGGTTCAAGTAGGCGCACGGTTTTGATGCAGCGGCGTCGGAAAAGTGACTGAGTGAAACCCTGCCCCGGAACGACCACATAAAACCTGATGCAGGTTTCATGTGGCGCAGGGCTTTACAACATGACGCATCTCCCTAGATGCATCACATTGTAAATAGGGTGCAACGTGGCGCATGGTTTACGTCGCGCTGCATCACAGAAGTGACGCAACGGCAGCACAAATGTGGTGCACGGGGCTCGTAAATCTACCCCAAAATGTTTTTGAACGTTTATAAATATGCAACAACCTGAAGGGTCCTTCATTTGCCCAGACAACTCGACCTAATTCAGAAGGAAATAGAGTGGTGTGAGAAACAATTTTTATATTTCAAAATAATGCTTAACGTAGGTTTGCTTCATGTAGAATTACCATGCTGTACTTTTCCACATTATTAAAAGTGCATATTTAAATGTTGTGGTTTGGTAATCGTTTTCATTTCTTTTCATAAAATTATCGAAATTCAGCTGCAGCCACAGTCCCGTTCTATTTACCATAGCTTTTGTCCAGCTTTCTCATCGCAAGGGATGTGTTTTGAAACATTACAAGGTTGTGCGCTGAATCTGCCTTGCTATGTTTGTTGTCATGAACGTGCAGAACTGTCCATTATATTAGGTTTACTTTCTTGTTTATTTCTTCTGTGCAACTAAATTGTGTGAATAGATAATGAAAATCAT
Organism: Lissotriton helveticus; assembly: GCF_964261635.1. NCBI lineage: Eukaryota > Metazoa > Chordata > Amphibia > Caudata > Salamandridae > Lissotriton > Lissotriton helveticus. The sequence goes on from NC_136063.1 coordinate 1,282,146,234, forward strand.
GTGCAAGTAGATGTCATTAAAGGTGGAATGGGCTCTAATAATTTGATTGATTTGCGGTGCAAGTAACAGTTTGGTGCTGTCCTTTTAGGTAATGTATGCCATGAAATTGTGTGCTGTCATTATATAGAAACATTATTAAGGATCTGCAAACTTTGTGTCATTAGACTTTTAGAAATGTTTGTTTTAAAACATTTAGCATTGCATCATTGCACATTTTAGAAGAGCGGTTTTGTTATTTAAAGAGGGCTAGATGCTGTGTGGTTCTTTTGAATTAGGGTTTGCTATTATTCATTAGACTATTTCCATAGGGGCTGTGGCTAATTAATTCACTAATATTTTGTATTTATTAATGACTTGATTTCTGATTCTAAAATTTTACTTTATGTAATGATTAATTGGTATTTGACTAAATCTACAAAACTGAAAACTGAAGAAGCCTAATTGTGCATGTTTTTCTTTAATGATCTTTGCTGATTATTTGAGCACAAGATTCCTCCTTTTACTAAAATTATCCGTCTCAAAGTTAATTGAGTTGGATCGTCAACATTTTGTACCAGAGGATATGTGGACAAACATAATTAAAAACTATATAGGTTTTAGTGGAGGAATGTAAAGGGCAAAGATTAGTTAGAGGCTAAGTTGAAGATAACTGGAACCCAGTGGAGAATCGTATTGATTGGTTGTTCGTTTACAGGTCGACTGTCTTCTGATGAAGTTGCCCCATGTTGGGGTCTGACAGGAAGGTGATCTGGTGGTACAGTCCGGAAGGATTAGTGACTATTGGCCAGATGTAGGTAAACCGATTTTACCGATTCTAAAATACCGAATTTTACCGAATCAGTATTTTAGAATCGGTAAATGGTATGTAGAAAAAAAATCGGTAAAAAATACCGAATCGGTAAAAATCGGTATCGGACAATCGGAAAATACCGATTCGGTAATTACCGATTCTGTATTTACCGATTCGGTATTTTCCATTCATTCCTATGGGCCTTTTGCTGCATAGGAATGCATGGGGAATACCGAATCGGTAAATACTGAATCGGAAAGCAAACAAAAGTGAAACTTAGGTAGGCAGCCAATCAGGTGCTACCACCCCCCCCCCCCTGCAACTAATTAGAAGCTCCTGGAAAGGCAGTTGGAGCTGAGCTGAGTCACTGAGCAGCAGAAAGGGTTTGGTGCACTTTTAAAAGTGTAAAATGGCAAGCAGCAAGGAAAAAGAGCAGCCTGAGAGGAGGAGGAAACTCAAATTCAGCAGCATGGAGCTGCAGGTCCTTGTTGAGGAGGTGGTGAAGGTGCACCATAAACTGTTTGGCAGGCAGTCCCTCACTGTGGCAGAATCTGCCAAAAGAAAAATCTGGCTGGAAATTTTGGACAAAGTAAATACAGTTGGGGTGACCACCAGAGACACAGAGGACCTGAAAAAACGATTTTATGACCTCAGGAGCCAAACCAAAAAGAAATTGGCTGAACATCACAAGCAGGCATCAAAAACTGGTGGAGGCAAGAACCCAGCACCCCCCCTTACTGACCTGGAGGAGATGGTGGCCTCAACCATTGAACCGGACAGCGTCTGCGGACTGGGAGAAGTAGACAGCTCAGCCAGAGCTGCAAGCAAAAAAGGTAAGAGACATGCACAGCATTCCCCCCATACCATCATCCTTACCTGTACCCTTTGTGGCCAAGTGAACCCCAGTCCAGTACTGCTAGCACTATACAGGGCAAACGCATGATGCGATATGTAGTCAGGAGATGTAATAACATGTCATACAGCACAACAACCAACTAGTGAAGGAGATGACTGCATAGAGAATATAGCCAATGTGATACATATTTAATTGTAGTGACTGTGAGACAGTAGCGCTTAGCTAATGTACGCTCATATGTCCACAGGTGAAACATCTTGCAGGTGCTCGCAGGAGACTGAAGGCACACCACCTGAGAGGGAGGAGAGTCGGGAAGCAGGTCCAACTACCCACACCGTACCATAGGACACAGGTGCATCAAGTAGCCATCCTCCTGCACAAGACTCAGAAATGCCTCAAGATTTCCTGGCGTCCCCTGACAGATCTCAATCCCCTCTGTTGCTGTCATCCCCAGAAATGCCAGCATCACAGCATGATTCCACACCTGCATCACAACCCAGCAGGAGGCATGTTGTGGCCCCACTCCTAGAAATGGAGTCTGCAGCAGCTGACATTGAGGGCGACGAAACACACAACTTGCCTGCAGTTGTCAGCACTGGTACAAGGCACTCCAGTGCAGGGGTGGCCCATAGTGGTGCATGACGCCGCAGAGTCCAAGAGAGGCCAGCAGATGCACCAGTTGAGGGCCCAAGTGTGTTCCGTGGTCTGGAGGGGAGCATGGTGAGAATACAGAGGATGCAGGGAAGAGCCATCCAGGCATGCCAACGACAAATGAGGTCCCTGAACAGCAACATAGGAGAAATAGGAAAGGGCATCAGTGAGCTGGTACAAGTCAACAAAGAGATGGCAGCAGGGATGCGTGGAATTGGCAACTCGGTGCAGCTGCTATGCACCAAACTAGACACTGATTTCGAGGCAAGGCGCAGAGAAAGGCAGCGTGGTCATGGGCTAAATAAAGCCATCAACCGCCTGGCCACTGCCACATCCCTGTCATGCAGGAGAAGCAGTAACATGCAGGAGGCTATGACCCAAAACACCAATGAGGTCACTAGGGGCATGGGCAGGATGACCAGTGCTCTTGAGGCACCTTTAAATGTCCAAACTGCATATACAGCTGCTCTGGATGTGCCTGTAAGTGAGGAGAGCACTAGCAGGAGCAGCATAGGAAGCACCCTTGTCCCTGAAACAAGGAGGAGCAGGCGCCACGCTGAGGCCACAGGCCAGCAAGACAGTGAGCAGGGTGAGCAACCTACAGGTGTTACAGGGAAACGAGGAAGGAAATTACTTTTAAAGTTCATGGTGAGGTGAACCAGGACTGACATCATTGCAGTTAAATGCTTTTTGTTGCACAGTTGTGCTTTAATAATCTACCTCATTACCGAATTAAACTACATTTGGTGCATACTCCACCTGTCTGTGTCTCTTTACTTACTTAAAAGTAGTTGCGTGTGATCTCATCCCGCCTGTGTCTGCCATCAGTTGGTGTTGCAACTCCAGATGGGTGTGGTTCAGGCACTGCTTCCTCATCATCATGGTCCTCGAAATCTGAGAGATCCACTGCTGTGCCCTTCTTGACCGCAAGGTTGTGCAGCATAGCACAGGCTGAAATCATCTTGCAGCAGATGATTGGTGTGTACTAGCGGGCACCTCCACTCTTATGGATGCAGCGAAACCTGCTCTTCCACATGCCAAAGGTGCGCTCCACAATGTTTCGGGTTGTCTTGTGTGCCCTGTTGTATCTCCTCTGACTTGGTGTTGTAGGGTTGAGGTAGGGAGTGAGGATGAAGGACCGGAGGGCATATGCACTGTCCCCTAATGGCAAGAGAAAAAACATTACTCACATGCACACACACACACATCCACCTGTAATACGTATCAAGGGAGTTTCACACAGTGTGTTACCTAGCAAGTACCCTTCGCCAAATTCCCCCGCTGTCAGGCGTGCGTAGATCCCACTGTTTTGGAAGATGTAGGAGTCGTGGGTACTCCCGGGGAATTTGGCTACTAGGTCAGTGATCATGTACTTGGAATCACAGATCACCTGTACATTTATGGTGTGGGTGGACTTCCGGTTCCGATAAATGTACTCTGTGGCAGCAGGTGGGCATATTGGTATGTGGGTACCATCAATACAACCAATTATGTTTGGGAAATGCGCCATCTGATAAAAGTCTGTCTTTGTCCTTAGCAGTTCTGCATGCGTTGCAGGGAAGCTGATGTAGAAATGCATTCTCTGCAACATGGCATCAAGGATTTTTTTTAAAGAAACGTGACAGACAGCTCTGGGACACCCCACCTACCACAGCAACCACACCCTGGTAACTCCCAGATGCAAGCAGGTGTAGGCTGCACAGCACCTGCACATGGGGTGGGATGGCGTGTGCCCTTGTGGTTGGATGTTCCAATAGTGGGTGAAGGTCCGTGATTAGGTCCAGGATAGTTTGGGGAGCCAGCCTGTACCTTTGTAGGATCTCAGGCTCAGTAAGCTGGAATAGAGTGATCCTCTGCCTGTACACCTGCTCCTCCCTCCTCCAGACCCTCTCTCCTTCTGCCTGTAGCCGTATCCGCCTCGCAATGACATAGAATGCCGCCATTCTGGTGAGAATGTTGCATTTTGGGGCCTTTTTTATACCATGCACCTGTTTACCACCTGATTTGAATTCATGGTAAATACCAACTCTTAAATACCGAATTTCATGCAAATTCTGTATTTAAGAGGTTTCCTACATCTCAAAAACTCATTTTTACCATTTCTTATTTTCCAAATCGGTAAATTTACCGAATCGGTAAGGTTTCCGAATCGGTACATTTTCCGATTCGGTATTTTTTCCGAATCTGTAAATTTACAGATTTGGAAACTTTACAGAATCAGTATATTTTCCGATTCAGTATTTTTTCCGATTCGGTAAGGTTTTCGATTCGGTAACTTTACCGATTCGGTAAATTTACCGATTCGGATGTTTTCGGGTCCCCTACATCCCAAATGCCCAATAACGGTCGGTAACGGCCGAAAATCGGTAAATTCGGCCATTACTGACCGGTATTGGCCTACCTACATCTGGCCCTATGACTTCATGGAAATGTCTTGTGTCAAGTGTGGCATGATTTCCGATGTTGTCTGTTGTTGGTGATTGCATCTGTGTAGTGTTATTATTGTGTAGTGTTTTGGTTATTGTGTTTTTCGCTTTGAATAATATTGCCTTTTGGTGATGATGCATTTTAAAATATTGTTGTAATTCATTTGTCCTGACATTGGGTATTTTATGTAAAGATTTTAGTTTTTGGAAAACTCACAAGTTAGATAAAGGTGTCGGTGGAAGTACAAAGGTGTGGCACCAGGTTTTTGAGTTTATGATATCCTTAATAGTATAGTTGTGAGTGAGCTAATTTGAATTGGATAGTGGTAGTTTATTTTGTGCATAAGTTAAAGGTAAACTATTCCAGGTCCAAAGGTAGGTCGCTTCTGATCAAAGTCTATCTTGGTGTGGATTGCAAAGTGCCTTGAAGTGCTACTGTTCTTGTGGTGTGTTACATTTCCATCACGTTTCCCGGTACACAGACACAAGTTATATTGCTTTTGATTCTGTGAATTATTGGGGCATATTTACAAGGGTTTATCACTACCAGAGCATCACTTTTTATGGTGTTCTGGTGGCAATAAGCCCTTCGCCTTATTTTAACGTGGCTTAACGCCACCTTTTGAATAAGGCCCCTTTTCACACAGCACTTCGCGTGAAAGGGGCTGGCATTGGGTGTTGCGGTGGGCATTCTAACGCAACACCCATTGCTTTTGACACTGTCCCCTATTTACAAGCGCAGCATAAATATGGGGCAGCGCCAAAAATAAAACCAGAGAAAACCTGGTCTTAACTTGGTAAAACGAGAAGAAATTATTAATTTTTCCTTGTTTATGCTGTTTTTATGTGTGCTGCATAATGCAGCACACATAGAAACAGCAAATTGACATTTTTGACTGGTCAGGTGCATGAAGATTTCTCTCCCTGCACATAAACAATCATTTAAAAATGATGAGTTGCAACCTCTATGTGTGCTGCATAAAGCAGCACAAATAGAAGTTACAAATCACTATCATGGATTGTTTATTTGCAGGATAGGACACCTTCCTGCACATGAGCGACCTCTGACCTTGTCAGCAAGTAGGTCGCCCCCCCCCAGCTGCCATACGGTCCTCCTGACAGTGCCCTCGCTGCTGCTGCTGCCGAGTAAGTCCTCTGTGCCTGTCGCCTCCCTCGCTCTGCTGCCTGTGCCCTGGTGACCTATCTCCCCCCGTTTTTCTTCTGTGCCCCTGCTCCCTGGTGTCCCCTTCGTTTTGCTGCCTGTGCCCTTGTGACCCCTCTCCCCCCATTTTTCTTCTGTACCCCTGCCCCCTGGTGTTCCCTTCGTTTTTCTGCCTGTGCCCTTGTGACCCCTCTCCCCCCGTTTTCTTCTGTGCCCCTGCTCCCTGGTGTCCCCTCCGTTTTGCTGCCTGTGCCCTTGTGACCCCTCTCCCCCGTTTTTCTTCTGTACCCCTGCCCCCTGGTGTCCCCTTCGTTTGCTGCCTGTGCCCCTGTGACCCCTCTCCCCCTGTTTTCTTCTGTGCCCCTGCTCCCTGGTGTCCCCTTCGTTTTGCTGCCTGTGCCCTCGTGTCCCCCTCCTCCGTTGTCTTCCGTTCCACCTACCCGCCGCTGCGTCCCTGCGGCCCCGCCCCCCGCTCTCCCACTCGCCACCCCGATTCTGCCTCCCAGCTGCTCCTCCCTCCCACTACCCACTTAAATGGAGGCCCCACAGCGGCCGTGCCGCTGGCGCACCGAAGGAGCGCCTAAGGCAAGCCCGTCCGCACCTGGATCGCGCCTAGTGCCAGGAACCCTGGCCCCCGCCGGAGCCAGTCCACCTGACGAAAATACAACGCCGCCACCCTCCTTGCACTCAACACCGGCCGACAGCCAGCCTGCTACCGAGCTACCCCGAAACGCACCCACGGAGCCTTCACCTGCCATGCCTGCAAATTCACCTGCCCTCGGACCTGCACCGCGCTCGCCAGAACAAGCGCAAACAACAACCACCTCGAGTGTATCCTGCTCAACACCCGCTCCGTCCACAAACACGCCGTCGAACTCTGGAACCTCCTTGACACAACAGCACTGGACGTCGCCTTCCTCACGGAAACCTGGATGAACGCCTCCTCAGCCCCCGACATTGCCATAGCCATCCCGGACGGCTACAAGATCACCCGGAGGGACCGCTTCAACCAAGCCGGAGGTGGCATCGCCATAGTCTATAGAAACACCATCCGCATCACGACCAACACCGACGACACCCTCACCGCCGCTGAGCACCTTCACTTCCAGATGCACACTGACCCCAAGACCACCCTCAGAGGTACCCTCATCTACAGACCCCTGGGACCACGCACACACTTCAGCGAAGCCATCAAAGACTTCATCAGCCCGCACACAAGGCTCTCCACGACATGGGCCCCGAATACATTAACAACCGCCTCACGTTCTACACGTTCTACACACCTTCCCACCAGCTCCGCTCCGCCAGCCTCGCCCTCGCCACAATCCCACGGATCCGCAGAACCACCACCAGAGGAAGATCTTTCACCTACCTGACGGCCAAGATGTGGAACACCCTCCCCACCCACCTACGACTGACCCAGGACCATCTCTCCTTCAGGAAGCAACTCAAGACCTGGCTTTTCGAGCAGTAGTTCGTTCTTTAAAATGCTGAAAATACATGGTGTAGTTGAATAGTTCAAAATCCTGCATTTCCTCTTGTAACCAGGTCACATTTTTATAATCGGTACATACATTCATGCAAGCACTTGGATCCAAAGATCCCTCTCCTCCATTTCCTTCGGCATCAAATCCTTGATGCTGTTCTATGTACTTCAAAATGGCCTCATAATCCCTTTCAGTATATATCTTAGGTTCAGCTACATAATGAGAATACATCAATGACAGTAATTGGAACCATGCTTCACAGCTAGCTAAGTAAGACAATGGTAGGGAAATGAATAATTCATGCTGGTGCATTACTGATGGAAGTAACCCACAAACCCAACAATTTGTTTTGTTCGTAGTACTATGGCTCTGATGCAACATTTCAATAAAAGCATTCTTTGCATATGTTTCTCTATGTCGAGCCTTATGAGGAGGTAAGGAATAAAAGAGGTGTTCCTCCGGGGCAGCGGTAGTTCCTAACAGTTTCTGTACAGGGTGCTGGAATTCTAAATACGCAAATACACACATCAAAATCACTGTGATTATAACAATAAAAGCAACGAATGCCACCTTCACTCTGGTGGGCCATCCGGAAAACAAATGCATATTATCAACATATCGTCGAGGGGCAAGTGGCCGTTCATCCTCCATTGCAAATCGAGCAAAAGGAAACATGCTCTCTATAAGTCCAAATCTAACTCGGTCCCTCTTCCTGTGTCCGTTAGAGTCTCACAGGTAGACTCCTATCGTTCATCAAAAGAACCAACTTGTATATTCCAGTAGTACAACCGCGGCCCTTAACTCAGTCTTTCTTTCTGAACAGAGCTATTTAACACAATGTTCCAAGCTCTCAACGAGTTCAGTCCAGTGTCTCGCTCAGTACCCCAGTGACTCTATCCGATATTCGTCAACTCAGGTCTCTGTCTAGCTCCTACCATTGGGAGCTGGGGTACCGCGCTGTTTTCGGGGCTGCAGGTCGTATTTACAATGGCCAGGTTGCTTCTGGTCAGAAAACAATTCTGCTGCAAGGGTATCTGATGCATTCGAAACCTGTGGTGCCCTAGGAATAACAGGCTCCGCTGATCGAGCGGTGGCACTTTCCACGGTGGGCACCGCCTCACTTGGTTGCCCTACTTCTTGAGCATCCGAAAAGGGCACAAAGCTTTGATTCGGCTCTCCTTCCTGACTCGGAATTCCTTCTCGATTCCTGAGATCAAATGGCAAGGGCAGCGGAAGACATTTCAAATTACTAACGTGGATCCAGTGCTTTCTTCCATGCACTTTCACAGCCGTTCTGGTCACCAAGATGATTTGATAGGGCTTGGACCACCTCGGCTCCAGACTAGATTTCCGTTGAAAATTCCTCACCATCACCCACTGGCCAGGCTCCAAGCGATGTCCAGGACCCTCCGGTAGTGGCTGCAATGTGTCCGATACCTGTTGATGAATAGAACGCAAGTCTTTAGTCAAAGCGTACAGATAATCCGTCATCAATGGGTAATCAATATCCCTAAAGGTTCGGGGTCTGGGGACTCCCCACACGTTGGCGGGCCGACCAAAGATCACCTCATAAGGAGAAAATCCAGTTCTAGTATGGGGGTTGTTCTTAGGGACAGTAAGGCCAATGGGAGGGCATCAGGCCACTTTAATCCAGTACTTTCACAGATTTTAGCCATTTTCAATTTTAATGTTCCGTTATATTTTTCAACCAATCCAGCCGACTGAGGATGCCTAGCCGACTGAGGATGCCTAGCGGCGTGGAATTTTTGCTTGATCTGCAACCCTTCACACACACTCTGAACTAGTAGAGCATTAAAATGAGGCCCATTGTCGGACCAGATAACGCGGGGCAAACAATACCGAGGCAACTGCAATGGCTTCCTTGGTGGGGTAGGCTTCAACCCATTTACTGAAAGCACATACCACCACCAATACGTACTTTAGGTTATTCACTCTTTCCATTTGTATATAATCAATTTGTATCACTTCAAAAGGCAAGGATGGCGGGGCAAAATTCCCACTCAAAACAGATTCTCTACCTCCTGGATTATATCGTAAACACACCGGGCAATATTTCACTATGTGTGCTGCAGTTTTGGAAATATTTGGGTTGTTCCATACTGGATCTAACACAGTGCAATACCTTTCGTGCCTATGTGGGCCGGGCCATGGGCCATTGTCACTACAGCATATACCAGTGCATTGGGCAGTAACCATCGCTGTTTCTCAGAGAGATCTATCCAACAATCATTCTTATCTAGTTTTCCTACTTCCTGTTCCCATCTCCGTACTTCATCTAGCGTGGCTTCTTTCTGTAATTCTTTCACACTTTCAATAGTATTATCAAACAAGGATGTTTCTGTTACTATCGGGCCGATGTACTTTGGAACATGGTACATAGGTATCAAGCAACCCCTGGTTTCAGAAAATTTCCGTTACGAAAGCATTCAGTCGTGTCCTGCCCCTGGTCTGCCACAGTCTATCTAAACAATCGCGAGAATTTTGACCGCTAACCTCACATTCGGAGGTTTTTGTTCGTTCCGATTGTCCCATCAGTTCCAAACTTGCGACCAGGAGGTTTAAATTGTTTAATCTGAACTAAGATCCGAACATCTTTCATCTCTCATCACTCCAGAAGAAGGCGCTGGTCGCCAAAACGCGCGTCGAGAAATACCTTATGCCACTCTATCCCCCTCCCCCTCTTTTTAAATCTGATTTTTAATTGTATTTTGACTGTGATATTTTGTAATGTTCATCTGATTATTATTGATGATAGTTGATTAATTGTATTTGAGAATCAACTTTTTACTATTGCCTTTTATCCTTTTTGTCAATAAAACCTGAGTTACTGAATTTATGTTTTATAGAAATTCTCTCTTTTGTCATTTTCTCTATGAGCACTGAGAATGAATTGCCTAGGTTGTTAAATTTCATGTCTTGGGAACATGGTATTCATTCTAGTCTGGGCCGTTTCCTTCACTACTGAATCAGCAAAAGCATTTCCCTTTCCAGTAGAATCAACAACTTTCTTGTGGGCGCTATACTTAATAATGGCTACTTTCTCTGGTAACGTTAGGGCAAATAACAATCGATCAATCAAAGGACCATGCTGAATTTTCTGACCATGTGTAGTGATGAAACCCCTCTCCCTCCACAGCCTCCCAAAGCTATGGGCCACACCAAAGGCGTACTGGCTGTCCGTAAAAATGTTCACCCTCAATCCTTCACTCAACTCGCATGCTCTTAACAAGGCTATTAGTTCAGCTGCTTGAGCCGAGTTCTACCACAGTCATTAGTGTCGTAATTGCATAGGCAGATGTCGCAGTGCCATCTGGTAACTTAAAACAAGAGCCATCCACATACAACTCCCCCTGAGGGTCAGATAAAGGGGTGTCAGAGAGATCTACGCACCCCTTTGTTTCTTCTTCTGTTCTGAATATACAGTCATGGACATCATCCTTTTCGTTATTCGAAGGAAGGGGCAGTAATGTGGCTGGGTTCAAAGTGGCACATCTTTTGATCATGATATGGAGTGCAAACAGAGTCAGCTCATATCCTGTTAATCTGGCACTCGTAAGGTGCTGGGTCTTAGTTCTATTCAAAAGAATATCCACAGCATGCGGTACCATGACTGTGAGATCCGTATTAAGGACTTTTCCTTCTGATTGCCGGATGGCCATCGCTACTGCAGCGGTGGCCCTCAGGCAACTCGGGAGGGCTCGAGCAACTATATCCAAGACTGATGGATAAAGCACAGGGTCTCTGCTTTCCGCCAAAACACTGGGCCCTATTCACAGAATGAACTTAAGACTAAATCCTAAACTTACTACTATTTGGTATTCACAGAGTGAACTTACTACTTTCGGGATTCACAGAATAAACATACTACTTTCGGTATTCACAGAATTGATTTAAGACTACTAACTCTAAGTCCGAACTCGGGCCGGAAAATCCGGCCCGGAGGCGGAGCTTCCGGCTTGGGGGCAGAGCTTCCGGCCCGGAGGCGGAGATTCCGGCTCGGAGGTGGGGATTTTAGCCATGGCTGAAATCTCCACCTCTGGGCCGCAAGCTCCGACTTTTTTAAAGCTTGGCTATAAATGCTAGGACTCTCTGTATAGCCTTGAGGTGCGCGTGCAAATCTAAAGCTTCGGCCAGCTAATGAGAATCCGAAGACATGTCTGCTATCAGGATGAATTGGAATACTAAAGAACGCGTTCTTCAAATCTATTACTGAAAAATACTGTGCCGTAGGGAGAATCATTGTTAAAATTGCAGTAATGTCAGGCACCACCGGATACTGCGGGACTACAATTTTGTTCACCTCTCTGAGATCTATCACAAAACGATATGTATCTTTATAATCCGGGGCACCATCAATTGGTGTTTTCTTTAAGATCGGCAAAATCGGACTGTTACAGACATTGGCAGCCGTCTTTTCTACCACCCCCCTTTGATGAGGTCCCGAATAATGAGCAGCAGGGCCTGTTCATCTTCTGGTGAAATTTTATACTGAGGAATGCGAGGCAGCTGGGCATTAGGTTTCCAGGTTATTGACACGGGAGCTATTCTTGACAGGCCAACATCAGTGTCTCCCATGGCCCATAGTGTAGAAGGGACAGTAGAAAGGCAGAGGCTTAGATACGGGGCTTACCACAGGTATTCCAGAGAATCCCACTGAGACATTATTTTGGCCGGACAGAGCAGCCCCTGGGACCAACGTATGGGCAACCGAACTATTCATTGCCCCAGTATCCAATAGAAATTTTCCTGATGCTCCCAACAGTTCTCCTTTAACATAAGGTCCCACTTGGTCGACTGGTACTGTAATGTGGCCCCGCTCTGTCCTTGGCTATCTCATGCATAATCCTGGCCGTCATACCCATCATCCCTGTAAGTCTCATTGTAATACTGTTGATTCTGGGGATTTTCTAAATAATTCTTCAGAGAGTCCTAATGTTGCATTTCTTCCCATCGCATACTATTTCGATCTATCTTTCCTCGACCTCTTCCTCGTCCTCTAATAGGACCATTCCTGGCTAGCAACAGAGGGCAATCTGCCCTCCACTGTCCTTCCTGTTTACAATATGAACATTTATTTATGGCAGTGTTCAGGGGACCTCCCCTACCTCTTCCCATCTTTGCACCCCTCTGAAATGAACCACGTACTCCCCGTCCAACATTCTGTCCTCTACTAACTTGTTGCAACAAAACTCTAGTTTTTAAGTCCTTAGTCTTTCTCTCAGACTTTTCTTTACTTTCATTTTCCCGATGTTCATAATATTGGGCCATACTGAGAATCACAGATGGAGCAGCTGTAGTCCACGTACTCTCAGCCGCTTGGAGGCAGGACATTACTTCGGGGAGCAAATTTGTAACAAACCTATTAACAAACAATCGTATTCCGCCCTCCATAGACAGATCTTGCCCACTAAAATCTAAAAAGACTTTCTCAAACCTAGTAAAGAAATCTGATACGCTTTCATCCTTTTTCTGCTTACAAGCCGTTAATTTGTCCCAGTCAACTATCCTGGGAGGTAGGAGTGTTTGCATATAGGTATCAATTTTAGCTTGTACTGCCAATACCTCATCTCTAGGTTTTTCCCCAGGTTTGCGCTCCTTGTCCCATGCTTTCAATTGATCCCATGTCCCTCCTAATTCGGGGGCATGGTCAGTATCATGTATTTGTCTACAAATGTCTACCGGGATCAGAAGACCAAAGAACAGCTCGATATCAGGTATTGTCATGATATCAGAATTGGCGGCCTCCATCAGTTCCTTATAGTAGGCCATAGGATTTTTACGAGGTTCAGGGAGCTGAGCTTTTAAAGTGAGGACCTTGCTTCGTTTCCAAGGGGTATAAACCCATTGCTCCTGAAGCCTAGCATCCACACAGGCCCTAGTTACCACGTTATTGGCATCTTTTATTTCTGGTAATTCAGGATAAAAGAGGGGGTGCACCTCTCTCATGGGGTGCTGTGCTCCCCAATCGGCACACTTTCGGTGCATTCGTTCACGATAATGTACTAGAGTTTCTACATTCTGATACACCTCATCAGCCTGTAATTGGAATTTATGGGCTCGATCTCTAATATCACGCAGTATCTGAGGAGGAAATCCTTCCTCAAAACACTGTTCCCATAGTGAAATCAATCGAATCGCCATGTTCGCCAAAGCCAGTTGCTGTGCAACCGGTTCAAAATCTTTCATGGTACTCCAAATGTCTTCCAAGGTGTAAATAGCATTTTGCATCCACTGGGATGCCTGAATCACTATAGCTTTTCTTTCTTCCACACCTATCAGCGACCTTGTATATACTCGCTGATCACTTAAATCAGACCTGAGGCGCATAGGCGTGGTGTCCAGACAAGCCGTATGTCGGGGATCTATAGCGGTCTGAATTGGAGGGGAGAGAAATACGGGGTGCGAAGGGGAAGGAACGGCCGCGTCCGGCTGTAAGGATATCAAGGGCGAGGTAGTCTGTCGGAGAGTGGGAGGGGGAAGTAACGCACTCCGTACTGACCCGTCAGCAGGGGCTGTGGCAACCGTTCCTACCGGCGCTCTGACAGCCGATGCTGCTCCAGGTTGGTCCGCCCGTACCAAAGGTACGGCGGGGTATAAGCCCTGGGGGGCATAAGGAGGAGGTGGTCTGGCTTCTAATAAATCCTCTAATTCGTCTCCAGTATCAGATCGGGCTACATAACTTTTGTCCGTTTCTAAACGGAACTGCCTATCCATTTGTACAATGTTTTCCTCTACCTTTGCTTTATCATAAGCTACAGCTTTCTGCGTAACTGTCTGTCCCGATTTAAGCTTTCCTAATTTCTCTTCCCTTACCCATCATCGTTTTGCCTCCTTCAACCATAGGTTCAAAGAGTCAAACATTGACTGGCCATTGCAGAATTATCTTTAGTATATTTATGCCAGAGCGTGTTGAATAAAATCGGTGTGAGACCGTGTTTCACATACATATCGAAACTGGGACTGCCTTCGGGAGGGGCAGGCTGTCTTTCTTCCAAACTTGCACTTTGCCGACAGCAGCACCCAAAACATATTTTACTAAAGCAAGGCATTTTAATGATATTTACGCAATTCTACTCACATACTCAAAAACCATTCACAATCAGACGCGTCCTTCTCACCACTCACACTCTCGTATTCTTCCACAATAAAGTGCTGTAAAGTGTCGCAAGGCCGTTACTAGTTCTTATGCAAATGACGTCTTCAAAATTCGAACAGAGCCCGTCGACTCCTGTTCGGGGAATCGATTCAAAAGAATTCCAGACCAACAAAATTCAACTATAAAAGGAACAGTCACCAGACTGTTCTGAGATCACCAGTTAGGCGAACCACGAACCCTCTTACAGGCCATCCCATGGTCCTGTGCTGGTTGGGCCGGGCATCTGGGCACGTAGCTCCAGAACCCTAGCTTACCCAGTTGCTCCCAGGGCTTTCCCGAAGAGGATTCGGCCGAGCGAGTAACTCCGTACTCCGCTAAGGCACCAGGTGTGGTCTCAACTTTTTACCAAACAAGTCCATGAGGTATCCACCCGCGCAGCCCCTTCGCCACAACGGCAGACCCCCAGATTCCCTCGTGGTCCGGCTTCCCCGGCCACCTTCAAAAGCAGTTAACCGCTACCAAGGAAACACTTCTTCCAAGTATTTCACATCCAATACAATCAAAATTCACTCACCTGGTGCACTCAGGTCGATTGCGACTTCTCCACTGCCGACTCCTAAACAGACCGGCAGTCTGTTTTCTCTCTCGGGCTAAGCCCGTAGGACTCCGGCGTAGGGTCTTCAGCAGCTGGGAGGGATACTGGGCTCGAGAGTGGAAATACTTGTTTTTGTACCATAAACGGGTGTCTCAAATCAGGATCCTATTTCTGTCCACCCATTCGGCCAGAACTCCTCCCTGTCCCTCTTACTCCTGTTTACAGGAGGGGACGACCCTATCGCGGAGTCCCGGCGGAGTCGCCAACTGAAGGAATCAAAATATTATACTAATGGACTATACTCACTGTGAGAGCAAGGGTTTGATAAACAGGCGTGGAGGCTGCAATATGGGTTTAGAAACAGGTTTATTGATAGTAGGGGGAAGTGGAAAGGGTTGAGGAGTTAGGGTTCCTTCTTCGTCTGACATTTCCTGGGATGAGCCGGAGGCACTGGAGGCTTGCAAAGTTGTTTTCTTGCCCTCTGGTTCTTCTGGACGGGGTTGGTTTTTCCGGAGGCTCATAGAAGGATAGAAACAAACAATATAGGGGAACCGTCAGAATGGAGTTCTTTATAAATATACAGATGTTTCCTTTACCACACCGCTGTGATATTTCAGGGATAATCAAGATGCAGGATGGTACTGAATTGTCCTATCAGGAAAACAGGGACGTGGGGGGTAGGGAACTTAAGTGCCATGGGAAGGGTGAACCGTGTTTATTCACTAGTACATTCCCAAAGCATTCTGGATAACGTAGGTCTTTATCAAGCTTCACCTAGCGCCCCATTGTGCTCTGCCCTCCCGCTATGTCCGCTTCCACCCCCTCCCTCTGTGTGTCCCCGAGCCAGTTACACTCACCGGCCCGCCGTAACTCTCCTCCGAGTTACGGCCGCCTTCCAGCCTCCTCCGGACACCACCAGTCTTCCGACCAGCTTTCCTCTCCATCTTCCGGATCTCCAACGTTCTTCCAGTCGGGTCCTGCGTCTTCGCCACCGGTCCCGCGTCTTCACTATCGGGTCCCGCGTCTTCTCTGCCGGGTCCCGTGTCTTCTTTATGGGGACCCGCGTCTTCACCACCGGGTCCCTCGTCTTCTCTCTTCCGCTCTGTCATGTGACCTCGACGTCCCTCTCCTTCCGCGTCTGCTCTCTCCTCTAAGACCTGTCCCAGCGCGCTTCTCATTGGCTTCTGCCTCTCCCTTCCGGGGCATGGGGGTTGGATTTCCGGGTCAAACGGGTGACCGGCATCTTCCTGTGAAAACACGGGAGAAGTACATGGGCGTTGTAGTCCCCTGAAGCGTGGCTGACACCATGGGCGTACCTGCATGTTCCGGGTGAGTGCGGGGTCTTCCTCAAATCCACTTTCCCTAGCTGTCCTTCTTCTAGGGGAACTATTCTGAGGATATCTAGACAAGTAGTCAGCATTCCCTTGGTCCTTCCCTTTCCTATGTCTAGTCAGAAATCGGCACGGCTGTAAGGAAAGAAACCACCTCAGGACTCTCTCATTGTGACCCTTATTCCTTGCTAGCCACTCTAGAGGGGCATGATCAGTGAAAAGGATAAACTCTCTCCCTTCCAAATAGTACCGTAGGGTTTCTATTGCCCATTTAATAGCAAGAGCCTCTTTTTCAATGGTTGCATAACTTTTTTCCCTAGGGAAGAGTTTGTGGCTTATGTACAAGATGGGCTTTTCTCCTTGGGGTGTTTCTTGGGATAAGACAGCTCCTAAAACCAGGTCTGAGGCATCTGTTTGCAAAATAAAAGGACGGGAATAATCAGGGCTGATCAGAACTGAGTCGGAGGTTAGTGAGTTTTTTAAGGCTTCAAAGGAGCATACTACTTCAGCAGGAGGAGATTGTAATATCTCTTCCGTTCGTATGTTTTTCTGTAAAAGATCCGTTAAGGGAGTTGCTATTTGTGAAAATCCCTGGATAAACCTTCGGTAATAACCCAATAATCCGAGGAAGGCTCTCAAATCTTTTTTTGTCCTGGGTAACGGTATCTGGGAAATGGCTGACAATTTGGATGTTTGAGGTCGTATGACTCCTTCGCCTAACAGGTATCCTAAATATTTAACTGTTTGGGCTGCCAAATGACTTTTGGCGGGATTGATTCTTAATCCATGACCTCCTAGGGTTTTTATCACTTGAAAGAGGTGAGCCAAATGCTGATCCAAGGTGTCACTGTATATTATGATATCGTCTATGTAGGCTCCAGCATAGGCCTCGTGGGGTTTGAGTATCATATTCATGGCTCGATGGAATGTTGCAGGCGCTCCATGCAAGCCAAAGGGTAGCATATTGAAATGGTACAACCCATCCGGGGTTGAGAAAGCCGTCTTTTCTCTATCTTCTGTCTTTAAAGGAATTTGCCAGTATCCTTTACACAAGTCTAGTGTACTAATATACTTGGCTTTTCCTATCCTTTCCACCATTTCATCCACTCTTGGGAGAGAATAGGTGTCAAACTCAGAAATTTTGTTCACTTCCCTGAAGTCAATACATAATCTCACTGATCCATCTGGCTTTGGAACTAACACTATAGGCGAGTACATTCGCTTTTAGATGGTTCTATGACATCCAGCTGCAACATCTTTTCTACCTCTTCCCGTATAACCGGCCGGCGAGACTCTGGTACACGGTAAGGTCTTAATCTTACCCGTTTACCTGGAGGGGTTCTGATGGCATGTTCGATGAGATTGGTCTTTCCAGGGTAAGTGGAAAAACCTGGGGACAATGGTTGTAAAACCCTTGTCAGATCATGTGCTAACGTATCAGGCAACTCTGGATCGAAACATTGTTGAAATAGGGGTGTTTGGGGTTCTGCACTATTGTTATGTTATGTTAAGTGGGTGTCTTGTAGAGCGCGCGGCTACTCGGGCAGAGTGTCCAGGCGCTAAACAGATCTGTAGAGAGCGTGCCAGGAACAAAGATGACTATCGGGCAAAAAGCCAAGTCTTAAGTTCCTTCCGGAAGGATAGCAAGCTGTCAAGCTTCCTAAGAGACAGGGGAAGTTTGTTCCAAAGTTGAGGGGCCAGCAATCTATAGGAACGTCCACCAATACGAGCACGTTTGATGGTTGGAATAATGGCCAGAGCTAGTGAGGCCGAACGAAGAGATCTGGAAGGAAAATAGAATTGAACTCTTTTCCTTAAGTAAACCGCACCGATACCATGCAAAGATTTAAAGACCATGGTCAGAGTTTTAAAATGGATACGCTTCCATACCGGCAACCAGTGGAGCGAATCGAGGAGAGCTGAAGTGTGAGCCCTGCGGCTAAGGCCAAAAATGGCCATCGCCGCTGAGTTCTGAACTGACTGGAGGCGCGCGAGAAGGTATTCCGGAAGGCCCAGATACAGTATGTTAGAATAGTTGAGCCTGGAACCAATCATTGCCTGGACTGTAATTCTTCTGTGGCTATGAGATAGGAAAGGAAGAAATTTCCTGAGAGTACGCAGCATGGCAAAACATTGACCAACTAGGCCAAGAATCTGAGGCTTAAAGGTTAGGCCAGTGTCTAGGCCAGTGTCAATCTTGATACCTACATTCTTTGCCACTGATGAAGGTGATGAAGGAGGATGCATATCAGCCGGCCACCAAGATTTCCAATGGGGATCAGGAGGACAGCCAAAGAAAATAATCTCTGACTTGTCTGAGTTGCATTTTAATTGGTTCTCTCAAAATCAGGAGAAAACGGCCTCCAGGCACTTCCTGATAGAGATGCCGACAAACTCAGTATTCTTATCGCAGGTGTAAAGGAGCTGCGTGTCGTCGGCATACGATACAATACGCGCTCCATGCGACTCAACCATTTCTGCCAAGGGAGAAAGATAAACATTAAAAAGAGTGGGGCTTAACACCGATCCCTGTGGTACTCCTACAGCCAGAGAAGGAACAGCAGCTGAGAAGGGAGGGGCCCAGATCAATTGTTGGTGGTCGGTCAGAAAGGACTTGAACCAATTGAATACTGTCCCTCTCAGTCCAATCTCCTGGAGTCTTGAAAAGAGACGGCAGTGAGGGACGGTATCAAAGGCCACCGACAGGTCCAGTAGCACCAGCATCGCCTTCCCACCACTATCCGTAACCTCCTTAATAGACTCAGTTACTTCTAATAAAGCTGTCTCAGTGCTCAAATTTGAGCGGAAGCCAGACTGAGTAGGGTGTAAGATATCTTGAGCTTCAAGAAAGCTAGAAAGAGTGGAATGCACGTGCTTTTCAGCTATTTTCGCCAAGGCAGGGAGCAACGAGATTGGTCTATAATTACAGTGCTCTAAAGGGTCCAAGTTAGGTTTTTTCATCAATGGGATGATGTACGCTTTATTCCAAGTACTGGGGACGATACCTGTTTCAAGAGAGGCGTTAAGAATCGAGTTAACCAGAGGGTTAATAACGTGGGTCAATTTGGCTAAGATTTTATCCGGACACGGATCCGAAGGGGAGCCGGACTTTAGTTTTAGTAACATATCCAATGACACTTGGAGAGATAGAGAGGGAAAGGTGGTAAACATGTGATTATCAGGGAGGGAACACTGATTGTCAGGGAGAGAATATTTTCCAGGTGCCATTGAAGTAGGCTCATTCGTAAGATTATCAGTCAAAAAAGAGGCTGAATGTTCAGGATCTTGTTCGAGGAGAAATTCGCCAATTGCTTAACCCACGGTTCAGTTGGAGATGTTTTAGAAATTAAAGCCGCAGGGGAGGTAAACTCCTTAATGATTCTAAAAATTTCTTTGCTAATATTGCTTGCTGAGTCGATTCTTCTAGCGAAGTGCACTTTCTTCTCAGCAATAATAGCTTTATGATAGTCTTTTATGAGGACTTTATACGTTACTTTGGCTGCCTCATCATAGCTACGACGCCATACTCTTTCGGCCTTCTTGCAGCTTCTTCTGATCTCATGAAGTGCAGGAGTGAACCAAGGAGCTGATGCGTGTCGACCCGATTTGGGCTGAGAGGGAGTAGGTGCTAATTCCTCAAAGCGCTGAAGAAGCCATGACTGAAAGGTGGCTAAATCATTTTCCAAATTACCCGTGAGTAAACAAGGATGCAAAATAAGGGAGTGCTCCAACATATCAGCCGTGACCCGATGATAGGGGCAGAAAACCGTAGACTGAGAGTCTACACAGCTGCTAGTTGTCTTGGAGATGTTAAATATATCAAATTTTAGTAAGTAATGATCCGACCATATCAGGGGTACCGGAGTGAAGGACAGGATCGGAAGAGAAGAGTATATCTGGTCCAGGATATGGCCTTTATTATGGGTAGCAGAAAAAATATAAGGGGAAAGGCCAAAGGTGTTAGTTACGTTCAGGAGTTTCAAGGAGTCCACAGCCCCCGCATCATCCATATGGATATTAAAATCTCCAAGAAGTAGACAGTGCTATTCACCGACACAGGTACAGGTCCCTCCCATTTCTTTAGTAAGTTCACATGATATATTTGTGATATCTTCTTCTGGGAATCTGTCTCTATCCTATAGGTCACTGGGGTTACCTGTTGAATGACTTTGTAGGGACCCTGCCATTGACCCAATAACTTATGGTCTGAAGTAGCCATCATAAGCAACACGAGGTCGCCTACCTGAAAGGACCTAGGTTTCGATCCTCTGTCATATTGTTTCTTTTGGGCTATCTGAGCATTCTCCAGGTTATTCCTAACAATACTCCGAATTTGTTTCAAGTGAGTTTTTAGGTTCGAAACATACTCAGGAAGTGGTCTGGTATCGTTTCGTTCTGTTTCCCACTGTTCCTTAGCCACATCTAGTAAGGTACGCGGTTTATGTCCATACAGCAATTCAAAGGGGGAATACCCTGTGCTTTTCTGTTCTTTACATCTGATGGCAAAAAGAGCCAAGGGAAGAATGTCCTCCCACTTACGGGCCTCCAGATCTAACAACTTTTTTAAGGTGGTTTTAATGGTGGCATTATATCTTTCAACCAACCTATCTGTTTGAGGGTGATAGGCTGAGGTTCGGATGTGCTTCACTCCTAGTTGAGTACAGATGTCTTTCATCATTTTGGAGATAAAGGGGGTTCCCTGATCGGTTCGAATTTCTTTTGGGAAACCCACCCTGGAAAAAACACTAACCATAGCCTTGGCGATATTGGTTGTGACGGGTCTGCGTAGGGGTATGGCTTCTGGGAACCGAGTAGCATAGTCCACCAGAACCAGTACATACCTGCACCCACTTCTAGATGGCAATAAGGGTCCAATAATATACATGCCAACCCATGAGAAGGGTTCATCTATGATGGGAAGGGGAAGCAACAGTGCCCTTGGTGGTTGATAGCGACTGTGTTTTTGACAAACCGGACATTCCCTACAATATCTTTTGACCTGTTGATATATACCCAGCCAATAGAAATTCTCCAGGATAGTTTTTTCTGTCTTGTCTGTCCCAGAATCTCCCCCCAAAAGATGGCTATGAGCGAGATACAATACTTTCTCTCGGAATGGATTTGGGACTAACAACTGGGCGTTCTGATTCGGGTTGTTCTTTCTATATAACAGGCCGTTTTTAACAACAAAAAAAAAGGACCTACATGTAGTGGATCTTCTTCATCAAGTGCCTTGTTCCATGCTTCCTGAAGGACAGGGTCTTCCCGCTGGGCAGCATGGAAGTTTCGGTCTGATTCCCAAGGATTCTCTACAGGAATTACAGGCACCACCAGGGCCTCTTTGCCTTTTTCGGCCCTCCTCTGTCTGCGACGTTTCCGGATATTAGGCGTTGGCCATTCTTTTTCAGGCTCCGTTGAGAAAGGTGCGGAGGCTAACCAGTCTTCCACTGCTTGAGAAGACTCCTGCAACAGCTGGGGCAATTTGGCATAATCATTCCCTAGGATGGCTTGTTCAGGTAACCGAGGTGTTAGCCCCACCGTTAAGGAGGTCCCTGAGTATTTGGGATGCTGTACCAACACCCGAGCAGTTGGATATGGTTTAATGTCACCATGTACACATATGATGGCCACCATTCCTTCTATAGGACCAATGTGATTACCAAGATCCTGGGGTCTAACTACGCTGTGTAAGCATCCGGTATCTGCTAGGGCACTAACAGGTTGTCCATTCATGGAAACAGTACACTTATATGGGGGCAGTCTTTGGTCTTCTTGGGGTGAGCAGAAGTAATTACGGGCCATTCCTATCTCCATGGGTTCTTCTTTTTGTGGACAAAACCTTGCTATGTGCCCCATTCCCCCACACTGAAAACATTGGGGTCCTGTCACAGGGGGTCGTACAAACGGGATACTGGGCAATGGGCTGCTGGGAACAAGCGCAAGAGGTTCTGGCTTTTTCGCAACTGGGGGTCTAGGAGGCCGATTTTGCGTGTGTCCACCGGTTTTCCCCGAGACTTCTTCCCTACCTTTTTGGGAGTCCTGCGCCCTATTATAAGCACTGGCTATCTCCACGGCTCTTTCCAAGGTAAGGTTTGCTTGCTGTCTAACCCACCGTTGGATAGGCGGATGGAGGGACGTTAAGTACTGTTCTAAATAAATTTTAGCCATGATCCCATCCTTATCGGTGGTAGCCGGTTTCAACCAACGATCTGCCATGTTCTTTACTCTGAAATATAAGGCGCGAGGGGTTTCTTGTGGACCTTCCTTCATTTGTCTCAATTTTAGTCTATATGTTTCATCGTCAACTCCTAGTCTTTCCAGGATACATTTCTTTATGTCCGCATAAGGAACAACCCCTTGTAGGGTAGCTGCCTGGTAGGCCGCTTGTAAGTCACCAGACAATAGTGGACCTAAACACTGGCCCCATTTCTCGGCGGGCCATGAGGCTGCATTCGCCATTCGCTCAAAGGTACTAAAGAAGAAATCGGGGTCTTCTCCTGCCACATAGCGCTGTAATACCACAGATGGCAGGGTAGTAGGGCCCCGTTGATGGCCCAGGGCTTCTGTAAGTTTGCCCATAGCGGTTTCATGAGTCTGTCCCTGTCCAGCTATGGCCTGTTGTAACTTGCCTCGGTCTTCCTCTACAACGGTCAGGAAACGTTCCATGACTTTGCTGAGGTGTTCCTGATTCTCAGCCATTCTTGCGAGGGCAGCCTCCATGTCGCCTTTCAATCCCACTTCTGACACCACTTGTGAGAGCGAGGGTTTGATAAACAGGCGTGGAGGCTGCAATATGGGTTTAGAAACGGGTTTATTGATAGTAGGGGGAAGTGGAAAGGGTTGAGGAGTTAGGGTTCCTTCTTCGTCTGACGTTTCCTGGGATGAGCCGGAGGAACTGGAGGCTTGTAAAGTTGTTTTCTTGCCCACTGGTTCTTCTGGACCGGGTTGGTTTTTCCGGAGGCTCATAGAAGGATAGAAACAAACAATATAGGGGAACCGTCAGAATGGAGTTCTTTATAAATATACAGATTTTTCCTTCACCACACCGCTGTGATATTTCAGGGATAATCAAGATGCAGGATGGTACCGAATTGTCCTATCAGGAAAACAGGGACGTGGGAGGTAGGGAACTTAAGTGCCTAGGGAAGGGTGAACCGTGTTTATTCACTAGTACATTCCCAAAGCATTCTGGATAACGTAGGTCTTTATCAAGCTTCACCTAGTGCCCCGTAGTGCTCTGCCCTCCCGCTATGTCCGCTTCCACCCCCTCCCTCTGTGTGTCCCCAAGCCAGTTACACTCACCGGCCCCGCCGTAACTCTCCTCCGAGTTACGGCCGCCTTCCAGCCTCCTCCGGACACCACCAGTCTTCCGACCAGCTTTACTCTCCGTCTTCCGGATCTCCAACATTCTTCCAGTCGGGTCCCGTGTCTTCACCACCGGGTCCCGCGTTTTCACTATCGGGTCCCGAGTCTTCTCTACCGGGTCCCGTGTCTTCTTTATCGGGTCCCGCGTCTTCACCACCGGGTCCCGCGTCTTCTCTCTTCCGCTCCGTCGTGTGACCTCGACGTCCCTCTCCTTCCGCGTCTGCTCTCTCCTCTAAGACCTGTCCCCACGCGCTTCTCGTTGGCTTGTGCCTCTCCCTTCCGGGGCATGGGGTTGGATTTCCGGGTCAAACGGGTGACCGGCATCTTCCTGTGAAAACACGGGAGAGGTACGTGGGCGTTGTAGTCCCCTGAAGCGTGGCTGACACCATGGGCGTACCTGCATGTTCCGGGTGAGTGCGGGGTCTTCCTCACACTCACCAATAGCCCATATATCTTGTTCATTAATAATAATTCAGTCGGCAATTGAGAAGGTTCAATCATTTATACAAAATCCTGACAGGGGAGCCTCAGTCTGCATGACCCTCAGAGGTGCGCAGAGGAGACTGACTTCACACAAGTAATACAAGCATATATACATTTCACACATAGCACAATGTCACCTTAGAAGGAAAGATACAGCTTGTCAAGGAGCCAACAGGAAGACCCATATAAGGCACAATTGATTGCTAGTAGCTCGGCCTAAGCTATTCCGGGGGCAGGTCAGTAAGGTGCCTCCCTTTCTATCTGAAGCTCCGGGAGGACAAGAACAGGCTCTACTAGAATGTGTGCATCCCACTAAAAGGGCAGGTGTGACCTTGAGTTTCCCTGAGCTACAAACTAACGAGTGGAGTAGACAGCAAAGTCTGCCATCGTGGTTTCGTGCAGCAAGCCTAATCACGTGATTTCAGGGAAACAGTACTAGAAACAGAGAAACGAAAGAACATGGCTCCGGTCACAATAGGTGAGCCGGGAGTGGATCGTTCCTGCTATAATAATACAGTATGAATAATGCAATACTAAAGTACGGTTATAAGGTTATATTATATATACTAGACCAACAACATGTATTTATTGTATTTATATCCCATCACGTGCCTATGTTAGTGCTAGGCATCTAGATTTTCGGGTAAACATAGGGGTGTGCCGCATCCTTGTGAATACGGCGCATTCCAACTTTTTTAAACTGACGGAGCACAGCATTAGCAATTTTGGAGCTACACCGCGCTCCGCCAGTTTAATGTAAATACACCCCTAAGTGTTTTAACATATATTGATTGTGTGGCATTGCGACAATTTAAAATGGATGCGAACCTGCATAAGTCTAAATCTAGGTTGCTAGCAGAGGCAAAACCCCGACTGCCAGTAAGAGGTCTTGCCTATAAGATGCTTGTAAATGATGGGATGGATGCACACTTGCTTATGGCTTAAAGAGTCTCACTAGGCTACTGAGAATGATCAGCAACTACAATTCCACGAGAATGGAACTTATAATTTAAAGACAATTGCTTGCTTGAAACAATGTGTGTTTAATACAATTCCATATCTATGACCTGCACAGTCTTAAGGCTTAAAGAGATGGTATACTAGAGCCAAAAAGAAAGCACAACAGAAAATATTGACGGGCCAGGTAGATAAAGTCGGTCATGATTGAATGGATTCTAAGTTGCATTTGAAGTATTGGAGGCTGGGTGGGTGCATTTTTCCTGTGATAACATTATCAAGTCATAAAGCTTTATTCGATTTTTACATTATGGAAGCACACATCATAAAAATGCAAGACAATCATACATTTAATAATATACAAAAATTCATTTAAATCTCAGAAAACATAATCATACAGGGGGCAAGTCAAAGGAGCTTATGAAGGACAAGGAGAAAAACAGTGACTAATGAAGAGGATGAGGTGTTGGATGAATTGTTGGCAATGAGACCACCACCATGTAATGAAGTGTAAGAATCAGAGTTGAGTTAGAAGGAAGATGGACACTTAAAGTCTGGAGTGTTACCAAAGAGTGAAACAATGATGCTCAGAATGGTGCTTCAACAAGTAGCATGAATTTGCAACACATTATTGATTTGCAAGCTAGATGTTGTACGGCTTCATAGTTGACGTTTGATGCAATGGTGTTTTTTAATTTGAAAGCATGAATGGAAACTTGCACTGCATATGAGAAACTGGAGTGTGTGGCTAGTGAACTGGATGTGGATTTTGAAGAAAGGAGAATTTGGAAGTCTTATATAATGTTGATGACAGAAGGAGCCCATTATATAATTAGAAGCAAATTTGAGAAAGATTGTGGAGTTAATCAGAGATTGAGAGAATGTGGAAGACACAAGAAAGAATGGATTTCAAAGTTGATGAAGATTGAAGTATGGAGAGTTACGAGTAATTCTGAGTGTGATGTTGTTGACGGAGAATTTCCATTGAGAGAAGTACCAGGAACCCATGGCCTAACTCATGTTAACATACTGCAAAGTATACTTGATTGATAGACTATTATGAAACATTTTCAAAATCGTAGAGAGGAGCCTTAGAAGTGATTTGCAGAGCTGGACGGGATTTTTATTGTGTGCACCTGTGCAGAAAAAGTAGTTCTGCAGAACTACAGTTTTGACTTCATCACTTACAAGTCGGATGCAGAATAGTACAGTAGAATTTCCACCTCATTATTAATGTCAGCAAAATTTGATTCAACCTCATTTGAGACACCAAGTGATTAGAGATTTGTTCTCACAATATGCAGTTACCCTTGGTGATCTGCAAGGACCTAGTCAGGCACAATGACGGTCCCTGAGAGGGGAGAAGTATTGCATGCTTTGTGTAGTTCTAGAGGTAGACCAGAATGGCCCATTTGAAAAGTAGTTAATCACGATTCTGTGACCTTTTTGGTTGATACTGGTGCTACCCAGGCCACACTTAGGCAGGTAGAATTTCCTGACCCACCCCTTTTGATAAAAGAAGTTCACGTAGTAGGCATTTCAAATAAACATATCATTAATATGCAAATGTTCTAGTAAAGATAGGGTTATCTGTAAATCTGAATTCATGATTATTTAAACTAGTCCAGTAAATTTGTTGCTATTAAACTTGTAATGCAAAAGGCATATATAATTATACACCAGATGGTGTTTACATTCGAAAGACCCTGATGTGGAGTTCATGATAAAATCAGAGGCAGTGAGAAATTGCATATTTCTATTTCTCATAGAAGAGAACATACCTTCAGATTTAAGAAAGACAGTGAAAAGATAGGTTTGGAAATTTACACAAAAATATGTGGGTTCATTAAAAGTGCAAAGCCAGTGCAGATTACTGTGAAGTCAGAAGTAATGTATGCAAGCATTCCCAATATATAGACTTTTTTGCTGAAGCTGAGGAAGGCATTCACCTGGGATTGAAAAAATGGTGCAGCAGGGCACCTTGAGAGACGTTTTAGGAAGCCGATGTAATTCAGCTAAAATTGGCCTGTGAAAACATAAAGACTTATTTATGAGGCCTTGCAATACTTTTGCACTGCCGTTGAAACCCTTTTTGTGACACCAGTGGCATAAAAAATGCGCTATGTTGCACCCTAATTACAAAGTGACGCATCACTGTGTAAAGCCTTGCACTACATTATACCTGCGTCAGGTACAATGTATGCAGCAGTGGCGGCTCGCAGAGAGAGTGCTGCTGGGCGGTGAGGCCGGGCTGGGGAGGGGCATGGTGGGGGGTAGTGGACTCGGACATACGACAGACAGGAGTAAAGTAAGTAATTAAGGCACTCCCTCTGCAAGCCGCCAATGGTATGCTGGGTGGGTGTACCCCCATAAAAAGCCTCATAGAAGTGGCACAGTGAAATCTATCAGATTGCACCACCACTAGGACGCCACTGCGTCAAAATCTTACGCCTGTCTCACAGCAGGCGTAAGACTGATGCAGGCACATTTAACATTGGATTTGCCCATGTGTATTGAAACATTGCTGGAGTTCTGTCACTTTTGCGACACACTCCAGCAGTGCGTCATTACTGCGTCTACAGATATGCCAGAAATACTGAAGTATCTGTAACTCCTTGCAACATGGAGAGCCATACATTAAATACGGCACATCCATTGTGTCGCAAGGAGGGCACAGTGAAAACTGTTGCATAGCTGTTTTCACGCAGCAATTCAACAGTTTTCATATAGATATAGGAGGCCCATAATGAGGATTGGAGGATAGTTCAAGATGTCAAAAAGATTAATGACTTACAAGTCCCATGTTGATCCAAGGCTACAAATCCTGCAGTGATTTTGTTTCAAAATCCAGCTGGTGCAGAGTGGTCCACATTAATTGATTTGTGTTCTACATTTTTCTTCATTTAAAACGAATCCTACAATGCCACCCTCTATCTTTTCCAAAGTTCTTAAACACAATTTAGAATCCTTGGAGTTACCCTGTGAGTCAGCCTTGATGCAATGCATTAATGATATGGTAACTGCAGCAAAAACAAAAGATGTAAATTGAACACCATTTCATTGTTGAATCATTTAGCTGATAATGGGCATAAAGATTTACCAACAAAGTTACAGTATGGTCAGACATAAGTACTTATCTTGGACATCAAATTCAAAAAGGAGCTGGGAAGGTGACCACAGATCTCATTTCTGCAATCTTCACTATGTAGAACATGTTTCTAGGAATGTCGTTAGTGGATTCTCAACTTTTGTTTAATTGCAAAGCCATTACAGAGATTCACTCATAGTGATATAAAAAAATCCGGTACCCTGAGAGGAAGAATGTATGCAAGCGTTCTAAGAGCTGAGACACACTTCATCCACTGCAGAAAGGCCTGATTATGAGAAAGAGTTTTGTTATCATCCATATAGGTACCCTATATAGGCGCAGGTAACATTGCAACCTTTCACCTATATCCTTCCCTACAGTACATACATAACGGTCCTTAGGGATTGACCTTTTACCTAGATACAACACTGCATTCAGAACGCTGGTTTTTCCCTAGTTCGAATCTCATACATTATGCATGAGGTTTCTTAGAAGCACAGCAGGACTACCATCTCCTATATAATACCTCTTTATAAAGTTGAGGACCAACGTCATCCTTTAGGCCGACACAGTAACACAGCAAGGTTGGACCCCTGGGGAGACCTATGAGTATATATACATCACATCTAGCTTAGAAGGACAGAGGAGACCGAGACCTCCCAGCTGCCACAATGACCAGACCTGAGGTTCCTGCATGTAGACACTCCAGCTCGCAATGGTCTAACATCCCTCGTGTGATGTCCAACTTGAGAGCATCACATAGTCCCATATTCTTTCATTCTCAGGTAATGGGGTTGACTCGATCCTAGAGGGATTCTTGGCATAACACCTACACAGATGTTAGGTACATTTAGGTACATCTAGTTAGGAAGGCATCGTAGGAGTACTCACTTTTTATCATGTATTTTATGTACTTGTATATATTCATGATTACTGCAAAATGGTAGAACTGTACCATCCTTTTACTTTCATAGTATTTCTAATCATATATCTATGCCACTGTCTAATGGTTGCTGCAGCTCATCTAACCTATACCAGAATAACAACTGGTCAATACATTCTTATTGAAAATGCCCAGCCTATTTATTCTGTGTATCTCTTAGACAAACTAAGTGAGCACGAGTGACTGAGCGGAAGGTAGTATATTGTTTCCATGATTCTGGGGGATCAGGGTAATCATGTTCTGAGGTTGCCAAAAACTATTCTCTCCCCAATCAGAGGAGATTCTAGTGGCACTGTGAGCTAGCTGATAGAGACAGGCTAACATACCCAGTGGGGCTGCATGGAATCAGTCTGCCACCAATGCCACAGTTTATGTTATCCAAACTTGCAGATCCTGTATAGGTTATATATGAACAACACAACAGTTTTGCTTATTTCAGCTGGGACTCCAATTTGCAATTATCAGGCCGTTTGCCCCCCTTCCAGAAGTGACTTGATGCTTAAGGGGACCCACCTTCAGGTACCACCAACGCTGGCTTGAATTATTAACAGAGTTGGTGGAACCTGAAGTTGGGCCCTGATGATGGGAAGGAGTGAGTGGTTAGGGACAACAGAATAGGAGACCTGGAAGAACAAAGAGAGAATATAAATTCAGATACCAGCCAGACTGCAAAGACTCTAGAGAAAGGTATGCACATCTCACAATGTTTTTTTCTTAATGACCAACATTCATTACTCCTTAAAACTAATGTTCAATTTAAGCCGCTTTCCTGAAGTTTGCGATGGTCAAAACCCAATGCTTTTATACGCAATTTGTTATTACTATTAAATGGGTTATTTTCCAAGATTAATGTTCAAAGCAAGAAATCAGAAAAGTGCACATGCACCTGACACCAGAATGTTCCTTTGGGGAGGTCTGTAGTTCTCTGCCCCGATAGACATTGATTTAACATGTTCTTTGAATGCTACACACATTTGACTCCTCTTTACATGCAGTCTGCAGTGACACTGAGTTCATGACTCTGAGAATGGCTATCTTTTATAAGACGACACCCAATATGGCCACCTCTGTGGGAATTCCGGGACTTGCATTCCTTTAAAAAATTATATCTTTACCGATTTGAAATAGCAATTTACAGACTCAGGGTCATTCTTTCTGAAGAGTTATGGGTGCCCCTGCTGCCTTTCTTATATTGTAGTTATTGTTTCAGGCCTTGGCTAACCAACTCAGTCTGACTGTCAGACTGGAGTTGGTAGCTGGTAGAAAGTGCTATGGTCATGTGCAAAGTCTAGCACAATGTATGCCATAATTTGAAAGTAAACTGGGGGCTCCTATCTAATATAATGACTCAAGGCATCTTATGCAATGGACAGTTTGATGGAGAAACATTTTCATTAATAAGACAGCTGAAAGGATTCCCTGACAAGCTACAAAATTGGCCTATCTTTGTCAGATTGTCCACAATGATCAAGATGGTGAGCCTCAATTATGAGGCCCTACCGGCACTATTTCGCTGCTGGATCATCACTTTTTTTATTTTCCGGTGTTGCAATGTGCCCCTGGCATATTTATAAGGCCACATGAAGCCACGTTCTGTGGCTTTTCATGGCCTTATTAATATGTGCCCCTTTCACGCAGAAAGTGGCGTTCCATGGATGTTGCTGGGGGCCTCCCCAGCAACATCCATAGCTTTTTGGCACTGCCCCAGATTTACGCGAAATTGTAAGTCTGAGGCAACGCCAAAAACATATGCCTCCCCTGGGGAGGCATAAGGGAGGCACAACGAGGAGAAATATCTTTATATTTCCTTGTTGTTCCTTTTTCTATGTGTTTTGCATTCTGTGGCAAACACAGAAAGAGGAAAAAGCCTCTTGTGATTGTTTTTGTGCAGAAAGGTTTTCCTCCCTGCACAAAATAATCATCCCGCAATGCAGGCACCCTTGCACCATTATGCATTGGCACACAGCAGCCCATTGTCTGCCGGCCCAGGGGAAAAGAACAGGAGTGCGTTGTATCTAATAGATACAGCACATTCCTGCCCTTTTCTTTTTCCGTAGGGCAGCGCAGCAGCAAGGCCAGATGTGCTGCCCTACAGCGAAAAAAATCATAAATGAGGCCCAGTATCTTTTTTTTTCTGGTAAGGAAGTATTATCCACAATGAGCAAGATTGTATCTTTTTTCTAGCAAAGAGGTAACATGTTCACAGAGTCAGGGGAGATGGATTCCCACAGTTTTATTGAGGAAAGAAGTGGTTGCAATACGTCCCTAAGTTTAGTGCATTCTGCTTAGCGCAAATATTTCACAGGTCTGTACTGCTCACATAATGAATTTTCTCCACATAGTCCACCAGAAATGTCTCTGTGTTGAATCTTATGTTTTGGGTACTCCTGAATGTCCTGCAATCAGGTTCTTGAGGCACAGGGAAATAATTTCTTCCTTAAATCTTTTATGGGAATGTGAAGTCTCCTATTATGGAATGGAAGGCGTTTTTGATTATTTCTTGCATCAGAGCTTTACCAGTATTTCCTAAATATTGGTGTGTATCAAATCTATTGCATACTGCTTCCAGAAATTCATCTTGTTGCCTGGCCCCTTCAATTGTTTTGGATTCAAGATTGATGCTGGTTGTGCAGGTATTTTATTTTCCTGAGAATACTGCCTTGCTAGACAGCCTTTTCATTTTAAACTCCAGGTTTGAGGGTTACCACAAAGTCACATTCTGCAAAAAAATGCATCTAACAGAGATGACATGATTTTTAACGGCAAGTTAATTGAATAAATTGCAGATTGCGATGACTGATAAAGACAGTGGGCCATATTTGCAAAAGTAAACTTGGATTTAAGTACTACTTTTTGGTATTCACAAAGGTAAGTTACTACTACTAACTTTACTACTAATAAACTTTCTAGCAGTAACTTCACCACTAGTAAAATTGCTAGTAATAACTTAACTTTGCGAATGCCAAAAAGTAGTAAACTATACGTAAGTAGTAAACTTAGACTGAAGTCTAAGTTCACTAATTTTTATGTATTCATAAAGGTCGGTTACTACTAATAAAATTACTGGTAGTAAAGTTAGTAGTAGTAACTTATCTTTACAAATACCAAAAAGTTTTAAACTTAGATGTAAGTCTAACCTTACCTTTGTGAATTGGGCCATGTGACTGTATGCTTGGCTCCTACTAGCAAATGTCAGCGTTCTCTGATTGCTTCCCTTATGGCTAGGATGTCTTTCTCAGCTACTATATAATTTCTTTCTGCAGCATTAAGTTTCCTAGACATGTGAGCAACTCATTGCAATTGCCCATTTCACTCATTTTGTGGTGACAGAACCAATCCTATGGCTATATTAGAGGT
This sequence comes from Lissotriton helveticus, assembly GCF_964261635.1. NCBI lineage: Eukaryota > Metazoa > Chordata > Amphibia > Caudata > Salamandridae > Lissotriton > Lissotriton helveticus. Next base: position 1,282,178,842 of record NC_136063.1, read on the forward strand.
ACCAGCCTCAACAAGAAAACGGTAGGTTGGGATTGAGGTGTCACAAAATGGAGGTGAGGGTTAGAGCCAATTTTAGACACTGAAAAACCTCCTCAGTTTCTCTATACCAATTAAATAATACTCTTTTTGGAAGCAAGGGGGTAATTGGAAAAAGAACTTGAAAAATGGTCAATGAACTGATCATAGAAACTGGCAAACTCCAAGAAACATTGGACATCTCACACAGATTTGGGGTGGGACAATCCCTAACCACTTCTACCTCACACTCAGTCATGATCGTACCTTGAGGTACTAGGATCAACCCTGTCATGTCCCCGAGTTAGGCATCGTAGGAATTGGGGCAATTTTTACATGCATCCTGTCCTTTCCTGAAGTCACCTTCTCTTTGCCACATCAACCTGTTGCACACATTTGCATTAATGACTCTAAGACAAGTTTCTTGGAAACACTGGCCTTTCTGACACGGAACACTTCCTTGACATTAGACATGGCCTGATGTGCGTGACACAAATGTGCTTTATTATCAAGTCCATGTGGCGACGCAGCTGTCTGTGAACTACAGACAATGGGAGGCCGATTACAATCCCGGCCTGAGGCAAGCACACCATTTTCAATATATAACCTTTTGTTTCCTAACATAATTAGAGGATTCACTTCTGCTAACTTCAAGGGGTCCCTACATGCCAAAGCTTTCGCCTAGCAGCTGAAAAACATCTCTGTGAGGGGTGTCCAGTTCGTGACCAAGATGGGATCTTACACTCTTACCCATCAGGTAATGGGGTTAGATCATCCAGCAAAAGGTTTCCTGGCAAAACATACATCTGCACCCTAAACATGGAGGTTAGGGTTTAGGTTAGTAGTGCACTACACTATTGGATATGTTTGTATGTATAAGTTTTGTCAACAAAATGGTCCAGCTATTCATTTTGTTCACCGTTCCGACATTCAGTATAGCTGCTGTCTGCTTCGGTCTATTAATCATCGCAGCCTCTATATTCTATGCGAAAATCACTATGATTCAATAAATACTGAAAATGTCCCTCTGTATATTCTTTGTATATTTCTCTGAGTGAAAGAGAGCAAAATTGACTCAGCCAAAAGTTGGAAATCTGTCACCACGGTTCCTAAGGGAACAGAGTTGTCATGTTCATTGGTTGCCAAAACTGTTCGCTCCCGTTCAGGTTTGGGGGATAACGGCGGTTCCGCGAGCCAGCTGGTCCAAGTGACAACATATCCTGCGGGGGTGCATGGAATCAGTCTGGCATCATCCTAAGGTTATGTTACCCCCAAAAACGAAGTACCTACTGATAGATGAAAACTACACGACACCCCTAGGAACACTAGCTTTATAACATGAAAATCATATTTTGTCCATTTACAATAGTCCATTTTATATAAGGCTAATAAGACAGCTTACACATTTTGCAAAACTTTCTTCATTAGGCGAGTAGATCAAAATGACACCAATATAAGAAATAACGAACTTATCAAGGACGTCTCGTAATACATCATTGATAAAGTACTAGAATGCGGCTGGAGCATTATAAAGCCCGAACAACATTACCCAGTACTCAAGATAGCCCATAACATGTCTTGAAGCTGTCTTTCATTTGTCCCATTGTTTTAACCCTTTGGGTGCAGGTGGAATTCCCCCGCCGTGCGGACGAATTCTACGCATGCTCAATTTGAACGGCCCTCAGCCGTCCGACGCACACGCCCACTGTGACGTCCGAAGGCCGAGGCATGCAAAGGGTTAATCACACCAAATGGTTTCCTTATGAAGAACAAATTTAGTGTATATGGTCAGGAAACAAGGAAAGTGGGTAGGTAAGAATCCAAGAAGGCTACTCTAGATTGTGCATCCAGAAATACGGCTGGCAAGCACTTGAAATGAAGTCCAATTTGTGTTAAGAATATCTCTAGCTTTATCAGATCGCCTTTAAATGTAATGGAGTAGCAAGTGAAATTAAATGTGAATCATTCACCAATATGTGTGTGGTTGTTGACTGAACCACCTGTGTTGAAGTTTGTGGAGATGCTGTCATCCGGGAACCTAATCCTGGGAATTGAAAGACTCCTAGCTAAATAGTTACGCTCCTACACAACACCAGAATGTTCCTTCAACAAGTTCTTCAAATGCTGCAGGAGCTCAGCTCTCTTCTTCACATCCAGCCAGTGCACTTGACACTGAGCATGTGGATGTGGGTGTGGCTCTATTTTTTAGTGAAAACCACACTCAAGATTGCCACAGGTCTGTGAAAACTAGGACTTGAAATCCCCAAAATAATTATGTAGTTACAGCTACAGTAATTCTAGTCATTCCTTTTGAAGAGTTCTAGATGACCCAGTTGCCTTTTTTTATGCTCTTAAGTGATGCAGCAACAGATCATCATGCTTATTGAAAATGAGTGAGCAATGCTGTACCCTTTTTTCCTGGCAGCAGTGAACTACACAATCATGATCTGTTGTATGCTTTGAAATTGTCTTCGAAAATAGCAGTGGTAAAATGTATTACTCATGAATTTGTAAGTGATATGATAAGTAAAGGAAATTATTTTCTGGATCAAGTTACAAAATATGCCACAATTAAATACTGCATTATGTATGAATTCAGATAAGAAGGGCCCCTACCAGGTGATCTTGGTGACGAACATGGCTGTGAAGTGTAGGGATTTGCCATTTTGGATACGCGCATTCACATCAGGAGAATGTGTGCTGCTGATGAAGAGGCAGTGAAATATGCAAAAACAACAGTTGATGGACAGAATGCAGAACAATGTCATAAATTCACCCCAGTACAGAGATCTGGGCCTAAATCCATCGTGTCTTTGCTCACCATCCCATTCCAGTTTGAACCCAGCCATGTGCAAATCAGTCTTGAACCTGTGCCCCATGGGAATAGTCCAGCCCGAACTGCCAAGCCAGGTCCTTCCTGGACTGGAAACAGGCATCTTAGGACCGGTTTCGGGCTTTCAGCCCTCATCAGCCAGGATAGCTTGATTCCAGTGGCATGGAGAACACAGGACTCATGTCTGAGCATACCCGTCCCCCTCGGAGTGATCAATGCAAAAACAACAGTTGATGGACAGAATGCAGAACAATGTCATACATTCACCCCAGTACAAAGATCTGGGCCCAAATCCATTGCTTTTTTGCTCACTATGCCATTCCAGATGGAACCCAGCCATTTGCAAATCAGTCTTGACCATGTGCCATGTCTGAACTGGGGTGGCGGAGTGAGCTAAAGAATGATGATGGGTTAAACCCAGATCAGTTGACTGGGGGTGAGTGCTTGCATTGTTCTACACACTCTGTCCATCATCCCCTTCAGTATTGCTTTGTTCGCCCTAAGTTGGCAGGGTATGCTCAGACATGGGTCCCTTGCTCACTTTGCCACTAGATTCAAGCTAGCCTGGCTGATGACGGCTGATTAGCCATAAACCGGTCCCAGGATGCTTGTTTCCGGTCCAGGGAAGACATGGCTTGGCAGTTCGGGCTGGACTGTTCCCATGAGGCACAGGGTCAAACTGATTTGCATATGGCCATGTCTGAACTGGGGTGGCAGAGTGAGCTAAAGAATGATGATGGATTAAACCCAGATCAGTTGACTGGGGGTGAGTGCTTGCATTGTTTAACACTCTGTCCATCATCCCTTTTGGTATTGAGGCAGTGAAATAAGCAGTTAAATCACCAATGTAAAATTGAGAAGAAGTAAATCAAGAAATTGGATAAAGAAACTGAATTAAGCTCATCTGTCTGCAAGTGAGACTGAAAGAACCTGAACAGGACAAAGAGATCCTGAAAAAATTGGCTTGTAATCAGCTGAAAAAGTAAAAAAGGCATTGGCAAAGACCCTGATGTACACATTGGGGAATCATCAGAGGAGGGAGGTGGCAACGAACAGTGGTACAACAAAGGAGAGAGTTCCAAAAATGATACACACTGCTTCTGAATGGGCTTATCTGACAGAGATTGAACTCAATGAAAAAATATATTTTCTTGAAAGGTCTTTGATTTTTGTTTTTAGATTTCCAAATGAACCTGGGTGCATTACATGCAAAATAACAGAAACCATTGATACATAGAGATACAATGAAGTCAATGTTCGATATCCAATTGGAAAAACTCATATGTATTTATTAAATTAAAATAAAAACCATTATCAAGGGGAAACAAACAAGAGAGAAGCTATAAGTAACTTCTATGCTCCGGCATTTTTTATGTGACAAAAAATAAGAACACAATGGGCATGTCACAAGCAGTGAGGACCTATGCTCACACATACTATTGTCAAGGTGTGCCTCAGCCAGGCTTACCAGTGCTAGGGAATCACCCTTCTCTGCACACAAGTCCTCAGACCAGTAAATAGAAGTTGGCATGGAAACTGAAATAGCAAAAGAGATATTTATTAAACCTCATGAGGGGGAACTACATTCACACAACACCCTTCAGAAGTATATGAACTAGCACATTGAGTAGAAGGACCATGGGTCTTTTATACCCACACAGGAGCTCAAAAGAAGGCGCTGCAAGTACACATAGGAGAGTTACATACATAAATGGTCATACAGAAATGCACAGTCAACAAAGAAGGAGGAGTTAACAATTGCTTACTTCAGTAGAAACATCCTTACAGTAACAAACCTAAACCGGTTCATCGGGAGCTACAAGCTCAACTGAGCTTGTGCAGAGTAGCAGAGGCTAAATAAAGCCAGTCCTTTGAGCAGAGCACATGGGAAAACAACAGAGAAGAAGGAAAGAGCACATGGAGAGCACATGGCAGACAAAATGGCTGCCAGAAACAAGATGGCTTCAGCTAAATGTTAACAACGATCACTGCCAATTTTTTCACACTTTGGTCGATGACATTTCAATCCTCTAACCAGATGTAGGGATCATCATCAGGTCATAAGAGGTTATGCCTGAGACAACACGCTTGCTGGGGAGGAGGAAAAAACAAAGAAGGAAAGGGATACAAGGGCTGCAAGGGAAAAGGGCGCAGATAGAGAGAACAAAAGATGAAATTCCATTTATCATCCAAATTGGAGGAGTATGACCAGACGTCCAAGCAGGCAGTCCATGCACTGGGTGTCATTGTATCAACATGCTTGTTGTCAGATACTAGAAGTCGTGATGATGTGAGGCTAATTGAGGCATGCAGAGGTGCACCAGTGGCATAATTATGAAAAATGTGAGTTTGTGAAAAAATCAATCATATAATCAATCATGCACAACATGAGTGAAACAATATGGTGCAATGAAAAAGCAGCACTACAGGCCGTGTATGAGTAAGAATTCATCCAGGGCCTCTTCATAAAGAATTATGCAACAGAGGATGGACCAGGTACACCAATGAGAGCGGCATAATTCCTGAAAAGGAAGACCACTGATAAACAAATACAGAGTATAAAATTGAAATTTAAAAAGTAGCCCGTAGAGATAACAGGACTGATGTGGTGAAGTAGCCCACCTTGAGATATTCATGAAAACTGAAGTCACAGCAGGGCATAATCAAAGGTAATGGGACTGCATCAAGGTGGTGAATGTAGACTAGAATAGAGTAGGAATTAGTTATCAGGGCAGAGTGAGTACGGTGAAACCGTAGGTGCAGGCATGCAGATTGTGTATTACCTGGCAAACCTGGACGCCACAGCGTTGGTAAGGGAGGCAAAGGTAAGCTTGAAATAGGGACATTGGGACAATATTTAGCAGACTAGACAAGGGCAGATTACCCAACAGTTTGTGCTTGTAAAACACTTACCTAGCAATTCTGAGTGCAATGTGAATAAGTGGCCCGAAGAGGCAGTGAGAGGTTTGCTAGTGTGGATGGTGGAGACGCCTACTAAAGCAGTGTATTCTCATCCGTATAACAGTGAAGGGCGGCAGAAAGAAGCAAGAGAGAATGAGGAAATCATACAGCATTCAATTTAAAGTAGTGCCATACATATCCAAGAGCATGAACGTCCATTGTGAGCACCAAATTACTCACAGAAACTACCATAAGCAGAGGAAAAGATAATGTCATATTCATACAATTACTTCTGTCAGTGAAATTACAAAGATACAAAATTTAATAAATGGAGAGGAAACCAGGATCAATACATGCCCATTACTGCAATAATTTGTGAAAAAAGAGGGACCCGGTCACTGTTTTGATCTGCCACTTTTTTATTTTTGAGCAGAATCACACCCAAAGGTAATTAATCCTTGGGCGCTTATATGTACTTTTTTTTAAAAAAAGGATAATACAAATTTCACGAATTTTTTAACCAAGTCTGAGGTTTTTTCGTGGCCGTACACGGGACATATATTTACACTTACTATATACACTTTTTACAATACAAAAGACATTGAAAACATTTCACCATTACACATTACACATTACACAAAACATTTAACAATAAAAAAAAAAAAATTGTTATCTAACTTCACAGTTGTACCCTACCAAATGATTCTACCAGGTTTATATATTAGACATTTTTAGTTTAAACCTGAACGCAAAGGCTCAAAACATAATGCATAATTTTTTATTCATTACATTCATGGAATTATTATAGGGCCTTTTGCGGAAAGAGCATTCGTTTTTACGACGAATGTACCAAAGCCGACGCGTTTCCAAGCCCGTATTTCATTTATCGGACTTTTCTTCAGGGCTTATTAGTTGGGTACCTGTATTAAAATAAGCGAAGGACATACTTTAATGTGGGACCTTCACATTTAATTTCACCTACAAGTAAGTTGTCGACAATTATTTTTACCTCCTTATGCTGTATGAACTGGTCTATTCTGTTTATTTCAGACTCTTGACTGGCGTTTTTCTGCAAAGTGAAACACAATGTTTCTTTTTATCTTTGGGGACATCGTGTTGTTACTTGTTATGTAGAACCAAATTGAACACAGTATGACTTACTGTTTAATGAGCTTTCATGTCTCACAGTGCTTGTCCTCAGGTCCGTATTTATGGCAGGCTTTCTATCGGGGGGCACACCAAGTTCTGTAACATTAACACAGAACGGTTTCAATTAGAGGCTCTAAATGTAGTTTGTTATCGCCTAACCTTTCCGTAATTGTCTTTTACTTACTTCAGGCTCTCGGTGTGTTTACACGACGCCGTCGTTTAGGGAAGGGGCGCCGCCTCTCTCGGTTGTGTCTTATTTACCGCATGCACTGTGATTTTAAACAGGTAAAATAATGTGCGCATTAAAAGATTTATTTTCCTTGCGGGGATTTCAATATTATTTACCAGCTATGGCATTACCTGCAGTGTTCACTTGTGGCTGCTTGCGTCTTGCCGGGTTTTTCTCCAGTGAGTGTTTGGGCAAAGTCACATGATCTCATTTGAACTGGGACATGCACTCAGATGATTGTGGGACATGTAGTCCGAAGGTTCATTAAAGAGTACAGGTTAATTACTGCGTGTAGTCGAATTTCTTTTTGAAAATTTGGGTCAGTGGTCATTTATACATTGAACTCGTGTAATCTATTTCAGCATTCTCCATACTCGTTCAAGCCAGCACTCACGCAGTCGTATTTCGCGATAAGGTACGCTTATCTTTTTAACAGTAGTGTCTCTACATTGACACCACGTGGAGGAGCCTTTATTCCGGACAGTACGGACCATTTTAGATCTTTTTCTGTGTGCCCGAGGTCCATAAAATGCTGTACCATGGGTGCGGTCAGCACCTTTTGTTTGATTCTTGAACGGTGTTGTGCCAATCTTTGGGTGATTTGCAGTTTGTTTTCCCAATGTATAGTTTGTCACAAGGGCAGACTATTACGTAAACGATGTTTTTACTTTTACAATTAGTAAATTCGTTATGGATCCATTTAATGGTGTTATGTTCGAACATGGTTCCCTCAATAGTGCTGGCACACGATATACAGGTACCGCACTTGTGGTTGCCTTTCACCGGATTTAACTTCCATAGGGAACGTAATTCACTTTTGACTTTTGTGGTACCTAGGTCCGCTCTTATTATTTGTTGACCTATGCTCTTGTTCTTTTTAAGCGCGAACATAGGTTTGGCAAACGGGATTTCCAGAATAGACAACAAATGCCAGGTTTTTAAAACCACAGATTTGTATTTGATGGTCAGCGGCCCGTAGGTTGAAACGCATACCAATTGTTCAAGTGGTTTCTTCTCTTTTTTAGTTAATAGAGCTTCTCGAGGTGTGAACCACGCTCGCTTGGTGGCGTGTTTTAACATTTTTTTGGGATACCCTCGTTCTTTTAGCTGTTCGCACAACATCTCTGCATGTATCAAGTAATCTTCTTTTCTGAAGCAATTGCGTCTAATCCGCAAAAGCTGACTGTATGGAAGATTCTCTTTGAGGCTCTGTGGGTGGAAACTCCGGTAGTGGAGAAGGGTGTTTTTATCTGTCTGTTTTCTATGTAGAGTGGTAACAATTCATGATTTTGATGAAAGACCTCGACGTCTAGGAATGTTAGTCGTGAATTACTGTAGGTCATGCTGAATTTTATGTCTGGATGCCTGCTGTTTAACCAGTGGTGGAATTCCGTCAATTGTATTTTCGTACCTTTCCACTGGCACCAGACGTCATCGATATAGCGATACCATCTGGTGATGTGTTCGCTATACGGATTATTTTGATAAATGAACCGCTCCTCATACAGGGCCATGAAGAGGACCGCCATCTCGGGAGCATAGGGGCATCCCATGGCGGTTCCCTTCACCTGCATGTAGAAGGTGTCCATGAATCTAAAAAAATTCTGTTTTAGTGCCAGGCTAGCCAGCTCGATTATAAATTTGGTTGGGACTCCTTGAGGTTTAGGTCTGGTGTCTAAGAAAAACTTGATGGCTTCTAATCCCTCGTCTTGGGGGATTTGAGTGTATAGCGAAATGACATCAAATGCCACCATCAGCTCGTTATTATCATCAAATGGTGATTGTTCGATCTTATTGATGAATCGGCTCTAGAATGGACTCACACCCGGAGACGATAGAGCCGATTGCCAAGTATGTGGATATCTTCCTAAAGCCATTCATGAGTGAGGTCAAGTCGTACATTAAAGATACGGCTGACTTCATCTTGATAGGTTTGGTTTTGAAAGAATGGAGACCAATCATTTCTTGGAATACTCATTACTTATTGAATGTTTACTATTTTTGGAATTAAAGTTTTTTTTAGGACACTGAATTAAAAGTACTGAAGACAATGTGCTCAAGAAATGAGAAGATTCAAATGACTTTCCAAATAATATTAATAGTTTTCAATTTGTCTGCACGTGTTGGTGTGCTGTTCTATACTAGGCTTCTCTAATGAGTACCTCGTGAGATAGTTGTGGCTCTCCAGCTATCTATAACTAGCTATCCCGTGTGCATCCCATACAACTAAATTAGAAGCTGTTATGTAGTTGAATTAACATGTGTATATTCAAATTGGCAAGCATGTACTGAAGAAAGAACTGTCTATTTCCAGAAATGATGCTGACATGTGGAGAACATTTCTGAAATCTATTTAAAATTTATATTTGAGTGATAACTATTGCAACATGGGGACCCTTGTTCCTCATATTATTAGGTAAATGCCAAGGGCATTGCAGTTAGTTGTTAGGTATTGCTCATATCGAGCTACTCCTAACTTATACTGCCTCTTTTACATTATGGCTAGCAATCCCGCTTGATTCCATGATGTGATCATTGCTGATAATCTTTTATTGGGTGGGAACTAATGTAATCTTGTCTGATGCTGTCTCTTCTACAATACTAGTAATATTAGTAGCTCTGGATGATTTTCATTTACCTATAAGTGGCTCTTTTTACACTGGTGAGTACTTAGCCTCTTGGCGGGTATCCCCCACGCTGCTAATGGCTCAATATTTTGGATACTACTAAGCATCATAATTTAAAACATAGAAATAGTTATGACAAACATTTTGAGGAGGATTCTTATCTAGATTTGTTGAGAGATAATAAATGGGATAAAGTATACCCTGCTGTACATTATAAGGATATTGCTGGTCACAGAGGAGTCTCATGACCATGTAGAGGAACAAGACTGTGAAAAGTTGGCCTGGCATATGCTGTCCACTATTCTAGTGGGCACCTTGCGCCAGTCCAAGCGACCCCTTATTGATGGTTGGTTAAAGACAACCTTATAGAAAGCTATCCTAGTGGTAGCTGTGGAGAGCAGCCTTCAGGCTAAGTCTTGAAGGAGTGTAAAGCAGCTTGTTTTACCAGTCTATAATCTTGTTGATGACCAAATGAAAGGAGAACCACACCAGGTATATATATAAAATATATGTATTTATTCTAAACACACTCCTCTAGTCTCTTTATGAGGCTGGAGGCAAAAGTAGATTGAAAAAACTTAATTAGCACACAGTAAATTAGCACAGTATATGTTTTGCCCTACGGGCCTCACAAACCATATACTAAGAAAGTGGTGTAAGAACCACAACTGACATAGATACAAGGCCTAGAGCCTGTAGAACCGCTGGGGCCACCAGGAACCACCCAAGGTAGTGACACAGGGGACCCATGGGGACGCGTGCAGTGTCTAAACACAGCCGCAAATCACCATTTACTTCTATGGGGGAAGTCGCGGTTGGAAAATTACAAAGGAAGGACACTTAGCAGAGGACTTGGAGCAAACCCCTTTAGCACTAGGCAGTTCTAGAGTCAATACCTACAGGAGCACTGGAGTACTCGAGTTACCTCACCCAGGGAAGCCGGATGCATAGGTGTCTTTTGATGTCGGGTTTCGTCGTGGTTTTCAATGGCGAGTTGCGAACAAGTGCTGCAGGCGATCAAGTCGAAAGTGTCAGGATGGATCCAAGCCTGGATCGGAGTTGAGAAGAACCTGAAAGCAGAGGGGACAGAGTCTGGGTCACTAGCCAGTGACCAAGAAGGCGAGGAGATGATGCCAACCAATGTCGGGTGATTTCAGGTGAAGAAGGTGAAGCTTGACTCTTCAGCCACGAGGACCAGGAGGCGCCAACGATGACCAGGAGCTGGATTCGAGCTGTCCCATGAAGGATGTCGAGTGCTGCGGTATCAGATTCCAGATGGGACCCAACAAACCTTGGCAACAGCAACCCATACAGAAATTGTCTTCGGTGCGGACCAGCAAGGTCTAAGGAACTCACCCTTTCGAGGGGAGTCAGGGCACGTCTGGAGCAAACCAGAAAGCCCACTAAATAGAAGCATTACCTTTGTGGGGATCCACCAGTCGACGAACCAGGGATCGCAAAGGAGCCTCAAGCGGAAATGCTAGAAGCAAGCCCATGGAACACTCATGGAGGGTCGGTCCACAATCTTTCAGTGCAAATAGTGCTCAGGGCTTGGACTACAAGTAGCCCAATGCACAACTTCGGGAAAGCTCGGGAAGTCGATGCAGTTGCAAATGTTCACGATGTCCAGGAGATCCGGTCCCACGTCTCTTGTGATGGCTGCGGATCTCAGCTTTGCTGGGATCTTGTGTCGGCCTCGGAGATGTCAGGAAGTCCATGTCCTGTGTCGCAAATCCATCGGGATCCGGCGGGAGCCTTTGAAATGCAGACTGGCAAGATGCTTCTTTGGGGCCTGTTTGAACAGGGGAGTCACTCCTTGACCCCAAGGGAGATTCTTCCATCTTCTGGTCAAAACAGAATGTTGAAGTTCCAGGACATATGTTGCAGAGTTTCGTCCAGGTTAATCTAAAGTCCTATGGACTGGGTTCCTATACTTTTACTAAGTTTAGGGGTTGGACTTACTCTAGGGACCCACCTGTGGGTGGATCCAGGGAGGGGGTGGTTACACCCCTTTCCCTTTGTTCAGTTTCGCACCAGAGAAGGGGCTGAGCGCCCCTGCAACTGGTTTGAACTGGGATATCCACAGGGACACCAAGTGTGCCCCCAGTACGGTCTGAAAAGCATTCACTGAATGCACCCACCCAGCTGCAATACACTATAGCCTGTCTGGGGAGGTGGTTACACCTCCCTGTGACAAGAAACCTATTGACCAGGCCTCCCCTGCCGGAGTTTTGTCCAGCAGCAGGAGGTCAGACTCGTGTCCGTGGCTGCAACATCCATTTTGTGATGCTGGGGCTCTTTTAAACTATTACCGGTCAGGTGAGTGTGCCAACTTTTAAGGTGGTCCATTTCCCTACAGGGGACAGACTATACAGTGGAACATAGACCTGTGAGTAACCATGTAAATGCACACAGACTCTCCAGATATTTCCACTTAGAACATGAAGACTCAACTGGTCAAGGTTAGTTTAATGTCCCTAAAGTTTGGGGTTTTCACCCTTCATCTGTTTTAGCCATAAGAGGGGCTTATGGTCAGTCTGAAAAGTGAAGTGAGTGCCACACAAGTATGGCCTCAGCTTCTTCAGAGCCCAAACCACAGCAAAGGCCTCCCTCTCAATAGCTGACCAACGTTTCTCTCTAGGGGTCAGCCTTCTGCTAATAAAAGCTACTGGCTGGTCCTGACCTTCATCATTCAATTGTGATAGCACATCTCCTACCCCCAACTCAGACGCATCTGTTTGGACAATGAATTCTCTGCAGTAGTTAGGACTTTGCAGAATTGGTGCAGTGCACATGGCCTGCTTCAAGTCATCAAATGCCTTTTGACAGCTTACTGTCCACTGAACTTTCTTAGGCATTCTTTTAGAAGTTAAGTCATTCAGAGGTGTCACAATGGATCCATACCCCTTGACAAACCTTCTGTAGTACCCAGTCAGGCCCAGAAAGCTCTGACCTGAGTCTGGGAAGTAGGAGCAACCCAGTCCATGATGGTCTGGATTTTACTCTGCAATGGTTGAACCTGCCCTCCACCTACAAGGTGGCCCAAGTACACAACCTCACTCTGCCCTATCTGGCACTTAGTAGCCTTGATAGTTAGGCCTGCCTTTTGCAGGGCCCTCCAAACCATTTCTCAGGTGGACCAGGTAGTCCTCCCAGGTGGAGCTAAAGACAGCAATATCATCAAGATAGGCTGCACAGTAGTCTTCCAGGCCTGTTAGGACTATATTCACCAACCTTTGAAAAGTGGCAGGTGCATTCTTCAGACCAAAGGGCATTAACACAAATTGATAATGCCCACTTGGGTTTGAAAATGCTGTTTTTGACTTTGCATCATCAGCTAATCTGATCTTCCAGGGGCCAGCAGTAAGATCAAATGTGCTAAGAAACTTGGCTGAGGCCAAAGTATCTATGAGCTCATCTGCTCTTGGATTTGGATGGGCATCCGTCCTAGTGACTGCATTGAGACCTCTGTAGTCAGCGCAAAACCCAATCTCTCTCTTACCACCCTGGGTGTGAGGCTTTGGTACCAAGACCACTGGACTAGCCCAAGGGCTATCTGAGGGTTCAATAACTCCCAAATTCCAATATTTTCTGGACTTCTGTGCCTATACAGTCCCTGACATGATCTGGTTGCCTGTAAATCTTACTTTTAACAGGCAGACTGTCCCCAGTGTCAATTTCATGCGTGCAGCAGGTGGTCTGACTTGGACTCAGAGAGAATATATATCTAAACTGACTGAGCACTTGTCTGCAATCAGTTTGCTGCTGAGCAGTGAGGCTGCCTGCCAAGGCTACACCATCTAATGACCCATCATCAGGGTTCTGTGAGAACAGGTCAGGGAGAGGGTCACTCTCCTACTCTTGTCCCTCATCAGTAGCCATGAGCAAGCCCATGTCAGCCCTGTCAACATATGGATTCAGTCTGTGGACATGAAACACCCTATGGAGGCTCCTGGGAATTCCTAGGTCTACCAAATAGGTAACCTCTCCCTTCTGTTCAACAATAGTGTGGGGTCCACTCCACTTGTGTTGGATAGCTGCTGGGGCCACAGGCTACAACACCCACACTTTGGGCCCGATTCACAGAACTAACTTAAGACAAAATCCTAAACTTACTACTTTTGGTATTCACAGAAGGCAGTTAGTAGTAGTAAAGTTAGGATTTTGTCTTAAGTCTGTCTTAAGTCTGTCCTACGTTTGTCATAAGTCTGTCTTAAGACAAACTTAGGACAGACTTAAGACAGACTTAAGACAAAATCCTAACTTTACTACTACTAAATGCCTTCTGTGAATAACAAAAGTAGTAAGTTTAGGATTTTGTCTTAAGTTAGTTCTGTGAATCAGGCCCTCGGCATTCACAGAAGGCATTTAGGAGTCCTGAAGTTAGGAGTCCTAACTTTACTACTATTGAATCGAGAAAAACACTAATTTTAAGACTTACGGTATTCACAGAATGCATTTAGGAGTCCTAAAGTTAGTAGTCCTAACTTTACTACTACTAAATTGAGAAAAATCCTAATTTTAAGACTTTCGGTATTCACAGAAGGCATTTAGGAGTCCTAAAGTTAGGAGTCCTAACTTTACTACTACTAAATTGAGAAAAATCCTAATTTTAAGACTTTCGGTATTCACAGAAGGCATTTAGGAGTCCTAAAGTTAGGAGTCCTAACTTTACTACTATTAAATTGAGAAAAACACTAACTTTAAGACTTACTGTATTCACAGAATGCATTTAGGAGTCCTAAAGTTGGGAGTCATAACTTTACTACTACTAAATTGAGAAAAATCCTAATTTTAAGACTTTCGGTTTTCACAGAAGGCATTTAGGAGTCCTAAAGTTAGGAGTCCTAACTTTACTACTACTAAATTGAGAAAAATCCTAATTTTAAGACTTTCGGTATTCACAGAAGGCATTTTGGAGTCCTAAAGTTAGGAGTCCTAACTTTACTACTATTAAATCGAGAAAAACACTAATTATAAGACTTACGGTATTCACAGAATGCTTTAAGGAGTCCTAAAGTTAGGAGTCCTAACTTTACTACTACTAAATTGAGAAAAATCCTAATTTTAAGACTTTCGGTTTTCACAGAAGGCATTTAGGAGTCCTAAAGTTAGGAGTCCTAACTTTACTACTACTAAATTGAGAAAAATCCTAATTTTAAGACTTTCGGTATTCACAGAAGGCATTTTGGAGTCCTAAAGTTAGGAGTCCTAACTTTACTACTATTAAATCGAGAAAAACACTAATTATAAGACTTACGGTATTCACAGAATGCTTTAAGGAGTCCTAAAGTTAGGAGTCCTAACTTTACTACTACTAAATTGAGAAAAATCCTAATTTTAAGACTTTCGGTATTCACAGAAGGCATTTAGGAGTCCTAAAGTTAGGAGTCCTAACTTTACTACTATTAAATTGAGAAAAACACTAATTTTAAGACTTACTGTATTCACAGAATGCATTTAGGAGTCCTAAAGTTAGGAGTCCTAACTTTACTACTACTAAATTGAGAAAAATCCTAATTTTAAGACTTTCGGTATTCACAGAAGGCATTTAGGAGTCCTAAAGTTAGGAGTCCTAACTTTACTACTACTAAATTGAGAAAAATCCTAATTTTAAGACTTTCGGTATTCACAGAAGGCATTTAGGAGTCCTAAAGTTAGGAGTCCTAACTTTACTACTATTAAATTGAGAAAAATCCTAATTTTAAGACTTACGGTATTCACAGAATGCTTTTAGGAGTCCTAAAGTTAGGAGTCCTAACTTTACTACTACTAAATTGAGAAAAATCCTAATTTTAAGACTTTCGGTATTCACAGAAGGCATTTAGGAGTCCTAAAGTTAGGAGTCCTAACTTTACTACTATTAAATTGAGAAAAACACTAATTTTAAGACTTACTGTATTCACAGAATGCATTTAGGAGTCCTAAAGTTAGGAGTCCTAACTTTACTACTACTAAATTGAGAAAAATCCTAATTTTAAGACTTTCGGTATTCACAGAAGGCATTTAGGAGTCCTAAAGTTAGGAGTCCTAACTTTACTACTACTAAATTGAGAAAAATCCTAATTTTAAGACTTTCGGTATTCACAGAAGGCATTTAGGAGTCCTAAAGTTAGGAGTCCTAACTTTACTACTATTAAATTGAGAAAAATCCTAATTTTAAGACTTACGGTATTCACAGAATGCATTTAGGAGTCCTAAAGTTAGGAGTCCTAACTTCTGTGAATACCGAAATGAGTAAGTGTCTTCTGTGAATACCAAAATGAGTAAGTGCCTTCTGTGAATACGTAAATGGTAGTAAGTTTAGGATTTTGTCTTAAGTTAGTTCTGTGAATCGGGCCCTTTCTGTCCTGGCTGGTAAACAGTCAGTACAGCCTTTTGGTCATGCCAGGTTATCTGTAATTCCTGGCTAACCTCAAGGTTTTTAGTTGCCTTCTTCGTTTACTCAGCCATCCGGGAGCGGAGACCAAGTACATAGTCCACTATGTCCTGTTTAGGGAGTTTGAGAGGTAACTCCCATCCCTCCTTCACTAGACACAATGGGCCTCTTACAGGATGCCCAAACAGAAGTTCAAAAGGGCTGTATCCAACCCCTTTCTGAGAAACCTCCCTGTATGCAAATAAAAGGCAGGGTAGCAGGATGTCCCATCCTCACCTGAGCTTTTCTGGAAGACCCTTGATCATACCCTTTAAGGTTTTGTTGAATCTTTCAACTAAACCATTGCATTGTGAGTGATAGGGTGTGGTCAATTTGTAATTCACTCCACACTCCTTCCACATTGCAGTCAAGTAGTGGGACATAAAGTTTGCACCTCTGTCAGATGCTACCTCCTCAGGGAAACCCACTCTGGAAAAAACTCCCAAGAGGGCTCTTGCCACCCACAACAGGTGCTGTATTGGTCCTAAGGGGAATTGCCTCTGGGTGCCTAGTGGCATGGTCCACCACCACTAGGATAAACCTGTGCCCAGATGCAGTCTAAGGATCCATTGGTCCAATAATGTCAATCCCCACTCTCTCAAAGGGCACCCCCACTACAGGTGGTTGTATCAGGGTGGCAGTTGTGGGCCACCTGCCTTACCACTGGCTTGACAGGTTACACAGGAGTGACAAAACTCCTTTGTGTCTTCAGACATGTGGGTCCAGTGAAAGTGAGGGACAATTCTGTCCCAGGTCTTGTTCTGGCCCAGGTGTCCTGCTAAAGGAATATCAAGGCTAGTGTCAATATGAAGCCCTTGAACTTCAAAGGTGTAACCAAACTCCTGGCTGTACCAGGCTTGGGGTCTCTACTCTTTTAATATAGGAGTCCATCATCCCAATAGATTTTATGGGTGCCACTAGCATTCTCAGCAGCCTCAGCAGCAACTTGCTGTCTGAGGGGTTCAAGAGAAGGGCAGCTCAGCTGCTCCTGGCTCAGATCTGCCCTGGAAGGGTCCCCTGTCCCCAAGAACTCAACCTGATCAGGCTCAAGCTCCTCTAGGACAGTTTTTTCTTCAGGAGAACAATAATCTCCCTCAAGAGATTGATAATCACTTTGAGTCAGGGGGAAGGCACTGCCTTACCCTACTGCTCCTTTTCTTGGACGCCACCTGGCACATTATTCCAGATCCAGGGCCTGTTCAGTGTTAGGCTTTTTGACCTGTGACCTAGTCATTTCAAGCACATTTGCGGAGATCCCTACCATTTCTGCATGTACATGGGTCCTAAACTCCACTTCATACCGGGCTGAAGTCTCTAAATCATTGCCAAGCAAGCATTCAACAGGGAGGTCTGTACTTACCACAACCGTCTTAAGGCCAGTTACCCCTCCCCAGGAGAAATTAAAAACTGTCAGGGCATGGTTGGTCCTGACATTGCTAGCATTGGTCACTTGGTAGAATTCACCAAGTATGATTTGTCCAGGGTCCACAAGGTCTCAGGTCACCATAGTGACACTTGCCCCAGTGTCCCTGTAGTCCAAAGCCTCTTTTACATTTATTAAAGGCTGTTGTCTGCATTTGCCCAGATTACTGGGACTCACAGAGAAGGACATATCCATGCCTCCATCACAGACTAACACATCCTGAGTTGGAACGCTGACTATGCCAGAGCCCATCTCAGTAACCAGGGTTAACCTTACTACACACTTTTTGCTGAGTACCACCATTTGAAGCTGAACTAGGGAGAACAGTTGCCTTATGGGCAATGGTGGCTGGAGTTGCATCTTTCTTGGTGCAATCATTAGTCCAATGGCTTTTCTGTTTACAGATTTTACACCATGGTTTCTTTTGGCCTTTTCCTTTCCTGGAAGATTGGGAATCCCCACCATTAAAAGCTTTTTGGGGGCCTTGTGAAGACTTCTGGTCTTTACCCTTCTCCCCACCCTTATTAGGATCTTTCTTCTTTTGGTCACCACCTTGGTTCTGTACCTTCAGCTTCACCCTGGTTCTGACCCATTTGTCTGCCTTCTTTCCCAATTCTTGGGGAGAGATCAGTTCAGAGTCTACCAGGTGCTGATGCAACAGCTGATTCTGACAGTTATTAAGGATCTGCTCCTTCATGATCAAGTTATACAATCCTGTATAATCACACACTTTACTGCCCAGTAACCAGCCTTCCAGAGCCTTAGTAGCACAATCAACAAAGTCAACCCAGTCCTGTGTCTGTGCCTTTTGGGTATCTCTGAACTGTATTCTATACTGCTCAGTGGTTAGGCCAAACTCATCTATGAGAGCACTCTTCAGGACTTCCTCTTCTCTGACAGTGAGGAGCTTGTCTCTACCTTTGTCTGCAAAGGAGAGTGTCAGAGTCCCACAAGTCGTACCTTCTACTTGTGAGGTGATCCTGCAGAGGTGACAGGAACCACCACCACCGTCTCCCACCTTACCCTAGTAGATGTGTGGATACTGACCAGGATAGAGGGGGTACCAGGGGTAGAAGCCAGGCAAGGAGAAGTAACTGTCTTCTGGTAACAAATCTGAGAATCTCACTACATCTCTGGAGACTTTCTTGACACTAGGTCTGCAATAGATAATAAGGGAATAACTATTACTTCAATGCATCCCAAAACTCCTTACTGCTCTAAGGATTGTCAAACCCTATTGTCTGTGTGATTACCGCTTACGTAAGACCTGTGAAGTCATCAGTGGCAAACAGCCAACCAGCACTCCTGTGCCAGTATCAGGAAACAATGCGTACTTCAGTGCACTTAATCGGCACAGGAAATTGCTCCTGCGTGTGAGAACCAAAATGAAAAATCAGCGCTCCTGCGCAAATAATAAAGAAGAACTGCACAGTAGCCCACCTAACACACTCCTGTGCGTAAGTGGCAAGGGACAAAGGAACAAGGCTTCTACTGGGATGAACAGGCAAGTAGGACGCCTGCACGTAACGACAGTCTAGAGCAGTCTGTGTTCCTGCAAGTGGGAACCAAAATGAAAAACCAGCGCTCCAGCGCAAATAATAAAGAAGAAACAAGATGTGCTATACCGAACACACTCCCGTGCGTAGGTGGCATGAAATACCACCATTGACAAGGAAAATGCGTGCAAGTGAAGGCAGTCTCGTAAGCAGCTTACAAGGACAACAGCACTTGGCAGGCAGCAGATTTCAGGAGTTCAGCGCTCCAGTTAGGGAGTCAAAACCGGCACCTTCTGCTTCTTAAATCACGATACCTGATGGAGGACGGTCTCAGACTCGGCGTTTCTTCAGCGATGGCATCAGCGTTAATCCAAAGCGCAGAGGCAGCTGAATCCCCGTCTGTTATGCGCATCCGCCCGGAAGTGATGAGGCATGGTGACGTCAGCTTTCAGTTCCGAGGCTTAGATTGCAAACCCGATTTCCCCTCGGGCAGCGGCAGTGACGCTATGCATGTGTGCGGAGGTCACGCTAGCAGCCCGTAACCATAACAGAGAGCCACAAGATTGCTGCCCACTGCTCCTGGGGACCTTCTGTACTTTGCAGGCCCTTTCCAGTACAGTTATACATTTCTGGATGTCATCCTCATTCTGATAGGGAGGGACAAACATGATTAAGTTTCTATGGTCATAAGACCTTTCCCTAACACTAGGGAAGTTGCTGCCACCATGGGACTCTAGTCCCATCTTTTTTCTTGCTTTTTCAAGTGCCAGGGACTCCCTTTCTAAGGCTACTTTCTGTCTCCTTATCCTCAGCTGAGCTTCTTCCATTCTCACCTGATGCTTTCTCTTCTCCTGGGAGGTGTCCCTCCTATGAGAAGGGGCGGAGACACCTACTGATGTGTCAGAATGATCAGATTCTACTGAAGGTGATCTGGGTCTTCTAGGCAGACCACCAACTCTTCCTGGGGGGACAAAGAGAGGGCCTTGCTGGCCTTCCTCATTTCCAGTTGGAGCTGGATTGTCCAGGTCTAGTTCATTGTCAACCTCCTGGTCAGCATCAGAGTCTGAATCATGTGAGATTGGACCACTGGGATTTTCCTCCTCTGCTGCTCCCACCACACTGCCTACCCTTTCAGGCTCTGAAGCCTTCTTCAGGTCATCTAACAGCAATACCTCTCTGAGGCGTTGGGTGTTGGCACCTTTGCCAGTCTTCAGTTGTCTAAGTATACACAGAACCCATAACTCAGAGAAAGGGAACGTGTCATACTTAGATGTCAGTAACATACTGACATCTGGCAGAGACACACTAGGTCCTGCCCTTGAAGTCATAACTAGTGAGGTGTGGTGCATACACTACCTACTCTAGTTTGGTACCTACTGGGCTCTCTTGAGTTGTAGAAAGGGTGTGCTTAAGCCCTTGACACACAACTCCAAGTTCAGTAGAATTTACTGTATTTAAGCATGTATTATATGTACCTCTAGTACCTTTAGTGGTTTTCAAATGATCAAACACTTGAGATTATCTGGTAAAACAATGGCAAGCTGAAATCCCACACGCTGCACACCAATGTGAGAAGTTGGCCACTATTCTAGTAGGCACCTTGCACCAGTCCAAATCACCCCTTATTGATGGTAGGTTAAAGACAAACTTATAGAAAGCTATCCTAGTGGTAGCTGTGGAGAACAGCCTTCAGGCTAAGTCTTGAAGGAAATAAAAGCAGCTTGTTTTACCAGTCTATAAACTCGCGGATGAAGAAATGAAAGGAGAACCACACCACGTATATATGTATAAAATAAATGCATTTATTCTAAACACACTCCTCTAGTCTCTTTATGAGTTTAGGGGCAAATGTACATTGAGTAAACTTAATTAGCACACAGTAAATTAGTACAGTATAAGTTTTGCCCTAGGGGCCTCACAAACCATATACTAAGAAAGTGGTGTAAGAACCACAACTGACATAGATACAAGGCCTAGAGCCTGTGGAACCGCTGGAGCCACCAGGAGCCACCCAAGGTAGTGACACAGAGGACCCACGGGGGCGCGTGCAGTGTCTAAACACAGCCGAGAATCACCATTTATTTCTATGGGGGAAGTTGCGGTTGGAAAATTACAAAGGAAGGACACTTAGCAGAGGACTTGGAGCAAACCCCTTTAGCACTAGGCAGTTCTAGAGTCAATACCTACAGGAGCACCGGAGTATTTGAGTTACCTCACCCAGGGAAGCCGGGTGCATAGGTGTCTTTTGATGTCAGGTTTCGTCGTCGTTTTCAATGGCGAGTTGCAAACAAGTGCTGCAAGCGACCAAGTCGAAAGTGTCCGGATGGATCCAAGCCTGGATCAGAGTCAAGAAGAACCTGAAAGCAGAGGGGAGAGAGGCTGTGTTACTAGCCAGTGACCAGGAAGGCTAGGAAATAATGCCAACCAATGTCGGGTGATTTCAGGTGAAGAAGGTGAAGCTTGACTCTTCAGCCACGAGGACCAGGAGGTGCCGACAATTACCAGAAGCTGGATTCGAGCTGTCCCACGAAGGATGTCAAGTGCTGTGGTGTCAGAATCTGGATGGGACCCAACAAGCCTTGGCAACAGCAACCCACACAGAAAGCAGAGATTGGCTTTGGTGCAAACTAGCAAGGTCTGAGGGACTCACCCTTTGGAGGAGAGTCAGGGCACATCTGGAGCAATTTGGAAAGCCCAAGAAACAGAAGAGTTACCTTCCTGGGGACCCACCAGTCGATGGACCAATGATCGTGATGGAGCCTCAAGCGAAAATGCTAGAAGCAGGCCCATGGAAAATTCGTGGAGTGAAGGCCCACAATCTTAGGAGAAAATGGTGCTAGGGGCTTGGGCTACGAGTAGCCCAATGCACAACTTCAGAAAAGCTCGGGAAGTTGATGCACTTGCAAATGTGCACGGTGTCCAGGTGTCCCGGTCCCACGTTTCTCGTGATGGCTGCGGGTTTCAGCTTTGCTGGGATCTCGTGTTGGGCTCTGAGATGTCTGGAAGTCTGTGTCCTGTGTCACAAATCCAGCGGGATCCGGCGGGAGCCTTGGAAATGCAGCATGGCAAGATGCTTATTTGGTGCCTGTCTGAACAGGGGAGTCGCTCCGTGACCCTAAGGGAGATTCTTCCGTCTTCTAGTTGAAATAGAATGTCGCAGTTCCAGGCCTCCTGTGCCGGAGTTTCATCCAGCAGTAGGAGGTCAGACTTGTGTCTGTGGCTGCAGCATCCATTTTGTGATGCTGGGGCTCTTTTAAACTATTACCGGTGAGGTAAGTGTGCACATGTCTTCTCCCTCTAGAAGGGTGGAGTTCTACCCCCGCCGCCAGGACTGGCGGGGGGGTAGAATTGCAAAGCGGTTGACACCAAACATGACACGTTTCCATGTAGCCATTTCAAAGTTAGCATTTACCGCGAGGTTATGATGCACTTAAGGGTATATGGTCTGTACATCACAGAACAGCTACAGAGAATAGATTCCGAAAGCTGCAGAGGTGTCCTGCTCATGCATGGGCACCCTCTCACACAAAGCCAAGCACTCTGCCTTCAGGATTGATAAGGCCTGTCATAGGAGTGACTTATAGGTAAGCATGGGCGGATTTCACGGATCCACGATCCGCGAATTTTGAGGATTTGCGTATTGTTGATCCGCAAAATCCGCGGATTTACTTTTTTTTTCTTTTTTTTTGCGGATTGCGCTTGTGAAAGTCAAGGATGCAAAGGCCTCTATCCAGCATCACAGCTGATTTTCCATGGTAGATTTGGGAAGAAAGCACACCTGCCCAGCCTCGACAATGCTCACGATTGTTTTTGGGCTGATGAATGCGTCACTGAATTTGAGCTTCAACTGTCCATCATAGTGGGTAAATGGCGGGAAGACGGTTCACACCGCAAGTGTGTGGGCGGGGCCAAACAGACGGGACTTACATGCGAGCACACATGCCTCTGGTGTGTATAAAAGGTCAGAGACTGATCAGAGCAGCAGATGAAGAGAAAGAAGCTCCTGGTCACAGGAACAGCCAGGGGATTGCGCTCGTGAAAGTCAAGGATGCAAAGGCCTCTATCCAGCATCACAGCTGATTTTCGACGGTAGATTTGGGAAGAAAGCACACCTGCCCAGCCTCGACAATGCTCACGATTGTTTTGGGGCTGATGAATGCGTCACTGAATTTGAGCTTCAACTAGGGCACATGCTTTATTGATATCTGTAAGTGCTTCCTGTTGAGGTTTAATTTTTGTGACAGGACAATCGTGCCAGAATGAACCCTGCCCTTCATATCCCTTGAGTGAGCTGTCCATCATCCTGTAACTATTTTAGGATGGCGCCGGCAAGCTGCCAGCGCCATCCTGAAATAGTTACTAAGTTAGCTTCAACAGGAAGCACTAATAGATCAAATAAAGCAGGTGCTCGAGCACCAGCTTTATTTTATCTATTTGTGCTTCCTGTTGAAGCTAACTTAGTAACTATTTTAGGGTGGCGCTGGCAGTTTGCCGGCGCCATCCTAAAATAGTTACAACAACTTCAAGCTTGAAGGCTTGAACTTTTGCCCCCCGGATCCGCCGCTCGCGGATTTGCGGATTTTTGGTAAATTCGCGGGAGTTCGCGGATCGCGACCGAAAATCCGCAAAATCCGCGAGCGGAACGGATTTTGTGCTCATGCTTACTTATAGGTTTATATGTTACAGTGATTAAGGATAGATATAGGTAGTTTATATCTTAGCAAGGAGTGCATGCACCACCTTACCCAGGCTGCAGTAGCAGACCTGTGGTGCCATTTTGGAAGGCTTCCCAGGGGTGGCATAATACATGGTTCAGCCCCTGATAGGCCTCTGGGGTACCTATGCTCTTAGTACCTAAGGTACCATATACTAGGGACTCACAAGGGTCACCCAGTAACCAATCTGGAGTGTACCTAATGTACTTGCAATAAATGTAGAGAGGAGCAGCTAGGCTGGGGTCCTGGTTAGCAAGTCGAGAAACAGTGAAACACCAGCAAAAAGTGGGGGTAACCATAGTAAGCATATCCTACTCTCCTACAAAAACCAAAGGACAAGTTCCTTTATAAGATTATGTAACTGCAAAGTGACTTAAAATATATCCTTATCAGGTACAGCCGGGGGAACGTTATTCCTTATAATACGTGGTCGTACTGTCACTTTTTCCAGAAACCACTTAAATTCTTGTTTCATAGCTCTTTCATAAGAAAGAGTGAGTATGTTTGCAAGCAAACACATCAGGGGGACGGTAGAGGGCCCTCGGCAAGATGGCCGCTCACTAGTGCAGCTCTGTCGGCTGAGCTCTTAAATCCTTAACTTATCCCGCAACAGAACTGCAGTACAGGACAATCAAGCAAGGCGTTTGGCTTCTCAACATAGCGGGAGCTGCAATGGGGAAACTTACACTGCGGATCTACGTCAACTAACAGTGCACACAGAATATGCCAGCATAGCTAAGCAAGAGGCGCTACATCTGTCTAGACCATGAAGAGCACAATCATATGGGGAGGGAGGGAGGCCGGGACACTCTCTGGCCTCGAAACTAGCTAAGCCCAGAAAAAAAACACATATTGTGGGAATAGAGACTGTAGATGGGTACAGATGTTATGACACTCAAGCCATCCTATCCTCATTTGTGGACTTTTACGGCCATCTATATGGGCAGTGTGGGGCGGCGGGAGCAGAGGAAAATGCGAAATATCTTGAGAATTTAGCACTAACGTGGCTCTCAGGCGGACAGAGAGAGTTTGTAGTACAGCCAATAACAACTGAAGAAGTGACAGATGCTATACGCACCTTCCCAAATAGGAAAGCTTCCGGGGGGCACGGCCTCCCCAGTGAATTTTTTATAAAACATATGCAAATGACTTAATACCACACCTACATGCAATGTACACTGAAGCATATGAAAAACACATTTTGCCACAAACTCTCTATGAAGCTCTAACATTCGCGCTGCTACTCTTACAGACCACGGTCCTTAATAAATGTGGACACAAAAATTCGGGCGAAAATACTGGTGGCACGCCTGCAGCCACTTCTGCCCAATCTAGTCCTCCCTGATCAGTCAGGATTTGTCCCCTCCCGGTCGATGACCTACAATTTGGGGATACTTTTTGCCATCCTACATCAACTAGACTCGGAATTTAAGCCGGCGGTGGTACTGCTGGACAGCGTGAAAACTTTTGAATCACTGGAATGGGAACATATGTTCACAGTGCTGCATGGCATGGGGTTGCCATTAGCGTTCCTGCAGTGGATCTGCCTGCTTTACACCAATCCAGTTGCATGAATATGTATTAACAGTATGGCCTTCGACACAATTGACATAAACAGGGGGACGAGACAGGAAAACCCTCTCTCGCCCATATATTTGCACTCGCACTAAAGCCGCTGGCATGTGTGGTACGACAGAGGATGTAGATGTGGCCCTATGGTTGCACCAACACCCATTGGCCATATCCCGCTATGCAGACGACAGGGTCCTATATGTGCATGATCTGGAAAAAGCAACTGGCACAGCTGATATGCGAATATGTATGATATGAGTGGAATGCCGGGTTGAACATCAATTGGAATAAGTCAATGGTGTTTCCACTTACACAACTCACGGAACCACGTGTATTTGAGTATCCCTTGGAGTGGAGCCTGGAGCCAGTCAAATACCTTGGGGTGTGGGTACATAGGGACCCCTGAGACGGTGATATGACTGAATTATGGGAGGGCAATCATGAAACTAGAAGAACAGGTGAGCAGATCGATACGATTGCCGCTCTGACTGGCTGATAGGATAGCAGTCCCAAAGATGGTTGTATTGCCCAAGTTCCTGTATATGTTCATCAACATTCCTATAGCATTGACATCCCAATTCTTCAAGAGACTAAAAACTCACATGATACTGTTGGTGTGGGTGGGTAAACAACCTTGGTGCAGCTGGCCCACCCTGACAAAGCCGTATGAACAAGGGGGGTTTGGGCCCCAGATATGTATTTGTACTAAATCCCAATTTAAACACTACTGGAATGCTTCTACAAGATACCTACCACACTTGGTAGTAGAAAGAGACGATGCGCTTCTGATACCTCCTACAGCAGTTTTATTACATGAGCAGCCAGAGGTCACTAGACGAGAAATCAATACAATGCGCAGCACATTGAAAGCATGGCGTGTAATATGTAGCAGGGCGAATAAGTCATTAATGTATGCTCCGGCACTGCTGATACCATCCCATCTGGACATATCAGCACCCCAGAAACCAAAATTACTTGATCTATTAGGAAGAGCAGGGATGAACGCATTGGAAGACCTTTACAGGGACAGGACATTTCTGACACAAGAAGATTTTGGCTCCTCACAGCCCCAGACATCTCTGGTGGTGTTTACATACATCAGGATCAGGGCAGTGGTAAGATCACTATACCCCCAGTTCACAACTGAGGATGGACACACTGACTGTGCTATAGATGATGCCAACTAACTACTCACATAGGTACCTGGTGACTTGACTTATAATGCTTCCCAGAGAGAAGTAGAAGACAATCCGGGGGTGGCTCTTGGCAGGTGGAATGAAGTGCTGGACTCGCCCCTATCCCAAGAGAGCTGGGAGGCCTGATATGTGCATACGGGATGGCTCACTGCAAATTGCAATCTTAGAATCATACATTTTAAATACTTGCACCAACTCTTTCATATGCCACCGAAGTTAAATAGAATAAGTCCCAGCGCAGACTCTAGATGCCCAAGATGGGGAGCAATGGAAGCATGGTTTCTTTACTTAGCATGGACATGTACACTCATACCCAAGTAATGCTGGTAGTGTCGGAAATGGTGGAGGGAAAGGTAGACTACACCCCACAGCTCTGTCTGTTGGAACTGGCTGACACAATACAGCCAGGAAATTGCAAGTTAGTTAGCATCATTACACTGCTGGACAAGCAACAGGGGCTAGACACTTGGGAAAGAGAGCAGCTCCCAAGGTGGAACAATAGTTGAAGGATGTTGCGTACTGTAGAGATCAATTGAATATATATGCGGGAGAACTGCAGACAACCTCAAGACCTGAAGACATATGGGGCCCTGTTACAGCTTACTTACTAGCAGCGCAAGATGAGAACTCAACATAAAGTCAGTAATACATGGATTCTGAAACGAGTGGTAGAGGCATTGATGACTTTAACTGGGGGAGGTGGGCTGGAGGTGGGGAGGAGATCTACTCTGATGCTGAGAACTGAATATCGTGATGGCATGCAACTGCAGTGTTTTGAGAGTGGATCTTGCACTGTTTAAATAAGCATGAATAAAAATAAAAAATAAAAAATTAAACACTTCAAAAGCTGTCAGCTATTTGTTGCAGGGAGATATTCGAATCAATTTAACACAAGTCAGTTTAAAAAAATAGGGCACATTAGCTCTGAATCAATGGAAAGAATACATGCATAAAGATTGTAAGTTTTCTTTAATTAACTAAGTAATGCAAAAAATTAACATGTTACCATAAACATCTCTTTTCTGCTTGTCACTATACAGCTAGAAAGACAGAGCAGATGAAGAAAAGCTACGTTTCGTTTTCGTTCTTTAAACAAATCCTTTAGCTATGCTCTGTGACCTGATCTGCCTTTCCAATCCACTGCTGGCTCTGGCAGCAGGCATTGTGACACAGAACTCAACTGTAATAAGTTATTACAGAAGCTTTGTCATTTCTTTATAATGGTCGACTGGGTGCATTGTAAGTTGCTTATTATAAAGAAAATAGAAGCAGGTTTTTATACAGGGATTGCAGAATCTCATGCTTTCTAGAGACAAAATGAATTTGTTGGATTACTATATTTGTACCCACTTCTGTTTCGGAGTGTGTGAGTTACATAAAATTACCTTTGCCATATAGATTGTTATGTTCATCATAATACTCAATAGTGTTGCATGATAATTATTCAGAAGCCAATGTAGATTGTGATGTTCCAATAAATCACTTACCTGTCATTAAAAGACTTGCAGCAACTGAAATTTCTGATGCCCTATAAAGGTTTTTAGTACTAACATTAAGAATGCTAACATAAAGAATTTGTGTAGGCTAACTGACATAGAGTGTAAGCTTATTAAAGAAAATAGCAGGAACAAATATCAGGATAGGTTGATGAGTCCAAGAGAAATGAGATTTGATCTGAGAGAAGAGACTATGTTTAAAAAGTCACAAATAAATCTTAGTCTTAAAATCTTGACAGAAAAAGAATGGAGTGTGTGTCAAATGTAAAATAAATCTAGTGAGAATGATAACCCAGTTATGGTTAGGTATAGTGTTTATGCTTATATTTATATCATAGATAGGTTTTATATAATAGCTACTGTTGATCTTACACTTATCATATTAGTAAAAAACTGTTTATTTGATTCTTCCACAGGGTTAGGCAGGTTCCAGTTATTTAGCTTTAATGTTTCCTAAAATTTATCATGTAAAAAGTTTGCATGACATACATCATGGGAGAGTGGAATGAGAAAGCTTAGGTCAACAAGTATTAAATATGTTTGGCGTTTTCATGTGTTGTATAGAGATTGCGTTGGATGATGCAAAGATTAGACAGTTGTCCACTTTAGTAGAGGTTTTGTCAGGTAACACATCAGGTGCTATTTTTTTTTTATTGGATTGTATAGCCGAACAGCAAAAAAAACACAGCATCTCATTACATCAAGTATGTTAAGGTGTTAGTACAAACAAAAAAAAGAAAATGTAGGATCAGTGGTCCGAATTGCAGAAACAGAAATATCAAATGCAACAGATGTCAACTAAAGCGAGCCCTGGGCTTGGAGGGAGAAGGCTGTCTTAGTCGATCGTAGTAGGTAAGAAAGAAACAGGGCCCAAATGTCTTTCGGTCGGGCAGTGGGTTGTATTTCCTCTGCATTGTGTTCCGCCATATCATGCCAAAGTGATATGTCTTGAAGCTACTGATTTGTTAAGAGTGGCCTCTTCTGCATCCATATCATAGCCACTCATCTCTTGGCAAGTACCAGTGCAATGAATGCCAGTCGCTGGAACATGGTAGGTACGGAAGATGTGTTACCCAGCAAGGCAATCTGAAGGGATGAACAGAGGGGGTCTCCAACATCTCAGCTAGAGTCTCAAACACTTCCTGCCAGTACAATAAAACATGGGGACAATTCCAAGACATATGTAAAAAATCTGCATCTGCCAAGCCACACTTCCCGCATAAACCTCTCTCACCAACATGAAGCCTAGCAATACTTTCAGGAGGTATTAGAATTGATACATGTTTTTAAATAGTATTAATTTATGCCTATAATAGAGTGGCATGTCCTCAACCTGTGAACAACAATATGCCCAAACATTATTGAGTAGTTGGTGTACCAAGGAGTCCTCCTATCTGTGTTTGTCTTCTCGTAGTGGATCAGCAGCACAGCACATAAACATAGAGTACAAAAAGGATATTGAGTGGCCCATGTCAGCCAATATACATGGTGAGAAGTAACATTCCGGACACTGCATCAGGGAATGTGGGGAGCTCTGGTATGGCTGCTAAGTGCAGCTGAGGTAGCAAATTGCTGCCAGTGGCATGGTGCCTAGCATATAAGGAAACTTTGCTTTGAGAGAAAGGTGCAATCTTCAAACAGTTCTCCAACTGCTATCAGCCACAACTTGCATAAAAGTCCCTTCACCAATTTATTCTTGATAGGCAGAATTAAAGGATTATCTGCCAGTGGTAGAAGAGATGAGTACAGCCAACATTTTTGCCATATACCACCAAGCACCACAGGTTGACGCAATAACATCCAAATCGTTCCTAACTGCATGGGGCGGGGCACACACCCTGCCTCTCAACTTATACATGTGCAGATGTTACCTGTGATGTTGCCCAGAATATCAGATAGTGTGCTTGTGTAACTAGGTAGTAGATAAATAGTATAAATGAAAGTCTAGCAAGTAGAAGCCACCTGCCAGTAGCAGTCTCATAAATGCCTCCCAATGCACTCAAGTTGGCCACTTCTCCATATCAGCCGGTGAAGCAGCTGTTTAAAAAAGTGACACAGTAAAGAGACTGGTAGATTCCCACAGAAATACTGAAATTTAGGAAGCACTGCCATCTTGATCTGGGAGATCCTCCCTGTCAAAGAGATGGAGAGCCAGAGCCATCTTTCAAAATGTTTTCAATTGTTCAAGCAATGGATTAAAATTACTCCTTTTAAGTTCATCATGATCGCTAGTGACTCAGACTCCCTAGTTTTGTACTCCTTCCAGACTCTACTGCAGGAGGTAGACTAGAGCGGGCGTGAAAGTGAGAGTCTGTGAGTGGAGAAATCTCAAACTTGGACTAATTTATTTGCAGCTCAGCTTATCCAAACAAGCACACAATATCACAGATAACAGGAGACAGTCTCTTCAGGTTGTTGGTCATACAGGTTCACATTGTTGGCATAAAGAGATATGCTCAGTGATCCACTTCAGAGGTGTAGGCCACAGTGAGTGTGAGTGTAGTTCCCTCATGAAACATGCTAGTGGCTCTGTTGCTAAGGCGAAAATCAGTTGGTACAGGGTGAGGCCAGGTTGAGTGCCACTGCCAATGTCAAATGATCCAGATTATGATTGGTTCACTTGAATTCTGTTTTGGGGGTTGTGTACAACAGCGGTATAAATGACACAAAACGTTACTCAGGCTCCGTTGTATATGGATACTCCCATGAACTAACTGCTTTTTCAGCTTCAAGAAGTACCACAACCCAAGGCAGCAGTGGGACTACTATGTGCAGAACCATCATTAACGTTCTAAGGTTAAACATAGTGGACTGTTGGGGAATAAATCCTAATTGTTCAGAAAGTACAAGGAACCGCATAAGTGACTGAAGGCGTTGCACCAGTATTTTTGCTGAAATTTTATCAGTTAGCAAAGATAGTGACCTGTCTGAGAAGCATGTGCTGTGATTTCTGTGGGTCTTTAATAGTACCAAAATATTCACCTCCATTATGATGGGTAGAAGACTTACCTTTGTTATTGTGACACTGTACATTTTCAGGAGGCACAGGGCCAGCAAATCAATGTATATGTTGTAAAAATGTACTGGTAACCTATGACCCCCTGGAGCCTTCCTACTGGGGAGACTCAATATGGCTTTTTTAAAGTCATCAAGAGTTATAGGGGAGTTGCCACTTCAGTACTATCCTAGTGCACCACAGGTGTGTAAAGACGTTCATAAAATGGTTGCAAATCATCTAATATTACATGAGGTCTGATGTAACTTCTGCCCCATTGCACTGGAAAAATGTGACCCATTCAGGCATTCGTTTACTCCTCAGTATTCAGGCATGTGTTTTGCCCAGTCTATCACTCTCTCTACAAACCACCTTGCCCGGAAACCACAACTTAGTTAAAGGATTTTGCCGTCTGCCACCTCCCGAAATTCCATAAAAGTCTCCTGGATTCGGCCCACCAGCTCCTTGCCATTAGTGGATGTATAATTGCATTCTGGGAGCCTGAATATCTATTTTAAGGTGGGTAAGTAAATTACGAATTGTTTAAGAATGGAGGCACTTTTGGAGATGCATATTGACCTGATGTATGCTTTAAAAGCTTCCCAATGACAATAACTTCATCCAATAGGTATTTGTTCATGCAAAAGAAATCAAATACTGCCTCTCTGATTTTGCTCAAAAACCTCATTGCGTAGCTCACAGCCCTGTAGGTGCCAACTGTGGCATCGTGTGTGGGGTAGGATTATGCAGTATCACCATTACTGGGGAGTGATTGGATAGGGTGCAGGGGAGTATTTCAGAGACATTCACCATATGCATGAGCATCCGAGAATCCAGCCAGCCAGCCATCGAGTTGAGATGATATAGCATGTACTGAGGAATAATATGACTGTTTCGAGGGTTGGGGGTTAAGGTCCCTCCACACATCTAGCAGGTTACATAGCTGCAGGATATGAGTAAGTGGCTCAAAAGCTCATGATGCAGGGTGAGCTTTCTCAGAGGCTCTGTTGTTTGTTGTGGGGAATGTTAAATTGCCACCCCATATCATTGGGCTGTCCCTGTATTTGGAAGACAGCCGAAAGGCATCATCTAAAAAGATCTGAAATTTAGACTCACCCTGATGAGAGTAGCCCTATCTCCCCGAGAACCATGAAGAGGCAAATGTCGGATGACCCATAGGAGAGCAGTGGGTCTCCAGTAACATAGCTACATCTAGCTTGTGTCAAAAGATATTTGAACACCTGGCGGGGGTTGTTCTCACTGCGAACATTCCAAGTAATAACTTTAACTATAGGGGCTCACATAAAGTAATCAGTGTCAGGTCACATCACAAGTATTCGATCTGGTGAGCAATGCTGTAGTTTAGTCAACTTTAATTTGTACCAATTGAAATGGCTGTGAGAGAAAGAACTAGAAATAACACAAACAATAGTAAAACACCCCATATCTTCCCACCCATGGTAACTACAATTGTCAGCGAAATCCCTTTACATAGGGCTAGCAAAAAGAACTCCAGCCGTATGCTAACCAAGGACAACATGGGTGTGCTCCACGCATGGGGGGAACCAGGGAGCACAGTAATGCCCTGAGCAGAATGCTCATAACTGTATGCTGTTTAGTACAATTCTACCTTACTTCTATTATGCAACTGTTAGGAAGTTAGTTTGCAACACTTGCGTGTACCAATTGCAATAAGATTATAGTATTCAATGGGCTGCATATCACAAAAGTACAATAAGTCAGCATATTCTATTACAATATATGCATACTAACAGAGTTAGCAAGGACAGGCGATGCGTATATCTTCTCTAAGTATTCAAATAGAACACCAGACAAGTAAAATGAACTATTTGAACTTAGTGCAGAGGTAATCCACAACTGGCCACTGTGTGTAGAGGCCAGGCTCGCAGGTTTGGAGGTCATATGTTTCCTAAGGAATATATTTTGTTCAATAACTGTGAGTGAATGATCTAGTTACTAGTTACTCCAGGTGGAGCTTAGAGCTTGGTTGGGAACTGCATGGAGTGCTTAACTGTTTTAGATCTGAGAATTATCTTGATCTCCATACCCAAGGGCTGTGCCTCTTGCAATGCCATAGTGAACTCAGGGTAGAAAGAAACATGTGAGTCCACATACTGTAGGTCAGGGGGTTCTCTGTTTTGCCGCAATATGAGGTCCCTGTCCAAGTAGTTGAGAAGTCCCACTATGATCGGGTTCGGGTTTCGACCAGTAGTAGGTGCCAGTGTGATATGCGCTTTTTCCACGATAAAGACACACGAAAATGTATTTCAGCTAAACAATGTGTCAATTAGGTCTTCAGAAAAGTTTTCCATTTCACCGCCCATAGCAGATTTGGGGATATCTATTATCCAGATATAGTTGTGGCGGGATCTGTCCACCAAATCCTTCTATTTGGCTTTAATAGCATTTAGTTCCTGTATGGTTGAGGTTAAGTCGATATCCATTTGTTGTCGTGTATTCTCAAAACCAGAAATTCTTGACCCAGCCTGCGAGAGCGTAGTGTTGTGTCTAACTACTCATTCCTGGAACCAGTAAAGTCTGGTCATGAGGTTATCTATTTTGACCATCAATCTTGATAGAGTAAGACAGGCTAGAATAGACTATAAGCGAGCTATTAGAAATAGGAAAACTATTTTGAAGAATGAGGCCTGGGAGGCCTTACACAAAGCATCTTTACAGAAAGATGGCACAGCATTCTGGAAGGCAGTGAAAGCGCCTTACTTGACTAATGAAGGAGGACCGTCCATTTAAATCGCCATTACTGAAGAACAATGGATTAAAAAAAATTCAAAACTATATAATGGCGAGGTTAATCTCGATGTGACGGGTAGTAACGGTGAAGAGGATCATATCCTGGCACCATTGTTTCCCCACTTAGACTTGCAGTTTACCTTGGACGAGGTGAACTGGGCGCTTTCTGCAAGTCAGGGTGGCACGGCTCCCGGTCCAGATGGGGTACCTATCGATTTATACAAGTCAAATACCCCCATTTGGGGTCCAATAATTGTCCAGGTAATTGCTGTCAGCTGTTATACCCCGTTTTTATCTACTTGGGTGGAATCCGCTATAGTTCCAATTTTTAAAAAAGGTGACTGGCAGGATCCAGGATGCTACAGGCCGATATCTTTGTTGGATGCTATGACAAAAATAGTAGGACGCATACTATTAGAACGGTTACAGGACTGGGCTGAGGACAACTCGGTTTTGTCTGACTTACAATATGGTTTCCGTTCAGGCATGGGAACAGTAGAGCAGAGCTTAAACCTCTCAATTTTAGTGGGGAAATATACTAGAGTGAAACAGGGAAAGTTGTTTTTAGCGTTTGTGGATCTCACAGCAGCCTTCGACTGCGTGATCCATAATAAACTCTGATTGACATTAGAAGATATGGGGGTTAATTCACAGATTATTTATTTGTTGAAGTATTTTTATACTGATGCAAAGGCTCGAGTACGTTGTGGCTTACAAGGCAAGTGCTCAGCCCTGTTTCCAATAAGAAGAGAGGTCAGGCAAGGATGTGTCCTAGCCCTTTTTCTTTTTAATCTTTATATCAATGGTTTGGGCGAGGCACTCCTGAAAGGTAATCAAGACTTTCCCCAAGAAGCCGGACGTTCAATACCAGCATTTGTATATGCAGATGATGCGGTATTGATGTCCTGTACACAAGTAGGCCTTCAGAGGACTTAAAATTCTTTCTCTAGTTTTATGTAAGACCCGGGATTAAGAGTGAACACTTTCAAGACCTTCACTATGCGGTGTGGCCACGGTATCAAGAATCCTACGGATATGTTTGTGGCAGGACAGAAGAGCGGGGTCGCTAAGAGAGTTTCATATCTCGTAATTCTCTTCCAAAATGATACTTGGGCACAAGCCGCCTCAGAAAAACAACTAGGGTTATTAAGATCAATGAATGCACTGACTAACCTTGCTAAAAAACTAGGCGGGAGACCACCAGTGGAATTGATCAAGATTTATAAAGCAAAGCGTGTCTCCTCTGCAGTCTATGGGGCAGGGGTTTGGGGACTTGCTGACCTGCTTCCGATGCAAAGGGCACAAAAGTCCTTCCTAAGATATATTTTATCTGTCCTGAATAGGACTTCATCGACTATTTGCCACCCAGAGCTGGGTCTTCCCTTTATATCTAATAAAACTAGAACCAGTTCTTTTATGGAACAGGCTCTGGACTAGAGAAGTAACAAAGTTAAATCAAGATATTCTGATAGGTACTCTAAAACTAGAAGGGGCCTTAAAGATTCCATGTCTGAGATATGTCAGGAAGATCTTACAAGATTTAGGTCACCTAGAATAATTTATCAATCCTAAAACTATTGACATAACAAGGAAGGACCTAAAAAAGGAGGCTCTGAGGCATCTGGAAATGATTAGAACATCCTCAGAGATCACAAAGCCGACTGTTATGCACAATAAACTGATTTTATCTACTTTTAACAATCAACCCTATTTAACTCTTGTACCAGGTGTTTATGATAGATTTTTATTGACTAGATTTAGGCTGGGGGTTTTTCACAGACTTGTTACTATCCCCCAAATTAATGACTGGGCACGTGAACCTGTGACAACCACTCAGTACAGTCCATGATACACGTTGTACTTTTTTGTAAATTTTATCTTGATGCACGGATAGTTTGTTTACTACCGATCTTGAAATCACTGAGGCTTCGGCAATGCCGACCGGCATTTCTTGTATTAAAACATCTGGACAATGTGCACAATGTTTTCAGGATTTTAGCTTTTTTTAAAGAGCCTTGAGTCAGAGGAAATGTATGTTTCTTTAATCTCTTTTTATCTGTATCTGAAATATGATCAATTTAATTATGTATAATATTTGCTGTCAGATCAGATCAGAAATGCTTTATTCGATTTTAGCATTAAAATCACAAAAGCAGACAGATAAAATACAAATATACACATATTACACAATTAATTTGATAAAAAACAACTGATCATATTAATACATTTAGGAACAGAGTAACCCTACAGCTCTTAGTGCAAACAAATTTATATGTATAGAAATGTAACTATTTATTCTTTTCCTTGCTTTCAGAATCTTCTTTAGAAAGCCGTCCATAACACCAATACAATAAGTGCTATCCAGCAACTGCAGATATAAAAAGGCAGGACGGCATTGCCTCCATGCTCCACCTTTAGTAGAGGCATAATCCATTTTGATCTTTCCTTACCATAGAATTTACAAAATAAAATCACATGGATAGTGGTTTGAGGGGACATATTGTCACAAGGGCAATGGCAGAGATCACTAGACCAATCAGGTAAAGAGACATAATATCGACTACAAAATATCAATGGACATAATATCGAGTACAAAATATAGGCTGGACAAAATATCGAATGGACAGAATATAGACATCAAAAATATCGTTTTGAAGGTAAGTAATGTAATATTGAATGTTAAAAATATAGAAAGTAAAAATATCGAAGTATATAATATAGGTTATTAAAATTATCGAATTTCTAATAATATTGAATTTTTTATAGTGTTTGTTATGTTATTATATGTGTGAAAAGTGTGTATTTATGTTATAATTATTTTTAATTAATGAATTTTGTTTTTTTAATTTTTGCGTAATTTAATTCTGTAGCGGGTTGTGGGTTTATAGGGGAAAAGGATGGGAAGTAATTTAATTATAATTAATTAAATATGTAAATTTATATATTGGTATTCATTTTTAATTAATTGTATATTAATTTATATTGGGAAATTAATTACATTTTAATTGGCAATTAATTTTAATTTTAATTAATTGATTAATTGCTAATTATGTTAATTTTACTAATTTATTTTCTGTAGCAGGTTGTGGGTTTATAGGGGAATTGGGTGGGAAGTAATTTATTTATAATTAATTAAATATGTATTGGTATTTTTTTAGAATTCATTGTTAATTAATATTTTATGGGTAATTAATTACATTTTAATTGCCAATTAAATTTTTTTTTAATTGATTAGTTGCTAATTATGTTAATTTCACTAATTTATTTTCTGTAGCGGGTTGTGAGTTTATAGGGGAATAGGGTGGGAAGTAATTTATTCATAATTAATTAAATAATTTAATTTATTTAATTGTTTTTAATTTGAATTAATTGTTAATTTTTAATTGTTAATTAAATAATTGTTAATTTGTAATTAATTTGAATAGGTAACTAATAGTAAAAACTAATTGTAATTTGTAATTTTAATTGATTAATTATTATTTTATATTAAATTGGTATTTACTTTTAATAATTTTTTTATAGATATTAATTTATACTGTTTTTAAATAATATAAGAAGTATTTAATTTCCCTACTGGTGCACTCTCTGGAGTGGGAATAGTAATTTTTACCCCTACGCTATCCAACGCTTTCCCTACTGTTGCACCCACTGGAGTGGGAATAGTAATTTTAACCCCTACGCTATCCAACGCTTTCCCTACTGTTGCACTCTTTGGAGTGGGAATAGTATTTTTAACCCCTACGCTATCCAACGCTTTGCCTACTGTTGCACTCTTTGGAGTGGGAACATTATTTTTTACCCCTACGCTATCCAACGCTTTCCCTACTGTTGCACTCTTTGGAGTGGGAATAGTCATTTTTACCCCTACGCTATCCAACGCTTTTCCTACTGTTGCACCCACTGGAGTGGGAATAGTAATTTTTACCCCTACGCTATCCAACGCTTTCTCTACTGTTGCACTCTCTGGCGTAGGAATAGTAATTTTTACACTTCCGCTATCCTACGGTAATTATATTGGATATTATTTAATTATATTATGTTACTATATATATATGTTTTAACAAATATGATTGTAATTTTTTTTTATAACTTTCATTAATTATTTAATTATTATAAGGTAATTTAAGTATTTGTAAGTATATTTTAGTAATTAATTTTTAATATTAATATAATTTAACATTGTTTTTAATAAAGTCGATATTTGTATAAACTATATTTTGGTAAACAATATTTTTTACTCAATATTTTTGTACTTACCTGTTTGTAGATACAAAGTCAATATTCTGTCTCTCGATATTTTGTCGCCGATATTTTTGATAGTCGACAATATGTCCCTCGATATTATGTCAGTGATCCGACCAATCATTCATCCTTGGATAACTAATTAAATGGTGAAAGGTACCAAACCTGAAATGTGTTAAAAAATATCTATTGTATCCCTCAGTACAACATTAAAGGTATGGTTTTCATTTCATTGGTAATCAAGGTCATTTGATGTTGGACTACCATGCTTTTATCTCAGTGGCCGTTCTAAGCGTCTCGAGAATGGACATGCAAATTGCTTTAAATTCCATCCTGGGTAAGGAATTTATTGACTCTGGGGAATTGTAATATTCTTGATGCACCAAATCAAACATGACATTTTTAAAAGATTTCAAGCAAGCAATCCTACTTGCATGATCCAAATTCACTGAGTCCTTAATGATTTTCCTGTTTAGGCCAGTAAAACTGGAGGTCCAAACTCGATGCCAGAGAAGCACCGGTTGTACTTTAATCACATCTGAAATGTAAGAAATGCCCAACTCGCTATGGCAATTAAATACTTGGGAACTAACAGGTACTGCTAAAATATACCTTAAAAAGGCATTTTCCACATGTTGTATGGGAGATACATCATAAGATCTCCAAGCTCCCGCCCCAAATATCGCAATGCTCATGCATTTTGCTTGATAAATCTTTAGGAGGATCCCCGGAGGTCGTTTGGCCATTTTCCTAGAGAAATTTACCACGGCCGCTGTCGACTTCATAAAGAGAAGGCTCCTTGCCAAGGTATGTAAAAGTACTGGTGGAGATAACCCCGCTAACTCCCAATGGGAGACTTCTTCATTTTTGTCTCCCCTGCCGACAGGTCATAATGAAAGTTTTTTGGCATTTAGTTTAAGCCCCAGATCATCCATAAAGCTGGTGTACAAAGCAAGGGCTTTCTGCAGACCAAGCTGCGTGCGGGCCATGAGTACTGCGTCGTCTGTGTAGAGAAGGGAGACAATCGGTCATTTATTTATATATGGTGGGCCTCTAGCCTTGCCTGCCAGTTCCTGTTCCAAACAGTTTGTATTTAAAGTGAACAGGAACAGCCCAAGACACAGCCTTGTCTCACACCCCTTTCCACTTTAAACGAAGCGGTGCACTCCCCTTTGATTCCATACCGCACCTTGGCAGTGGCCCTTGAAAACAGTTGTCTTAAGAACTGGACCAAACCCTGGTTGACCTTCAAGTCTGCTAGAATGACCGTTAATTTGCTGTGTATAACACAGTCAAAGGTGGCTGTGAGGTCTAGAAACGATACATAAAAGTTCCCTGCCTTTGTCTGGGTACACTTTCCAATTCAAATACTTAAATTTAAAACCTGCTCATTTGTTCCGAGGCCCTCTCTAAAACTGTATTGGATGTCACTTAAAATACTGTTCTCTTCTGCCCAGGTATGCAATCTATGTAAAACTATCCTGCTTGCTACCTTCATCATAGAGTCCAGTAGGGATATTGGGCGATAACATGCAGGATTTTCCCTGTCCCCTTTTTAAAAAATTAGTACTATTACGATTCAGACCAAGTTTTAATAAAACTCTTCTCGCAGCAAGCTTGGAGAGCCCGTGTTATCAGGGAAGACCATAGTGAAGGTATTAACTTAAACAGATCAGTAGAGATCCGTCAGGGCCAGGGGCCTTACCGCCCTTGCTTCTGTTAATTGCCCCGATAACCTCGTCATGAGTAAAATGAAGTTCAATTGTCAAAAAGATTAAAGGATCTCCCCCCCTGGCGGTTTGAAGTGTCCATAGTACTATCTAAACTATCCTGTAATTTTTACACACTTTAGAAAAAATCTATCCAATTATTCTCGTCAATTGCGACCCGTAATGTCGCTACGTCTGCCCAAGCGAGGTCTTTTAACTCTTTCTTACTGGATTTTCTAGCAAAATTATACATCCTTCTACATTCTCGAATTTCCTCCTGTTCTCTTACAGCCCTATGTAAAGCCTCTTTAAGTTGTGTATATGTGTTTCTACAATATGATTCAAACCATCCATTACTACAGGATCGTGTACCATTTGTTTCCGCTGTGAGCAGGTTTTGAATAATCCGAGTGATTTCGGAAAATGCCCTCAAACTATTTTCATGGATAGTAGTTTCCCCCAGACACATTAAAATTAAATCATAGGCCATTGTTATAATTTGCTTGTTCAAGTCAGCAGGGTTGTGGCTGGACCAGCGTAGAGTAGATCCATTTAAACAGGCAACGGATATATTTTTGGTCCATGCCAATTGATTTTTTGTATGTTGTTCGACAGCAGTGGGCAGACAAATGTTAATGCTCAAGGGCAAGTGATCACTCAGTACATTTGAATGGATTTTATAATTTGCAATAAAATTAGCATACCGATTAGGAGCAATTATAAAATCTATTATAGATCGTAGTCCCCTGCCAATAAAAGTGTAGTCAAACTCCACATTCGGGGAGCACAGACAGTTGGCAAATCCAAGACCATGTGAAAACAAGATTTCATTGAGCATCTCCCCCCTGATAGTGTGCTCAAAGTGAATCATAAATACATCCTCTTCTACCTCCTTCTCACAAATCCCCAGCCCAGCTTGCGGGCACAAATCGACATTAAAACCTCTTCCCCAGACAATAATCATTTCTGTACTAGTAGTTGCCATTAGTTTACCAAGGTCCTCGCTTAGCTGTTTTAAAGTGAGCCCCAACTGTCCCTTTTCTACATTATTATAAAAATTAACAACAGCCAGGGTATAGCTAGAGTCTAGACAAATCAATATTATTTGGTAATAATTGTCAGATTTTATCAGTTCAATATTTTGTACACTCAGCAAATTAGAGATGTAAACACAAATCCCCCTTTTGGTCTCCCGTGTAATGAGCGGGGTATGATAGGTCTTAAATCCATTCAGGTGGACTTCATCTATCACCCAAGTGTCCTGTAAACACAGGATATCGAAATTATCAATAAACTCAATCCAAACTAAATTATTAACTTGATTACGTAGGCCCGCTATGTTCCAATAATAATATTTGCTGTCATTTATGGTTGACACTTTTTATTTGTGTGATATTTTAATTGATGAAACAATTGTTGTCTATTTATGCTCTTTTAGGATTGTTTTATATGGCAATCGAATAAAGCTTTCTTTGACTTTGACTTTGACCATCAATGGATCTTAGAATATCTTGTACCTCTTTACACATGGTTGCAATATATGTGTCAGGCAAGTCAGGTGGAGCCGCAACCCGATTCCCTGCCTGCGTGGTAGACTGCCTCTTTCCGAACTTGAATTTAGTTTGCTTGTTATCCATTTTGCCCATTGTTAATGGAAATTGGCACACTTTTTAATGCATTTGATGAGCAGTTGCTACAATGGATGGACCGCAGGTATGTTAGGGCGTCATTGGGACACTATTGAAATCATAGTGGGGTGGGAAACAAGAAGCTGTTGTGTACAAGCAGTCTGAGGGGCATAGTAGGAAAAGCATGACTTACCCAAACCGTCACTACTGAACATGCTCTGTGGGAACCTCTCCTCCCTTTAAGTAGAGAGTCCTGTGATGAGTTGGTTGGTATGGGTAACAGAAGGTAGCTCCAGTAGTATATTGGAGGTGTCTGTGGTAGAGGGTCAGTGAGAGGAAATCAATTTTGTGGTCCAATGGTAAGGGCACAGGGATTGCAAAAGAGACAGAGCAAATCTCCAAATTGCTGAAATCAATGAGCAACCCCTGCAGTAGAGGGGCAATGCGAACAATGTACTTAGTCATCAATGGAGCGCACACCGCTAGCCCCTCCTCCGGATCGCCCCTCGGGACTCTGGTACTTGTAGTTCTTTAGTGGATCACCCAGGTGGGTGCAAGTCGGTACTTGTTGGACTGATGAATCTCTAGACCCGATACATGTCCCGGGTTTTAGGATATCGCCAGAGACATGTCTTGGGTTTCGGGATAACTTCCCTCATCAGTAGAGAAAGTTTGTTAGGGGTGGAAGAGAAGGTCGCCCCTCAAGACTCTAAACTCGGGTAGAAGCGCACCCGCTGATACCGACCACATCGACCATCATGCCCTGGACGAGCAGTGTGCGACCTCATTCGGACTTACTATTTATACAGGCTCCCTTGAGCCGGTGGAGGTGACGACCTCGAGACAACGCACCTGCATGCCTTAAGAGGTATCTGGGCCTATGAATATTTTCGGCAGCCCAAGCAGCAACCCCGTGCACACGCCTAATCCCTGCTGATGAGCGTTAATGAACGTGAAACACGTGTCCAGGGATGGCAAGCACACCAGTGAACACCCTCAAGACTCTAAACTCGGGTAGAAGCGCACCCGCTGATACCGACCACATCGACCATCATGCTCCGGGGTCACACGCTGATGGGACGAGCAGTGTGCGACCTCATTCGGACTTACTATTTATACAGGCTCCCTTGAGCCGGTGGAGGTGACGACCTCGAGACAACGCACCTGCGCGCCTTAAGAGGTATCTGGACCTATGAATATTTTCGGCAGCCCACGCAGCAACCCCGTGCACACACCTAATCCCTGCTGATGAGCGTTCATGAACGCGAAACACGTGTCCAGGGATGGCAAGCACACCAGTGAACACCCTCAAGACTCTAAACTCGGGTAGAAGTGCACCCGCTGATACCGACCACATCGACCATCATGCTCCGGGGTCACACGCTGATGGGACGAGCAGTGTGCGACCTCATTCGGACTTAATGCGAACAATGTACAGTAGGGCCAGTGCACTGGGAGCACAGAGTGTAAGGACCTCCAAAGAGTGCTAAGAGCACAAGACAGTGGGCGTGATTCGATCAGAAACAGGGGCCATAGGGTAGGCCAGGAAACACTTGGCCAGTTTGGCTCCGCTGTGCCAGGCCCAGGCGTATATCGATCTCAAGCTCTCTTACTCAGGGGGAAGGTACCACTAGAGTACCATAGGGCCAGCATGCTGGGATCGGTGTAGCGAGGTCACATAAGAAACAGAGTGCATGATGGTGGACACAGGCAGACAGAGAAGAAGAACAATCAACCATCATACAGCAGTAAACAGACTCGGTTGGCTCCAATTAGAGGGCCCATAAACCCAGTGCTCAATCCAAGAGGACCCTCAAGACAATATCCAG
This sequence comes from Lissotriton helveticus, assembly GCF_964261635.1. Lineage (NCBI taxonomy): Eukaryota > Metazoa > Chordata > Amphibia > Caudata > Salamandridae > Lissotriton > Lissotriton helveticus. Next base: position 1,282,222,087 of record NC_136063.1, read on the forward strand.
GGAAATTGAGTTGGACGGGAACAGGCACTCAGTGAAGCGCGAGCATGGAGGCCTCAGTCAGTCTGCTGCAAAATTTCACATGATAATTTCACCAGTTGGCCGCAGTATACAACTTGATCCACTCATTTCTGTGGATAGTGCTGGTTCTGGCACCTCCTAAATTCTTCAAAACGATGATGCGCATCAGGAGGACTAAGCATTCCCCATGCAGTGGCAAATGTGCAGCTTTCCATTTGTGGGTGGCCGGGGCTCTAATGTCAGGCAGCCATCTACTTAGTCAGCTCCCTGGCACCCCACAGCATGTGCTTTAACTAAGATTAATAATGAGATGCTTGTGAGTAGATAGCTGGTTGTTCTTAACAAATGGCTTCACATATGCTCTTGGTGAAGGATGAAAGTGTTTGTCATGTAGTAAATAATTATGGTTATTATAAGTGCTTCTTTAATGTTTCAGGGTTGTGGATCAGTTTGTGTTAGAGGGTTTAGATGTAAGTGCAGGGACAAGATGAAGAAGGTGAGGAGGTGATTGAGGAAGGAAAAAGTTGTTCTTGATTAGAGAAAGGTGGAAGTCTAAAATAATCTGAGAGCTTTTCAGAAGGAGGATCCTTCAACATCATGAATGATAACTAAGTTGTAATAAGTTTGGTGAAATGATCCTTTTCAATTATCAGAGGGGGACGTGAAAAATATTTTTTATATTAGAAAATAACGCTTTACATAGGTTTGGTTCAGTTAGCATAACCAGACTGCATTAGGCCATGTTATTGAAAGTGCATGTTTAAATGCTGTAGGTGATCATTGTTTTTCATTGCTTTTCAGAAAATCATCTAAATTCAGATGCAGACACGGTCTATGTCTCTGCATGTTTAAAGTAACTTTTCCCCAGCTTCCGCAACTGAAGAGATGTTTTTTTACAAAGTTATATGCTGAATCTATGATGCTATGTTTGCTATGTTTGTCGCTATACAGGAGCAGAACAGTCCATTGTATTAAGTTTCATTGCTTGATTATGTCCTCTGTGCAACTAGTTGTTAGTTAATAGCCAATAAAAATCATGTGCAAGTAGGTGTTGTTTAGGAGGGCTTGAAAGATAATAGTTTGATTAGTTGGCTGTGGAAGTAACATTTTAGTTCTGCCTTTCTTCGTAGTGTTATGTAACCGTGGGCGGAGAACTCCGCTCTGCCCACGGAGTATGCGGAGATTTGCCTACTCTGTGTTACACGGAGAATGTGGGGTAGACAAATCCCCGCACACTCCATGGCAGAGCAGAGTTCACCGGCCCTCGTCTCCAGCCCCCAAGTAAGAATTAAATGAATATCAATTATAAGTAAAATAATAAACACTTACCTTGCCTGCGGCGTACCTGGGATGCTGTCCTCCTCTTCCTAGGTGTTTCACAGTGATCTGCGCATGCGCACTTGCCTGCATTCCTTGTGAGAAATGTGCCTGCGGTGGCGAGCTGCATGCGCATTTTACTGAGAAACGCCAAGGAAGAGGAGGACTGCAGCCCGGGGACGCCACAGGCAAGGTTATTTACTTATAATTTATATTTATTTAATTCTTACTGGGGGGGGTGGAGGCGGGCGGCGGAGTGGAGCAGTGTTGGTCCCCAACTCTATAGACCTCCACATAGTGCCGCTCTGGCAGCTCCGTCCAGGGTTAGTGTTGTGCAAAGAAATTGTGTGCTGTCTTTTTAAAAAACATTATAAAGGATCTAGGGCCAGATGTATGACCATTTTTTGCGGTCGCAAATGGAAAATTGGCCAGTTTGTGACTACAAAATAGGTCTGCCCTATGTCCAACACTATTTTGCGACTCGGTAACCTATTATCGGCTCGCAAAATAGGGTTTGCGATTCACTATTAGGAAGGGGCACGTCACTTCCTAATAGTGAGTCGCACTTCAATGTACAATTGTTTTGTAGCCACAAACAACTTGCAGTTTTTGACCCATTTAAAAAATGTGGTAAGCCACTTCCAAACGAAAAGGGGCCCCCAGGGGAACCCTTCCCCTTTGTGTCTGGTAGCGAAAATATTTTAAGAGCATGCAGTAGTCCCATGGAATACCTGGGGGGTGTGGCCAAAATGACGGTGGACTAGGTTGTGGTTTTTGCTCCTCTTCCGCCCAGGACTTCATTTGCAGCACTTAGCAGTGTTCTGGGTCCACAACTGGTGACAAATCTCCCCTGTCCAAACTGCAGATACAGTCTGGTAGCGGAGTGGGGATCACACAGACCTGCTGAGTCATCTTTCGACCACCTCCATGTCCGGATCGGTGAGCAACGCAAAGACTAAAATAGCGCCCACCTAGGCATCACGGCTCTGACCACAATGCAAAAAGTTCTCCTACTGTGCTACAGAGGAGCAATTGCAGGTTGGAGAAAACATTCCCAGGCCTCACCTTCACCATGACAGAAGCACGCTTCTGCCCTCAAGGATAATGAGAACACGAGGCGTGAGGAAGGGGAAACGCTGCACCAAGAAATCATCCTCCTTAGCAAACAACACAGCGACCTCAGAGCCGAAGCAGAGGGCCTAAAAAATAGGTCATGCTCAATAACATTCACCTCAGAGAGGTCCCATGGGCATGGAGGGCTCATACATCTGAGGATACACCCAGGGTCTATTCTGCTCCATCCTGAAATGGGAAGAGGATTCTCACCTATGGCTGGATAGAGTACATTGAGTCGGCCGACCCGTAGCCCCCAACGCCAAATTACTGAATATCCTAGCCTTTGTGCACATCTTCCATATTAAAGAAGGCATTTTGAAGAAAGGCAGTGCCAAACAACCTATCCACTTCGACGGCCACACCATCAAGCTATTTCAGGATATGTCACTCTTTATCCTCCTTGACAGACTACAGGGGCTATCCAACGACCCTGAACCAGGGACAATCGATTATAACGCCTAACAGTTGGTTCAGGTGAAACCATCAAAAATCACATACATAAAATGAAAAAATTAATTAGGAAAGAGAAAAAGAAGCCTATACATATACAAAAGCAGTTTTGAAAAAACAATTAGAATTTATTGAAGTTATGATTTCTTAAAAACAATAACGCTCAAGAAAAACGTTGGCAGAAACAAAAACAAACAATTCACAGGCCAAACAAGTGGCTAACAAACAGACATTATATACACAAAAAGAACAACAAAAACAAAATAATGCATCCTTAATGAATTAGGGCCACAGAGGCGTCGACGGCGTTTCGACCGCTGGGTTATTGTGCGGTCATCATCAGGACCAAAAGGTTGCTTGAGCGTACAGTTACTGTATAGTGAAAAACATTAAAATTACTACAAATACATGTACGAGATAGGCTTCTTCAAAGGAAAATACTGGGAGGGAGAATCACCCAGTGAGAATTAAAACAGAAGGACACACACCACACCATTTGTGATACCTTCACCCAATCTAAAAAAATGTTTAAAAAAAAGTCACCTTCGTCTAAGACAGATCAGTCATAAATGGACTGGTAGTTAGGCGAGAATTCTAAGCTCTAAAAAATAAATGCATCTACAATTACAAACAACCAAGGAGGTTACTCCAAAAGGTCACTAAATCGAAATAGTTATTGCCATAGACTTACTAGAGGAGGTGATTGCTAATTGCAATCCAATATATCATCATAGGACCTCTCAATAGTCCTCTCGGGTATCTCCAGGGAATATAAATCGAGTGGAAGGCATATAATTGTGCCCCCAATTGTGCCCAATAAATCGGCTGTAAAAAACAGAAAGGAGAATTAACAAACCGAGCTAATGCCCCGCTTGTCACGACATTAGCATTCAGTATTTATAACATTGGCTCAGTAATTAACCACATGAGCCATAGCATATTAAAACTTAATATGCAATTTAAACTCAACGTGGTTATAAAATTCGGCTCAGTAATTGACCACATGGGCCACAGTGTGTGGAAACTTTATAATGCATATATTGACTCTACACAGATATCAATTTGATTCAGGTATATCAGAAGAATTATGTTACACATAAAAAACGTGTGCAATTCACGAGACATAAATCTCAATGTCATAAAATCGGTTGTATGTTGTGCAATTATATGCTAATATAAGAAAAAAGAAAAACTACACGATGCTGCATGTTACTAAGCGGGTGTTTGAAAACCTCAACATGCTTAACCCACAGGGTTTCCACTGGGATTCAGTATTATTTACAACTTGTGTATAGTAGTTTGTGTTCAAATACGACTTCACCAATAAGTAGTACTATACTTCAGAAGCTGGCGTCCACCATTACTAAAAGGAAACCAAAATGGAAACAGCGTATTAAAAAGCCTCAATAGGCTTGACCTACAAGGTTTATACGGGGATTCGGTATTAGTTACAACCCGTATACACTAAATAGTGAACACATGCAACCTCACCAATAAGTAATAACGGGCGTCCACCATTACGGAGACTGCCTGTCGAAAAAAACAATGTTACAAGTCCCACAGGACCATCTGTTGTAATAAAGCGATCGTCCATAATCGAGAGAAAGTATACGTGGTCAGCCATTAGTTGTGCCACGTACTAAAAACAACAAATTAAGCAACAAGGTCTACTCACCGAAGTTGAAAACAGGAACTCTGTCACTCTCGAGTTCTCAGTAGTATCAAACAAAGGGAATAAAAATGGACGGTTATTTAGTGGGGTCCAATGTACTCGTCCTAAGCAGCAGCAAACAAGGAGTGTTGTACAGAGTTCCCCAGTGGGAGCTAGTGATATAGCTCGGTCAATTTTCTCTCTCAATTGTGGTGGCGGGACAAGTGCATGGTGTAGACCCTTTTCAGAATATAAGGATACCTCACACAGGTTACCGACAGGCCAACACCTGTTGTCCCAATCGGTGGCCGTCCAGCGTCATCATCGGTATCCTGCTCCTGCGGCAGGCTGGCGGTGCAATGCCCGTCGGGCAGCCCAAGGGGCTGCACTTTGATGGAGATCTTTTATTCTGAGCCAGCGGGTGTATGTGTGTGAGGGGCCTAGGGGGTGCAATAGTGAGCAAGGGGGTGTGTGTGTAGAGTTAAAAAAAGTCAGTCGAGTCCATTGGGAATAAATTTAATGATCAGGCTCGCTGCTTTGTTAAAAATAAGGGGTATTAAGGAGTGATAAACAATGAGACCAATCCTTATTCAACCCTTCATGTGAAAATGGTCGACATGTTTCTTGCCGTAAGGGCAATTCGTCAGGACCTTAGTGCTCATATAATTGCTGGGTGTCCGCTGAATTGAGAAGACCCCCATATACGACCTGAATAGTATCGTACTGGAATGGTTCCAGGCGGGAGACCTACTGGAAACCGTTGTGGTTGTTCCGAAGGCCTCACGAGCTGTCCAGGTGGGGCCAGCAGCGAGTGAGGGGTTCCTCAAACGTCGCTGAAGGCAGGCATCTCAGCACCTACCCGTCCCACGGTCGCACGTAGCAGGGACAGCCGGCAATAGTGAACACATGCAACCTCACCAATAAGTAATAACGGGCGTCCACCATTACGGAGACTGCCTGTCGAAAAAAACAATGTTACAAGTCCCACAGGACCATCTGTTGTAATAAAGCGATCGTCCATAATCGAGAGAAAGTATACGTGGTCAGCCATTAGTTGTGCCACGTACTAAAAACAACAAATTAAGCAACAAGGTCTACTCACCGAAGTTGAAAACAGGAACTCTGTCACTCTCGAGTTCTCGCCATCATAGTGATTGCACAAATGGCATATAGAAATAGAGAAAGGCCACATACAGCGTGTGCGTGTAGGAGCCATATTAGATCTTTACGTCAATAGTGTTTAAAGATAGAAAAGGGGCCGCGTTAGGACACGTTCGTCTACCGGCCATATTAAGTCAGGCAAAATCCTACCGGAAGCAACCATTGGGTCTATTTGAAGGCCCTAGTGGCGATATCGTGGCGAGCCAAAACATTTTAGCCCACCATCTTGAAAGAGGCAAAAAACTTTAATAATTAGAACAGCTAAAATATAACGATACTGTTTACCTAAAAAAAGTAAACACAATAGTTACAATTGCCGTCCAGTTGAAAACAAATAATAATGGTGATAAATATAAAGTGATAATTAGACATATAAAGTGCAACTATAACGTGGACTATCAAAAGCGTTAAATTATCAAACCTTGCATTATAAATGTTAATAATATAATGATTTAAGAAATAATAATGATAAGTGATTAAATAAAAAAGTTTTTTGTTGGCCCAGAACAAAGATAAATCAAAAAAGCATTTTCCTTCAAACAAGTATAGTTACAAGAACCGAAGGATAGCGCAGTAAAATCAGAAAAGCACACAACAACTGTAACAATTACATCATAGGAATGTCCATGTCATAAGTATTATAATGAACAGATGAGATAAACATATATCGTTCAGTCAGTTGTTACATAGCAACAAAAGTTCCATAAGCCAAAATGCTATCCAATCCCGAAGGGAGCTTAGAATTCTCGCCTAACTACCAGTCCATTTATGACTGATCTGTCTTAGACGAAGGTGACTTTTTTAAAACATTTTTTTAGAATGGGTGAAGGTATCACAAATGGTGTGGTGTGTGTCCTTCTGTTTTAATTCTCACTGGGTGGTTCTCCCTCCCCAGTCTTTTCCTTTGAAGAAGCCTATCTCTTACATGTATTTGTAGTAATTTTAATGTTTTTCACTATACAGTAACTGTACGCTCAAGCAACCTTTTGGTCCTGATGATGACCGCACTCTTTATCCTCCAGCACCTGAGGGAATTCAAGCCAATCACCAACTGACTGCTCTACCAAGAGGCGTCCTACGGTTGGGGGCACCTCTTCATGCTAGTCTTTCACTGAGAGCGTCAGCTCCATCAACTCAAAACATTCAGGGACGCCCAATGTGTTCTCAGCCTCTCAGATACGTCATCTCTCCAGTCCATGCCTGGATCTCTCGGGGGGTCCCCACCCAGGTACCGTCCTGGCAGAAAGTGAGTAATCTCAAACAGCACCCCTGTCCTGGACCAAAGGAGCATGCCCTGGAGTATTGGGCGGTGCTGGACAGCTTGGCTTCAGGTAGATATTCAGGTAGATATTGGGCAATCCCATGACAGGCGCCCCACTCTTGATCTGTCCCAAGGCAGCCCATACCAGGCCAGTCCACCTTCGCTCTTATGCAGCCTATGGTGGCAGAGAGCTGACTACAACATACACTACTGAAATAGCGTCTCAATCATGCCAGCCTAGACCATCATGCAAGCTACCAATTAACAATGGACATCGCTAACCTATAGTTTTGTTCATGTTTTTTGGAGAAAGGTTTTTGTAGGTCTTTATTCCTTCACTCCACATGTTCTACTCTGGGTACCACGGAGCATACTGGTATGGTCAGCACATCAGCAAGCTGTCCCCATGCAGTAAATATTACCCCTGGACTCACACTAGTCCAACATGCACTATCCCTCCCACCCTCTTCCTGAAATTTAAAGTAATGAACCTCAATGTACAAGACCTCAATAATACCATCAAACAAGCAACTGTTTTGTCCATTCTAGAATGCTCAGGCAGTGTCATAATCCTCTTACAGGAGACCCATTTGCTCTCCAAAGATATTCCTAGGAGGCAGTCACGATGATTCCCACTCCACCTTTGGTCCTCCTACTTCACGAAGTGGAGTCGGGTGGCAATTCTTCTATCAAGAGGTTTTAAAGGCGAAACCCTAACTAAGATAACTGAATCAAGGAATGACTCATAAAATACAGGTTTCGGTTAGGCACTGTTCATTACACTCTTGCTAACATTTAAGCACCCAATGAACACCAACAGGCATTACTCACTGGTGTGCTCCTACCTAAGCTCCGTTCAGCTGACACTGCTATATTAGTCGGCAGTGACATGAATTTAGTAATCCACAATGAACCAAGACTACTCTGACCAATGCTTTGACAACCCAAGATCCAAGGCTCCGCTGGTTGGCTGACAGCGGGCAGAGAAATGTCTGGTGGATGTCTCATCCCAATGCGTTGGACTATACCTTCTAATACACAGTCCAAAAAACATATGCCAAATCGACCATTTTTGAGTGACCCCAGCTCTGCAGGCCCATATATGCGACATTATCATCGCTACCTGATCCCTATCAGGCCATACCCCTTTGATCCTAGAGGCACACATCAACTCTAATCAGACAAAGACATCACGCTGGAGACTCAGGGAGAGCCTACTCCAATCCCATCCCAATTCCAATACATCTCTTTGGGAGACACTTGGAGACTTTTGCACTAGTTTTGGGATCAGACAGAAGGCGGAGTCCATCGTGAGGCATAGTGCAGTTGAGGTTCCCTCCCTCCCCCAGGTCACAGCATATCACCGCTTGCTCTTTTCCCGGATCCCCATCTATATTCCCCAAAGAGAACTTTTGTTTGCAGTTGAATTCTTGAGGTTTACCTAGTGCTCTCCCTCCCCCCTTTGGACAGAAGGTCTTTGGATTGCATATTTTACTGGAGCAGACATCAGCAGGGGGAGGGAGGAGCGGGTGGTAGTCACTGTCTGAGCTCTCGGACCAGGCAGATTATGGCCTTGTTCTCCGTGCTCATCATCACCTCCTAGATCGGGGATTTATGTTGTCATTTCTGAAAGGTGCAGTCTTGATTAAACACCATCCCTAGCCGGTGCCTCCTGTGTGACATATGCGCATTTGAAAGACATAGCGACCTGAGACACTACATGGTGTAGTGTTTCAGGTTACTGTGTCTCGCACATGTGCAGATGTCACGCCGGAGGCACTGGACGGTCCTCACACATCCCGTCACTGCCGGAGGGTCTGTACTCTGGATGTATATGTGCCTGCTGAGCACCATGGATACAGATGTGTTACAAAGTAAGGATGGAGGGGCTAAGGGACGGTGTTTAATGATGCACCTTTCAGAAATGTCAAAATAAATCCCATCATTAGGGCGGAGCGGAACTCCGCGGAATTCCATTGAGTTTTCAAACAACTCCATGGAATTCCACATAGTACAACTATGCGAACTACGTCCACCCCTAGTTAAAAGGGTCATGATTTGAATGGTGCCGCAGGTGCTGTGGCACCAGGCCCAAAAGTTGTCAGTCCTCCTCTAAACACTTAATTTTGCTATATTTTACTACTGTACATGCAGTCACAATTGCAATTACCTTGCAGTTAAGAGGTTCTTGAATTAAATGGTGCAGCTGGTGCAGTGGGCCCATCATACCGCCACTAAACACCAAATATTGCTACATTTTACTTCTAAACAGGCAGTCACAAGTGCAGTTATCTTGCCTGCAACTGGGTCATTATTTGAATGGGGCAGCAGGTGCAGTGGCAACGGGAACAAAAGTTCCAAGCATCCCCACTAAACACCGATTATTGCTATATTTTACAACTAAGTAGTAAGTTTGGCCTTGAACTCCGCTCTGCTTGCGGAGTTTGCAGAGTTTTCTGCATTCCGCGTTATGCAGAGCGGAGTTTTTTTCCCTCACTCAAGTTCATCAATGTCAAGTTGGCGAGCGTGGAAAATCAACCTTCCGGTGAGATTTCTTCATTCAGGCGGTCAGATTTCTCATTGCGAGTGGACGTGTATTCTCGCGACCTCTCGTGTTGAGAAACCGCCCGCTCGCGTTGAGAAAGCTGCTGCTCGAGTAAATATCTACTCGAGCAGCAGAAAAGAAGCAGTGCCCGCTTGCGCTGTGCATGATGCCGTTTGCGATGATTGCACAGTGCAGACAAGCACCTGGCACTGAAAATCACTGCAAACTGCATTTTTCTATAGAAAATCCGCTGCTTGCGGAGCTCCACGTAATGTGGCGGAGTTTATTTTGCACTTTGCGACAGGTGCAGTTATCTTTCAGGCACCAGGGTCATGATTTGAATGGTGCAGCAGGTGCAGTTGTACTGGGCCAAAAGTTATCACAACTTCTATAAATACCTAATAGTGCTATATTTTACTACTAAACAGGCAGTCACAATTGGAGTTACCTTGCATTTGAAAGGGGTTTTATTTGAATGGTGCACAGGTGCAGTGGCACCGCACCCAAAAGTTGTCAGAACTCCTCTAACACGTAATATTGTTAGTACATCAATTAATTCTATTAGTGCACTCTTTCATTTCATTTTTCAAACTGTTGCTATTACTTACCCGCACTATACCACTAGAATGAATGAATGAATGAATTATTTTATTTGCATAATTAATTAAAATCTCTGCAAAGTCGCAGTTCGATATCAAAATTATTGTATAAATACGTATCTCACACCATTATAATATATCAAATCGTATATAAAAATAAAAAATTATTTGAACACCAATCACAGACCATTTGTAAAGGTGGATATTACCCTAAAAAAAAAGAAAAAGTAACTAATGCATTGCGGTTTTGTAGGGACAACGCGGTCCTTTTCTGAAGGGGATCCTCATTGTTCGTCTCCTTCTTTTACTACAGGAGTCTCAACAATTGCAACCGCACAATTTTTTCTGTGTTGTTTTCAGTTAGGACCCTTTGTGTCATATTCATGAATTTGCTAAATGTGGTCAGATCTGAGGCCTCTGTGCAGGACTGGAGCAGGGTCACTGTGTCAACACATTTTCTGAGCCCATACCTTAAAAATACTGGTTTTAACAATTTGCATCGATGTTGCAGTAAGGCAGGGCAGCAACATATTAGGTGTACCAAAGATTCTGCATTCTAGTTGCACAGCCTGTATCTGGTTATCTTGCTCAATGATTTCCAGCCCGAGTTCAGTTCCTTTATTGGCAGTGGGACTAGGCGCACCCATTGGATATCTTTCAAGCACTTCTTTCCTAGGGGGTTGTTCATATATGGCCGGATTTTGTGTGACTCGTATGCTTTAGTAAGGCCAATCAACCCTCTGGTGTCTTTGAGTCTAGCTATTAATTCATTCCTTGATATCAGGGTGGTTTGTTTATTTGGCGCCCTCTTTAGTTCTGGATAGTTTAGTTCCTCTTGGGACCCGGGTCCTGTGGTTAAGCCCACCTCAGCCACTGTCTCCAGACAGTAATTCTGCTATGGGTTTGGTGCCCCCTCAAATATAGTTCTCATTACCTCCTGAAGGGATCCTTTCTGGGCTTTTACTCTCTTAAACCAGAATTTTACCAATGTGCTCCTACATTCATATTTTTGTTGTACCAAGCCGACCCAAACTCGAACCAAATCAGGGCATTTTGTGTGTGTTTAGGGAGCCTGAAAAGCCTTTTAAAGCACCTGCACTAGGCTTTTTCCATAATCTTTTCCATCTTTCCTGGGAATGCGTGAGATGCGTATCCAGCAACAGTGAGCAGTTTGGATTTTGTTACTCACATAATAGGTTTTGTGGTAGGCCTATGTAATGCACAGTGCATGGATGGTGGCTTGTATTTTGGCCTCCGTCTTAGCCTGGTGCACGTTTGCCTTGCCTTTATCATTCAACCACGCTCCTAGATAGTGGTATGCTCTTTCTGTGGCTATGTTGTTACTGCCCAGTCTCCATTTTAAGCCTGTTTTCTTCAAATATTTACCAAACACCACGACTTTCCTTTTGATGAGGTTAGCCACGAGCTGGTTTTCCTGGTTATAGATGTTTAATGCATTCAAACCTCTTTGCAAACCCACTCTGGTGTGTTCTAGAATTACCAGATCATTAGCATACTGTAGCATGTGTAGTCGTTGCTGTCCAATTTTCGGGGTTGCCAAACTTGCTTCTTGTAGGGCTTTCCCCAAGTCTGCCGTGTAAAGGTTGAAGAGTGTTGGTGCTAAAACGCAACCCTGCTTCAGGCCTCGGTCAGTTGACAGCTTGTGTGTAACCGTATCACACACCAGTTTGATTTTAACCCAAGTGTTGGTGTACAATGAAGTGATTGCCTTCAGTAATTTACCGGGGATCCTTCAGCTGGACAGTTTGTGCCATAGCTTGCTTCGGTTTACCCCGTCGAAGGCTGCTGAATAGTCTACATAGCATGAAAATACTGGGAGATTTATACTAGAATTTGCCTATAATGCCAGGAATGAGAGAGCCATTATGTTATCTACAGTAGAACAGCCTTTTTGGAATCCAGTTTGATAAAAAGATAGTATTTAATTGTCTTCGATCCAGGCTGTTAGTTCCTGTAGCAAAGTACTAGCATGTGATTTGCCTTCAATGTCTAACAAGGCAATGAGTCTATAGTCTTTTGGGTCAGTTTTTGCTCCCTTTTTAGGTCTCGCCTATGCAGCGTGCATTCGCTGCATAGGAAAAAGACCTTTAGCCATCGGTTCCCTTTTTCGCCGAAAAACTTGCATGCGTTGTATTGTTTTCAATGGCAACGCGAGCACGTTTGGCGATTCCCTTGCGGGAGCGAGCAGCGGCGCCATATTTTATCAATTATCGCACCCTGCAGCTCGCTCCCGCAAGTGAATTGCACAGTCCCCCTCCTCTCTCCCCTCCCCCTGCAGCCACGCACGCTTGTGCTTGTTGTTGTATGTTATTGTTCACTACACTCGTGTTGTCTACGTCACCGCTTCGAAAAGATACATAAAAGGCTGTTTTGAGTTTTTGTGTTAGTAATTGTAAAAAAAGATAATGTTAATAAAAAAAAGTACCACTTACTTTGAGGGCAATGGATATGATTTCAAGGTGTATATAAACACAAATGTGTGTAATTTCATTTTTTATTTCTTTAAAATATACCAATTCAACATAATTTTCAATAATCATAAAAGCTATTATTATAAATGCATTCTATCTCACTTACTATGTGAACAGTTTCAACAATCTGTTCTTCAGGAAGGAAGCTGTTACATTACAAAATGGCTACTCTGTTTGTATTTTACTAAGAACGCCCTAAAATGACATCTATAGTGTCCCTTTTCGGTGTCTAAGGCTGGGGATTTGTCCTCCACTTGAGCTGGGGGTAATCAGCTTCCCTGCCGTTTGAGGCTTTGACTTGCGTTTCTGCTTTCTGCTCCAGTGCTGACGTTGACCTAGTTGAGTTGACTACCTCTGAGGGGATCCCGAGCAGGTCACTCTTTCTCTCTCTGCACCTCTCCTCGGCTTGTCCCTATTCTGATGGCTCCCAAGGGTGGCAGCAAGCAGCAATCCGACGAGGATCTGCTCCTGGAGGACTTCAGCCGCAACCTGTCCTCGAAGTCCTCAGCGCTCTTCTTTGCAATGCGTTCATCATGTCTGGCATCCCCATATGTAAGTGCCTCAGCTTTCAAACTTCTCCTGTCCTGTGGTATGTGGAGCAATTTTATTTCATGTGTTACCTTGCAATAAATATTGGTGTAGTACCTTTCTTGAGAGTAGCCTAATTCTCTAGAGCTGCTTTACAAATGCACCCTCCTCTTTGCACAAGAAATGGAGATGATTTTCTATAAGAGGGTTAGGGAATCGAGTATCGGAATGTAAGGACAAGCCAGGTTAGAATTAAAGAGTGCCTGCTCTTGTATGCAGTGTACGGCACTGTCTCCTATGTACGCGTGTGTACCATGTTTCACAAGTGTCTGCATGTCCTATCTATGCTCCATCAACGTATATGACCGATTTGCTGATGGCATTCTCTTTGATCATTTAATTTTTATGTGATTTTTTTTCTTCCTACTACACACAGTGGCAGCTGGTGGATTTAATAAGTGGTGGTTCGAAAAGCTGAGACCCGAGTTAAACTCATGATTTAGCGTAGTGAGTGAGCTGGAAGTGAAGGACAGGTTGTGGCGGAAGATGTGCTCCTCATATGACAGCCTATTGAAACAAGCATTGGCATAGCCAATAGGTCTCGCCTTTAGGACCTTATAAGTGTATAGTTATCCAGTGCAATATCCTTGGTGCAGCAACATCAACTGTTGCATGGCTAAACACTTATAAGGTCCCAAAGGGGAGACCTATTCGCCATGTCAATGCTTGTTGTATATTGGCTTCAGTAGCGAGCCGCACCATGCATCAGGCATATCGCCCAAGGCTCTACATTCCATGTACACAGGTGATAGCAACTCCGCCCACCCTTAGGGTCCTGCTTAAACAGTCTGCCCGGTAGACCATTGGGACCAGGGACTCCATCCCTTTTTATGCTTTTTATGACCTTTATGATTTTTTTCGGGTCCTGGGCTTGGCCCACCTCGTATGTCTGATCTTCTTCCTCCTCTTCAGCCCCTTCTGACTTGGCGGACCTTCTGATGTTTTCTCCTCCGGGTTTCATTGTATAAATTTCTGCCGTATGGTCCAGCCAAGGTTCTGCTGTAACAGCATTCCGCCTGTCTGTTTTTGTGCTTTCCATCTTGGCTATATACTTCCAGATTTGCTTATGTTTGTTCGGTTTGTATAAGTCAAATAACTTGATCAATTCCTTCTCCAACATCTGACATTTTTGTTTCCATGTTGAGTGTTTGTGGTTCCGATGGACTTCTTTGTAAGCTCTCTCTGCCCCCTGGGAGATACTTTTTTGATATTCTTGTCTGGCCTCTCTGAGGGTGCGGGTGCTGCTCTTCAGCCTTTTATTGCATTTCCAGGTTTGTTCTTGATACCCCACAGTTTTGGTGACTGTATTCCTCGCCCCTTTCAGTAGGGCCGCCCGCAGTTCTTTGATCCAGGTGGCCCAGCCCTGGATAGCTGGGGAGAGAAGCCAACTATGTGTCTTCCGTGCTAATCCCAGCTTCCAAGACACCCAATTCGAGACCATGAAGTGGTTCCATCTAATCCTCTTCACTAGTTTGTACTACGCCCATCCCCGTGTATTGCTCATGGGCACCAATTCTTCAAGGCATTCGCACTGGCGATTAAATTCTGCTATAAGCATTGTGTGGTCACTTGTATCGTGTTGATGTACCTGGAAGTCAAGAATGCTATTCCACATACTTTTCCTGATGAAGGTATAGTCAATTGTAGTTTGATTGTTGAAGGTCAAGAAATTTGAATTCTTAGGGCTATGTTGCTCAGTCCAGGCCTGAGCTGAGATTAGACCAAACAACCTTAGAAAGTTATTGAATTCTCTTTCCGCCGGTATGCCTTTACCATTGTCTGGGCTCAGGTGGTGAAGATTAAAGTCCCCAGTAATGATCAGGCCCAGATGGGTGTATTCACAGAGTACTTCCTCTAGAATTGCAATAACCTGTTTGGTGTTTGCCAATTTTGGAGCTCCGTTATGATTAAGATATGCATCAATTATTAGGAACTATTTTCTGGATTTACCATCCTTTAGACCGTTTATCACAATACACTGTGCCATGTTCATTGGTTTACCAATCTCTTCAATTGAGACCTCTACTGCATATTTAATGTAGATTGAAAGACCACCCGAGGGCCTGCTGTGAGTGTGTAGTTTTGCTGGCTGGCACGTGGATACCAGCAAAGCCTTGTAAGTGGACATCCTCTATGCCATCGTTTCCTGTAGGCAGAGAATGTCCCGCTCCCGGATCTTTTACATTGCTGATAAACTATTTCTTGTGCTTAAAATTCCTGATATATTCCATGTTATGAGCCTCAGACTTGTCTTGTGAGCTCTATATGCCGATCCCACAACATTGTTTTGTAATGGAATCGTGATTTTTGCCTTATTTTGCACTTTAGGGCTAGGAATACCGCTTACTGTGACCTCCATGCAATGTGGTGGCTTTGCTGGATGCCTTTCTTGTCGGGAGCCTGTGCCGACCTTTGTCTGCTGTGTTTCTTTCAATTACTTTCCTCTCGCTGTGACCCTTTTTTCAATAATTTCAATTATGAAGTTACGAAAAAAACTTGATGGCTTGTCTGTGGAATGCGTTACTTTTAGGAAGCTTTGTGGGCTTAGTGTATTTGAACCGTTTCTTTGTTGTTCGGTCAGGCCACTCTCCTGTATGTCCAGAACATGTGGGTATTTTTCATCTTCCAACCCCCGAACCACAATGCCCCAGTTTTCGAAACTGGTCTTTTCTCGTAGAACCATGACATCTTGGGTAGTTGACTTCCATGTTGATATTGTATTTTCCCCTATTGAGGGTGTCTGCCCTTCAACATGACATGGACAATGTATGAGCCCTGGGGTCCTCTTCAATGTTTGTCTTTGCTCCTGAGGCTCTGTTTTCTATTAAATGAACTAGGGTTTGCTCATTTGATATTCCATTTCTGTTAGGCCCTACTTCCCCAGTGGTCATTTCCTTTCGTTCCGTCTGCTCTTCCTGCGACGACTGACAGGCAGCGTCTATGTCCTGAAGTCTTGTTTTGTCTCGGGCTCCCTTTGATCGCCCCTTGCATGGACATGTAAACAGGTTTCAATCTACCCATAACTGCCCCTTGAGTTGTCCCTGGCTCTGTGATATGACGATTTTGGCTAGGGGCTGGGTCCCTACATACGCCGTCATCCTCAGATGATGGTGGATCATAGATTTGTGTGTTCTGTGTCGAAGGCCTTCTCTGTTTTTCAAAAATTGGGAAGAGTTTCCTACTGGGAGATGTTTTGTTCTTAGTGGTTGTCTTCCCTATCGTGCGGGGTTGCGCCCAGATCCTTTGTGCTTGTGTTTTCTTGATAATTTTTTGTCTTTTCTTTAGTCTTTTTTTCTCGTGTCTGGACAGAGGCTTGTTATCCTTAATAGTAGGGCTGATGGACCTTATGCTGTCGGTGGGCCCGGTCCTGGGGTTCTCATCCTTTATGACCACCCATTGGATCCGGTTATTAGTACTCCATTGTTGCCAATTATGAGTATTCTTGGAGTTCGAGTTGGCAGTGATGGAGATGTTAGGACTGCTAATTCTGTGTGCCCTGTTCGTTGTTGACTTGCACAGACTTTTTTGGACATTGGCTATTGCTCGAACCACCTCTGGATTAACTTCTTTCCTCGAGGTATTGAGCTGGATTGTGTCATAGAAACCTCCATACATTCAGCCATGGCCATAGTTTCGGCCTTTGTAAATTGATGTTGCATCCATTGTTTGAGTTGAATTTTTTCAAGTCTATGATCAGTGTTGTCAGCACTTCCGGGAGCGTTGAACGTTTTTCCACGATGGCCCAACAGTGGCAGTCCTTTATGTTTTCTTTTTTTTTAGCATTTCCAGTTTTAGGCAAATGTTAGCAATGGCCAAGGCTATGGTTTGCATTGTTTCCATTGGGAACTCTAATTTGTGTGACTGCCAGTTAAAGGCATTCATGGCCGCCATAAGTGTATCGTTGATAGAGGACTACCAGTTGCCTTGTTCATTAAACTAATCCTCGCTGGTCTCTGTGTCTTCCTCCTGCTTGGTTTCGAGTGACCTATTGGATGGGACCCTCCTGACCAGAGACCAGGTTGCTTGCTGTTGATTTTCTTCTAGAGGCAGTGCCTTGGGGCTTTCTCTGTCAGCGTCCTCCCACCCACTTGAATTC
Source organism: Lissotriton helveticus (assembly GCF_964261635.1). Taxonomy (NCBI): domain Eukaryota; kingdom Metazoa; phylum Chordata; class Amphibia; order Caudata; family Salamandridae; genus Lissotriton; species Lissotriton helveticus. The sequence continues at coordinate 1,282,239,381 of NC_136063.1, forward strand.
AGGGTGCTGGTTTGGGGAGGATCCAATTCTTTTGTGTCACTGACCACCGCTGCTACTTTGACTTGCGGTCCTTGTTTGTCTGCCCCCTGCACCCTGTCTACTGTCATGTGGAATGGGCTGGGGCTCAGCATCTTTAAGAGTGACTCCCTAGATAACTCATGCTCCATACAGGCCATGGCTGTTAGATCTGATTGGAGTTCTGTCACTCCGTTCTCTTCCCCACTTTTTAGTAGGCATATGCTGAAGATGGGTCCTTTGATGGTGGTGTCTGTATCATGTGTACCCCACACTGTGTCGTCAGCGGCACCCTGACCGTCCTCTAGAGCCCCAGTGGGCATTCGAGGTGCATCCCCACTGTCCATAGGAATCTGTTGTTGCACACTCTTGCTAATCGGCTGTATTTTCCATTGTGGCTGTTCCTGAGCATGGCTTTGGGGTTGCCATCTGGGTTTGTATCTACTCTCCTAAAGTAAACGTCCAAGGTCCTTACCCTCTTTTGCGTGCTCTCCGTGGCTCTCCCACTTTCCACCTGACTGACGTCTTTTGCCCCCTTTTACCATGGTCGACCCTCTACTTTGCAGGAATACTAGGGGGACATTTTCCAGTCAACTATAGAAATGCCCGAGGCTTTGTGTTTGAATTGTCGGCGGGCGCCCCCCAGGTTCCCTCTTCCTAGACCTGTCAATCTCTTGAGGGGGTGTTCCAGGTGGTCGTCCAAGTGGCTCATTGGGCTCAGGTGGAAGGCTAACAGGTGGGCCGGGGGATGTCTCCCCGGTTGAGAGGTGTCCTGGGGGTCCTTTTCGCCTCTGTTATAGTTATACTGCTGTGGTGCTGGTTGCTGCTGTACCAACTGTTGGCCTGGTTAATCACTGGTTCGTTGATAGAAAAGATTTTCTTTTGATATTTTGTTCCTTTATATTGTTCTAATGATATTCTAGCCCATCGATAGTTGAGATCCAATATTCCCAGCCCACACCGCTTTGTTTACCGCCGGTCTTTTCCAGTTGTTAAGTTGCCAACTGGTGTGTTGTGATTGTGCTGGTCCTTTGATCCTCAGATTCAGTTTCAGCCGGAGCAAGATCTGTAGACTGGGTGCCGGAACCTTCGCACACCCAGTCCCCTGCCGGATCCAGTGGGGCCTTCCTGGCAAGCTCCCAAGTTGTACCTGGAACTGGCTGGGCTGCTTCTGCAAGCTGCCGGTGGCATACCGTCTGCAACTGCCTACTATCTACGGTTGCACTCACCCAGGCGGCTGGAAGGGTTGGCGGGTTCCTCAGGTGCACTTTTGGATTAAAACAGGCAAGCAAGCTGCGGATGGGGGCAATGGTGAGTGGGGCCTCAAAGCGTACTGCAGGCTACGCCCAAACTAATTTCTAGCCACCCTCCCCTGGCTTCTCCCCCCTTTATTATCTAACCCCAGACGTCTGGTTCCTTGGCACCCCCTGGACCAGCAAGTCCAGGCGGCAGTAGTAGCTGGTACACACTGCGCCTTTCACCCCAAGCCCCGTATCCCTGTGCCCTGAAACTACTGCGGGAAGGAGGGAACGAGAGCAGAGAGGCTGCCACTCAAAGAGACTCCCCCCTCCAGGCTGAGGGGTTGGGAGGCTGGTGAAGTGCCCTGGGCACAGGCGGCTCTGCGAAGGAAGATTGCCTACCAATGGGTGTAAATCCCCCCTCCAGGCTTAGGAGGATGGTGAAGGGCCTGGGGCACAAACGGCACAATGGCACCGTGGATGGAAAGGCACACCCGTGGGCCAATGAGCTGCCCGGAGCTGCTGGGAGCTGGAAGCCACCCGACACAGAAGCAGCAGACGTAGGAGGCGTAGGCTTCAGAGTGAGTACTGTGGGTCTCTTTACTAGTAACAGCAAAATATATCACCCTACTTCCACCCTACAACAGACTTGTCCCACAGCTGAACTTTTTGTTTAACCTCTTGCTTCAATCTAGTATATTTCCTAGCTCTTTCTGCACACTGTTGTTTTGCACCTTTTGAAAATGCTTTCTCTGGATCATCTACTTCTGCAAATCTTAGTCCTGTTTCTCTTGTCACCTTTCTATCAAAAATCTACATATGCATTGTTCTTTCCCAACTTTTTTTGTTCTGTGGTGCCTATTCTCCTTTCTCTTCTCTTCAGTCTGGATTACACTTCACTCAGTTCAATGAAACTGACTTTCTTGGCATTATTAATTACTTCACTAAAGCTAAATTCTCATCCCTTCCAATTCTTTTAAATTCATCTGCAGCTTTTGACAAGGTTACCAAATATATTCCTCTAGACCTTCTTTCTTCATTAACCTCCCTGTGATTCTTATGTAATGTTTTTCTAATCATATTAGTCTTAGGGACTTATTACGACTTTGGCGGTCCTACGTTGCACCGTCCGCTGTAGAACCACCAAAGCTGTGGTGTTGCCGCCCGCCAGATTAGGAGTTAAATACTGTCATTGAGGGCTGTGCTGCAGCGATCTAAGGTGGTGGTTTGCCAGGCTTATTGAAAAACCTGACATGCAGACCAACATTCTCAATGCACCACCTGCTCCTCCCAGCATTGTGAGGCATTTATGCCACATCGTGCAGGAACTGAGTGTGCAAAACCAGGAGGGAACTACATGTGCCCTGGAGTGGCAGTGGGCCCTTTTAGGGCCCACTTTGTTGCCTCTCTGCCACCCTTTTCATGGCGTGCTCAGCGCCATGAAAAGGGTGGTGGACAGGCAACTCCTAATATGCTTGGTCGTGCCACAGCTGTGGGTACTTTGCGCTTTGACGGCAGTTCAGTGATGGTGCGCAAATTCCTGGATGCCATAAAAACGTTCACTTCACCTTCCGTCCAACCCAGTTTGAATTCCGCAGAGCAAAGGTGAACTATATAACTAATTAGCTCTCTGGTGATGCGCTTGCCTGGGCAATGCCTTTGGTGTTCTCATTGGACCCATGCTCCTGGAAAGGTTTTGGGAGATGTTTGGCGCCCAGATATGGAATGTTTGGTGGAGGATGCCTTGTGTGATATTCAACAGGGCACTCATGAGGTGATGGCTTATGTAATTTGCTTTAGAAGACTGGTGGCTGAAAACCAATGGACAGAGTGAACCCTTCTCACTTTATTTTGTCGTGATCTGAAAGATGAAATGAATATGAACTGGTACATATTTCTTGCCAGCTATTCTAAAACAGGCAATAGAAACAGCATTATGCATTTAATTTTGTAGAAGTGAACGAAAGAGAGATAAATATAGGAAGCAGGGTAGTTACTCGTCCTCCACGCAAACAGACAATTGTCTACCATTTGAACGGAAGGACCAAAGACCATAGAGCTCCAGGAGGAGACAATGCAAATGGATGTATGACGTTACAACGCATACTTTTACAACGCATACCTTTACAACGCATTTTTCACAACGCAACATCCTTTACAACGCATTCCATTACAACGCATGCCATTACAACAAATTTTCTGAAAACTACCTTTACAACGCATAGCATTACAACGCATACCATTACATTGCATGTATGGTAAGTATTGGATAGTGTAGGGGTAAAAATTACTATTCTAACTCCAGGGGGTGCAACAGTAGGGTAACTATTGGATAGTATAGGGGTAAAAATTACTATTCTAACTCCGGGGTGCAACAGTAGGGTAAGTGCTGGATAGTGTAGGGGTAAAAATTACTATTCTAACTCCAGGGGGTGCAACAATAGGGTAAGAGTTGGATAGTGTAAGGGTACTGTGCGTTGTAATGGTATGTGTTGTAATAGTATCCGTTGTAATGACTGCGTTGTAATGACATGAGTTGTAATTGTATGCGTTGTAGTGTCATGCGTGGTAATGGTTGTGTCGTAATGGCATGCGTTGTAAGGGATGTTGCGTTGTAATGACTGCGTTGTAATGGTAGTGCGTTGTAAAAGTTGAGTTGTAAAGGTTGTTTCCCATGCAAATAGGGTCAATGCGAGGTCACTTGTCTGAAGAAGAGAATAAAAGATGTCGCTAATGAGGTCTTTCCTTATATTGCGGAGAAAGAGGACATCTAATAAGGGTGTGTCTAGTTCCCCCTCAAATCCTTGGGGAAGCGCCTAAGTCCAACTCTGGAGAGGAAGGAGAGTTTGGATCTACAACATCTTCCTCAAATATCCCTCTCAAAGTTTGTTACGGAAATGGGAACTCAGTTCTTCTTATTGCCCATAACCTTGCATGTAGAGAGAATGGTGTCAACGATGTCTGCAATGGACTTAAGTACCACAAGCAATTTTTTAAAATCTACTTGGGCACCGGCTAATAAGATTTGTAGGGACAGAAGGAGAAACCCGAGATCATTCACACAATCGATGGAACACCTTTAATTTCTTGCCCAATCAATGAATACTCTTCTACATTGTGGATGTCAATTTGTAATCATTAACAATAGCTATGTTTTGGTTTCATTGTATCTCCCAATCATCCTGGTATCCCGGGTCTTCCCTCGCTTTAGCTAAATAATCCTTATTTTAAACTGGGAAACCCACACCATTTCTTTGAGTTCAATTTACTGCAAGCAGAACTGTTTGGGGGCCTCTGAAAAGCAAATAGACTGTGTTATAGAAGACGAAGAAGAAAGAAACCTCTTGTGGCTACCATGACTATAGTCCCAGAACCATGTAAGGACTTCCAAGATGTATTCTCATCAACTATGACTACACAGTTGCCTCCACACTGGCTATATGACTGTGCCTTCGATCTTAAACTAGAATTTGGGACTCTTTTTAGCAGGGTATATTCCTTTTCCGAAACAGAAAAAGATGTTCCACATTAGTATTTGAAGGAATATTTTGAAAATGCGCTCATTATGCTTTCTACCTCACCCGCAGGAGCTCCTCTATTCTTTGTTCATCTTGTTCCTAAAAAATCTAAAGACCTTAGGCCTTGTATTTACTCCAGGGATTAAATGAGATGACTATTAAGGATCAATATCCTCTTGCTTTAACTAGAGACGTTTTAGAAGATGTTTGATGATCCTGTGTATTCACCAAGTTGTATCTTAAAGGAGCATATCATCTACTGTGCATAAAAAACTGTGATAAATGGAAGACGGCCTTCCATACCATGTTTGGCCACTATGAAGACAGAGTGATGGCCTTTGGACTCTGTAACAAACTATCAGTGTTTTGAAGGCTTATGGATAGTATCTTTGCTGACAATCTAAAGCTATTTTTCATAGTATATCTAGTTGATATTCTGATCTTTTTCAAAAACCTATTAGACCATAGCAATCATTTGTTCAAAGTAATGCATAGACTCTCAAACCTAAAAAGTGTACCATCAAAGCATCTGCAGTAGAATATTTGGGTTTCATATTAAAGTCAAAAGGAGTTACCATGAATTCTAGCATAGTCTCTGCTGTCCTGGACTGGCCGGGTCCATCTACCGTCAAGTTTTAGGATTTCCCGTTTTTTTCTGTCAATTTATCAACATTTCTCCACCTACTCATCCAAAATCTCTTGACCCCTAAAAAAAGAATAATTAACCAGTGGATTTCAATGGGATTCTTCGGCTGAAAAGCCTTCCAGTTTCTGAAAAAGGCCCTTACTTGTGCCCCAGTTCTCTGTTATCACGAACCAAGGAAGACATTTGTGGTAGAGAAAGATGCATCCAAAAATGCTTGGGGAGCGATTCTGGTACAGGAGCAAGATGATGATTCTCAAGAGAATCCTTTTTTCTCCTCTCTTTCCTGGACTACTGCAGATCAGAATTATTCAGCATTGCAGTGTGAACTGCTGGTAATGAAGGAGGCATGTAAAGAATGGAGACACTTATTACTTGGGGCCAGATATCCTTTTAAAATGAAAACCAACCACCATCAAACCCTACAAGCCCTAAAGACCATTCAATGTCAGAATAGTTGCCAAGCACAGTGGGCCTATTTCTTTTCCCAATTCAATTTCCGAGTTACATTTCTTTCTGGAACTTCAAAAAAAGTAGCAGATTCACTTTCTCACCAGTACCCCGAAGAGAAGAGATTAACAACTAAAACAATCCTTCCTCCTAAAGGGGTGATTATGAGTGTAATACCTTCATCGAAGAAGTACACATAATTAAACAAGGACTCCCTCTCCAGGAAATATCTAAATGTCCTTTAAACATCAGAGGTGGGTTATGTTTTCATGGAACTAACCATTTTTTTGCCCACCATAAACTTACAGAAGACGATTCTTCAACTGTGTCACAATACCAAACCCGCAGGTCACATAGGGATTAAGAACACATTGGAATTACTCACCAGATATATTTGGTGGCCCTCAATGGTCCAGGATGTCAAAAGTTATGTTTTCAGATGTCCAATTTGTGCACAAGCAAAAGCATCACATCAAAGGCCCATGGGATTGCTTCAACCTCTATTAGTTGCTCCTGGACCATGGCATACTATTGGCATAGACGTCATATTAGAACTGCCACTGTTTGAGAGAAAGACAGCTATCATGATCATAGTGGACTTATCCCCCAAGGTGGCCCACTTCTCTGCTTTGGCCAAGTTACCTAGTGCCAAAGAAACTGCCCAATACTTCCCTCAGGATGTATGTGGACTACATGGTTGTCAAGAGAAAATAGTTTCTGACTGTGGCCCACAGTTTGTGCCACATTTTGGAACACATTTTGCACTGTCTTGGGAATAACCAGAGCCTTGTCGTCTGGCTTTCACCCATAGACCAATGGACTCATGGAGAGAATCAACCAAGCCAGAGAACGATATTTGAGATGTTTTTGTAAGTGCTCATTATTCAAAAAATAAATCCGGTCACTGTTTTTTTTTTAAACCTCCCTAGTACCCAGAAAATTAATCCCCGCTTTCATATATCACAATTAAAACCTTATGTGCCTAATAGGTTTTCTTCGGTTTCCCCCTCCTCCAACCCTTTACGTAAATGATGAACTTATCTCGGGGTAAATTGCAATATCTAATCAGATGGATAGGGTATCCTGTTTCCAAATAGTCCTGGGAGCCTGCCTTGACAGTTCATGCCCCTGCACTTATCTGTTGATTCAACCTACTGTTGGGTGCGCCGCGTTCTTCGTGAAGTGCATCTCAAACAGCACACCGGTAGTGAGGTGCATGGAATGCTAAGCAGTTTTCCCTCCAGTAAGGAGGTTGGGCAGGCAGGAATGGGCAGGGGGGGGGGCACGCAGATGGTACTGGATGCACCATAATCAGGTTGGGATCTCGTTGGAGTCCTGAGCAGGTAGCGCCATCTTGGAGGTGTATCGCGCTGCTGCATGTCAATTTCGCTGCTATTTTGTTTGCTGCTAAATTGTTTTTAAAAAAGGAAAGAAGAAATTCACGCTACTGATTTGTTTTAAATTTCGTTTTTAGACTTCGTTTTCTAGAGAACATACCTGCATTTTAAAATTTGATTAAGGGAACTGGTCTCCCGTTTTTGCACAGGGACTGAATACTATCTCAGACTCACGAGGAGTCCTTCTTTTGTGTTGGGGGCTCTGAGGTCGGCGGTCTAGCTGCCAGGGTCGGGCGGCTACTTAACCGAGCCCAACGCAAGCGCGCAGATCCTAGAGGTGTATCGCGCTGCTGCATGTCAATTTCGCTGCTATTTTGTTTGCTGCTAAATTGTTTTAAAAAAGGAAGGAATACATTCACGCTACTGATTTGTTTTAAATTTCGTTTTTTACTTCGTTTTCTAGAGAACATACCTGCACTTTAAAATGTGATTAAGGGAACTGGTCTCTCATTTTTGCACAGGGACTGACTACTAGTCTCAGACTCACGAGGAGTCATTCTTTTGTGTTGGGGGCTCTGAGGTTGGCGGTCTAGCTGCCAGGCTCAGGACGCTACTTAATCGAGCACGATGCAAGCGTGTTGCGTGCGCCCCGATGGCGCGCCGGAGGCTCGCCAGAGGCAAGCCCGTCTGCGCCCGTCAGCGCCAGTCAGACGTCAGGAGCCAGGGAAATTAGTTCTATCGGCTGATTTTATGCGTTCCTTATGGAAAGACAGTCCTGGATGTCCCATTCAGGGTCTAGTTCACTGTGATGGTCCATTTAGCTGTCCGAATGGTAAGTTCTCCTCTTTAGTTGATCAGCATAAAGATGAGTTGCTGGGTCCTGGCAAGTCTGCCAGGCCCGAGGGTCGAAATAACTTGGTGATTATTTCTCTTAATTGCCGTTCTTTGGTTAGACACTATGAGGATATCTTTGTCCTTCTGGAAGACCATCAGCCAGGCATCTGTTTTCTCACAGAGACATGGCTCACGGATGATTCAACGACAATTGAATTATTGGCACTCCCAGATGGATATAAAATTTTGACCTTGAATAGAGACTCCAGTGGGGGCGGCCTAGCAGTGATTTTTAGAGCTAAAAATACCTGTATAATTGAACAACAGGAGCTAGAGGGAAGTGAATGTGTTAGTTTTAATGTTTCAATCTCTCAGAAGTTCACTTTCTCGGGCCTACTAATATATAGGCCACCTGGTCCTTCCAAAACTTTCAAATTAGTCTGTGTTGAACTAGTGAGTAGGCTCGCCCTAGGTTGGGCCAATTTCACTCTGGTAGGAGATCTAAACCTCCATCTTGAGAATCTAGAAGATCCAGACATAGTCAATTTCCTGGAGGATCTAGGGGCGTGTCAACTTGAACAATTGGTGCGAGGACCTACGCATGTAGCAGGTCATCTTCTGGATCCAGTCTTCTCGAATTTAAATACACTGATGGTGCATAATCCTGATAAATTTCTATGGACAGATCACTATCTGATTAAGATGAATCTGCGGATTGACAAGCCTAAAGATAGAAGCTTACGTCAACATACACTTAAACGTGCCTGGCACAAGCTCAATTGGGATATTCTCGCGAATGAGCTTCAGGTGTCGGTCCCTATGTTAGCTAAAGACCCAACGGAGGGCTATGATGAGTTTGTATCATGGATCAGACGATCCCTAGACCATCTAGCTCCGGAGAAATGGACACCTGTTCGCAAAGCTAAGGGTAGCCGCTGGTATAATGCAGAGCTGGCTACCCTCAGGAAACATTGCAAGGGGTTGGAACGTATTTGGAGGCGGGACTACGATATATTGGCCAAAAAACAATATAGGTCAGCTATAAAGGAATACCAGAGAAGGATTCAGGTGGTTCGGGCCTCCTTTTATGCAGAACAACTAAATAACACCGAGAATAAGGCAAAATGTATCTTTACATTGGTCACAACGTTGACAGAGGCCATGAGTGAATCAGCCATTCGGTCTAATAAGCAGAGCGATGACCGGGCTGAACATTTCATCACAAAGGTGAATAAGATATACAAGGCCTTTCCGGTAGTACCAGAGTCATCTGAGCAGGTCTGCTCACCCACCTCCTTACTGAGCGAGATCCCATCGATTACTAACCCAGAGTTGAAAGTACTTTGTACTAAAATAAAATCCGGACCTCCACTGGATTCTTTGAAGCCAGCCCACTTTCTTAAATTGCTGCCAGTCATTCTACAACCATTGGGGCAAGTACTGAATGCATCCATTGCCTCTGGTTATGTTCCCAATTCCTGGAAACAGGCGAAGGTTCTACCACTGTTAAAGTAGTCAAGCCTTGACTCTGCCTGTGTTGAGAGCTATAGGGCCATTTCAAGACTTTCATGGGCGGCTAAGATCTTGGAGGCACATGTCAAAGCCACTCTTTCCGAATTCCTTTCTACCAATAACATCCTTGACCCGTCACAAAATGGATTTCGTCCTGGCCATAGCACAGAGTCTGCGCTATTGGCTGTGACTGAACACCTTTGGGCGGCCCTCGATGGCGGCACGACATCTGCACTAATATTGTTGGATTTGAGTTCCGCCTTCGACACGGTGTCCCATTCTATTCTTTTGCGAGGTCTGGAGGAAGTTGGGATCCGGGGTTTGGCACTGGGTTGGTTGACCTCATTTTTGGAAGAGCGGACATTCCAAGTGGACGTGCCCCCTTTTTCCTCTAACATCTTCAAGGTCGGCCAAGGTGTGCCTTGTGTCCCCTGCTCTTTAATATATATATTATGCCATTGGCATTGCTAGCGAGGAGTAAAAATCTTACCTTGGTTTCGTATGCAGATGATACGCAGCTGATGGTAGCCCTCTCTAGCACCAATGGCTGTGATACAGCCCCAGCTGCAGCACGCTTTCAAAACAGTATCGCCTCAGTGGTGGATTGGCTGTCAGCCAATTGTTTGCAATTAAACGCATCCAAAACAGAGGTTCTGATAGTGGGCAAAGATAGGGGCTCTTGGAGTGATCTTTGGTGGCCTACTAATCTTGGTCCCGCCCCCACCCCTAAGACTGTGGGGAAGAATTTAGGGGTTTGGCTGGATGAGGCTCTTAGCTTTCAAATCCAAACAAAGAAAGTGGCAGGAACTTGTTTTGGGTTATTGCGGAAGCTTAAACCTATTTTTAGATTTTTTGATGCTTCTACGCATCAAACTATTGTTCAGGCGACAATCTTGTCACGCCTGGATTATGGCTAGGTTCTGTACCTGAGAGCCAAGAAGTCAGAGATCAATCGGCTCCAGAGGGTTCAGAACCTGGCTGCTAAAACACTCCTGAGATTACAGAGGTCCAGTTCAGCCAGGAGTGCCTTGCGGACTCCATTGGCTTCCCATGCAGAGGCGCATTGAGTTTAAGGCCCTCTGTTTGGTTTTTAAAGCGTGGAGGCTGGCATCACCTGAGATTTTGAATGATCTACTCACACCCTATGAACCCACGCACCAGCTTCGATCCTCTGGCCAAAATTTTTTGTTAGTTCCTCGGATAAAGAAAATCAGGGCTGGAGGTAGAACCTTTAGACTGAAGGCAGCTAAATTGTGGAACTCATTGCCAGCTAATATCCGTGGTATTAGCAGGTACTTACCTTTTAGGAAGGCGATTAAGACCTACCTTTTTCCTAGGGATTAGGTGGTGAGCTGGTCATTGTGGTAGAGGTCCTTTATACTCTATTGGTCAGCGCCGGGACACCCCCTTGCTGGGGTAGCTCTAGCGCTATATAGATTGTTTAACATTACATAACATTATTAAATGCCCCAATCCAAGATGGCATTTCCCTTATTATATTCTATGGATCATTCCCAATCTAAGATGGCTGTTATCTCCTTTCTGTGGTTACTTCTTGTTCCAGGTCCTAGTATATATGGCTTCCAGACCTTATCAGGAGTACATCAAAAATGTTCTCGTTCTGTGTACAAGCTCCTAGTTAGTTCCTTGCGTCCTTAATTAGTTTTCCTTTTTTTTGCCCTTTTACCAGGTTGTTTCTATCCGTTGTCTCTAGCACTTCTAGATATTTATGCTTGAAAGCTTTTGCGCTTTCTGCTTTTCCTCCGTCAGAAGTTGTCCCTTTTCCAGGTCATCCGCTAGCTTGGGATTTTCTCCCTGTTGGCAAGGTGACTTTGGGAAGGGAATATGAACGTATCACTCTATTACTTAGTTACTTTGCCTTCCCATTAACATGGAATTGAAAATATGCTGCCTCATGTACAAGGTAATTCACCAAAATACCTCTCCAACATGCAAAAGATTTCAAGCTGCCTCGGTAGTAAAACATTAACAATAAACATCGGAAGTAAAACATTCTAAATTTTAAAAAAATGAGATTTAAATCTTGCAAGAGCAGAACCAGTCATTCACATGTGCAGCAACAAATCTATAGAAAACACTTCTTCCAAAATGCGACCTCTAATCAACATTCTTTCTTGAAGGAAGCCTATAAAACACTTCTCTTCTGGCTTAACCTGATATTCATTTGATGTCACATTAGGCGAGGCTCCAGAATATCATGACTTAAATCATCTGTTCTAAATATTGCCTTTAAAAATGTCACCTCGTCAGACTTAATAATATAAAATCTACACCCAATAGAGCAGTTTTTGGAAACAATATTTGGGACACACTATTCATATCAGATGATATTTCTGTATATGATATTTGACATAAAACCATCATAGATGCTATATTACATTTTTGATCGCCTAAATTCACTTACCATGCAAATGTATCGTTGTGCTTCTTCTAAAGCACATTAATATCGTCTTTGATGCAATAGCACTATGTTAATTAATTTTTGATTAAATTGCTTCTGCCTTATAGACAGAAGCACGTTGGCCCTATACTCCTCAAACAATCACATTACAATTCATAATAAATACATATACATAAAACCATAATTCCATAATCAAACCACATAAAACCCCTTAACATATTTTTAAAAGAGAAAGGGGTTATAACAAAAGCTCAAATGCAGGGGCAAAGTCCCTACTGTCTTCCTAATGTGGGGAGTGCCTACCATATTCTCCAAGGCCATTTTCTCAGTCAACTGTGTGCATAGGTTTATACCATGATGCCCCCTTGGGCTGGTGAGTCATATGCATTACTTTCTTTGGTGCCAAGCTCTACTTATCAGTTGGGCCTCTGGATATAGGCCAAAATGCTGGTACCCATGATCACCCTCACTTTCATCCTAATTCCTAGGAAAGGTTCAACCACCTTCCTCAGCCCATTATACAATGAAGGAAAAGTGTACACATATATATGGTATTTTAGGGCTGCACTTTTCTCTTGAGGGTGCAATCACTTACATACCACTGTGACAGGTGTCAGCTTAAATTTTGCACGTAATCTACTCATCACAGCTGCGCCAACATTTGGGAGGTATTGCTCAAATCTTAAAGTACTCTTGTTCTCCAGCTTTGCAAAGTCCATCTGACTGGTCCCTGCCATACAACTTTCCAAACCATAGGATTTCTTTTTCTGCAAGGCGGTGTGGTGTATTCCACCAAGTGGCCATGTCAAGCTCTATGACCTCAGTGTCAGTTTACCCGGAAATGAGCCACAAGTATCACTCTTTTCCAACTAAATCAAGTTCATTGATGTCACTCTATGCTATATGGTTGCAAGGTTTGCTTAGAGTCTTACCCATAAAGCTGGATGTTTGTATTTAGGCTAGTCCGCAATACAGGTCACTACAACATCTCCTCTTAGAATGATAAGACCTCCAATTACGAGTGACGGTTAATTCAGATGAGCCCGGTAATAGGAGTTGCTAGACCCTTCAGAATTATGAGTTTTCTATCTTTTCTCCTCTAAATTTAGTGGTTCTTTGAAATAAAAGATGTTTTCCCACAATCATGTGTTTATAATTTGATGTATTCATCACCAGAAAATTTGTACACCAAAAGACCTTTAATTAATCGTCCTCTCAATCCTATTCATGCTGACCAAGTAATCTGTAAATAAGACCAATGGAAGGTGCTCAATAGCCACCAAAGTGACTTCCCTTTACAGCACCTTAAAGTACAGCATTAATCATGTTACTATAGAAGTTAAATAGCTTGTCTCAACACCATAATTCACCTTCTCTCAATTAAGGTACTTCATTTCCTTACATGGACTGGTGGGCCCCAGCATGGGAAGATGGATGTCTCCATTACAACTTATACCCCTAATAAATGAGAACTGTTGTTGTGGGGGTATTCTCACCTCCTTGTAGCAAATTTAAATGAGAAGTGTGAGCTTAGTGACAATATGCTTCATTGAGTTGATGGTCATTGGTCTTCTTTCATTGGATGTCCATATATAGCCATCTCAAAAGGCAACTTCAGTGTAATAGGCCCAAACATTAGAATTAATAAAGAAAATGTGTTTATTACATGAGATAATTTTTGTCCTGTTGACCTCTTTATTTCACAGGATGATTTGCAAATTACAGTTGAATGCTGTGCCTGGAGGAGACCATCTCACATTAGGAGTGCCTGTAGATCAATTTAGCGATCTATATCACAGGTCCCACAGGACTCAAATCTTCCAATCCCAATTATTATTGACTAACTAGAGGACTCACATCTCTCTGCTACACTGGAAAATAGCTGTGAAATTTCATTTTGCAGGCATCAACATTGGGCGAAGCTGGTATCAAGATTTGGTATGAATAAAACTGATTGAAAATGCAATTTACTGACCTCCGATTCACACCAATCTAGATCTCTGCTAATCTGGAATCATTCCCTATAAGGCATACCTCAAGAGTTATCAACACACTATTATTCTACTGAGGTTTCAGGCATTGTAGAGACAGCACAGATCTGATTTAGAGTTGAAATAAATATTCTCAGAAAGAAAAAATTACTGGAATAGAAAACTGAATAGCTAACAGCATATGTGCTAAAATTTAAAAACTAAGCTAATTGTGTTTTCTTTAACCACAGAATTATTCTTCTGGACTCAAGTTATTTATTTGAGCTGGTTCAGGAAGCATGAATTACCATTTAGATTTTATTCTGACCCCTCACATTGTGTTTCGCTTTGTTTAGAAAAAACACGAGTCTGGAAAATAAACTGAGGGAAAAAGAAAGGTGGTGGAGTAAGGACTTTTTAAGAGAGAAAGTTTAATAAAGTGTTGGTCCTCCCAGAAGTTGTGTGATGCTGATAGAAAGTTGGAAGTGGGCGCAAAGCCTTAGTGAGGGGACTAGAGTCATTGGGCTGACTTGCATGAGTTCCTGACCAGCAGGGCTAATGTAGTGCCTCTCATGGAGGTATGTGGAATGATCATATCAACCAGGTCGAGAAGGCTCAACAGAAGGCCACCACCGCAGGACAGGAGTTCATGACTGAAGAGACGCTGGTTGAGGATCACTGAGAGAACTTGTGGTTCCCTTGGAACTTCACTAAAGAAAGTAAAATGTCCCGTCTACAGCTTACGGACGAGCCTTGGGAAAGGCAAGTACTTTGTAGCAAAGGGGAGGGGGGACGCTGGGATAACTGTGTGGACACCTGTCAATAAGAATAAAATGACTATTACAGAATAATCAATTGATTACTGCATTTTTAAAATGTAATATGTTGTTTTTATTATTTTTGCTGTTGCACTATACACATTTTCTTTTTGGGAAATATATTAGAAGGATAGAGAGGAGGAACATAAGAAAGGAATGGGGAAGAGCAATACTTCCAAGAATTGAAAAAGAAGGAAATGAAAACTATATCACAGTTACGGAGAAAGGAAAGAGAGAAAGAAAAGAAAATACTGTTAGACAAGTTGAGAAATGAAAGAGAGTTGACAAAACAAGAAAAGTAAAAAGAAAATGATTTTTTAAAATTCATTTATTAGCTTATCTTTATTCTATTTTTTATGGATACTTACCTGTGTTATCTTTAAATTACCTTCCTTGGAGGAGAGTGTCTCTTGTCTTCTACCGACCATACCAGAAATTTGAAATAAAAGAAATAAGGACCTGTGGGAGTCTGAGTTTTTGGTTGAACGTAAATGGGACTTATGCCTAAAAGGAAGCAAAACAAAAAAAATTTGACATATTTAGGGAAAAATCTCCAAGTCTCAATCAGTTTTTTTCACCCACAAAAACTCTTGCCTCCAAAAATCTTCAGCGTCGGCCAGCAGAGCTAAACGCAATGGGGCGGGACGGGAAGGCGACAGACGACGGAATAGATTTAATTACATAAATAAATAATACCTATTCTGTTGTTTGTTGACTTGCCCCCATTGAGCCCTGCCTCACCCCACCATGCTTACCCGTGCTGGCCGCCGCTGCAAACCTTCATAACACAATTTCCCAATTTCACACTAGTACATATTCATTATGCACTTTTAATGTCTACATTTGGAAATTATTCATCCATCAACGTTATTTAGGGGCTACCAGGGGCCACAGCTGCAACCTCTGGCTTTTCAATTGTGATCCCCAGCCTCAGAATGGGCACATCAA
This sequence comes from Lissotriton helveticus, assembly GCF_964261635.1. Taxonomy (NCBI): domain Eukaryota; kingdom Metazoa; phylum Chordata; class Amphibia; order Caudata; family Salamandridae; genus Lissotriton; species Lissotriton helveticus. The sequence goes on from NC_136063.1 coordinate 1,282,255,086, forward strand.
TGCCAAGATCACAGGCGCAGCTTGCCATTATGGACATTAGGGCTCCATCCACCTTATTTCCTGTCCTTTTTTATATTACTCTAATGGTGAATAATGATCTATTATTCACTATTATAGTATCAATCAATCAAAATAAGCTTTATTCGAAATCACAAGGTGTATCATGAAAGCTTCAAAAATACATCCATGACAATATTTTAAAATAGCCAAAGTACGAGTTTAAAACAAATTACAAAAAGTTACTCTATATAAAAACATGAATATCAATTCAATTCAATAAACTTTATTTCGGTTAGTTTTAGCCATAAAAGTACATAAAATGAGCATTGTCACATTTCTACAATTCATTTGTAAATATCAGTTTTTTTTAAATACATCATGCAATTTCAGAGGGGCGAAGACAAATTGATAAGAAGATAAAAGTTTAAATAATTAAAATAGTATAACATCCTTATTTTATAAAAATAGATAATCTTTGTTGACCCTAAATAGATGAAGATTCTTAGTAATATAAAAAAGTGCTATGTTATTTAAGTAGTTTCCTTCTTGTGTACCACATAGAGAACAGAAATTTGGTGATAGCAGTTACTATCAGAGGATTCATATCGGACTTCAAGATCCTAAAGAAAGCCTGGTAATCCCTTATGCCCAGATTATTACATAATTGTATCAACCACTTTCTTCGTATGTGTGAATAGGCTGGGCAAAAAAGGGTAACATGCAGGGTGGTTTCATTATTAGTTCTACAACCAGGGCATAGATGAATTGGGCCCCCCGTCCACCTGTCAGTCGTGTAATTAAGGGGCAATGCTCCATACCTAAACTGTAAGTACAGCTTCTTCGCCAAAATGGGTTGGATGGCATCTATTTCTTTCTCAAAGCTGTATATGGACTTGTGGCTCAGGAAGGCACCAGTCAGACTCGTTGAGGATGCTGATCTGATGGTCCTCTCGAGACTAAAGTCTTTCACAGCGCTGGCCAAAGTATTCTTAGAAATAGTTAGTGAAGTGGCCTCAGGGTTTAGCCACAAATTTTCGTATCCAATTTGTATAAGGGACTGTCTCACAAATCGTAGTCATGGAACTTTGCTTGCTCCTGGGGAGGCTAAAACCACCTTTAGTTCCATTTTGTAGCTTTCCAGCTCGGGAGTGCTCCACAGCCTCCTCCAATAGAGGAGGGGGCGCGAGGCAATGACTTCGGCTATAGGTTCTGATGTTCAAATCCAGCCTAAGTGGAACTAGAGGAGTACTTCTGGGCAGGGCTAGGATCTGCCTAATGAATTTGTTTTCTGTGGTAACTAGGTCAGTAGAGGAAACATGTCCCCAAAGTTCCGCCCCGTAAAGGGAAGAAGATCTTGCTTGGACTTTATAAATTTCCAGTGGGGCACTTATAATTTTATTCACACAGCTTTTTTGAACTTTAAGAATTCCCCCGTTTGTCTCTACTAATTTTAGATTTGCCTTAGCCATTTGTGGTCCCTGTGGTACACAAACAATGATGCGTAGTACAGTTGTAGTATAAGATTCTTCTTTATTAGTAGATGGGTAGGTGGCAGGTTACAGGATAGTAAGATACAAGTAAATAACCCCACCAGGAGAGAGCTTCCAGCTCCTCAGCCTGAGATGACCAACTGACTCTCTAGCTAGAGTCAGGCACTTAACATTCCATGATGTCACAGGACATTCTGATGCAGTGGTAAAGGGGAAAAGATATAGTTAGCATTTACCACACATCCTCTTCCGTTACTGAACAACAGCAAATAATAAGTTAAGATGGAACATATGAAACCAGAAGAGACTGTAGACTTAAGAGCAAGTCAAAGAGACAATTTGAAAAGTAAGAAACACAAGCGTGAAAGCAGAGAGAAATTTAAAAGAGGCATGTAGAAAGAAATGCAAAATTACATAACATGCCCATCCACCCTCCTTAATAAAACAAGGTAGCGATCCCGGTAAACTAAGTAGGGTGTATCAACTAATTGATAAATTGTGTGCAGATGGAAGAAAGCACATTGATATAAAATGTTAACCTACACATAAAAAGGTATGCTTTGTAATAAAGATTAGCGCATGACATGTACTAATAACTTCCCTTCTAAGGGTACACTTAGAAGAGTAACCTTTAAACTGTGGAACACAACAACTCCCCAGGAAAGGGTACACCAGAGGAAATTAACGTCCCTGGAACATAATACATAGTAGCCACACACTAACAAAAGTGGCGGATTTACACCAAGAGGTAGCGCTGACAACGCACCTCGATTACCCACAAAGAGCGATGCTATTTAGACCAACACAGACAACCTCCCTTAACTAAAGGGTACACCATTGAACAATGTAGTAATTGTTCAAGATAACATCACTAAATGGCGGCGCTGACAACGCACACCACTTTTCCCAGAAAAGGGTACACAAAGATACTAATCTTTGAAACTTTCGAACAAATTAGTTACATGCAGACAACCTCCCCTAATAAAAGGGTACACCACGTGAAAGTGCGTAACGTAACTTCTCCAAAGGGTGACAATAAGACCCTAAAAAAACAAAATGTAGGCACTGACTGGCACTACAACCCTACAACCTCCCCTAAGTAAGGGTACACCATGAGTACTAACCCTAAGTACATGGATGGGGAATTAATAAGACACAAACACCCTAACTGCACAAGCAGAGTGAAACACAGGATACCCACCTTGTGAGACCAAAACTACAACATCCCTTATATAAAGATATACAGGGTACCTTATTAGTTACAATATCACCCTAATTTCAAGATATGGCATTGACTGGCCACACACCCATACCTTTATAAGGGTACACCGTAGGGCAAAATAGGGCATTGATTAGACACAAAAAAAACTTTAGCTGTCCAAGCAGGGTGAAACACAGTATACACAGCCTGTAAGACTAATTCTACAACATCCCCTATATATGTATACAGGGTACACCATAAGGTAACATGACTCTAGGAACAAAATTTTTGTTAGACTGGTACCACAACTTCCCCTATATAAGGGTAGACTATAGAGTGAACATGTTGCCTTAGTAAAACAATATAGAATAACCTTCATGACACATTGGAGTGCACAGCAAAAGTTAGGCAGGTTAATACAACACAGAATACAGCTAGACTAAGAGATGCTAAGGCATTCTAAAATAAACAAAGGAATTAACAAGAGTCGATAGCTCTGGTGAGCGATATCTCACCCGAGGACTCCTTGGCTGGAATTGTCCAAAAGTTCCGAAGAGTGACTGTACAACAGGAAATGTGGGGTGAAAAGCAGTTAAACTCTAACCACGAGTTAGTCGTGATGGGACATTTACAGTCTCCTCCTCTTGGAAATGTCAAGATTTGAATGTAACCAGGGATGTAGAGGAAGTTTGGTAATGTAATCACAAAATTAAACTTTCACCTAAGTTCCTGTTAGAATCTCCCTTTGAAAAAGGCAAATCTCTAATGTAGACAGCAATGTAGAGGAAGTCCGAAAGCACTTTTTTCTTAGAATGCCGTACACTCTTCATTTTTTTTTTTTTCACTATCCACTGAAACAGATAAGGGATTAGGACTGTAAGGAAAGCTGGATCGGACCAAGGAATAAACCGTCATTTCCTTAAAGCTGTGGCAATAACAGACGGACTCGTAAACATTGCGGGGACTTGCGCAGTAAGTACAACCAAAATGGAGGCAAGTCGTCACGTCGGTGCTGGATGGCTCACGGTGAAGACGTGCAGACCGGACTGGCAAGGGAGAAAGCAGAGACGGAGAGGCAGACGTCATACAGGGCAAGATGCAGGCTCTACGAGGCGGGTAAGATTGCGTGCGCGCCATGGCAGTTGGTTTGCGCATGATGTGAAGGCTCAACCGTCTCAATGTAAATCGCACTGGAAAAGTGCACAAAACGCCCCAAGAACGTTCCTCACTCACCACAAAATACAAACAGGCCTCCAATTCTTCACACGCCGCTTCCACACGCTGAACGGCCCGAAGTTGTGAAGGCAGAGGAAACACCACACTGTGGGAGCACTCACCCAATGCAGAAAGGCTACACAGAGTCTGACAAAACAGATGATGGGTGGCTCCTGTGATGTAGTAGGTAGAGACACTGCAGTGTTGTGAGAGCGAGGGTACTGCTAGCGCCGGGGCACCTCCAGAAGAACAAATACAACAAGCGCTTGTAGTAGGAGAAGTGCCCACACTGTGTGAATATACATTGAATCCACAGCGAACTGTCAATGAATACAAGAAAACCAGAAGGCACAACAGGGTGATCAGGCCCACTGAGACAGTGGTTCTTGTTGCTGGAAATAGACAGACTCCAGATGACAGCGAAAAGGCAGTTAGCTCACTCACAACACAGACGCCCAGGGTGCAGGCTGTCCAAATTGAAAAGGACACTGGTGGGGTTTAATGGGCGTAACTCTGATCTCCAGGAGATAAACTTACTTAAATGTAGAACAGTCCTTGGTTTCCTTAGAGTTGAGTTGTAGTATTCCTTCTTTGCAGCATAGGTTAGTCCAAGAAACGTCGCCAAATTGTGGTACACAAACAATGATGCGTAGTCCAGTTGTAGTATAAGATTCTTCTTTATTAGTAGATGGGTAGGTGGCAGGTTACAGGATAGTAAGATACAAGTAAATAACCCCACCAGGAGAGAGCTTCCAGCTCCTCAGCCTGAGATGACCAACTGACTCTCTAGCTAGAGTCAGGCACTTAACATTCCATGATGTCACAGGACATTCTGATGCAGTGGTAAAGGGGAAAAGATATAGTTAGCATTTACCACAGTCCCCATCCCATTTTGTCAGTGAGAGTCAACCCTAGATAGTCAAAGATTGGGACTCTTTCCAGCGGTCTGCCTTCCATCATGGGGTGAGGACAGTTAATGGTATTGGCATTGAATACCATGTACTTAGTCTTGTCGATGTTGACTGCTAGATTTCTATGTTTGCAGAATTTAATAAATTGGTTTAATACCCTCTGCATGCCCATAGATGATTTTGATAGGAGCAGAGTGTCGTCTGCAAACATTAGTGCAGGAAACTTAAGCGAAGCCAGTTTTGGGGAGTCAATATCTTTAATTGTTTCAAGATCTTCAATGAGCCCGTTTAAAAAAAGGGGGAAACAGGTAGGGGCAAGGACGCAGCCCTGTCTAACCCCTTTCTCAACCGGAAAGGGCCCTGTCAGCTGTCCATGCTTCCCAAAGCGTACTCTGGCATAGGTGCCATCATGTAGGTGTTTAAATTGGTGGCATAAATAGGGGGCACCCCCATTGATGATAAGATTGCCCAGAGTTGATTACGATCCACCATGTCAAAAGCGGACTTAAGGTCCACGAACGTTAAATATAAACTTCCCCGGTCCAAGATAACGTGCTTCCAATAAAGGACTTGGAGCCGGAAAAGTTGATCAATGGTGGACGTTTTGGCCCTGAAGCCTGCTTGAAGGGGAGTCAGTATATTGTTCTCATTCATCCCATTCTGTAAACGTTGTAAAAGTAGTCTCGCATAAATCTTCTGACTAACATCGATAAGGTTTATGGGCCTGTAATTCGATGGTTCTGAGGGGGATCCCTTCTTAAAGATGGGAATAATCTCCACCCCCAACCATGTCACTGGCAAGGGCAGGCCCTGTAAAATGGCATTATAGAGTAGTAACAGGTAGGGAGCCCATACAACAGGTTCATCTTTAAAGAGGTCACCTGGGATCCTGTCTAACCCAGGGGCTTTATTTGATTGCAGCGAATGTACTGCAATAAGGACCTCATCCAGAGTGAAAAGCGGTATGGGGCTACTAGACTCCATATCTGTCAAAGCAGTGTAGACTAAACTATTAGATGTTGGGGGGATAGCATATAACTCTTTAAAATATGATGACCATGATTCTTCAGATATGTTTGGATCGATTGAGGTCCTGCCTTCTGATTTCCCTGTATGTACCAGGTTCCAGAAGGACCGTGTATCTTTGGCCTCAAGTGCAAGTCTGATTGAACACCATCATTCTTCTTCCCACTCTTTTTTTGCATAACAGATCATAGATTTGTAGGCACGCCTGGCCTCGATCACTGCGGCAGGGGGACCTTGTTTCAAAGCCGTGAGTAGTCCCTGCTTCGTTGCTTTACACCCCTCGTTGAACCACAGGTTCTTTATTGCAGAAGGCTTTGTTCTAACAGGGGTTGTTTTATAAAAGAAGTTCGCCAATAGTTCGATTAATTCCTCGTTCAGCCTTGGCAGGGACCTTTGGACACTATTACTAAAAGTTTGGGTCATAATTAAGCTTGCCTTTTCCAGGAAGGGAATTATACTCAAGTACAATTTACCCAGATCCTCAATAGATTTCTTTATGTTGGCCCATCTAATTCTCCTTCCGCCTTGAATTATCCTGAGGTCGCTATTTTCATAGGTTTCGGTGGCCTCAGCTGTCAGGTCAAAGTTTAACTCAGTTAGCAGAGGGTTATGGTCGCTTTCCGTACGACTAATAATTTGGAAATTAAGGATCTTGGGCCATAGGGACATACTAACCATGAAATAGTCAATTACAGAGGAGTGGCCCCTAGCACTGTAAGTTGGTTCACCTGGACTGTCCCCCTTGAAGCGCCCATTACATGCTCTAATGGAAAAAGAATAGGTTATGGAGGTTAGCTGGAGACCCATCGGAGACCATTGTTTGACTGGATACATATTTGGGTGGGGGACTGACCATAATTCGTCCTCGTCTATTGGAAAATGGTTGACTCCACTTAGTGGTTCGTAATGGCAGTTGAAGTCACCACTGATCATCAACTCGACATCTCCCGGAAAGGAGTGTAAGAGAGAGGACAAGGAGTCTAGCGTTTTAGAAATACCCCCCTGTTCAGCTGGCCTCGAATAGATATTAATAAGGGCCAGTTTAGATGTTTTTGAATGAGATAGTATGATACAGGTTATATCAGGGCTGTTGGTGACAAATCTTTTTATGGAAAACCCAAGATGGACACCCACCCATATGCATAATCCCCCCGATGGTCTACCTCTGGGGCCTTTCAAGGCAGGCTCCATAAACGACACATAACCCAGTCTATGTATAGCATTGAGGGCCCATGTTTCCTGGAATATGCAGATCCCGTGGAGATCTATAAAAGCGCACCAATCAGGAATGTCCTGGATCAATCAGGAATGTCCTGGGCCAATCATGAATATTAAAAAGATTGTCATCACTGCATAGTCACTTAATTACTATTTACAAGTGCTTCCTGTAATTAATAACGGCCAGCAGATATCGTGACATTGCTGCACATATGTATAAGTTCGGTAGCATTTGCAGATAAATAAAAGCCTGTGGCATTGTGTAAAACCCAACTGTAATAACAAGGGTTAAATGAGTTTCTTTCTCAGCCCTGAAAAGTGTTTACAGAAAAGCATGGTATGCATAGTATTCTGTGGTGAGGTATCATCACACATGCAATTCCCCAGGTCCGGTGAACAGTTGTTAGTAGTAGGAAATCTAATGAAACTACGTAAAATATCCAACCGAAAAAGGGTCACGCGAACCTGTGGCGTGGATTATACACATTGGCTAGATATGGTTGCATATAGGAACTAGTCAAGATCATTTGATTCCTCAACACAGTGGGTTTACAGATTTCAGACACTTATCTGATTTCCTCCAATAATGAGATGTATTTCAGTTTCAAGGCTTTTCTTTGAACATTGGCCAGACTCTCAGGGAGATTGAAATATTCGGGATGGCCGAGGTCTGTCAGAAAATTGTACATATATTTGAGCCACAGGATGTTAAGACCATGTGAGGATTTTTGACAATCAGCAATTATGGCTCTATTGAGAATTTTATGTTCAGATGAACATATTTTGTGCCATAATAGCACTGGCTGGATCCTGATCAGATCTGCTATGTAAGGGACTCCTAGTTCGGAGTCACACACATAAGTTGGGCTACTTTTCGGGAGAGCAAGGAGAGACCTAAAAAAACATTTTCTTCAAGCTGGAGTATATCCATTTTTCCATGCCCCCAGAGCTCAGCCACCTACATAGCAGTGGAGCTACCTTTGGCCTTATAAATTGTCATCAATTCCTTTGTATGTTTAATACCAAGCTGTCTAGCAAAACTTAATAGAGCCATTGTGGTTTTCATAAAGTGGAGTCGCCTTGATTTAATCGCCCTTTGCCAATACCCCGATTGGTTGACGACAATACCCAGATATGAAAATTACTCTGTGAAGTGAATTGTGGAACCATCAATAACGATGTCACGTCAGCAAGTGGCCTTCTTCCCGATCTTCATGGCGAAGGTTTTGCTAATATTAATTTTTAGCCCAACGTTTTCCATGAACTGGGCAAACTCATGAACTAGACGCTGCAGGGCAATAGGAATGCAGGCCATTAATATTACGTCATCTGCATAAAAAAGAGCTGGTATAGATCGATGTCCCACCTGGGATAGGTCTGCACATTTGCTTGTCAATATGTCGTCTATGCTATTAATATAGAGATTGAACAGGAAGGGGGCCATTACCCATCCCTGGCGTACCCCTCTTCCTATTTTAAATGGCTCAGTACAGATGCCGTTAAGGCCATAACGTACTCTACCTCTGCCTTGGGCATACAAATCTCTAAGGAAGTTCACAATAGTGCAGCCCACACCCATATTGTCCATGGTTGTGCTGTCAAATCAAAAGCAGAAGATAAATCTACAAAGGCTAAAAATTGCCACCTTTCAGATGAACGTACTTGCCAATTAATAAATCTAGATTAATCGCCTGCTCTACAGTTCCAAGCCCAGCCCTAAAACCTTTCTGTAGGTCCAAGAGAATATTATTTGTTTCAGCCCAGTCATCCTAAAAGCATGTGACCAGCCACCTTAACAAGGCAATCCAGAAGAGAGATAGGCCTGTATTGCACTGGGTTGTTACGGTCACCCTTCTTAAATATGGGGAGAATAGGCAATTCAGGCCAGGTGGATAAAAAGCCTTGTTCCTGGCAGGCTCTGAAGAGCAAAGTAAGAATGGGGCCCCAAAGTTCAGTATTAAGTTTAAACAGGTCAATAGGGATCCTATCAGGCCCTGGGGCTTTACCCCCTTACTTGCTTTAAGTGCCAGAACAACTTCGTCCAAGGAAAAATCCGCATATCTCGAGACCTTTAAAGGTCCAGTGAAATTGGAAGCGTTGGTAAGAGGAGCGGGGCCAGTATGAGCCGAAACAGTGGGCAGGGGGAGTACAATGTCTTCCTTAGGAGAATACTAATGAGTAAAATGTGCTATCCAGGGCAGTCTGGGGAGTTGTGGGCAGGAGAATTGATGACACTCCAAACGTGGTATTATCACTATTATAGTAATAAACAATGGAGCACCAAGAACTAGAATAGAACATTTGCTGGCAGCTGAGGTAAGTAAAATTAAATTCTATTAAATGTATGCTGTGAGCATGTGTACAAGGGAGAGTGTGTTTGTGTGAGGGAGAATGTGTGTATATTCGACCTGGTGTGTCTGAAATGTGTGAGCAAATGCATTAAATGTATATTGTGTGCTGAAGAGTGCGTTTTGTGTGAGAGCATGTGTATGTGTGTGTGTGTCTGTCTGTATGTGTGTGTGTCTAAGTGAGAGTGAGTTAGAGTGGGTAACAGATAGTAAGTGAAAATGAGAGAGTATGGTTGAGATTGAGTGCCAGTAAGTGAATATAAATGAATCTGAGTGATTGGGAATGAGTGAGTAAGAATGACTGCAAATAAGTGAGTAAGAATAAATTAGTCACAATTATGTCTAGAAAGTGTTCATTAGCGTTAGAGAGTGTGTGCAATATGCGTGCAAATGTGGGACAGGGAGTTAGTATAAGAGAATGAGTCAATGAGTGAGAATGATTGAGAGTGAGTGCAAGTGAGTGTGAGTGAAAACATTTGAGTGAGAGTAAGATTAAATGTGCATTATCATGTTTTGAATGAATAATAATAAGTGAAGCAGGATGAGTTGATGTGTTGATGTGAGTGAAAAACTATGGGGCAAAAAACTATGGGGCACATTACCAACGATTAGCGATATTTATCGCTAAGTAGGCTTAGCAACACATTTTTTATCGCTAAGCATCGCCGGAAATTATCGCTGAGATAACGTGCTATTAGCAACGTTTATCTCCAAAGCGATACATTTTCCGGCACTGTCGCTGAGAATACAGCGATATTCACGCATTAGCGACAAAATGCTCTTAGCCATGTTATACACCTCCCATTGGATAACATGGCTAAGAACTGGTCCCGGCAGGCGTTGGTTTTTGGCGATAGCGGGAATATTTCCATAGCTACGCCTGCCTTGCTAATAGGCGATAGCGACGTTAGCGACTGCTTTCAGTCACTAACAGGTTGGGTACGCCCACTTTGCATGTCATTAGCAATAAATATCGCTGACATGCAAAGCGGGACCCAAACCGCTCGCTATCGCTTAAAGCTGTCGCTAACTGCTGTTAGCGACAGCTTGCTAATAGAGCAATAGAATTATCGCCGCTTAGCGGACGAAAACGGCCGCTAAAGCGGTGATAATTGCCTATCGCCCTGCTTGGTAATATGCCCCTCTGAGTGTATCATAGTAATAGTGAGAATAAGTGCAAATGAATAGGTGTAGGGCGTGGCCAGCCAGCCAAGCAAGGTGAATGTGCTTCACTAGCGCTCCGTCCTTCTGCCCCTAATTATCCTGTATAACATTTATATCTCCCTCCATCTGGGTGCATCCAGCCCCCACAGCAGCGCCTGTGCAGTGACAAAGCTGATTTGAGAGCGCAGAAGGCAAGATTGGGACCTGAGGAGACCCGGCGCTGGGAAGTGCGCTGCCGATGCCTGGTGCCTGTGCTCCCACCCCTGCGAGACTTGTGGAACACTGAAGGGAAAACGCGTCCGGTGGAAGCCCAGCTGTGAGGCGCGCGCGAGCTGTAGTGTTGCGGCCCACCGAGGTGGCCCGCCGGGTGAGGCCATGCACACATGCAGGGATCGCTGTAGAAGAAGGTAGGAGACGGCGAGTTACAGCGAGGCCCCCCCCCACACTGAGAGACTGAGCTGTGGCACAGAGGTGCTTGCCGGCGTGGGCTGCTGTGCGACTTGGGGGAGAGGCTGTTGAGGAAGCCCGGCGGCCCCCCGGCCTGCAAGGCAAGCCGGCAGCGAGCACGCAGGAAAGTGCAGCCTGCTCCCCTGATTTGCTCCTCAATTGATACCTGTGGGGTGCTGGGGGCGTCTTAAGTTGCACTGGAACCGCCAAGGAGGTGGCGAAGCATTGGAAGCCTAAGGCCTGCTAGGACCCTGCGACGTGCTGCAGAGAAACGAGGGCCTACTGAGACGGCCACGTGGTGTGAGCCTGCACCTCCTGCGACCGTTATCGTATCAATGTGAACCCACCCAGCTTTGCCACGGCGGTGCTCTCCCGTGTCACAGTGGGGAGGAGGAGGTTCCCACTGCCGCTGCGTGACTGGACTGCCAGTGCACCATTGAGGTGGTGTGAGAGACATCATGGACGGCCCGGGGGCTCCAAAGACACGCAACAAACACAGTGGGCCTAGGCTGTAGGCCTCAAAGGGAGAGATTGTCGACACTGAAGCAGGTGGCCCGCCTTCGAACCCCCTTTCCTCTTGCCTGGATTGCAGCATTACTGGAGTGTCCAATCCCCCAAGTATACGGAAGGGCTCCAAGAAGATGAGGCACATTGCTGGGGGGAGAACTGCTGCCGCCTGGGCTGCATTGGGTGGCTGACCTGTGCTTTACTTATGTGGACAGAGCGGGGCCCTACCAGCGCAGAATCTGACCAGACGCGAATTTGCCCGGAGGACGGATCAGGCCTAGGCTATCTCCTTGCAAAGTTAATAGGCGTGCTTGCCCTGCGATGCCAAAGCACGACCATAAGGAGGCGTTGTGCGCCCGCGCCGATTCACAAAGCGCCACAGTGCCAGAGAGACCTGCCACCAAGACCCTACATGCAGAGTGGTGCTGATCAAACTTCCCTGCGCCTACTCTGAGCATCAGTGGTGACTCGATGATAACGCTTGGGAGTGCAAGTTAGCCCCGGCAGCTGCCAACCTCATACGCTGCGGGGTGGTTTCTCTGCGTTGCTGGGCCTGCCACGCCGGCAGGGTCTCTAACCTGCCCCGTCGACACCATCACAGCCCTGAGACAAATGCCAACAGCACAGCAGCTAGTAATGGGCCGCCTACGTACCACCACCCAGCATCTGGGTGCGCAAGCTGGGGGCTCAGAGCAGACAGCGGTGGACAGCGACACATACAAGGAAATGCCCCGAGCAACGCTTGCTGCCAAACTGGACTCTGTTCTGGCGGCTGTGGAGCTGTGGAGAGGATAAGATTGGCACTGGACCAAACCTGCTCCTCGTTGGAGTCCAAAATAGACAAAGTCACCTCTGATTTCACCCTCCTGAAAGCTGACCACCACAAACTTTGAGACAAAGTACATCTTCAGGACCAAAGACTAGTGGAACTCATGCCAGTCACACGTAATCACACCGCAGCCCTCCAAGTCTTGATAGACCGGGTGCACGAGCTTGAAGACAATATGGAAGATGCAGAGGGGCACTCACGTCGCAACAAAATTTGCGTTGTTGGTCTTCCAGACGGGGAGGAGGGATGACAGCCGTAGATCTACGCTGAACGCTGGATCAGAGACTTGCTCCCAGTTGTCACCCTGTCCCCTCACTAGTCGAGAGAGCACACCGCGTCCCGGCACAAAAGCCACCACCAGGAGCCCGCCCAGGCCCAACCCTGTTTAAAGTACTCAACTACAGGGACAGAGACTTGATCCTCCACGAAACCCGTAAACTGGCAAACATACAGGTAGGAAGCAGCCAAGTCATGGTCTTTCCAGATTACAGGGTTCAGGTTCAGCGTTGCAGAGGCACATATATGGCAGTGAAAAAACAGCTCCGCAACCTTGGTCTACCTTACTCACTGCTATTTCCTGCCAGGCTACGTGTTGTAGCAAAAGGATTGGCACACTTCTTTGATTCACCCACAGAGGTTTGGGACTGGCTAGAAGAATCAGGGACATTGACGGGTCCCAGGCCGCCTGCAGAAGAGGAGCCTAGAAAGTCCAACAGGAACCGAAGCCGGTGGAACAGACGCGGCAGGCACCGCTCAGAGACTGCTGTCACCACCAAGGCCCCAGACCCGGCAAAGAGAGAGGCACATAGATGAGGGGCACTACAGACGGTCGCAACGCTGGGAACCGCAACTCACCAGTCGAACAGCCACTTAAGCCCGACCAGGTCCTCGACTACCAGGGACTCCATGCCGTCCAGATTCGAGGACCCTGAAGAGTTTCCAATGCCGGAGTTTACACCACAAATGACCGATTACATTTTATGACTCTTCCCAAGGCCGCCTGTGAACTGTTGAACTTACCTCATGCAGGGCCCTGCCAAGCCAGCAGAAGGCTCTCACGCTAGTACCCGCTGTACCGGCTAATGTTATGTAATGTTGACAGAAATATTGATTATGCCACTGTCTCTTTTAACGCAGCGCGGCGCAACCCCATGCATGGCCATGTCCAACACGCGCTTAGCATTAAGTCAAGGGACGCATGCAGCCCGTACTTTTCTCCCATGTGCTGGGCCGTGAGAATGCATGACCGAAACATGCCAACAAGGGGCGCATCACTCTTTGCTGCCGACACACTACACATACTCACACCACACGTCAGTCTGACAAAAAGTTTGTAGCTCGGAGATTGGACAACACAGTTTGGACGAACCTTGACTTGAAGCTTGCCTTCATGGTTTTACACAGTTTAATTCACCTACGTCCCTCCCGGTTTTTCGTAGAGCTGAGCTGGAACACGTCCCTGCAGGAGAGGATCTGTGACACTATGCCCTCCAATGCCGACCTAATCAGTGCAAAACAGGGACATGACACAAGTCAAAGTAGTTACATGGAACATGTGCGGTATACACACCACAACGCGCAGATACTCGTTTTACTCCTAACTACGTCGGAGAGCCACCGATATAGCGCTGCTCTAAGAAACGCATATGTCCCATGCAGAATTGGGGCACCTCCGTTGTCAATAGAGGGGCCAAATATATGGCACTAGCTACTCAGCGCAGGCACGAGGCACCCTAATTTGGGTACGTGCAGGGGTACCGTTCGCATGCAAAAAGACGCTCATAGACCCCGAAGGCAGGTATGCACTTGCAAGCGGGAGACTTAATGGTCAACCGATCCGTTTTGGATCCATTTACGACCTGAATGTCAGTCAGCCCACATTCCTTGCAGAATCCACAAAAGTCCTATCAGGGTGGAGCGGAGTCCCCTGGCTCCTAGGGGGAGACTTCAACTCTGTACTCAATGTGGACCTGGATAGATCGTTCGCACCACTGTCTAAGACAACAGCAACGTCCAATGCGCAGGCTCTCACGGACTGGTTGGCACACTGGGCATTATTAGACATATGGTGCGCCAACAATCCCGAGGTCTGGCTCTACTCACACTACTCTGAGGTACACCGCCTACATGTACGTCTAGATAGGATAGTTGGATCCCCGCGCTGCTTCCTTATGTCCACCACATAGACTACTTAGGCCATACGCACTCTGATCACAACCCCCAGATCCTGCCGCTCGCCTCAGAACCTCAGCACACCTCTGTTCCCACGTAGAGACTCCAAACAGCTACACTCGAAGATCCACCTTTCCGCTCCTCCCTGGGCACGGCAATTCTTGCATATTTGGAACTTAATGAGGATACAGCAGGCAACGCACTGATAGATGGGAGGCATGATGCGGGGACACTGCATGGGTGCAACATTGAGCATACGTAAAACTCTTACCTCCGGTGTCAACAAAATAGAGCTAGAGCTGCAGCGCCATGAATCGGAAGGGGAGGGTGAAGGTAGACATAGTTATCGCGTGGGGGAACTGCGCACACAACATGCGGAGATGATGGAAAGCCTCCGCTGCCACAAGTATGCCGCACAACGGCCCGCACACATGCTACTGCTGATCGCGCAGGCCGCCTTCTAGCTTGGCTAATCCGCCAGGAGCATGCCCGAACGCCGATAGCTGCGCTGCGAGATGACACAGGGCTCCTCGTGCACATGCAGCAGGACATAACACAGCACTACCAGCAGTAGTACCAATCCCATAGTCGCCAGGCTCCACACACTCTCTTGTCTTATTTAGAACAGATGCAACTACATGAAGTGTCATGGATGCACAATGAGATATTGGGCGCCATGATCTCGGAAGAGGAGATCAGAGAAGCATTTATGTCCCTGGCGCGGGGAAGACCCCGGGAGCCGACGGGCTCCCGGCAGAATACTACAAGGCATATAAAATATTGCTGGTCCCGCGGTTGTGCGCCCTTTATGAGGCTGCAGTAGACAAAGGGCCCCTCCCCCCACTCTCTGTGAGGTGCATCTGATTTCATTGCCCAAGCCTGAATGAGATCCAACAGACATTGGCTCATATCGACCCCTAGCCATGCTCAATACTGATTATAAAATTTCGGCGAAACTTCTGGTAGATCGGTTAGAGCAGGCAGTCCCTGATTTGGTGCATGGGGATCAAAACGGTTTATGCCATTCCAAAACACTTCACTCAATCTGCGTAATTTTTTCGCGTTGCAGCGGATTCTGTGTGCGGGCTGCCTCATTCTTGATCTCGAAAAAGCGTTTGATTCCCTTGAGTGGAACTACATGTTTGCCACGCTCGAGAAATACAAACTGGGCCCCGATTTCTTACTGCTAAGCAGCCTACTCTATGCAATTCCTGTGGTGAGAGTGAAGCTGGGACCATACGTTTCAGCTGCCTTCCCGGTATGGTGGGGAACGAGACAGGGCTGCCCATTGTCCACTCTACTTTTCACGCTCGCAATGGAGGCACTGGTGGAATCACTAAGAACACAGTTACAGGATGGTATACCACTAGGTGACAGCACCCATGTGGTGTCACTGTATGCAGACGATCTGTTGATGTACCTAAGAGACATTACTCGGGTACCAGAACGACTAGCCCAAATCCTCCGGGACTTTGCGCTTATGTCTGGGCTGCAAGTAAACATTGCTAAATCTAAATTATAAGCCTTTAATGAGAATAGCCGAGATCCAGGTCTTACACTCAATGGTGTGAGAGTACAATGGAGCACTGATACATTCCAATACCTAGACATAGGCGTATATCGCCAACCACTGGACCTGTTTGACGGAAACTTAGGCAGAACGTTGGTGGCGGTGAGATCTCACATGCAATTCTGAAGCATGCTCCCTCTCGCAGCGGTTGGTAGAGTGGCAGGGCTCCAAATGGTGGCCCTGCCGCGATTCCTTTGCTATTTTGCCAACTTGCCTATCTATGTTCCCGCCTCCTTTTTTCACACTGGTGAAGATGGCAAGGGACTTTATCTGGGGCCCCAACCAGCACAGGGTGGGGATTAAAAAATGATACATACCTGTTGATCAGGGAGGCCTGGCGGCGCCCTGCTTTGAGCACTACTACCTGGCAACCCAACTACAGTGGATCGCCAGATGGATGGCAGACCACCATCGAGACGATACAGCGACCACGAGCCTCTCATACACGCTCTCTCAGATCCTTGCACTCTTTTACCCTGCCACACAGGTGCACCCCCAAACCCCAATTTCTTGAACGTAGCATACAGGTGTTACCATAAAAGCCTTTACCTCACCCGGGACACCAAACCCCATGCTCCTGCACTTCCCCTGGAGAGTGCCCCTGCCGGCCGGGCAACGATTGTGGCCATCAAACTTCAGCACTGGCATGCCGTGGGTGTGCACGCTACCGTGAGGGCAAGCTTGTTCCCTACTCCACACTAGAGAACAACCAAGGGTTCTCTGCAGGGCAACTCCTCCTGCATCATTCACTGATAGCTACGCTCTCTGAGAAATGGGAAGATTTCACCACCGAACCGCGAATACACCTCACTGTGCAATATATACATGTCATGGCCCGCGGTAGGCATTTGACGCTGTGGTTTGCGGCCTCCCTGCTGCAACATGCAGCGGTGTGTCTAGGCCTCCATCATAAATGGGAGCACAAACTGGGCTGACAATTCACGGATAAAGAATGGGAGCGGGTGCTGGCCTGCCCAGTGCAGATTCCCAGGAACACTTGATTTTGACAAATCCAGTACTACATGACACAAAGGCGTACCTCACACCAGCCAACATCAACAGATATTTTCACTGCGCTGACTCAGCCTGCCCCAGGTGTGGTGCTGTAGATGCAGACTTGGTGCACATGCTCTGGGGCTGTGTCCGACTGAGCGAATACTGGGAGGTGGTAGCATCCACACTCCACGGCTGCACCGATAGAGAGATACCCTTTGATTGGCCAACCTACTTGCTTCACATATTCTGTAGGACACGAAACACTAGAACCACCTCTAGATTTATAGACCTGGGTATGGCGACAGCCAATGAGGCTCATCACAAAAAGTTGGAAGTCACCCAATCCCCCGCACATACAGGCATGGAGGCACTCTACCCTTGCATGGGCCAGGGCTGAGGGAATAGCGATCCGACTAGAGGAAACCATGGGCCTCAGGAAAGTACCTATCTCCGCGAACTGGGAGGCGATCTTGGCGACACTACAAAACTGGGTGGATAAATCGGATCAACCCTCTCAAACACCTGAATCGGTGGGATAACACCGCGCATGTGTCCAATAACCCTAAACCACTTGTGGACACCAGAACTGCTGTCACTCTGCTATGCTATGGCGGACTGGAGCACACGCACGCCGGGTACCATCTTCTAAGGCTATTCATAGGGGCTCACAAAATGAAGCAAGCATACACAACGTCAGCGAGCACGTCGGGTTGTTTCAGCTCTCTTCCAAGTTCAGTACCCTATTTCCCTTGTTTTCTTTCTTCATTGCATGTATAAAATGTCTGTGGAACTCAAACTGCACTTGATCTGACAAGACAATCGTAATGATAAAACTTTGTACAGTACACATGTTATAAAGTGCCGCGACTATAGTGGCTGGACAAAATGTTAAGCGTGCATATCTATATAACGTCACACCCATGGCAGGAAAGTACAGAGAGATTGATGTCATGATTACGTAAGACTTAGAGGTTGTCGCTATGTGTTGTAAAGAACTGATCTAGTGCTCAGACACGGACATGTGAAATTTACATTTTTGAAAATTCAATAAAAAATATATACATTAAAAAAACGAGTGCAAATGAATAGGTAAGGATAAGAGTGAGTGCAAGAGTGAGTAAAAATGAATGAGAGAGTGACGGTGTGTGAGTGACAACGTATGTGAGTGTGATAATGAGGGATTATGCTTGAGAGTCTGTTGTTATCCCTGGCATAGGATGTATTTCTTGGCTTATTCAGGCACCTAAGACAAGGTTTTGCTTTAAAATGCACTGTTTGACCTGAATTGTTTAAAACTTTTTTCAAGTAGAGATCTCACTCAAATCCTCTCTATAAGTGGTTGGCCTCGCTTGCTACAAATCAGGGCAGATATTCCACCTCACTGGCTACGAAGATCACCTTTTAGCACCTGGATAACCCACTAGGTGATTAGCTGCACTTTATAAATCTTGACTGATTGATTGATTGACGAGCCATGATAACAAAAACAGAAGGTAGACAATGGCTTGATGAACACTGTTTACTTTCTGTAGCTTCCACTGCGATATGGACATTATGCTTTATGTATTCTTCTTACTAAACGAATAAACAAAGAAACAAACACATTATAAAACAAATTGTTGCCATATTTCATTACTGTGAATACATGAAAATGGTGTGATGGAACACGAGCTGTAACTTTGTGCTTCACATAAGTGATAGTGCCTTGCTATGATCACAAGTCAAAATTTGTTAATAAAGAATAAATAAATGAGGCGCATGCGGCACAGGTAAGAGCGATGGGGCAGGCAGGGTAGTGGGGGGGATAAGTCAACAGACTACGTGATAGGTAAAATTAAATAAATAAATAAATAAAACCACTTATCTTGTGCTTGCCACATAGATGAGAGCAAGGTAAGAGGTTTTATTTATTTTTTTATTTAAATTTCACCCATCCCGTCCTCTGTCGACTTACCCCCCCCCACCACCCTGCCCCTCCCCACCGCTCTTACCAGTGCCAGCTACTCCTGAATTTAATCCAATAACACAGTCAATATTCAATACATGGTCTTTATCAAATAATACATGTTGACATAACTACTACTGAATTATTTAAATCTCTTTTTTTTCTCGCCCTATGATTTATCAATATATTTCTCATTCGCGTATACACCAGGGGAATTATTAACTCATGGCAACTTGTAATTTAATTTAGATTCACAGTACAATTCTGTTGCACTCTATACTCTT
Organism: Lissotriton helveticus; assembly: GCF_964261635.1. NCBI lineage: Eukaryota > Metazoa > Chordata > Amphibia > Caudata > Salamandridae > Lissotriton > Lissotriton helveticus. Next base: position 1,282,274,409 of record NC_136063.1, read on the forward strand.
CAGATGAGCGCATCATTTTTCATGTAATACAAACAGAAATGAATAACGTTCCCTTAGTGAATCATGTCAGAACCCTAACATGGGTAGTATCTAAAATAGACATTTGTCTTTGTTGCATTGTTTTTACTAATCATGCTGCTATTCAGGGACTTCAATTATGTAAATTATTGTGAGCTTATCACGAGTTAAGGTAATTTTACATCACTTCCTGAGAAGATTTAGGGTCATATGTCATGTGTCACTTCTTGTGATGTCATTAAGGCCAAAGGGGTGCGTGCTGTCACTTCTGCCAGCCCTGGTATTTTGTTGGCTCGATGTCCATGATATCAGCAATATGCTCCTATCCAAGATGGCGCTCATTTTTCTGTAGTTCGAAAACTATACACACAGTAAACAGACACATTCATCGTGTGAAGAGTGATACATTTTATCTCAAGAATGTGCAGCGTTAATGAGTTAGTAATTAAATACCTATAGTGAACAGTAACATATCCATCGATCATTCTTCCTGTATGTTTACTTGTAGGCTACATGACAAATCGGCACCTTTACATCATGGCTTACATCTTTGCGCATTTCCTGTAGTGCCCTTGCTCCATCCAATGACAGTGCTTAATATTTATGCTTTTGTGATAAAGAGTTAATAACAGTTACACCAACAATACAGGGATGAATTTAGTTAGAAACCATGAACACATTTTAAAACATCGAACGCTAGGGTCTACAATCTGTCTCCTGAAACACATTGTTGTCGACACCAAGGACATAGAGGTATGTTGATTTCCTCCGTATTCGTATCCCAACAGACTAGGGGGCATATTAGCAAGGCGGCGATATGAACTTATCGCCGCTTTTGCAGTCGTTTTCGGCCGTAAAGCGGCTATAACTTCATCGCCTTATCAGCAAAGACGCGTGTTTTGCTGATTTTGCGCCCTTTTCAACAACGCCCAGCTTTGCATCTCTAGATGCAAAGGGGGCGTTCAGTGCCAAAATAACTGGAGAAATGACGCTAACCGACATTTCTCCAATTATCAAGCTGCACGCTAACAAGCAGAGCGTTAAGAAAAGTAGCGCCAACCACAGTTAAAGCTACTTTCCTAACACCTGCTTGTGAACTGACTTAGCTATGCAATCCAATGGGAGGGGGATTGCATGGCTAAGATCAACCTGCCCTATCAGCAAGGTTTTGCTGGTAGCAGTGTGATTATCGCTGGATTTCCAAAATTTTGAAGAAAAATCGTGCATTTTCAAGCAAATTTGAGAAAGCAGGAAGGTTAATAAAGCAATTGTGAAAGTGCAGTTATTACATTAATAGATGGCATGCGCTTGAGAAATGGCTTGGTGCACTGCTGTGAATTCCTGAATAAGATCTGAGAAAGTTTTTTTATAGGGTGATAAAATTGGGTGCTCCACCAGGTTGCGTACCCGTCCAAGTACGCTTAGGTAAATGAATACTTGATTAGTGCACAAACCTTGTTAGTGCGTCCCGGTGATTAGGCACACCTTTGGGTTCGTCACAAAAGGACAGATTCCATTGTTGCTATTAGTGATTATTTATTATTGTTGTAAATTTAATTTGTTCATTTCTGTTATATTTCCATGAGGCGGATATTCATTTCATATCCTTGTTAAAGTTGATTCAGTTCACATTTGCAAAGATAAAACGACAACGCTCCGATGCATTTCGGGCATAGCCCTTTCTCAAGGAGCTCTGTTGGTAAAAATAACATCATTTGAAATACGCAATAATTTGAGATATTCATTACACAAGATCCAAAAAGAACTGAAGATAACGAAAACATACAAATTAATTGAATGCATTCATGACTGGCGTTTCTTTAAAAAAAACTTAAGGTAACATGTGTACATATAAATCAATTCAATACATTTCTAGGTGCGTTCGTGTTTGACATGTGGTGTGCAAAGATGTGTCTTTACATAACACGGTGTTACAAATGACTTCAAAAAACAGGATCAAAGAGACATACCGAATGTTCTCTGTTTGCGGCAGAGTTCACGATTGTCGCTGATTTGTGCTGTTAAAAAGAAACAGCGCGAATTATGGTGAGTTATTTGGACCATAGCGTGTCCACAAGGTGTCACGGGAAAAAAAACCTTACGGTTAACTTACTTTGATATAAGGCACGATTGGTTTCAATAATCTTCGTGTGTCTGTGGGCTCGAATGAGCGCCGAAATAGATAGGGTGTAAATGTTTTCCCGCGGTGATCGGGAATTTGAAAACCGGCATAACCCGGAAGTCGGGAGTTAGAAAACGGACTAAGGTTGTTGAAGAACATGGGGGCCATCTTAACGTGGATAAGATGGGAATATATAACCATGGGAATGTGACAATCATCTTGCCTAAGAGTGGGAATCGAAAAAAATCGAACAAAATCGTAAAGTCCGGGGTGCAGGTGTGATGTGTGGGGCGGATTGAGATGTGTATATGGACAAGATGTGAAACATAAATGGACAAATAAACGAAACTATGTTGTGATTCAGTGAAAAAACAGACCCCACAATTGGCAATGCGTTACAGTATCATACCAATTTCTATAGGTAGCAACTCAGTTCAATGCGGTCATTGAGACCGAATGGTTTCAGTGATTGTAACCGATAAATCCAGGCTGTCTCTCGTTGTAATAGAGTCTTATTATTGTCTCTGCCTTCACTTTTTGTCACCAACTCTAATACCATAAATTTCAACTGAGCAATGTTGTGTCTCTGGTCATGAAAATGCATGGCTATGCTGGATCGTTCGTTTTTGGTTCGTATGTTAGATTTGTGCTCATTAAGTCTTATTTTTACTTTTCTTTCGGTTTTCCCAATGTAGATCTTACCACATGGGCACTTCAATAAGTAAATGAGGTTCATAGAGTCGCACGTGGCATTCACATTCACCTTGATGTTATTTCCCCTCATGGGGTGGCATATGCTGTTTCCTCTTATGATGTTATTACAACTGTTGCAGTTGTAACAGGGTAATGTACCATTGTATGTCATCAATTTCATGGATTCTCTTGACAAGATCTCTTTCAGATTGGCTGCTCTGGTGTAAGCCATGATAGGGGCATCTTTGAATAGGTCTTTAAAATCTGGCTCTGTGGCCAATATGCGCCAATGGTTCAATATGATTTTTTTATATTGATTACTTTGGGTGGAGTGTCGTGAAACCAAAACCATTCGGTTGTCCTCTTTCTTAGTAGCTCTGGTCAGAGCTTTAGTCCTTGAGGTGGCTTTTGCTCTCTCAGTTGCCTCATTTATAGCGTCTTGGGGGTACCCCCTGTTTAGGAATCTGATGCCTGTCTCTTTCATGCGGGTATGGCAAGTTGTGGGATCCGAAGTTATCCGCTTAATTCGCAGAATTTGACTGTATGGAAGATGCTTTTTTAAAGAATTCTGGTGAAAGCTCGTGTAGTGGAGAGTATTGTTGCGGTCTGTATCCTTTCTGAACAAATCCGTTATTATTCTTCCTTCTATGAGTTCAATTGAAACATCCAAGAAACTTATGATGTGGTCGCTTATATGCCAGGTTAATTGAATCCTGTTGTCTTTGGTGTTTAGTTCAGTGAGTGCGGCTTCCAATTCAGCCCTCGAGTTTTTCCAAATAAAGAAAAGATCGTCTATGTAACGAACGAACATTTTTAGATTGTCTGTCCAGTTGTTGTTGCCATAAATGAATGTGTTCTCGAACTCGTCCATGTATATGTTTGCGTAGGTTGGCGCGGCGCAATTGCCCATGGACATACCGGATAATTGTAGGTACTACTGTTGATCATGGGTAAAATAACTGTGATAAAGCGTGTAGATCATCAGTTCCATGAGAAAAGGTTGTAGAGAAATGGGAATGTCGCTATTTAGGATGGCTTTTTCCACGGCTTCGATCCCGCCGCCGTGTGGGATTGATGTATATAAACTGCTGACATCGGCAGTACATAGAATGAGGTCCTCTTCTTCTTCGATTCGTATTTCGGATAATTTTGCCAGGAATTCAGTGGTATCTTTAATGTAGCTTTTCTGTTTCTTTACCAATGGTTGTAAATGTCGGTCCAAGAATTTGCCCACCGGTTCGTGGATGGAACCTCTGGTGGAAATTATCGGACGAAATGGTGGGTCCACCATATTTTTGCGGATCTTTGGGAGCATTGTGATAGTTGGACTTCGGGGATGTTCTGCCATCAGGTATTTTCTGGTCCTATCATCGCTGATTTCATCATTTGTTGCTTTCAGGATGAGTTCCCTTAGTTCATTCTTGTATTCTGTAGTGGGGTTGCTTTCAAGTGGCATGTATGTATTCCGGTCAGAAATATGCTCCAGTATTTTTTCTGTGTACATGCTGGTGTTCACGATAACTATTGCGCCACCTTTTCCTGCCTTGAGGCACTTGATTGAGTTGTTGTTGGCAATCCTTCTAAGGGTGTCCTTATCTTTTTGAGTGATATTGGGTTTTATCGTTTTTTGAAAGTTGATTTTTGCAATGTCTTGTCTGACAAGGGTTTCGAAGGTATCAATGCTCTTATGACTACATGTTGGCATGTAGGTACTTTTTGGGCGTAGGCCAAGCAATTGGTCAGGTTTCACCTCTGTGGCTGGTGTTAGTACGTTGATGAAGAAATGTCTCAGCCTCAATTTCCTGGTCAATTTAAATGTGCTTATCTCTAGCTCGAGAAGGTTGCTTGAATGAGTCGGAATGAAAGATGTTCCTTTTTGTAGAAGTTTTACTTTATGTGGTGTAAGTGTCACATCTGAAATATTAATAACTAGCGATTCTTCTTCTTGCTGGCTTCCTTTGAGCTTCTTGTTTCGTTCTGATTTATAGCCTTTTCTCTTGCTCCTCCGGGGTCTTCTGTTTCCTCTGGGCCTTCCTCTAAAAAAAGCTCAGAGGTGGAAGTGCCATCTATGGTTGGATGTGTGCTGTGTCCAGGTTCCTGAGTGTCTCTTGATGTGGTTGAGCTGAAAGTGGTACGTTTCGGTGGGCGATTGGAAGTCTCACTGCCTGAGGATGAGGTGTCCGTCTGTTGGCTGTATGGTTTGTTGCGGCGTCGTTGGGCATATATGTCTGCCCAGGTGTAGACCTCACCTAATTTATAATCCAATGTGTCCCGTCGGAACTTACGGATTTTCCTTTCATTGATTTCTTCGGTGTGTTTTTCGAGTTGTAATTCAATATCTTCCAGGGTTTTTGTTAACTCATCGGGTGAGATTGCTAGTTCCAACTCTTTTTCAATTTCAGTTATTTCTTTGGATAGATCGGTGAGAATGCCGGAAAGCTCTTCCACGATTAGTAAAATTAAGTCTAGACTACATTTATTGAGGATGGCATTCCATCTTTCCTGAAAGTCCTTTGAATTTTTGCACAAAGAAGGCTTCATTGAAATCCTGAGTCCACGTGGTCTGCGCAATGCGCTGTGGTATTTAATGAGGGTGTTGGCATGAAGTTTCTGGTTGATTTTTCTTTTTGATAGGTATAATAGCTGTTTGACACATTGCTCTTTTGTGCGGTTTGAAGTGGCTTGTGTAAGTTCCTCATTGATTAGAGCGTAAATTTGCGCGGTTTCATCTTCTCCAAAGGCCAGAGTGCTGGCTCTATGTTCTGTGGTCTTTGAGATCTCATCATATTGCATCGTGAATTTGTAATAGCGTGCCACCGGCCTGGAGGGCGATCGGGTAATGTATGCGCTTGAGAAATGGCTTGGTGCACTGCTGTAAATTCCTGAATAAGATCTGAGAAAGTTTTTTTATAGGGTGATAAAATTGGGTGCTCCACCAGGTTGCGTACCCGTCCAAGTACGCTTAGGTAAATGAATACTTGATTAGCGCACAAACGTTGTTAGTGCGTCCCTGTGATTAGGCACACCTTTGTTGCTATTAGTGATTATTTATTATTGTTGTAAATTTAATTTGTTCATTTCTGTTATATTTCCATGAGGCGGATATTCATTTCATATCCTTGTTAAAGTTGATTCAGTTCACATTTGCAAAGATAAAACGACAACGCTCCGATGCATTTCGGGCATAGCCCTTTCTCAAGGAGCTCTGTTGGTAAAAATAACATCATTTGAAATACACAATATTTTGAGATATTCATTACACAAGATCCAAAAAGAACTGAAGATAACGAAAACATACAAATTAATTGAATGCATTCATGACTGACGCTTCTTTTTAAAAAACTTAAGGCAACATGTGTACATATAAATCAATTCAATACATTTCTAGGTGCGTTCGTGTTTGACATGTGGTTTGCAAAGATGTGTCTTTACATAACACGGTGTTACAAATGACTTCAAAAAAACAGGATCAAAGAGATAAACCGAATGTTCTCTGTTTGCGGCAGAGTTCACGATTGTCGCTGATTTGTGCTGTTAAAAAGAAACAGCGCGAATTATGGTGAGTTATTTGGACCATAGCGTGTCCACAAGGTGTCACGGGAAAAAAAACAGTGGCATTTATTGTACTGGATAGATTCCAAAACTAGGAAGACATACAAGTAGATTAGATAAAAGAACAACTTTTCTTCCTCTGCTAAGCAATGTTAATAGTGCTGTGAATTTTTCTGTTTTTAACTTATTTGTTTTTTTTCTAAGTAATAAGAGATTTACACAACATTTTGATTTTTCACAGCCTATTGGGCAGAAAATCTGGATTTGTTTAAGACATGGAGACTAACATTATGGAAATCTCCTTTAGCTCAAGGCAGTAACAATTGAAGAATATGGAACTTCAAGAACATTCTAACAAGGTGTAAGGTCACCCCACACACAGCCCTCTTCCTTCTTTGTTGATGTTGTTCACATGATACATATTATTTGAGTTTCTTATTGTAGTTTCTATATTCTAGTGCACTTGTGCACCTTTTTACACCTCGCCCCTCCCCTGTCAAAAAGTACTCCCTGATTATGCTTATTTAATTGATTAATTCCTTTCTTTTCTCCCTGTTCTGTTATTTCTTTCCCTGGGGAAGTGGGCTCTTTCTACTAATTACTGTGCCCAGAAGGGTATTTTTTCAGCTGGGATGGGGGCTTCTTTTACCCGTGTCAGTGCGTCTCCGCACTGGCAGAACTTTTTTTGGCTTTTTCAGGCTGAAAAAAAGCCTTATCCACGTTGCTGTTTCCATAGCAGCGGAGGTGTTTCTCACGAACAGCCGATATGCGAGCCCGCTTACCTGCACAGGCTTACTGCTGTGGGGCAACCAACAAGGCCCTGTCCACTGCTGCCACCCGTCTCTCAGCAGCTGCCAGCACTTCTTGGATCACATTCTTTGGTGGTGTGGTGTGCTGCAACCGCACCACCCAGCTTTCTTAATATAAAAAAAGAAAGATCCTTGGCATGCATGCCGCCATTTTAGACAATTGGGCATACCTTGTTGATGTTGATATTGCAGGCAATTTTAACCTGTTGGTTGCCATATAGCTTGAATTCGGGCAGTTGCAGTTTGTTAGCTGCACTGCACAGCTGATTTCAGAGCTCCCAAAGTTTGAACCCTTTTTCCAGGAGGTCAAGCTCATTGCTTGTTTCAACTTCGCTTTCTATACTTACCTGTTTGTGTTTTCTTCATACAGACACGACTGTGGAATCTTTCGGAAACAGTATGGAGGACAAATTGGAGGGTTTCATGAACAGGGCCCTAGAGAACGTAATGGGGTCCCTGGATGAGACCTTTAACAAAAAATTGGATGTCTTATCCAAGATGTGATGGCCTGTTGCAGGCACAGGGCAGCCTGAAGGTACATATGGGGTAGTTAAGGCCCTGAGGACAAGGGCCGCAGGAGGAAGCCTGTCTAAGGTGGCAAAAAAGTCTAAACCCACCAGGGGTGCTCTTCCACGCATTGTAGGTGGTGACAAGAGCAGTGCCTTGGGCACTACAGATGGGCAAAGAACAAGTCCAGAAATTCTCATCTCCATCAACAATGATGAGGACCTTGAGCTCAGGATCGACGTCTCATGCTCCTCTGAATTTGATACTGATAATGAGGAGGTGAAGATCAGGAGAATGGGAATGTCTGATGAGGCATGTAAGGCATCAGGCTTTAAAATGGGCATCGCTGACCCTTTTGGGAAAGATATGTTTGATCACCTCCTTATCAAACATCCCCTGTGTCCCGAGTGGGTGCCTTCTCAGCACATTGCGGAGTACCTCTCATTCTGGCTTAGAAAAGAGATCCTAAAGGAGGTCAGTCTTGCTTGAGGTCAGAATACCCATGTACCACCCTCCCTGACAAGGTCGTAATGGCCCCGGATCTAGATGCCAAAGTGGTGGCATTCATTGCTAAGTGCAGCAAGGACCCTAGGAAAGAGTTTGACAAGGACTTGAAGTCTTGCCAAAATGGTCTGCCAGACATCTCAGGCCTCCCAACCAAACTTTTTGAGATGACCAAGGTAGTCCATCTCTGCGACACTCTGATTGACCCCAAGGAGTTGCGCCAATGGGCCCAAAGGGCCATCTGTCTCCTAGGGAACTCAAATATTGGAATCTACAAAAAGAAGAGGAAGAGCATCCTCCTCAAAATCGACCCTAAACTGGTTGAGTTGGCCAGCATGGATGGGGGCCTTGCCTCCAGTCAAGCTTCGGCACCCACCAAATATTTTATCCCCAAAAGCAGAGATTTCATGGGGGATCCTTTAGAGGTGATAGAAAGCAGAGAGATTTCTCTGCAGGTACATATTTTGAAAGACCTTTCAGGTACCCCTATAAAGGTGGGAGGCAGACTGGCCCAATGTTGTGGGAATTGGAATTTAATTACTCCGGACCCTTGAGTTCTGGACATGGTTAGCGGGTACAAGATTGAGTTTGTAGACACCCTGACCAAGTGAAGATACCTCTGGAAATGGCGTTCTAGGAGGAGGACACAAGCCTAGAGTCACAGGAGATAGAGGTTTTGCTGGCCAAAGGGGCAATTTGAGAGGGAACAAGGCAGGTTTTGTAAGCAATATCTTTCTAATAGAGAAGAAGGACAGCGGTTTGAGGCCGGTGATAGATTTGAAAGATCTAAACGAGCGGGTGATCTACCATTATTTAAAAAAGGAAGGGGTTCACCTTTTATAGGACGTGATGAGGAAAGGAGACTAGCTGACAAGGCTGGATTTCAAGGATGCATACTTGACTTTTTCCAATTCGGCCTCCGCATCAGTAATTTCTTAAATTTACATAGAATGGCAAGCTTTGGCAGTTTTGCAGTCTCCCATTCAGACTCTCTTTGGCCTTTTGGTGCTTCGCCCAATAGCGGCATGGCTTAGGGCAAGGAAAGTGAGTCTGATAATTAAGCCTGGTGGACTCCACGGAGCAGTAAAATTACTCTACTGCACTACGTGGAGTTCCACAAGCTGCGAAACATTGCTCAGCCACCCCTAGTCATGATTAATGAGGACCAGTCTCCTCTTCTTAATCACGGCCGTGCAGACTGCCTCACACTCGTGCTGATAGAGGGCTGAAGGGGCTCACTCACCTTCCACCTCTCCTGAAGGGAAATCTTTCTTTATCACCCTATAATATTTCTCCTAAAGTGGCTGCTGCATCAGCGCGCCTGGCTCGCCTTCCCATGAGTGTCGATCAATTCCCTTGCCTGGGACGGAGTCCATCCACCAACACCATTACTTCACTACATGCTGCACACAGTGCACAGGAGAAGAGCAAACAATGTGCAGGTTCGATCTGACACCCCTGCTCAGCCTCACCATCCCCAGCAGCACCCCTTACTCCCAGGCTCCACTCCACCATTCCTCACCTTTCCCAGCAGTCACCCCTTGCAGTAACTCTTGCCCCTTAGGCATCTCAGATAATCCCATGGGGCTTGGGCTCTCTGTGCTGAAGGGTCTCTAGGGGCTCAGGCAGATGCACTAGTCGGCATAGCACTGAGTGCAGCAACAGGGAGCACGCAGACTCCCGGTAATGCGGTGGCGGTAAAGGTCAGGTCACCGTGGGGACGCAGGGCAAAGACATGACGACTGACGCACAACAACAGAAAGTAAAACTGAAACCGCCCATGCTCCAGACAATGCATTAGATGTAGTCATGTGAGGAGGAAGTTGGCAAAGCCGAGGGAGCTGCTTTGTAAACCGTTCCTTTTCCTTTCCTTTGAGCTCTTATTTCACTGCTGCCCAGGGATGAGGGACTGCAAAAGTGAGCATGCTGGTGTAACTCGGTTTCGGCCCAACCCCACTTTCCAAGCAGAGTGTCGGAGTGGGAAAACTCTGTAAACTCCACCAGTGGAGCGGAGTATTCCACCCACACGTGCTGATAATATACTTGGACAATATTCTGTTAATGGCTCAAACCCAAGACATGGTCTCCCATCATACTGATCTCATCATACGCTTACTAGAACACCTGGGATTTGTCAGAAACAGGAAATAATATTATCTGGTGCCGAGCCCGGAAATGCTCTTTCTAGGCTTTGTTGTGAACACAGTACAGGCAGAATTGAAGTTACCCAAGGAGAAGGTAAGGAAGCTTTGCAAGGAGTTGAGGAATATGCTTGGGAAAAAGGATTTCCCCATAACGTTTTTGGTGAGGCTCCTGGGTCTCCTGTCCTCAACAATCCAGGCAATTTTACAGGGTCCCTTGTATTACATGACCCTTCAAAACCTCTAGGCAAGGACGTTAAGAGCAACTCAATCTTATTCCAAAATGTTGCCTTTGGACAAGGAGTCAAAGAAGGAGCTGATGTGGTGGCTCAGGAATGCAGAAGCATGGATGGAATGGCACAGAAATATTTGTGGAAGAGCCGGAGGTAGTAATAAAATCGGCAGTAACTTTAGAACGATGGGATGCGAGGTGTGGCAACTCATCCACAGGGGGACACTGGAAAGATCAAGAGAAGGGGTTGCACATAAACTGCTTAGAATTGGTGGCAGGTTCCTGTGCAATTCACTGCTTTACCCAGGGCTTGAGGAAGTGCTGTGTAATGCTGCGTATAGACAATGTGTTGGCAGTGAGGTATGTCAACAAGATGGGGGAGTCCATTCTTCGACTGGCAGATTAAAGCTAACATTTTTGGGGGTACTGCTCGTGCAAAGGTGTTTTGATTGTGGCGGAACATATTCCTGGGTTAAGCAATGTTGTGGTAGATTGGTTTTTCAGGAATTCAAAAGATTCCATCAATTGGACGTTAGAAAGGGACATATTCCTGAATATTCAAGCGAGATGGGGCCCTTTGAACCTGACCTCTTTGCAGACAGACTGATCACACAGCTAGCAACATCTTCAGCTGGAGGCCGCACCCTTGGGTTTGGGGTCTAGGTGCCTTCCTTCAGAATTGGAGGGGTCTAGCACCTATTGTACGCTGGTGCGGACAGACCACAGAGGTCTCAGGCCTCGTTCATAATCATGTTAGAAATGACAGTAGATTTCCCTATCCTTATACTGCCATTCAGGGAAATAATTCTAGGCCAGGAAGGAGAGTCACACCCTCTCGTAGGGCAAGGGCTACTGATACTGATGGCCTGGAAGATTTCAGGAGCAACTGGTGAATCCTAGGCCTTTCAACAATGCTTTCTAGCTCATATCTGAGTCATGGGCATCTGGAACAAGGAAAGCATGTCAATTGGCTTAGGAGAAACTGCTTTATTGGCATCTTCAACGGAATTACAATCCTGTCTCAACTGATCTAGCTCATGTGGTTAATTATCTATCAGAATTATTAACCTCAGGTTTGTTTTATAGAACACTTAGGGCAAGATTATGACCTTACAACAGAGCGATGGTGCAGCGGTGCAAACCGCTGTGCCACCACGCGGCCGAAGGACACTGACGCCCGCCCACCACATTACTACTATACAGTGGTCTGGCGGGTGGGTAGTGTGGTGGTTCCCCTTGTGGTGCTCTTTATAAGGCAGTGGATCCTTAAACAATGGCACCACAATGGGAACGCCTCACAAGGTTCCTGCACAGCATGGACTTGAAAGTCCATACTGTGCAGGAACCTATGTGAATGCACACAGGGGGGCACATGTTATGTACCTCTCTGTGCATACACATATGTCTGAGGCACAGGGGGGCCTGTAGGGGTCCTTTTATTTCCTCCCTGGGGTGGAACCCCCATGAAAAGCCTGGCAGAGAGGAAACTCAAAATATGCTTGGCAGGATTGTGGCAGTCCAGCCAAGCATATTGCAGCCTCTGCCCACCGCTTCTACACAAGGGAACGGTGGTTCCCTGATGGAGCCTGCGGTCCTAGTGCAGTCCAACTGCCCGAGTCATAATTGGGCTATCGGATCGCCAGTGCGGCAGTGGCTGGTTCTGCCACCGCCATCCCACCACGAGTCAGACAGTCCTTGGACCAACAAACTCATAATCTGGCTCTTAATGTTTACACATATATCTGGTATTTGTAAAGCGCAAACTATTTACCCCTAAGGGTCTCAAGGTGCTGGGGGCCATCGGGGAAATTAAGTGAGCTATTGCCCAGAGTCACTGAGTGCTGAGCTGAGCTATCACCTGTGCTGGGGATCGAACCGTGAGCCCCGTGCTCCAGAGTCAGTCGCTCTGGTCGTTGCACCACACTTCATATTAGTGGGTCATTGTTTGTTTGATGGTGATTCTGTAGGCCAGAGCTTACTGACTAAGAAAATAATGCAAAGTATGCCGCTACTGAAAGCACCTTCTGCAAAATACACTGCTTTATGGGATGTTAGAAATGTCCTACGGGTCCTCATCAGTTGGGTTGTGGACTCTGGTCTGTCTCTGGAGAGTATCTCATTTAAGCTTATATTTTTACTCTGCCTGGTTTCTTTTAGACGGACTTCGGATTTGAAGGTCTTGGATGTCACTAGCAGGGCCTATCAACCTGAAGGGGTTTGCTTTTATTTTAACAGGAGAACAAAGCCTATGTCATCTTCTGTTTTCTATCCTTTCTTTACACAGAATGAAAGACTTTGCATAGCGAAATCCTTGAAGGAGTATGAGAGGGGAACGGAAGGTTTGGTAAGGAGTGCAGCACAACTGTTAATTTCTCTTAGATGACCTCATAGAGCTATTTCTTCCCGCACTTTAGCGAGATAGGTGAGCGAGTTTATGAGTGAGGTCGGTGTGGGGCTTCCAAAGCTTTTATCTTGGGAGGAGGTGTGGGGGAGGTCTGCAGGATATCCTTAGAGCTGCAGATTGGTCCAATGAAAATATATTTTAAAATTGTCCTTTTAGACCAATTGCAATTGCAATTGATAATGTGTTAAATGCACTTCAAACTTGCATACTGTTAGCCACAATGTCATGCCATAAAATTTCGATTTATCACAGCCTGCTGGACAGAATATCTTGGTTTTATTAAAGACTCATGGGCTAAGATTATCCCTCCACATAGATACCCTCCCTAGTAGAGTTCAAGTTTATTATCTCAGATTGTTCGTTTTTCTCTTAGAATAAGAAGTTGCCTCTGTTTGAGATTTCCACTGCTAGAGTTTTATCAACTGAAGTTTAAGTTCTTTGGAGTTAATTTGTTTGTATGGACGAATGAAGAAGGCTGTGTGTGGGGGGAATTTATACCTTGTTAAACTGGTCTTGACGTTCTATATTAATTCAATTGCCGCAACTGTGAGCTTGTAATAAAGGAGATTTGCAAAACCTTAGCCTCTGTGTCTTTAATAAAATCCAGATTTTCTGCTCACCAGTCTGTGAAAAATCTTCGTTTTCTGTAAATTGCTTATTACTTTAAAAACCCCCAAATAAGTTAAAAACGGAAGCATTCACAGCACTAATTATATTGCTTAGCAGTTGAAGAAAAGGTGTTCTTTTATCTAACCTACCTGCATGTCTGCCTAGTTTTGGAATCTTTCCAGAACAATAAAGGCCATTATGTGCTATTTTTATGAAGAATTTCAAAAGCCTAAAAGCTATCATACAAAAAACGTATTGAAGATTAAGACTTCTAACAAATAATTATATGGTATGTTTGTGAAAAATACTTCTGCTATTTGCACTCAAAAATTCTAAGTTGATCTTTTAAAAAATAGTTATGACTGGATAGTTTATTCAGCTTTTGGTTGTGATATTGTTTAACCTTTTACAAATATGCATAGAAATATCTCGAATACTAGAGCACTGAAGTGTTGACCAGTTCGGTACAGAGAAGATTCATTTACCTAAATTTGGTAGAGCGAAAGCATTAACAAAAGGGTGCTGAAGACGTCTGTTTAGTGTCTGCTTTTTTAGGGCTATCATCTTCAGCATACTAGAAAATTCGATGTCAGGTGTGCAAAAAGGACCACTGCTGAGCATATTCGGCAAGCTTGGGAAGAGAGCCAAGAAAATAGCCAGAATATTAAAATGCCCCTCAGTTTGACCAAATCTCTTCTGAGTAAGCAAAGCGAGTGAGTTTGCAGGCCCTAAAGTGTTTCAGAAATAAGGACGAATGGCTGGTAGAGCAATGTCACTTCATTTGAAAATGCAAGATGGAAGTGTCAAGAGATCGCTAAGGACAAACAAATACATGGAATGTTAAGACCTATTGATCATATTGTTAGGCTCTTTTAGATAGCTCTGCTATGGCTTTTAATCAGGCTTCAAGCCCATGCCCTCCTAAACTCTATAAAGTACATTTACTCAGATAGCTCCAAGTCTTTGAGAAACAAGGGGCCTCATTTATGAGGCTGTGCGTCACTTTTAGGCCGCCGGTGCATCACTTTTTGTGACGCACCAGTGTTGTAATAAATGCGGCTTGTTGCGCCATATTTACAAAGTAACACATCTAGGTAGATGCGTCACTTTGTAGACACCTGCGCCACATTATACCTACGCCAGGTATATTGTATGCAAGGGGGCGTTTTGACGCAAGAAAGGGTCATGGAAGTGACGCAGTGAAATCTATAAGATTTCACTGCGCCATTTCTTGGCCGCTAATGCGTCAAAATCTTACGCCTGCTTCATGGCAGGCGTAAGAAAGACTGACGCAGGAACTAACAACATGGGACTTGCCCATGTGAAAGTACACATTGCTGGAGTTCCGTCACTTTTATGACACACTCCAGCAATGCGTCACTTTTGCGCCTACAGATACGTCAGGAATACTGACGTATCTGTAACTCCTTGTGACTTGATGCGTCATATTATAAATATGACACATCAATCATGATGTAAGGAGTGCGCACTGAGAAGTGGCGCATCGCTGCTTTCATGCAGCGATGCGTCATTTCTCATAAATGAGGCCCAAGGTTATTACCACACTTTGAATTTCAAAAGTTCCAAATACTGACTGTTAATGTGCCACCCACTGAAAGTCAAAAGGCTGCATACAAAATTAGAGCCACAGACTGCCACCGAGCGATATCCATCAAATGCACAACTGTGCAGCAAAAGGATGTGCCACCAAGAAATGCTTCACTATAGTTCTACAGAGCTCTGCTGTTCTGTGCAAAGCATAACCACTCCCTTAAAGTCTCCTGATGAATGGAAGATTTTGGATGGTAAGCTGACCAAAGGCTCCAGGACACTGGAGTTGACCTGGATTGGATTGGATTGGGTTTTTATAAAGCGCGATAGCTACCCACAGGCGTCCTAGCGCTGATGATTAACAGGTGTGTATGAAGAAGGAGACTGTGTTTATCTGCTGAACAGAAGAGTTTTCAATTTTTTCCGGAAAGGGAGAAGATTAGGCTCTGAGAGGAGGGAGAGGGGAAGGGAGTTCCATAGTATAGCCAAATTCACAGAGAAGGTTCGGCCTCCGCACCTCGCTCTTTGAATCCTGGGGTTACTTGCTCGGAAGCCGTGCGCCGACCTAAGCTGTCTGATAGGATTGTATGGGTTGATCAGGGTGTGATTAAGAATTGCTCCTTTCCTCCAGAAAGTACGGTGGGCAATGCACATGCTTTTGAACTCGATTCTTTCCCTAATAGGTAGCCAGTGGAGATCTTTCAGTTCAGATTTCACAAGTTGGCGACGAGGGATGCGCAGGAGGGTGCGGGCGGCGCAGTTTTGAATTACCTGGAGTTTTTTAAGAGTTGATTGAGGTGCTCCCAGGTAGAGGGCGTTCCCAAAATCCAGCCGGGAGAGAATTAGGCCCTGGATCATAATCTGTCTTGCCTTGAAAGGGAGGAGCAGAAGGATCTTACAGATGAGCCTGAGGATACCCAGGCCGGTGGCAGATAGTTTTACTGCCTGGTAGTTGAATGTAAGTGTCTTATCCATCCAGATTCCCAGGCTTTTAATGGTGTCTTTGGGTTCAGGGGCAGAGCCCAATGAGGATGGCCATATGGAGTCGATGGATTTTAGCGGGGTGTTACCTAATATCATAAGCTCCGTCTTGTCTCCATTTAGCTTTAAATATGACTGGGTCATCCAGGCGCAGACGGCTTCCATGCAGCCCCTTAGATCACTCGGCTGGGTTGAAGGGTGATTCAGCGTCACCACCAGCTGGGTGTCGTCAGCATATGATATGATTTGAACACCAAAAGGGCGGATGATCTCGGCAAGGGGGCGCATGTATATGTTAAACAGTGTGGGGCTCAGGGAGGAGCTCTGTGGAACCCCACAACTGAGTGGTTTGCTGGGCGACGTGACGTTACCCTCACAGACTCGGAAGGAGCGATCTCACAGGAAGGATTGAATGCAGGCCTTTGCTCTGGAGGTAATTCATTGACCTGAAATCCTGTGTATGAGGATGTCATGGTTTACAGTGTCGAAGGCGGCACTGAGGTCCAGTAAAATAATGGCCGCAGTGCCGCCTTGGTCCGCAATCATTCTAGCTCCTTCTGTCACAGCCAGAAGCGCGGTCTCTGTCCCGTGCATGGGACAAAACCCAGTCTGTGATACGTCCAGTAAGTTATTAGTTTCCAGGAATTCTGTAAGGGTATTGTTTACATGTTTCTCCGCGATTTTACTTATCCAGGGCAACAAAGAGATTGGGCGATAGTTCCCTGGATTCTTCTGGTCTAGATTGGCTTTTTTCAGAAGGGCTCTCACCGTTGCCTGTTTCCAGCTTGGTGGTACAGTGCCTGAGGATAGGGAGGTGTTAATCAGGTCTGAGATGGTGGGCAGAATGGAGGGGATAACTGTCCGCAGGGACTGAGCTGGGGCTGGGTCGCTGGGAGATCCAGACTTCACCTGGAGCATGATGGTTTCGAGGGTGGCAGGTTCCAATATTGGGAAAGTCTCCAAGGAGACCGTAGGGGATGAGCCTATCTCCGTAATGCCTGCTTGGGTGGTAGGGACATGGGAGAAAGATGAGTAGATTGTGGCTATTTTGCTATGGAAGTACTCTGCCTGCTCATTGCAGCGGGTCTGAGCACTGTGGGGATCTGGTGGTTTGTCTGGTAGTTTTAGGAGAGTTTTCGCAATTCACAACCTGGATGCTCAAATGTTGCCAGAATCTACACATTAGCTTGATGAGCCTTCAAATAAACTAAGAGGTTGCTGTTAGTTTCCACAATTTTAAAAAAGTGAGCAGCAATCGCAGGGATTAGTAGTGAAACTGTGAAACAAAATCCCTTGATGGGACACAACAGCGAATGGACTGGGGCTAAAAAAGCTCAGGAGCGCAATTTTGTGTCCTTTCCTGATAGCATGCTGTCAACAATCCCATACAATTAGGCTTCAGTCTTGAAAACCCTATCTGATTAGTTTCTAGAAACATGGTTGATCATTAAAAATAACAATCCAGGATTTGTAAAACAAGGCAATCCAACTGTGAGGGTTCCCAGGCACTGGAAGATTAAGTAATTTGCCCAGTATCACAGGATGTTGAGCCAACGCAAAACTCAAACTTTGGGGCATATTTACAAGTAAGTGGCGGAGCATGGGTTAGATCTAAAATTGCAAACGGCGCGCTCTGTCACTTTAGAAATGCATGGATGTGCAGTATTTACAAAAATACGGCATTTCCCCGCATTTCTCCCTGCTCTGGCGCTAATTCAGCTGCTTAGTGCCAATGCAGGCACCCCTGCAGCATAGTGCAAGGGTTCCTGCGTTGAGGGAATGATTGTTTATGTGCAGGAAGGTGTCCCTTCCTGCACTAAACAATGCAAAATGGCAATTTGCAACCCCTATGTGTGCTGCATTGTGCAGCACACATAGAAGTTGCAAATCGTCATTTTTTAATGATTGTTTATGTGCAGGAAGGGACACCTTTCGGGCACATAAACAATCATTCATGGCAATTTGCTGTTTCTATGTGTGCTGCACAATGCAGCTCACATAGAAACAGCAAAAAAGAGGAGAAATAAAGCATTTCTCCTCGTTTCACCATGTTAAGACCAGGTTTTCCCTGGTTTGATTTTGTCGCTGCCTCCAATGCCAAGCTCTTTCACGCTAAGTCTAGTGTGAAAGGGGGCCTTACTTACAAGGTGACATTAAACCATGTTAAGTGGCCTAATGCCACCTTGTAAATAAGACAAAGCCCCTATCGACACACGATTACCACAAAATGTGACGTTCCTGGAGTGATAGGGGTTTTCAAATATGCCCCTTTGTTCACCCAGCTCCGGAGCTGGCAACTCAGGCCATTACGATACATCCTCTTTTTGCACTGTGGGAAGAAATTCTGAAATCGCAGAAAGATTGTTGTGCATTATGCGACTGTTCAAGAATCTTCCCACTGCCTGTTAAAAGGCCTCATTATTGATGGGGCATATAGGTTTCAAAAAGGATTACGTGACACTGGACAATTTCTTGGCTTTTTAAATTGTATTAGAAACATATATTTCCCACAGTCAGGTGGATACTGAATGTTTATGGGTCTATCCACAGACTTTGGCAAGGTGGACAGACTAAGGTTGTGTAAAACATCTATTCAACTGAAGAATTCTCACTACCTTATTGCTGATAGGACACATGGGTACAGATTGTGCCAAGCTAGCCCTGACAGAACATTTCTTTCTCTATAAAACCCACCTTTACCATCAAACGCAGGGTGCTTCCATGGGGAGTACTTTTGCTCCCAACTTGGCCTGCCTCTACAGGTCAGCCTTTGAGGAGAGGGCAATCTTCAATATATCGAACCCGTACACTTCCACCATTCTCTTATGGCGTTGGTACATTGATGACATACTTATTTTCTGGAAGGGTGAGAGAGCCACATGTGAGGAATTCTGTGGATGGGTCAATATCTTCAATTCTTTTCTCC
Source organism: Lissotriton helveticus (assembly GCF_964261635.1). Classification (NCBI taxonomy): domain Eukaryota; kingdom Metazoa; phylum Chordata; class Amphibia; order Caudata; family Salamandridae; genus Lissotriton; species Lissotriton helveticus. Next base: position 1,282,293,458 of record NC_136063.1, read on the forward strand.
GTTTCACTAAAACCATATCAGAAACAAGTCTACCTTTCCTTGATTTATGGATTCCCCCAATGATGGACAGTTGAAAAAAGCAGTATACACTAAGCCCACTGACTGCAATAGCCTCTTTATGTATAGCAGCCACCACCCCAGAGCTATGAGAGAAAACCTACCTGTTGGACAGTTTCTCAGACTACAACGCAACTGCAGTAACTTGCAAGAAGAGGAGACAGAGGCTAATAAACTCGCAACTAAACTGAAGCAACAAGCCTACCCCACAGGTCACATCAACAGACCATTAAAGTGAGCATGAAACAATAACAGAGAGGCACTGTTAGATGATAACACCAACAAACCTACAATAGATGATCCTCTCATTTGGGTAACCACTTTTACTGTAAACACAAACAGGATAAAACAGATTATCCTTAAACATTGGGGTATCCTCCAAACAGGCGAACTCACCATTTCAAAACCATGGTCTGCTTTCAAACAGAATAGCAACCTTAAAGATCTCTTAGTCCACACTCTAAAAGCATCCATTGCGACATCAAAACATTCCCTTTGGAACCTTCCCCCAGTCATGGGTCATTTCCCCTGTGTATTGTGTACAGTATGTCACCTGACAGAGCCCACAAAAGAGCTAACGTTTACTTTAGCGGCATTTACTAGCAACACCGTGACTGGTGCTCTTGATGGAACTTTAACGATGCCCCCTGGGCGGAAACCAAAATTGTCTGTACTTTCAGCGGTGCCCGAGCAACTTTGGCTGATGCCCGGTGGAGCTGTCAAATGCAGCTATAGAGTAGTTTGGCTCTGGTTACCCCCTCGGCCGGCACCTACCCTGCCGGACATCGGACATCGTTTTCCTTGCCTCCCGTTGTATTTTCCTATCTGCATTCCCTACCCCAGTTTACCATTCCCTCCTACCTCTTCACTCCGCATGAGACGTGTGTACGCACTAATAATTCTCACATTATTGTGTATTCTCATGTTTTTTTTCTCCTATGTCTATACTTGTCTACGTAATTATGGAACCTGTAACTCACTGATCCTCATGTAAAGCGCTCTGTTACCTCCGGGTCTAGCCAGCGCTATATAAAACTTTACATACAAATAAATAAAATACATTCTAGTGGATGACATAAATAGTCTAAGAAAATCGTATTGAAAATGGCTTAAGAGGCCATCCAATGTAAGGAAAAAAAGACAGTTCTCTTTGATTAGTCCTGCATCTCTGAGGAATAACCAACAATGGTCTTTCTAGAATGTTCCTTAGTTTGATGATTGCTGCTTGGGATTGGAGACCTAAGGTGACATTATTAAACGGATGACCCTTTTAAAGCAAGAGTATCCTTGTGTCTTTTCTCTTCTCTTATTTCTGGTTTAGCAATACTTCAACTAATACCCTCTCCATTCCACCAATGTTAGATTTTGTGAAGTTTAAATTATATGCCGATGAAATGATGATGAACTGGCTAACAAAGGAACCACATGTTCATTCACAAAGTATTTTTGTGTTTGCAACAGGTAAAGGCATTTTCCCTTTTTTCAGCAGTCTTGGTAAACAAGTTCCCAATGCACTGAATTTTAAAAGTGATACTTTCACCTTAGAAAACATTTGGACTCCTGGCTCCCAGTCAACACCAGAAGGACTGTCACCAGCAGGCTGGACTATGGGAAGAAACTCTACGTAGGAATCACTGCACTCCTCCTGAAGAGACTACAGACAATACAAAACTCATAGGTAAGACTCATCCTCGTCCTCCCAAGACAGACCCACGTCACACAGTAACTCAAGAAGCTACACTGGCACCTGTTCCAGAAGAGAAGCTAGTTCAAGATGTTGACCCACGCATACAAAGCTCTGCACAACGAAGGACCAGCATAAATCAACAAACACATGACGTTCCACCAACCCACCGACACCTACGATCCCCCTCTCTCTTCCTTGCAAACACCCCCTGGATCCGCCAAAGCAGCAGCAGAGGACACTCCTTCTCACACCTGGTGACCAAAGCTTGGAACCTAACGACCACCTCATAGCTCCAGGAATTCAAGCTGTTCGAATAAACAGATCACTATGAAGCAATGCTATCTAAATGTCTGATTGAATTATTGTAATGAACAAATGACAGTGGCCAGACTTGCAACCTCTTTAATTGCCTCATTCAAACCAGGAAACACGTCTTCCTTGCCTTTTCAATCTTAACAAATGAGCGTCAAGTTTTAATTAGACAATTTGACCACTTAATTTTTTTTAAGAAAGTAACTTGGGACCAGATGTATGAAAGCATTTTTCATTCGCATACTGTGAGAATCGCACAATTCACCCGTTTGCGAATACAAAATGGCCTTTCCTTATGTATGAATGATCTTTGGATTCACTATTTGGGTAATCACAATTTTTTGAGTTGACCAAAATTGCTAAAGCAAATAGGGAATCGCAATTTGTGAATCCCTAATGCACATGTAAGAAGCCTTTCCTAAATGCAAACTATGCATTTAGGAAAAGCTAATTACCATCAACTTGAAGTTGATGGTAACCAAGTGCAAATTTTGAAAAATGCATTTTTCAAGGTGTCATGTTGCTGCATGTGCACAATTTTAATTGTGGTGCTGCTTTAGGCCCCCAGGCAACCTTGGCTTTGCATTAGCTGATTTGCAATTACCAATTAGGTAATCTCAAATTAGCTAATGCAAAACAATTTGCACCTATGGGCCTTTCGGCACTAGGAATGAATGAAGTTATATTACCTAATAGCGATTGCCTATTTCCCCAATCGCTATTAAGCTATATTAAGGAACCGCAAAATACTTTGTGATTCCTACATACATTGCATTTTGCGGTTACCAAATAGCGGTTCGGTAAAACTCGCTATTTGAGAATCGTTAAATGCTCGAACATCTTGCCCTATATGATGTACATACTACTATGCACTTTTTCAATGCAACAAATGTAAACGTGATATTATCTGTTTAAAATTAGGCCTGGGCAAAGCACTACGCTACGCTCACGTAGTTTGTGAAGTTTGCGCTACTTTGCACTACGCGAATTGCACATAGCACAGTGTAAACACACGTAGCGGTAATTTTTTGCTTGCTCGCGGTCCTCAACGTCAAGTTGGCAACCGCGAGCAAGCAAAATGACATCCCGGCGAGACTTTTTCTTCGTTCGCAATCAGCAACATCAAGTTGCTGATCGTGAGCCTGAAAAATAAACCTACCTGCGAGATTCTCAACGCGGGGAGGTCAGGTTTCTCATTGCGAGTGGTCGCGTATGCTCGCGACTGCTCGCGATGAGAAACTACCAGTCCGCGTTGAGAAAGCTGCTGCTCAAGTAAAAATCTACTGGAGCCACAGAAAACTACAGCTCGCACTGTGCAAGATGCCGCTTTCAATGATTGCACAGCGCCGGATGCTTGCCCGCACTGTGCAATCATTGAAAATGGTATCTTGCACAGTGCGAACATGTTCCTACGCAGTTTGCGTAGTGCTACGCGCAGCTCGCATAGTGCGAAGTGCACTTTGCGTAGCTTCGCAAAGCGCTACTTCACAAACTACGCCCAGCCCTATTTAAAATGCATAATATATCTTGGATTTGCATTACTGTCTATTTCACCTTTCTTTCTAAAGATGAAATAAAGGCTTACATTCAAAAGAAATATACTTGCTATGTGTTAAAAAGTGGATTAGCCCCTGCATGTTGGGCAGGTGTTGGTATTTGGTCAAAATGCTGCCATTATTGTGATATTAAGTATTTTTCTCCTACAGGTCTTTGTAGTGCTTTCTCCCATCTTTCCAACGAAAAACCAAATAAAACTTGTTGTTAAAAAAAAAGTGGATTAGCAACTGGGTTTTATATCAGCTGAAGGCAACACTCACGAGGGTTAAGTATTTCTTTCTTTGTTTTTTCTGTTCATCACTTTGTGGTGTTTTTCTTGTACTTTTGCTTTTAGCCAGGCCACATGTCCAGGTATGCTACCACCCTTAGCTATGAGACATCCCACCACTTTACTCCAAGTCGTCCGTTGGTTAGGGGTGCAAAAGAAAAGCAAGTATGAATGTCATATGCGTGATGTTTCAATACTGAAATAAAAAAAAAATAGTGTTTGGATGCCACTGGTTATTGCCATACTCTGACGGTCAAAAGTCAATGTACCTCCAAATGAAAATGAAAGCACCGCTATCTGAAAGTCAAAGCGCTACACAGTATCAAAGCTGCAGATTGCCACAAAGTATCATCTCCCAAATGAGCATCGGGCCACCAACAGGATGAGCCCCCAAGAAATGCTTCACTGCAGTGTTAGAGTGCATTGCTGACTTTACAAAGAGTGACCATGCCCTGTAGGTCTCGTAGAAAGGAAGACTTTAGATGCTGACATGAACAGTGGCTCTTGGATGCTGGAGCAGATAGGGTTCCAGAAGCTGCCAATTACCTCGCTGGGATTTCAGGAGTCAGTGGGAGGCTGTTGCTTACCTGTCACGATGAAGAAAGATTGAGTGGCAAAGAAAAGTCGCTGCATTTTAAAGTAGCCTAGCTAAGATAACTGCTAGGATCCCAAGCTCGCACAGGACAGCCCTACTCACTAACCTGTTATGCTGAAATTAACCCCTACAATTTAAAGAGGGCAGCAGTGTGAATTCACAGAGAGGCTTTATATGGATTTTGATTATGTTAGCCTTAACTGGCTCCATACAGTTGAGGACTCCTCAGCAGGGACATCTTAAGGATTTTGGGGGCCCTAGGCCAAACGTATTTTGGGGGCCCCTGTTCAGAACAGCTTTTAATGTATGATCAAGTTTCAGCTCTTTCATGCCCTCTTTGGCCAGGTCACTCACTGACAGTTCACAGGTACACTTTTCCAAATTCTCAATGTGTTTACATCTAATATTCAGGGATAGTGATGTATGTTTTGAAAATTGTAACACAGCAGGAGCTCACTAAAGGTTACTGCAAATTTTCTGTGTTGACACCCTTTAAATCCTGAAAAGTGATGTCCTGTTTTTATCTAAAAGAAATGTTTTTATGGATGTTGCATGAAACAGAAACACAACATTTCTCAGCAAAATGTCTGTAATAGGTTCTCACACATCACCCACATTAAAAATAAATTAAAGCACATGTTTTAAAAACAATCTGCTTAACAATTATTCTCTCTGCAGACCAGAGATGTCTCTGTTAGGGGGCGCCCCCGAAAGACTGGGGCCCTGGGGCATAGCCCAGTCTGCCCATGCCTTAAAATGTCTCTGCTCCTCAGGGACTGAGTGGGTAACTGACGAACAATGTGCCACATGTGTTTGTGGCAAATGTTCTTTGAGAGAAAAAGACCACAAGTGTGTCAAAGCAGGGTGTGTGTGTGAGTGACTGAGTGAGTGTGCAGCCTGGATAGGTAAGGAGACTTTGGAGAGGGGAATAGCAGATCCACAGTGCTCAGATATGAGAGTACACTTAAAAACAAAAAACGTGTCTCATCTCAATATTTTCAAATGAGATGTGCTTCTTTGCAGGTTGGAAGATTCTCTTTACGTGGTGTACAAGTGCGCATAGGTATAAATAGTACTGTTTACTTTCTGCTCCCACCTCTTTTTACCTGTATAAGGAGTATTAAGAGAACAGCCAGGGGTATCATTGGCTACCTTGAATTGATGTGTATGTTTTTCTGCCTTCTTTTTCACTTACTTGTGATAAAGTGTGGTACATGATCTAGGCAGCTTAATTTAGCGCCAGCGCTTGGGGAAATGCAGAGGTGCACCATATCTTTGTAAATACGGTGCATCCCTGCATTTTTAGATTGGCGGAGAGTTGAGTTAGCCATGCTCTGTCATTCTGTTGTACAATAAAAGTGTTGGACCGCAGGTGAGCTGCAAAATAGCTAACGCCGTGCTCCATCACATTAGAAACGCAGGGATGCACAGTATTTACAATAATACGGTGCACCCTTGTATTTCTCCCTGTGCTAGCGCTAAATTCAGCTACCTTGTGCCATTGCAGGCACCCTTTCACCATAGTGCAAGGGTGCCAGTGTTGAGGGAATGATTGTTTATATGCAGGAATGTGTTCCTGAGTGAAGGGCAATTTGGAATTCATATGTGTGCTACATTTTGCAGCACTCATAGAAGTTGCAAATCGTCATTTTTTTAATGATTGTTTATGTGGGGGAACCGACATCTTCCTGCACATAAACAATCATTCATGGTGTTTTGCTGTTTCTATGTGTACAGTACACATAGAAACAGCAAAAACCAGGAGAAATTAAACATTTCTCCTCATTTCTCCATGTTACGACCAGGTTTTCTCTGGTCTTAATTTAGGCGTTGCTCAATATTTACGCCACCCTTTTAAATATGGGATAGAGTCAATTCGATGGGTGTTGCGGAGGAATGTCCACTGCAACAGCCACTGCCCACCCCTTTCACGCTAAGTCAATCAAAATGTTTTATTCTGCGCTAGTGAGCCATAAAAGCCATATCATAAAATACACAGTTCAAAAGGGTTCATACATGACTAAAAAGACAGGAAAAATAAAATTATTAAAATAAAAAAGAAACAATTGATCAACGGAATGCTGGACAATGCAAACATTCACTCCCAGTCACAAGGATTTGTGTTTAATCCATCATTCTTTTGCTCACTCCACCCCATTTTGGTTGTGGTTATTATAAAAATAAACCATAAAAACTTCAGAACGGTCCATTAAATCGTGTTATAGCAGCAAAATACTGTAAGAATTTCAGTATTTAGATAGTAGTGTCAGGGAACTTAAGATGTAATTTAAAACAGCAATAATAACAGTTTCATTTCCCAGGGACTGGAATTAAGAAAAAGCTGCTATGTAGGATCTAGAGTCCAAAGCACGCAATATGGGGCGCAGGAGCTACTTTCTTTGATATAGGTAAAAGGCACAAAATAATGCAAAGTGCTTTGTTTGGCTGAGATCTCACAATGACAAAGGGGTAAATATGAGAACCATGTTCCTTTAGTGGTATAGGCCACCAAATGATGTATAGTTTGTAGTTGAAACCTTGTAGGTAAGAACTTATGTCGTTCATCTGCAATAAACAGTAAATAAAGTGCTGGGCTTAGTAGTGGAGCCCAAAAGTTGACTCCACACTCTTCCTGGCTATCATCCTGTCGGGCCTTTTCCGCATATTGACAAAAAAGATTTTTTATGTTTGCTGAGGAGATGTTGGGTAAAAGAGCCGGGTTGTGATAAAAAGCTGGGATGCCTAGACTTTCAAAGCCCTTTTTCACATATTTGAGCCAAGGAATATCTAAGCAATTGTCCATATTCATGCAATCTTACAGCACTGTTCTACCTAATTGGGCTTCTGGGTTTTTCTAAATACGCTGCCACAATAAGAGGGGCTGTAATTTGATGTACTCCTCCAAATAGTTTAGCCCTACCTCCTCATGGCAAAATGATGTTCGAGTGGAGTGTGGGGTATCCCGAAGTCTTCTTAGAAATTTATTCTGTACAGTCTGAAGGGCTTTACAGTTTACATGTCCCCAGATACCTGCCCTAAATGTTGCAACTGATAAACATTTACTTTTAGGGGACAAGGGGTGCCACAGCTGGTAAACCTAGCAGTTCTCTCATAAATGTATTCTCTCGAAGTGTCTGCTATTTTACATTGCATAAACCCCACAGCTCCGACCTATAAAGGACAGCTGCTTGAGCTTTGTGTTTGTAAATTTCTACAGCTGGCGTGATCAATGTATTCACAAATGAATTATATTTGCTAAGGACAGCCCATGACCAATGTGTTAACACCATACTAGCCTGATTTATTTGCAGATTCCACAACAACCTGGAGTGAAGTGTGATGTCTAAGTAGACAAAATTGTGCACATATTCTACATTTTGCCTTTCCAACTGGAAGTTCCTCCTAAAGTTCCTGTGGGGATTAATGCGTTTATTTCCAGGCCCTTTCCGGTGCAAAATGTGTGGAAGTCATACAACAAATTTTGGAAACCTCTAGTATTTTTACAACTGCCTATCTTTTTATGTGCGGGTCTCCACCACGAGTGTGGAGACTCCACCGTCGTAAAGATACCACTCATAAAATTGCTTTGTGAATTAAAAAAAGTCACAAAAGTGTAAGTTTGCTTTTGTGAATCCGGCCCAGAAATTGAAAAAGAAACAACATTTCACTCATCATACCACTCGGATGGTGAACTAGCAACACATATATCCCAGTGGGTCACCAAAATTTTGTTCTATGAAATGAGCAATAAAAAGATACTGCTATACAAGTGTTTGTGTCACTCAAGGACTAGGAAGTAAACAGAGATAACCCATGATGCCAATCATGTTGCAAAATACAGCAGCAACCCTAATGCCATTTGATATGAGTTCTGCTCCTTCGCCTGGAGCATCAAGATGAAAGCAGGGGTTTGCTCATTTAAAAAACTACCAGCAATAAAAAAGATGGGCCCAGCAACAAAGTGATTCATGTTGCTACACCTTTCAGGCAAAAAAGTCCACAAGTTATTTCTTATACTCCCCGCTATTGGCCAGCCAAATGACTACAATGCAGCACAGTCAAACCTAAACTGTAAAGTTAGATATTGACCCTTCAGTCCAACCCATCAAGTAGGCACATGGAAACATCTATTTTCACATATGAGAGCAAGTTGAAAGATGGCTTGAAAATCTCCACCATATATATTTCACCAAATAGTCATAGTCCAGAAACAAAAGCAACCAGAAGAGACTATAATTTGCATGGACATAAGTATGCCAAAATGAGCAATAAACAATTAGTGCTATCATCAATGTAATTAGTTCATCAAAGCTCTAATCATGAAAATAAATTGCTATAGTTTGAAGAAGGCACACCCAGCGGCAAAATGATGAAGATCAAAGCTTTATTGTAGCAAATGTACCAATCATATGATCAAGAAGTTATCAAGCCAAAGGGCAGCATCCAACTGACAGAAGGTAGGTAAATGGAAACATTTCTACAATGCAGACTCATGGAAAGTTTGAGACAACAAATACAACACAAGCTGAGGTCAAGCTTAAGGTAACTAAGTAAAACAGACAATACAACCTATCTACCTGGTTATGCAATAGTACTATGAGAAAGAAAGAGAAACAATTTAGGATTTATCTCACATTTTGCAAGACATTCCCACTTTTGTTAACAACTTCATTGTCATAACCAATCAGAATAGATCTGTTAGAGGCAATGCACGACCCAAGTTGGTTTCCACATTTAAAGAAGTACCATGGACATCAAACCTTAGACCTCCACACTCACTTTACCTAGATGAGCCACTTGAACTAGAAGAAAAACTGTCAAGTGAGGGCTTAACATTGGATTCTCAGACTCGTCACTACTTAAGTCAGCAGTAAAAGAGGTAAATTGTAAAAAAAAAGTCACAATTCTCAACAAATTTGGATATGCCAATAGTCTTATTTGAATCTTCATTGATACAATTGTCAAGCAAATTATTATTTGCCTTAGCCAATCTATTTAAACTAGGCGTGAGTGGAATGTTTCATTCTACCTGCGAAATTGGTGGAATTTGGTGGCTATGAGTTACTCTGGTAACATGGAGTTCTGACCAAATTTCACCAATCGCCGGGTGGCAGAATTTGTTACCTGAGAGGCTCCAGAAATGCAAGCTTTCAAGCATGAGAGAGATTTGGGCATCCCCAAGTGCACATTTTTAATGGTCTTTGGTAGATTTGCTGCTCCTCGAGTAGATTTTCTACTCGAGTGGCAGTAAAATCACCTAGAATGGCCGGACACTCTTGCACAGCACATATTGCCGTTTGTGCAGATTTTTCATCACTGCCCTCGCTACCAGCGGTAAGTTAAAGTGTGAGCAGGCCAGCCTTCATATTTTCCACCTTTTGATGGAGCTCTGCAGAATCTTGTGGAGTTTTTATGTGATTTTGTGAATTTCTGTGGAGTCAAATTCTGCTAGTGCCACCCGCCACTTCTTTAGCCACATCCATGCTCGGAACGGCTCCCGGCTGTCATGAGTCACAGTAGACGTGTGCTCATGACGGCCGGGAGCCGTCCGAAGGTTGCCGCTCCGCCCGAGTGCGGTTAATTCCCCACCTGTGCGGGAGAATCAATCAGTGGGCGGAGTTCGGACGGCAGCAGATTTGCTTAATTTATCATAATTTTCAACAAATTTATATATGTCAATAGTCTTTTGTGAATCTTTAACAATACAATATTCAGCGAATACTTATTTGCCTTAGCCAATATATTTACACCCTACCAACAGTTGTTGATAAGGTTAGCATAAGATTTGCCTAATTTCATTCTTTAAAATGTTTTATAGAACTTAGACTCTCCTTTTTTGACATAATAAAGTAATTTCATTTTTACAAAATTCCCCACCACTGATTTTAAATTATGTGCATCACTCTCAGAAACATCCATGTTTATATTTTTGGCCTTGACCAACAATTAACTTTGCCCCACATTTCCTTGAGTTTAATAATGGGTAGATCACTTATCTACGATGGATTGAGTTCAATGTGTGATACCCTCCTTCTCTACATTACAAAACGTGAAAACCCCGTAATAGAGCTAGACTATGAAGGATATGCCCAAATTCTGTCCATTACAAACTTCTTAACAATCAACCTTATTAGCTAGGTCAGCCTGAACTACTTGAACAATAACTCTGTTAAACCCTTCAATGAGCCCATTGCTATTGGGAGAATGCAATGCTGTTTTTCTATGAAGAATACCTTTCTTTAAAAGAATCAACTTTTGAGATGTATATTGCACCCCATTATCAATGGCAATACTGTCAGGCAAGCCCTCCTTCATAAAACACTCATTGGGGAAATCATATACAGAAAGGGTATCGGGTTAGGCAGTCCACTTCATTTCAACTCCTTTGGAAAAATAACCAATAAGTACAAAAGCATCCTTTGAGATACATGTTGGCACAGTCTTAATAAGGAAATTGAAAATTTGGGGATCAATGTGAGGTCACCAAAATAAACTTTAACTTTTCACTTGGTGAGTTTTACCCAAATATCTAGAAGGAGCCAATTTATAATAATGTGGCAAATGTACTGGGAAGCAATGACACTATCTTCCTTCATGACAACACTATTACTGACAGAAATTACATCTTTAACCTTCCAATACACTTGCATTTCAGAGGACAGTAATTTCTCAAGAGGCCAACCCTTGCTAGTGAATTCCATGGCTCTAATTAGCTCCTACTCATGTTTAATGCTTTCCATCCAACATTCCTTGGTAAAGCTCTTCTCGCTCTGAAGACACCATCAACAGGGGCTCCAACATACTCTTCAATCAACTCAAATTTTACTTTTAGTAAACAATTGGGCAACCTCGACAAGCAGGCATCTACAATATTGCAAAAGCTATGAATATAATTAACCCAACAATTATATTCATACATTTTGGATAACATCCTTGCCAGATGGGAGGAGGCCTTACCCATCCCATCACTATTAAGCAGGAACAACAAAGACTCAAGGTCAGTTTTTATGGAGAACATTTTCCACCATAAATAAGCTTTAAAATATTTAATAGCCCAAGCACAAGCTAATGTGTAGTGTTAATGATGAGTCACAGACGAAGGTTGTTGCGAGTAAGTTTAATCCGCTCAAGAGCAGCACAGCGACAGACTCAAAGCACAGCATCCAACTGCCAGAGCAGTCAACATTCCACTAGAACCCTCGGAACTCCCAACACTCAGGGTTCCAACTATCAGTGCCATAAGGGCACAAACACAGAATACTACATTATCCTCATTTCTGCAAACAGAAGGAAAAAAAGGAAAAGAGTGTAGGAATTGACAAAAGGAAACAGAAAACTAAAGGAAAGAAAAGCAGAGAGGAAAGAAAAGGAAAGTAGGAGAAAAGGAAAGAAACCCTGACAAGCACAAAACAGGCCAAGAACCCCACATAGCAGGACAGGGAAAGAAAAGAACTATCTGAACCTGACAGGAATCCTGGGTACCCTCACACTCCTGCGAAGTGTGGGCGACAGATCTTCATTAGCAATTTTGCTGCCAGAAATGGCGGATTCAGAGGAGGCAATTTTAGCTTTGACAACCTTACAGACATTCCACCAATGGTTGTTGTTAACCTGCACAGCATTGCCACAAACCTTGTTGACAACAAACGGTTCAGAGAATTTACTCCTGCCTTTGGTGACATGAGCAGGATTCTTAATGCGAACAACATCACCAACACAGAAGCCATGAGACACCACCCTTTTCCTCTCATCAAAATGGCTTTTCTGTCTAGCCTGGGCTTTGTTAACGTTTTCTCTCACAAGACCATCAATGCCATCAATGACATCCATCTTGACCCACTTGGACATCCAACCTGGACAAATCTTAGTCGAAGGTTTCCTCCCTCTTAGAAGCTCAAAAGGGGAAAAACCAGTGGAAGAATGTGCGGTGGTGCGGTAAAACCATAGCATGGAGCGAACAGCGTTCTCCAACACACACTTACTAGCAATGGCCCATTGGACACAGTTATTCAACACACGGTTCATTCTCTCGACAAGGCCATTGGACTGGGGATGGTACAAAGAACTCTTCTTGTGAGAGACTCCACTTTGGGTAAGGAAAGACTCGAAATCAGAACTAACAAACTGTACCCCATTATCGGTCATGATACATGAAGGAAAACCCTCTCTAAGGAAAATATCCTTCAGGAACAAAATGACATTAGCGGAGGAGGGCTCATTGATGAACCGAACTTCTGGCCACTTTGAATAGTAATCGATGACCACAATGGCAAATCGTGAGGTGGAAGGTAAAAGGTGAAAGGGCCCGACCAAGTCAACTCCAATCTTTTCCCAAGCTCTTCCTGGAAGTTGAACTGGTTCCAGGGGGGGCGTCCTCACTTTTAGACTTTTGTCGGAACTGTTGCATATGACACAACCATCAATCATCGAATCAACACAAGCATCCATTTGTGGCCACCAAAAGACATCTCGCAACCTGCGTTTAGTGAAAGTTTTCCCTAAGTGACCCTCATGTGCACCATCCATAAGACGTGCCCTCAAACTCTCCGGAGGAATTAGCCTACCACATCGCAAAAGAATACCATCCTCTACGGTGAGTTCTTCAGCAATCTTAACATACGTCTGAAATGGTCCAGAGACATACTTTTCCCTCGGCCAACCAGACTTCAAAAATTCAATGACACGAGCAAGGATAACATCCTTTGCCAATTCTCCTTTCCACTCAGATTCATTCACAGCACACATGCCTTCTAAGTCCAATGCCGCTACAAAACAATCCTCTTGATCATCTTCTCTCTCAACCTCGGAGTCATTCCCAGAGATAGGAAAACGTGAGAAATAGTCTGCCCTGACATTTTTTGCTCCAGGCAGATAAGTAATGTCAAAGTCGTACTGTAGGAGCTTGGTTGACAACCTTGCAATTCTAGGGGTGTGCTCTTTAATCTTTTCACCAGACAAAATTGAGACCAAGGGACTATGATCAGTGCGTATAGTGAAATGACTGCCCCAGAGAAAGGAATTGAATTTTCTGACCGCCCACCAGCAGGCTAATAACTCTTTCTCGATGACCGAGAAATTCATTTCTGCACCACGCAAAACTCTTGACGCATAGGCTATGGTGTTGTCGACCTGACCATTCTTCTGGGTGAGCACAGCCCCAAGACCAAACCCGCTGGCATCAACAGTCACCACACATTCCTTATTGGGGTCAAAAGCTCTGAGAACACTGTCACTCACTAGCTGAGACTTGATCCAACGAAAAATTTCGTCACAATTCTCATCCCACACAAAGGGTACATTTTTCTTGAGCATGTTGGTTAAAGGTTGAATTTTCGACGCGTAACCCTTGATGAATCTAGAGTAGAATTCACTCAACCCTATGAAAGATTTCAAACCAGGTTTATCCAAAGGAGGAGAAGCATCGACAATGGCCTTAACTAACCCTCGACGTGGTTCAACCCCCTTGTGAGAGACTACATGCCCAAGGAATTCCATTTTCTCTTTAAGGAAAACACATTTCTCCCTTTTGAGAACAACGCCTTTACTTTGCATAATGTCTAACACCTGACCCAAAGAGACGTCATGTTCCCCTTTGCTTTGCCCAAAAATTAAGACATCGTCTTGGAAAACGATCACTCCGGGGGTGTCCTTGAACATTTGACTCATCAACCTCTGGAAAACTGCTGCCGCAGAGGCAAGACCAAAGGGCATTCTACAGTATTGGAAGCTGCCAAAAGGCGAAACGAAAGCAGTTAGGTGCCTAGAAGACTCACTCAACACCACCTGGTGGTAAGCAGATGCTAAATCCAACTTGGTGAACCACCTAGCGCCCCTAGTTAGAGACAATAAATCTGTGATCTTGGGCAAAGGGTGCGAGTCAACCCAGATATTTCTGTTTAGGCTGCGTAAGTCGACACAGACGCGTAAATCTCCATTCCTTTTCCTTGCAACAACAAGGGGAGACAACCACAACGATGACTCAATGGGTTCAATAATACCCTTTTTGCACAAATCCATGAGTTCCTTTTCAAGACTGTCCCTGACACTAAAAGGGACACCCCTTACCTTATGCTTGACTGGAATGGCCCCTTCCTTAACCCTGATTTCGTGTTCGAAACCTCTAATTGTTCCAAGACCTTTACTAAAGACTGAGGGAAACTTAATTGCCAAACCCACTACATAGTCATCAGTTTCTACAACTGCCAAACTCTCAGGAATTAAAACATCCTCTTCTATTCCCACCTGTTCTCTTGCACCAGGTCTTAATATTAACCGAAACAAACCACCATGGAACCACCCCAAAATGTTAAGACCCTTGCAAGCCACATAAACTTTCCCAAAGATTTTCCTCCCCCTGAACTGAATGATATCCTCAAAATACCCATCCAAAGCTATTCTGCGCCCCTCAAAGGACAAAGGAGCTCTGTCGGGAGGTTCAAGTTTTCTTCCTGGCCAAGTCTCATTAAATAGTTCTTGGGTGATCATAGTGACCCTTGCTCCTGAGTCTACTAATAAAGAAATTACTTTGTCACCCACACCGAAATTTTCGTATGGATCAACACAATCCGCAGGGTCACCAACAATGACCCCATCATCACGCACAGCTACGACCATGTCTTTGTCGACTTTGGTAGACACATCAACGGAAACTTCGCCCTCATGAACCACAACAACCATATCTCTAAGGTCATCTTGGATGGTACTAATGTGATCTTCCCCCCTGCTGGAGTTATCATTACATTCTGTAACACAACCTACTCCAGAGGTGTTGACCTGACTCTGTGGTTTATTGCCAAAACTCATATTTCCCTGCCTAGGATTTTGACAAATTTTGGCAAAATGACCAAATTTTCCGCAGGTGCGGCAAGTAGCACTCCTAGCCGGACAGAACTTATTATCCTTATTGTGAGAGGGATTCCCACATCTATAACAAATGTCACGTCTAGAAAACAGATTCCTATCGTAGCGTTGTGGATAAGAAGAAGAGTTCCTCTCAACAGGTTGTTGACCAGGGCCAGTTCTGGATTCTCTGCTCTCCTTGGACCTCACAATGGATACTGTCTCTTCATTCTTCTTTTCAAGTTCTTTAACTTCTTTCTTCGATAACTCAATGCTTTTTGCAGTGCGGATTACTTCTTCCAGAGTAGGATTCCCTAACGTGAGCAATTTCTGTTGTATCGACTTGTCTGTGCACTTGCAGATGTATTGATCCCTGATCAATTGTTCTCTGAAACCTTCGAACTCACAGTCAGCACTCAATTGTCTCAGAGTGGATACATAGGTTTCCACATCTTCGCCTGGGAGTTGATCTCTTTTGAAAAACTTATGCCTGATCACAACGAGGCTGGGTTTCACGTCAAACCTCAATTCCAATTTCATCCTTGTCTCAACATAGTCATCGATGTCATCTTCATTGTTTCTTGCAATAGGAGGTAAGTGTTTGAAGATTTCCCTACCCTCGAAACCCAAAGAGTGCAAGAGAAGACACTTCTTTCTTTTTGCGCGGTATCTAGACGCGCCTATTGCACCAAGGTATGTTTCGAAGGCGTCAAACCATTTCTTCCAAATAATTGGCGGATTCCCTGGTGTTTCCAGGAAAGGCGGAGGAGGCGAAACAGATTGCATCGCTTGACAAAGTAAATTGGAATGGGTAAGAAAAGAAAGAAAACAAGTCTTTTGATGTCGCTGTGCCAATTGAAAAACAATTTTTCCTTAGAACTTTCAGAATGCAGGAGACTTGTTTTGCATTAATTGATTCCGCTATTAGAAGTAGCGCGTTATGGAGAAGAGGTTTGTTAAAATTTTAAAAGTACTGACAGCGTGTAGCATACAACAGTAAGCTCTGTTGATTCCTTTTTTTTTTTTTTTTTTATCACAGCTGTCTCACAACGTGTAGCGCAACAGTATTGGAGATTGTTCGTGGTTTGCCAACCACGTAAATTTCAGGAGATAAAATGGACGCTGTGTGCGTGGACTCGCGCTGCCAACCAAGCGTCGCCGTCAAAATGGCCGCCGGGTCGTATACAGCGTGCCTTGCGCTGCCAACCACACGCTCCACAGCGCCAATCACGACCGTTGCACTGCAGCTCTCCGCCCCCAGATGGACGCGCAAAGAAAACAAGTCGGGGCACTTATCTGGAAGTGTCCCTCGTCGTGCGCTCCGCTCAGGACAGGCTCCTTCTGTGGATTTCGCTCTTTTCCCTCAACGCGACTCCTCTTCTTTGCCGGCGCTAGGGCACACCGACCTTCACTCAGGATTCTCCTTGATTGACGAGGTAAGGTAGTAGGTCCGTTTCATGCTCTTGAGCATCGTCGCCACATTTCTGTAGTGTTAATGATGAGTCACAGACGAAGGTTGTTGCGAGTAAGTTTAATCCGCTCAAGAGCAGCACAGCGACAGACTCAAAGCACAGCATCCAACTGCCAGAGCAGTCAACATTCCACTAGAACCCTCGGAACTCCCAACACTCAGGGTTCCAACTATCAGTGCCATAAGGGCACAAACACAGAATACTACATAATGCTTCTCTCTCAAGGGTTGAATATCTATGCTCAGAATTATATAGAGGTCTAGAGGCAAAAGCTGTAGTTTTTAGCCCCTGTTTTTTTTTATTTAAGATTGATCCGAGTCCCTGTGAACTGGAATCAACATACAAAATACAATTATATTTTTGATGAAAGGCAGACAGTGGTGATGCATTCACAATAAAAGATTTGCGTTTCTGAAAAGCTGACTGGTGTCCTGTTAGCCAATTACACTTCACACCCGTTGTAAACAACTTAAGCAATGCTCTAAGTGGTAAAGCAATTTGAAAAAATGTGTTACCAATCTAAAATAAAACTCAAATAACCAACAGTAAGACCGTAACTGATCTTTATCAGAGGGTGTTGGTCTGGAGTTATTGGTCTAAATCAAACTATACTTAGGAAAATTCCCTCTTCAGAAATAACATGCCTAAGATACTCAGCTTCTTGAGAGAAGAACTTACATTTTTCCATTTGTAGCGTCATGCCTTTGTCATATAAAATTTACAGGACCTTGGATAATCTGTGGTTGTGCATTCCAGTGGTGTTGGATTATATTAAAATATTGTCTTGAATGGTTATAACTCATTCAAGAAGATCAAACAATGAAAACATTTGCTTTTGAAATATGGATGCAGCTGATGCCAGACCAAAAGGCATCCTGATATACACAAAAGCACCATCAGGGATAATAAATGTTGTAAAGTGTCTGCCGCTTTCTTCTAATTGTATTTGATGATATGCAAATTTAAGGTCATGCGAGGTAAACCACTTTGCTCCATCAAGGAAACAACTCCTGGATTTTGGGAAAAGCATGTAATATGCCCACAATCTTAAAGAGATGGATTTCTTCTTTGTTAAAACTACTGGGGAAACCCATTCGGACACATTGACCATTTTATATCTTGTTTTTGCAACCGCTTGAGCAATAAACTGAGATCTTTTCTAATACCTAAAGGGACATCTCTAAGTCTGTGCCTACCAGGAGATGCATCTGATTTTAATTCAATTTTATGTGTAAATCCCTCGACCACACCCAATTATTAACAAAGAAAAAGTTTGCAGTAAGTGATAATATTCTCAATACCTTGATGTCTGGTCATGCAATAAACAGCTAAATTACCCGAAAGATCCAGAATCAGTGCTAAGTTTTCTTGGTGCCTCCACCCCAAAACAAGTTGCCCATTCTTTGCCACATATATCTTTCATGAATGGAATGAGCGCTGGAAGATGTTATCAAGCCAAGGGACAGTGTTCGACTAACAGAAGGTAAGTACATGAATACAGTTCTGGAATGCAAGCTAGCAGAAAGTGAAAGAAAACAAACATAAGCTGAGCTGACTAAGTAAAACTTAAGATAACTAATTAAAACATTGAATACCAAAAAGTGGTTAAAAGAACATGATTTCAAGGTTAGATACCACCAGCTACGCTTACACAAGTCATCCAAGTACCCCACTACCTTTTTTACACATGTGGTTATAGGGTTCCCATTAGAAAAGGTAGGACTGCACATTAGGACAACAGGATGTCAGAATGCAAGGACTGAGTCCAGCTACACCATCAGAGACTGTTGGTCCAATTCCTAGCTAGCTCACAGTGCCTCACCCGAACCCCTATCCTTTACAGGGTAGCAGGAGATTTTGGCAACCTCAAACATGACCCTCTGTTCCCCAAGGGAATCATGGAAACAGATCTTACCCCGTTTTGTTGTTTACTCCTGCATGCCCTTGGGAAACATAGGAAAAGATGCAAAGAAAGTTTTTAATACTTGTATTGAACCAATCGAAATCTTACATAAAGAGAATGAGCTGTCATTATTAGGTAGATAAAACATAGCAAAGTAACCAGCATCATGAATAGGGTGACAAGGATGAAAAGTCTAACCATGGCAGTCTGATTTCTATATGTATATATATCCCTGCCTATCCCTACCCCTACTCTGAGAGCATAGCGGGTACGTCCTCTGCCCCATCTCTTAGGTTAGCCTGAGACCCCATACCTGGATGACTTTGTCTGGAGTAGTATTGGCATTCCTTCTCTGCAGGATCAGGATGGAAGATCAACTTTACCAGAGTTGCATGTTGAACACAGTCATCATTCCAGAATCGTCAAGGCTGGAGTGCCCGTCTGACCCATAAAGGCACAGTGCACTGTTTATATAATAAAACAACTGTGTTAGAGGTACACATAAAGGGACAGGGCACTGTTTATATAATAAAACTACTGTGTTAGAGGTACAGATCTGATGCAATTAAGTGTTTAGATGTAAAAAGCTGTCTCTGAGCAAGCCATGCAAACACTAGGATATCTTGTTCTGTTCTTAGCCTTGGACAAAGTCTACCAATAATGTCATAGGAAAGACTTTCTAAAAACAAGCAGCACGTACAACGTCTTCTCAGAAATAAAACATGTAAAAATAATATAGTTAAATCAAAGTCTTCTAAAAGGTGTAAAATGTTAAACTAAAATTGAGAACCAAAAAGGGTCCAAGAGGGTCCAAGAGGACTTAAGAGACCTCTCCCTTAGCTATCAAAGAAATGGTGTCAGCCTCTCTTGCTGATGAATGAAAGTCAATTGAAAAGAAAACAAATGGTGACACATTTTATAAAGCAATTATATCACACCCCTGAGGCTTGAAATATGGTCCAGGCAATTCACACTAAGCAAGAAAGCTATCAATCACTGAAGAAAAGACTACTGCTAAGAAATAGCTGTATTATTGTGCTTGTTTCACTAGGAGCTTGAATTTTAAATTGGTCCACGCTGGACACCAAGGGCATGTTAGACCAAAGATGCGCAACATCAGAAAGTATGGTCCATGATATTGATCATCAAGTGGAATACTGATAACTGGTTGTGTACTGTGTCAGGTGAGAAGGCCAAACAGCTCACTTGCACCCATAATTTCTGAAGACATCCTGCTGATACCTTTGTCACAAGTGTGTTTGCAAATTTACTGGATGGCTGTCATCTCCTGGTAATAATATATGACCACAGCAAGTGGATGTGAATAAATTCAATCCATTTAGACTGGTGAGGTAATGGCAAACATTGAACAAATTATGGAAACACATGGAAATCCTTACAAAATTTGAGCTGGCAATTGCCCACCATTTCAAGGACCTGAGGGCCTGATTTATATATTGGCAGTGAGGGTACTCATTTGCAACAGAGTTCCTTCCCCTCTAATATAGTGGCCCACTGCCATATTTATTGGCAACGGGCTATAAGTTTGGCCATGGTGGAGACTACTCTTTCTCAGTTGTGGCCAAACTTCTCTGATGGCCCCAGAGAGTAAGGGTTGTCGGAGATGGGGGCTACATGTCCACCCACTCAACTTAGATGGGCAGAAAAGCAGTAATGTTTTTACTGCTCTTCACCGCCAGGTAAAACCTGGTGGTAAGAAAAAGTAAAACCATTCTAATGCTCCCCTCACCAAGAGAGAAGCCTCCCATAGTGAGGGGAGCATCGCTTCTTTTTCTGTTCCAAACGAAAATCCTATTTAGGGATTTTCTTTTTTTAAAGAAAATACACCAATACTGTTTGTTACAGTGCTGAATCCTTTCGATGCAGCATTACAACAAACAGTAAAATGCATTGCCAGGAACTGTCATGACCGCGGTGGATCACTGACATAATGTAGAATACCAAAATATAGACTTACCAAAATATTGATGAAAAAATATAGAATGCAAAAATATCGAATTCCTATCTACAAACAGGTAAGTACAATAATATCGAATCAAAAATATCGTTGTAAAACATATAGTTAGTCAAAATATCGATTTTTTTTAATGTCTTAAAATTAATTGAAAATTAATGAAATAATAAATATAATTAACTTAAACATACTTAAAATACTTAAATAACCTTAAAATTAATAAAAAATATAATGTAAGTAAAAAAAACATACAATTTTATTTTTTAATACATATATATATATATATATATATATATATATATATATATATATATATATATATATATATATATATATATATATATATATTAACGTAATATTAATAAAAATATACAATATTTTTACCGTAGGATAGCGGGAGGGTAAAATTTACAATTACCACTCTAGTCAGTGCAACAGTAGGGAAAGCATTGGATAGCGTAGGGGTGAAAATCACTATTCCCACTCCAGTGAGTGCAACAGTAGGGAAAGCGTTGGATAGCGAGAGGGTAAAAATTACTATTCCCACTCCAGAGAGTGCAACAGTAGGGAAAGCGTTGGATAGCGTAGGGGTACAAATTACTATTCCCACTCCAGAGAGTGCAACAGTAGAGAAAGCGTTGGATAGCGTAAGGGTAAAAATTAATATTCCCACTCCAGAGAGTGCAACAGTAGGGAAAGCGTTGGATAGCGTAGGGGTAAAAAATACTATTCCCACTCCAGAGAGTGCAACAGTAGGGAAAGCATTGGATAGCGGGAGGGTAAAAATTACTATTCCCACTCCAGTGAGTACAGCAGTAGGGAATTCGTTGGATAGCGTAGGGGTAAAAATTACTATTCCCACTCCAGACAGTGCAACAGTAGAGAAAGCGTTGGATAGCGTAGGGGGAAAAATTACTATTCCCACTCCAGACAGTGCAACAGTAGGGAAAGCGTTGGATAGCGTAGGGGTAAAAATTACTATTCCCATTCCAGAGAGTGCAACAGTAGGGAAAGCGTTGGATAGCATAGGGGTAAAAATGACTATTCCCACTCCAGTGAGTGCAACAGTAGGGAAAGCGTTGGATAGCGTAGGGGTAAAAATAACTATTCCCATTCAAGTGAGTGCAACAGTAGGGAAAGCGTTGGATAGCGTAGGGGTAAAACTTACTATTGCCACTCCAGTGAGTTTAACAGTAGGGAAAGTAATGATTTAATATATTGATAAAAAATAAATTAAATATCAATACCAATAAAACATTAATTAAAATTAATTACCAATTTAATATTATGTAATAACTAATTAATTAGAAATACAAATAGATATTAGTTATTAAAAATCAATTACCTATTCATAATTAATTAACAACTAATTAATTTTCAATAACAAAAACTAATTATTAATACAAATTAATACCAATTAATAATTAATTAACCGCACATTAATTATCAATACACAAAAAAGTATTTTTACTATCCAATTAAGTACAATTACATTACTTCCCACCCTATTCCCCTATAAACCCACAACCTGCTACGGAAAATAAATTATTAAAATTATCCTAATTATCAAAGAACTATTTAATAAAAATGAATTACCAATTAATAAAAATTAATTACCAATTAAAAATGTATTAACAATAAATTAAAAATCAATACCAATAAATAAATACAAAATATTTACTTAATTACAAATAAATTACTTCCCACCCTATTCCCCTATAAACCCAAAAATGGGTACGGAAAATAAATTAATAAAATTAAAATAATTCTCAATTAATCAATTAATACAAATTAATTACCAATTAATAAAAATTAATTACCAATTAAAAAATAATTAACAATAAATTCAAAATGAATACCAATAAATAAATACAAATATTTAATTAATTACAATTAAATTACTTCCCATCCTATTCCCCTATAAACCCACAACCCGCTACAGAACTAAAAAGCTAAATTAAAAAAGTAATAATTAATAATTGTTAAAAATGAATATTTAATGTAATATAATTAAATTACTTCCCACCCTATTCCCCTATAATCCCACAACCCGCTACAGAATTAAATTACGCAAAAAATAAATAACATAAAATTCATTACTTAAAAAAATTAAACATACATTACAAAAATAATATACACTTTTCACACATATACTAACAAACAAAACACTTTAAAAAATCGATATTATTAAAAATTCGATATATTTTAATGCCTATATTATATACTTCGATATTTTGACTTCGATATTTTGACAATCAATATTACTTACCTTCAATTCGATATTTTTAACCACTATATTGTGTCCATTCGATATTTTGTCCATTCTATATTTTTAATTCGATATTATGTCCATTCTATATTATGTCTTGTTACCGACCACGGTTCATGTCAATGCCTTAATAAACAACCACCTGGCTGGCAGTCATTTAGAAATCTGGCAGGGGGAGTATTCTCGGCCTAGGGGGCCTAAAGTCCTATTCCAGGCCAATGGGTAAAACTCCATCTGCCAGAATATTAATCAGGTACTGACTTTGTGTCCTGCCACCACTTAATCTATATCACTCACTGTAAGATCAAGCCAATGCTACCTCAAACTAAATGTTGAGGTTAACAGGTTTATGAGAACACTCAATAAGTCGGAAGAACAACGCCCTGTAGCAAACATTATTCTTTTTTCTTTTTGAAAATGGGATTTTCTTTTTGAAAAGAAAGAAAGTAATGTCCCCCATGCCATGGGAGGCTTCTCCCATGGCGAGCAGAGCGCTAGAGTGGTTTTACTGTTCCTTACCACCAGGTTTTACCTGGTGTTAAAGGAACAGTAAAAAATGACTAGATGTCCACCCATTTAACTGGGTGGGCGAAAATGTAGCCATTTCTCTAACAGGAAAATAACAACCACAGATGGTTAGTTTATACGTTTTTGAGAGAATACCCACAAACAAGTCCCAGAACTTCACAGCTCTCACGCGGTCCTTTTTATTTTGATTGAACTAGAAAAGGCAGCTACCAGCCTCATTAGAATCATGAGACCAACAAGGTTTATCTGGAGATTTTTATTGGATGGAGTTACTAGAATGATTACGAGGCCACTCATAATGAGAGTCGAAATATGCAGTAACATAGGGGCATATTAGCAAGCTGAAGTATCGCCGCTTTTTCGGCGAATTGTGCCGAGAAAGCGGAGTTACTTCCAGTGCCCTATTAACAAGGGCATGCTAACGCCTGCCTCAAGCCCACTTTGCATGTCAGCGAGAAACATCGCTAATGACATGCAAAGTGGGCGTTCCCACGTCCAACCACATGTAAAATGTGGTTGGAGGTGGGAACACCCTATTACCAAGGTAGGCGTTGGGAGAAGAAGCCCTGCGATAAACTTGTTTATCGCCGGTCTCCCAACGCCTGCTCTGACCAGGTGTTAAGGCATTGATAACATGGGGGTGTGGATCATAACGCTGAATCCACCCCCCATATTATCAAGGCACACATTAGCGCGTGAAAACAATGTTTTTTTTCATGTGCTAATGTCCATATCGCCGACTATCGCCGGATTTAATTTCGCCTATGTGTTGCGCTTTGATAATTAGGCGCTAACACGGCGAAAAAATCCAGCGATAGCCTGCGATATGGAAATGTGCGATATGCGTTATATAACGCATATCTAGATAATATGCCTAATAGTTCCCTCACATAACTCCAATTTCCTCAGCACTCTGAAAAAGTGCCTTAATTTATGAAGAACTGAAATGCGTTTAACTTTGAGAAATATTTATTCAGTATACCAAAGATACGCCTTAAATGACAGTTATTCAGATATGATTTAAGAAAAGAAGTAAAATCCATAAAAAGATGAAAACAACAAAGTATTAGATCGCATGGCACACTTAAGCATTTCATGTATGAACAAGAAAAATACTAAAATGAGAGATGTGTCTGACATGAATTCAGTTTTGGCACAGAGCTGCAGTAAGATGTAAATTGTGGAAATAGTTTTACAACCATGTTGTCTTGTTTCGGAGTCTCTAAAAAGGTCCTGATTAACGCAGGAGATTAAATGAAGGGGGAAAAAACACCTTTACGTGAGAATTCTTATCTTGCTAGAAGCAGAAAGGTTAAAAATTTACAATCTTCTCAAAGAGGCATGAAGCTGCTAGCACATCCAAGGCTGCAGATAACGATCTTATAGTCAGGATATTTGGGCTTTGCTGTTGATAAGTGATCTCACTAGTCATATTTTTGGCATTCATCCAACTGCTGCGCTCTTGTTTTCAATATTTTCACGCTATTCATTATCATCAGTTATACAGAAGAGACAAATATCAGTCAGTTAAACACATAGCAGGTTGTGAAGCACCAGGAAGGGTTAGGAGAGGACCTCGTGAAAATGATGCATTGGTGCAGGTCATTGTGGAGACGCGTTTGCAATGAGCGTGGAGTCCCTGGCACTTCACAGCAGCAAAGCGATGAAATGAAAAAGAAAATGCTTTTTCCATTGGAGAGGCGAGGAGAAAGCAAGTCAAACAACCATGCAAGCCCAAGGGGCCCCAGAAGACTCTACTGCCAGATAACAGATTGTGAATGGCCCATCAAACGGAAGCTAATGGGCTCTCATAGGTTGATGGCCTGATGGACTAATGCACCCACATCGGGGAACTGTGGTTGATCTCATGGTCATAGGTCTGAAACCCACTGGTCAGTGCTTAATATGCAAATAAATAAATAAGTACAGATATCCAGAATATTTATTTGGAGGCCGCCACCTGAATCTACCATGGGTGCTACCCAATTTTATGACTGTCACTACCCGCTACCTCCCCTTGTGCTTCTCATAGCTGGTTGTAATACCTGACCTGAACTGAGAAGGAAAACAAGTGTAAATCATTTATTAACACCAAAACAATCAATACGTACAAAACATGACACAATATAACCACACTTCAATTTATAAAAATAGGATATATTTACATCTTTAAGTAGACACCAAAAAGGCAAAAATCTGATGCAGGAAACCAGAGTTATGATTTTTGAAAACTTTCATAAATCATTGCACTACAAAAAGCTTTGCAAATTTGCGCTTTTCACTCTTAGTCTAAGAGCCCCGATCAAAGTTTTACCTTTGCACTTACAAACATTTCTGGTTTCATTTTCTCATTGACAGGCTGGTCAGTGGTGTCTGCTGCAGTTTGAGTCTGTTATTGTGTTAGACATCGATTAACTGGGACAGTTGAGGGATCTGGTGGGGAGCCTTGTTTCTCTACGTTATTCAAGGCTACCTACGAACCGATAAGTAACTGTGGAGTATGAGTCTCGGACTGTGCCCAAAAGCTATTATCTTTTAGGTTTAGCTCACAAGCTGCAGTTCTGTGGAGAGTCAGAGTGCATTCCAGGACCATCCTAGGGTCCAGGACCTCGGAGACACCTTGGTGCTACTTTCTGGAGGCTCGGGTTCAATCTCACGCACTACACCAGCAGGGTCAATGGCAAGTTCAGTGACAACTGGTCAGCTAGACACTTTGTAGGTGAAAAGTTTCTTTAGTTTTTTGCCCTGAAGCATAAAAGGAGGCTAACCAACTAGCCCTTGGAGTTCACTCGCTGGTCCTTGGCAAGATTGGGTGGAGGTTCATCCCTTGGGCTCTCTTGCAACAAAGTCGACAGTAGGAGCAGCCCTTCTCTTTCATAAGTCCAGTCTTGGTTCAATAGGTGCACTTTTTCTTGGTGCAGTGTTCCTGTCTGAGGTTCACAGTTCCAGCAGGTGAAGTCCTTCTTGTGTCTTTTCTGAATCCAGTAGTGTTCTGAGGCTGGTAGAAGGGGTGCTGCTTTCACGCCAAATTCAAGTTTGTTGGTGGGAGTACTCATTAAGCAATGGGGGCAAATTTCCCACAGGGCAATCCTAACACTCTTGCATTACCTCCTTTGGCATTGGCACTAACAAATCTCACTGTGCATTTCTCTGTCCAAATTCATGATGTCAGAACCTTTCTTCTCTTGTTCAGAGCTATGAGTGCACCCCTGATGTGTGTCCAGTATAATGGGGCACAAACCTGACTGGGGCATTGTAAAGCACCCTCTGCTGCTGCCGTGAGGTGAACGGCTGGATTCTTCCATTCTCCATTCTCGGCCCAACGGAACTACATTACCCAGAGGCCCCTGCACTCTATAAACTGGTTGCTGGGAGACCTCCATGGACAAATGCTGCAGGTCCAGTTGGAACGATAGACTCTTTTTTAACCAGGGCAGAAGATGCCATAACAAAGGAGATAACCCTAACCGAGAAAAGACTCTCACTGGAGAATGAGAAAATAGTATTGGGCAACGCTGGGCGTGGTTTAACTCGGGAGGAAAACAGGGATCCAACAGAAGAAATATGCTACTCCATACCCTTAATCACACCGTTGGAAGGTCAAATGGGTGGTCAGGACTCATTTGCTGGTATTCTTGTGGCCACTCTTACAGTAGGTGATGATCTGGATTGCCCTCCAAGTAAGAGAAAATGAACTGGTGGAAGCAAAGCCTTGAGAAAGTCCCCACGGACAAAAACAACTTCGGCACAGGCTAAGCTAAACCTGGAATTGTTGTTGGATAGCCTCTACTTAAGATTAGAGATATGACCAAAGCCCTGCTAGAACCTGTAATCTCTAAGTTAGAAGCCATAAAGTTAACACTTGACTCTTTTGTCTCTATACATACCAATTGTTCTGCGGGGGATGATATTGGAGCCGGTGGGAGGGGGGGGCGCTCGTCAAGTCCCTACTGGCCCGGAACACACACCCCAGATTGGTAGCATACAAGTACATCAGGCAACTCAAACCCCATTGGGTATGCCTCATCCCAGTACTACAACTACTGATTGTGCCCCAGTGGGGTCACTGATTCACGCGCAGTCCATCAGGAAGCCTGGGAAAGTGTCAACGGGGACTTGTTATCTACTCACATGTTATCTCACCATAAACGCTTAACGTCGACAAACAAATGTTTACTTGATCTCCCACCTCAGTCAGCGCCTTTACTAGCTGTGCTTTCGGGGGTTCCCCCACTTACAACCGGAACTAAGGAAACCTCATTAGATTTGATACACAAGACAATTCACTGGTGTAACAATAGCGTGGTAAATGGCTCAAATATTACTTCAGACATCATCATGGCCAGAAGGGTTGGTTGGATTGGCCATGGGACTAGGAAAAATACTGAGAGGGATTTTATAATTGTTAATTTCAAGCACCCCATGTAAGCCAAAGCATTGGTAGATTGTCAACAAAAATATGGTACCAAACCCAAAATTAAAATAGTCCCATTGCAAACTTTCTATCCTCCCAGATATTCCTTAGTAAATAGTGATTGACAGATGCCTGGCTGGCAGAAGCCATTTAAGCTGGTTACTCGCCCTCAAGAAAGCAACTTAAATACTACATTACCATTAACAAACTGTTTTTTACCACTAACAAAACCGCAAGGACTTGACGCAAATGATTGACTGGCCATGGCAGCGGGAACATCACAGGTTAAGATTTCACAAGCGGAAGCTTATATAGAACCAATAACAGTTGCCCCCACCGCAACGTTTATTGGATAACTCCCCTAACCCTACCATTATTCCAGTTATTCTCAATGGTGCCTCTATAAAGGTATTGTCCTGGAATATAGCTGGGCTCCGACAAAAGAAGGGTGATATTTCTTGGGTACACTTTCTTGCCAAACATCATATTATTGCCCTACAAGAGACATGGGAACCCAACAATTGCTTTCATCTCGATGGCTTCTTTTCGTTCTGTAAACATGCCATCCCGTCTAATATGAGTAGAGCCAAGGGAGGTCTTCTTTTAATGTGCAGCCTCAAACTCTGTTATAGGGCAAACCTGATTGACTCCCCATCACCCTATGTGTTAGCAGTGGAACTGTCAGGAAAGAATCTCACCGCCTTGTTAGTGGTGAATTTCTATAATTCCTTCTCTAGGACTCACAAGACTGAACATCTCTTGGCCCTAGAAGACTTAGTAAAAAATTATGGGGAAGGCAGCCAATTTTATTTTGACACGTTAATTATGCTTGATTTTAACACTCGGAAATGTTGCCTTAACTGCCCCTTAATACTAGAGGAGGTAGACGATCTACAGGGGTTAAACCACTATGAGCACACATTGTCAGGAACACTTGTATAAGGACTGCTCTCTGAGTTTAATCTGAATTGTTTACAACAATCTGATTAGTCTGCCCTGGTCCCCACCTATGTAGGTAATGGTAGCACTAGCACAATTGACCATATTTTTTTATCTGCCTTGTTAACTTCGGCAGTACAGACTTTTAATGTTATCTTTATTTGTTTTAGTGAGCATAAACTTTTAATATTGGTTCTCCTCCTCTCTTCTGTTTTAATAGGGGGGGCTGCGAACCATATTACTAACACCAATATCAGTATTAAAGATCAGGCATGAAGGCTGAGGTGGGAAAAGATCACTCCAGATAGTTTCCTGGAGAACCTGTATACTACCTGTGCCTCGGAGCTCAAAGTATGTATGGACCCTGCACTACAGGCTAGAGCCACCTTAGATGCCTTTGATATCATTATTAAACAGGCGGGTTCAAACTTAGTGACTAAAACTAAGGTGAAATACCCAAAACTAAGAAGGTGGTTTGACAACACTTGCTGAGCTGCCCATAAGGATCTAAGGAAGGCTGTCAAGCAAAAACCGAGGGACACAATACTAACTAGGAGCTGCAGGAAGGTGTATAAACTAGCAGTTTGCAAGAGGAAAAAACAACTAAGAGAGTATGCCTGGGAGGAGCTTGGCCAAGCTAGCGTTCTATCTGATAGTTCTAAATTTTGGTCCATAGTAGACAGTCCTCTCTTTTCAGATGAGTTAAACTCAAGCTTAGACTGCAGAATACCCGCAGAGAAATGGGTCCAGCACTTTGGCAATATTTATAGTAACACCATTCTAGCAGAAGCTGCGGGACACAGAGTTCCCGGATTAGTTAGCTCTCCTCTCCATTTCAGCACAGAAGAGGTCCATAAAGCCATTATATCAACATCGGGGGGGAAAGGCCCCTGGCCCTGACGGGATACACCACCTGACCTTTATAAGGCAGACCCCAAAGTCTGGGCCAAGATTCTAACACATGTTTTTAATGCCGCATGTGCTTACGGACATTTTTAAAAAGGGCCCTCGTGACGACCCGGCATGTTATAGGGCAATTTTGCTTTTAGATACTGCTTCTAAAATTATGGGTAAGGTAGTCCTGGATCGCCTCACAGCTTGGCTTGATAACGCTAATGTAATTTCCGATCTCCAATATGGATTCAGGCAGGGGAAGGGGACGCTAGACCAATGCCTGAATCTTCATTTGGTGATCGGGAAGTACACCGCAGCCAAAGGAGGCGTCCTGCATCTGGCCTTTATGGACCTAAAGTCATCTTTTGACCTCGTCAATCGGTCTAAGCTGTGGTTGGTCCTCCGTGAAATAGGGTTTGATGCCGAATTGATCTCCTTCCTGCATACCGCACATGCTAATACCATGGCCGCGGTACGGTTTAATGAAGATGGAAGCCTGACAGACTCTTGGCCAGAAGTAAGGGGGTCCGGCAGGCGTGCATTTTGGCTCCCTTGCTATTTACCCTATACATCAATAAATTGGGGGACATCTTAATATCATATAGTAAGGACATACCTAGGGCCGGCACCAAAATTATTCCGGATTGGTGTACGACGCAGTTCTATTGTCTAGAATCCGCAAGGGGCCTGCAACAATCTTTAAATTGTTTTATAGATTTTAGGAACTCACTAGATTTATTTACACATTTTAACAAATCCCATGCAATGTCCATAGGCCCTCGAAAGGCCAACCATTTTATTGTAATGGGGACAAAATAACTAAAGTATCTAAGTTCCCATACTTAGGGGTGCTCTTTGACAACCAAGGTACCTGGGGTGTGCAAAGAATACTAAAATAAATCCTAGCTAGAGCAGCTGGGGCCACTATGGATTTTGCTAAAAGACTAGGGTCAAAACCCCTTCCTACACTTTTGAAAGTCTATAATGCAAAATGTATCCCCATGGCTATGTACGGATGTGATATTTGGGGCTACAAGGACGTAAGGGGCATACAAGTGGCAGAGAATAATTTCATGCGCAAACTTCTAGGGATCCCTGTAGTTACTCCTGTCTACTGTCTGCATGAAGAATTGGGGACGGGAGATCTCAGACCAGATCGCAGTTGCCCCATTGCTACGATGGCTCAGAATATGGGAGCAACTCCCCCAAACCTAAATCAACGTATAATTTCAGGTTGCATGGCGTTAGAGAGAGTCCTACACATCCCTTGGCTCAAATACATAAAGGAAGAGACAAGATGTCTTGGTTGCCCAGAATTGTTTCTGACCTCGAGGCCCCTGGGCAAGACCGTGATCATAGATTTGAAAAGGCAGTTTGTGGACTGGCAGAAATGCCTTAGGGAGGAGGCTGAGTTAGTCAAGCCCTCGGTGAGAAGGTATGTCACATTGAGCCTAGGCCCGCAGCTACAACCATATTTATGTTATGTCAACAAACCATACCATCGCTTTGTCTTAACAAGATTTTGCTTACATATGGTTCCCTGGTTGCTGGCATTTCCAAGAGGATACCTAAAACCTGAATTATTAAAACCTTGCCCTTGTGATAACTTCTCGGAACAGGATACCTTGCACCTAATGTTTTTCTGTGCCTACTATGAGTCTTTGCGCAGGCAGCACATCCTTCCATTACTCAGAGAATGTCAGTTTGTTCAAGTGAGACCAACTCTGCTCTACTTACAAATGCTGGCCTCACCTATGGTTTGCTTTGGGGTCGCAAGCTTCCTAGTCGGGCCATTAGATATAGGACCAGATCATTATTGAAATAGCAATCTTGTGTTGTTTGCTGGTTCAACTATGTCTCCCTCTTTAACCAATATGATACATTTGTAAATGTTATATTAACTATGGACCTGGTCTACTATTTTAGCACAGTGCACTTTATATGATATGGTTTTTTATATGTTTTTTAATGTGAATATTGTGACTGTTATGCGGGACCGCTATATTGTTATGTATTTGGACGGAATGTGTATTTTTTAACATTGTATGCTTTTATGACCCTTGGCTGTCGAATAAAGTGCTTTTGACTGACTGACTGACTGACTCATCTCTCCTGCCAACCTGTCTACCAACACAGAGGAAATGGGAGGCTACAATGAGACTCATTTGCCTGTCAGAGGCCGCTGCCACTTAGAAGATGGGCAATTTGTGGCCACAGCTCTCTGGCAGCAGGTTGCCTCAGGTGAGAACTGTGGTAGCTATAGAACTTTGGGGCAAGAAAGTGATGACTTTCTGAATTCATCTTTATATCAAAAGTTACCCTAAATCTGACTTCAGCACTATGTCAGATTTAGTTTAACCATATTTTGATAGCTCAAAGTACTATGGGCCTTATTTATGAAGGCCTTGCGCCAGCGGTGCGTCACTTTTAACATGGGAAAAAGTGACGCACCGGTGGCGCAGGGCTTTCATAAATAAGGCCCTATATTTGTCGTGCCCCTGAATGAAATTTAGCTCTTAGCGGATGGGATAGTGGAACCTCATGTTAGTCAATGGGACTACCTGACTTTCTATGGCGAAAACAACAATTGTGAATTTTCATTGTCAGGACATGAAAAACATAAATGCAACATGCCTGACTTTTTAACATTTAGCACTCAACTTTATTGGCTTCTAAGGTCTGCCTTAGGGGAGACTTATAAATACTAAAAAGGAAGGCTTGGACTTAGCAAAAAGGGTTATTTCACAATATTGAGTTTTCGATTAGGCTGCTATGGCAGACCTAGAGCCATGTTTTAACTTTGTCACTGCACTGATGGCACAATTAAAGTGCAGCAGTGACATTTAACTTACAAGCCCTGGGTACATTTTGGACTATATAGTAGGGACTTATAGGCAAGGTAAATATGTCCATTAGGAGTATGCCAATTCCACATTCATTTTGTTGGGGTCCGAGCACATGCACTAGGGCTTGGACAGCAGGGACCAGTGCACGTCAGAGTCCAAAACCAGCAGAATCAGTCCAGAAATATGGGGGTCATCATACAAAAAGATTGCTTTCCTTAGATAGCTGACAGTGGCAGTGTCTCCCCGTTCTGCTTGATGCCAGACAGCTTGTACCAGGTCAGGTATATAGTAATGAGCTCTTAATCGCCTTGAAATCAGGAAACTGATAATTTTAATCACGTTATTTGTTTAATTTTAAAAACACTTGTTTCTGCCTCACATTGCAAAAATCCGTTTGCATGCTGTTCAGTGTATTGGGGGTGATTTAAAACTCACTTGCACTGTTAAGTCGGCGCTCGATGCTGTAGCCTGCCCGCCCCGGTCCGACTCGGCAATTACTGCCGTTGAGCGGAGGGCGGACAGGTAAGAGCCTGACAATTACCACACTTCCGCTAGGTCCATCGGGTAGCGGTCTAGTCTCCCACAAGGAGGGGCTACTTAGGCAGCGAGGAGCTGCGCGCTGATTGTGGATAGGGCTGACAGTGGCAGTGTCTCCCCGTTCTGCTTGATGCCAGACAGCTTGTACCAGGTCAGGTATATAGTAATGAGCTCTTAATCGCCTTGAAATCAGGAAACTGATAATTTTAATCACGTTATTTGTTTAATTTTAAAAACACTTGTTTCTGCCTCACATTGCAAAAATCCGTTTGCATGCTGTTCAGTGTATTGGGGGTGATTTAAAACTCACTTGCACTGTTAAGTCGGCGCTCGATGCTGTAGCCTGCCCGCCCCGGTCCGACTCGGCAATTACTGCCGTTGAGCGGAGGGCGGACAGGTAAGAGCCTGACAATTACCACACTTCCGCTAGGTCCATCGGGTAGCGGTCTAGTCTCCCACAAGGAGGGGCTACTTAGGCAGCGAGGAGCTGCGCGCTGATTGTGGATAGGGCTGACAGTGGCAGTGTCTCCCCGTTCTGCTTGATGCCAGACAGCTTGTACCAGGTCAGGTATATAGTAATGAGCTCTTAATCGCCTTGAAATCAGGAAACTGATAATTTTAATCACGTTATTTGTTTAATTTTAAAAACACTTGTTTCTGCCTCACATTGCAAAAATCCGTTTGCATGCTGTTCAGTGTATTGGGGGTGATTTAAAACTCACTTGCACTGTTAAGTCGGCGCTCGATGCTGTAGCCTGCCCGCCCCGGTCTGACTCGGCAATTACTGCCGTTGAGCGGAGGGCGGACAGGTAAGAGCCTGACAATTACCACACTTCCGCTAGGTCCATCTGGTAGCGGTCTAGTCTCCCACAAGGAGGGGCTACTTAGCCCTCTCGTCGCCCTGAGCGTGCAGCGGTCGCGCGCAGGGGAGCGTCTGAGGACGCGCCTGAGACAAGCCAGAGAGAAGCCCGTCTGTGCCCGTCCGTGATTGGACGGGGCCAGGGGGCAGGAGACTATGGCTTTATCCCCCACCATCTCGAGGATTCCCTGTATTAGACGCCTAACCTACTCCTCACAGGTATTATTAGGCCTACGGAACCATTCATTGAACACATGCGATGTTACCTTACATTTCGATCTAGAAGGACCTTTCACATGCCATACTTGTTGTACACAGTTTGGCCTTGAGGTAGCGGCCAATAGCCATCAGCGGGTTTTAGCTGCAAGGCGATGTATAACACACAACATTGCCCCAGTTAAGACCACAGAGGATACCCCTCCTTTGGGGAGTAAACATCTGCTCTGTAACGCGCGCTCGTTGGTGAAGCACGCCATACAGGTATGGGACCTGATATCCACAGAGAAGCCTGACCTATGTTTCTTAACAGAGACCTGGCTCAAGCCTCACTCAGTCCCAGCCATTACATTAGGCATCCCGACGGGATATAAGGTAACTAGAATGGAACGCCCGAATAAATTAGGAGGGGGAGTAGCCATTGTATATAGGGAGGAGCTAAATATCACAATCTTGGAGGAAATTAGTACCCCACTGATGGAATTATTGATTTTTAAACTTACCTCCGCATCTAGGGAAAATAGAAGGGGTGCGGTATTGTATCGACCCCCAGGTTCGAGTGTGAATTTCTCCATCTCCCTTATGGAGGCTTTAGCACCATTCATAGTAGAAAATCAAAACTTTCTACTAGTAGGGGACTTTAATATGCACAGCGAATTAGAGAAATGTATGGAGGCTAGAACCCTTTTAATGGATATGGAACATTTAGGTCTTAAAAAGATGAACCAGGGACCTACACATGAGGCAGGCCATACATTAGATTTGGTGTTTTCCAACTCATCTCTAACTATGTGTACATCCCCCACCCAGGTAGAATGGACCGATCATTTTATCTTAAAGTTCTATACTGAGGCTATGGATAAATCACGCACACAGACCTCCTTGGCAACTAAAAGGATACCCTGGCACAATTTAACGGTGGATACTTTCCGAGAAGCTTATCAAGCTCCCATGATTAATGATCATACGGGAATAATGTCAACTGAACTCAACCGGTTCGAAAATGCAGTTAGCGAAGCAATTAATTACATCATCCCGCAGAAAATATATAAACCTCGTCAGGCAGGCAAACAAGAAATTTGGTATTCCGAAGACCTGAGACTGATGAAACAAAAAAACAGAAAGCTGGAAAAAGTATGGAGACAGTCTCGGAGGCCGGAGGATAAGCAACATCATATAACATCACTTAGGTCATATCATAAGGCCATAAGGACAGCTCGTAAAAACCATATTGCTATGCAACTCACAGAGGCAGGGAAAGACTCTAAAGTTTTATTTCAAATCCTACAAACTTTCATTAAGCCTGCGGCATGTGAGACTGTAGAGGTTGCATCTCAAGATTTATGTGATGGGATCTCACAATTCTTCATG
This sequence comes from Lissotriton helveticus, assembly GCF_964261635.1. Lineage (NCBI taxonomy): Eukaryota > Metazoa > Chordata > Amphibia > Caudata > Salamandridae > Lissotriton > Lissotriton helveticus. The sequence continues at coordinate 1,282,328,996 of NC_136063.1, forward strand.
AAGAAGATAGATGCGATCTATGCAAACATATTGGCCTCAAAAACAACTGAAGTGGTTGATTTCAACAACTTTTCCCACAATAACACACAACAGAAGCTACAAGCTAATTGCCTAAGAAATTTTCCCCCTATCTCCTTAGAGGAAGTTATTGCCTTAGTAACTGAGATCAAGAGTGGTAGCCCTCAGGACATTATTCCTGCCCGCATCATGCCCATGCTGGCTGAAGTCTTGGGTCCAGAAATCCAGCAACTAATTAACCTGTCACTAAGCACGGGAGAGGTTCCGAGGGATGGGAAAAGGGCACTAGTAAGACCGTTGAGAAAGAATACCACCATTCCTTGGACGGATCCTACCAACTTGCGACCTATTTCTCTCCTTTCCTTTAATGGTAAAGTGATAGAGAAATGTGTTAATAGGCATTTGTCTAGATACATCGAGGAGACAAATGGACTGGATCCATCCCAGTCGGGTTTCAGGCCGAGACATAGCACCGAGACCACCTTGCTGTCAGTCGCAGTCGATCTACACATGTTCCAGGATAAAGGTCATTCTGTTATCCTGGTTCTGTTGGATCTGTCTGCGGCGTTTGACACCGTGTCACATGACATCATGACCACCAGGCTAGTTAACATCGGCTTGGAAGGTGGAGCTCTAGCGTGGTTGAGGAGTTTCCTGACAGATCGCACCCAAACAGTCACCTTGGGTGCCTATCGGTCAGAGGAGTTGGGGATCTCGAAGGGGGTGCCACAGGGCTCTTGTTTGAGCCCTACCCTTTTTAATATCTATGTGGCCCCCTAGCGAACATCATGAGATCCCATGGGTTCATCCCTGTGTCGTATGCGGATGACACCCAACTCCTCTTTCCTTTTAAACATCTTACGGATGAGGTCAGGAACTCCTTCTCCCAGGGGATGAAGGCAGTGGCCCACTGGATGGCATCTAACTTCCTACAATGCAATGTTGCAAAAACGGAAGTGATGCTGTTCGGTGAGGCAAAACTCCTGTGGTCCCCCGACTGGTGGCCGCAAGATCTCGGCCCAGTCCCAGAGCCCAAGCAGGTGGTTAAAAATCTCGGTGTGCGTCTGGACCAGGAGCTTTCCCTGAAGCAATACGGCAACCAAGTGGTGGGCTCCTGTTTCCATGTCATCGGAATGCTGAGGAAAGTCTTTCCCTTGCTCCCTGACTCAACCAGGAGGACGTTAGTGCAGGCCTTAGTGTTGAGTCGCCTGGACTACTGCAATGGGTTGCTTCTATCAGCAAATGAGGGAGTAATTGCAAGATTGCAGGTAGTCCAGAATACTGCGGCCCGTCTTGTTCTAAACCAGCCCCCTCGCACCCCCTCCAAACCCCTCCTGAATACCCTGCATTGGCTTCCCATTAAACAAAGGGTGAAGTATAAGATCGGTTGCATTATACACAAGTGTCTTCAGAAGAAAGGCCCTGTGTACTTGTCTGACAGATTTTTCCCCTATAAACCTGTGAGATCCTTGAGATCTAGTGAACAAGCTCTATTGCAGGTTCCGAGAGCAAAAAAGGCTAGACAGGGTGGTAGAGCCCTTTCAATTGCTGGCCCTACGCTGTGGAACAGCCTCCCACTTTCCTTGAGACTCTGCAAGGAGTATCTCCCGTTTAGAAAACAGTTAAAAACCTTTCTATTCCAAAACTAGTGCAAACTTATATACCTACTGTTATACGCTGGAAGGTTGTCAAAGGCGCGGAGATACTCCCTTGGGAGGCGATCCTAGCGCGTTATAAACCCGCAAATAAATAAATAAATAAATAAATAGCCCTCCCCCCCAGATGAAAGGAAATAGGCAACTATTCAATGCCCTGGTAGCTCTCATCATCTAAGTGGAAAAACATGGAAAAGCTATTTGCATTAGCATGGTCACTCTCTGGTCTGTGTTCCATTGTAAAATCCATACTTTGCAGGGAGAAGGGCCACTTCAACAGTTTTGGGTTTTCCCCTCTCATCTACATAAGCTAATTGAAAGACCTGTGGTGAGTTTTAACTCTGAAGTGCGTGCTAAACAAGTTGGGTTTCAGCTTCTTCGGGTACCAAACCACAGCAAAGGCTTACATCTCAATGGCACACCAATGCTGCTCTCTGGGAAGGAATTACACACTTATAAAGGAAAGCAGTTTGTTGTGTAAGTTAGGACTTTGGCATAACTCTACAATGTGTGCGTTCCCAACCACAAATGACACAGGTGAATTTGGTTCAATGCACCATTAAGGAATGTGAAAAACAAGTTAGTGTAGCCCCAAAAGATACTATTCAATGTGTAACTGATATAGAAGTATCACTTTTGGGATACTCACAACCCCATAAAGGAATCATGGGCACAGTGGAGACAGCAACATCCTAATTCCATTTTTTCACAGTATCACAGAGTATACTAATGAACACTTTTAAGTTAAAAATATTTATTACTACAGGAATATTCTGTTTCTCAGTACATCTAAAACAACTACACAGAATATGATAAAAACAGCAACAATACACATAACAAATGACAAGAATAAAATTAACATTTTCAGCATTGTTCAAATGTCATTTAAAATGTTATCTAGAACCTAATACCCTAACGCCTAATTCTATGCTCTATAGTGTGTGAGCTTGAAAGACAGAGCAACTTGCAGTCTGGACTTTCCTAGGGAGAGAGATGCACTGCATACTTTGCTGACAACAAAGGCTGTCTTTATCAGCAGAGGTGTGAAGACAGTGTTCACTGCTGAGGGCAAACACTCACTGAGATAGCAGTCAGTCTGCCTTTATCGGGGACTTGGCTTTTTCAGCTTCAGTCTTCAGGCGAGATGTATCATCTGTGAAGCCTGAAGTGTGCTTGCATCACCTGAGACCGTCTCTGTCAGAATCTCAGTCAATAATCTTGGTCTAGGTTAAGGAAGATGGTGGCCTCTGTGAACTAAGATGGAATTGGTCCTACATAAGATAGAGTCAAACCTTAAGGACTTCACGTCTGGTTGATCCTGGCCCTTATCAGTTACCCATAACAACAGTGCCCAAATCCCACGTTCTGAAGCATCTGTCTGGTGCTTTTAGGGCGTGTGCTGAGCCGCACATAGCCTATGTCAGGGTGTCAAAGACCTTCTGACAGCCTTCAGTCCAAATGCCATTTTTGAGCTGTTTTTTGGAGGTGAGTTCTATTGTGAGCTTTTTGTCGAGCTTGCCACCAACCACCTGTAGTACCCTATTATGCTGAGAAAGGTCACATTTGGGTTTTGGGAGGCTCCCAAGCCAGAATTGTCTGGATCTTGGCCTGGAGAGGCCTACTAGGAGGCGGAGGCACACAATAGTCTCTTGTCCTATCTGGTACTTGCTAGCCTGCTTAAGGGCCTAAAACACGTCCTTCATGTGGGTCAGGTCATCATGCCAGGTGGTGCTACTTGCAGCAATATCAACTAAATATGCTTCACTAACTGCTTCCTGCCTGGACAGACCTTCGTTCACCAACCTTTGTAAAGTTGCAGCGATGTTCTTTAAGCCAAAGGGCATCTCCTTCAACTGAAAGTGGATACAGAACCTTAGTCCAGGCTCCCCACCTTATCGGATTGGGTTTGGACACGAGCAGTACTGGCCTGGGACTGCTGGAAGACTCAATCACCCCACTCCAACATCTTAGCAACCTCAGCTTTGATGCTGGCCTGTACCTGGTCACATGTCCTGTAGATTTTGCTTTTGACAGGTAAACTGTCTCCTATCTCCACATCATGGACACACCACTGGTCTGACCTGGGGTTGAGCAGAACAAACCAGCAAACTATCTTAACAAGTTGTAATAGTCTTTCTTCTGTTGCTCTGTTAGTGTGGAGAACAGGACAACCACTTTCACAGGGCCATCCCTGGCTTTTTTGTTAAATGGAGGTCTGGGAGGGGTTCAATTTCCTCTTGCTTCCCTCCATCTGTCACCATGAGCATTGTCATGTCAGCTCTGTCATGGTGGGGTTTTAATATATTTACATGGATCAATCTAAGAGTATGTCTGAGGGTGCCATGGTTAACCAAGTAGGTGCCTTCCTCTTTGTTCTCCAGTTTTCGATATGGTCCAGGTCACTTGTCGTAGAGGGCCTTGAGTCACAGTCCACAACACCTACAATTGTCATACCAGTGCTTCAGAAGCTCCTGGCTGGCCTTCAAATTCTTATTTGATTTTTTCTAATACTTTTCCATGCATTCCCCCAGGCCCAGTGCATGGTCCACAATGACCGGCTTTGATTCCCCGGGAGGGCTCTCCCATCTTTCTCTGACCAGGCTCAAGGAACCTCGTAGAGGGTGCCCAAATAACAGATCAATGTCAGGATTCTGTCATGTGCCACTAGGCGACACCCACAAAGGCCCTCTGGACTCCAGTCTTTATCTCTAAATATGGAGTTATACACTTTCACACCTTGCCTTGCCAGATGCACTTTGTATTCCTGTCTTGGCTTCCATTCTACTGTCCCGATGCATCATGGTTCTTCCCAGCGCCCTCTATCTTCAGATCCTTCCCAGATCACACCCTGATCGTTGTTTCCATGGCGATGAGTGGTGATGCCTCGAAATGGGAACCAGGATGCTTGTTTCCGGTGAAACCAGAACCAGGATGCTTGTTTCCGTTCCAGGTAGGACGTGGCTTAGCAGTTCAGTTCGGGCTGGACTGGTCCGATAAGGAACATGGTCAAGACTGATTTGCATATGGCTGGGTCCAAACTGGGGTGGCGTGGTACGCAAAAGAATGATGGTTTAAACCCAGATCCCTGTGACTGGGGGTGAATGTCTGCATTGTTAAACATTTTGTCTATCAATTGTTGTTTTATTTGCATTTGTCGCCCTAAGTGGTAAGGGTATGCCCAGATGTGGGTCCTGTGCTCACTGCGCCACTGGATTCAAGTTAGCCTGGCTGATATGGAGTGATGCCCCAAAACCAGTCACAGGATGCTTGTTTCCGGTCCAGGGAGGACATGACTTGGCAGTTCGGGCTGGACTGGTCCCATAAGGAACAGGGTAAAGACTGATTTGCATATGGCTGGGTCTAAACTGGGGTAGCGTGGTGAGCAAAAGAATGACAAATTAAACCGAGATCCCTGTGACTCGAGATGAATGTTTGCATTGTTCAACATTCCACCCATCAATTGTTTCTTATACATTTTTTATTCTCCTACATGAATCAGTCAATAAGGGAGGATCGTTGCTTCTCCAATGACATTCCATATTACGCTGGCCACTAGGAACCTTATTCCCATTAGGGTCTTAGTACCGGTTGTTCCCTTCCAACTGTCAATGAGACCCAAGATTGATCATCCTAGGGTCTAGCTCCTTTGGGTTGGCCCGCCACTGCTGCCAATAGCTTATGAATTTGTTGCTGGTATGTCACAATTTTGGGACATGACCAAATAACATGTACAAATGTGCCTTGTGAGTTTATACAGTGGGAACAATGAGGGAAGGGCGCGCCTCCCCATCTGCCACAGTCTGGTCGGGTGAATCTCAATCTTATCCCCATATTAAAAACACGGCTAAAGGTGCCCTCTTCACTCTACATCACCTTAAAAAAATCAAACCCTTTATTCCAATCGACGACTTTAAAACCATTGTACTATCACTTGTCCTTTCCAGAATTGACTATGGCAACGCCACCCTTGCTGGCACCCCCAAAATCCATCTTGCCCCGATTAAATCTGTTCTCAACCTGGCGGCCAGGTTTATCTCTGACGGTAAGTGTTTTTATCACATCTCCCCGGTCCTCGAAAACCTCAAATGGCTCCCAATCAAAGGCAGATCCACCTACAAGATCGCATGTATCACTCACAAAGCCCTTCACCAAAACACCCCCTCGTACCTTTCTGACAAACTCCAAAAAGCAGGATGCACTAGATCTTTGAGGAGCACTAACGCCCTTGTCCTAATCCCCCCTCAGACCAAAAGGAAAAAGACTCAATCATGTTCATTCTCTTTGGAATTCTCTTCCCAAAGACCTTCGCTGGAACCCTTCCTACCCCCTTTTCAAGAAAAACTTCAAGCTGCTGCTTCTCAACAAATATTGGGGTCCTTAATCCTATTGAACTATCTGTCCATTTACTCTTTGCAGTCCTCTACACTCTCCCTTCCACTACCTTTCCTACTCTCGCTCTCCTTCTCTCTCCCTCTAATTAACTACTTAACCCCCTATTTACTTTTGAACAGCCCTCTTCTCCTTTACCTGATCTCTGAATTTACTCTTTCTTTTCCTTTTACACTCAGATGACTTTATCGCCTAGCCTATGTTAACAATTTGCCGTTTATTGAGTTTCTTTTTGATGATGTGTAAAGTATCCTGTAAAGCGCTCTGATACTCTTGGGTCCAGTAGCGCTATATAAAACCTTTTTACATAAAAAAATAAAAAATCATTGCTTCTACCCATTTCTCTTCTTTGAGTTGACCAAGGTTTTTCTCCCATTTCCCTTCTGAGTGTAGATGAGGGCCAGGAGTGTTGAGAAGCAAAGATTAATTAATCCAAAATATTCCTTTCTTACCCAGTTGATCAGTTGTTAATTTCTAACCGTTTGAACTTGGGCACTGCCATAAGTTCACTAAATGTGTTCCTGGATCCTATGGTTATTTTGAACCCTTTATCTCTGTATTCTGGACCCTTTTCTATGTTTGCTCCAATCCCTGTCCTGTGCCGCCTAGTTTCCTTGGTCTTCCTTCCTACAAGCCCCAGTTCAGCCTTCCCTTCATTGGTGGTTCCCTGATTCCCTGCACCTGGTTAATTCATTGCACCTGGCTCTCTCCCTCACTTGTGCTCTTCCCCTGAACCTCCTGCTGTTTCAGCCCTATCAGTGCAGAGAGCACCAGTTTTTCAACTGGCTCCTGTTCTGTCTCCTTGTGCGTTTTGTTCCTGCTAGTGTTACTATAGGCGTGTCCATTAATTCTGTTTCCTTTTTTCCTGTGCCTATTTTCCTGTCTTTGGCTATATGTAGTATAACTTCTGTCTCTAGTTTTCCTGCATCTCTGTTCCTGTGTTAACCATAGTTCATAGTCTCCTGTTTCTGTCTCTAGTTAATCTGCACCTCTGTTCGTGTCTGGCCATAGTTTATAGTCTCCTGTCTGCACTCTTTTTGATCTGCCCTGTTATATGCAGACACCCTGCCTTGTATTCTGTGTTCATGTTTGTCTTCATAATTCTGTCTTCACTTGTTTGAGTGCAGAACTTTACTAGCCTTTTTCTCAGAGCTCTTTTCCTGTTCCTGCACCTGATTTCCAGTCCTTCTTTTGCTTAAGCCCAGTTTCTATTTTGGTGTTCTTTGCTCTGTTCTCTGTTATTCTGTCTTGCATTGTTATTTGGATTTTTATTGCGTCCAAGGGTGCCAGTTAGATTCCAAGTCTTGTGCCTTTGGCACAGAGAATCACTAGGAGCACCTTCTCCATAGGTGCTGCTGGGTGTCTCTTAGAACTCTGTGTGATTAATATGCTCCGTGCTTTCGTATAAAATATTTTCACCTCACAGACAGATCACTTCAGAGAAGCAGACAAACTATTAACTATGATGGTTGTCTATCATTTCCCTGTTTTATATCCCTGCTGTGTGTTCTTGTTTGCCCTGCAGGCTTCCAGTGCCCTAGTCACAGCCTGTTTTAAAAGTGGTCCAGGACTTTGCTCCTGTTCTGCTTCACTTCAAGCCGTCTAGAAATCTCTTGTGTGTATTCTCTTCAGAGACCACACACAAACCTAGTATCCAGTCTTGTCCCAGTCTCATCCTGCTAGTCATCTGGCCGATCACCCTGCTAGTTCCCCACTAGACACCAGACTGATTGCAAAGCACATCCTGACAATCAAAGGGGCTAAATCCCATTCTTTTCTGTGTCACTTCCCTGTAGGCAAATAGCAGGCATAGTAGTAGGACTCAACTTCTTCTGAGTTTGCTAGCCAAACCTATAATCATTCATTTTATGGTTTTGTTGAACCTTTTAACTAAGCCATTGGTCTGGGGGTAATAAGTGATGGTAAACTTAAAAGTTACCCAGCACTCATCCCACATAGCTATCAAGTACACAGCCATGAATTTTGTGCCCCTATCAGAGATTGCTTCCTTAGGAAACCTCACTCTGGTGAAAACACCAAGTAAGGCGCTGGCCACTTTGGGAGCAGTCTCTGCCCTGAAGGGTATTGACTCTGGGATTCTTGTGGCATGGTCCACCACCACCAGGCTGAATTTATTGCCAGAAGCAGTTATACGTCTAAAGGACCAATATCAATTCCCATCCTCTCAAAAGGTGGTCCAAACATAGATAGTGGAATTAACGGAGCCTTTCGTTTTCTCCCTGTCGTGCCACTGGCTTGACCAATGATATATAGGAGTGCCAGAATTCCTTTAGTTTTACCGACTTCTGGGGCAAGTAAAAGTGGCTGACGGACTTGTCCTAGGTCTAAGTCAGCCCCAGATGCCCAGGAAAGGGAATGTCATGTGCCAAATTGAGGAGGGATGACCTGTACATTGGAGCACCAGCAATCTCTTAGTTACTCCAGGTTTGGGGTCCATTGCATCACTATACAAAACAGCATCCTCCCAACGGACCCCGTGAGTACCAGTGACAATGCCTTTTTCTTGGACTTTAGCCTGCTGCAGAAGGCCCTCAAGAGTATGACAGGTCCTCTTTTCCTGGCAAAACACCTTCGCGGAGGGTCCTACTGCCCAATGTGACTCGGGAACCTCTGGCATATCTCCTTGGGGGGTCCTTCCCCTTTAGGTCCCAGGTCCTCCCTCTGTGAGCAGACTCCTTCTTGGCCTTGGATCATTGGAGTCTGGTTTCCCAGACAGTTTACCCATCCTCATGTTTGTAGGAACCTGGGCCATTATTCTAGACTCCATTTACTCCCATGATGTTCTGTTTGGGCCTTTGTGGCCACATAAACTCACACAGGGAGACCCAGGTGACTACATGAGTCTTCTTTTCAACACCTGACCTACCAGAAGTTTCAATATCATTCCCCAGCAGACAGTCCACTTAAATGGCCATGTACACAGCTACCTTTTTCAGACCAGTAACCCCTCCTCACTTAAACGTCACCATTGCTATTTTCAATAACAATGGAAACAGTGAAAAGCCTACCATCACAATTTATAGCCCTTAAACCCTCACTGTGCTATCTCTAAGCACTATGCTAGTTCTAGCAGATATATACAATATGAGCCTGAGTTTTAGAAGTGGTGCACATACCGTTGAATGTAGGAGGGAGGGTGTTCCAGGTCTTGGCGGCGAGGTAGGAGAAGGATCTGCCACCGGAGGTGGTTCGTTGGGTACAGGGGACAGTGGCGAGTGCGAGGCTGTGGAGTGATTTGTGTGCGTGGGTGAGGAGCTTGAAGGTGATCCTCTTGTCGATGGGGAGCCAGTGTCGGTGGGGGGTGATGTGGCTGCGGCCATTAACGATCAGTCGGGCGGAGGCGTTTTGGATGCGTTGTAGTCATCGTAAGTGTTTGGCTGGTATTCCTGCGTAGAGTGCGTTGCCGTAGTTCAGTCTGCTGCTGACGAGGGCCTGTGTCACCGTTTTTCTTCTTTTGGTTGGGATCCACTTGTAGATCCTGCGGAGCATGCGGAGGGTGTTGTAGCAGAGGGAGAGACGGTGTTGACCTGCTTAGACATGGAGAGGGAGTAGTCAAGGATGAAACCCAGGTTGCGTGCATGGTTGGTGGGTGTTGATGCTGTTCCCAGTGTGGTCGGCCACCAGGAGTCGTCCCAGGCTGAGGGGGTGGGTCCCCTTTGGTATCGTTTCAAATTGCTTGTCAGCTTTTTCAGGTGCAAGGCCAAGAGCTAGGAGATTGTGTCTACAAGTGAACAAAATCCTAGCATCAGTTTGTGAAGTGAGAATTGAATGCTTCACAGAGCCTCTGGGAGTGTCGACTGGAAGCTTCTTCAGTGGAGATGGAATTTGGTACTGTAGTTATCCTGATCTGCAAAAAGATTGGGACTCAGCCATGGATTAGACAGCCACATTACCAGATATTGTCATGTATATAGTGTATTATAAATGTGCGTTGCCCACCTCAATAGTCAGCAGCTCATTGACCAAATTTAAACATGAAATATATACAAATAGAGAGAAAAACACAAACAATTCATGAATATAGTGAGTTCAGAATCAAGTGAATAAAAGTTGCAGGTTCTGGTTGATGTGCTGGTTTCTTTTCTTTATTATATCTGTTTCTCACATAAAAAGCGCAGCCAACGCGTTTCACCTTAAATAAGGCTTCATCAGGGCATATAAACAAACAAGCCACACGAGAGGTGACAAACAGTGTTTCTCTTCAAATTATAGTCTTATTCGAGCTCTTTCACAGTTGCTACAGGTTGAAGTATCACAGTTTCTCAATGCTTCAAACAAATCAATTGATTCAAAAGCCCCTGCTTTTACAGATCACCCTAAAACTTTCTATACACAACTAAAATCACCAGCACTCTTTTTTGGGAACGTTTTGGTCAAGATTTGTCAACTGGCACCAATAATATAGGCAAATCATAAAGTGCTTTTAAAGTAACGTTATAGGTAGGTGAATATCTCAGTGACAACTTTAAAGTTTTCAACAAAAAAAAAAACATAAATTCACCAGTTATAGTTAGCAGCGCTAACTATAAATTGCTCCTTGCCATTCACTGCTTATGACCTCACATATTACATCACTCATGACATGTTCCATGACATCATTTATAACATCACTGATGGCATCTCAACAGATATATAACATCAGAGAGCTAAAAAATGCCCCCCATAATCATGGGAGGTGTAATAGCAAACCAACTGAGCAACACTTGCTGAATAAACGCTTTGTCCAGCATCCAGGTAAAAAGCTGTTCTCATAAAGCTGCTGCTGAGTGCACAAAATGGAACGATTATTCCTAGAAAACACCCATGATGCTTTTCAGCTGATACATGCTGTAGGTGTTTTCCAGGAATACACTTTTCATTTAGTGCACTCAACCTCTGCTCAGTATGTATGGCTTTTACCTGGATTGTGAACACTGTAGATAGATAGATAGATAGATAGATAGATAGATAGATAGATAGATAGATAGATAGATAGATAGATAGATAGATAGATAGACAGACAGACAGACAGACAGACAGACAGACAGACAGACAGACAGACAGACAGACAGACAGACAGACAGACAGACAGACAGACAGACAGACAGATGGATGGAGGGACGGACGGACATACTGACAGACAGCTTGTTTGTTGCAAATGGATTGGGTCAGTTTGTCCTCCAGGATCATTTGCCTTGGTTACCTGTTTTTTGGAGCTTTACTGTGTGGGCTCTTTCTACCAGAGTCTCACTTACAGTAATTTCACATTAGTTGGAGTGAGCATCATTTCTGCCAGTGTCTGCCTTTTATGGCAGTAGAATAGTTACTTGGGAAAACATGGACACAAGTGTGTGGACTGCACATGTGAGACAACCTTCATACAAATTCAGTAATTGTGGACACATAGCCTGGGGCAGTAGGGACCCTGGAGGATTTGTGCCGACCTGGGGTAGGCCTTATAACATCAAGAGGCATTCATAGATAGGTCAGTAGGGTTGCCTGGAAAAACTGTAGTGCTTTCACTATATTATACATGAGTGTACTCTCCCTTAAAGTGAAGTTTTGCTCCACTTAGGCCTACATAGTTCAACAACGTGTCAAACAGGGGGTAAAATATGCACACTGAGTTGGATTTTGCAGCTTCCAGAAACATATATGATCATCTTAAGGGATGTCAAATTCAATTACATTTTTCCTGCTCAGCTTATAATCAGATCCCAGGCCTTTGCCTCAACTGCTGGGTCAAATTAATGACTCTGCTCCCCAATAGAGGGAAGAAACACCTCCCCACACAAAGGGAGCAATTATCAGTGATTGACCCTGTTCCTGGGAGAGGAAAGGGATATGGGGGATATCTGCCTCTGATGATTAGCTGCCACACTGTACCTGAGCTTGGTCAGCCCAGGCCCACTGAACAAAGGAAGAACACCAGTCACCTGGAGATAACACAGGAGGGGCTCATCTTTTAAAGTTTTGGTGAGAAAGGATCTGGCAGTGATGTCATTTAGGCTTGAGCTGAGGCTCTCAGAGGAACTCTTCGCAGTGAAAACCTGATGGAGCTATTTTCAAATGTCCTAGAATGCTGTCCAGCAGGGTTGGAACAGGGGTGGAAGACCCAGGAGTGTCTGGTGTCAAGAAATGTCCATCCCACTTAACAACCCTAGCAAAAGCTAGAGACAGAGAGCAAGATCTTTGGACCTGAAAGGCACCAACATCAGAATCATGGACAATTGGAAGGAGAGGACATCTGATGCCATGCTAAGGTATTTTTCTCCAGCTGATCCCCAGGACTAGATGGCTGTCTCTAGGGCCAGTGGAGCTAGCCCCCTTATACACCCTGAAGATCAGTGGAAAGAAACATTGAACTCTAAAGCCACCCCAAGTGCTCTGCAGGACATCCATGCAGCTATGGGATTGTGGCCAGGCATGTGATTTGTTGGCTGGTAGAGGAGTGGCTGATCAAGAAGCCCCCATCAGCAGGATAAAGGCTCCAGGAGCCATGAGAATGAAATACTGGTACAGAGAGCCAGTAAAACCAGCTTTACTCCAGTTCATTCTGTTAAAGGCCAGGAGGCCTGCTAAAACTGCTCCTGGTAGCTAGCCACCAGGAGTATAAGTGTAATTGTAATTGCATTTATATAGCGCTTACGACCCCTGATGAGGCTTCAAAATGCTTTTCGTTTGGGATGAGTAAAGAGTAGGTGGAGTGGAAGAGTCAGAGGGAAGGGTTTAGAAAGGCTTGTTTGGAATATATGAATAGTAAAAGAGATTTGAGATGATGCAAGGAGGGGTAGAGGAGGGAAGAGCCTAGAAAGGGTAATTTTGGGGATCATAGTAGTAGAATGGGGTTGGGATGAGTCAGAGAGTGGGGGTAGAGGAAATATTGAGAGAGGTATAGTGTGAGAAAATAGCCAAAGATAGTGAAAATGACATATAGCTGTTTAAAAATGTTGCACTTTGACCCTGAAAAGAAAAGGGAAAATTAGCATGTGTTTGTTCTGCTGAATTTTAAAATTACCCCCGGTTCCCTAGGGACCAGGGTTAGTGCAGAATTAGCTGTCTCATTTATTTTGGTTAGCAGGCATGCATGGACCCCCCTTTCTCTGACTTCCTACTCCAGGTTGCCGCCACGTTCCTAATTCCCTGGGGCTGATGCAAGCAAGACATCCCAAGGACCCTATTCCATAGGGTCAAAGGACACTGGTGAAAAGGGGAGTGTCCTCATGTTCCTCGTATAACTGTGCAACTGCCCCTGCTCCCCATACCCAGTATAAGGGGGAAAGGGGAAGAACTGCACCATCAGTAGCTGACCCACAAGGATGCATGATGAAATTTAGCAGGCCAACTCCCCATGCCAGCATGGGCAAAGGGCTTCCAGGTTGTAGGTACCTTGGATTGGACCAGGGCACCAGAAATACTGTAAAAAGGGAAAAGAAATAACAGAGCTCGAACGATGCAGAACAAGGCAGTGAAAAGCATAGGTATTCAGCGGGAGGACCTGTTAATTAAATATTCAAAGCTCCACATGGAAGCACCCCATAATGCCACACAGCGTCTGTGATTTAAATAAGGTTTCTGCTCTGTTAATGCCTTAATCCGGGCACGGGCACCACCAAGAGATAAAAGGAATGTTGTGGGGACTGAAGGAATTGAAGTATGCCCCCATGGGCAAGGTTATATTAATTTTCAAAGCACCCTGAGCTGGAACCATTGCTTTTAAGCTCTTATGTGCAGGTACCCCCTACAGGTTAGTGCTGTGGCTACATTAGGTGGCCTGTGGAATGTTATGAAAGACTCCAATATCTGTTGATGGCTGTTTAATAGCATTGGTTTATTTGCAAATGTTTAATCAGTATTATTAATATTGAACGCTACAATACTTATAAGTTAAGGAATTTGCACATGGATATAGTAATGTGATCATGAATTTCTTTGGGTTCATTTGTAAATATTAACTCGTGATTATGTATTTTATATATATGGTGATCCCCTTGGCAATGCCAATAGGCTTGCCTTAAGTATTAAGGTGTGTACAGGTGGCATGATCAGGTTATCAATGAAAGATCTGGGCAAATAATAACCTCATCATAATATTTTGCCTATAAATTACTCAAGGGAAAAAGAGTTCTGGCAAAGATCTTTACTCTCGAAATCTGTGAGGGAAAAAATTAGCAATAAGCGTGAGGCATCAGTGTTAAATGATAAAAGTAGGAGACAACACATGGGTGAGGGACCTTCCCTTATGGTGGTCACAGCACAGATTTTGTATTGAATCATTTTAATCCTCATAATCTATCAGATAAATCCAAGAATAATTATGCAACTCTTCAATGTACTTTATATTCTGGGTCAGTCATAATTCTAGAATCACTGATAAAAGCAAATGTGCTAAGCCTGAAGTAGATCTATCCAGCTCTAAAGCAGATTTGAGACCATCTCACTCCTCTTCATCACATTGCTTTTAGTTTTCAGGTGAAGATAAAGAGGATTCAGGACTGGAAAATCAAAGCTCTGTAAACTTTATTCCTCACCCGAATATTCATTCTAAGGGAGCCAGACCATAAAAGCAGACTGTGCCCAAGTTGTGGATTTTGTAAGTGTTTCTGATACATCACATTTGTCAATGATTAATGTTAGCATTAATACTTTTCAAGGAATTGCTTGAATTGATTAAGAGGTATATCAATGTAAAAATGTGGAGTTGTGAATTATAAAGACAGATTTGTCAAACACTGTAACTCCAATCAATTTCTCATAAAGGTATCCACCAGTGTGCTTACATGAGTATCTTTTCTTTGCACAATGTTAGTATATAAAGTGGGGAAAGATATTGCAAAATTAGGTCCCTGTTTGCCTTACTAAACGACAGGTTTCATTTGTGAAAAAGAAAGTTGAAGCACAGCGGACTTGCCTTTCTAACTAATCAGAAGAAAAAGCCAATTGACACTCATAAAACCTCAACAGGGCAATATATGGAAACTGCACTCAAACCTTTTAAGTGAATTAAGAGTTAGATCAAAAAAATCATAAGTAGGAATTCTAGTTAGCTAATGAACAATGCTCAGGATCGATCATTTCAGATTCAGATGAAGGGGGCTAGGTCTGCCAAAGTTAGATTACACCCTATTGGAAATACCCTTGCATTTTAAGGTGTGGTTCATAATCAGCAAACAGTTGATCTGGTGCACTGTTTAAAAGTTCTTAAAAAGTTAAATCAAAAGATTGCCCTTGTATTGAAGCAGACTATTGGTATTTTTTCAAGCAATCAAGGCACTCAAAGAAATGGAACCAAATATATCAACTGAGGACGAGAGAGCATAATGTAAAGTTTCACCACTTAGCAAGGAAGCCAATACTTAGGGCCAGATGTAGGTAGGCAAATACCGGTCAGTAATGGCCGAAAATACCGAATTTCGGCCATTACCGACCAGAATTGGCTTTTTCAGATGTAGGAGGCAAAAATATACTGATTCGGTAAATACGAGTCGGTATTTTTCTGACTCTAAATTTACCGAATTCTTATTTACGGAAAGAAGAAATGGTAAAAAATGACCATTGAGATGTAGGAAACCTCAAAAATACAGAATTTCATGAAATTCGGTATTTAAGAGTCGGTATTTACCATGGAGTGAAAGCAGGTGGTAACCAGGTGCAGGCTATAAAAAAGGACCCAAAATGCAACAGTTTGACCAGAATGGCGGCATTCTACGTCATTGGAAGGCGGCTATGGCTACAGGCAGCAGGAGAGAGGGTCTGGAGAAGGGAGGAGCAAGTCTACAGGGAGAGGATTACGCTTTTCCAACTCACTGAGCCAGAGATATTGCAGAGGTACAGGCTTCACCCCCACGCCATCCTTAACATGATCAGGGACCTGCACCCACTCCTGGAGCACGAAACACCAAGGGTGCACGCCATCCCACCCCATGTGCAGGTGCTTTGGAGCCTACACCTGCTTGCATCTGGGAGTTACCAGAGTGTGATTGCTGCGGTAGGTGGGGTGTTCCAGAGCTGCCTGTCCCGTTTCTTCAGGAAATTCCTGGAGGCAATGATGCAGAGAATGCATCAATACATTAGCTTCCCTGACACACATGCGGTACTGGTGAAGACCAAAACTGATTTCTACCAACTGGCACACTTCTCTCATGTCATAGGCTGTATAGATGGCACCCACATCCCAATCTGCCCACCTGCTGCCACAGAATACATATACAGGAACCAGAAGTCAACACACTCAATCAATGTGCAGGTGATTTGCAACGCTGGCAACATCATAACAGACATTGTGGACAAATTCCCTGGGAGCACCCACGACTCCTACATATTCCAGAACAGTGGGATCTACACACACCTTGCTGCTGGAGATTTTGGGGAAGGATACCTGCTAGGTAACTAACTGTGACACACCCTGATAGTTACTGCAGATGAATGTATAATGAGTATGTAACTAATGGCACTCTCTTTTCCACCTAGGCGATAGCGCTTATGCTGTGCGTTCCTTTGTGCTCACCCCCTACCTTAATCCATCTACCAGGAGTGAGAGGCTTTACAATGTGGCACACAGAGCAACACGCAGTGCTGTGGAACGCACATTTGGACTACTAAAAAGCAGATTCCACTGCCTCCACAAGACCGGAGGTGCACGGCAGTACACTCCTATCATCTGCTGTAAGATCATTGCGACCTGTGCCATGCTGCACAACCTTGCCACCAAGAAAGGCACAGAAGTGGAAATGACATATCATGAGGACATTGATGATGGAACTAAACAGCCAGAGCCCTATGCAGCAGGAGCAGCGCAAGCCA
The DNA here is from genome assembly GCF_964261635.1 of Lissotriton helveticus. Taxonomy (NCBI): domain Eukaryota; kingdom Metazoa; phylum Chordata; class Amphibia; order Caudata; family Salamandridae; genus Lissotriton; species Lissotriton helveticus. The sequence continues at coordinate 1,282,345,861 of NC_136063.1, forward strand.
CAGATGGGAGACTGAGACGGGCAGAGATCACACGCAGCTATTAAGTAAGTAAGGAGAGACAGCTAGGCTTTGTATTTGAATGACGTAGTTTAATGGGCACTACGGCAATTTACTGATAGCACATCATGTTACTTCAATGTCTGAATACCCCACTGGGAGGTCACAGGTTACCTCACCGTGACATGTCCTGTGGGCATCATTATTGTTTGCGCCCACGCACAACAGTGCGGGATGCATGAGGCTGGGGCAACAGTGGGAGGTTGCTGTGGCAAGCCTGTTCATGGCCTTGGTGTGTTGCCGCATACACTGTCGATCCAAGTGCCTCTGTGTGTGGTCAGACCCAAGTTTCTCACAGAGAGCAATCATGCACAGTAACATGTCCCTCATTCCCTCCGCCATGGACTTCATGCTCTCTGCCATGGAGCCAATCCCCCGGTCAATGTTGCCTATCCTGGTATTCAAGTTGCGCACCTGTCTCTGCACTGCTAATAATCCCTTTGCTTGCAGGTGCTGGACTTTGACCATAGTGGCCTCAAGACCACAGAAGACCCCCTTCTCCATCCTGAGCATCGCCTCTCTCCCGTACCCTTCGGCGTCTGGCACCCGTACGCACACCTCCAGATGCGGTCTGCTGCCCAGCGTGTCTGCCGCAAGTGGATCTGTCAGTGTGTCACCCTCCCCATCCTCCTCATCGGATGTCTCCAGAATCCTGAGAGGGGGCACATCATGCCTCCTTGGCCTTACCAGTTCAGATAACACTGAAGTTGGTGTGGGGGAGAGTGCTGGTAGTTCCAACTGTTGTGAGCCAAACAGCAGAGGTGACAGAGGCTGTGGTGTGGTGGGTCGCTCAGGTGTTGTTGCTGGCTGCGCTGTGGGTGTGGGTGGCGGAACAGTGCTTTGCCCTACACTTGTGGCTGCGTCCTCACTCCTCTCCGTTGCCGGTGCCCTCTCCTCCCTTTCCTGCACTGGACTGCGCGATGACTCTCCTGGGGACAGATATGAACATTGGCTCAGTGGTGATGTACACCTGTGTGTCATTATTAAATCGCATTCCTGTCACACAATTGCATAGTCCTCAACTGCTTCTGGATGTAGTGTGTGGCATGCCTTGCTGTTTTCTGTGACGAATGTATTGATGTATGTTTCTATGACTACGTCTCCCATGATGCATTACAGGTAAATCCTAAAATCTGTACTGGAGTGTGATACACACAACTACATTGGGGAAGGGGGACAGGGAAGGGGGGGGGATTGATGTCCTTGCAGCTTACCTTTTTTTTTTGTAGCTCTGGCTGAGCTGTCAGCATCCCCTATCCCATGGACACTCTCTGGCTCCAGGGTGGACTCCACCATCAGCTCCAGGTCTGTTAGTGCAGGCGCACGGTTCCTTCCTCCACCTGTGGCACCGGCTTTTTTTTTCTGGGCTGCCAGCTTTTTTTGGGGTTATGATCCGAAGATCATACCACCGTTTCTTCAGGTCATCAATTTCCCTGGTTGTGACCCCGATGGCATTCACCTTGGACTGGATCCCAAGCCAGGTGTTCCTTTTAACAGACTCTGCAACATGCAGAGACTGCTTCCAAAGAGATGGGTGTGGTGTCTCACGACCTCCTCCACCAGCACCTGCAGTTCAGCTGTGCTGAATTTAAGTTTCCTTTTGCGCTCAGCTCCATCCTTCTGGGTATCCTGGGACTCCATTGTGCAGCTCAGCTCAGCTCTGGGCAGCCTGTTCCTCAGTGTCTCACTGCTTTCAATGCTGTTCAGTTGCTCTGCACCTGCACGGGCGTGGCCACTTCCTGGTAGTGGGGTGGAGTATATGCATCTGATTGGTTGGTTCCTCTGTTGCTTTGTTGTGGGGCGTGGTGAGTGTTCCTGATTGGTTTACAGGCTCAATTGGGTGTATTTTGTATTTCCGAATCGGTATTTACCGATTCGGTATTTACCGATTCGGTAAATGCCGATTCGGTAATTCTCATTCATTCCTATGGGCCTGGAGGCCCATAGGGTTGAATGGGTGTTACCGAATTGGTATTTTCCAAATCGGTAAATACCGAATCGGTAAATACCGATTCGGAATATCTGAATTTTACTGATTCGTTTTTTTTCACCGAATTTTTTCCTACATCCCATTTTCCGAATCTAAAATACCGAATCGGTAAAATTCTGTATTTTAGAGTCGGTGTAACTGTTGTCCGGCTGCCTGTGGACCCCCTGGACTTGCTCTTACTGTTTTCGAGCCCTACCTGCCCTTCAAGCCTCGTAGTCCTCCCGCTGCCGCATTTCCATCGGACCGGCAGCCGAGGGGAGGACTACCACTCCCAGGGGTCTTAGCGGCGCTCACGTCGCATCACACGCCCGGAGGCGCCATTAATCGAGCCTCACATCGGTGGAGCGGGTGTAACTGTTGTCCGGCTGCCTGTGGACCCCCTGGACTTGCTCTTACTGTTTTCGAGCCCTACCTGCCCTTCAAGCCTCGTAGTCCTCCCGCTGCCGCACTTCCATCGGACCGGCAGCCGAGGGGAGGACTACCACTCCCAGGGGTCTTAGCGGCGCTCACGTCGCATCACGGGCCCGGAGGCGCCATAAATCGAGCCTCACATCGGTGGAGCGGGTGTAACTGTTGTCCGGCTGCCTGTGGACCCCCTGGACTAGCTCTTACTGTTTTCGAGCCCTACCTGCCCTTCAAGCCTCGTAGTCCTCCCGCTGCCGCACTTCCATCGGACCGGCAGCCGAGGGGAGGACTACCACTCCCAGGGGTCTTAGCGGCACTCACGTCGCATCACGCGCCCTGAGGCGCCATAAATCGAGCCTCACATCCGCGTCGCGGGAACGCGCGCGGGACAGCGCCGGGCTAAGCCCGGGACAAGGGCGGGGCCATCTGTGGCCATCCGAGGCCAGAGGAGGCCGGGCTGGGACACCCCCCCAACATCACTGACCAGATATCATCCCAGAGACACTACCAAATCCTACTACTGTGCGTATACAAAATCCACCCTTCTCATAATTATTCCCGGTTTTGTCTATCTATTGCTAGTATAGTACTGATGACCTATAATTATGAGTAAGCTTACTCACAGAGGTTGTGCAGCCAGGGGGGGAGTGAGGACAATGGAAGACTATCTGAAACGGGCTGAAACTGAATTGTCTAAAGAGATTGAACGCGCAGAGAAAAGGCTATCACTGGAACAACCTAGGGACTTGATGGTCCAAGCTTTAGTCCATGACACACCTGCGTTAGCATCCCCGTCTTTATTTGAACCATCGCTGGCAGCTGTCCCGCCTGCAATGGATAGCCGGGGGTCAGTAGGTGATACGACTGGTTTAACTAGTTCCCCTGAACTGATTCCTACTCCCTCAGCACGGGTGCTACGCCATAGTTACTCCCGTGTTTCTTCAGCTGTGACTAAATTTAAAGATCCCATAGGAAAAAGGAAAGCAAAATGTGCCCCTAAAGGTAGTCGACAACCGGCAAAAATGGCAAGGGGCAAAAATGTCACATCTGGGCTGGGTAACCATACAGAGACAGTAAATACCCTGAGTAGTTGTCCATCTAACTTAGGAAGTAGTAAGTCCCCGACACCTAATGTCGATCTTTATAGTGTGGCTGTCTGACCAGAGATATTGGGGCATATCGAGGATATGTTTAAAGCATTTATATCCCCAGTAATGGACAAATTAGAATCCTTAGACCAAAGACTGGGCAATTTAGAAAAATGTATTGCTATTCAACATACTACTAACACCATAGAGTCTCAACCAACTAGTGCATGTCCTGCTAGTGTTATAGTACAAGTGCCCTTGGACACTGGAGGTTCTTCTGCTGACCATAACAGACAAGCACCCAAACAGATGGTCCCACCTGTCAATGTTACTTTGGGGGCAAAAATTGGCCAAAATGGCCCTGTTGGAAGGTTTCAGATGACAGGCAATTACTCTCCCAGGAATATCTCCCTCCATCTCCCCCCCAAGGCATGCCCATACTCCATCATACTGGCTAATGTTCCCAAAATACCGGACACAGAGGAGGAGCATTGGTCAACATTAAAGAACAAGGCTCTCCATTACTTAAATAACAAAACAGTGTTAGGTGAGCAGCTGTACAGCAAATTTAAGATGGTTAGAAGGGTTACTTGGATGGGAAGATCCAGGAAAAGATTGGAGGGAGATTGTGTGGTAGTGAGTTTTAGTTCCCCTGAGTTAGTGAGACATATTCTGAAGCAGGCAGGATCTGTTAGGATCCATCAAGAGAGTGTCAATGTCTTACCACTGGGGTATTTCTACCAACCACCTGTTTACTTTGGAACCCATGATCCTAGAAACCATGCATTAGAGGTAGCCCCAACACCTAGCCTGTTTCCAACAAGCAATAGATTTGATATTTTTAGCTCCCTGAATGATAACGATTGACTTCCCTTCAAGGAAAGCAGGGAAACGACGAGAAACTCTTTGGCCCGTAATGCTATTACAGGACAATCTGGCACATTATATAATCCCTTAGAAAAGGTTCCCCCATGTGCTCAAGAAGAGTTAGGAAGTTCTTCAGGGGTCATTATTAATCAAATCCAGTCGGATATCATGAGTAAAGTAAGGGACACTATAGGGACAGGTGAGAATGGAATAGTGGGTATAGTAAACAACAAAGAAACAGCTATACCTCATGCATCACTGATTTCGTGGAATATTGCGGGGCTGCGAAGCAAGATAAACTCAACAGACTAGTTGGTTTTTGTAGATACTGCAGATTTTATTTTGCTACAAGAAACCTGGTTATTAGAACCAGAGTTTAGAGTTGGATATTTAAATTTCTTCATCCCAGCTATTCCAAGCGTAAAGGGTAGACCAAAGGGGGGCCTAATAACCTGGGTTAAGCAGGATAGTAGATATATTATTCATCAACTAGACACTAACAGTAATGACATTCTTTTAATTTGTGTTTCTAGTGTTGATTTCAATGATCTTTATATTTTTAACATATATTCACGGGGACAACCGGGGGGCAAATCCTTCCAAAGGGTTGACCAATTAGATGCTCTTCTTGAGAATTACCGCAGTAGAGGAAATATTATTGTAGGAGGGGACCTGAACTGTTGCTTCTAACCATTGGATAGGAACGATATCGACCTGACCATAGAAGAAGACACAGCTTGGAATATCCCCTCGCTGTCATTGGTCCCAATTAAAAAATGGACGGAGGCTGCGCTTCAGCTTAAAGCACTCTGTGTAGGGCATGGGCTCCGCGCAACTAATGGACACACTGCCTCTGATATGCAGGGAGCGTTTATTTTCTATTTGCGGTATTTATAAAGCGCGACACTCATCCCAAGGGATATCACGTCGCTATGAACCAAGAGAGAATACTGACGGCATTGCTGGGGGGTTATGTTTTAGGGAGCGTTATGTTTTAGGAAAAAGGTGAGTTTTCAGTTTTTGTCGAAACTGAAGATAGTTTGTGGTGTGTCTTAGGTCGGAAGGTAGGTTGTTCCACCTTTTGGCTGCCAGGTAGCAAAAGGCGCGGCCGCCTGTTCTGACTTTGTAAATACGCTTAGGTTTGGCCAGAGCTGATTGACTCGATCGTAGATTCCTGTTGGGAACGTAGAAGTCGATCTTCCCTTGGAGAATTGTGGGGCCAGTTTTATGAAGAGCTCTGTGCGTATGACTAAGTAGTTTAAAGGCAGCCCTCTGTCGCATCGGTAGCCAGTGAAGTTTCTTTAGGCATTCCGATGCCGAGTCTCGCTTGCCTTTATTGCAGACCAGTTTGGCCGCCTGATTTTGCAAGACCTGAAGGCGGAAGAAGAGTTGTTCGTTCATCCCTTCGAATAATGCGTTGCCATAGTCCAGGCGGCTAACCAGTAGGGCTTGGGGGACTGAGCGTCTGCAATCCAGGGGTATCCAGGGGAATATCTTTGCGAGAAGTTTAAGTATGGCAAAACCCTTGCCCCAGAGTGATCGGACATGGTCCTTCATGGACAGGGCGTCGTCCATGATGATCCCCAAGTTTCTCGCGTGTTGTTTTGGAGTGGGGGCCAGTCCTAGTGAGGGTGGCCACCATGTGGCGTCCCATATAAGTTTGGCTCCCCCGAACAGGAGAATCTCCGATTTGCCAGCGTTTAGTTTTAGGCAGTGGTTGTGCATCCATTGGGCCATCTCAGAGAGCCAGTCGTGTAGCTTTTTTTTGGTTGTCTCAGTCCCTTCATCCATTGCCACCATCAGTTGTGTGTCATCAGCATAAGAGCATATGCCAATGCCCCACTTCCTTCCAATGTCAGCCAGTGATGAAATATAGACATTGAAAAGAGTGGGGCTCAATGAGGCCCCCTGGAGGACCCCACAGCTGATGGGGTTGGGTTTTGAGTGGAACTGACCCATATGTACTGCCTGGGTACGATTGCTCAAGAAGGATCTGATCCAGTTCAATGCTGTTGATTGCACTCCTTTACTCAGGAGTGTGTTTAGCAGGCAGTCGTGGGATACCGTGTCAAACGCCGCTGACAGGTCAAGCAGTATCAGCGCCACCGATCCCCCTTGATCTGTGGAGCATCTGATACTGTCCGACACTGCCAGCAACGTTGCCTCGGTGCTATTGTTGGCTCTAAAACCGGTCTGGGAGGGATCCAGGAGAGAGTTGTTTTCCAGATACCGGGTCAATTGTATGTTGACCGATTTCTCCAAGGCTTTGGAGAGATAGGGAAACTGGGAAATGGGTCTGTAGTTCTCTGGATTAGAAATGTCGGATCCTGCTTTACTTTTAACAATGGGATTTCAAGCAGCCGTATCGATTACATCCTTACTAATAAGGAGCATTGGCAACATATTAAGGATATGAAGATCGAACAGAGGGTCGAGAGTGATCACGACCCGTTATTAATGTCTTTCTCGTTGGTCAAGTCCAAAGCCCAGGATGACCCGTTAAGCTGTGTGGAAATAGGCCTTTCCAATGATCTTAGGCGAATTAAATGGACTGACTGTGTGGCGATTGAAGAGAACACAGCTGCTATGATAGAGTTAACTATTCAGGCAACAGAGGATATTCAAAAATGTTCCACCAGGCAGGAAATTGTGTCTAATGTTCACCTCATTCATTCAAAATTTTTTAATCACCTGAGTAGTTATTTTTTAAAGAAGATCTCAAATAAACCGCAAAGGAGTATTAGAAAAGAGGAACAGTGGTATGGGAAGTCCTGCAGGGCCGCATATAAAGGTCTAGCGGAAGCCGTCAAATCAAAAGATAGGAAAAACATTAAGAGCGCTAGAGAGTTATATAAGAAAACGCAACATGATGCCAAACGTACATGGGATGAGGACTACTGGGCAGAACTCTTGGGAGCTAGCAAATAACGCTCTATGTGTACCTTTTGGGATATGGTCAGGTGGGGTAGGGGGCTTAAAAGGACCGAACCAACTAATTATGTTCCCCCGAACCTATGGGTTTCCCAATTGCCACCCAGTTTGCATCTTAGGAGCTGGTGGGTGATAGTGATGCCCCGATTAGTGTTGAGCAAGATATAATCTCCCTATGTTTCACTAGAGTTGAAGTTAGAAGGGTCCTGGATAACATCCCCAAAGGCAGGGCACCTGGTCTGGACTCAATCCCTGCTGATGTATTCATGCATGATAAGGAGGTCTGGGCATCCTATATTCTAGCGCTAATAAACAGTATTGCAAAGGGTTCACCCATACCCGAAACCTGGAAGGGCGCTGTGATAATTCCCATACATAAAAAAGGGGATCTCTCAGATCCGGGAAATTACAGGCCCATCAGTTTAATTGACTGCATCCAAAAGGCAGTAGCTAGGCTTGTCCTTCAGAGGATACAAGCATGGATTGAGGAGGAAGAGGTCCTCTCTCCGCTCCAGGCTGGGTTTTGTACACACACTAGTACGATCGACCAAGTATTCAGATTTGTTTTAATTTATTGGCGGGTGGTGGTACTAGGGGGGGGGGCACTCTGTACGCTGCTTTTATTGATTTGAAATCAGCGTTCGACTTGGTGCCATGACATAAAATGTGGACTGTCTTTTTAGAACAGGGTATGCCCTCGAACATTCTTGCTCTATTAATAAAGCTACACAAGGGTAACTATGCCCAAGTCCGCTGGAATCGGCAGGGGGCGTTACAGATAAATTCCCAATCGCTAGGGGTGTGCGCCAAGGGTGCGTCTTGGCACCGACCCTCTTTTCGTTATACATCAACAGGGTGATCAGCTATTATAAAAACCAACCCACAGACACCCCCAAATTAGATGGCAATCTGATCCCCCTGTTGATGTTTGCCGACGACACCCTTTTAATTTCAAAAACCCAGCAGGGCCTACAGAAGGCCATAGATGTCTTTGAATTATTCTGCAAGGATCATGGTCTCGTTATAAACGTTAACAAAACTAAGTTTATGGTGCTACATAAATCCAAGCACGGTAGAGGGAAGGCATCTGTGAGTGGGGCTCAGCTTGAGCAGACAGAGGTCTTTTCATATTTAGGTATCACCATGGCCTCTAAAATGGACTGGAAACACCATACCAATCAAATGGCCATAAAACATGCACAATTGGCAGGGGCCCTAACAAAGGAATTCTATCTTTCCCACACTAGGCCGGTTAGTCCAGTTCTCAAGATCTACGATGCGAAAATAGGCTCAGCGGTTCTCTATGGCGCAGAATTGTGGGGGCTTAGTAACCTCAGTTGTCTAACTACAGCACAAATACATTTCTACGAGGAATCACAGGTCTCCCGGCATCAACCCCCCTGACACCTCTGTTCTATGACTTGGGATGTCTGCATTTGGAGGACATGGCTCGTTATAGAACGATAGCATACTGGAGAAGACTGTGGGTTACCCCTGAACTCTTCCAGTATGCTAGGGCTTTCATGGATGTACGAAATGCAGATAGGGCCCAAAAAATTTTCATGGATGAGGGAGGTTGGGGTAACGTACAATCAATTTTTTTTTTTTTTTTTTTTTTTTAGACCGTTAGTATCAGAGCTGAGCCGCAGCCTGCGACTCCCTGGCGAGAGTATCCCTGCATCGGTTTCTCCCATTTTCCCATTTTCAGAACAGTATCGTTGGTCTGTTAAAGTTTATGTCCCTCACCCACACTAAGCCGAGATGCCCACGCCCATCCGGCATCATAGCGTCAAGCAAGGCTGCATAAATTCAACGCGGTCAACTTTTACTCAGTCTCGATGTTTTTTAACCTGTTTTTAATTTGATCTTAAACATTGGACTGTCACATTATTTACTTGCTGCACTTCCTATTTCCTTGCTCTCCCTCTTGGCACTTGAACTCTTCGTTGGAAGGCGCTGCAGCAGAGGTCAGCGCTGCCGCCATTCCGTCGTCGAGTGAGGCCACGCCCCTTTTCCGAAGCCACGCCCCCTCGAGGGCGCGCGAAACTGACAGAGCATTCATAAGGACGCTGATTACAAGCGCCGGTGGTTGCTCTCTTGTTCTCCTGAGGCGGAAAGCCGGGAGTGTGTTTTTTAACCTGTTTTTAATTTGATCTTAAACATTGGACTGTCACATTATTTACTTGCTGCACTTCCTATTTCCTTGCTCTCCCTCTTGGCACTTGAACTCTTCGTTGGAAGGCGCTGCAGCAGAGGGCAGCGCTGCCGCCATTCCGTCGTCGAGTGAGGCCACGCCCCTTTTTCGAAGCCACACCCCCCTACTGACGTTATCTGCAGCTATAAAACATGTGCTTCCATCGGAAGCGCAGCGGACGAGCGCAGCGGGAGCGCCGGTTGCGCGCCGAAGTCGCGCCTAAGTCCAGCCCGTCTGCGCCCGTCCGCGCCGGACCCGCGCCCAACGCCGTAACCCCTGCTCCACGTGCCCCAAAAATTTGTTGGTCCTCTGAACAACTTCTTCACCTCCGTTCTGATACCTGTGCCCCTTTTACTTGCTGTAACATTGCTAGCCTAGATACTACTGTCTATTCCTGCCCTCACTGTAACTTTTCTCTTCCCAAAGTACTTAGACCTCGGCGTCTACCCTCTAAAATCAATGATCAGCCATCCACCATCTTAAAGGCCGCATTAGTCAATTGCAGATCTCTCCCAGCCCATGCTCATGACATATGGCTATCTCTTGAAACCCACAATTGGGACCTATTGTTTCTTACTGAAACTTGGTTAAAAGACTCCTCCAAACCAGACATCACTCTTGCTACTCCCCCTGGTTATCATTTCATTGGCATTAATCGAGACAACTCTAAGACCGGAGGAGGTCTTGCGATCATTGCTAAATCCCATCTCAAATTAAACCTCACAAAAATTCCCAACCTTGGCATCATCGAAGCCGCTCACTTTTCAATTATGGACCCTGCTTGTTCCATCTGTGCAGGCATACTGGTCTATAATCCCCCGGCCGTCACTTCTTCCTCCCTTATCACTCTGATTCACTCCATCGCCGATTTTTCTCTCAAACATCCCCATTTTACTGTTCTAGGAGATTTTAATATTCATATTGATAATCCCTCCTGCACACTAGCTTCCTCTCTGTTAGAAACCTTACAAGGACTCACCTTGCCTCAACTAGTGACAGGTCCTACTCATATAGCAGGCCATACCCTTGACCTCATTTTTTCCAATCTTCCTTCCCTCTCCACTCTCCCCCCCACTCCTTTGACCTGGACCGATCATTATCTTATCCCTTTTTCTTTCACGGCCCCCTCCCCTCCTCCCCCTATCCCCCTTAATCGAGTTAAAGGTCGTAAATGGACCAAAGTTACATGTAACTCTCTGGAAGCTCATCTACATTTTCATCTTAACCAGCTAAATGACCTCAATTTAGAAACATTGAGATTCAATTCGGCCCTCTCAGATGCACTTGACTCGGTTTCCCCTCTGGTCCCCGTCACTTCCTCCAGATCCCGTCCTTCTGCCCCTTGGTTCTCCCCTCTGTTGCGTGAGGAAAAGAGCAAGTGTAAGCAGTTGGAACGTAAATGGAGATTGAACTATGATCCTGTAGCCAAATTGGCCTACAAATCTGCCCTGAGTAAGTTCCACAAACTAACACGCTCGTCCATGAGAGCTTACTTTTCTAATTTGATTCAACAGGCGCAGAATTCCTCCAAAACTCTTTTTTCCATAGTGAATGACTTCGTAAATCCTCCTGCTTTGAAATCCCTCTTTACTCCCACTCAAGATCTCTGTAATGGATTGTCTGATTTTTTTCAAGAGAAGATAGTTAAACTCTCCTCCTCCTTTGCAGCAATGGCTCCGGATTTCCCTGATGATTGCCCTGGCCTCCCCTCTTGTTCTTTTAACTCTTTTAGCGAGCTAACTCCTGATCTCGCGTTAGCTTTATTACGCAACGTCAAGTCTGGTTCCCCCCTGGACCCAGTTCCTGCCAAAATCATGGGTAATCTCGCCCCTATCCTTGTGAACCCGTTTCTTTCCATCTGGAATGCCTCTTTGTCGCAAGGTCTATTCCCCTCAGTTTGGAAACAGGCCAGGCTGGTCCCCATACTGAAAAAACCTGGTGCAGACCCTCTGCTTTTTAGCAACTATCGACCTATTTCTCTCCTGCCCAAACCCGCCAAGATACTGGAGAAGGTGGTACAGAAACAAGTGGCACTGTACTTAGAGTCAAATCAGCTGCTACACGACTCTCAGTCCGGTTTTAGATCCGGCTATATCACCGAGACTGCGCTGCTTGAAGTCTCTGAAATTATCAGGGAATCAGTGGATAGGGGCGAGGAGGCCATGTTGGTCCTCCTCGACCTATCCGCTGCTTTTGATACTGTCTCCCACAAAATACTTACCTCCCGTCTACAGCAGCTAGGGGTCGGTGGGACAGTGCTGGCCTGGATTATTTCTTTCCTGTCTAGCCGTTCCCAAAGGGTTACGATGCACCCTTTTGAATCCGAAGACAAACCCCTCCTGTGTGGAGTGCCTCAGGGCTCTGCCCTGAGCCCTCTACTGTTTAATGCTTATGTGGCTCCTCTGGCCAAGGTAGTTGAATCCTGGGGCGTCAGGGTGGTCTCCTACGCTGATGATACTCAGCTTATCTTTTCCTTTCGAGACCATTCTGACTCCCTCTTTTCCAACTTTAGAAACTGCCTTGGTAACATATGCTCCTGGATGTCAGCCAACCACCTTGCCCTTAACACCGACAAAACCGAGGTCCTCTTTTTCAGTAAAAAATCCCCCCCCCCTGCAACCCTTTGGTGGCCTACTATTCTGAATCCCCCACCCTCTCCCGTGAAGGCAGCTCGTAACCTGGGCTTCATTTTTGACAACTCTTTGTCCGGAAATGCCCAAGTTAACAAAGTGGTAGGGGCCTGTTTCTCTAAACTTCGCATGATCAGAAAAATCTTCCCCTTCCTCCCTCTATCCTCACGCAAAACTGTAGTCCAGGCCCTTATCATCACCCATCTAGACTATGCTAATAGTCTATATGCAGGTGCCCCGCACTATCTTATTGATCGCCTGCAAATAGTCCAAAATGCGGCAGCCCGGCTCATCGGTAACATCCCTGCCCGTACTTCAGTCAGAGCCTACCGAGAAGAACTTCATTGGCTTCCCATTTCACGACGCATTGACTTTAAAATTCTAATCCTGACATTTCGGGCTATCCATGGTACTGGCCCACTTTATCTGAAAAAGCGTCTCAAGATCTCTGTTTCAGCCAGACATCTCAGATCCAATAACCTTCGTCTTCTGTTGGTTCCTAGATTCAGGCTTTCTCGGACTGGCGGCAGATCTTTCACCGTCACTGCCGCCAAACTCTGGAATAGCCTCCCCCTTGACCTCAGGTTCTGTGAATCTGAGCCAGCCTTTCGCCGCAAACTCAAGACCTGGCTGTTCACTAGGCGGTAGGACTTGGACTGTCAACTCCTCACCGTTTCCCATTTTCTCTGTGAGATATGATCTTGGTTACTCTTCATGGGGACAGTTATGTAATCTTAGCGCCGGGACACCTCCTTCGGAGGTAGCTGCGCGCTCTATAAGCTCCATAAATAAATAAATAAATAAACGTACAAAGCAATGGGGTTATTACCTCTATGGCAAGACCCCGAGGCCAATGTATTCCCACCAAGGAATCGATTTAGAGAACTTTATTGGAGTTTGGTAGCCCAGAAAAGATTTGGTCGCTGTAGTGGCTCTTCCCTGACTGCTGCTTTTCTAGACATTAAACATATAGCAGCTATAGAGGGCTACTGGGACTACATAACTGCTCCTGAGGATAGGAAAAGATACCATCAGTTTAGGGTTGGCATGTTACCTATCAACTCTTACACTGTCAAGTGGCGCAGTGGTTCCGGTGCCACATGTCCTTTCTGTCCATCTGAAAGGGAAAGCATTGGCCACATACTATTTGTATGCCCCGAATATAAAGTACCTCGAAGGTAATGGTTGAGACCTATTTGTCTTCAGCTAGGTATTCGAACAGGTTGTGAGGCACTGAGGATTTTACGGACAAACAACTCACAGCCTGTGGTCATTGCTGCCGCAAAATTCCTCCATCGGATGTGGATTATACGAGTCCGAGGTCTCTGTATATAATGTGTATTGTGAGTTTTTTTATATAGAGTCGAAATTACTTCTGTGCTTCTAAACTATGTGTATTTTAATAGCTTCAAAAAATTAGATTTTATCTAAATTGGTTACAAAATTCATAACTATTTTATTAATTGAACTATTTATATTTTTAATGATGGTGATTGATTTTGGGTATGTACTACTGCTCTTTGGATGCCATTTGCTGCTGGATATTGTTTTAAACTAGTCATAAATGTAAATTGTCATGTAAATGTGTCTTTTATGATTTTTATCGAAATGAAGACTTTGAATTGAATTAAGTCGGTAAAATGGGATTACCTACATCTGGCCCTTAGATCCCTAATAAATTCTAGAAAATAAAAGTAATTTATTAGCTCTTCTGAACCAAAAAAACAGAATTAGTATCAGAAGAGCTGTACAGAGATGCAAAATGCAATTGGACAGGGGAACTCTAAAAGATTCTGACAGCTAGTAAGTTGACACAAATAAAATCACCCAAGACTCATTAGATTATAATGCCCCTGACAATCAATAGCTACATCATATTTCTTTCCTTTTTAAGAAAGGAACAGGTGATGAGACCTCTACTATGAGCATGCAATAGCCCCTATTTTCCACAATAATACAGCTACTAAATGCAGGTTTCATTACTGAAACCTTCATATCAATAAAAGCATTATGATCTAGAGGTCTGTATAATTTACCTACCGCACAAATAGGGCTCGATTCACAAAAGTAATCTGTGACAAAATTCTAACTTTACGACTTTCGGTATTCACTAAAGGCATTTAGGAGTAGTAAAGTTAAGAATCCTAACTTTACCACTCCTAAACTGAGAAATATCCTAACTTTATGACTTTCGGTATTCACAAAAGGCAGTTAGGAGTAGTAAAGTTAGGATTCCTAACTTTACTACTCCTAAACTGAGAAAAATCCTAACTTTACAACTTTCGGTACTCCGAAAAGGCATTAGGAGTAGTATCTTAAAGTTTCAAGTACATTTTAAGGTCAGTGGTGCATTGACATCTAAAATTCTGGTACAGAACTTTCTGCAGTAGGGGTGTGTCTTAGCATATATAATGTTTGGTCTCTGACTTTCTAACGTTTATTTCTGAAGCGTAAAATTACTACTGGTAAGGCAGAGGTCTCCATGACTGGTGTGGACATTTGCCTGTGGTAAAGTATAGAAACAGCAAAGAAACTTTACTGAACTTTAAAATAATTTAGTAAAAATATTTTAATGTTGAGCATTATTGTAAATTAATTTTACTTTTTTAAATTGTAATCAAATAAAACATGTTACAGCACTATTATCTTAAACTTGCATTAAGATTAAATACTATAAGTATATTTAAATTATTAATACATAATAAGTTAAAGATTCTTAAATAAATATTTTATCAACCGTAAAATATTTATTTTCATTCAAGCTTTGTTAAAGATTACAAAAATTTACAGAAGTATTTTTATAAATCTACATTTGTTTAAAAGAAAATAAAAGTTGAACATATTTGTCAATTTAAAAAGGTTATTTACAATGTATAATAGAATATATATTAATCATATAAACACATTGTACTGCTAAATAAAATATATATATTATATATATATTTATACACACACACACACATATATATATATATATATATATATATATATATATATATATATATATATATACAAATATATATATATATATACATCTTTTAAAATCTAAATATATTATTTTTTTGCTAATTATGTTATTTTCTTTGGAAGTGTATTGCAATTTTAGTGGTTCGCCATGTGTGGTGGTGGACTTTCTCCAGGTCTGAGCTAATGTAGATGTATTACTGTTTTTGGACCTTTTTGGCTGTAATAACTATAGAAGTGCAGTTTGTGAATAGCAATGAGCTTACGTTTTTGTGGTTGGATGTTTGTGATACTTAAACCCCTTCTTAACACTCGCTAAACCCCTACCCTTTTGTAGCAAGTATTCCTCATTTTCCAGCCACTCACCTCTGTCCCTCTCACATTTACTACAAAAATGTAGATGTATGTGTGCTGAGATCTCTGTATAGAAAAGATAGGAGAGATGAGATGGGAGGTCTCCACATAGAGGTTTGTGAATATCATTTTGTAGTACATGAGTAGTACTATTCTAGTACTATTAATTGTATTACAAAGTCTAGTTTGTAAATAAGCTTTGTTCACTGAAAATCTAACAAACTAATAATAAATGATCAAGTATCGTTACATGTACTGAGTCAGAGGAGGTTTCCCATCCTTAAACGTCAGACATACGTAGGAAGAAGGGGCCGCAGGAGCTGGAGGAGCCACAGGAGGAGCTGCGGAACAACAGGTCAGCGAAAGCTTTCATCCACCCGCAACTTCGCCCGGTTTCTGCTTTCCTTCACACGCAGCTTCCCGCGGCCCCCGCTAGCACTGCTGTCAGCCATGGGTGTGGGTGCAGGGAATCTTTTCCAAGGGAATTTCACCGCGAGCCTGCAGCCAGAGGAGGCTCGCCTGCCTGGTCTCCACCTGGTCTCCACCTGCAAGCGTCTGTGTGCCCGGATCCACACGTGAACGCGAGCCGCTGAGAGTGTGCCCTAGGCAGTCGCGGAGGCGGCCCGGTTAGTTCTGAGTGCAGCCTGCATCTGCCTGTAGAGCCCCACTCGCAAATCTCGGCATTGCAGGTGGAGGTTAAACAACATATTACTGCAAGATAAACAGTTTATTGATGCATTTGTTGATTTCACTACAAAATCCTTTGCTGTTAATCTTCCTGTTGATTCACAAATTAATTATATTTGGGATGCTTATAAAGCAACCTCTACTGGTTTTATAATCGACTATGTTGCAGTGAAGAAAAAGAAATCACTTAAGGACTCTTTACAACTGACAGACAAATAAAAGGGTTGGAGCATGAATAATTGTCCGCTAAAAAAAGCAGAAACCTTGTCTAAACTAATCCAGGCAAAATTGCAATATTATATGCAATCTTGTATTGATGCTGTGGTACTTTACTTAAAATTAATTCAAAGGTATTTGGTGGTCGTAACAAAGATGGGAAAATGTTGTCCAACTATTTGAAAATACAAGTGATCACAGACGAAGATGGATTGAATCGCACTAAAGACATAGACATTCTAGACTGTTTCACACAGTATTACACCAACTTATATTCAACAGATGTTCCTCCCACAGCTGACAAATTAGATTCTTTCTTTCAATCTGTCCCCAAATCGAGAGTAAACAAACAAGACTTCTCCATCTTAAATGCTGATTTAACCAAGTTGGAGCTCAGGAATGGCGTTCTCTAACTTTCCAAGGACAAAGCTCCTGGTTCTGACGGATTTTCTTTTCAACTTTACTTGCATTTTGCACATCTTCTTCTTCCGAAACTACTTCTTTTGATTTCCTATTTTGTCACTCAAAAATGCACACAAGGAACTTTTTCACAGGCGCTGCTTTGCTTGCTTCCTAAGAAGGATAAAGATTTATCTAAGTGTGGGAATTATAGGCCCATTTCTCTTATTAACATGGATTGCAACATTTTTGCAAAGGCCCTAGCATTACACCTTACACTGGTTATTCCAGATTTAATAAACATCCATCAATCAGGATTTGTGAAAGGTTGTCTTATATCAGATAACACCCGAACCTTCCTTAATATAATCCATATGGCCTCTAAGTCCGAAATTCCTTATGCAGCCATAACTTTGGACGCTGACAAGGCCTTTGAGCGTGTTAATTGGGATTTTGTCTGGTGCATTAAAACGGCAAGGTTTCAGTATACATGTTCTTAGATATATTCAACTACTATATTCTCAGCATTCCACCTCTATATATGCCAGTGGAATACAATCCTCATATTTTCTCTTTTCTGTGGCACCAGACAGGGCTGCCCTCTTTCCCCTCTCCTCTTTATTCTTTCTCTTTTACATTTCCTAGAGAAAATACGTAGATCGTCGGCCTTCTCTGGATTCAAATGCAAGCATTTGGAAGTTAAATGGCATGCTATGCAGATGATGTACTATTATAAGTTTCCAACATACACTTCCCAATTTTTTTCGATTATTAAATTAATATTCCCTGGTATCCGGATATAAACTCACTATAGATAAGTCAAAGGTACTGCCATTAACTAAATATTGTTTCCCTGATATGTTTAAGGACATTGGTTTTACTTGGACATCTAAACCCATAAAATGTTTAGGCATTCTATATTTTAACATTATTAAAGAAACCATTCAAATATATTTGGAACAAGTAAAATTGAAAATGTCGAATTTGTCAGCTTGCATGGTTCCTCCTTTTCTTATCTTGATGGGGGAGATCAGCTACGATTAGAATGATGATGTTACCGATAATTAATTTTTATTTGTTAATGCTTCCAGTTAAACTACCTCTTACTTTTTTTTAATCTGTTAATCGCTTACTTTTCTCTTTTTTATGGAACAAATGCATATCGAGAATATTTCTATCTCAGCTTCAATAGACTAGGAACAATGGAGGGGTCAATTTTCCTGCAATTATTAGATACCACTATGCTTTTTCTTTAAAGCAGGTTTGGACCTCTCTTTCTGTTCCTTCGCTGGATGAATGTACAGTCTGAATCCAACTTGAACAAGCTCGTATTGCTCCTTTTTCACTTACAGAAATGGCCTACATATCCCAAGCTCCTAGGAATTTCCTTTCAACCCTACTTACACATTCTCTTACGGTTGTCACGCCTCTACTCCTTAAGTCTAATTCATTACTAGAATTATTTTTACAAATCCTGATATGGTACAACAAGCACATTAAATTAAATAATCAGGCTCTTTATTGGAAGTAATGGATTGATAAAGGAATATTAGTATTTGGTCTTATAATTTCCAATGATTCTGTGCTAGAATTTAGGGATATCTAACTTAAATACGATATTTCATCCTTTTATGCAGTACATTTTAACATTATGAGGCCCACCATTCTGCAGCTTGATTCACAATCTTCCTCTTCATCAAGTCTCTCATTGTCTCCCATTCTTTCCATTGATTTTTTCTCAAAGGTTTAAAGCTTTATATACGTACAAACTTTTAAGTCTCCCGCCTAAGAGTAGACCCAACTCAAAAATTGAATAATGCTCGGAACAGGACTTCAATCAAAAATGTTCTCAACAGACTTGGGAAAATATTTGGGCCAAGATACATTCTACTTCTCTCTCTGCTGCTACCACCCAAACTCTCTAATAGACTATATTCCACCCCCATGCATTTATATAACTTTTTCTAATCAATGACAACAATTGTTGATCTTGTACCCAAGAAAACTGTGACTTTTTTCATATGTTTTTTTAATGTCCCCGAGTTCGGAGCTTTTGGTTGTTAATTTGGGATAAGCTTAATAACATTTTATCTACGGACTATAAATTTAATATCGTAGATCTGTTTTGGGTAGTGTGTCCCGTCTATGGCAATCTCACAAAGTAATTGGAAAGTTTATTAATTTAATAATAGCCCTGTCTTTACAAATGATCACATCCAATTGGAAAGACGCTTCAACAATCACCTTTATTGCCTGGTGGAACTTACTATGTCATCATCACAGGTTAGGCAGGGCACTCGCTACCTCACTACCACTAATGATTAAACAAAATCTGTTCTGGCTTCCAATAACGTCTATTAACCTAGAACTATTACCCCTGCTAGATCTGTGAGCACCCTTTCTGGATTCTTATGAGCAGCCACTATCTTGTTTTGGTTATTTTGGTAACAAAAAATGATTGCTAGTTATGTGTTTTTTTTAACCTTGTTCTAAATTTTCTTCTTGTTCTTCTTTCTTAGTTCTTCTTCTTTTCTCTCTTGTCTCTCTTTTCTTCTTTCATCTCTATTCTTACACTCTAAAATGTATGAAAAATGCTACTGTTTTGTAGTCATCTTGTTCTTTTGACTCTAGGCATTGTATTTTCCCTCGTTATTTATTTTCTTAATTGTTAATCCATTTTTGCTATAATATTTTCACTGTTTCATGTATTATTCTTATTTAATGCTAGAGCACATGTATATCATTTTACTGTTGTTAGAAGGTGGTTCTGACACTATGGGCGCCATGATTTTTCGCTTTTTGAGCACCTAATTGTTGAGCTTTTACTGTGGGGGAGGCTCATAAGTTGGGACTCACCCACAGTGAACTCAGGATGAAAGAGACTGCATGGGGATTTTACTGGTGTCCCTCTGGCTCGACCAGGCCACTGCATAGCAGCTGGAGTAAGGGACCCCGGCTGGTTACATGCAGACCTATGTGTACATGCGTGTGCACACTTGTAGGGGCTGCGCAGGGGAGATTCCTAGCGTGCACAGCCAAAGAGCAGGTGCATATAGACTGGTGTAGCATGACTTATGCAGAATAGGCTGGTGACATGGAATTGGGTTTATACACTGGGAAGAAACATGCCAGGGAAAGTCAGTGCGTTTTACTGTTGTTCACTTCATTATTCCCCTATGGGGATTGGGAGCCCATGGGCTAGCTTAATTTTCCTAAGGCCTACAGATTCCAGACATGCACTAAAGTCCACTGTAACGGGTGTTAGAAGAAGTATTCTGCAGAGTCCAAAGTCCTATTTGTCTTACTTTTGGGTCATCCAGAAATGTCATATTTCTCTCAGTCAGCCATAACCAGAGCCTGGCTGAGGGCTGACCTCAGCAGGCTGGATTGATAACCTTTCTTCCACGAGCTAAGGCCTCTCCTCCAAGGAAGAGAAGATGGGCGGAGCTACAGGCTCATCCATCAGCAGCTATCACTGGGTGCCAGGCACTAGGCTGCACCAGGGAGAAGGCAGCCCTGGGGGGAAGGGGCTTTTTCAGTGACCATGTGGACAGAGACCCTGGACGACGTCATTTTGAACAAGCCCAGAGGCTGGGCAGGAAGGAGGGAGCAGACGCAGTGAAGTGATGTGTCGCTGTTTGATAGGTCAAACAGAGACTTCCTGCCAACCCCCTCCTCAACTTTTAAAAAGTGCCTGCACAGGAGGAGGAGCTCTCTGGGGTGTGGTCTGCTGGGGCTGAGGGTGCTGGAGCCTGGCACAATGGGCAGTTGGAAGGAGGAACCCCCTGACTGCTCCAGAATCCTGAACAGCACCAGGAGAAGAGTCCAGGACCAGTGCCCAGTAGCAGGGGCCTCTGCGCAGGGAGAAGAGAGGCCCATGAGGAGAGCCAGGCAAAAGGCTGGCTCAGAGAGCCAGTGAAAACAGCTCCCTGCTAAATCCACCCTCTGTATGACCAGGATGGCGAAGGAGAGTGCTCCCAGTGACTGGGGAGCACCACCAGGAGCAAGAAGAGGGCAAAAGCAGGACGATCGGACCCCTGGGGGCTGAGAAATGCCCCAGAAGGTAGGTGACCTTTGACCAGTGGCCCAAAGAAGTGCAGTCAGAGTGCACCGTCGCATAGCCCATGATGGTACCCCCGCGGGATGCCAGGAGCCCACCCTGGCCCCCCTGAACATGAAGCTGTGTAAGGGGAGGGACTCGGGATCCCAACTCCGGGCCCCATGTGCAGAGGAGGGGGCGGGAAGTGCCGTCGTGCTGCCTGCGTAAAGGAGGAGGCGGGGAGCTCCATTGTGCCCCCTGCGAGGAGATCTCCAGGGACCCGGGACCCAAACCTAAGAAGGGGAGTGCCGTCGCGCTCCCCCTGAAGCTGGGCAAATGGGGAGCCAGGAGCCCACCCTGGCCCCATACACTAAGGCTGAAGTCTGGGGGCGCCATTGCGTCCCCCGTGAAGACTGCTCCTGGGGGCCCGGGAGCCCAACTCCGTGCCCGAAGACTGGCACCGAAGTCGGGGAGTGCCGTCGCGCTCCCTGTGAAGAATCCTACAAGGAGGGGCCCAGGATCCCAACTCCGGGCCCCGTGTGTCCCGCGGAGGTGGGGAAGGGCTGCTGCACTCCCCCGGGAAAGGAGGAAGGTGGGGGGAGTGTCGTCGTACCCCCCCAAGGTCCAGCTTGACCAGCGGGAATCACCATGTCAGCCCGCCGGAGTGGGCAGACCAGAAGAGACGGTCCGGCTCCCGCAGCAGCACATAAGGGTGCTGGCCGGGCGGGGAGGCGCCGGGGGAAGCTGAGGGTGGGCTCCCTGGCAGCCGCAGCTGGTAGTGGGAGTACCGGGTGGGCAGTGACGTGGGGAGGGGGAGGGACAGGGTGGGGGTAATAATGTAAGGATTACGGACCTTAACAGGTAAGTAAACATATAAATAAATAAAAACGAATTTCGTTGCCCGCACTGCATCACCAAATGTGATGCAGTGCGCGCAACGAAATTTGTTTTATTTATTTATATGTTTACTTACCTGTTAAGGTCCTTAATCCATACATTACTACCCCCACACCACCCCTCCCCCTCCCCACGTCATCGCCCGCCCGGTACTCCCACTACCAGCCGCGGCTGCTCCCCGGGCTGCTCTCCAACGATGGAGTGGTGTGGGGACCCCGGTTGGGACCGGGCCCCACGAAGCAAGGAGGAGGAGCCAGGGGTCTGGGTGGGAACGGCCCTCCGAACAACAGGAAGAGCAGTAGGGAGTGGGATCCCCGAGCTGCAGGACTCACCTGAGGTCCAGGCCTCGCATTGTAGCCGGGACAAACGGCGCAGGGCATCCATAATCATCGGCGCAGCTCTCCCCGGCACAGCGGGAAAGCTGCTCATTTGATATGCAGCGATGGGGAAAGAGCGCCCCATAATCCTTTGCAGAGCCCATACCGGCCTGCAGGAGAAGGCCCATTTGGGTGTGTGGTGACCCCAGGAGGATGGGGTCACCTTAAGATGTGCGAGCTGCTGGAGAAGCGCAGTCTCCCCCAGCACGAAGAGAAGTCCCTCCAATAAGTTTCATGGGGACCTACAAGAATTTCCCCTCAAAGGCTAAGCACAAGCATTAACACCTCCTGGGTTGGAACGTTTGTTCTACAGCTTGGGGTGTACTGAGAAGTGCATTAAGGAGTGAAAGGCTGAGCTAGCGATGTCTGGAGAAGGGCATCCCTTGGAGGTGAAGAGGTGTAATTGCACCAGAAATGCATTTACTAACATTATTTCTTTTAGAGAGACTGAAAGGCACATGTGTAAGGTGAAGTTCCTGTGAAGGGTGATGTCATAAGCACAGTGGGGTTATGTTGCCAAACATTACTGCTAGGGTGTTTGGCTGTATATGCGTAATCCTGTGATTTCATCCGTGATGCCTTTGGGGGCTGTAATTTCAGGGCTGTATTTGCAATGCATTCTATCAATCCACGAATGTGATGATTACTGTCATTCTAAAGTGATGCTTAAACATGTATTCTTGTAGCTGCGCTTAGCTGAAGAACCCAGACTGCTAGCCCTTAAGATGTAGAGGTGTTTACTTCATGGTCAGTAGGAAATTCTCAGTCAGGGTTGTGTGTCACCAAGGCAGGGTTACCTATTTTAAATGCTTGTTGAGATAATGGGGTGGGTCGCCACTGGGCGGGTGCTAGTGTGCAGGGCTCGTGCTCCAAGTGATGTTCAACTAACTGCATTGGGGGCAAGATGGTGTGCATACATGGGAGTGGTGGTACTAGACCCCACCCCACGCAGGAAGGGTGGAGATGTTATGCTATGTCACAAAGTAATTCCAACAGCTTATTTATATTTGTAAATTGGTGCATAGTATTGAGTAGTGTGTGTGTTTAACCCCTCCCATGCTCGTGATGGAACCGTTCCGTCACGAGCCTCGGGTGGGCTGTGCTGGTGACGGAACGGTTCCGTCACGACCCTGCTCGCCGCGTCTGCTCGGCGCGAATTCCGTGCCTGCGCTGACGTACTAATGGGCGGGCGGGTCCGTGACGGAACCGTTCCGTCACAAGCACAGCTCACCCGAGGGCCGTGACGGAGCGGTTCTGTCACAAACACGGGACTGCCGCGCGGCCCCGCCTCCCCCTTAGCGCTGCGGCGGAATAGCCGCCGCAGCGAAGGGGCTAATAAATGTACTCTTGTAGTGTAGCTCCTATTTTCCCAATAGGCTCTGCGCATTGGAATAGTACCTACAGCAGTAAAGGCCTAGGCCAGAAGTTAACTAGGTCTACTACTGTCGATACTAGACTTAATTTTTGGGTTTGCCAGCTAAGCTCAGAGTTCGCTAGAAACTTTCTCGAATGTTCAAGGAAGGAATTAACTCCCCTGATTAGACAAGAAGGGATTTAGTTTCTGACAACCATAGAACATGACAACTTTGCTCTCCCCTAATCAAGAGTCAATCTCCAGAGTCGTGTGAGCACAAGGCAGTTATTTTACTCAGTCAGTACGTGCATTCTTAGTCTCATCAGAATGTAGAGAAAAAGGAAGAGACGGGCGTGTTCAATAAAAGATGTTATTTATTGATCAGTCTCTTTTCTCGTACAAGAGAAATGGATCGATATTATTGCAATACTTATAGTTAAGTAAAGTGCATACATTAAAAGCAATAGTACAAAATAATACTGTAAAAACATTGATATGGTTTCTGAGCCATATGATGTTTAAAATGATTAAAATATATTTACATACACATATACATTTGACTAAACGTACTCAACTGGTGTTTCTAAATACGCCTACCCCGTGTACCTGACCTAAGTCTAATACGTGGGCGGGAATAGAAAGTTACAGTTTAAGTTAAGTTTGTTTTTGCCAATTGAATAACTAAAGAACTCTCTAGGAGGGGTTATTCAGTTCTGTACCTGGAATTTAGGATGAGTGAGGAATGGTATCTCTTTCTCTGCTCTCGATATTCCAGGCTGCCTGCGAGGGCTGCCCAGAAGCGCCGGTGCTGGGTCTCTCGGCTTGAGATAGCAGCGCGTCTCTCAGCGCGTCAGGAAGGCGGGGCTGCTGCCTGCGGGGTCTGCTTCTGCTCTCAGCTTCGGCAAGTATGGCTGCTCCGTCTTGTCACCACGCGTGTGTTTGCATAGGGCAAGGTCGGCAATATTTATACCTTAAAGGTGCCGGGATTGACGTAAGGATGGACATAGGTACGTCAATAAAGATGTCATACGACTTGCTCGTTAGCACATTCTTTACTAAAGTTCTCTGTGAAATCAAAACAATGGCCGCACGGATTATCCAGGTTGTCATAGGTTTGATTTGTTATGAGAACGTCGTATGCCTTATCAGGGGCTGGAGGAATGTCGCTTGTCTAATTAGATCTCAAGCGTTATGACCTAATCAGATAACACGTTCCTGTGCCGTAGTGTGACTGCGTCAGATAACGGTATCTGCATCATGGGGGATTTCTTGCCTCATGGGCTGACTGTTAGTTGACTAGCTAGGTAGTTTAACCAGAATAGGGTCAGGAATAGGGGGATCGATTCAGAACCTATAGAAATACACGACACCCACTCCACGCTAACTATGGTCATATCTACTAATCTATGCATAGTATAACATAGTACAACATACTATAGAGTATAGTGTATACCTTACCACCCCAAAATACATAAATGCATTTCGAAATTTTCAAGTATACTGAAAAATTGCAGTCATATATATTGTATGCACTTAAGCTATGAATTAAATGCAAAAGTAAACACGCATTTTATGCATTATTGCTTGTTGGTATATGAGAAATACACATGAAATGGCTCCTAATATGGCTATACAGAAAAAAAGTCGAAACCATTTCATCACATAAAATATATTGTGAACATACCAGCGGGCAGCTAAAGTCTATATAAAGTCTATAAAGTATCTAAAAAAATAGAAATCTTAGTTCTCTAGGAATAGTTTCTTACTTTAAGCAGAAGATCAGTGTCCCGGGAAAAAATATATAGAAAAATATTTTAGGGGCTTGCTGAAAAAAGTTGCTGTCCGTGAACTGGATTGTAATTGTTCATGTGACTTTATTTTTAAAGTTGAAGGCCGAATTCAGGGAACGCCGTGTGCGAGTTTACTCAAAAGTCTCTATTTCTGTTCCGGAGAGAACATCATATCATTCAGGCTTTCGAAAAAACTGTCAACAGCTTCATGGGAAAGTTCCTCTAAGTCGGAAATAGGGGTAACCATGCATTCGTGCGCATGATTGTCTCCATTGACATTCTGATTTGCATTGCTGACAGAAGGTCGTACCTGTTCGATGCTGCTTTCATCTTGAACTTCACTACTCTTCAATCGCAGTGGTGAAGATTCCAGGAATGCCGTCATCAGAATTGGCAGCCTTTGAGGGCAGCACAGTGCGTGAACCTTGGTAGGAACCAGCAGTGTATCTGCATCCACCGGCGCATCCGATTGTAGCGTCAGACAGGTGTCTAACACGCATTCTTCTCCGCATAGCAGACACCTTAGTACAGGTAAAACACACCTTTGCCACATTGGTCGAAATGATAGAAACCAAGTCATGTTTAGGTCTCTAAGCCGGGAGAGTCCCAGGATTTTTGATATCCGGTCCCGGTATCCAATGGCTAGGATCGTATCTTCCATTGTCGCGAGAGTTTGATCTGTGACATGGGTTGCCATAACGAAAAATAAGGACTAGGAATAGGATTCCTGCAATTAGTCCCAGGATCAGGGGAAGTCCGCCAAAAATCGAATGGACGAAATCTGGAAAAATACCCAGTATGGCTTTGAATGGTGTTAATGCCATCGAAAATACTGTCTTAAATACCTTTGAGACCCCAGTGGTATCAGAAATATTTAAGATTTCGCTCAGGATTTCCGCGAAATGTACGGGGGAATTAGTTGATAATAATGTATGTATCTCTGCAGTCGTCCTTGCGACTTGTAGATCATACGTTTCTTTAGATGACGTGAGCCTTGTAGGCGTCTGAAGAAGCACTGTTTTCATTCTGCTTAAAGTGTCTATTCGAATAGAAGTAATTTTCAAACTGGGCCATGCCCTCGCCTCCCTGTCTGGAAAGGAGCTGGGGAACAAAGAACGTCCACAGCACTTGACCTTCGCTGTCGTAGTGACGAGATAAGGAGTCCCGGGCATAAGACTGCAACATCTGCGGTCTACAATAAGAATGTAACTCCCATTATAGAGTCTTTGAAAGAATGGTTCTATTTCAGTTGCAGGTGCGCCTTGCTGGTGACATGAAAGGTTGTATGAATTCCCTTCACAGGCTCCGTGCAAACTAATACCGTTACATAGAAGCGTGCCGCTTAGTGACATAGCACAATTGTTGCCACTAAGAAACACTTTCTGTCCTTTATTACTGATACATGCATGTGAATAGGGCAGGTTCCATGTTGTTTTAAGGTACCCCTTTCCCAATTTCTCGTACATGCCAGCCTGTATATATTTTTGGCAGTATTGAAACCTGAAGGTTGAGATTGGAATATTTATGATTCCGTGGATTATCCATTCACTGACAGGTCGTTCTGACATTGTCATTGGTAATCTTTCTAGTTTTTCAATGCTCAAGATTGTATAATCAGCACCCTTCTGCGCCATACCGATCTGTCTATCAGTAAGGTTAAAGATTTGGAATAGTGACGTTGTGTTGATTAAACGCCAAGGCACGTAGCCTGAACGCAGATTTTGTAACGTCCAGCCAAGCTGTACAATAGAACGCAATTGTGACTGACCATGTTGTAATAACAGTAAGTCTTGCGATAATATATCGATTGCTGAAGACACAATGCTGTCCAATGAAAAAATTCTGGAGGACAGAGTCATTAACCCATTGTCCACTACAGAAAGTGATTTTTCCAAATTAATACGGTCAATTTCCCGTATTCTTTCTGCTGTCTCAATTTGAGTAACCTTCCAGGCCTCATTGTATGCTGCATATACAGAGGCTGCTATGAAACGCTTTTGACGCTGTTTGCGTGGTCCCAGTATGAAATCACGCAAGTCAGCACCATCAGTAAGTAAAGTTAGGTGTTGCTTAATTTTAGGCAGTGTGGAAGTTTGTAGCCATTGAAGGCATAATTTGCCCACACTGTAGGTTGTTATTATCCCTGGGTGATGTCTTTGGGGATATCTAGGGTCTGGCCTGGTCATTTTGAAACCCTGTGTTTTATTCAGGAATCTATCTTGACAGTTATTTGTATCTGTGGGCCAGATCAACCATTGTTTCCAATCAGGATGTGTTCTGTTTTGGTTAAGTATATGGTTTATGTCTATTTCTTCATCTGTATCAGAGTTATTGCTAAACATTGTTGGCTTTGGAATAGACAGGTTATTTAAATCTTTGATTTTGGCTAAGCCAAGACAGGTAGTTTGTTGAACAGTGTCATTTAAAAATATCATTTGTTCTGGGATCATGCAGGCTCTAAACAAAGCTTCTAAACCCTGTACTTGCCATTCTTTCGTCCCCCAAACACTTTTCAAATCAACATTTTTGTCCCAATAATCGAATCCAAAAGTATTCATTTTTTCAAAGAATGAGTCAGAATAAATCAATTTTGTGTTGGTTATCATGGTTTTGGTCCCTGTCTTGTTTGACAATTTAAAATAAAATGTTTCCGCATTACTTGTGTTAAAACCTGAAAAATATGAATATTTGCCATACACGGTTCTTGAGCTCCCTTTTGGAGGTGTAGCACAATGTTCCCATTGATTAAAATTTAAAACATTTCTAGCTTGTGCAGATTTATGCAAGAAATGGTTACCATAATGGTTATAGCAGTACATGCTGTCATAATTTGTAGAACCCTGCAAATAATCATGTTTTGTAAATTTAGCAGACATTACTAAGTCAGACATCATATTGTTAATACTTTCAAAGTCCCAATCATCAGCAAATGAGTTTGGTTTTGCAAAGTCACTCAAGGAGATCTTGATTTGGTGTGAATATTTCAGGATCTCGACCGGACCATACATTTCATAGTCAGTGTTGTCCCAGGCTACCCCACCAGGTATTGGAATTGCTGTGAAGTTGGCTGAAGAAAGTTCTGAAGAAAGTTCTCGTTTCTCGACGTGTGAAGATGTGTGTGGTTTGAGGACCAAGTTGATGTTCTGACTTGCTGTGTCCATTTTAGCATATTTTCCCTCAATGAAGCGTCCCAAGGTAAATACCATGATGAGCCAAAGTATGAGGATAAATGCACCAAAACCCACCCAAAATTCAATCCATGGAGAAATCAGATATGTTTCTTTTAGTTGTTTCAAAAGTTCCTTTGCTTTGTCTTTAAAGGATTTTGGTGATGGCTGTGTCTTTTGTTCACTGAAGCCGTCAGAGGAATCATCGAAGTTTATGAAGTAACCAGATGCAGTTCTATCAATTGTTCCAATTGGTTCAGGATTTTTGTTTCTTGCATTTTCACTTGGTACTTCAGTATAGATTGGTGTGTCTCTGCTAAATGTTTTTATTTGGGTTTTCAGAGGTCTTAGTTCTATTGCATTGTTGCATAGTCCTTGTTGTTCTTCTGTAGGCGTTTCGAATGTGATGAGCCTCTTTGTTAGGACCTCTGTACTGGTAGCAAACCTTGGTGTTCTGCTACTTATTGGGAGTCCACTTGGCCTACTGTTTGTTATCGGCCACATGTTGTGGTTTTACCAGGTCGATGGATACAACTCGGTTCTCCTTTTTTCCAGCAAGTGGCGGTAGTACAACTGATCTTGTCCCGTTGACAGACAAGACAGGAACTGCTTTTCTGTAAGAAGGCCCAAATTCCTTCTTTACCGCGATCTTCTCCCTGACTAGATCCCCGACTTTTGGAATCCAGACAGGTCTTGCTGGGACAGGTGGTGAATCTTCAGTGGTCGTTGGCTGTTGTTTCAACTGTATGTTGCTCAGGTCTTTTCTTGTTTTGTTTAAGTCCTGCAAAATAGCCAAACGGTCTTTGACATCAAAGCTTTTTTCTGTTACCACTGAAGTCTGACTATCAAGGTCAGAGATCAACATCCTAGTTCCGAATAATAATTCGTACGGACTGAATCCCTTCAGAGAATTTCTTGGCAAGTTATTTAGACTACGTTGGACACTTATTAGATGTTTGACCCACCCAGCTCCCGAACCTAATATCCTTTCTATTATAGATTGCTTTCTGTCTTGGTTTTTTCTTTACACCATCCCATACCCTCAGGAAGGAAGTGAGAAGATTCCCGCTGGGCTGTGCTCATTTGGCCATTCTTCCCCCCCCCCAGGCTGGATTGCCTGAGAAAAAGAAAAAAATGGTCGAACGTAGCATGCTCTTAGCGTATATGCCATTTAGACTCGCAAATCTTGTATAACAGTCCGGACGTCAGCCGAGTGCTGTGGATCTACATTATAAGTGGAAACTAACCTGTATATGTTAATCGCAAGCCATTCTTTTTGTTGGTAATATTATCCGCCTTGCTACGACGAGGTATTAAACTGCTTCTCTCCCCACTGCGATCTCTGTTGCAGTTTGGGCAGTTTTTTACAAACATGGTGTAGTGCAGGCTCATGCCTGGCCACCAGTACCGTGATTGTAATTCTTCCAGAGAATCTTTTAATTTATGGTGTCTGAGACCCTCGCCCATGTGTGCGTCTGCGATTAACAAGTTTCTCCTGTCCATGTTTGGAATCACTCTATCCCCCACTCCAGGGATTCGAGCAAAAGGAATGGAGTTTGCATCTATGATGTATGTGTAATTGAGTGGATAGTTGATCGGTAACGCTGAGCAGTCGCCTTTTGATGACGTTTTCACCGCCAGCAATGTTTCGCCGTCAATGTATTTTAATGTACGCTTTTTCCGATCTACGGGAGCCGGTTTACTGGCTGCCGCTGCGGCTGTTTCAGCCAATGAATTCCCTACAACGTGAACGCCATCACGCTGGTGACTCAGTGAGTGTGTCACGTGAGTCTTTGGTAGTTCTTTTTTCAAAAGAGCTACCTGTTCCCAGAGCAGTCTCTGCTTTATTGGTGCATCCGTGTCATCTTTGTAACCGTTCTGAATTCAGGTCTGCAAATCCTTGTTATATGCTTTGACGCAGAAATATGAATCTGACACTATAAGTGTCGGGAATTCGCGATCCGCATTATCTAGCGCCATTTTCAAAGCTAATATTTCAGTTTGTAGTTCTGAATTAGTTTCTACTGAGTGTGATTTTGTTAATAGAGGTCTTAGTTTACCTCCGTGCCACACTTCTTTTGTAATCTCACATGTGGGATTGTATGCATGTTCTCCCCAAACGGAGGGTTGAGCATGTCCGTCTGTATAGATTACACAGGCGTAATGTCGTAGAGGCAGAATGTCGATTGGCAGAGGATACGTCTTTTCATATTTTAGATTTTTCAATTCTTCTAGTTCTGGATCAAAGAAGTAATATACTTTGTCCGTTGTGATTGAATTTACCCATTGTAACCATTCTGGATCCAATGTTGTTGTTGGTAAATTACACGGTGTTGTTAATGCCTCAAAGGCTGATTCAGCTGTTCTGACTGTGATATGTCTACCGTCAGCTATGTCTTTTTCTCTAGCTATTGCGGTTTGAACTGCTTGAACAATTTTTCCTTTGTTGTTGAATCTCTGTTCAGCTTTTGTGTACAAATGTGATTTGAATGCAATTGGTACCTTATCTCCCTCATTAGAGGTTAGGTATGTGAATCCGCATCTCCCTGGGATGACTCGGATCACAAGGTTGCGTGTATTATCACGGGTTTCTAATTTTGTTTTAATTAGCATGTCTGTTTGTAAGGATCTCAAAATTTCTGTGTGTGTTTGAGTCCAACTGGATCTTTTAAAGTCTGGTTTAATTAGATCATAAAGGGGTTTGACCCTTTCTGCGTAATTTGCAATGTATGTTCTTCCGAAATTTAGGAAGCCTAGAATTGACTGTAGGTTTTTTAGTGTTTTAGGAGCTTGGATTACGGCACATTTCTCTAGGAAATTGTCTGCCAGGCTTTTACCTTCACTTGATAACTCATATCCTAAGAATAGGACCGTCAGATGGGCAATTCTGGACTTTTTGAAGTTGAATTTGTAACCCTCTGCAGCGAAACCAAGTATTATGGTGTTCACTCTTTTCAAGTGAGTATCCAAGTCATCATCTGTTAAGTAAATGTCATCGACATAAGATAATGCTTCATCATCATATTGTTGTAGTAATTCTGTTACTCTCGCTGAGAATACCCCCGGGCTATTCTTGTACCCCTGGGCTAACCGACAGAATTGTTTTTGAGTGCCATTTACTGAGAATGCAGTTAAATATCTGCTCTCTGGTGCTATGTTTTGACAAAAGAATCCGTTGGAGATGTCCAAGGTTGTTTTGTATTTTTTGCGCACTATGTTATTCATTAGTGCAGCACTGTGTGAGTTTTGCACTGCAAAAGTTTTGCAACATGTGTTAAGGTGTCGGTAATCCAAAACTAGACGGTACGAATTGTCTGGTTTGGAGACCGGAAACAAAGGATTGTTCATTTGTGAGGTGCAAGTTTCAATCACCCCCTGGTATTCTAGTTGATCTAGTATTTCATTTACTTGTTTTTTAGCTTCTTGCTTAATTGGGTACTGCCTTTGTGCAGTAGGTTGTGATTTTAACTGGATTTTGTGAGGAGGAGAATCCTCATCCCATCCTACATGATTTTTATATAAAGCAGGTGCTAAGGCCACTGCCCACTTTCTAGCAAGTGTATATTTTTTATGAATCGGTATTTGATTCGAGAAGGCAGGCATAATTACTTCTTCGCCATGAGGGCACTCCCTGACAAACTCTGGTGGCCAGTCTTTTTCAGCTAGAAGGATGTCATAGCCTTTGGATAGGTTATCCCAAAATAGTCCCCTTATTTTCCTAGTCTTATCTCCCTCTATACGTAATGTTATCTCGTATATTTTGTGGGGCTTGCTAACTCTGGTATCTGCAGTTTCCACTTGAAGATATTCATTCGTGTCCACTGTCTCCAGATGATTCATAAGGACTTTGCGAGCTATGCTCACCTCTGCTGCGCTGTCTAGCATTGTCTGAGCCCATTCTCCGTTTTTCAGTTGTGTCCTCAGTATTCTCGGCATTGTTAACTACCTTGATACTGGCTACCTTCTTTTTGGGAAATTGTAATTTCTTTTTCAGTTGAGCAGGTTCCTTGTCTTTGGACTTGGCGTGCTCTTCTGATCGTCCTCTTCTTTCCGATTTCTGCGAGGAAGTCTGAAAAGATTGAGAGCGACGTGTATCAATGTCTTGATATCTATCAGGTTTTTTAATATTATCCCTATTTCTAAGGTTATATCTATTCCCAGAGGGTTCACTCTGGGGTGACCTTTGTCTCGGGTTTGGAGATTTCTCTCTTCGCCTAGGAGACCTTCCTCTGGACTGGAATTTCTTTTCTTTAGGATTGGATTGTTTGTTTCCATCCCAGTTCTTTTTTGGTGAATTATTATTATTAAAAAATATTTTTTCTGGACTTGTAGTCAGTTGCGGTTTTACTGGTATTCCACCTAGACTATCTCTGCCTAGTTCTTCATAGGATTTTTCTATGATTCTGGCAATTTCAGCTGGTTGGTCTGCTATATCTGTCTCTTTTAACCTCTGGCGGATCGCCACGTTTGCTGCTTCACCCTTTATGTTGGCTAGTAATATAGCCGAGCGCTGCTTGAAGTCTTTTAGTAATTTCATACCAAGAGTTAAAGCAGGTTCTGGACCGTATTCATCTTGAATTTGTTTTAGCACATCTGGTATTACCGAAATGGATGGAACACCGTGCGTTTTTGTGTAGATGGAAGCAAAGACTGTACCCCAAGTGTCACAGTCCTCAATGTGTGGTGCGATTCCCATTGGGAGACATATAGTCAGAATTCTGTGTTTTTCTAATGGGGTGGTGTCAGGAAACACCGCCTCTATTTGGGTAATTTTCTGTGCCAACCAGAATGGTATTTGTTCCCGTTTAGCTGGAACTTTACCTAGGCAGGATTGGATGTTCTGTGGTGTAATTTTATTTGTGTTCCCCTGGTGAGGGGTCAGCTGTGGAAGTTTAATCGCTGGCTGAATTGTTGAAGTCCGCATTACATACTGAACTAATTGTCTGTGAATTTTTAGTAGTTGTTTTAGCTGTATTAGCAGCTCTGCTGCAGGCATTCTTTCGATGTCTGGATATGGTGTGTATCCGGCTAGGACCGGCCACGTTGCTCCTGGTCTTCCTAAAGGACCGAGCCTTGTAATGTGATTATTATGTTTTAGGGCGCCATCAAATAAGAGCAAATGCTCTTGGAATTTGAGTGGTACTTCCACCTCCTCGAAAGGAGTGTACTCATTAGGAGGTTCCTCTACTTTGTAATAGTGGAAGTACTTTGTTATAGTATTAGCTGCTGGAAAATGTATCCATGTATAGTATACCTCTGTCTGCCGATATTCGTGTGCCTCGATTACGAATATGACTGTGCCACCTCTAGGTGTCAGTCCATTTTCTATAAGTTTTAAGGTTATAGATCTCCTTTTGGCGACCGGAATGAGTATTATATCCGCGTCTGCTGCTTGCATGGTAGCATCAGCATCTGCTATTTCAGTAGCTAATCTAGTAACCTCTCGTTCTTCATCGCTGTCCATTTTGCTGACAGGATGGTATTATGTTTATTTGTAGATCAGGTTTCTTTATGGAAACAGAGATTAGATGCACAATATTTTGGAACTGTTTTATCCTTCAACGTTGACTAGACCAAGAACCATACATAGGAGTTCCCTCCTGCGAGGTTTTGGAGGATATTATAACCTTTCACCCACTCCAGACGTCTTTGGAGTATTTGGGAAAAGGGGTCTGAGTGAGAAAGCACGACTGAGTTACTCTAAATGTCTTACGTTAGTTTTATCGCCCTTTCCAAACACGTTGGGCGCCATGTAGTGTAGCTCCTATTTTCCCAATAGGCTCTGCGCATTGGAATAGTACCTACAGCAGTAAAGGCCTAGGCCAGACGTTAACTAGGTCTACTACTGTCGATACTAGACTTAATTTTTGGGTTTGCCAGCTAAGCTCAGAGTTCGCTAGAAACTTTCTCGAATGTTCAAGGAAGGAATTAACTCCCCTGATTAGACAAGAAGGGATTTAGTTTCTGACAACCATAGAACATGACAACTTTGCTCTCCCCTAATCAAGAGTCAATCTCCAGAGTCGTGTGAGCACAAGGCAGTTATTTTACTCAGTCAGTACGTGCATTCTTAGTCTCATCAGAATGTAGAGAAAAAGGAAGAGACGGGCGTGTTCAATAAAATATGTTATTTATTGATCAGTCTCTTTTCTCGTACAAGAGAAATGGATCGATATTATTGCAATACTTATAGTTAAGTAAAGTGCATACATTAAAAGCAATAGTACAAAATAATACTGTAAAAACATTGATATGGTTTCTGAGCCATATGATGTTTAAAATGATTAAAATATATTTACATACACATATACATTTGACTAAACGTACTCAACTGGTGTTTCTAAATACGCCTACCCCGTGTACCTGACCTAAGTCTAATACGTGGGCGGGAATAGAAAGTTACAGTTTAAGTTAAGTTTGTTTTTGCCAATTGAATAACTAAAGAACTCTCTAGGAGGGGTTATTCAGTTCTGTACCTGGAATTTAGGATGAGTGAGGAATGGTATCTCTTTCTCTGCTCTCGATATTCCAGGCTGCCTGCGAGGGCTGCCCAGAAGCGCCGGTGCTGGGTCTCTCGGCTTGAGATAGCAGCGCGTCTCTCAGCGCGTCAGGAAGGCGGGGCTGCTGCCTGCGGGGTCTGCTTCTGCTCTCGGCTTCGGCAAGTATGGCTGCTCCGTCTTGTCACCACGCGTGTGTTTGCATAGGGCAAGGTCGGCAATATTTATACCTTAAAGGTGCCGGGATTGACGTAAGGATGGACATAGGTACGTCAATAAAGATGTCATACGACTTGCTCGTTAGCACATTCTTTACTAAAGTTCTCTGTGAAATCAAAACAATGGCCGCACGGATTATCCAGGTTGTCATAGGTTTGATTTGTTATGAGAACGTCGTATGCCTTATCAGGGGCTGGAGGAATGTCGCTTGTCTAATTAGATCTCAAGCGTTATGACCTAATCAGATAACACGTTCCTGTGCCGTAGTGTGACTGCGTCAGATAACGGTATCTGCATCATGGGGGATTTCTTGCCTCATGGGCTGACTGTTAGTTGACTAGCTAGGTAGTTTAACCAGAATAGGGTCAGGAATAGGGGGATCGATTCAGAACCTATAGAAATACACGACACTCTACTTTTATAAAGCAAAGTACAGACTGGACAAACAATTATTGTGTTTTTTCAGCACACCTGCAAATGGCGATTACTAGCCCACACCACCTCCCTTGAGTAAGGCTCAGACTGCTCTGCAACGCTACCCTCTGATAGTCAGGCGCTACAATTGGTTCCCAGTGAAGGACAAATGTAGTCATATTATTTGTGCAGGCCTCACAGATGCTGCCTCGTTTTCCAACAACTATGTATTGTTTTACAATTTCATTCAATCAAGCAGCTTTCACAAAAAAAGTCAAGATAATACGTGTGGTGGAAGGAAAAGCATGAGGGAATCAAGACTAGGCAGTTTCATGTGCACAAACCCAGCATCACTGGTGGTGGAGTTACATTACCATTGACATCCAACATCCATGGTCATACTTTGCGGGTTGCAGCAACAAACCCTGACTCCCCTTTTCAGGACTGTTGCAGCTGGGTCAGGTGGCTCAGCGGAC
This sequence comes from Lissotriton helveticus, assembly GCF_964261635.1. Taxonomy (NCBI): domain Eukaryota; kingdom Metazoa; phylum Chordata; class Amphibia; order Caudata; family Salamandridae; genus Lissotriton; species Lissotriton helveticus. The sequence goes on from NC_136063.1 coordinate 1,282,381,873, forward strand.
TAATGCATCCACTGCAGGGGCCTGTGTTCGATCTCATAGTCATTGGTTCAAATAACTGTGGGTCCACTCAGCCTTTCATCCATCTGAGGTTGATTAAATGAGTACTATTGCGTTGGTAACAATAAACATCTGTTATTCAGCGCCAAGATGCCTATGGGTAAACGTGAACTTTACAAATAGACAAGTTATATTATACGCCTGGCACTGCCCTTTCTGTCGTAGGGCATTTTTAGGCAGTGACTAGACAAGCCAATAGGGCCATTAATAACTATGATCACTTTATATGCTGTTCCCTGCTGGCTGTCGTTTGATAGGCTAAGGTGCGAGAAGATGCCACCCTATGATGTCATCTAGGGAAAGGATATGTGAAGTCACTTCCTCTAGCACTTTGGTGGATCTCGGTGTTGCGTGGTAACATAGTTAAGGTTGAATATTTTGCTATCCCAAAACACAGATTTCTAGACTTGTTGGTAACCCATGTACAGCAATAACCATATTAGATGGCTTTGGGGAGGGCTTCACACCTTTTAACTCTCTTGGCATTTATTAAGGATGTAAAATAATGTGAACCAAGACCTTTACCTGCATAACTTCAAGGGATAATAATAAAACGAGTTGCTTACTTGCCCAGACACCTGTGATATGTGAGACGGATAGGGCAGCCAAACTCAGTACTACGTTTCATCGGCGTCCGAGCCTCCGTGCATCAAACAGACCCATGTTCTAGGAACTGAACTTCAACTGTACCGGAGCGATGTTTTCTAAACACTTCAGAATGGAAGAGGAAAGGAATGACAGCTAAAACAAAGGCAACGGAGAGGCTCGTGACAGCTTTGGACAACCGAAAATTGTTCCGCATCCTCGGGGTCAGGTGAAAAGTTAATGCATACCAAAAGGTAGATTCACGACGAGATGAAAAGAGCCGTTCTTCCTGTGAGCTGTGAATGGGGTAATGACTGCTCCTGCCACTGAGACCATTAAACAGCATACTGGGTGTTTTGCAAATGTAACATAATCGGAGGGGAAAGACATTTAAAAAAAAAAAAAAAACAGGTGTTGGCTCTTGGAGTTTTTGAGACCCGTCTGCACACATTTAATTTGATTGAGTAAGTATATTTTCTGAAAGCTCTTACACAGAGATTTAAAAGACGAATTACGGAAGAGCACCGTGTTCTCACCACTGATTTAAAGTTTTACGACATTTATTAAGCACGCAGCTCACTTGGTGAGGGTCTTACACACTGACCCCCTCTGTCATCTGTGCTGGGACAGACCAGCCATCAGTGTGAAGCCTTTCGAAATGTATGTCACGACGAGTAGATTGGGGAAAAGTGCGGCCATTATCACACGTACGCCTAGAGTGGCCCTGGTGTTTGAGTCGATTTTCATCGAATTTAATTCAATCCAAGTCCCCTGGATTAGAATTTACTAGGTCCAATAAATAGTACTCAATTTGGCGTTTTTTGACGTGACTTAACGTCTGGATTTTGCTGCTTAGTGCACTAAAATGTACACGTTCCGATAACTGTCGGACGTTTTTTCTTGATAAATGTACTGGTGGAAAACTGTGAGTGCGCAGTTAGCCCCCAACCAGCTAATTGTGAGATGTGCGGTAACAGAATTTACTGCAACTATTTAATTACATGTTCCCTAACAAATAGCATTACCAGGTTCAGTAAACACCTCCCAGTCCAAATTCTTCACCGAAAAATGAGGCAAAACATATGTAATCAGTATTACACATACCAAGTTTTGCATGTGTTCTTTTTTCAAGCATTTCTTCAGATACATTTCAGAATGTTTAAACTGCCGGAAAAAGCAGCCATTGTACAATTATTATTTATTGAAATTTCAAAGATTTGTCTACTTTATTTTGTCTTCATACTGTAATATCAAATAACAATTTCCTAACTATTACTAAAATGAAACCTTAGGTTTTTATGGATGAATTTCGTTTTTTTAAAAACAATTATTCCGAACATAACATGCATTAAACTCATATTTGCTTTTTAAAACAGTCCCACAGAGTCATATATGAATGCAAAAGTTTAAAGTAAAAACAGAGATACATATGTGATGAGGTATACATTGTTATTTCTATATTATGTTTTTAAAGGTGAAACAAAGCCATATTCCTTTACTGCAGTCAGCACACTGTATATGGTTGTTGGTGAAATGTAGTAGTATTGGGCTGTGTTTATAGCCCATTTCTTTGTACTTTGTAGCGGTAATTATGGTGTCTATGGATGTTGACTACTTTCTAGTAGTATTGGGCCCTGTTGATAGGCCACTTAAAATAATATTTAACTATAATTGTTTGATAATAGAATATAAATACTTAGGGCCCGATTACAATCTTGGTGGACAGAGTTACTCCATCACAAACATGACGGATATCCCGTCCGCCAAATTACAATTTCATTACAGGCTATGGAATTTGTAATTTGGTAGACGGGATAACTATCATGTTTGTGACACAGTATCTCATCCTCCAAGATCGTAATCAGGCCCTTAGTAAAACAAAACACAAACGCTGCTGAAACAGGCGGGCAAAAATATCTATATGTTAATTTTGAGAGTATTAATTTGTTTTTGTAGTTTGTAGGTATAGTGGTAACCCCCAGATACTATTGTGATGGTACTGCACTGCATCATGATTGTAAAACAACTTTTTATTGGCCTAAAACAGTGTCAATTACAGGAAACAGGAAGTTGATACACTTATTTCATCATTTTTACTGTGAGCATGGAAAGGTGGGGTTATTTTCCTTTTCAGAAATAGTGTTGTTTGGAGGTACATTTCCAACTTTTCATCTCTGCCCCCATGGCTGAGCACAAAGATCCTGCCCTGCGTCAGGAGGAAGACCAGAAGGAGCTGTTGCTGGTGCAGGTGGCAAAGAACGTGGAGTGCAGAAAGAAGTTGAACGAGTCTGCGGTTTGGCATTTTTTCAAGTTTCCAGCTGCTGAGGCAAACGTCAACTCAAAGAGCTGGTGACCTGTAACATGTGGCAGAAGGTAATTTTGTGTGGCACCCAGGACAACAGGGATGTGGAAGTATCGAGAGGCCTTCCACTCTGTAAGGTTGGCGCATGCAGAACAGAGGTGGAAGAAGAAATTGAATGAGGCCGTAGCAGCTCCAGCCGTTGCAGATGCAGCCCTTTCAACATATGCAGTGGTGTCTTGACCTCCACAAGCATCCTCTTTATCTGTTGTTCCTTAAGTGCCTGTTCCTAACACTGTGGTGCCAGTCCACATCTTGAGGCAAGCTAGTGATATTTTGGAGCAGTATGGGAATACTGCCATGTACTGTTTACTGTGTCACATAATAATTGTTGCCAGTGAAAAAGACCTAAATATTCCTAAGACCCTTGTCATCGCTCACCAGTATCCTCACCAACATCCCTAGTTGCCCCCTTTTGTCCTCCTCTATCATCTCCATATTGTTTTTGTTTATTGGTCATGTTGACCTATAAGAAAAACACAAAAGTTACAGAGAAAAGAAAAAAAAAAAAAAAAGAAAGAACATGTTCTTTTAAGAACTATCCAAATATTTCTAGTAATAAAGAGCTTGTGTTAATATTAACCATAATTTTTTAGGTAACAGAAAAATACATTTGAAAAGAAAATACTGATAACACGTAAGTGTAAGGGAAGTGAAACACAAACTTTATTGTGGATATATAGTACATAGTAATTTTATAATAGAGTACTAAAGTCATATGCAATTGTATGGAAAGTGAATTGCACCATTTTATAGTACTGATCCATAAAGTTGAGTACAGTGTTGTTGAGTCGATTATCATTGAGTGTTTTGTCATACAGTGGCATACGGTGAGTAGACTATCATACAGTGGTGTAAAGTGCAGCGCTGTGTTGTTAAGTGTCTTATAGTGAAGGGACAGAGAGAGGAGTGGTGAAAAGTGCAGTGCAGGGTTACACACTAGCGTGTTTTAAAGTGTCTTACACTAGAGGATCATAAAGTGGAGTGGTGTACAGTGGAGTGGCATCTTATGGAATGGCGTAGCATATTTTGAAGAGGAGTGGGGTAATGGAGAGTGGAGTGCTGTATTGTACACTACAGTGAGGTGGAGTAGTATAGACTGTAGTGGAGTGGCATCTCGTACAGTGGAGTGGTGTAGAATGTCGCAGAATGGAGTGGAGTGTTATGAAGTGGATTGCAGTCTAGTATCGTGGAGTGGGGTACCCTTTCATCCAGTATCATACAGTGGTGTAAAGTTGCATACTGTGGAGTGCCATAGAGTGCGCAGATTATTTTACAGTGTATAAGTGTGCAGTGAACCGTTCTGTTATGAAAAAGAGGGGAGTGGCATGTCATACAGTAGCATGTCACATGCTGGTGTAGAATGTCGTACACTATATAGATTGGAGTATAGTATGTAAAAGTGGCATTGACTGTAGTACAGTTTCATACAGGTGAGGAGTGTATATTGTATTAAAGTTTAATAGAGTATTGTACTGTGGTGTACAGTGGAGTACAGTGTTGTAGAATGGATGAGTCCAAAGCGTGGGAGAGTGGAGAAGAGTATTATAAAGTGCCGCACAGTGTAGTAGAGTGCTGTTGAGAGCAATAGATTGGACTACGGTGTCCTGCAGTGGAATAGGGTGGAGTAAATTGTCATCCAAAGGCCTAGGCGAAATGTTTAATTCTGCCGGCAAAATTTGAAATTTTTCAGAATTCCTAGTTACTCTTGTAACATGAAATTACTGATAAGTTCCGCTGCTCCACCGGCCAAGTTAATCTACAGTAAACTGTAGTTTGATCTGCAGTGTATTTTAAACATAGAGGAACTGCTTCCTCTTGCGCCCCCTTTAGAAACCACTGCAGTGCATACATCTCGGCACCCTTACATACTCAGCAGCAATTACTGCACCGTATGTAAGAGCACTGAGGGGTATACACTGCAGAGTGATATCCAGTGGTTTCTAAAGTTTAGAAGGTACTGCATACCACTCAACCGTGGCACCCTTACATACTCTACAGTAATCACTACAGGGTATGTAAGGGGTGGTACTTGATTTTGCTATTTTCTTAGATCAAAATGCATCCTTGCATCCATTTTTGGACATGAGGGTGCATTTTGCCTTAATAAAATAGCACCAAATGCCCACTCTTATCTCGTGGAATTTTCTTGCTGAATAAAGCTCCACCAATTCCACCCACCCCTAGTCCTACAGTGCATGAGCATAGAGTCTCATGGAGTGGAGAACACTATAGCCGAGTAGCAATCACTGGAGCAGGGTTGAGTTGAGTGGTGTGCTACAGTGGTCTATTATACAGTGGATTGTTTTTGAGTGGAGTATCGTTCAGTCATCTGTCATTGAGTGAAGGGTTGTTGAGTGGAGTGTGTTTGGATGTACTGTTGTTAAGTGTAATACAGTCAGTCTAATGTTGGAGAGTGGAGTGACTTGCATTGAAGAGTTGTGTGATAGAGTGGGGTGTCATACAGTAGAGGGACATAGACTGGAGTGGCGTAAAGTGCAGTTGGATGTCGTACAGAAAAGTGGCATGTTGTAGAGTGCAGTCACATATCATACAGCTGAGTGCTTTGTCACACAGTATAGTGAAAGTGTTCAGTAGTATACAATAGAGGGGAAAACCTACTTTTGCTAATGTAAATATTTTGATTGTATTTGTGGGTTTCTAAAAAAGCATTCAATTAGCTTACAATTCTCCCATTTGTACGACACAGGAATTGTATAGCTTTTATCCACATTCAATGTAGGGAAACTTTGAAGTAGAAAAATCATTTATTTTCGGAAGCCACCTTACAACTGTTCCACACTTGCAACGGCTGAAGATGGTGAGTTTATATTAGACTACTACAGTGATAGTTGAATATGTGTAATAAACATAACTTCAAGTAAATCAATTACTGATTTACCTTTTCTGTGTTTCTCAGACATAAGTAACATTTCTGTTACAGAACTATGGACCTGATTGCGATTGCGTGGAGACTACCACTGACAAGCTGTCGGTGGCGGTTTCCCCGCCATCAGAACAGGAATCTCCGTCCACCATATTATAATGGCTTCTGGACGGGTGGCGTTGGAAACTCCGACTGCCAAGATCCCGACAGTCGGTCTGTATCCGACAGCCTGTTGGACTTCCCTGTAGTCCCAGAATGGCGGTGGTGCCTGTCAGGGATTACAATATCCCTTTCTGCTGGTTTTTCTGTGGCGGTCAACCTGCTGCAAAATGGCAGGCAGAAACACATTTGGGGTCCAGAGTGAGCCTCCCTAACTCCATGGGCCAGGGACATAGGCACTGGGTGCCCCCTGCATCTCCCTAGACCAAGTGGTAGGCACCGCATGGTGCTTGCCCCGTAGTGCGGGGATATGTGTGGGGTGTTTGTTTTGTCTTATGGCGGGTGCTGCACTCTACAGCACCTGCCGCAATACAAAACATAGTCAATGCAACCGCCTTGGTGGCGGTCACATGGTAATTTGCCCTGTGGGACCGCCGCCTTGAAGGCGGGTGGTCCCAAATACGATACGATGGCGGAAAGACTGAATTCTGCTGTCATCGTAATGACCCCCTATGTCATAATTTATAACTTTTACACTTCAAGGTGACCTGGGGAAAAACAGATCTTTTGGATTGTGAATGAAACCTCATGCATGCTGTGCACATCTGCTGTTCAAATATCTACATACTATAGTAATGTGATAAATGTCAAAGCATTGAAGACACTCATACTTACAGTAGATTTCTTAAAATATCTTCAACCATGCCAGGCCACATATTGGCTTATCTACGGAATTATGTAAGTCTAAATCTAGACAACCTTTCTAGTTGTGTAACAATGGTAACATAGTAACTTACATTTTTTTATGGAAATTAAAAAAGTAACTGTCTTGTAATAGAAATTTGAGAAGCAGGTAAGTTACAAATACATATATTGATTTTACTGGTATTGTGAGTACACATTTTAATCATCAAAATGAAATATTTGGTTACCATTGTTAAATTAAGTGTTGACGCAAGTTCAGATTTACGTTTTTTTGCACAGCTTTGCATAGTAAAATCAGGATTGAAATAGATTTGCAATCAAGTATTGGTATATATGCAAATCTTTAAAATTGTGTTACAGTCAAGCTTAAATGAGGGCGATGGAAGCCTTCATGTTCCCAAGAGTAGGTTAGACCAAAGAGGTTAGAAATTGGATAAGTCTTGTTAGCTATTATTTATAGAACAGCAATAAAAATTCTTGAGCATCTTGTTGTTCATTGACAGAAAACTGAATAGCAACTTTACGCATATCTACCATATTTCTTATGCCACTTGTAAAGTGGTATATGCAGTTGTCTGAGAGATTTTATTGATACAGAATGAAGGTGTTGGAGGAATGTTGTACACAATGGTTGATTATTTCTTACTTAGAGGGTAGGTACAAAACTAGATTACTATCCTATTGCCCCATTTCATTTGGTAATAGCACTTGTTGGTCCTCGCTCGCACCGCCTTAACCGCGCATGCGCGAGCGAGTAGTACCGGCCCTCTCACTCATGCACATGCGCAGAACGAGCTCCATAATGCGCATGCGCGATAACAGCACACTTCTACGCGCATGCGCAGACCGCCACCCCAACCATGACTAGCGCTTACGAGCGCTCTGACTCGGAACCTTGAGTCTTTTCACCCTTTTTTCGATAAACACAGGTGGCAATAATCTAACAATCAGCCTGCAGTATAAAAAGCTCACTCCCATGGCCACTCGCTACCGGTGCAGCGAAGGAGGCAGTACAGGTCCACGGCAGGCTCTGACCAAGAACTCAGTGAGTACCAAGACAGTTCTTCATCTCTGGTAAGCGTTTTTCTCCCCTACAGGTCTCTCTCTCTCCCAAAAACTGTGGCAAAACCTATGTTTTTACTCAACAGGGTCAACCCATGCCACTTCTCTAACCATGAAGTAGCACTTTTGACAAACCAGCGTAAGATTGAATTCTTATGTTTTTTCTCTTGTACCACTGTGCACCAATCTGTACAATTCGTGTTTTAGCCACCCCACTAACGTAATCCAGTGCGAACCCCACCCTAATGGTACCACCAGTGCCATTACACCCTAGCCGCTCATAGCCAGCACCTACACCGCTATAGAGCCGGCAACCAACTGTATTTATATATATACAGCCAAGTGACTCTAACCTTCTCCCCTGTATGTTTTGTCCTTGTCCTATATGTTTAATGTATAGGTGTTTTCTTGAGATGGGAATTCCCCACTCACACATAGAAAAACACTTTAGGGCGTGTATACACATAGTCTGGATATACACCCACTAATTTTAATTGCACACACCTTTTTTTTATCCGTCCTGAAGAAAGCCAGCATAGTAATAAGGCACTGGCTGAAACATGTTGACACACCCCAGGATGTGGGAGGTCGTAACTCGCCTCTAACATCCAATAAGCCTTATTTTTTAACCGCTGACGGTGACCCAGCTAATAAAGTGTATTTGCCCCTGGGCACTGGGATCCCCGCCAAGCCGTTTTAAATTCACAATCCATAACAGTCTTCACCGCACACACAGCGACATACCTGCTCCGCTGTCTTCAGGCGTCGAAGCACACCCGGGACACGCTAGGTGTCACTGGGTGGGCCCGATGATGAAGCATGCCACCAACTAGGTTGGTGGGTGAGGGCTTTATGAGCACACCTACCAGGTGCCACAAACCATTGACAAAGCATACTTGAGTCCTTGATAAATTAAAATAATTTATTTTCTTTTGATTATTTAGCTAGTCCATTTTTGATTTATTGACATATAATTCGGGGGATAAGGACTAGCTTTCTGGTCCTCTCTCTCCCTCTTGATACACGCATATATTGGCAGCGCGCAGCTGTGAGAGCATATTCTCAGCCATGGCCGAAAACCATGGCCTAACCTTCACGGAGAGTGACGTCACGGACATACTATCCGATCCGTCCCTTCAAGCAGATTTTAATATCGCCAACACCATCGCACAGACCACTGATTGGGAGACCCTCACAGAGAGAAAACGCAACAGAATAAGGACTATCCTACACGGAACCATCCTGGCCCAGTACCTCAGAACAAACACCGCCCCGAGGGGCCTTCTGGTCACTAACGCACCCAGAATCTTCCTTGATGATCCAACTTTCAGGAAGGACTGGGCACAGATAGCCTGGCACTGCACCAGGGACTGGATGATCCTGATCATCAAGACCGCCAAAAGACTATCAGATGCCATCATGATAGAAATCCAGACAACAGAAAGCCATTTCAAAGCCACCATCACAGCATTCAAGAAAAAATTGGAAGACCAAAACAAAGACATTAACGAATACAAGGAATACCTAACCCAAGCTAAGATCAAAAAATTTGACAAAGACTTGAAAAGATTTAACTATGCCAAGGTTTACCCTTATTCGGAAGAGGATTACGCACCACAAACCAACAACTCCAAATTGTCAAACACCTCAGGGGACGACAGCTCCGACTCGAGTAATTCCAGCAATGGCTCACAAAAGAGGGGAGGACGAGGCAGAGGGCGAAGAGGACAACAGTGGCCAAACAACTGGCCGGGAGGACAACAAAGCAATTTCTATGGCTTTCCACCAAACCTCGGGCAAATGCCGAACCCCTACTACGGCTTCCCGCCCATGTACCCACCAGGACCCATGCCACTCTTCCCTGGGAACCAAGGTCCACACATTCCTTTTTTAGGACAGGGCCGAAGAGCTCGGGGACGACGAAGATCATTCCAACAGCAACCACAGGTTCACTGGGCTCACACAGAGAACCCCGTGAGCGCGAACACACGCCAGAAGGCGAAGGAAGCAACCCCGGGAACGAGCAAAATCTAAGTCACACCAGTCAACCCTCCCTGGTATTCAACTTGTCTAGCACTACGTTATCACAAAAAGAAGAGGCAGTCCTAGAGAAGGGTCTGTCCTTTGTGCCAACAACAAGATTAGACAAATTCCAGCTACACGTTGAATTGGCTCAATTCTTCCGAAAACTTAAATTGAAGTCTTTCTTCGAAAAATCTCAGACAGAGAATGAACAACCTCAGGAAAACCCAAACATCACCGGCCTACGGCCCAAGTCCACCTTTGTACCTCCCCCGTCCACTATCCCCCCAGAGATTGCGACATTCGAACAAGCGGTGTATCATGATATTGAGCACCTAAGCCCCTCCAATCATTTTAACAACTTGTCATGGGCTGACCGACAAACTATACAACGCCTACAAAACATTGCTACCCTTGTAATCAAACCTGCAGACAAGGGGGGAGGCATTGTCCTGCAGGACAAAACGGATTATGACTTGGAATGCAGGAGACTCCTCAGCGATAAGAGGAATTATCGCAGGTTGGAACAGGACCCATCCAATGAACTACGGACGAGTATTCACAACCTAGTCAAAAGGGCAGCAGACGCGGAACATATCTCGAAACAGGAAGCCGAATACCTATGCCCTGAACACACGAAGACACCCTACTTTTATACAGTACCCAAGGTACACAAGGGTCAACTACCACCTCCGGGCAGACCAATCGTGTCAGGCATCAATTCCCTCCTGGAACCGCTGTCACGCTATTGCGACTTCTTCCTCAACCCCCTGGTGCAACGAACCCCTACATATATAAAAGACACCAAGCACCTGTTACAGGTCATTGACAAGATGGACTTCAACCCCGACACCCAACTCCTGGTGGGACTAGATGTGGAGAGCCTATATACCAGCCTGCCTCAGGACGCCACCCTGAAGGTCCTCCATGATGTCCTAATGGCATCCCCTTGGCCCTACCACACCCCCAGGGACTTCATACTGGCATGTGCCACCCTGGCCCTCAAGCAAAACTTCTTCGAATACGAAGGCGACTTCTACCTGCAAACGAATGGCACGTCCATGGGCAGTGTCTTTGCTCCAAGTGTAGCAGGACTTTATGTACACCACTTTGAGTGCTCCCACATTGCCACAACCAGTAACCCCTTCAGTCACCATATCCTGAAATGGCACAGGTACATTGACGATATCCTGGTCATTTGGCAAGGCTCACAGAGTGACCTGGACAACTTCATGACATGGCTCAACACCAGGGACCAATACCTGAAGTTCACTAGCACCGCCAGTAACGAAGCATTGCCCTTCCTGGACCTAGACATCAGGGCAAAAGATGGAACCATAACCACGACGACTTACTACAAACCCACGGCCAGGAACTCTTTATTGCACTACAACAGCTTTCACCCCCGGCCCCTGAGAGAAAACCTACCATTCGGACAGTTTCTCCGCATCCGCAGAAACTGCACCAATGTACATGACTACAAAGCACAATCTGCCGAATTAGCTACCAAACTCGAGAACCGCGGATACCCAAAAACCATCATTCACAAAACCCAGAAAAGGGCGAGAAACCAAAACCGGGATGCCCTTCTGGAGGATCACGTGAAAAATGACCAAGATCAACCCATCACTTGCGTCACCACATATAACACGGCCTCCAATGAAGTGACCAAAATCATAAAAAAACATTGGAGAATTATCAACTCTGGACAGAGGGACAGGGAACCACCCAGATTCGCTTACAAAAGGAACAAAAACCTCAAGGACCAGCTGGTGAGCACCAGACCCAGACTACCACACAAGCAACCAGCCAATACCATCTTGAATGCCTGGGGCCTTCCGAAGGTGGTTGGACACTACCCTTGCAACGATTGCAGTGTGTGCCATCTGACCACACATACCAAGACGCTCCATCTGGAACCCAACAAAACATGGACACAACAAAGTCACACCAACTGCAACTCACGCAACGTGGTGTACCTCCTGACCTGCACGTGTGGCCTCCATTATGTGGGGATGACCACCCGAAAGGTCAAGACCAGAATCACTGAGCATCGAAGCACGATCCGATGCAAGAAAAACGTAAGCAAGCTTACGAACCATTTCATTACCCAAGGTCACACTCCGAATGACTTCAACTGGACAATAATCGAGCAGATCCCGGAAAGTGCCACTGATAATGACAAAAGACTCCTGGGCAAAGAACAAAGATGGGTATACCGTTTGTCAACATCTACCAATGGGCTCAACGATGCCATCCCGTGGAACTCATTGTCCCACACATGATCAGGACATTTAAAGAAAAAACCCCCAAACCCACCCCCCCCCCCTGACCAGCAGTGCCAGCCATCCCCAGACCATTGCCCGGTCGCCATGAAAACATGCACCCTAACAAGACCATTGCCTAGTTGTAATGAGGCGTACATTTGCTCTAGTAACTCCATTATTAGCATCCTCCTATTGCCCCACTTCATTTGGTAATAGCACTTGTTGGTCCTTGCTCGCACCGCCTTAACCGCGCATGCGCGAGCGAGTAGTACCGGCCCTCTCACTCATGCACATGCGCAGAACGAGCTCCATAATGCGCATGCGCGATAACAGCACACTTCTACGCGCATGCGCAGACCGCCACCCCAACCATGACTAGCGCTTACGAGCGCTCTGACTCGGAACCTTGAGTCTTTTCACCCTTTTTTCGATAAACACAGGTGGCAATAATCTAACAATCAGCCTGCAGTATAAAAAGCTCACTCCCATGGCCACTCGCTACCGGTGCAGCGAAGGAGGCAGTACAGGTCCACGGCAGGCTCTGACCAAGAACTCAGTGAGTACCAAGACAGTTCTTCATCTCTGGTAAGCGTTTTTCTCCCCTACAGGTCTCTCTCTCTCCCAAAAACTGTGGCAAAACCTATGTTTTTACTCAACAGGGTCAACCCATGCCACTTCTCTAACCATGAAGTAGCACTTTTGACAAACCAGCGTAAGATTGAATTCTTATGTTTTTTCTCTTGTACCACTGTGCACCAATCTGTACAATTCGTGTTTTAGCCACCCCACTAACGTAATCCAGTGCGAACCCCACCCTAATGGTACCACCAGTGCCATTACACCCTAGCCGCTCATAGCCAGCACCTACACCGCTATAGAGCCGGCAACCAACTGTATTTATATATATACAGCCAAGTGACTCTAACCTTCTCCCCTGTATGTTTTGTCCTTGTCCTATATGTTTAATGTATAGGTGTTTTCTTGAGATGGGAATTCCCCACTCACACATAGAAAAACACTTTAGGGCGTGTATACACATAGTCTGGATATACACCCACTAATTTTAATTGCACACACCTTTTTTTTATCCGTCCTGAAGAAAGCCAGCATAGTAATAAGGCACTGGCTGAAACATGTTGACACACCCCAGGATGTGGGAGGTCGTAACTCGCCTCTAACATCCAATAAGCCTTATTTTTTAACCGCTGACGGTGACCCAGCTAATAAAGTGTATTTGCCCCTGGGCACTGGGATCCCCGCCAAGCCGTTTTAAATTCACAATCCATAACAGTCTTCACCGCACACACAGCGACATACCTGCTCCGCTGTCTTCAGGCGTCGAAGCACACCCGGGACACGCTAGGTGTCACTGGGTGGGCCCGATGATGAAGCATGCCACCAACTAGGTTGGTGGGTGAGGGCTTTATGAGCACACCTACCAGGTGCCACAAACCATTGACAAAGCATACTTGAGTCCTTGATAAATTAAAATAATTTATTTTCTTTTGATTATTTAGCTAGTCCATTTTTGATTTATTGACATATAATTCGGGGGATAAGGACTAGCTTTCTGGTCCTCTCTCTCCCTCTTGATACACGCACAAAACTAGATTAACCATGAGGTTGCTATAGCAATTTAAACTATTTAGATTTTGAAACAGATGTCCTGTAATTTCCGTGTTTTTAAAATTTTGTTTATTTTTCTAAGATTGTTCAAAATCTTGATTGTAATTGTATTTTGGATCAATTTTTCTTTTATAAGATAATGTGGGTTCTCTCTAAATGATATATTGACCAAGATGAGGTGGTTATCTGTTTCGCAAATGATTGTATTCACTGACAAAACCTACTTTCTGAATTCATTCTTGTGTCATCAAAATCGGTAATATATTGCCCTGTTGGTTTTTTAACATGAGGTAGAGCAACCTATGCCATTTGCTGTTTGAATACTGTAGAGCCAATGTTAATTAGAGCATAATATTAGCTTATTCCTTGTGATTTATGTATTCTACCATGTAAGCCAAATAAAGAGGAAACTGTTCTCCATGAATATATATATATCTTTGAGGAGTAAGGAGAGATCATTTTTTGCTGTTAAATGTTGTCAAATTTGATTGCAATAAATGTAATATTTTTATTCTTTTAGACATCAGAAAGTCCACTACAAATCCCATGGCTCCATTTACTATTCCTTCTACATAGCATTTAGAAGTAAAATGACAATTTTTTTTACATAGCTGTACATTTTTAGCCAATCCCCCCGTGTGTGAAATAGATTTTTCTATCCTTCCTAATTTGTGGCTAAACTTTTGCTTATAGTTATGTTTAGTATGTGTCTCCACTTTATCTTTACAAAGAAGATGTACAATGTCTTCTTTTACCAGATGAAGCGTTTCAAAATTTAATTGAGCACATTCTTCAACAATTGGGATTAAAGAAACCATGGGCTGTGATCGTGAAAGAAGATAATGCATAACTTCAGCAGGTGAATGAAGTTTAGAAATAATTAACTTGTATTTTGTTCACTTAGCATAATCTTTGCATCTATGACCACACTGCTAAGAAAAATGTCTTTCTATATCTTTGCATATTTTTCATTATTTGTTTGCCTCACATTCTTTGTTAGTTCTCAATATGTGAAATGCAGCCAAATATTGACGTTGCCAATTCTTCCCAAACTATTCAGAGTTTATTCCTACAAATGTTTGTTGAAAATTGGTTCACCTTTTACAGGTGCCAGTTGTAATAAGTCTCCAAAAACAATAACATGTTTCCCTCTAAAGAGCACATTATAAGATATTCTGAGTACTTCTTACATACGCAAATGAAGAAACGACAACATACATTTTGAAACCATGCTCACTTAATCTATGATAACAACTTAACATTTTTAAGGACTCTCCCAAGTTTTTGCCATGTATCAGTAAAGCATTGTTGTTTCACCTTGCCTAGGCTGTGCAGTCCTCAAAAAGAACAAAAACTTGGTAACTATATGTGAAAATACATGTGGTACAGAAACAAATGTGTGCTTTAGTAACGTAGGCTAACATATGGAAAATGACAATGTCCATGTAGGAAACACACAACACCCTCCCTTTCGTCCAACCAATAGCTCGGCAAATAACAAAAAAAAAATGATTGCGATCACAAGGCAAGCAAGATCAAAACATTGCAGCTGGGGTTGTAGAGAGCTTTACTGAGCTTGATGGTATGTTTAATTTTCTTCATATTTTACTGAACTTTTATCGTTTTCATCATTTGTTCTGTTACTGTTTGAGCTTTTTCTTCAAAATCAATGGTAAATTGTGATTTCGAATGCGGATAAGTGTGAACAAACAACATCCCCATTGCACATTAAATCAAAACTTGTCTGAACCTTCCCTCACCACAATTTTGGAAATATTACAAGTAACCTTTGGCATAAAATCTGCTCCGCTTGCGAATTTTTGGCAACTCCGCATTCTTATATACGTGGATTTACCAAAAACTCTGTGCTCCGCAGCGAAGCTGAGGTTTTTTTGTGTTCGCGCTCTCAAAATGCGTTTTCGCGGGTGCGGGAGCGTCTTACTGAGATGCCTGCGATCGCCGAGGAGATTTCCCATCTGTTTGCGAGCACCACGAGAATTGGTAGCCGGCCGCACGTTCCCACAAGAGTGTGCGATGCAAACACATCATTTGGGTGCGCCATCGGACCTCCGGCGAAAGTTTTGGGAAGATTGCGATTCTCAACACGCAGAATTTGCTATCTGGAGAAGAATCTCTATCGAGCAGCATCAGATCCTTCTCAAAATAGTGATTTGGATTAAAAAACTCCTCAGATTGACATTTGATTGTACTTTTTGTGCTACAAGTCCTTTTTCTTTTTTTACTTTTTTTAAGAGGAAGGAAGTGCCCCAGAGCACCCAACTTCCTGTTCCTGTCCAGCTGGCTCCTCCCAGTGCTCTGACCATCTCCTGCTCACTTTTCATTTGGATTCGGAGCTGGAAGGATCAATCTTTGTGGCTGCTGCATCATATATCAATCGATTTGAGGACTTTTGAATCTGAGATTTCACAAGTAAGTTGGAAAAAGTTGAGATGGACCAAAGAGGCCTAGTTAAATGCCTGACAGAGATGCTACTTCCTTTCAAGCTTTTCACACACGAAGTCAGCAAGGAGGACTGTACTATGGGCCAAGCTATCCCATTGTTGCACATGCTACAGGAACAGTTGCACTGTGCGCAGGTGTGGAGGAAAAAAAAGAAGCACATTAGTTGGTGGAGAGCTTATCCCTTTCGCTTATCTGAAAATACAAGGGTGCAAATAGGCATAGTATCATCCAACCATTACATTTCTGCCACAATTCTGGATCCACGGTACAAAGCAGGACTGAACACTAACACATTGATTCCTTTTTCAGTAGTGGATGTTGCCAAGTACAAAACTTGGATAGCTGTGGAAGCCAGTCACTTAGAAAAAGAATGGCTGGGAATTAGAGGCCTACTACTCCAGCCCACAATAAGTACTGCAGGGCAGCAGGCGTCAAGTTCAACTTCAGAGCCTGAGGGCAGTGCGGTTGGCTCACAGCAGTCAAAGCCACCAACAACACCAAGAACAACATCAACAACAGCAAGAACAAGATCCTCATCCCCAGTAACATCAGAACAGGAATGGTATGTATGGCAAGGGCTTGGCAGGTCCAGTGCTGAGGTAAAGTCAAAAGAGGCAAAGCAAAGCGGAGCACCCCTAAGCATTGAGCGGATGGCCGAGGCCTATCTGGATGACCCAACAGAGGTCTACATTGACCAAACCAATTGGTGTATTGGTTTGGGAAAAGGGGCCAATGGCCAGTGCTAAGCAGGCTGGCGATAATCTAGCTGGCTTGCCTTGTCGCAAGAGCCTCTTCTGAGCATGTTTTCAGTCCTGCTGGTGCTGTTGTAACAGTGAAAAGGACCAGTCTCTTGACCCAAAATATGGGGAGGTTAAACATGATCAAAATGAATGAGCACTTTATTCCACCAGATTATATCATACCTGAAGTAGCACAGCAGGAAGATGATGACAACGACTTAGGTCATGGAAGTAGTGTGTTAGATGACCTACTTCTGGGGGAACCACCAGAGTTTGAGAACGAGCTCTACTTCCCTGACAACTAGGCTTTCAACTTGTTACTTTCTTTCTTCCTTGTGTACTTTTATTATTTGTGTCTGTCTCTGTCTTTCTGGTTCAAATCACAACAAATCAATCACCAATTCTTACTCTTTTATTGCCGGATTGGAGTTGCAATTGTGTGCAGTCATTAAAGAAGTAAGTCCACTCCTCCGAGTCGTGATCCAGTCTACTCCTGCTGGCTCCCTCTTAATCCATTTTCCTTAAGCCAGACATTGGATGAAGAATAGTACAAGAAATGTGTGTCTGCCTCGTCGAGGCCATCCAAAGAACATGACTAATTGACTATAGCTATCCTCCTTTCTGAGCAGAGAGGGACTGCCCCTCACGAACAGGTAATGATGATGGCATGCATTGGATGCTGACTCTGAGTGATTGGTGTTTGTGTTGTTGTCGTTGGGCATGACGTGTACTAGTATTTAATATATTCTACACAGAAAAAAGTGACTCAAGTAAATGTTTCCCTTCTTGTTGTTTAATAACAAAATTGTACTTCTACTGCAGGCCGATCCATTGCATTTTTGAATATGGAATCTGGACTCACTCGGTACACTACAGAGTTGGACACCATGATGACCATAATATACTCATCGCAGTCAGTCAGTAGGATCATATATGATTAATGGAATAACTCAAGGCATTTCAGGAAGTGGCCTAAAAGGTAAACAAGTCAACAACAACCAGAGCAGACCTACATGTCTGTGTACTAGTGGTGGAGGCAAGTGTCATGGTATGACCGACCGCGGTGCATTGATTTAGTTACTTAATTTGGAAAACGCTATGTTGCTGTATGTGTGTGCTCTGTCTGGCTCAAAATCTAAGCTAAATGGAGGTTGGGTGTGCGCCGCAGGCCTGCTCTGTCCTGCTGCTGTTGTATGTTAATGCTGGAAACAGAGTAGACATGATTTAGCCACGCCTCTGTAAGTGATCTTGTTGCACTCCTCCATAATTTATGCATTTTAACATTACTTTTCTCCTTGATTTTTCAATATCCCTTTTGTTTTTTTAAAGCTACGCTTACAGGCCGGCCTTTACCCTGTGCTATACTGGGAAAACCAGCTCACACTTACCTTACAAATCCGCATCCACCAGGAAGGCAGTGGCATCCAAGATTGACGGACGGAGCGTCCATGGAAGGAAGGACCAAGAGAAATGCCAAGATGCAACTCCCAATTTGACCATAACATAGTAACTTCTAGTATCACCTTCTTTTATTTAATTTGATTCATTTTTTTCTCTTCAATCATTTTAGGAATGTTTGTGTTTTTGTTTATTATGTTTGCTTATATATTTGACCCCTTCAGCTATTTTTTAACTTTCTTGGCCAGATTTAAAAGGAAGCCCGGTATAACAGAACATAAAATGTATGTAATTTGGGTCTCTCAAGGGGCCAGACAGGCAAGGCAATTGCATAATAATAATAATTAATAATATACTGCTGCACTGGCCTCCTTACTAGTCTAGTACTACTCATTATTTACCATAAAGTCATCATCATGCATGCATTTCCTTTTCCTCCCTTAACAGATTTATGATGGTTATCTGCTAAGATTGTGTGTTGTCCATGTGTAGTGTTTTTCTTTGTCAAACCTTTCATTCAAATACCCCTTCCCAACCATTCATCAAACCCTAACCCTCTTCCCCCGAGCTGTGTGATTTATATTGAGGTGTGATTAAATTAAATTAATTTACACCAATAATTGATCACACACTTGCTGGAGCGGATGTGGTGAAATCAATTCTAACTCAAGGCAGGGCGAGGATCTTCTTCTGCTTGCCCACACATGCTCAGTATTTGCAAGTCAAATGTTTTTCCAGGGGAACATAATCCATCATAATTAATTTCCGGCATTGATTCATCATCCTTACACAGTACTAAAGGTTATGCTTGTCCACTTCATAGGTCGAGTCAACAACAGTTTGTATCTAGTACTAGGCTATCCCTGCCACCAATATGTTTGATTTTACTTTAGCATTGCTTATCATCTTGGTTTCTTGTTTGGCAGACTTCTTGTGTACTGTACTTTGTTATACTACTCCTTCCAGAGTCTCCCTCAGGTGACTGACTATCTCATTTTCTTTGTTTGCAAATGCTACTGCCAGTGTCTACTACTACTACCACCACCACCACCATGGCATCTTGGGAAACCAAACCATCATCACCATGCAGCGATCGCCTTGCCTAAGTTTAAATAAACATCAATCACACACCCACACTCTTCCGTTCCAAGTCCAGTTGCAGACTGCATAGACTAGGAGGAGAGACTGACAGTACTGGTAGGACAAGTCACTCACAAGAGAGGGTACCGCATCTATCTGTTCATGTGTTACACTATCGGCAGATTATTTAAATCAAAAACTAGCTGCGGGGCAGCAGCAGCAAAAGAAACCATGTGAAGTAAAAGAGTAACCCCCCACAAATCATTTACATCGTATGTAAACTTTAAGTATAAATAATGTATTCCCCTAAAAAAATAAACTAATGTAAAAATCCCACAACACCTGACCAACCCCTCTCCCTAACCCCAATCAATGTCCAAATATAAAGAAAGAGTCCAACCAATGTCCACTCGAGTCTATTATCCATAATAAATAATAAATATAAACCCCAACTTTTCCCTAAAGCCCAATTCCCACCCACCCAAAAAGTTATTAAAAAAGGGACAATGTGACAGAGTTCTAGCGGCTGGCTTGCTTGGTACCCTCCATGAGCTTTTTCCTTTTTCTAGGCTAATCTAGGCACGTCACCCAAAGGAGCATGCAGCGCTTGAATGCTTTACAATTGCAGCCACAGCGGCAATAGTGTTGAATGAAGCGCGGCGGGTGACTGCAAGACCACAGCGCCGCACCACTTGGGGGGGCCTGGCTAGGGCCTGGGACATTGGAGGAGGCTGCAGCTGCTGCCGCCTCCTCCTCCTCCTTCACCAGAATCACCAACCAATAATATTCTTTGCAGATGGCCTCCAGCTTCCGGCGCTGGGCCATGGCTGCCAACTCCTTCCTGTTCGGTAGTCCTTTTGATTGGGAAGAAGTAGTTCTATCAAGAAAAAAAAATACAATTATAACCAATACTTTTACCAAACAGTAACACAAAATGTATTCTACACATATTGGCACAGTAGCAGTAGCAAGCACAGTACATAACATTGTAGTATTGTGGTATCCTCCCACTTCCTCGGCCCCTAACATTTGTGGGAATTTCAATCATTACTACTAGTAGAAGGCACTATGGAGTAGACAAGTCTTCTTCTCTCTCTTGTTTAGCTAAATTAACCTTGTTGTAGGCATGGGGGCTCAGTCAGCTTGCGCCCTAGACAAACATACTTGTGTTGCAGACTCACGTTATTTTTATTTACTACTGCCTGTAGGTGGGGAAGCGGTAGTCTACAACTACACAATTATCTTATTTTTCTATTATGGGTGGCCTACCACAACAAGGCAGATGATAATGATATCTGATCCAAATGATCAATGATTATATGTGGGACGACATGAGGTACTTTTGATTGATTGTGCCATGCAGTATATGGGCCACCCATGGCGGGCTGACAATGTCGAAAATAAATGACATAGGTAGGGAGTGGGGCTGGGAGTCAGAGGGAGGTGCTTGATAACATACATGCACAATATATATGCTGTGCTTGCAAACTACTGTGAGTCAAGGGAGTATTCTGAAAATACAACCTTGAATCAAAAACCTTGCAGTCCTGTTGTTTCTCTTCCCAGCGATTTTTCCATTTATCAATCATTGCATTGCTCTTTTAGCATTATATTTTTTTAATTAGAATCTTCTATTCTCCTTGGTTTGCTACTCTGGCGTGGTTTATTTTTCTTTTACATTCTCTTCAAAGACATCCAGTGACAGTCTCCACCTATGCTATGATGATTGAATACCATCCAGGCATACAAAGTAAACATGACTATCATTCTTCTTAATCACCTTAGTTTCACCAACAACATACATTTGTTATTTATTTTTAAACCACTACCCATGCGTCCTTCCTTGCTTGCCTTTGACCCATGAAACCCCCCAGAGGATTCTTCTTATCACCCATACAGTTTAACCTCCCCCAGGGAGGTATCTTTTCTTTCACTTTCCACCCATCCTTAAACCATCCGATTTCTATCAGCCACTTTTGCATCCCATGTATCCGTTTCAGCCAGTCATATATGACATCTTGCCTGTCCTTCCTCCTTCATTCCATCCTTCTTTCCCATTTCGCTCAACCCATCCATCAAGGTTGTCTGACTCTTAGTCTTCTCCATAAAACTTGCCCAGCTGAGTTGAAGTCAGATAGAAGAGGCATTAGTTACTCAACTCCCTCCGCTGACGCTATTGCCAATGCTAAGAAAAAGGTGTCTTCTTCTTCAACCGGTGTTCAAAATAACTTAGTCTCTCTCAACATACAGTGTACACTCTTGCAGCGAGTGTGTAACTATTGTCAATAAGTAAGGAATATAAGTATAACTTATCATCGCCCACCACTGCTGCTGGCTCACCCACTCTTGCAGCACCTGCCGCATTCGCTGCTCCCTCCTGTCTGGCATCGCCTGCCCCACTGCTGGCCACATCATTGGTGGTCGGTACTCCTAGAAAAAAACGATACATATTTTTTAGATGCCATATACGCCTACCCCTATTTATTCTTTTTCACTAGCAAGATTGGAAATAGTTAATACAATACATACATACACCATATACATCACTAGTACAAATCGCCGGGTACTAGACAGAGTAGAGTAGACAGTAGTAGTATGTCCCATCCTATCAAAAATAGTAAAATATCTGGTTGGGTATTTTGTTGGTGGCAATTGTCGAAAAGCCTCTCAAGATTAAGAAGAGGACTACCCAAAGGACTGGACTCAGTGGCTAGAGCTATTGGTGAATCTGAGTTTTAAAACATTTAAAAAATAAAGAGTGGCCAACTGCAAGCTTCAGACGGACTAATAGTAGTTAGTTCAGAGTCAGAGGCAGTTAGACGCAGGGATAACAAGAATTTAGAAACAGATCGAAGAAGATTTGGTAACAAATAGAATTAGGAAACAGAAATAATAGTTCGAAAAAAATAAGGTGCAGTAAAAGTTAGGGAAATATAATTATCAATATTAACAACAGGAGGACTTACTGGGGTCAGCAGCAGAGCCCTCGGTAGAGGAGCGTTCCTGGCCCTGGGAGGCATCTCCAGCTTTCGCCTCAGACCCCGTTGTCTTCTTGCCCCTGGGTGCTGATCATGTAAAATATAATAAAGAAACAGGCAAACATTGATGATTGGTGTGAAACAAACAAAATATTTCAAAAAATGCTCCTGAAACATTTTAAGAAACAATAATTGCAATAACATTGACCTATCTAATCTGATCAACTAGTAGAATTGCGGTATTCGCGCACGGCCTAGTTATTATTTATTAATCCAATGTTCCATTCTGATTCCAGAATCCTAAACCTAAGTGCCACCTGACCTAGCCCACCTATTCCAAAGACATTGGAAATTAATTGCCAAAAATATATTTGCTTCTTCTAAGTTTCAATCTCATTTGAAATCATCAATGAATCAAACCCCTTTGACAGGCTCAATTGTTCACTAAGTCTGCATTTCCATTTATTTTAGTCCTCAAAAACAAATAGATGGACACATGTATACATTTGCATACACCAAATTGTTGGTTGATTGTTGCTGATGTGTTGATGACTTAGTTGCTATATTACTTACTCACTAACAAACCACAAAAGGTTGTACTAAGGGGGACTGGAGTCAGCACTCAGTAGCACGTGAGTGATGTGACGGAGGACTCGTCACGTAGCACGCTAAAAAGTTTAGTTACTAATACTAAGTAACTAAACTACCTATCAATCCACCAGTATTTTAGTGACAGGAGGACAAAGGAAAGGACTGGGGTCTCTCTAGCATTACTGAACTAAAGGTCTCTAAACTCTTTTACAAAATGTTCAGCCCAAGTGAGTGCAAAGTTGCAAACAAGTAAGATTAGTAGTGCAGAGCAACTGTCTAGCGTCTAGAAGAATAACAATCACATATGATTTTTAAATGTAACTTACCAGCATGTAAGCAGCAGCATTCTTGCTATTTGGGAAAAATAATATTTGCAATAACACAGAACAGAACACACAATAGTAATAAATTACTAGCTACTCACCAAGCCCCACGACCTCAACACCTAGCAGGTGCATCAGGTCCTGCTCCCGGTCCAAGATGTCTGACCACCAGGGAGTCAGCCGATTATGGGTGCGCCGGACCCCCACTGCTCGGCACACCCTCACCCACTTACGGTGATGCTTCTCGGTAGCGTAACTGGAGCCTGCTGCCAAGGTTAAGGGGAGGTGGCACTGTACAAAAATACAAGTGTGGCAACCTCCGCCTCGGTGAAAAGGGCCTGGGGCTGCACCGCTTCCGGGTGCTGTCTGCCGTCAGGAAGGTGGCTCTTGGGTGCAGGCTCCTTCCCCTTCACCTTAGAGCCAGTAGAGGTAGCCTTGCCCTTAGCCATGGTTCTGGGTGGTCGGGAGGGTGGAAAAGAAAATGTAGGAGTAAAAAATAAAGTCAGGAGAAGAAGTAGGAAAGTAAAAATGGAAGTAATATAAAACAGTTAGAAAAAAGTCTAAAAATGCAGTAAAGGTAGAAATAAAAGGCAACATATACACTTGAGGAGAGAAAACCATCTTGCAAGCATGCGGAACATGCAACTTTGCATGTTTGTGTATCTCTGCGTAGCGTTGCAGAGTTTTTTGCAGCTTCTCATAGCCTCGCATAGCGTGGCTACGCGAACCCCCCCCCCGGGTGAATTACAAGCTGTTTGATCGAATACTATTAATATTGTTAATAAGATAAAAAATATTTGAAAGGTATGGCTGGTCTCTCCATAAAAGTATTTGAAGCAAATTTAAAAATAAAATAAGAGACAAGAAATCTAATAAATTAGAAATTCTTCCTATGAACAAACTTTTACCGGATTTAGAAATTCAAAACGGCAATACAATTTGAGGATTTCTTTACTTAGCTGAAATAACTGAAGGTACTAATTGCAGAAGATATCTTGAGCATGAATTACTTAACTTATTGCAGTTACAATTTACAGAGAAATGTAAAATTGACACAGCACATTGTATTCCATCTCACTGTAAACCAGGTTAAACCAAACCCAGACAAGTCATATTTAGGGTTCTACAACATAGTAAGATCCAGACCAAAACATTCTGGCTTCAAATATGGTCATTGTGATTCTTGACCTAGGTGTCTCTGGAAAAATGACTTCTCCAAATCCTTTCATCATCCTGAAGATCTTCGAACATTGCTTGACCATCATTGTCCTCTCTCTAAGGACACACAGGAACTTGTCAACTGATGTAAAATATCACTTATGTGCTCTCGCTCTGTAGATTTATTGGTGATGGACTTGTTCTTGCTGTCTAATCTTGTATCTGTTTGTGTGTGACTCACATCTGTTATTAATGTTCTCTGTTGTTGTTTCTATGTTTTCTTTTGCTTTTTTGTTCTCTTTCTGTTTGCTAATTTTCAAAGCTAAATCAGTCTCGTTAACTCAGTATATCTTTTTCTTGACATTTGGTTTCCAATTCCTTTTCTTCTTCCTTATTATTCCTTAATATTATTTTATCTCCTGGATACTTCAAAACAACTTAAACTTGTTTCTTTAAAAGTTAAGTGTTTAAGATTTCCAGGCAAGCATATTCAAATATTAGGCTATTTAGCTAGGCATAAAGCTGATATTTATATATGACTGATGATGGTCTGTATGGGTGTGATTGGTGGTTGCTATGAAGGTATGAGAGGGCATGTGTCGCATATATTTTGATATGTAAATAGATTTTGTATATACACTTGTGTCTCTATTGCTGTTGGATCTATAAATGAAAACTTCAGAAAATAATAATAAATAGATATGTTTTTCAAATAATTACTCTCTGTGTGGGACCATGACATTTTGTATGGATTAGAGTGTGTGCCTCTAAATAGATTTAGTTTTAGGGGGGGTCTTCTTGTTTGTGACTCAGTCCCCTCAGCCTTCCCCCATTTCAGCACCTCGCTATGCCAATCTTCGGGGTTTTGGGGTCTAGCGGACTTCCATCGTGCTGTCACCGTCCTCTTAGCAAGGAGCAGGGCCAAGATAATAAATCTAGAGGATGGGTTTTTCTTCGGCTCTTTAGTGCCCAGGCCCAATAGGCAGTATTCCGGGGTATCATAGGGTCGGCGCGGTACTATTGCAGTCAACACTTTACGGATCGTGTTCCAGTAGTACCCCAGTTTAGGACAGGACCACAGCATGTGGAGCAAGCCCGCGTCGGAATCGCAGCATCTCGGGCAGGTATCTACATGATATGTAGTCGGCGCGGGGTAAGATACGCCATGTGAAGGATCATTAGCTGTATAAATTTGAATTTGGGATTACGTGAAACCTGTCTGGGGTATTTCAAAATTCGGTTCCATTCCGCGTCAGTGAAGTTCTTATTCACGTCCCCTTCCCATTTAGTGCGTAGGGGTTGTAAAGTAACTGCCCTTTCGGTTCGTATACCATGCGCAAGCCATTTTGTCGAACGCCCGCCGTTACCCATTAAGTATTGAAGTGTGAGTAGTGAGTTCGTGGGGGGTTCTGTTCCAGTACGTGTCCAAGTAGAGCGTATGTAATGCACAACATGGGCGTGCAGTAAAAATGATACGCCTGTGATGTGTTGCAGCTCCGCAAAGTCGGTGTGGGACATCAGCTGCCCGTCAGTAAGGAAGTCTCCTACCGTTCCAATTCCAGCATCGGCCCAATGCTGTAGTGTATGATTAGTGAGGGCCCCGGATCTAGTGGGTAGTCCTAGTAGGGGCAAGGTAGGCGCATACAGTGATGTTCCGCCTGTGTATCTCGTGGCGCTACCCCAACAGTTAATTGCCAATCGCAGCAAATGCGGCGTAGAGCGGGGTAGGGTAGTTTTGGGCAGTAATAATCTATGTATTAGTCCCCTATCCCTATCAGCCGGAGTCATATCAATTTCATGCAGATTACGTCCTGCTAACCAGTAGGCCAGCCATTGCAGCTGGCAAGCATAGGTATAGGCTCGCTTATCGGGGACTCCCATGCCTCCCTGAGTAGTAGGCAGTTGTAGTTTAGATAAGCATACACAACGTCTCCCCGCTCCCCAAATAAGTCCTATAAGAAGGGTATTAAGAAGTTGATAGGTGCGTATCAGGACAAGGATAGGGAGGTTCGTAAAATAATATATTAAGCGCGGCAGAACTACCATTTTGGTTATAGCTATCCTCCCCACTACAGATAACGGTAAAGAGGTCCAAAATTGGGCTTGTGCTGTAAGAGATGTTATAGCGCGGCCTAAGTTACCATCCAAAAGATCCTTATCTGTCCGGTATACATTGATTCCTAAGTATTTAAATGTGTCTGGGGCTATGCGGATCGTGTAGGGAGTGAAACAAAGTTGGTCACCTCCTTCGTTAGCATCGAAATGATAGCCATATGACTTAAGAGCGTTTATGGCAAGTCCCGAAATCGCACGAAAGGAGTCGAATATGAGCGGTAAAGGGTCAAGTGCAGCAGACATATCATTGATGTACAAGACAATGTCGTCTGCATATGCCAAGACTACGTGGCAGACACCATTGCGCATTATTCCTCTCGGGGAGGCAGATAATCTGATTCTGTGCAGCAGGGGTTCCAGTGCCAGAATAAATAGCAGTGGAGATAACGGGCATCCCTGCCGCGTGCCTCGCGCTATACCAAACGGAGCGGATATGCAGGTTCCCGTACGTGCACGTGCCGTCGGGTCTGTATACAATAATTTCACCCACGCCAGATATTCTAAGGGCAGACCGAAGCGCGACAGAGCAGTGAACATATAGTCCCATCGCAGGGAATCAAAAGCTTGTTTCAAATCTAATGAGATGCACCCTTCCTTGCAGCCCACAGCCTCTATATCCAGCATTATCTGGTATAATCGTCGAAGATTGAGCGCCATGCTCCTTCCGGGAACAAACCCGCATTGATCCGTGTGCATAAGTTGCGGTATTTATTGGTTTAGGCGTGTAGCTAGTAATTTGCTAAGGATCTTATGGTCAGAATTTAGAAGTGACAGTGGCTTGTAATTATGCATGCGAGTGGCCTCCCTTCCTGGTTTCAGAAAAGAAACTATTAGTGCCTGTAGCGTCGAGTGCGGGAGCGTGCATGTTTCTAACGATTCCTGGAATATCGTCAATAAACGTGGGGCTAAAAGGTCAATATATGCAGCATAAAACTCCGCGGGGAGTCCATCAGTTCCTGGGGCTTTGTTACGGGGTAATGCTTTTATAGCACAGCGTATCTCCGCTAACGTAATGGGACGCGTTAATGGCTATCTGAGTAACGGCCACCCTTCCAGTGCAAAACCGTATAATCGTTATGGGTATGGGAGTTGGGGTATCTCGAACAATACGTGCAAGCAATGGCCCTGACCTGTCAGCTTGAGTGTGTTGCCTAGCCGTGTATAGTCGTAAGTCAATGACGCGGAGATCTTCTAGGAGTTCCGCATAGCATATATTGGCATCCTGTAATTGTGTAAGGCGGTCACCAGTGTCTGCCGCTTCACCTTCCAGTAGTGCAAGCCTACCCTCTACTTCTTTTAGTTGATCTAATACTGATCGATGCGCCCCAACCTTGGTACCGATAGCCACACCTCTTATCGTGACCTTGAACGCATCCCATTCAATTTGGCGAGTACTGGTCGTGCCTACGTTGCGCTCAAAGTATGTGTCAATCGCTTTGAAAAGTGCTGATTTGAAGACAGGGTCTTCAAGCGCATCTGGTTGCAGCCGCCATGTTGGGATTGGGTTCGGGATTTTTCCCCATTGTAATGTCATCTCTACAGGTTTATGGTCGGACAGAGTTTTCCCCATATGTGTCACGGTGAGGACAGTGCACAGTAGCGTAGCAGAGCAGAGAATACGGTTGATTCTAGTGTGCAATTTGTGCAGAGGTGAATAATAAGTGTATTCCTTATGACTCTCATTCTTGCATCTCCAAACGTCACATAACTCCCAGCCTTGCACCCAGTTCATCAGTGCTTCCGCCTGCTTCCTACTGTCCGTTGCATGTAGTGGGGGATGCGATCAGTCTAAGGATATGTCTAGAACTGCGTTGTAATCTCCCCCTAGTAGCCAGTGGCACCCTGCCCAGTCCGCCAGAGCTACACTAAGGGTTTCTAAAAAGCGCGCTTGATCTACATTAGGGGCATAAACACATCCCAGCACCACCTGTTGACCATCCAGCAGCCCTCGTAACAATACATACTGGCCCTCCTGATCTATACGCTGCTCCAACAATGTAAAGGGGACTGTGCGTCTCAGCAAGATCGCTGCGCCTCTGGAAAAAAAAGAATACGTGGTAGCGAATAGTTGGCCTTTCCATTTCTTGTGGAGTTTAGTAGTTTTGGCTGCGTTAAGATGGGTCTCTTGCAGGTACGCGATGGAGACCCTGCGCCTATTCAATTGCGCTGATACTCTGTGGAGCTTGTGTATCGATCCCAGGCCGCGCACATTCCACGTACAGAAGGTATAAACATTATGCATCGACATCACCACAATATCTTCTCACCCAAAACCTACAGACATTCAAGCCATATCAAGGGATTTTACTATTAGACAATGTGTTGTGTACCATGAAAATGACCCAATACCAGGTTCCCTCCCAAGAACTAGAAGGGACCAAACTTAATTCTCTAACCCAACAGGGGTCAGTCAAAATAAACACAATTCTGCTGTCGCACATGGGGGTACACAAGTGCCTGCACCTATACAAAAAAATACATTGCTAAGACTAATTAGCAGAGGTGCTCGATATGCATAAAACATTCTAAGAGTCAAAGTGCCCTAACAGTATCCATTATCAAGTGTCACATGCTATGCGTTACCACCTGGGTCCGTCCCGCATCAATATTTAAAAGTCATTCGCCATCTGAGCAGTGATCGTCGGGAACAGTAGTTGACTGGCATCCGACGTAGAAGATGCAGTTCTATCACTGGGTACTTGGGACATCTGGGTACAACTTTTTCCATAATGAGCCGCTAAGGCCACCGCTGTGAGGAGTGCATTGTCTTGCTCAGATGTCCGTTGTTCCGACACCGATGCGTCTGCTGTCGCGGTGTCCCTCGATGGAAGATCCTGTCCAGATTCAACCGATCCCTCCACCAGGACTGACCGGTTCAAGCGCGGGGAAATCGGTGGGTTCTGCGTCGCGCTATGCGTGAGAGTAATCTCCGCCCATTCAGCTGCCTCTTCCGAAGAGTCAAAAAAGTAGGATTTCTGTTCGTACATAATCTTCAGTCTCGCTGGGAATAGAAGAGCGTATTTTATGTTGCGGTCTCTAAGGCGACGTTTAACCCCCATAAAAGTTGCTCTAGCTCGCTGGACTGTTGGGGTAAAGTTCGTATAAAAAGACAGCGTCCTGTTGTCGTAAAGCACTGGCACTTTTTCTCTCGCGGCTTTAAGTATCGCATCTCGATCCTTGTAATTAGGGAGCCGTGCGATCAGGGGCCGTGGAGGCGCGGCCTGGAAGGCACCTGGTGAGCTCTCTCCACACTGTATAGGGGCGTGAGGGATTCGGGGGGTACCACATTGCAAAGCGAGTCTTCCACAAATTGCGTAGGATTGGTCACTTTACTGCGTTCCGGAATGCCCAGTATTCGCACATTATTGCGCCGGGACCTCCCTTCCGCATCATCTGCCCTTTCCTGCAGCCCCTTGACCTGACATGTTAAGTCTTCCAAACGCGTGGAGTGCTCTGTATGTTGGGGGATTAAATCATCCAGCGCCATTTTATGTGCTGTTACCTTTTCCGCCAGCTTGCTATGGTCGGCCTTCAAAAGGCTCAGACCCGTGGACATAGCATCCATGCACGATTCTAGCGCTTCACGTGTGGCTCTAATTTCTTGCAAAATGAGGTCCAATTTAGCGTCTCTTGGGTCCAGTCCTGTGGGTGGGATGACATCACTGCCCGTGGATCCCAGTGGCTCCTCCGAGTCGGTGGACTGCGCATTTGTCCCCGGTGGGGCATCTGCCTGCTTGGCCTTAGGACGCCCCATGACGCTCCGCAGGGTCACCCCACGTCGCTGCTCCAGTCTGCTCCAGTGGAGTGTCACCGTTGTGTCGCGTTTCTTCTGTGTGCGCAGCCGGTAGGGTTATCCGGCAACAGCGGGTGATGAGTCAACACCTAGCTCGTTGCTAGAGGCGGGAGGGAAAGTGGTAGTCCTTGTCTAGGGTCGCGCTACCCCCTTGCGCTTCAGTCAGTTGCAAAGACCTGCAATACAGAGTTCTAGAGATGCAGTGGGCATGGGCGTATGAACTCCCTTAACGATCAGGCGAAGTCCGGCGTTGCACAGCATCAGGAGGTTGTAAGTTAGGTTCCCGGGCGCTGTTTGAAATATCACACGCTGTCCGGTGTCATCAAAGATTCAACGCATCCCAAGACAGGCATACACTGCTCATGTATCACACATGCTCTTGGCTGGTGGTTTCCATCGCCTGGTTCCCTCTGTGTATTTCTGGATGGGGCAGTGTAATTCTCTCTGTACCGCCTATCCCCCGGGGGCAATCACCAGTAAGCCGGCCACACATGCGTTAATATAAGCGGGTCAATGTTTGTTGCTGCAATGCTCCAGCATGTGCGTGCACTTCCCAGCAGGGGTTGCGGGGGTGCAGGGCGACCTCCCATGGTCTTCTCACTGTTGGCTACTGCCCCACGATTCTCATGAGGTTCGCCTGCAATGGCGCGTTACTCCGTTCCTACCGCCGTAGGGCTCTGCGAGCTCCTCACCTCATTCCTCGTGCTGCAAGGGCCTCTGTTCAGCGATACCACATAGCACACAAGCGGTGGTCTTCTGTGTGCGCCTCCGGTCGCGTTCTGCAAGTGTTTGTCTTTCAGCGGTGTTAGGCTCCATATATCGTGGACCCGTCCATCGGATCTTTTCCACACTCCAGTCCGCCGCCTCAGCCGGTAGTACAGGCCAGGCTGCGTAGTCGGGGATTCTTGCTTTTAGACGCGATGCAACTGCTCCCGTTGTCAGCGGTAGTGTAGAAGGGACCTCCACCAGGTTCGCACGTCGTTTGGGGGACACTAGGGCTCATAGCCCTGCAGGATAATCAGGGCGGCAGACAGAGCTCTCTCAGCTCACGTCCGCCATGTTCGGCGTCAAGCCACGCCCCGTCCGATATTGATGGTCAATACTTACCTGTTTAGGATAAAATTATTACTACTGTTTTACATCTCACATAATATTTTTGGTCCTAATGATCCGCCCTACTGGAAATATATGACTTCTGAAATTCTCAAGCATGGCAATGTTCCCCTTATTGTAGGTGAAGATTTTAACCTAATATGTGACAATCTTCTTGATAGATTACTAAGTTTAGACCCCTACATCTCTCCAATTACTTGAAGCATTGTTTAAAAATTGCCACACGTATTGATATTTGGCAACTATATTTTCCAACTCACAAAACATTTACCTTTTTTCCAATCCTCATTATTCATATTCCCGAATTGATTACTTATTCACATCAGGAAATCATGTTCACTTTAT
Organism: Lissotriton helveticus; assembly: GCF_964261635.1. Lineage (NCBI taxonomy): Eukaryota > Metazoa > Chordata > Amphibia > Caudata > Salamandridae > Lissotriton > Lissotriton helveticus. Next base: position 1,282,413,699 of record NC_136063.1, read on the forward strand.
CACTAATCCTATTATTGGAAATATTGAGGTCTCAGAACATGCTATGAATTCAATGTGTTTACAAATAGACAATTCTTCTGTTTCTAGGTCAAGATGGAGTATGAATACTGACATTATACACAATGATATTTATAAAACCAAATTTTTGTCTGCTTTTTATGAGTATTTTTCTATTAACAAGTATGGTGTCTCTTCCAATATTATATGTTGGGATGCTTTTAAATCATATTACAGGTGTAAGTATCTCTCTAATGGCTCATGAAAATAAATATTTCCATTCTAAACTCTCTAAACTGGAAAAGGAATTTGCTAAATAGTAACGTCTCTTTATTACCTCTAATAATAATCCGTTTACACTCAACCTTATGGAAGCTTAGTTAAAAATGCAATTCTTTGCTGAGTGAAAGAGCTGGATTATAAATTTAGAATAACAAAGCAAAATGTTATTTTAACGCAAATAGGGCGGGAAAATTATTAGCTAATTACGTTTGTGTTAAATGCAACTGAACTCAAATCCATGCTGTTCATGACAAGGATGGGAAACTTGCATTACCTACATCAGATATCATTAAAGAGTTCCTAAAGTTCTACTCCTCCTTATATAGTAAACCAGACACCACAGATAACTAAAGTATAGACTATTTTCTACCCTCATGTTATCTTCCTTTAATATCACAATCTGATAAATCTACCCTAGATTCACCCATCTTTATTGATGAACTTAGTGCAGCCATTAAATCTTTACAACAACGTAAATCCCACAGACCTAATGGTATCTCTGATAAACTCTATAAAACATTCTCTGCTTACTTTACTCCTCATTTATTTCCCTTATTCTCCTTCTTCAGCACTACAGGAATGGTTTCCGGGTCTTTAATGGAAGCCTTGATCATAGTATTACCCAAGCCTGATAAAGATCATAGTAAGGTATCTCACTATTGCCTTATCTCCCTTATTAATGAAGATTGTAAATTTTTTACAAAACATCATGCCACCAGATTGTCAAATATACTGCCTCAGGTCATTTGTATGGATCAGAAAGACTTTATTAAAATTAGAACCTCTGTTAATTACACCAGACTCTTATTTCATGTTCTTGAGGCTACTCTTTTCTTCCTTTCTCCTTCTGGCCTTCTTGGTTTTCATGCTGAGAAGCATTTTGATTAGGTCCACTGTCAATTTTTATTCTACACCACATCTATCTTTAACTTTGGCTCATTAAACAAAATGGTTTTAGCTCTTTACTCCTCCCCTTCAAGAAGCAAGCTTGTTCTCAATGCATTTTTTAGAATTTCATTCCCCTTTTTTTAGGAACTGGACATGGTTGGCCGTTATTTCCATTACTTTTCTATTAGCCTCTACTATCCATTATACGAAATTCAAATGAGATTGAAGGATTGAATAGTCTTAATCTTAAAATGTCTGCATATGCAGATGACATATTATTATTATTTTGTAACCCAGATATGACTATACCAAATGTTCTCACTCTTATATGTGCTTATTCATTGTCTTCTGGTTATACCTTAACTACTAATAAAACAGAAGTATTTCCTCTGAATGTCTACTGCACCTCTGACAAGCTAAATAATATTGACATTCTTTGACAAAAAGTTTTTCACTTTCGGTTAAAAATAACGGTACATAAAACTATAACTATTTACTTTTGAAAATTGTAAGCGAAAATCATCAATGGTCTGCCCTACATCTTTCATAGTGAAGAAAAACTGAATCTATAAAAATTATTATTGCTCCTCAAATATTTTATGTACTATCCATGATTTGTTTACAACTACCTCTTTGGAATATTAAATCCTCATAACTTAGCTATGCTAAAAAACAAATTTTCAAAATCAATGGTGGACTTGGACTGCCAGACTTTTGTAAATATCATAAAGCTTTCATTTTAATACAAGGGGGTTATAGTATGGACAACATGATTCTACTGATTAAACTAAATGGCTTCAACATGAACAACAATTAGTTTTTTCACTTCCTTTCCCAGCATTATTATCCATGTCCATTTCAAATTTGCTTGCAAACTTCTCACCTGTTAGCAAATCCACCAAATTAATTCTGTATGAAATAGTTTCAGTGTCTCTCCTCATACAGTTTCTAAATTTGATAAAAGACTAAAATATACAGGAGATGGAATTGTAGTACTTTTTTGTAATTTTTGGAATAAAGAAATTTCCCAGACCTTTTCTACAGCAACTTGGAGAAAATGTGGTTACTAAATATTTCCTGCTGGCTCCCTGCTCCTTTATACCAAACAATGAAATGTATTTTACTCAACTGTTTATGGACTATGCTTAAGTTATTTAAAGCTAAACATTTAGACACTCCATTGTGCTGGCATTGTGTAATATAGTTGATGGTCCTACGAAACATATTTTATTTGATTGTACTGTTATCTCAGAATTTGTAAAGAAAAGTTTGGAATGTTATTTCTATAATACTTCCTATCTCAGATACATTCTCTTATGACTTGATTGCCTGTAAATCATTTGCATTGCCATGTAATTTATCCAACATTCATAGCAAATTAATTGTTTTTTTATTATCCTTGGCTACTAAATCAATTACATCAAATTGGAAAGATGCATCTCTTTTATCAGTATATATCTGATGGTCAGAGGTCACTTTTACTGGCAGAGATGCCCATATATCCATTACTGGTTATTCAAATAATACAACCTCATTCTAAATGTTTTGGAAACCTGTTGATGATTATATTTCCTTGCATATGCATCTGTAAATGCATCTTCATGTTAGTTACAGATTAATCTTAGTTGTTCTTAAAGGTCCGCAAATAAGAAATAGCTATTGTTTATTTCGTTCATTTTATTACCTACACATACTTATCATATGAATATTTCTTTTTTCTTTTTACAGGTATATGACAATTTAATATTTTATAATACTCCTGCTCTCTGTTCTTTTTTGGTACTTTTTTATATTGTCTTCATCATTTTAAAAATGAAAACAATATTTTTAACTCAAAAGAACTTGCATCAAGCTTGTTCATCTGATCACAATTCAACAACTGCATCCCTACCAATAATGTACAAGGTATTCCAGTCATCTAAACAATAGTTTATCATTGCAAGCATAGTTCTTGCGTACTGACAAGCTGCTCCATTTGACACTGTCAATTATTGCACCCCTTTGCAATTTTGGTACCAAAAGATCACTGACACACTCTCCCTATATCTCAGTCGTGGCCCATAATTCTGTCCTGCACAACTCATAATGCGTTACACGAAAACTCCCCTTTTACCAATTTCCATCATCCCACTACCAAAAGAACTAACACTCTTCAAACTCTAGAGCCTGGGTGTGCACTGCCAGAATCTCATTTAGATCTCTGCACAGCCTTCTAATCCTCAACTCACGTAGCTCTCTCCCTGAACTGAAACCTCCTTGATACTCCCTCACCTCAAGCACATGCATCTTAACTGTAAACCTCCTGTTCACTCACTCTCTTGATCTCCTCTTCATAACTAAAACATGTTTCTATACCTTTCCCCCCTATATTTTTGGTATTCTTCTACTAGATTGCTAATTCTTGATTCATACAAATACACCAGGAAACATTTCAGAAATATCAGCCCTTTCTGTAAGTTTGCATGCAATTCCACACATATTGACTGCCCAATTTTCCCATTCATTAACCTTCTCTCTGTCTTCTCAAAGCCACTCTGGTCATAAAAAAGGGCCTTTACATCATTGGCAGCTCACCTGGCCATAACGGTGATTACTCAGAACACCCCAATTATCATTTGACATTGATATACCCTTTTTCTCAACAAACATCTTTTCTAGGATAAGGAAAGACCAATATATTAACTCTAAGATATATGTAATAACATTAACCCACAAAAAAACAATTCTTGGACTTGATCATTGTCCTCAAACGCTCTCTTGGGAGATATGTCCATTCAGCTGTAAATGTCATAATGCAATCCCGTTAAATAAATTATCTTTCTTCTAATGGGTTCAAAAACAAAAAAGCAACTGACGAAGGAGCCAACCCCTTCCAGTAACCTAAAGAGTTCCCTGGAATTGAACCAAACTAAATACAAACACGCAACTCAAAGAGTGAAAATTCAAGAAGATGTACAAAATCACTTGCATTTCTGCAAACCCTCACAAACATGCCTAAGGAACGCAAACCTCTAGTCATCGAAGACAAATCACAAAACCCTCAGGCACAAATCAAATCAGCCTCAGTCTAAACACAAGCACTGCATTGATTTGGCTGTTCATGGTGAGCGAGGAGTCCAGTATGATGCTGAGGTTGCATGCTTGGTCTGTCGGGGTAGAAGGATATCCCAGAGTGACTGCCCACCAGGAGTCATCCCAAGCTGAAACGGTGGGTCCCAGGATGAGTACTTCGGTCTTGTTCAAGTTGAGCTTGAGGCAGATGTTTTTCATCCAGTTAACAACTGCCTTAATTCCACTGTGGAAGCTTGTTCTGTCAGTTGTGGGTTTGTTGGTGAGGAAGAGGATCAGCTGGGTGTTATCAGTTTATGAAACGATGTTGTGTCCGTGGCTTCTGATGATGCCTGCAAGGAGGCTCATGTAGATTTTGAAGAGGGTGGGGCTCAATGACGAACCCTGGGGCACTCCACAGCTGATCTCAGTGGGTTCTGAGAGGATCAGTGGTAGTCTGACTCGATGGGTACGGCTGCTGAGGAAGGAGTGGAACCAGTTCCGAGCCTTGTTGCGGATGCCGATGTCATGGAGTCTCATGATTAGGATGCTGTGGGAGACGGTGTTGAATGCAGCCGAGAGGTCTAGTAGGATGAAGGCTGCAGTCTCGCCCCAATCAAGGAGAGATTGGATGTCGTTGGTGGCTGCAAGGAGAATAGTCTCTGTGCTATGGTTGCTTTGTATCGTATAAAGGGAAACAAGGTACACCCCACTCACAAGGAACCAGGGTACATAATCTAAAACCAGAAACAATGGTTCCTGTGGAAAAAATTGTAAACAATAAACAATATTAACCCCTTCGCTGTGGCGGCAATTCCGCCGCAGCGCTAGGGGGGTGGAGGGGGCCACGCGGCGCACCCATGCTCGTGACGGAACCGCTCCATCACGAGCCTCGGGTGCGCTGTGCTGATGACGGAGTGGTTCCGTCACGGCCCCGCCCGCTCATCAGAACGTCCAGCGCAGGTGCGGAATCCGCACCGTGCAGGCGCGCCGAGCGGCCGTGACGGAACCGCTCCGTCATCAGCACAGCGTGTCCGTGGCTGGTGAGGAAGTGGTTTCGTCACCAGCATGGGAGGGGTTAAGATGCATAATGGCTATAAATAGGGGTAAGGAGGATGTGAAAAAGAGAAATGAGACCATATACAATGTAATACTGGTAAGTATAGAATGTTTATATACGTAATCTTCAGAGTTATATTCAAAACATGTGCATGGTATCCCCAAGTGAACATGGAACTTATAAAGCAGTGTGTGACATTTTGTGGCATAGAAAAAAGGTTTATTAGGATACTGCAGAAAAAATAAAGGTATTACTACTGGAACCGTAATAAAGGGAGACTTACCCAAGTGAAGGGAATTTGAGTTCCTGAACACGGAAAATCCCCGCACTCCTGTTTTGTATACTTTGCCTAAGATTCACAAAAGTACTACGAATCCTTCGGGGCGACTGATCCTGCCAGGATGTGGATCGGCTCTTGAACCAATTAACAGGTATATTGATTTTTTTTTTCAATGATTATGTTCCAGTACAAGAAACTTATGCCAGGGATAGTATGTTCATGATTAATCTAATTGACAACATGCCCTACACTATTGAGACATATTGGCTTGCCACTCTAGCTATTTCTTCTTTATACACAAATATACCACAAGAGGAGAACATTTTGATAATTAGGAAACTACTAGAAACAAGATCAAAACCAGTGCAGGTGCCCACCAGCTTCATCATTTCCCTACTCAAGATTGCGTTACAGTATAATTAATTCATATTTGAAGGGAACTGCTATCAGAAATGCTCAGGGACTTCAATGGGAGTTGTTTTTGCTCGAAATCTAGCGAATATTTACATGCACTACATTGAACAAACATATGCCTTGTCCACGGCAAATGGATACCATTCCCACATTAGATGTTGGAAACAGTATATTGATGATATATTTTTAATAGGGTCTGGAGCAGAAAGTGATTTCCATGACTTCGGTATATACCTTAGCAATGTACAGAAACATCTAACATTCATTCACATCCACAATACATAAGTCAGAAATAGCATTTCTTGATCTCACCATCAAACATGAAGATGGCGTATTTTCGCCAATTCTTGCGTCTTCGCAGAAATATTTTCCCACAAGGAGGACTATATGAAAGAAGCTCAGATATTGAAAGCCAAACTGCTAGCCAGAGACTATCCCAACAGAGTAATAACAAAACTCCTCAAATGAGCTTGGTTTTGCCCCAGAGAGGACTTACTTATCATTAAAGAAAAACACCCTTGAATAGACTTATCTGTGTTACCACATTTGACATCCATACAAACAAGATTCGCAACTTGATTATCAAAAATTGGAATTTGATCAGAAATATAGACTTTAGAATAGAGACTCCTATGTTTGCATACAAACGGGGCAAAAATGTAAAAGATCACTTGGTACACCCTTCCACACAAGCAAACACAAAGCAAAAGATACGAACACTTGAATCAGTATGGGGCCTACCTGAAATCAAAGGTCATTTCAAATATGGCAACTGTGTTGTATGTACATTTACATCGGATACAAATACTTTGAAATATGCCAATGTAAGACACGTCCTAAACTTCTTTTCAAACTGTAATACTAGAATTGTTGTTTACTATATGGTGTCCATGCCGTCTACCGTACATTGGACAAACATCACAACCCATCAAAGTACACATTGGTCAACACCGGAGCAGAACAAGATGTTCGGTACAAAGTGCTGCCTTGGTATCACATTATAATGAAAATAATCTATACCTACAGCACCCCTACATTCTCTCTTTATCTACCTCTATAATTTATTATATGACAGACTATTCCACTCAAGGGCCAGCCGAGACATCATATGTTACTTTTCTTGTGCTCATCAACTGTTACCAACCATCCAGGTCTGTATGCTACAGAAATGGATATCTCAGATTGGTCCCTTGCATTATTAGACTCTTTTTACTTTTTGTGTGTTCTTTATTGTTTATTGTTTATAAAAAGTGATCAATAAAATAATTCTGAAAACAAAAAATAACTGTGAAGAGTTACGTGTGTAAACATACTATACTTACCAGTATTACGTTACATATGGTCTCACTTCTCTTTTTGACATCCTCCTTGCCCCTATTTATAGCCATTGTGAATCTTATTATTGATTATTGTTTACAATGTTTTCTACATGAAGCACCGTTTCTGGTTATAGTGGTTGCTTTGTAGGCTGGGAAGTACCCAGGACGTGGTTCACTCAGAGGAACTCGGACAGTTGGGCGTTGCTGGCCTTCTCAATGACCTTGGCTGCGAAGGGAAGGAGGGAGATGGGTCTGAAGTTCTTGAGGTCTTTTGGGTCTGAGGATGACAGCTTCAGCAGGGGGTTGATCTCAGCATGTTTCCAGTCGTGGGGGAAGGTGGCGGTTTCAATGGAGCAGTTGATGCTAGGGCGAAGGGGAGTGGTGGTGGCTGATCCGTGGAAGATGTGGTATGGGCATGGATCCGTCGAGGCTGCTGAGTGGATGCTCATCATGGTCTTGAGATTATCCTCTGTTGTGAGTGGGGTCCAGCAGAGCATGGTCTGTTGGAGTGTGGCTTAGTTGTGTGCAATGGTGGCGGGCATAGTGGCTAGGTTTAGGGAGTCGCAGCTGTCATAGATCTTCTTGATCTTGTGATGGAGAAAGGTGGCAAGTTTGTTGCAGGGGTCTTGGGAGGGGGAACATCTGAGGTCTTGCTGTCAGGACTGGAAAACTCCTTGACAATGGTGAAGAGTTCCTTGCTGTTGTGTGCGTTGACGTTGATTCTGTCTTGGAGGGCCCTTTTCTTTGTGGTTTTCAGGAGGAGGTGGTGTGTGTTGTTTGCAGATTTGAAGGTCTTGTAAGTTTCCTGGGTTTTGCTGTACCTCCATCTCTTCATGAGTCATCTGCAGGTGCTTCTGGACTCGTGGAGGGCAGGTGTGAATCAGCTGGCCTGCTTTGAGTGTTGCTAGCCTGGTCTTTTCTTGAGGAGTGCCAGGGTGTTGGCACAGTTGGAGATCCAATAGTGGAGGTTGCGTGCTGCAGTGTTGGCATCCTTTGGTGGAGTGGGTGTGCTGAGGGAGTTAATGAGAAGTTCATTGGTGGCCTTGGTCCAGCTGCAACAGGGGGCGATGAGAATAGTGGTGTACGGTGGGCATGGCGGAGGCGAGATGCACGCAGTGATGGTCAGTCCAGGAGCTGATGTTCCGGCTTGCTCAGAAGACGGGGTCGAGCGTGTCTCAGGCTGTGTGGGTTGGTGTGGTAACTAGTTGCTTGAGTTCGATGTTGTTGAGGTTCATCAGAAGGGAGGTGGTGTTCTGGTCATTGGGGTTGTCCATGTGGAAGTTGAGTTCTCCAAGTAGGATGTAGTCAGTGGATGCAAGAGCCTGGGATAAGATGACGTTTACAATGGTGTCAGTGAAGGGGGGTGTGGGGGCCAGGGGGCCTGTAGGCAAGGGTGCCACAGAGGGTGGTATTGGGGTTAGTCCAGATCTGGAAGTGGAGGTGTTCTCTGTTCGTTGTTGGGTCATTAGAGTGCGTGGTCAGTTGGAGTGCATTTTTGTGGACAAGGGCGATGCCTCCTGCTGGGTAGTCGGCAGTCCTTGTTGGTGATTTTGTAGCCGTCAGGGATGGCGATAGCGATGTCCGAAGCAGGGGTTGGTCCATGAGGAAAGCGATGTCAGGAGAGGTGGCATCGAGGAGGTCCCTAATTTTTGTGGCTTGTTTGTGGAGGGACTGCACATTGAGGAGGATGCAGTCGAGCCAGACTGGTTGGTTGTTGGTTGGGTGGGCGGCGAAAGGAGCTGGCGTGTTGGTATGGCTGAAGTTGTGGTACCGTTCTGGCAGGCAAACGGTACAAGGGTCTTCGGTGATGCTAGATGGCATCCTGTGTGGCATCGCATGTTGAGAGCAAGGATGGTGCTGTCTTTGTAGCCGTGGGACATCTGCGAAGCAGGGTCCCTGGTCCTGGGCGTGGTCCAGGCATGGACGAGTGCAGATGAGCTTGCTTTTGACATGCCTTAGGCCCACCACCAGTGCACCCACTCTGCGCAGCCGCAGATTAAGTAGTGATGCAGGGGGGTTGGTCAGCTGGGATGCAGGAAATGTGGGAGCTGAAAGGAACAATGGAGGGGTGGGGCAGCGGGGAATTGCAGGTGAGAGGAAGAAGGAGGAAAGAAGAAAAGCAAAAAGGCTGAGGTAGAAGGTGGAAAATGGAATAAAAGGAAAAGACAGAGGCAGAAGGAGGATAAAGGAAAAAGGAAAAGCCTAACGGTAGAGGCAGAAGGATGAAAAAGGAAAAGCCAAAAGTCAGAGGCAGAAAAATAAAGAGACAAGCTGAAAGAGGAACAGAAACAACAGCAAAAGAGACAGAAGGGCAGTCAAGCAGCAGAGCAGTGATGCTCTACCACTAGACCATCATGGATGAGACACAGGCAGGAGCCAGCATGTGGAGGAGATCCTCAAACTCCTGACCTCCAAGTCAGTGGCAGCAGCACTAGCAGATGGGGAGAGCAGCAGCAGCTACCAGACAGTGCTGTGATGTGGAAGGAGAGAGTCTACTAAAGGATAGGCCCTAAAAGCATTAAACAGTACATTGGAGCCACAGTCTAGATAATATAGCAACTAGAATGTCACGGAACACTTGCATAAGACTCACACAAACCAAAGAGAATGATGAATAAAAGCAGGGAGACTGAAAATAGAAACTAAATCACACTGTTCACATCACACACTCAAAGAGGTCTGAAACTGCTAAAAGTGTGACCTGAACTAATTAGAGCATGAGAGACACTGTCCCAAATGCTGTGCACTATGTAAGCCATTTATCAAACTTATACCTCCACATTCTTTAGTCATTATGAATACTTTTGGATGGACACAAGTAAAGCAAAGCCTCCTTAGGGAAATGGCGAAGCAACAGAAAAAGGTCATAATAAATGGCTTTAAATTTCTCCAAAAAGACATTCCAACCATGACTAAGAAAAAGTCTAGAAAAGTGATGCACAATTTGTTCAGCATGTCCTAATAATTTACTGAGGCAATACCTGCCTGACCTTTCATTCCAAAAGGTGGTCTCAGCTGCCATGTTTTGTATAGTGAGCTATGTATCAATCTCTGTGGCCAACCACCAGTCTCAAGATGATCAGGTGATGATCAGCAGCTGTAATGAAGTCCATACTAGTAGTAGTAGAAATACTTTATTCGGTTATGAATACCCATCAAAGTGTACACAAACAAATACAATAGTTCAACCATATAAAAGCATAAGCACATGATACATGATAAAATTTAGAGAAAATTTATGTAGAAGAAATAGCGATAATCATCACAGTTTCCTACTATAACTTCCAATTCATCATAACCTTTTAAAAAAGAGCGTCTTAACCACCTTGTGTAATTTCTTGAGTAACGTTACACCCAGGCAGTATAGAATAGTATAAAAGGTCCAAAAAGTGACAGTGCAAAGTACAAGTACTAATGTGCAAATGTAAAAAACAAGATTGTCTAAAATGCATATTTCATTAAAACAGCAAAAATAAAAACAATTGGCTTTAAACTTGCTTTTCTCTTGACCTAAGCAGCATTAAGGGATATGCGATCCACAGGCCACCATACGCAATTTCATAGAGCAATATCCCCTCAAAGTAAATCCTTAAAGAGAGACTGTGCAAAGTGCAACGATTCCTAATGGGAAAAAAATTAGATAGTATAAAATGGATATTTCTTAAAAACATCAAAAATAAAAGCATCTGGGTTTAAGCTTATTGTTCCTTGACCTAAGCATCATTAAAGGGTTTGCCATCTACAGGCCACATATGCAATTTTATAGAGCAATATCCTCTCATGGGCGTTAAAAGGTAGTACAATAAAGCCATAAAGTGACTGTGCATAGTGCATATATACTAATGTGCAAAGCATAATTCAATTAAACAAAACATATTTGGTTAGCAATATTAACACAACATTAGGCAATTGGGTTTACATTTTTTGTTCTCTTTAACCAAACAGCTTGTAGGAAATTGCTGATCGCAAATACTAATTTTATTGATGTATCACTATTTAAATTCCTAAAAGCAGTATCCATAGCTCGACAAATGGGTGCTAACCATTTACGACGTGAAAGACGATACTCAGGGCAGAAAAACATTATAAGTATCTTGTTATAGTCGTTCAGACCACATGCAGGACGAATTGTAAGATCTTGGTTTGAATGCCATTTGCTTGTAAAAAATTGTAAAAGAAGAGATGCATGATGAAAACGTATATATAGACTCCTGGTTAAGGGCAGAGATATTACATCTAAAAACTTCTCAAACATAGGGAAATGCTTAAAATCTAGATACATGGTAGTTAGGGACTCACTTGAACTATTGGTTACGTATCTCTCATTTATAGAGGCCCAGTATTGAGTTTTTATCATCTTAAGGTTGTTTTTAGAAGTGGTAGTTGGATCATCCCAAAGACTCTGCATCCCAAGTTTACCCAGCCAGCCCGAAACAGATTTAACCCATGGGATGTTCCTAGCCCCTGGACATTTAGTACATTTAGTACATTTTAGGACATTTAGTAGATCTATCAGAGAGTCTTTTTAAACTCCAAGTTCAGGTGTGGTCCAAAATCGAACCCAATAGACCAAGATTTAAAAAACGGCCAGATCAGAGACTCTCTTCATGCTAACATCAAGATAAATAGGGGTAAGAGGTGAGGTAGATGGTATTCGAAGCAATTTCCTATGAAGTAGTTTTTCGCAGTTGCCAATGGGTGAGAGTCGGCATAACCCCTGATCTCGCCCCCTTAAAGCGCCGCTCCCTGGACTGTAGCACAGTAAGTTTCCAGGGTGGGTGACATTATGCGCGATATTGTTTGGTCTTCTCAAACATCATGTACTTAGTCTTACTAATGTTTAATTCTAGACCCCTAGACTTACAAAAGCCTAAAAATGTATCAATGTGAAGACACATAGAAGCTTTGGAAATAAGGAGGGAGTCATCAGCAAAAAGAAGAATTGGTATCTTCCTAGCATTCAAAACTGGGGAATCATTTCTACATTGCTCTTAAGCTTCTACAACATCATTGATATACAACGAGAACAAAGAAGGTGCCAGGATGCAACCCTGGTGGATTTCTCTCTAAATGGGGATACGATCCGTTAATTCTCCATTAGGACCGCAGCGAACTTAGGCATAGTTGTTTACATGCAGTTTGTTAATTAAATATACTAAATTGCCTGTGACCCCCATTTTTATTAGAGCTTGCCATAGATTTGGGCGTGGAATAAGATTGAACCCTGCTCTGAGTTCAATGAAAGCCACATAAAGTTTTTGGTTCAGTAATAAAACATATTTCCAGTATAAAATAGCGAACCTTAAAATCTGGTCTGTTGTACTAATCTTCACTCTAAAACCAGTCTGAAGGGGGGCAACATTTCTGTAGTATTTACCCAATCAAGGACTCTCTCTAAAATTGGCCTTGCAATTTTTTTTATCCATTATCAAAAAGGCTAATTGGCCTATAGTTTGATGGTTCACTTGCATGACCTTTTTTATGTATTGCTATAATTTCTACCCCAAGCCAAGAGTCAGGCACCATACCCCCGGCTCCAATAGCATTTGACAATGCATTTAAGTATGCAGATCAAATCGAGGGCTCGGATTTATACAAGTCTCCTGGAATTTTATCCGGCATGGGGCTTTAGCGGATTTTAGCGAGTAAATCGCTCTGGTTGTAACTTCAAGCATAAAAATGACAGGGGCGGAAGGGTCCAGAGCTATAAGAGCATTTGGGTTATTAGTACTCCTAATATCATGTAAATTGCCTTGGGTGTAAAGAGTAGAGAAATACGCCACCCATTTATTCGGTGGAATGTTATAGTGATGTGACTTTGACCCATCCAACTTTGTTTGGGCCACAAGTCGCCAAAATAGTTTAGTGTCATTACTTTTAATGGCGTCCAGAATATCTTGCCATAGTTTGTTGTCCCAACTCTTTTCTTGCCTTAGCCAAACCGTCTTATAAGTAGTTCTTGCTCCTTTAATACTAGCGTGATCACTCTCCATTATAGCATTCCTTAGAGATAGCTTTGCTGCTTTACATGCTTGGTCAAACCACTTTTCAGCCTTAACAGGGTTAAGATTCTTATTAGAGATGTCTTTATAGAAAACCATTTGTAGTTCTACAAACCAACCAATATGTAAATTTAGAATGGGAATTTTGTCCTCACTTAGGGCCATATGTATCAACATACCGTTTTGCGATTCCTAAATAGCGAATTTTAAGGAATCGCTATTTAGAAATCGCAAAACGGTATGTATGAAGAAATATGCTATTTTTTAGCGATTCCTTAAAATTCCTTAATTGCGATTAGCAGATTGCTAATCGCAATTAAGGAATAATTTCCCATTCATTTCTATGGGCCAGGAGGCCCATAGGAATGAATGTGAAATTAATCTCAATTTGCGATTCGCAATTTGCTAATCGCAAATTGAGAATAATTTCAAGGGTGCAGGGGTGTCTCAAGAACACCCTGTGGCACCCCTGAAAATGACATGTGTGTGCATATGGCGCACATACATGCCCTAAGGGCATGTATGAGCGTCATATGGCACCTTTGGATTTTTAAAAAAATGCATTTTGTAAAGAATTCGCAACTTACCACCAACTATAAGTTGGTGGTAATTTGCGATTCCTTATGGGCATTTAGGATTTTTTTTTACCTTGATACATTGCATTTAAGGAATCGCAAAATTTGCAATTCCTTAAATGCAATCGCAAAATAAGGAATCGCAAATTTTGCGATTCCTTATTTTGCACGCAGATTTCCTTAATACATACCATTTTGCCAAATTGCATTTGCAAACGCCGAAATTCTGTGAATTTCGGCGTTTGTGAATGCATTTTGGCTTGATACATATGGCCCTTAGCCCCACAAAATTCTCCAGGTGGATCACAAAAAGTCTGTAAATCTGCATTTATAGTTTTTGTTTAGACATTAAGTTCGGCCATGAGACTTAATGGTAATTGTTTGTTACAAGAGGGGCTGGTGCTATAGTTGTGTAAAGATTATTTTCCCGCCTCAGGGGATCACCTACCAGAGTCACTTTTAGTTAATTGTGATCACTATCAAGACACATTTCCACTTTCATACTATCCAAAATTGGCCAAGTCTCACATCAACAAGGGCGTAATCGATAACACTAGTAAAGTCTCCTCTCTTAAATGTTGCTGCTCTATCAGGAAGATAAGGGGCTCACCTGTTGCATTCTCTGAGGCCCCTAATAATTGTTAAGGACGCTAATTTTAATGCAAGGTTAGAAATAATTTTCTTTGGATGTCCTAATAGTGGAGGAATACCCCATGTTTCATCTTCCTCTCTTGTAATCTCATTTAGGTAAGCAGAGGGTTCAAACGAGGTGTTAAAGTCCCCTGCTACTACAATCTTTGCCTTTAACTGTATACTATCCATAACTTCTTCTAAAAGGGATAATGTTAGTGATTTATCAAATCCCCTTGTATTCCTAACATAAATATTAAAAATAGTCAAGCGAAATCCAGATGAGTAGGTCAGAGTAATCCCCATTAAATCCGGACTATAAATGACCATCAGCATGGGTGTACTAGTACATCCATTCCTAATTAATATCATAAGACCACCTATGGCTCTCCGGAATTGTTCAGCTGGTTTTGCATCTACGCTATAGGAGGTAAACCCTTCTATAAATACTTTCTCTGTCACCCAAATGTCTTGTAATAGATAGCTATCATGTTATGCTGTATATGTCAAACAGTCTGAGTCAACCAACTTAGACCCCAGCCCAGCTACGTTCCATGATAGTAGTAGGGAGTACGTTTGCTCACTATACCACTTCCTGATGAAGCACCTAGTATCTCATCTTGACCTGTGTTCACAAAATAATTTATTCCAGTAAGGGGAACATGCTTGCATCTGTTGGTTACCTGATTGTTATCTGGTTTGCTCAAAAGTGGTAATACCAGCATTGTGCCAATGGAGTCGCAACTTCCTGTTAGGTTAAGTATGTCTACTCTACCTACCCTAGCCCTAGCCCGTAGCTCAATGACATCACCCAGAGCACAATAAACAGGGAATTTCCTTGAGTTAATACCTGTCAGTACACCCCAATACATGAGCAGCTACCAACGCTTTAGGTGTTAGGGATATTTCACTGACTGTGCTTTTAGAAGGATTATGGTAGTTCATTTTAGAATTACACATCAGTCAGTAAGTCCTTCCAAGTTCATGTGACCAGCAGTAATGTCTGTTGGGGTCTCAATGAGTAGTGGTGATGCCTTAATTCTTATTACCAGCGGTTTGATCCCCTTGAGGTGGCACGTGTGCAATTCAAAGTTAATAGGATTTTCAAATAAAATGATGTGATTTAAGACAACTTGTATGTGTTCATGTGCCATTGAACTAGATGAATATCTTTTAGTGTGCACAATGTCAGGGTACAAGGGGCACAAGGTTTTGACCGCTTTCACTGGGCTATTCAAATTGTCCCTACTGATAACCACTTGATTAGGAGATTCCATGGATTTATGAGGTCCAGTACTTAACACTAAAAGATCAGTAGTTACATCAGGATGGTTGCTGACCTTCGCTTTTTTAAACATCGCAGGGACTTTCGGTAAATAACTCTCCCCTTTCCCTTTATTCTCATTTGTTTTCAGAAGTTGTTCCACTTCCTCAATTAGGTGATCAATATCAGCCAAAGATTGCAAATTTGATGGAGCCGCATCCGGTCTCACTTTCCCTGACGTACTTGTTTTTTTATGAAGGGTTTTACGTTTGGCAGCCTCGCCGGCCTTGCGTTTGCCCATCTTGTGCAAGTGTATTGAAAGGCTCAGTAAAAAAGATTTTAAATATGGAGGAGAGCACAGCCAGCGATAACCGGCAGGCAGGCAACAAAGAAATCCAAAGGAAGAACAGTACCTTTACAGATGGAAAAACAAAGGCGGGGGCCCACCTTCACCCTCGCGCTAATGGTTCCCTGTGTCTTGATAGCCCGCAGGTCTTAGGTGTTAGAGGGGGCCCAGGGCAGCCTCATTCGGGCTCTGCAGGACTGCTGCGATGTTAATAATAGGGGTGGGTGGTATTTGCGTAATCGCGTTACACACATTTCTGCGAAACGGTAAAAAAACTCCGTGAACATGCAGAAATTCCGCGAACACGCGGAATTGCTTGTTCACGATGCTTTTTACTGTTTGCAATCGCTGTTTGCGTGCTCGGGGTTATATATCGCGAACACGCATTTTGAGAACACGAACATGCAAAACATTTTGCGAAGTCACGGAATGCAGAATTTTGGGCAATTTTGTGTTCTCTGCAAAACACGAAATTACCCAAATTCCGCAACTTTCCGCGAGCGGAACGGAATTTACCGCGCAGGCCTAGTTAATAAGCGTGTCCAGGTGAGGAAATTACGTAGTTGGAGACCAGGGAGTCTGGGAAAGTAAGTCCTTTCCCGTGACCCGGTCTCCGTTGTTCAGCCCAGCACAGCAAATTGCAGCCTTGTCCATACTATTTCACAGAATGTCACAGCCTAATTCTGATCTCCAGGTCCAGTTTTGCTACTTGATACCATACAATTCATGAAAACATTATGATAACTTGGACAATTCATCCCACATTAGCAATGAAAAGGAAATATCTTGGAGCAGATCTAGAGGGTATATTAGTGGTTTGAATTGGCCTCTTGGGGGGCATGATAGTCATGTAACCGCTCACTAATTTGTTGCTTCTGGAACTGAGCAGAGTTCACAGAAGGAAATACTCAGCATGAATAGTGGAGGGAACAAACCACTTACAAACCATGAGTGCAGCAAACATGAGCAGGAAATATCCCCAGTATCGGCGTAATCATAAAAATATGTCAAGAGGACTTGTAAGTATGCATTCCAGACAAACTGACAGAGTTCATTCCGGAAACACATACCACAAAAATAGTTGTCTACATTTTAAACAAGGTGGGGACGATTTACAAACTGCATTTTGTTGATGTTTAGTAGTGCTACAGTAATACTACATACAGATTGTAAAATGCAATTCATAAACCTATGTGCAGAGATTGTCTCCTCTGCTTCTCCTATCTTTCCTGTGCAGAGGTCGCATCCACAAGTATGGAGATCTCCGCCCATGTATATCTATAATTTAGTTGTAAATGTAAGAGAGACAGGAGGGAGTGATTGAAAGGAATACTTACACCTAAGGGGGGTTCTAAAGAGGGGTAAGGAGGGGGTTAGGGAGTGACAAGCAAAGAGAAAATATCTACTGCTTGTCACAAACTGTACTTCTAAAGTTTATACAGCCAAACAAGTCTAAAAGTAAACAGTTGTAAATGTACTCCAGTTTAAACTTGGAATATAAGTCCAGCACCGCACATGGCCTCTTACAATTACTACAACATACTCCCAAGGAAAACATGGAAGCAGGGATTTAAATTAAAACACCAGAGGAACTAACAGTAAAATAAATCAAATTATTACATTTTTTAAATAAATATATCTTTTTAATTTGACATAAATATAAACGTAATGAATAATATGGAACACTGTATTAATCAAGTTATTGTAATATCAAAATTACTATAGACTTTTAAAAGTTTGAAAAAATAATTAGTAGTATTTATATTTATTGCTATGCATCGGTTAATATACATTTCAATACATATAAAAATACACATTTTAAAGTAGGTGGGATTTATGTAAACGTATTCATTAGTTATCTTAGTTTAAATTAAATTAATATATTTTAACTACATATTTAATGCACATTTAAGTGAATATGATGTAACACTTTATTTTATTAATTGTAGGTCTTAACAAATATTTAAAATTATTTTACCTTAATATTTTATAACAACATTTGTATAAGTTGTAACATTTATTAAACTTTAATACATTTAATACATTTTAAAATACATTGTTAAACACTTTACCATAGAGAGCTCTACACCTATGTGTCTAAAGTTATGACTAGTAATTTTACACTCATAAATCATGTTCTAGAAAGCTTCACCATGAAGTGGAGACAAATAAATCTACATCTAGGAGTACATTTACACTCAGAAAAGGTGAATAGCAAAAAGAGTGTAAATGTACTTCTAGGTACATGGGTAGATGTGCACATGAGCAAATCTACACATGTGAATGTATCTTTGTGTTGCTAACAGATTCAACCATGCCAGAACATCCTTACATATCCATATGGTCTATAATCTAAAACAGAATATACAGAAGTGCCTGATACAATGACATGCCCTTAAGACCAGGTTTCATAAGGTGCCACACTAAGCCCTTGCAAGACAGAATGCTTCTTAAAATATATCCCATGGAAATATAACTATCATCTGACAATGCAACTACAAAGGACACATTAAGTAGCGGTACAAAAGCTGCATTTGAATGTGCGTATTAAAATGGTTTTAAAAAAGGTGAAAATTCAGGATTATGAGGTTCAAGATGGCACCTCTTATTCATGAAAAGGCTTATCACATCACCTTTGCAAATTGCAGTGGTAAACTCTAACAACTTAAAATAATATATAAACCATAATAGGCAAAATGTGCATAATACGTACACAAATTATGCATATTATCCTTGGATGTTTTTGTGCAGTGTCCCTCCCACCCCCATATTTGATGCTGCCCTTCTTGAATAGGAAGACAAGTCTAGCATTGAGCATGTTTTAAATTAGCTTGTTTACTGTGGGTGTAATCACCTGTTTGGAAAATGAACCATTTCTAACCTGCTCTGGAGGCATAGATGAAAAATATTAGAACATACTTCTGCAAAACAAACTAGCCACCAGTGAGAAAAGCCAACAGTACCAGTCATTCAGCTAGTAAAAAAGGAACCTTACACCTCGAGAAAAAGAAGTTCTGAGGACACTTTCAGATGATTGCGAAATAATCATTAGAGAGGCAGATAAGGGCAGACGTATGGTGGTTATGGACAGGTTGGATTATAATAATGAGATTCATAACCAATTGAGTGATATCAGATGCTATCAGAAGTTGACCTGTAATCTAATCCCCAGCGAATTAATGGCTGTCTTAAAGAGTGGCATGATTGTGATTTGTTGAATGATGACGAGCACCATTATTTGACCATTGATCACTCGAGGTAGCCCTATATCCATACATTGCCTAAGGTACATAAAAATCTACAGTTTCCACAAGGTACGCCTATTGTTTCAGGAATAGGGGTTCTACTGAGAGGCTTTCAGAATTCGTAGATGTCTTTTTGGGACCTACCCTCATATATCAGAGACACCAAGCATATACTCAATATGCTGAATGATGTAAAATGGGAATCAGTTTTGCCTTTGGTATCCTTTGATGTGTTGTAATTGTATACAAACATATCACATACATATGGTTTTAGGGCTTTGTGATACTATCTGGACAAAAGATCAGTAAGATACATGGCACATTCCGAGATATTGATTGACATTTCTAATTTGAATCTAAATAATGACTTCCTATTTAACAAAGAATGGTACAAACAATCATGTCGGACCGCAATGGGCTCCAGATTTACACTGTCCTTGGCCAACCAGTTTATGGGTTAGTTCGAGGCGATGCAGATCTGGGGCCCAAGTGGACAGAAATTGATTAATGATATCCAATATTGGGGAAGATATATTGATGACTGTTTGATGATTTGGACAGGGAGTCAACTTGACCTAATCGAGTTTTTTGACTTTCTAAACAATAATGTATGTAATATGACATGTACAATGGATTCTAGTAAAGTGAAACTGATCTACCTTGATGTTCAACTGTATATTTATGAAGGTAAAAGAGAGAGTAAAATGTACAGGAAACCGACCTCTTGTAATTCCCTACTGCATGCTGTGAGCCCACATCCCAAAAACCAAATAAACTCAATTCCTTTTGGAGAGATGTTGAGGGAAAGGAGTAATTGCAGTGAGGATTATGATTATGGGGTGAACCTGAGAGCTAATGGAAAAATGTTACTTACTAGTGGTTATAATAAATAAACAATTGCACGGGTGAGAAATCAGGCGCAGCATTTAGTATGATAAATCACCCCCAGGGAAAGGGATCAGACTAGCAATAGATCTAAACTTGTAAGGCTTATAACAAACTATCACCCTTTCTCCTATAAGATTTACAATAAATTAAATAAACATGGATCTTTACTGATCTTTGAAAATCTCTCCAATCCTTTGTGAAAGAACGTCCTAGTATTACATCCAGGAAGGGGAAGACACTATGCAATCTAATTAGTGCTAGACATATCACACAACGAGTACAGGAGACATAGTTACATAAGAGAGCAAAGTTCATACAAATGTGGACACTGCAGTGTGTGCAGATTAGCTATAAATGGTATAACCAAGGTTAACTACAACAAATACGGAGAACGTGTGATCAAGACCCACATAGACTGTGATACTAGTCAGTCAAGTCAAGGATGGCTTTATTCGATTCCATTTAGAAAATCATAATAGCAGATAAAATTACAGATATACAATAAAATCAGCAATAAATTAATCAATCAACAAAATGATCCTCCTAACTTTGTCAGTTAAGTTCAATTTCAACAAAAATTTCTAGAACATTGAAGATCTGCATCTAATAATACTTTTTAAAAACATAGAGACCGCAGTTATAGGCATTTCATCTTCCAGTAATTGAATCTTAAAAAAAGCAGGTCTACATTGTCTCAAACCCCAAACTTTTAGCAAGGGCATTAAATATCTCTTCCTACTATGCATATAAAATTTACAAAAAAGGATGCAGTGCATGGATGTTTGCGAGGAAGAATCATCACAAGGACATAGTGCTACATTTTTTGACCAGTCATTAGCGACTGGAAATGTAACCAACCTAAAGAAAGTACCTGTTCTCAAGCGTGCTAACATCATTCTACTATAGCTGGACTGATTGGGTGACAAATAGCTCTGCATACTTGGTCCCTGCACTGTGATACTAAATATATTGTTTTCATACTTATTTACAAGTGTGATTTAAGATATGTGGGTAGCACCATCAGGTCAATGAGGGAACAGGGCCGGACTGGCCATTGCGGGCACCGGGCAATCCCCCGGTGTGCCGCAAGGGTGGGGGCTGGTTTTGGGCCCCTCAGGGCTGTTTTTGTTACAGGGCCGTACATGCAGCATAGCTGCTTAATTGGCCCTGTAACAAAATTGGATGAAAATCGGCCCCAGCGAAGAGCTCGGGCGCATCCCCAACCTCCCCCCCAGGGCCGGCCGAGCACTTTGCCGGGCCGGTTTGGGTTCCCAGTCCGGCACATATTAGAACATTACAGAGCACTTAAGCAACAAGATCCTAGGTGCCCGATGGCGAGCTATGCAAGAGATTCTGTGGCACAAGATAAGCACAATAACTTTAGTAACCAATGCCCGGGGCAGTAATCGAGAACTTATGCTTAACAATCACGCTGGGTAATGAATTTGTGTGCAGTTGATAAGGGTCTCAATGTGGGTCATGTGATGCAATATTTTCTTGGACCATAGGTGAACGAACTGATGCCTGTACTGTATAAACTGTTGCATCTTACCGGAGCTTATTTGATTGTTAAGCTTAATAATTCATGTCTGTACTTTTGTCATGCTGTTGTCCTATCATGAGTTTATACTATGAGCGTAAATAGTCATCTACTCATCTGAGTATTATTGGTTATTGCTAGATGTGTTGACTATGATGAGTGATTACCATATATATGTATAATCTGAATCTAGTGTGAAATATTGATGTTAGAAATAAAGTACATCTTTTTATTAGTTTAGTTTCTATCCAATTTATACACATTCTTCTGAGCACTCTAATATTCACAATGACCAGTGTTGGGTGAGTTCACACACTTGTTCGTTCCTCTCTTATCACACGATAATTCTGTGGATACCGGTTATCATTAATTGTTTTTTAAGACTTGATGACATGTATTTCCCGGGGAGAATGGAGTTTAAATGGTCCCTATAGGAATATTGAATATGTTATCAAGATGACTGCCGGGTTTGAATTCCTCTATAAGACTGCTATTACAGTTTTTACTGCTATGTTGGTTCAACATGACATTTAAAGTCAGCATATTATTTCGATACAAGTGTATTCTGGCTTCATCACACAAAATGTCCTTAATGAACACATTTGCGTCTTGTGTTTTACTTGGGGTTAAAAGACAAATATTTGCCTGGCAGATATGAAGATCTGATGGCCCTATAGATCTTATTGAGGATATCTGGACAGAATAAGATGGCCACTGAGTTGGAGTTCGCTTACTAGGTAGATTTTATGATGGTAGTTAAACTTGAAGCATATCAACTTATATATTCAGAAGCAGCTTATTACTCTGATACGATCTTATGGCATAAAAACAGGATTAAACACATACGAACAATGGGATTTTAACTTGGATTTAGCAAAATTGTCATTTTGGAATATTTGGGGTCATTTGTGAAACAAATGAGCGTATACATTTGCTAGTATTTAAACCCAACATAACATGGCGCCGGTTACAATGCTGATACACATGAACGAGTACTCTTCATTGAGTGACAAGATAGGTAGACAGATAAGGTTAACACTTTACAATGGGTCAGTTAAGTATGGGATAATCTTGATAAAGATGTGAACTGTTTGATGGGTTGATGTGTGGTATACTCCGGATAATGTGACATGTCTAATTGGATTGAAATGGATATATACGATTTACATATATATATTACGGGAAGTATGAGGCTTTCATTGTAGAACACTGGTCTGATACAAATTTGGGTTTTCAGAACGGGTTTACGATGGTAATCTGGTTAACCTCTAATTTTACCTTTTACTAGTCTTGGCTAATATGAGTTAAAAACCTTCTGCGGTTTCTGTTTTTAGACAATTGATTCCCTGGTATAAGAAGGTTACCAGATTGAGCGAGACAAGGAACTGAATATAAGTTTCATATAGGTAAGAAGCTGAAGTGACATTTGTTTTATTGTGTACACCACTATACTGAATGAATTATGAAATGGTCTGAACCCTTTTATATATATATGAAATCATTTCTTTGAAAACAGATTTACAAAAGAAGTTGTGTTTTTTACACAACAATATGGTTTAGAATTATGGAGATTGCGACAGGTGAGCGAGTGTGATCAATGTGCAAATATTACGACTGACCCCTGAGTTATAAGGTAGCACAAAGGAGATATAATCAATTAAGGCATGCCTACAACAGTATACCACATTTTAATTACTTTCGGTCACATGTGATTTTAATGTATTAATTGGTTATGATGTTGACCATTGCTGAGTCTAATAATAGGACCACAACACCCAAGTGTCACCTACTCCATAGAGGTCCTGCAAGAGTACTAGATACAGATATGGGCCCAGTATCTGACGAATACCAATTCACTGGAGTTTTTGGTTACAAACGAGTTACATATCAATCAGTGTGGTATATACATATGGATCATCATAACACACACTTGTGGACTTCTTTTAAGTGGTGGGATTAAGGCTGCATGACATTATTTTGAATATTTGATTTCTACTCATTTTTGTAGCCCTGATGAAGTCAGAGGTTAATGTACCTAACTGATGAAACACCTGTTCGCTACCGAAGTTATCTGAGTGTCTACAAACTAAGTTAAGAACACCAAATGAAATAAAAAAATTAAAAACGAAGAATGAAGAAATCTTGTTTGGACTCATATACTATCATTTGTGAACAAATTGGGTGCTCAGGGGTTGCACTTATCTAAAGTTGCTGAGGTTTTCCCATTGAATTGAGAGTGCTTGTGGCTGCTCTCTTTCCTTTGGAGCACCTGAACAGTTGAGATAAAGTTGGCAATTCTCCAGGTATGCGCTAGCACTTAACCTTGCCACTATAATCTTAGAGTGAAAAAATGAATAACTGCAATTTCTTAACATAATTAATTTTATTCAAAAGTTTAGAATAACCTACAAAATAAAATTGTATATCTAATTCGAGCTTTTAAGGGAGCTATGATGGGCAGAGTGCTTGTGTAAAACTAAAAATCTAGCATCTTTAAACATGTAAAGATTTGATGCTCTCTGTTACTCCTTGGATTATCTAATAAAACTTCTCCCCTAACGTGCTTTCGCTATGTTTTGACAAAAAAAATATGGGGGCATATTATCAAGTGGCTGCAATAAAATTATCGCTGCTTTAGCGTCTGTTTTCGGCCGAAAAGCGGCGATAATTTTATCACAATATTAGCAAGGACACACTAGCTCGTGCTTCCCTGATTTAGCACCCGCTTTGCATCGCATCTTTAATGAGATGCAAAATAGGCGTGCCTCAAAAGACTACATGGGGAAATATCACGAAGGCAGCTTTGCGATATTAAAACAAACACTGGAGGGGGGGCATGGCCTGCACGCCGTTCGGACATGGCGGACCCGGCGTGAGCTCCGAGCCGGCACGGAGCCTTTCCGGTATTCCTGAGCCTCAGGATCGGAAGAAGTGGTGTGGCTTGTGATATGCCGCGAGTGCAGATTTGTGCCCTTTTTCTGCACCTCTGATGTTCCGGTGATTCCTGCCTCACTCGGGTCGTGGACAGCCGCCATTTTGTGCCGCTGAGCCTGCGACCTCTCCTGCCTCCTCACAAGCCTCCGGTATGTTTGTTTTGCTTCCTTCCTTCTGCGCTGCCTTACAATTGCTACTGTTTCTGCTTGTAACGGCTTAAGTCGCAGTTTTATATTATGTTTGCCCTTTTACCACTGAGCCTCTGTGTTTTCCAGTTCTTCTGAGGTGAATGTCCGCCATTTTAGGGCATCAGAATGGAGCCGTTTTTTACGCTGCGCTGCCCTACCAGTCTCATTTTATCAGCATGTCCTGGCTTAAGGCGCAGTTCTTACTTGCTCTGCCCTTTATTTTTTACGCTTCTCTGTGCTGACTGATGTCCTTTTGAGGTGCAATTCAACCATTTTCATATTTTTTGCCGGAGCTTCTCCCATTTACTTTGCTGTTGAGCTCATATTCTCCAGGTCTGGTTCTACGCCTGAAGTACTTTGCATTTTGTGAAGGACTCTTCATTTAATTCAGTTGCTCCTTGTGAGTTGTTACCTTCACGCTTCTTCACATGTTTTGTGTGTTCTCTTTCGCTATTGAAGTGTGCTTCACTCGTCTGGAGATCTGTGGTGGATTTCTTCATATTTTGGCACTTCTACCTCGTATATTATATCCTTTTTTGTATATTTTTTCATTATGGCGCATGATTCTCACAATGCGAAGGCTTCAGTCACAGGGGCGAAACAGAAGAGACCCAAAAATGATCCGCCATCCCCTATACTCTCATCCCAAAATCTAGTTCTAGACTCTATTCTAGATGAAGTCCGTGGCCTCCAGCCTTTTATGACTGCAACAAATGAAAAACTAAGTCAAATTGAGGAAAGATGGCTAGCTATGGAAACCAAACTTCTGGACTTGGAACAACGTGTCAGTGGCATAGAAGATATCTCGTCCAAAATTCCTTTACTAGAGCAAGAAATTCATGTCCTGAAGCTGCACACTGAGGACCTTGAAAATCGGAACAGTAGAAATAACCTACGCCTATATGCTCTTCCAGAAAATATTGAGGGGCCTGATATGGTATCTTTCTTACAGAAATTTCTGCCTGAACTCTTAGACCTTCAATCTACATCTAGCCCTCTTAACATAAAAAGAGCTCACCGCCTTGGTCGACTTCATCCTAATGCCACTAAACCACGTGGCATTATTATGCTATTTCTTGAATTTCCAGAAATAATGCATGTGCTGAAGGCCGCCAAACTTAAACGTCGTCTTATTTGGTCTGGACATAATCTCTACATCTCCCAATATGTCTCTAATGCCACTAATGCTCGACGTAAAGACTTTCTAGCTCTTCGTCCTCAAATGAGGCAGCTGCAAATCCAACATGGAATCCTCCATCCCTGTCTGTGCAAGATTACCCACAATGGTCGCACTCGCTCCTTTGATGACCCGAAGAAGCTTGCTTCATATCTCAACTAATTTTCACCTTCTGGGATGGACACTAATAATTAATCATTGTATTTCTTCTTGGTCTTCCTCTTACTTATCTCGGCTCATTTTTATTTTCATCAATTGTCCCTTTGTCCCATGATCTTCTCTCCTTGTTATCTTCTTTTCATATTATGAAGTTCTTTCTTTTTGTCTTTCTTCCTTTCTATTACTCGCTGAGGTCTGTGTTCCTGTGGCGTCTCCATGTTCCCATTGCTCAGTTTTCTCACAGTCCTGGCTATTTGGCCTTGATCTGTGCTTTTACTTTTTCTTCCTTTCCTTCTTTTCTTTCTCCCTTCTTCTTTTCCCCCTTCCTGTATTCTCTTCCTTTCCTGCTCTTCCTTTTTTCATTCTTTGTTCTTCCTCTAAAATGACATGTCTTTTTATTAATTGGTCTTTTTCCCAATGTATTGTTTCATGTTTTGTAATGATGTTTGGCTGTTGCCTGGATTTTTTACATGGTTTGGTATTCTTTGTATCACTTTTTGTATATTTTCTATTTACATGTTTTGGTTTCTTTTTCAGAAGTTCTCCTGAAGTGTTTCTCATTCCCTCGTGTATTACCTTCCTTACCCTCCACTATGTGTAAATTTGTTATGTGGAATGTTTGTGGTATCGGGAACCCGATTAAACGTCAAAAGGTATTGTCTCATCTCTCTAAACTTAAATCTCATATTGTTTTTCTTCAAGAAACGCATGGTACTGAAGTTGAATCTCTTAAGTTAAAAAAACATTGGGTTGGTCAGATTGTTCACTCTTCTACGTCCAACAAAAAAGGTGGTGTAGCTATACTGTTTCATAAATCATTATCTGAAAATATATTATCTACTCAAAATGATAAGGATGGTCGTTGGGTGATGGCAAAGATTGTGGTACACAATAAAACTTTAACCTTATTAAATATTTATGGCCCGGTTAAACCTGACCCTCAATTCTGGACTGAAATTAAAGTTTTACTCTCCTCATTTGATTGTCCCAATGTTATTGTTGCTGGTGATTTTAATCAATGGTTAGACCCCTTTTCTGATAGATTATCGAAATGTAAATTTAATCCAGAAAAAACGCAAAAAGCTTTTCAATCTGCCATCACCTCTCGTCCTATGTTTGACGTTTGGAAGACGTGCAATCCTGATTTGCTTGAATACACCTTTTACTCAAATGTGCACCGCACGAGGTCTAGAATTGATTATATTCTGGTTAGTAAATCATTGTTGCCGTCTATACAAGCTTCTGCCATTGGTGCCATTTTTATTTCTGACCATGCCCCAGTTCATGCTACGTTAGATCTTTCCCTTACATCCTCTCAATATAGTCGATGGAAAATAAACAATTTTCTATCATCTGACCCTGTTTTTGTTAAAAAAGCTACTATTTATATTAATGAATTTTTTTTACTTTTAATAATCCTGTAGATACCTCTATTCCTAATAATTGGGATGCCTTCAAGGCATCTTTTCGTGCATTTACCATTTCTTATGTTTCTAGCAAAAAGAAAGAGACACAGAAAAAATATGAGGATAAGCTACGTCACCTTAAAGATTTAGAACACACATATTTCACCTCCAAATCGTCCTCTGCCCTTCACCAGTTGATTAAAACTAAGTCGGAACTCAACCAATTTGCAACAATTGAGGCCTGTAACATTTTACTTAAAATTAAATCTCAATACCATGGCGGTCAAAACAAAGCTGGTCGAATGTTAGCTAATTATCTAAAGATCAAATCAGAACGCAAAACAATTGGACCTATCATGGATGAATCTTCTAATAAATTGGTTTCATCAGATGAAGATATTGCTGATGTTTTTCATAAATACTACCAATCTCTCTATACTGATGACACCTTCCCTTCCACTCAAAATTTAGACACTTTTTTTCTGGTCTCCCGCCTCCACCTTCCCTATCAGACGAATTTCTTGCATTAGAAGATGATATCTCTTCTCAAGAGATAATTATTGCTATAAAATCACTAAAGAAGTCCAAAGCCCCAGGACCTGATGGCCTTACCTCTGAGTTTTATACCACTTTCACTTCTATTTTTGTCCCTAAGCTTTTGGCGCTCTTTAATTCCTTAATTTCAGATGCAAAGGCTTCCGGATCCTTTATGGATGCTTTGATTATTATAATTCCTAAACCTGATAAAGATCACTCCTATTGTAAACATTTTTGTCCAATTTCTTTAATTAATTATGATTGCAAAATTTTCGCGAAAATTCTTGCCACTCGTATTGAAAATATTATCCCCCTATTAATTAAAACTAACCAAGTAGGTTTTGTCAAAGGCAGGTTGGCATCGGATAATGCAAGAATGTTTGCTAATGTTATCTCCTATGGCAAAAAATACAAATCTCCACTCGCCGCCCTTTCTTTAGATGTTGAGAAAGCCTTTGACCGTATCAATTGGCAATTTATGTTTGCAACTCTCCAATGGTTTGGTTTTGGGCCCTCCTTTGTTTCTTTTGTTAAATTATTATACTCAGGTCCCAGAGCTAGTATTTTTGTTAACAATCACTTTTCTAAATATTTCCCATTGTCCAGAGGCACCCGTCAGGGATGCCCTCTCTCCCCCTTACTTTTTAGCCTATGCCTTGAACCTTTTTTAGAACGTATCTGGGTTAACTCACAAATTAAGGGTTTTATGCATAATTCTATTGAAACAAAGATTTCTGCATATGCTGATGATATCTTAATTTATATGTCCAACCCCATTGACTCTCTTCCTCCTTTTTTAAATGAAGTTCGATTATATTCCAGTATTTCTGGTTATAAATTAAATCTTTCTAAAACGGAAGTCCTGCCGCTAAATCCCATCTGTTACCAATTCATGTTTGACAATTCTGAATTTGCTTGGTGTCCTTCTAAAATTAAATATTTGGGACTCTGGTTTTCCTCCTCCCTACATACCACAATTAGGCTCAAGCTTAATGTTTTAATTTCCAAAATACAATCACTCCTACTTAATTGGTCATCATTATTTCTATCCTAGTGGGGTAGGTTGGATACCATAAAAATTATGATTACTCCCCATGTTCTTTTCACTCTTTCTATGCTTCCTGTTAAAATTCCCCTTTCATATTTTTCCCAAATTAACTCTACATGTTTAAAATTATTGTGGAATAACAAACACCCTCGTATTGCCCTTTCTAAACTTATACGTCCTAAGGGTGAAGGCGGGGTTCGCTTTCCTAACTTCAGATTGTATCACTCTGCTTTCTTGTTCAAACAATCCTTTGCATTAGCCTATGATTTTGGTACTACTCCTCCCCCCACTTGGATTATTTGTGAACGCTCCCTCCTTAACCGCATGCGTGCGGGCGGAATTCCGCTCGTACGCTGACTTTTTCAAAAGCGCACTTTACGTGACGAGCTGGGCTCGTCATGAGCGTGCGAGGAGGCTACCTCATGACGAGCCCAGCTCGTCATCAGCGTCGAAGGGGTTAAAGATTTTTCCTTTCAGGATGTCATTTTCATGTCCAATAGTACTTTTTTATCTGCTAACCCTATCTTAAAGTACTCCCGTAACCTGTTATTCACTACCTTTTCTACTGGTTTTACACCGCTCCAATGTTTCCTATATGCCTCCCTATGGTTTAATACATTTCTCAAGTATAAGGGTAAATCTTTCTATTTCAAATACTGGAAAGAAAAGGGTATCCTCTACGTACATCAGCTGGTACATCATGGTTTTGTTCGCCCTTTTCTCGCCTTACAAGCTCAATATCAACTACCAGACTCCAGCCTTGCTCAGTATACTAATATTTCCTCTGCTCTGCAATCTCACTTAACCACTCTTGTTATACCTGATGTTACACCTACTCTTACCCCTTCCTCTCCTCTATTTTCGCTTTTTCCTTCTCACAAGCCTAAGGCTTCCCTTGTATATAAATTACTGATGTCTTCTGTGGATAAAAGGCCCAAGTCCCTCATGAAACTGCATGGGAAACTGACTTATCTGTTTCTTTCTCTATTGTGACTTGGGATAATTTGTGGTCTAAACTGTTCAAAGTTTCTCCCACTGCACGTATTACACAATCCTTGTATTTTATTTATAACAGAGCCGTTATTACTCCTGTTGGTATTTTTAGATTTTCTCCTTCCTCATCTCCAATGGGTTGGTCATATTCTACTGCTATAGGTACACTAATTCATCAATTATATGAATGTTCTAAAGTTCCCTTGTTCTGGCAATCGGTGTGGAATATTTGCATGAAAGTTTTTCAATGTGATCTTCCATTATCTTTGCAAAATGTTTTTTAGGCTCTTTATCTCCTGATATCGTTGTTACATCTCCTATTTCCCTGTTATTTGACCTTTTTATTGAACTTGCATTTAAAGTTATTTTATCTTCCTGGAAAGATAAATCTAAAATAGCTTTACCCACTTGGTGGAATTTTGTTTGCGATGAACATAGGATTTCTACTGTTTCCTCTATCTCCCTTTCTCAAAAAATTAAATCAGACCTTCTATAGTTGCCTTTCACTACGTATCTTTCTACTTCTCCTCCTGCTTTATAGTTTCCCTTCCCTTTCCCCTCTCCTTCTCTTTACTTTGTTTTTTTCCGTTCCCCTCTTGTCTGTCTCTTTTTCTCTTTCTTTCTTTCTTTTATCTTTCTACCTTATCGCTATGCTATTTTATTTTGCTGTGTTTTATATATTATTCTCTGTATATTTCTATATTTTACGCTTGTATTTTGTTTTTGAATTTGTTTGTATTTTTTACTTGCAAAACTCCAATAAAAATCTTTTAAACAAAAAAAACCAAACACTGGATTTTAACGTCTGCCTAAATCCAGTGTTAGGCATACTTTGCATGGGAGGTGGAATGTGGGGTTCTGACCACAGGGTCATATCAGCAAGGTCATCGCTGTTTAGCAGGGGACATCACTGGTTTTCCAGCGATGTTGGTACATTTCCCTGCTATTGCTGGCATTTTCATTGCCAATGCGCTAAGCGTTGTAAATACACCGCTAGCTTGGCGATGAATAGGGAAGCTCGTGCTATGCGCGGCCAGCGATAATTATCGCTTCCGCTGGTTAATATGGCCCATGGTTAGCAAAAGTGATATCATGCACGTGAGTCCCTTGCTCACTTTGACACTGGATTCAAGCAAGCCCGGCTGAAGACGGCTGTAATGCCAGAAACCGGTCCTGGGAAGCTTGATTCCGGTCCAGGGAAGACATGGCTTGGCAGTTCGGGCTGGACTGTTCCCATGAGGCACAGGGTCAGACTGATTTGCGTATGGCCATGTCTGAACTGGGGTGACGGAGTGAGCTAAAGAACACTGATGGATTAAACCCAGATCAGTAGACAGGGGTTGAGTGTTTGTATTGTCAACGCTCCGTCCATCATCCCCTTTGGTTTTTCTTTATTCGCCCTAAGTTGGCAGGGTATGCTCAGACGTGAGTCCCTTGCTCACTTTGCCACTGGATTCAAGCAAGCCCGGCTGAAGACGGCTGTAATGCCAGAAACCGGTCCTGGGAAGCTTGATTCCGGTCCAGGGAAGACATGACGTGGCAGTTCGGGCTGGACTGTTCCCATGAGGCACAGGGTCAGACTGATTTGCATATGGCCATGTCCGAACTGGGGTGGCGGAGTGAGCTAAAGAACGGTGATGGATTAAACCCAGATCAGTTGACTGGGGGTGAGTGTTTGTATTGTCAGCGCTCCGTCCATCATCCCCTTTGGTTTTTCTTAACACATTTAAACACATTTTTAAACTACATTATAAATGTTACATTCAAAATCATGTTAATGCATTACATTTTACTCATGAATAAGCAAACCTACATGTGCGACTTTTAACATGGTGCACTTTTAATCCTAATGCAACATCTTATACACAAAACAATACTTTCTACATTACTTAAGGCACTTTCTTTTGGTAACACTAGATTTGTTTTCAAACAATATGAATACTCCTAAACATTCTAACATAATTTGGCAACGTGCCTTGGCACCAACATACGACCACTCTTTATCAATTAATTTTGGTTGTCTGTTCAATCCACCAGGAGTTGATGTTTTTCTGTTATGAATTGCAGTGAAAATATTGTCTACCTCTGTTCATAACTATTGCTTTGATTTATTTCATATTTCTGTCTTCCCAATTATTTGAGTAAATATATATCGTTCTGAAACTTCCATCTCTGTGTGTTCTATTTTTATCCTTCTACTGATTTCCTTCTAATGCATAATTAAGTTTGATATCCTGTGGATTCTTTTGAGTGTGTTACTTTCGTACAACTCACGACTAAGTTTAACTTTTGTTGAAATATAGTTCCTTGTAGCACACCTTGCCCCTAACCATACAGTGCCCAAGCCTACAAGGGTTGATTGGGTTTCCCCTGCTTACAATACCCATGATTATAACACACCCCTACAATTTTCAGAATAACATGGACTCTATCAGTTGCCCCCTTTGATGACCTGTGTCATCACCAAACTACACCATCCTTGGGGAAAGAACCAACTTAAACAGAACTTGTTGCCATTCTCCCTTGCCTAAACATCTCCATGTTTCTAAGATTTCGATATTGACTGTCCTGTAGTCTTTCCATTCGCTTCCCTTCCTCTCTCAATGACCTCGCAATCCTGTTGGACTTATACCACTTGTAAGCCCTAATCAACCCCCACAATCCGATCACACAAGCCACAACTATAATACGAGGTTTCAACACATAGCAAAGGAACCCTTTTCCCAAGCCCGCAAACCAACCTTCCACCTTACCAAATCCTTTACCAACTTTCTCCCAAACACCTTCCTCAGTCAGATCCTCAATCTCATAATGAATCGTAGTGATGTTACTTATATATTTTTCCAGATCCTTGCTGCTATCTGGTATGTAAGTGCAGTACTCTTGAACCTTCAAACGTTTACAGACTCCACCCTTTTTTGGTAAACGGACATCTAAAGCAAGGCAATTTTGCAAAACCATAGTCCTTATCGACAACATCTCTCCTTCGACCAACACCAGTGACTTAGCTGTATTCATTGACAATTCATCTACAACAGTCGCCAGTCTCCTTCACATCATTCAAAATCACTCCCAAACTTGGTATCATTGCTCCAAAAACATCTCCAACTATTGCTGCTGCACTTTCACCCCTTTTTGCCCTTACATGATGTCCCCCTTCCAAAAACTCCAGGTCTTCTGTATGGTAAATCTTGGAGAAAATAATCGCCAAATACCATGTGCCATACCATTTTGCAAGCAATCTCACATAGGCATTCCTTCCACAGACATAATACACAGTTGGTATCACTTTCACCGCTCTCTGCAAAAAGTTCTTAGCTGAATCTTCTATTGTGAAAACATGATCACATGTGGTCTGTCCCACATTAACATTCTTGTAATATGTCTGAGGACGCCTTATGCATAGCTTTCCTTTCTGCTTTTCATCTAGTGCTATTGGACCATAACTCCCTTTTGATTTGTGCAACTTTTCTTCATCCGTCCAACCTACTCTACATTCACTTGAATCTCGTAACTGGGTCTGTTTTCTGTACCTATCTTCTATTTGATCTATGAACCTTTTCTCTACATCTGACAACAAACACGTCAGATCATGTTGATGTGCATAAGCTGTGTCTAGCTCTGAAGAAGGTATGAAATATTTTCCAAGTCTATCTTCTCTTTTATAATAATCATGCTTATTTAAATGCTTATAAGCACTGCATCATAATTAGAAAAGAAATACTCAAAATGAGTTCCCCCATAAAAAATGCTAAGCAACAAACTACACGTGATACCATACGTCAGTGGAAGGTGGTGATATCTAATTCCGTCATCCACTGAGGCGGGCAACTGCAGACACACATAACAATCCTTCGCATCCATAGGGAAGAGGTGTAGCGCCGCTGCCCGGGCAAATGACTTCGGAATCAGGGGATCACGGTTCGATTGCCGGCAGCAGACTAGCCGAGCACCATGTGACTCTGGACAATAGCTTGCTTAATCTTCCCGACGGCCCCAGCGCCTAGAGACCCTTACGGGTGATTGTTCGTGCTTTACAAATGTGGATTATATATATTTATAGCATCAATATATTCATGCAACAACTTGGCATACGCATTAAGCTTAAAGTCTTTCTAGAAAGATCTATGTGAAACCTATGACTCTCTTCTAGTGGCAAAGCTCTTTCATCTCCTATCTTGACCTCCTTCTTGGTAGGAGTGGTCGGTGTAGGTATTCCCTGTACCTCCACTGCGTGCTCGTGTGGGGCTAAATATGAAACTGCACCTAGAATTATGAAAACTATTACTCCTCAAACAAGTGTACCTACTATACAGCTAGACCTAGGATTTGGATTTCCAGCCTCCATAGTCTCAAAAGGTCTTTGATATTCTTTATTCAGCAACAATGTTCAAGTGTCTCTCTCCTCCTCCTTCAGTTGCTCGCAAACCAACTTGAACCACACCCTGGAAAGCTGGAAATCCCCTGATTTGATTTCAGTTCCTTATTTACATCAACAAAAGGCTTCCTTCACCCTTCTCCAAAATCTACAGAAAGCCCCTGAATTTCTTCTTCTTCCACTCTGACCTAGGTTATCAAATTCAACTTATTTACAACAAAGTCTCTTTTAATCCAAAATAAGATTTGCTCCAATCGCATCTAGAACATGCTGCAAAAGTTCAAGATGAAGAACAATAGTTTCATGTGACGGAAGTTCAACTCCAAACGTAGGAAATATCAACCTATTCAGAATCAGATTACGAATTCTGCTCAGTTATGGTGGATTTGGAACTGTGATGGTCAGTACTCCCTCAAATTCAAGTCCTGGCACCAACATCACCACGTCCAATTTCACGTTAGGGCTGTTACTGACTACTGTCACTGCCCTCAGCCTTCCGGATTTCAGCACTCCTGGCATCAGTCACAAAGTATGACCACTTTGGAGTTGCGTATGTCTGACAAGACACTCTCATCCATCTTGATCTCCTCAGACCTCCACGAGCTTGCCCTTCTTCGCCTTCTTCTGACTCAGAGTCTTCAGGCATTGGAGCAAGATGCCTCTCAGATACCAGCCGCAGATTCAACCGCTTTTGTCTCTCGGGCCACTGTTTCTCTGCTCTGCTAGTTCTCCTGCTCTCTTTTTGCTCACTCTGCTCACAACTTCCCTCTGCTGAGTCTAATTCCGGATCACCTTCACTGCAACTTCCCCTTACTGATGCAGTCTCAGTGTCGCTGTAGTCGTGACCCTCCTCAGCCGGATCTGGTGAGCAACCAGCTTTGTCAGCCACCCTCCCAGCTTGGCTTGTCCCCTCCTGTGGCTCTGTTACCACAGCTGGATTTTCATTCGGGAGAGGAGCTGTTTCTTCTAAGGTAGCTGAAACTCGACGGGTGTGAGAAGCATGCACCCAGTTTGGCAGTCCTTCACACTTCACTGCAGTATTCGTCACCTGTATAATTTGGTACGGGCCCCTCCAGCGAACATCAAAGCAGCTTTTTCTCACGTGCTTCCGAACCAGCACCCAGTCCCCTGGGCTCAGATCGTGACAGAGATCACTTGAATCTGGAACCACTGCAGCCTGCACCTAACGAGACACAGAACGGACCACATCAGTGAGTCCCTTGCAATAATCAAGGATCAGATCATCTGTGATGTTTATCAAAGCTGTGGATGACACTGCTGGTAATCTCATAGCCCTCCCCGTCAACACTTAATGAGGTGAAAGACCTCTTCTCCTATCTGGAGTACTGCGGATACTCATCAATACGAGAGGCAGCGCATCAGGCCACTTCAAAGATGTGGACGAACACACCTTCGCCATTCGAGCTTTCAAAGTTCCATTAACCTGCTCCACTATCCCAGAAGCCTCTGGACCGTAGCTACAATGGAATCTCTGGTCAACATTCAGTGCTGTGCAAATCATTTTCATGATTTCACTGTGGAAATGCGTTCCTCTATCTGATTCCAAAGAGGTCGGAATTCCAAACCTAGGTATGAGTTCCCTCAACAGTAACTT
The DNA here is from genome assembly GCF_964261635.1 of Lissotriton helveticus. Lineage (NCBI taxonomy): Eukaryota > Metazoa > Chordata > Amphibia > Caudata > Salamandridae > Lissotriton > Lissotriton helveticus. The sequence goes on from NC_136063.1 coordinate 1,282,449,912, forward strand.
AGCCACAGTGAGTGTGACGCACCTTCGTGTTGGATATTGGGTCTCTATCCATCTTGAGAACACACACACCACGACCAAGATGTACCTCAACCTCTTACACCTGGGCATCTCAATGAAATCCAACTGCATCCTATTGAAAGGCCCTCCCAACCTCCCAATGTGACTCAATGTAACCACAGTCTTTTCCCCAACATTATTCTGTTGACACATAACACACCTCTGACGCACAGCCTAAGCCACCGCACGAAACCGCGGGTTGTACCACGTCTGTCTGAAAACCTGCACCCTCGCATCTCTTCCCAGATGCACTGCACCATGAATCTGCCTTGCCATCGGGTTCAACAAGTCATCTGGCAACACGCTTTCCCATCACTTGAAACTTAAAAGTCAACATCATATTTCACACATCCTGACTTGATCCACACACTTTTCTCCTGTTCTGAAACCCTGCAGGCACTTGAGTTCATCCCAAGTATCTGCCGTGGCCAACATCATGTTGAGTTCGCTTCTTTCTTGGCTCTCTCCTGTGTGTCCCTCAGTAAAGGTGCAACCTTGCTCAGCACAGAAACGTGCAACTTTGTCAGCGTATCGGTTTCCGAGTGAGACAAAATCTGTTCCCTTTCCATGAGCTGTGCATTTGACAACAGCAATTTATTTTGGGGTCTGTAAGGCCTCTAAGAGTAGCCTCATGAACTCCCCATTCCGAATGGGTGATCCTGACGATGTTATGTAACCTCTCTGGGACCATAGCTGTCTGCAGTTATGAAGCACGCCAAATCCGTATTGGCTGTCAGAGTAAATGGTGATTCGAATTTGGTCAGCTGCCAAACAGGCATGAGTCAGAGCAATAATTTCAGCTACCTGAGTGGAGTATACTCCTTCTAGGCAAGCAGCTTCAACTACTCCCGTGATGGTGCATACAGCAAACGCTGCTCTCAAGTGACCGACACAGTCCCGTATACATGAACCATCAACAAAGAAAATCTCATCAGGGTCAGACAATGGTTCATCAACAATGTCAGGTCTTGGCTTGGTGCAAAGTTCAGTCACATCGAGACAGTCATGGTCCTAACAATCTTCATCAAAGGTGTTTGGTAACGGTATCAAAGTAGCAGGATTTAAAACAGAACACCTCCTAAGAGTCACATTCTCTGCAGCAATAATGACATTCTCGTAGCGTGTGAGTCTCTTATTGGTCAGGTGCTGTGTCTTGGTCCTTGTCATCAACAATTCAACAAAATGCGGTACATAAACAATCAATGAATGACCCATGACAATGCTTTCACATCTTTCAATGCTGACACCCGTTGCAGAAACAGATTTGAGACATCTGGGCAAAGCTGGAGCTTCTGGATCTAGAGTAGCTGAGAAATAGGCAACTGGTCTACGGACACCTCCATGATCTTAAGTTAGGACTGACAATGCACAACCTTCTCGTTCACAACAGAATAATGAAAAAGGCTTGTTGTAGTCAGGCATTCCCAGTGCCAGAGCACAATAAAGGACCTCTGGCAACTCCAGGAACGCCATCATACAGTCGCTGTCCCATGGTACCGGATCGCTCACATCCTTGCGCGTCAGTCTCTGCAAAGGTTTTGCTTTCAGGGAGAAGTTGGGAACCCACTGGAGACAATAGCCAACCATCCCTAGGAACATACTCATGATTGCCTCAATTCTGTCAGGTGACACCTTCCTCTTGCCTTTTTCTATTCACTGACCCAAATATTGCACCTCATTCAAACGGTACTATAACTTATTTGGCGACACCTTGTGTCCATTTCCTGCCAAATGATTCAATAAGGCGATGGTATCAATGCTGCACACATCCTCAGTTTTTTACGTGACAAGGAGGTCGTCTATGTACTGCACAAGAACGGAGTTCTGCGGCAATACAAGACTCTCCAGATTCTTTTTCAAGATCTGATTAAAGATCGATGGATTCTCTGAATACCCTTGAGGGATACAACACCATGTTAACACACGGTTTTTCAGCTTGAAAGCAAAAAGATACTGGCTTTCCTCAAGTAACGGTATCGAAAAGAATGCTTGACAAAGATCAATCACAGTAAACCACTCTGCTTCACATGGGATCTGAAACAAGATCACTGATGGATTCGGTACCACCGGACAACATGGAACAACTATATTGTTGACCTTCCTCAGGTCTTGAACAATCCTAAGTTTTCCACTCGGTTTCTGAAATCCCATAATAGGCGAGTTGCATGGACTGCCCATTATCTCCTTCAAGATCCCCTGCCTAGTCATGGAATCGATCACAGGTTTTATCCCTGCAACCATTTCTGGTGTCAGATTATACTGGAGTGTCCTTGGGAACTCAACATTCTGTTTAACTTGAATTTTGACTGGTTCAACTCCTTTTATTAATCCTATATCTTCTCCTGTGAATCTCTCAAATGAACTGTCACTACAGGGTACATCTCTACGCTTAAGTGCTGATTTGCAATGTTAAAGGTAGCATCGTCGTCATTGGTTTACAATTCCACTCCCTGAGGGGTGCAATAAATTGTGCAATTGAGCTTGCACAGAAGATCTCTTCCTGACAGACAGACGGGACTTGAGTCGCACACCACAAATTGATGCCTTTCGCGGAAAGTTCCTATTCTCACGGGAATTAGTTCAGTCAATAGATTAGTCATTTTCTTATTTGCAATGCCTGCAACTTGGATTGATTGTCCCGAGAGGGCTAGGTTGGGAACTACTGCAGATCTCACAGTAGAGCGGGTAGCACCAGTATCAACCAAAAAGGTGGTGGGGTGACAGTCGACATCAGCTTCTACAAACGGTCCCCTCTGGTCTACCTCCAAGACTGCCCGAAGAGTGCAGTCCTCCTTCCCCCTCAGGTACCGTCATAACAACGAGTCTGAGTAGTACTCATCACTTCCATCAAAAAGAGGCATCTGTTGGTAAGTCCGAGTCCCTTGCGGGATCCTCAGTGGCTGGGGAACTTGTACTTGTGGGGCCAGCATCCCCCCTTTCATCAATCTTGGCTTCATTTCAGTGGTTGTTACTTCAGGCACCTGTACCACTTCTCCTTCCTGCTGCAGCTGATTTAATGGATTCAAGGGACACTCGCGTCTCCAATGTCCAACCTGGTGACAAATGTGACACGGTGTGGTCTTTTTCAGTGTCGCCACATCTACTCTTGCTTTGGGATCCTCGGCGTTTCCCGTCCCTTTATTCTGGCAATTCTGTTTCCTTCCCAGCGTAACTCCACCTGACTGCGTCGGAGCTCCCATGTCTGCTACTGGCTTCTGAATTAGTGTCATTTTGCCCTTAAGTTTCCTATGCTTTGAAACCACTTTATCGCTGCAATATCTAGCATATCGCAGTATTTCGTCTATTGGTTTGTTCTGCCAACAGATCAAATGCTGTTGGATCATAAGGCAAATCTCAGGTCTCAAACCCAGAACAAACTTGGAAACAAACTGTCCCATATCCTTCGGGTTCATCGTATCCAACCCACTATATTGCTGAAAGACTTGCAAAAGCCTCTCATAATATTTATGCACTGTTTCCTTTGGCTGCTGAACCGTCCTATCTATCTTTACCCAGTCAATATCCTGTGGAGACACCTTGGGCTTCAACCATGTAATCGCTTGCTCATACTTTTTCATGACAATCGGTAACGGGCCATTCGTGATAGCATTACTGTCCGGTTCAGAAGTAGGCCACTCAATCGGGGAACAGCGTTTACAACGCAACTTTAACAACGCAGTACCTTTACGACACAACCATTACAACGCAAGTCATTACAACGACTTGCGCTGGGGGGGCGCTCTAGGATAGGGAATAGTTTTAATTTACTATCCAACACCTTCCCTACTATCCACGGGGACTGGAGTTGGAATAGTAAATTAAACTATTCACTATCCAGCGCCCCCCAACGCAAGTCGTTGTAACGACTTGCGTTGTAAAAGTTGCGTTGTAAATGCATGAGTTGTAACGACGTACATCCCATTCAATCGCAATTTTGAAGCTGCCCAGAGATCACTCGGGACTACAATGTCAAACAGTGTATTCAAATCTATCCACAACACTTTTGAAATTTTGACAAACCGTTCAACCTGCTTGTACCACTCAACTGGACACTCCCTCAGCTTAGGGAAATCATTTGTGAATGCTGCCAGATCACCTCTACTCCAAGGCACATACACATACCCTCCGCTAGCTACTTCCCGTAAAGGGCAGTTCCCTACTCCTAATGTTCTCCCTCCCGGAGGAGGTACCTCTGCCACACTCTTCCTGGTACTCTTTTTCTTGGACCATCTTTCTTCCCACTTGTCAAGTCTGTACCATGCTTGTATCCCTATGATCAATTCTCTAATGTGAGACTTTAGCCTAATTACCCTCTTTCATCCAAGTGTTGGTCACTATACTGCAACCTGTGGCTACCTTGTAACATCTTTGTTTTGGACAAATCCACCTCATATCTGTGTGCCAATTCAGTTAGTTCCTCATGTACTGACCTTGCTTTGCGAGTCACATTCTTTGCCACAAACAGCAATTCATCTGGGTCGTACAGCTCCACTCTCTCCAATGGTAAATGTCCCTCAACTATCTTGTCCATCTCTGCTTTTAACCGCATTACATCTAACCTCTTTGCCTTTATTGCTGCTTTCAGTGTACCTCGACTAGATGTGCCACTCGACTCCCTACAATCGCTATCCTGTTATCAGCACCTATTCGCTGCAGGTGTATCTCCAAAAGCCATCCTGTTCTCTGCATTCCCATGGTCCCAGTCGTCCCTTTCCCTGACGCTCTGAATCCCTTTGGGTGAATCCAACATTCTCAGGTCTGATCTTAACTCAGCAAAGGATTTCGGTCTTGGCCCTCTCAGATCCATTGGTTCCCTAGATGAGTGTCAGGATCACAAAATCTAGAAATCCAATAAGTCAGGCTATCAATGTGCTCACCACTGGTATGTTCCGAAGACACAAGAAAACCTTCAGGGCGTTAAAGTTGTCTTCTAGATCTACTGTCAAAATGGCGGCCAAAAGTCATGTACTGGGACGGCAGGTTAGCGTTCTAGCCTCTGATCCTAATCAGCAAGAAGCAGGTGAGGCGCCCGTTGTGTGGCACACTTCACCTGAGTAACGAGGAGAACAAGACGTTCCTGAAGAGAGCACCGCGTAGTACAGGGAAATTAATGCGTCGCGCTTCAACCTACAAGGAAATTCCAGAGTACAGCTTTCGTGAGATAGAACAGCTACATTCAAGTAAGACTGTTCCAGTTATTGAGCATGTGTATTAGTTCTAAGAAGAAAGCATAACAGTGCGCATATGCAAGAGTTTAGTAACCTTCAAGGAGTACATGCGCAGTGTATTCAGCGCTCCTGGAAGACTTCTAGAGACAGTACAAGCAACAATTTTACGAAGAGATATTTGTGTATGCGCAGAAGGAGAATGTTAGATTAAATTCAAGTCCTTCTCCGTAGTCAGAAGTCAAAAGGAGTTAAAGGCTTCAGTTACATTTTTTGAGTCCTTCACGTTTGGCAGCAGTCCGAGGAAGTTCTAGAATTCAGTTCTACTTATCTCGAGTGCTCCACAGTAGGCAGCAGCTCGAGGGAGTTCTTAGGCTTTTGTCAGTTATTTCAAGTAGTGAGAAAGTAAACTACACAATATTATTATTTGATGAGTTAGAGCTTGCCTTTACATTGACAAGGAATTTAATGAGTTAATCCAGGATTAAACATTTTCATCAGGTGAAGAAACCATAAAATATACTTACCTACACTGAATCCTTTAGAAGCATCTTCTGTGGCATATTAGGTGAGGATGCACCTATCTCGAATGGGAATCCCCTTCCACCTCTGTGCACTCTCGCTCAATGTGGTTCTAAGAACTAGAACATCACTGAAAATATTTTAACTCAATATTCAATATTCAAACTATTTTTTCGATGAAATTTTAAAGGTTTGTTTTACCTCAATTCATTTAAACGAAAGATTTAAACATGTCACATTTATCTGTTCTTGTTTCATACCAGTCTATTACACATTTTTATTCGATCAAAAAAACATATTTAACATAGTCAACATAAATTTGAATTTGAATTTGAATTTTTAAAAATTTATAGAGCGCACATTCACAATGCAGTTTCATGGCGCTAGAGGGATTCCTGGGCAGAAGAGAATACAGAAAACTATAGACTGAAAGCCTGCTGGAACAGGAGAGTCTTAAGGGCCTTGCGAAATTCCATGTAGGAGGGGGAGAGTCTGATATGGGGTGGGAGGGTGTTCCAGAAAGTAGGCGCAAGGACCGTGAATTTCTGGCCTCCCGATCTTTGTTTCTTGAAGCGGGGAGTGACTAGTAGGGATTTGGTGGATGAGCGGAGATCTCTAGGAGGGCTTGGTAATGGCGGAGTTGATAAAGGCAGAAGCCGTGCCCACCCGGGCTTGAAAAGTAAGGCAACCAAGTTTGACCAGGGCCCGTTGCTTGTTGGGGAGCCAATGAAGAGCAATGAGAAGGGGTGACGAGTGGTGAAATTTAGATAGGCCATGTACCAGACGAGCTGCCTGGTTCTGCACCAGTTGAAGGCGTTGAAGTGCATAGGCGGGAGCACCATTATAGATAATGTTCCCATAGTCGATCATGGATAAAACCATGGCCATTACGATCAGTTTGAGTGCAGAGGGAGAGAAAAACCGGGATACTTTCCTAATGATACGCAGGGTAAAGAAACAAGAAGAAACAACAGAACTAATGTGGGAGTGAAGTGTCAAATGATGATTAAGTGTGATACCAAGGGTCTTAACTGAGTGAGAGGGAGTTGGAGGTGGGCCAAGAGAGGGGGGCCAGAAAGAAGGAGACCAAGGGTTGCCACTGCCACCCGTCAGAATCAGCTCTGTTTTATCCGGGTTGAGTTTAAGGCGGTTCGCATTCATCCAATCCCGGATAAACAGCATGACAGACTGGAAGGCAGTGACACCTAGTGAGCGGGAGGAGAAGTTAAAAATGAGTTGGAGGTCATCAGCGTAGTTGTAAACTGTGACCTCCATTTGTTGCAATGCAAAAATAAGAGGGAAAATATAAAGGTTGAATAAGAGGGGGGAGGGAGAGGAGCCCTGAGGGACACCGCATTGCACCCTGCGGGGCGGGGCGAAGAATTCGGCCAGATGGACGGCCTGGGTGCGGTCAGCTAGGAAGGAGCCTATCCAGGCCAGTACTTGTCCTCCTATGCCCGCCGCCTCGACACAGGACAAGAGAATGGCGTGGTCCCCCGTGTCAAAAGCGGCGGACAAATCCAGGAGGACCAGGGCCTGAGGGGTGTTGGTATCGAGCCCCTCCCTGAGTTGGTCCATGACCGAAATGACCACCTTCTCGGTGGAGTGGCGGGGGCGAAAGCCCGCCTGGCAGGGAGCAAGGTAGTGAGTGTCCTCTATGAAGGCGCTGAGTGCCTTGGTGACATGGGACTCAGCTACCTTGCCCAGGTAGGGGAGAAGAGATATCGGGCGATAGTTTGCCGGGGTGGAAGGATCTGCCCCCTGTTTTTTTAGTATAGGGAGGATTGTTGCAGTCTTAAAGGAGGCAGGGACGACGCCATGCATAAGGCAATCATTAAGGAGGGTAAGGACAGGGGATGGGCATTGGGCAAAAATCTGATGGAGAATACGTGCCGGGCAGATGTCAGCTGGAGAGACCGACTTAACACAACTAAGTAAAGGGAGCAGGGATTCTCTAGTAAGTGGGGGAATAGAGGTAAGGGACAGATTATTGCCAGGAGAATGGGGGTGGGGGAACATGGGCGAAGGGGGGAAATGTTGGCTTTGATACAAGCTATTTTATCGATGAAAATTTCGTTAAGCGAATCACATAGGACCTGAGAGGGGGGAATCTTGGGCAGAGTTCTGTCCGAAGATGCCAGCTCGTGGACGGTGGCAAAGATCTCACGCGGCTGGCTCTCTGCGGCTAAAATACGCTCCGAAAAGTAATCTGTTTTAGCTGCTAGGATGGCTTGTTTGTATTCGCTGAGAGGGGTAGTATAGTATTGTTTCCGGGTTGAGCAATTTGTTCTTCTCCAAGCTCGTTCAGCCTGCCGTACCTCCAGTTTCTTGGCTTTGAGGCCAGGGCTAAACCACTTGTTGGAATTGTGGGTGCGGTCGATGGTAATCCGCTTCAGGGGGGCCACTGGGTCGCAAGCTTTGGTAAGCCAGCGATCTAGGATGAAAGTCTGGGAGTGAGGGGTCAGGCCCGATAGATCCGGGCATGTGACAGCTGACGAGTTGCACAAGGATGGAATGTTGACTCGATTCCAATTTCTTGCCCGGGTGTTTTTAGGGTAGGAAGGTGTTGTTTTTTGGCTCAGATTCAAGGAAAAAACAAGCAAGGAGTGATCAGACCATGGGCAGGGCAAAATAGTTGGAACAGAAGTCGGGATGTTTAGTGTCCATATCTGATCAAGGATATGGCCCGGATATGGGTGGGACCTTGAACATGCTGGGTGAAGTTTAGGCTAAGAAGCAGTTGTGTAAAGTCCTTGGATTTGGTATCCTCAGCGGGGTCAGTGGGCCAGAAATTAAAATCTCCCAGAACGAGAACAGAGGCACTATTGACTACCAAGGTGGCCAATAGGTCCTGGAAGGCAGAGAGAAAACCTGGGGATGGTTGAGGTGGCCGATATGTTAATACGCAGGTAATTGGGGTCTTGAGAGAGGTAGAGCGATCTACAAGGCAATCAGCTGCTGGTATCGTGGGCGATGTGAGTGTCTGAAAATGGAGTTCCTTGCGGGCAATCAGGGCTACCCCGCCGCCTGCTTTCGCCTCCGAGCGATCTGCGCGGAGCATGGAGTAGTGAGGCGGGAGGGCTGCCAGGATGCTTGGTAGGGAGTCAGACTTGTACCATGTTTCAGTTAAAAACAATAGGTCCGGGGAGTCGGAGTCTAAAAGATCAAATATTTCGGTCTGGTGCTTGACGGCTGACCTTGTGTTCAGAAGGAGAGCAGCAATAGGGGGGGGGAGCGGAAGTGATAGACTTTGGTGAGGCGATGCCAAGATGTTGAGCATAAGACAATATTGCGGAATTCAGAGGCCAATTTTTATTGAGGGCGCACAGTTGTCGGGAGTATATGTTAAGAATTGCGCATAGTGGCGTGCCCCTTGCCCCGGTCGGTCGCGGACGGGTGCAGACGGGCTTGCCTTTGGCGCGCCTTCGGCGTGCTGGCGGCACGCCCCCTGCGCGACCGGGGAAAGCACATTGTATATAGGGAGGAAAACGGAAGGGACGTGGCCTGAAGTGATGGGCGTGGCCACTGGCCTCCGGGGAATGGCGGCGGCAATGTGATGGCCCGCAGCAGCGATAGGATCCGCTGTGTGGGGCTGCCCAGAGCGGGGAAATGCTCAGGAAGGAGCGAGTAAGCAGGTAAAAACACAAATAATCATACAGTTTAAAAAGTGCAAGTCCTAGCGTTCTCCCGGCTTTCCGCCTCAGGAGATGGTGTGGCCTCTGGCTCGCGCTAGTAGTCAGCGCGTGAAATACCTTCGGCGGGGGGGCGTGGCCTGAAGTGGTGGGCGTGGCCAGTGGCCTCCGGGGAATGGCGGCGGCAATGGGATGGCCCGCAGCAGCGATAGGATCCGCTGTGCGGGGCTGCCCAGAGCGGGGAAATGCTCAGGAAGGAGCGAGTAAGCAGGTAAAAACACAAATAATCATACAGTTTAAAAACATAAAACATAATAATGCAATCTTTGCAAACAGTTCCATTTCTTCAACAATCATTCCCGAATAATGCCCGATGCATTGTGAGCCCAGATGGGCTCTTCCTCAGGGGCCTGAAACTGAACAATAATCATCGTTTTAGTGCCAAATCGTAATGATACAATATTCAAAGTTTGACAAAACGTCCTGACATAACAAGGAACACATTTAAATCACATTCCATTGGAAAAATCCTGTGAATGAACTTGAAAGGGAAAAATAATATACAAAAATCTCATGCGTGATGATAAAAACATAGAAGTGTCCCATCACCTCACCGTCTGGTGACCACAAAACCTAATCATTCTGATACTCACTCAGGGAACCGGAATAAAGTTCTGAAATCAAAAGCGAACAAGAAAAATAACTACCTATTCAGAAACAAACCGTACGCTATTGACAAGAGCTGATACCCACAGCTTTCTCTTACCTCACTCTTGAAAGAAAGTGTCACAAGTTCTGTGGAAATCGATGGACCCTCGTGCTACCGGCCTGTGAACCACCTTTAAAACAAATAACGATAACTATAATACAAACTCCTACAACACGCCACTAAATTGACACGCTGTGACTTGACACGAACAAAAGTCCCCATCATACCTCCGTCGATAACGGGTGGTTTTAACTATGCTTCTTCAACCTCCACTCCAAATTCTTCCCAAAGTGATCTCACAAACGTAAACACCGACTCCAACAAACTTCGCGTTCATGCGGGTTCGAAACTGCTCAGTATTTACCACCGCCTATCTAAACTAAAAACTGACAAAGGACTCCTCAAACGCCCGAATGGTGGTCGCCATCTTAACATGGTGTCGACTGGGTGACTCCCTGTATCGAACCCGTTATCCATTACACTGGTGCATGTTGAAAATATTAATAAAAGGTGAATAAAATAATGAAGAGCAAATTAAAAAAGGGAGGAAATGTGATTGTATAATGAATACAAGCATAATGTTATATGATATACATATGGTAAACAGTATGACCAAGAAATACATATGAAAACGATGTAACATAAAAACTCCTGAAATCGCAGCAACCTACAGTCACCAAAATGGTTATCATTACACATTATGAGCAATTTTATAAGAAACACGAATAATCAATTTTCTTATTAAGCCCCTTCGGCTCCTGCGTGCCTAATCTTTTAATCCAGTAAATTTCTCTTTGAAGGAGGGATCTGGTGAGATCCGCCCCCTCGTGTGATTTTATTTGTTCCTGTACTGAAAACTGGATCTGGGAGATGTTGTGCCTGCTGTCTATCCATTGCTTAGCCAAATTACTTTTCAAGTTTTGGTTTCTAATAGTACTTTTATGCTCCGATATGCGGAGTTTGAGCTTTCTCTCCGTTTTACCCACATATTATTTGCCGCATGGGCATTTTATGTAGTAGATTTAATTGTTGGAGTTACAATCACTGTCATGATATAGACATATAGATTTTCCTGTTTGTGGGTGATGTAAAGTAAATCCGACAATTACATTATGACAGTGAACACAGTTTGCACACCGTTTCATCCTTTTATGAACTTTTTGTTGTGGAGTAGATGATGGCATTAACAGTTCCTTCAAGTTCTTTGATCTGGTGAATGCAAAAATTGTTTTTTGCGCAAAAATTCTTTCAAAGTCAGGTTCATGTTGTAATAATTCCCAATGACGTGTAATAATGTTTTTGATCTTATGTGAACTTGTGGAGAATTTTTAAACAAATACATGTCTTTCAGTAGTTTTCTTTTTGGTCTGTTTTAGCAAATTGTTTCACAGGCCATAACTCGGCGTTTAGCTTTTTCAAGAACCTCAGCGGGGTACCCCCTTTCTTCGTATTTTTGATGTTGTGCTTTCATATGTTTATCCAAATACTCCGGCTTGGAGCAAATTCTTTTTATCCTCTTATATAGTGAGAATGGTAAGTTCTGCTTAAGGTTCTGTGGATGAAAACTTTGATATAACAGAGAATTATTTACATCCGTTGGTTTTCGAAAGACTTCTGTTTGAATTGCTTTTTCTTCAATGCTTATTGCCACATCCAGAAAGGAAATCTCATGATCACTTATGTTGTGTGTGAAATTGATTTGATCTACGCAAAAATTTAGTAAATCTTTTTTACTTTCCAATTTTTCTCTGCTTCCTGACCATAAGACGAAGATATCGTCAATGAACCTTCGGTAGACTAATGAATGTTCTTGCCAATCTTTATCACTGAAAAAAAAATCAGCTTCAAACTTTGCCATAAAAGTATTGGCGTACGCTGGGGCCCCAGCGAACCCCATAGATGTACCGTTTTGTTAGGTGAGGATACCTGAAAAAGAATAAATAGAGGTTTGAGAGTGAGTAGAGTATACACGATTAATGAAGCAATACATTACAATTTCAGCACACAGAAAAGAAGTAAAAAAGAAAAAGAAAAGTTAGAAGAGGAGCATTGACCACACCTAGGGCAGGTAGGAGAGGAGTAAATTCATGTTTAAGAATTAAGAACAATAGGAAGGTTAATAGAGAAGTAATTGTGTTTCTATTTGCACCAAACCACAAGCAGCCTGAGAAGACGATAGAAGTCAAAAGGAACAGAAGAAAATTCTGATGTGTGTGGCAGTCTCTTCTCTGTCCCATCCCCTTATCCCCCGTGGAACTCAATCAGCTTACATGTAAAAAATTGCCTGTGGCTGGGGGAGCTTCAGGAGTGAATTGGGAACTTGCGGCGACTGCTCCTGTGTACAGTTAAAGAAGCACTCATCTGATTGATCCTTGACAACGAGTCTGCCGTAGCTGGCAATGGCGTACTCGATTCCACCGGTCTTGGTATGTGAGCCAATCCGCTCACCACACCATTCCCTCCTATGCTAGATCTTCCTTCAGCTCCTGTCTGGGATGAATTTCCACTCCTCACCTGGTCTGGATCATACATCGACACTATGGGACCAATGGTAACCGGCACCGTAAGGGCATATGGTAACCTCCTAGTATCTGTGTTCTCTGGATTCTGTGCCCCCATCCCTCCTATCAAGAGTTTCCCCACTACTCCCGCACTCGGTGAAGCCTGCGATTCTCAGGCTTCCTCCAGCTGCCTGATTTTTCCCCCTCTGACTCTGGGTTGTATGAAGGTGGTCTCTCAGATAGTAGCATTTCTATCAAGGCATCATCTGTATCACTGTCATCTTCCTCTTCAACCTTCTTCTGTGTGTTGCTTTCCTTGACTATCAGTGGGAACAACTTATCCCCCTTGATTGTCTGTACTCTCCATCTTTTCTCCAAGGCATCCCACCTTGCATCTTGAAATGCCCTAACTGACCTTTTCACTCTTTCTTATCTCCTGTCCCTGTTTCTTTTGTGTGTCGCCCTAATCCATGCATGTAGTGCCTCAAACTGTGTGGGTCTAGGTAAAGGTTGCAAAGAAGCCATAATCGTTACAGCGCTGGGATGCTCGAGGGTAGCCATGCGCTCTACAAGAAAGTATTCATTCATTCATTCATTCAACTGGTATAACACTTCCAATCTAAAGGTTCCATACCAGGGAAAGGTCAACTCCTCATTTCCCTCTGTCATTTTGCACAGATTTTCAAGCCAAAGTATAGTATGTAAACCCACATTCATGGCCATGTAATGAGCTGGAGTGTCCTCAGGCGGAGCTTCTTCTCCTCCCCGAGAAGCCACCTTCTTTTCTCTTCTACACAGACCATGCAAAAATGTAAAACATTTCATGATGAAACCAGCGTTTCTCCTTCCGCAGCGCTCTTTCCACTTCCTGATGACAATTCACCATCCCTGCGCAGCTTCACACTAACCGCCCTATCGCAGCGCAGCACCTTTTGACGTCACTTTCCTCCGCTTGCAGCACTTCCCCTCCTTTACAATTCGTCTCTCACCCACTCACTCGTCTCATTCATATGCTGAAATAACTGTCTGTCCATGAAACGACCGGACAAGTTACTTCTCTGACTGTACGTCCACAGTCTCATGTAATTGTCTACCTCAATCTGGCAACTGTCTGTCCACGAAACGACTGGACAATCACCTCAGCTGATAGGTTACAATCGCTCAATGTTCCACATACAGCAACCCACGACCAGCATCAGTGACTCACGCACTCACTCATTCGCTCCCCCTATCTCGGTCCAGGCAGTCGATGGTACCTCATGACTCCCTTCACAATGATCGACAATTACTCCGGGTGTCTGCTACACCACAACCACTTAAGCTACTCGTCAAACCTAAGATTTTCCCGGGCTGCACGCGCTCACAGCCTGATCTCACAATCTCACAACAGTCACTCCAACTCTGCAAGACATCACAACATTAAACCCCGCAATCTAACAACACTTAACCCTATTCATATTCACTCTCCCACAAACTGCTGCTTTCACCGCACCGTCACTCTCCGTCGGTATCCATGAAACGCCGTCTTCCGCTGACAATCCGCTGGGCAATCATCACCTGAATTCTATGGGGCTCGGGAAATTCTTATCCTAATCTAGGACTAACCTGGTAGATCTCCCCTTACTCTAGAGACTAACAATCCTCTGTAGCTACCAATAGTTGCAGCCGGATTCTTATCTGAGTTTTCCTCTTACCAATCTTTAGAATCCTTGGTCGACTGGACCGTCTGGTCTGCTAATAAGTGTGAAGGGAAGAACATCAGGTTCATAATAACTTTGTATACAACCAAATTAATCCAACTCAAGAACCATTGACTACGGAATAAAATTGTAGGGGTTTATTACAAAGCCAAAAATAACTGAACATACAGGCACCTCAGCAAGAGGTTGAGAAAATAAACGGGCACTAATACAAATGTAATCCTACGCAAAAGTCTCAGACGACTCAAGATAATGACTAAGGTTATCTCTAAAAGCATCTGACAAATGATGACAGTCTCTGCTTGAAGCCTTGACTGCATTCGTTCAAAGGAAAGAAAAGAAAGTTAGCCTGTCCCTACACTAACACTAAGATGGCATCCCTACTTAGCATCCCTCCCAGGCAAGAGAAAACGTGTCAGCAGTGAAGACTTCCTCAGAAGTACTCTCACTTTCCATAGGTAAGTAGCCTAAGCTACATAGCTCGTTCTAAGATGCCCCTTCTTGTTTCCCCTCTAGCCCTTCTTCTCTCCTCCTCTGCTCCTTCTCTTCTGCCCTTCTCTTGCTATTCTGCTTCTATTCTGCTCTCCTCCCTCTGGGCACTGTCCCTAATACAAAATCCCCAAAACATTAAACACGCCCTAACCACACCCCTTCGGCAAGTCTTTGTGCTGGTAATTTTCAGACAAAACTTCGACTACATCCAAAAACTGTCGGTGTGTCCTTGGGTCCCAGGCACCTTCTCCGCCAAAAGTATCATCTTCACATTCCAATGTCCTCCCACATAGATCGCCTCTACCATCCTAGTTCCTAAAACAAAAGGTTATTCTGCCTAACTAAACGTGTGTACTTGCACCTGCAACAGAGAGGCTGTGAACGAATTGGCCTTGCACACACACAGATCTGCAATGCAAAATTTGACTAGGAAAAGTAGCCTTCCCAAGGAAAAATACATTTTCAGGCCTACAGTCTCTCGACAACCTAAGAAACCCCAGTTAGGCTTCTATTAGTGCTTTCATACAATCAGACCTTTACACATTCAAACACATTTCTAAACTACATTATACATGTTGCATTTATAATCATGTTATTGCATTACATTTCACTCATGAATAAGCAAACCTACATGTGCAACTTTTAACATGGTGCAAGTTTAAACCTAATGCAACATCTTATACATGAAACAATAATTTTTACATTACTTAAGGCACTTTCTCGTGTTAACACTACATTAGTTTTCAAATGATATGAATACTCCTAAATATTCGAAAATAATTTGATTAATTGCTACATTTCTAATGATCACACATCAATACAATCCTCTAAATATGCGGGTGCTGACTACCCATGATTATGATGCACCCCTACAATTTTCAGAATAACATGATGCTCTATCAGAAGTTCGGAATCTATTTTCTGACACCATGCCACATTGCAAATGGTTGGGAAATACTGGAAACATCCTGAGAATTAATGAGGACTTAGGCGACACCGTTTCTTCATGGGGAAAATATTGTCCTGAGGACAACTTTTATGAATACCATGCTGCTTAACTAATTACCCATCCGAGATCAGACACATGTAGGAAATGATTTCAAGCAGTTAGAATTTTTGCCTAGATCAGAAAATCTCCCACTACAGACTAAAGCATTTGAAAATATTACTAAGAAAATTAAATCAGAGGAATTATCATTGGTAACAGATAAGCTACATTGAATGCAAGGAAACAGGCTTTTTGCAGGTTTCCCTCCACTTGTTGCCCTCATTTGGACTAATAACTGCTGTTTTTTGGCTCTGAGAGTGTACTCAGGCCTGCTAACCAGACCTCAGAGCCAGTATTCTGGCCCATTACCAAAGTTATGTCAATTGGCAAGTGCTGACTTTCTGATAATTCCCTAGTATATGGTCCCCAGAGTGCCATGGGCATGTAAGACAGAGTGTCCACTCAGGGCTGCAACACTGTGTGTGCCACTCTGAGTTTTGCCAATGACTAGGAGCCTGCCACGGCACACTGGAAGACCAGTGTGTTCACTGCTAATTTGACTTTGCCATTATCACCAATGGCAAAACCACCCTTCCCTTAGCAATATATGTAGTTGTCCAAAGGGGAAGTGCCACAGAGACCTATGAAATGGAGCTGTATATTGTTCAGATAGGAATATCGGTCTTTATATGTCTGAGCAGCAAAATGCTGAGGAACGTTAGTAGCCCCATTGGCTAACACAAGGTTACAGGCTAGAATCATAGCCTGGCTAACTTCTGAATGAGTCTATCTAACAGGGTATTGTGAGGAATCAAATTAATCATGGCCATAAATCCGACTTGATGCCCAACTTTTTTAAAGTTGCCACTCTGTGCTCCAGCTACTCCAATGGCCTCACAAAGGCTCTGCGACACAGACATCTTTTTGCCCACCTGGGAAGAGATGTGAACGACTCCAAGGCTAAGGAACAAAGGCGTTGCCGCAGAGTGAGGTGTGACCTCTCCCAGGAAGGCTGCAAAGGGTGCTATGTCCAAACAGTAGAAGAAGAGTTCAGACATCTTGAGAGTGGCAAGAATATTGCTCTCTGGGATTGTCAAATGCAACACATAGCCGGACATTTGTCACCAGAAAGGAGGGGACCTGCAAGCCCATTGGCTAATAACTGAGTTGTCTCTTCAGTGCACTTTCCTGGGATATAATGGGCACCCTTGGCACCCTGATCTTCAGAACATCGTGGATTTGTAGGGAGGACCAAGAGAGGAATGGTCTGCTGCCTTTGAAGCTGCACAACGAGAACCTGCAACATTCGAAGGCTTGCACCTGGTGCACTTTGGGCTTATGAGATTGGACTGTGCCTGCTGCTCCTGGCTCGGGAAAAACTTGATTTGCAGCCCCAGATCAAAGCAGTGACTTCAAGGGCCAGTTGGTCAGCTCCCTGGAACAGCACCAGGGACATCAAAGCTTTGGAATCCCAAACTGACAAAGCAGTAGCCACTCCTGATGGATCACCACTGGCCAGCACTGGGCTCGCCAAGAGACAAATCAGAAATAGCCAAAAGTTGCACCTGTGTCTACTGGATCTAGGAGATCTATCAGAGACTGGATTCATAACCCAAAAGGGACACTAGCCCCCACAAAGTATAGCTGTGTTGCTGGGGTTGGAGAAAGCAGGCACAGCTCTCAGTCTGCCTGGCAGCGCAAAGTCATTGCATTCAGGCCAATCCTGACGCTGCTTTCCCGCAGCATCATGATTTGCCACAGTGCAGTCTGGGAGCCTGCCCCAGAAGCAGGAAGGGCATGATGGAGCGGAAAGCGGAGGCAGCAGTGGTGATCAGGTAAGTTTATTTTATATTATTTTTATTTTCTAAAAAGGGAAGCTCCTTTCCCATAATTTGCCAAACCAGGCTACCCAGCTAGGTACACAACATTGGTAGAAACTTTTGCTGCATCTGACCATTTGTCACTAGCACTTTATTTGCCAAAGGCACATAGTATTACTTAAGTCTAGCAGTCTATTAATAACTAACACTTTATTGCCTCGTATGCATGTGTCTTGCTGCTGCTACCATTTCTAGGTGTTTCTTGAGCACACGGTTGCTATTATCCTATTTCAAAGGTCTGTTCCACTTGTGAACTATATATTTGCTTTTATGACTCGAACACTGTAAAGATTGTGCCACATTCAAGCCTATTACCTGATTAACAACTAAGCACTTTATTGCCTCGTACAGTGGCAGCTCCTCGCCTAAGGCGGAAGAGTGTTGCCGCACTGCGCAAAATAGAAAAAATATAAATGACAATAACTTATCGTTATTATAATTTTATTTTTCCTATTGCATGCAAGTCAGTGGCCTGTGTGCAGTGTGGGGCGGGATGAGGCTAGCCAGAGCAAGGGAGGAGTGGTTTGCACTCCCAAAGTGTGCATGAACTGTTTGGCTGGCCCTCTTGCTGAGTAGAGCTCCTAAACAATATGTCGGGATACAAACATGTGCCCGTGTGCTCCACCTCTAAAATAGCCCTGCGCAACGTGCACCCATTACGCGATCAGTATTCGCCTCAGTGAATCTAGTGTGTTTGCAGAGCCGCCATATTGGTAGTATTTAGTTTTAAATGCGAGCATAGATCTCAATGCAAATCCATTTCACATCTCTCTTAGGAGCGTATTATTGGTAAAATAAATACCAGACCGTCATTTTCGTTGTAACTCGATAAATCTTTGTAAATCAGAGCCAAGTACCCTAATATAATTTATGCATGCAAATTTCCTTTTTAGAGTCGAGTGTAAATACTACTATTCTTTGGTTTAGTATGTTAGCTAGACCACCATATTGGTAGTACTATATATTAGTACGGACCTTGACATCAACACTAGTTTACTTAACATATTGTTTAATTCCGAAACTGGACGACTGACAAACGGAACCGTCTTGTCAGATACAAAACAGCCAGCCTTTTCAAGATTCTTTACGAGTCAAACCCAATTGTCCTCACATACTCTATGTCAGCAAACTTTTTCTTATAGATTCAGGGGTAAATTACAGTACACAATCTGAAGGTCACGGTTAGAGGCTGGTGTTAAATGACATGATGTTTCTACTTAATCGCCTGAACCCATGGTATTTCAAGGTTTAGACCCTTGACAGCTGTAACTAAAACAAAAATTCAGTACAATTCTCTCATCTTTCGAATTGCTTCAGACGATTTGCCATCTTTCGGGCAAATTCTTTCCAATATATACCAGAGCATATCTTCTGGCGCATGATTTTTTTCCAGATAATGACTAACCATAGGGGCTATGGTCTTTCTTGTCCTGATTGCAGACCTATGCTCTGTCAGCCTCACATTCAATGATCTCCCTGTCTCACCCACATATCCCATCTCACATGGGCAAATTATCAGTTAAATGACATTTGATGTCTTTATTTATTTATTTATTTTGAGAGTTTTATATAGCGCGAACAAGATCTTTGCAGATAACAGAGCGCTTTACACAGGCAGGTGGGCATAGTAGGGAGGTAGATCATCAAGTTCATGTACATAGCAAAAAAAGAAAAATTACGTAAAGTACAGGTATGAGGTAGCACGGCCTAGTTGGAGCGTAGGCCATCAAAACGTTGTGAATAATACCGAAATCGATAAAAAACTGATATGAGGGAGCAAGGATCCAAGCACTTTAGACTAATATAAGTCCAGACACACGTACATAGGAATATATAGGCTATATCATAACAGAATACAGATAATACTGTTCGCAATGTAGATCACACGAGTTGTTCAAGTGTATTTAGCCATAAGAATACTTTTGTCTTCTTTCTTAAAAAGAAGGGAGGTAGAGATGAGCCTCGTTTCAGGAGGAAGTGCGTTCCAGATCCTGGGCGCCATTCCAGAGAAGGAGCGTTTGTAAGTTTTTTCCTTCCGGAATCTTCACGGTTTCAACAGAAGATTGTTTGTGCTCCTGGTAGCTCTGGACCCACCGGACATTGTCAACTTATGAGTGAGGTAGCTGGGTGATTTCAGGTGTATAGCCTTGTGCGTCATGCAGGCAATTTTCAGCTGTATTCTGACTTCAAGAGGCAGCCAGTTCAAGGATTTGAAGTCAGGGGAGATATGTGAGTGCTTTTTTGATCCAGTGATGAGTCTTGCAGCCGCATTTAGTGACGCTCTGAGGGGTGCAGTTGTCGTTAGGGGGAGGCCACAGAGGGCCACGCTGCCGTAGTCTATGCGAGGGATGACTAGAGCTTGTACTGCTGTTTGGAAGTCTTTTGCTGGGAGGAAGGGTTTCAGTTTCCTCAAGGTATTTATTTGGAAGTTCGCCCCCTTAGTAGTGGAAGAGGTGTGGCGCCGCGGCCAGGGCGACTGACGCTGGAATCTGGGGACCACGATTCGATCCCCGGCTCCGGCGGCAGGTTAGCCCAGCACCATGTGACTCTGGGCAATAGCTCGCTTAATCTTCCCGACGGCCCCCCAGCGCCTAGAGACCCTTACGGGTGATTGTGCGCTTTACAAATGTGGACTTTACTTTACTTTACTAGCCTTGCTGATATGCTGCTGCATGTTGAGGTTGGTGTTGAGTGTTATGCCTAGGGATTTTGCTGAGTCCTCGATGGTCGGTTGGACATTGAGTGCTGTTAGGTGCTTAAGCCATGTTTGTGCGGAAGATATTTTTGTGGGAGGTGAGATTAGGAGGAACTCAGTCTTCATAGCATTGAGTTTGAGGTGGTTGTCAGCCAGCCAAGATTGTGTGCTTCTGATCGTTGAATTCAGACTCAGGATGTCTTTGGGGGATTGTAACTTGAGATATATTTGCGTGTCATCAGCGTACATGTGAAAGTGTACATTGGATGCTTGTAACAGAGTGGTGAGAGGTTCCATAACAAGGTTAAACAAAGTAGGGGAAAGGCAGGAACCTTGCGGGACACCTAACGATACCGGTACTGGGGAAGACATCAGGTTTTTGCTCTTGAATTTTTGAGACCTGTTGTGTAGAAAGGAGGTGAACCAACGAAGCACCGACCCAGAGAAGCCCATTCTTGTCTTAAGGAGTTCGAGTAAGTTCTCATGTTTCACTGTGTCGAATGCTGAAGAGAGATCAAGAATGATGAGGAGGCAGGTATCATTTTGATCTAAGATTTGGATGGCGTCATCAATTATGTGAGTCATCGCGGTTTCAGTACTGTGCCCTGCTCGGAAGCCTGATTGGTGTGGGTTGAGGAGATCAAACTGTTCTATGTGCTTTGTCATTTGTAGTTGGACGCATTTTTCTAAGAGTTTGGCGAGAGTGGGAATGTTGGTAATCGGTAATATTACAGTTATTCAAATCAGTAGATGTTATCACTTGGCCATTGAAGTGCAATGTAGGAGCCTCTATTGCTGCTACACAGGATTTACAGTTTGCACATTTGAAATTGCCTACTACGGGCTCTAATCTAGTAATACTCATCTGTTTCGACATTTCGTTCACAATTATCCGGGAATGCACCACATGATCTTTTATATTTTTATTCCGCCTGTATGCAAACATGGGTTTGGCAATTTTATTTCTGTTGGATGAATCCATATTTAGTATTTGCCAGCTAGAATACACCGCTTGCCTTATCCTCTCATTTAGCATTGAATGCCGTGTGATAAAAATGAGAGCAGGCTTTTTATCTTCTTTGGTGTTCTTTAACAAATGTTGGCGGTCAAAAAACCGAGCCCTTTTATAGGAATCTCTCACAATCTTTCTTGGAAGCCCCTGGACAGGAACTTCCTCTTCATATCCTCAGCTTTAGAATCATAATCACAGATGTTTGTGCAATTGCGCCTAAGGCGCAAAAATTCTCCAAAGGGGATACTATTCTTTTGTATTGTCGGTTGATAACTATCGTAGTGTAAGAGGGTATTCCTAGATGTAGGCTTAACAAATAAGTCTACTATCAGGACTCCCTGATTACATTTGATATTCCACTTGTTTCGTGCTAATGAAATATGTGAAATGTATATTGTCATCACATAAATTAATCCAATCAACAAACTGAAGCAAATTTTCATGGCTGTCATTCCAGATAAAAAAACATCATCGATGAATCGTGACCAATTGGCCACAGATTCATAGAAAGGAGCAATCTCATTAAATACATACTTCTTTTCAAAATGTGCCATATATATGTTAGAAATGGTAGGGGCGCATGATGCTCCCATGCTGACACCTTGCTGCTGTTTATAAAGTTGTTTGTTGAATTCAAAAACATTGTCTGTTAAGACTATCTTTAGACATTCTAAAACAAATAGAGTTGGGCATTGGATATTATATGTGTGAATAAACTAATGTACTGCTGAAATGGCACCATCTATTGGAATGTTACTATAGAGGACCTCTATATCCATTGTATTCAAACATTGATTATCCGGACAAAAGCGTACATCTTCTACAAGATTAATGATATGTCGTGTATCCTGAACAAAGGCTGGCGTGCAGGATACATAGGGACATAACATGGCATCCACATACTTAGCTAATGGCTCAGTTACAGAGCCTATCGTGGTGACTATCGGTCTTAATGGTGGGTTTATCATACTTTTATATACTTTGGGGATGCCATAGATACTGGCCATCCTTGGTGTCCCTACATTTAAATATTCCCACTCCTTTTTCGCAAATATCCCCATCTTGTAAAGCTCGATTAGTGAGCTTGCGTATTTTAGTGGTTACCTGTTTGGTAGGATCTCTGGCTATAGGTAAATAAAACCTAGTGTCACCTAACATCTCTTGCATTTTATTCACATAGGCCGCAGTATCGTAAACGACTATGCCTCCTCCTTTGTCACAAGTTTTTATCACCTTATCTTTACATGTTTTCAAGCTTTCTAAGGCTTTATATTCTTCTCTATCTAGATTAAACGGTGTTTTCTAAACATGTTTAGTCAGGTTCACAAATTTATTATACAGAACCTTTTCAAAAATAGCTACTCCCGATGGTAATTGATCAATGGTAGGCGTGAATGTAGATTTTAATGAAAGTCCTAAACGATTCCTATTGTCATCCACCATTGGTTGATCAGAGAAAAAAAAATGAAGCCTGACCTTCCTAAAGAAAGTCTGTAAATCTCTAAACAGTTCAAATTTGTTTAACCCTGAGTGAGGAGCAAATGTCAGACCTTTTGAGAGAACCGACACTATTGTTAGAGATAAAGCTGTCCTACTCAAATTGAATATGGGTATAGTGGTTACTCCCTCCAATACCTCTTGTTTGTTGTTTCTAGATATTGATTGTATCCCATCGGGGGATTGGGTTGGAATTGATTGTATTCCAGATGTGGATTGTGCTGGAATCTCGGCTGATACTGCGGCCTCCAATTCCCTTGACGATTTTGTCGCCTCCCTAAAAAAGACGGAGGACCTCTTTGCCTATCATTTCCAAATCTCTGAGCCTGAAGACTACTAGCTCCCAATTTCCCTTCTCCCTCTGAATCCGAAGAGTCTGAAAAGGTAGTAACCTTTTTACCATAATTGAAATGTCTATTTGTAAATTGGTTATATTGGCTCATTTGAGTTTCCTGTTGACTATAATAATGATCTATCAAATATGGATACGTTGTTTCTTTGCTGAATAATCTTATATCTTTGTTCAGCTTATCAATTTTACGTTTTGTCAAATAGTCTGTATAAGAGTTCAGATCTTTTTCAACGTCCTCCAATTTCTTTTTTGACTCTTCTATTATGCCAGATGCTAAAATTTTGTTTTCTAGATCCAAGATCTCTGCTACTAGCTGTTCAATAACTTCCTTTGCAGTTTCGACTATGAGCATCATATAGTCTTGTGAACATCGGTTTGATATCATGGCCCATCTCTCCATAAATTATTTTATCTGAACAAATAGGCCAGGGATGTTCCTTACTCTCAGACCTTGGAGGGATAACCCCTGCCTTTAGATAGTCAATCATGTATTTGCCATGCAGCTCAATGCGCCTCATCTTTTTATTTAATGCCAAGAGTGTAATGGCATCCTCATTTTCATCTATAGATACCTGTGGCTGATTGCCAAAACTTGATGAGCTCCATACCATAGTGGCAAATTGCTCATCTGAAAAGCCAAATGTTGGTAAATTAGACATGTTTACTGTATTGGATTTACCACCTGATTATCTAGTATCTTGAAGAAAAAACACTTACTCACTTATCCAATCTCTACACAAAGAAGATACATACATAAATACAATCATATATAACTCAAGATGCACATTACAACAAAAACTGAAACCCGAACCCTTAAACCAACGAATAAATATATAAACGCCTCAGAAAAAAAGGCGAGGCCTATGATGAATATGAACACCCCTCACAGACAGGCTGAGAGAATATACGATTTGAAAAACACACGGGACCCCTGTAAAAAGGTTAATACCCTTACAAGGAAACAGCTTACTTGGAAAACAATTGCGCACCGGGCATAGTGCTCAACATTAAACTGTGTAGCAGTTGAACCATGAATCCATAATTAAATCATGCAATCAAAAAGCTATTGTGATATAAAAAATTATCTTTTTTATTATTTCTCTTCTTTGTTTCTTTCTTATTTATTAATTCAAGTATTATAAAAAACATACATACATATAATAAACAGTTTTTGATACAAAATACACTTATATACCCTGAATCTTTCCCAATATTTGTCTGGAAACCACAAGTTGTTACACGGTATGGTATGCCTAAGGGATGTAAATGTAACAAGATGACACACAAAATCAATCACAGTTGATCCAATACAATGTATTGAAAAGATATTCTATAACACACTAGACTTGTGTCAATATCACAGAAATAGTAACAGATGTTAATTATCACATATCGAATATGTACTGATTTTGAGAAAAACACTGGTTACAGATCTTTTCAATCATCAACGCGTTTCGCGAGAAGCCTTCCTCAGAGTTAGCACACCAGTGGTTTGCTATAAATGGAAAAAGATTTCAATTTTAATTAACATAAATCCATGGAGCAACTGCAATGTACAATAATAACAGATGGTGGCCTATAAAAACAACCCTCTCCTTACATGGTCATCAGGGCTCAAAGGTTTCTCTTCTGCTATAACATGCATCTACTAGTATACCATTCTGCATCATGTGGAATCTGATGCGATATCACAGCTGGATTTGGTACAATTGGACAACATGGGACAACAATTTTGTTTACCTTTCTTAAATCCTACACTATTCTAAATGTTCTATTGGCTTTTTCAGTCCCATTATAGGTGAATTACATGGACTGCTCATTATTTCCTTCAGAATTCCTTGCTCAATCATTTTGTCAATTACAGGGGGTTACTCCTTCAATTAGTTCTGGTGTTAATTTATACGGTGGAGTATTCGGGTAAATAGCTCCTTCTTTTATGGAAATTTTTACAAGACTCACACCTTTCATTGGACCTATCTCTTCTCCTGTTAAGTCCAATACTTCTTCTTTGACTATTTCTTTTAATTCATTTGGGATTTTCTATTTGTCAAACACAGGAAACATTTCACTATGTTCTGAATCTATTATCAACATAGTCATTTTATACAGAATGTCATCATCTGCTGTTTGAAAAGCAATGCCATCCTGTGAACAGTAAATGGCACAGTTAATTTTACAGAGTATGTTGTGTCCAAGCAAATTAACAGGACTGCTATCACATACCACAAAACGATGCATCTCTTTAAAATTTCCAATTTCCACTTCTACCGGTTGATTGAGTGGTGTTTTAATCTGCATATTTGTCACACCTACGACTTGGATATGCTCACCTGAGAGAGGAAGGTTTTGAATTTCTACTGATCTAACTGTAGAATGGGTAGCACCTGTATCCACTAGGAAATTAATATTTACACCATTCACCTTTCCATTCACAAAAGGACCAGATTGATCTACCTCCAGAGTTGCGCCAAGCATGCACTCCACTTCCTATCCTAGGCACCGTCAGTAGCTCTCATCCGACTCATTTCCATCCGTTCTCAACCAAAACTGCAGAATTGCAGCTGCACGCGGCGATCTTTTTACATGCTCTCCTCCGGAGAATACTGTCCCTGCACTGTATTTCTGGAGATTTACACATTGTGAGAGAGGTGGTACCGGCCCCTGACTCTGTTGAGTAACTACCTGTTGCTGTGACGATGACTGTTGATTTACCTCATTCTGCACCTGTGGATTCAATTATTTATTTTCTGGATTAACCTTTGGGGGTAACTTACACTCGTTCCTCCAATGTCCTATCTTGCTGTAATTATGACATGGCCATTTCTTTTTAGCCTCATCTATATTCATTTGTCCTTTCCCTTTATTCATATTGCCCTTCATTTTTACTTAATTCGCTTCATTATTTTAATTAATCAACTGCGCTTCCTGTTGTTCTGCCACTTTCACTTGTGCCCACATAGTCCTTTCTTTAAGTTTTCGCTGTTTGGCATCAATTTCGTCACTACAATACTTTGCATATCGTAGCACATTGTCCACTGAGCCCGGACTGCCAGCACAAAACAATTCTGTTTACCTTTATTAAATCCTGCACTATTCTAAATGTTCCATTGGCTTTTTCAGTCTATAGGTGAATTACATGGACTGCTCATTATTTCCTTCAGAATTCCTTGCTCTATCACTTGGTCAATTACAGGGGGTTACTCCTTCAATTATTTCTGGTGTTAATTTATACTGTGGATTATTCGGGTAAATAGCTCCGTCTTTTATGGAAATTTCTACAAAACTCACACCTTTCATTAGACCTATCTCTTCTCCTGTTAAGTCCCATACTTCTTCTTTGACTGTTTCTTTTAATTCATTTGGGATTTTCTCTTTGTCAAACACAGGAAACAATTCAGTATGTTCTGAATCTATTATCAACATGGTCGTTTTATACAGAAAGTCATCATCTGCTGTTTGAAAAGCAATGCCATCCTGTGAACAGTAAATGGCACAGTTAATTTTACAGTGTATGTTGTGTCCAAGCAAATGAACAGGACTGCTGTCACATGCCACAAAACGATGCATCTCTTTCAAATTTCCAATTTCCACTTCTACCGGTTGAGTGAGTGGTGTTTTAATCTGCATATTTGTCACACCTATGACATGGATATGCTCACCTGAGAGAGGAAGGTTTTGAATTTCTACTGATCTAACTGTAGAACGGGTAGCACCTGTATCCACTAGGAAAGTAATATTTACACCATTCACCTTTCCATTCACAAAAGGACCAGATTGATCTACCTCCAGAGTTGCACCAAGCACTCTACTTCCTACCCTAGGCACCGTCAGTAGCTCTCATCCGACTCATTTCCATCCGTTCTCAACCAAAACTGCAGAATTGCAGCTGCACGCGGCGATCTTTTTACATGCTCTTCTCCGTAGAATCCTGTCTCTGCACTGTATTTCTGGAGATTTACACTTTGTGGGAGAGGTGGTACTGGCACCTGACTCTGTTGAGTAACTACCTGTTGCTGTGACGATGGCTGTTGATTTACCTCATTCTGCACCTGTGGATTCAATGATTTATTTTCTGGATTACCTTTGGGGGTAACTTACACTCGTTCCTCCAATGTCCTACCTTGCTGCAATTATGACATGGCCATTTCTTTTTAGCCTCATCTATATTCATTTGTCCTTTCCCTTTATTCATATTGCCCTTCATTTTTACTTGATTCGCTTCATTATTTTAATTAATCTACAGCGCTTCCTGTTGTTCTGCCACTTTGACTTGTGCCCACATAGTCTTTTCTTTAAGTTTTCGCTGTTTGACATCAATTTCGTCACTAAAATACTTTGCACATCGTAGCACATCGTCCACTGAACTGGACTGCCAGCACATCATGTGTTTTTTTATCATTTCACTTGTTCCGGGGCTTAAACCAAACACAAACCTATATACAAAATGACTCATATCCTTTTCACTTAACGTTTCAAACCCCCTGTATTGTTTAAACACTAAAAGCAACCTTTCATAGTAAGCATGTACAGATTCTTTAGGTTCTTGAAGAGTTCTATCATTTTTTACCCAAGCTCTTTCTTTTGAAGGAATTTTATTTTTCAAAAATGTTATAACTTGATCATATTTCCTCATTACCTCTGGACCTGGAGCACCTGTTTCAGCATCTCTTGAATATTCTTCTTTTTGCCAATCAACTGTAATTTTACATTCTGTCCACAAATCTGCAGCTATGTCAAATAATCCATCCAAATCTTCCCACAACATTTCTGAAACTTTCACAAACCTATCTACTAGTCTATACCATTCTACAGGTTTTTCTCGTAATCTTGGAAAATCATTTGTAAATGACAATATATCCTGTCTAGTCCATGGTAAATGTACATAACCTCCTCCTGGTATTTCTCTCGTGGGATATTTCGTCACTACTGATTCCTTTTCTTTGACAGGAAAGGCTAAGGATGTTTTATCATCGAGTTCTTCCTTTTTCTTTATCCATCTCCTTCTCCATCGATCTACATCTCCCCAATTTCTAAGTAACACAATTAATTCTTTTATTTGGGTTAATCTTCCTGTCAGATTCAAATTATCTTTATCCTTTTCAGTAAAATCTTCTCTGTAGGGTTTCTGTAACATTTTTATTTTGCCAAATTCTATTCCTAATTCGTTTGCTGTTTCTTCTAATTTATCATGTACATTTTTTGCTCTCCAAGTTATACATTTACA
Source organism: Lissotriton helveticus (assembly GCF_964261635.1). Lineage (NCBI taxonomy): Eukaryota > Metazoa > Chordata > Amphibia > Caudata > Salamandridae > Lissotriton > Lissotriton helveticus. The sequence goes on from NC_136063.1 coordinate 1,282,478,338, forward strand.
CATAAACATAAGCTCTTCATCTTGGTATGTTTTTTGTCTTGCAGTTCCAATCGTTCCAATAATCAGTTCTTCCATATCTATTTGTAATCTAACCACTTCTAGAAGTTTAGGTTCCAAATCTTTTTGTTGTAGGGTTTTAACCCAATCATTTAATTATTCTGCTATTGGGCCTATTGGAGTTTTTGTCAAATCAATTTTATCTATACTTCTCTCTGGAGTCTCAGATGCTGATTCTGCTCCCATAGGAATTCTAGATATTGGACGTTGATTTATTGTTAAATCAGGTGGTGTTGTTCTAATTGTATTTCTAGTTTCATTTAAGTCTGGATAAACATTTTCCTTTACTTTTTGCAAACACAGATTCAACGGAATTGTTAACGAAGACTCATTTATTCTTTGATTTTCAAAAACTGATATAACCGGACCTATAGTTACTGGCATAGTTACAGCTTCTATATTTTTTGTAAGTTCCTGAATTTTCGCAGCTAATTCATTTGTTGATTGCAGTAACTGAGAAGTACTAGGATTTCCAACTTGTATTAACTCTGAGTTTTCTGAATTACTTTTTATGAATTTTGTTTCGGCTTTGCTGCCAATCCAATCTCCATTGGTGGTGTATTTGGTGTCACCACTGCAGACGTTGGCTGATATGGAGGGGGTCTTCTATTTAAAATCTCCTCCAGCACCTCATCTTCAGTGTCACCGATTCCATCACTACTTTTTTCTGTTGCTAGATTTTTCTTTTTCTCTGTACTTTTTCTCCCTACAGTCTCATCAACTTTTCGCATTGGATACATCCCATCCCACATATCTGCATTTCTCCATCTTTTCATTCTACTCTCATGTGTATCTCTCCACAATCCTCTAGAACCACAGTGATTTTCTTTTACTTTTCTAAATCTCTCTCGTTCTCTTTCATGTACCTCCTTTTCCCATTCTGTTAAAGCTTCTGATTTTGTAGGTCTAGTTCTTGATTCAAGCTTCATCATTTTCTATCTTAAATTCCATAACACTGCTACACTAAACGAACCTACTTCTGGAAATGCCAATACTCTGTCATTTTTAGTATACTTCACCCATTTCTCTAGCCAAATGAAAGTATGATAGCTATATTTCGTCATCATGTATGATGCGGGTGTTTTTGGTGGAGGGAGTACTTTTCCCTCTCTAGTAACTATTTCCTTGTCCTTTTTAAACAAATTCTTAAGTTTCTTAAACCATGAAGGTTTCTCCCTGTCCTGCTCATAATAATAGTAATCCATTTTTACACAGATTCTTTTACTTCAAAACAATCGTACGTTCTTTCTCAAACTTCTCCGATATGCTGACCTATCCCAGCGTGATTCACACTAATGCACCAATCAGAGTAGAACACGTCAAACTGACCTATCCCAGCGCATCTCACACTAACGCACCAATCAAAATTGTATATGTCACAGTCCCGTCGACCTATCCCAGCGCGACTCTTGGTGATGTCAGCTCTGCTCCTGCTTCTGCTGACCCCTCCTTTACAAATTTTATCGCCACTGTATTTATATTTTATATACAACTCAAATCAGTTAGTTACGACACAAAACATTTCCATTGTTTATTTCACTAAAACCAAAGGGATAGTTTTTACTCAAACACACACGTTTTCTGTATTTCCAGTAGGCAGCGCTTACCTCTTCACTACCACAGAATTTAGTTTTGCCGATAAAGTAGCACTTCCCTCTACCTTACCATTCTCACAAGCTTAGGGGAAAACCTACTACTCTCCCAAGGATAAGTTTTAATCAGCATGCATTTTGACTCCGGTTCTTAAGGCTGAGATTTTACACGTTGCCTTTGCTATAGATTCACCCCTTTCACACGGAAAATGTCCCTAACGACAACACACGACAATGTTACCACTTTGAAATCAGACAATGTACTGTGCGACTTCTCTTGCCACACATTTCCTCTGCCTGCAGACAGAGTAACCAACTTCCTACTTCCCGGAAGATTCAAAATTCCGACTACTTATAACGTAATACAAACTCAACATAAAGTGTTAGACATAAACCTTTGAATATCATTTTATATACACTCTCCTGGTCAAACTATGCATTACTTATCCAAACTAACCTATAGCAACCATCCTCTGCTACCAAGAAATCTGATCCAGCGCGGCTCTCATACAATCCTCCCAACTCATCCCACTTAACCCAGGAGCTGACTTATTTTACTCATCGGTGGGGCCTATAGCACCGCGAGTCACACATTCACACACCACACTGCTCCTAAATCAGTGAGAACAGAAGGCAAACCGCTGGACCGCGGATTACCTTATTAATCTAGATCATAAATGGTATACATTATATACAGATATGTACATATTCCCTTTCTCTAAATTTATTAGGAAATAACATCAAGGCACCCCACTGTTTTGGTCGATGGACCAGCTAGTAGAAGTTAGTAGGTGGAGATTAAGACCAGCTCAATCACAATATTCCCACTGCTTTATTATTTACCTTGACATGACTTTTATTCTAAAGAAACAGACTCAGATAATTTTATAAAAGTGTTTATCTAAATTCAGGCATTAAAGAAAATATAATTTCAAAAAGAAATTTGTAGCATTTATTAAAACATTCAAGAAGTAGAAATTTAAAAAACATATTACCGGTCTGCCATAGACGATGACAGAAATGCAACGAAACAGGTTCCCAAGCTGACTGTCTTTCTAACCTCCTCGATGTCTACCTCCCAAACGGACTCCGCATTTAATTCTCTGCCCCATCAAAATTCAAAGTCCAAAAATAATTCAAAGTCTTCTTTCACCAAACATCGTTCAAACCAACAGCATGTCATGGTGCGCAATAAAATTCATGTAACCCACTATTTCCCTCTTTCATAAGGCTCTTTTATACCCATTTACCCTAAGTATCTGACTCAAAATTGAAACTTTAGGGTCCATACTCAACTTTCTTTGGTCCATTAAAGGGGTTGTGAAGATCTATGCGAGCCTGAGAACCCTTCACAGTTTTAACCATGTAACCAACACCTCGGTGTGGCTCTCCTGCTTACTTTTCACCCCCAACAGGACATCTACAGAGAGGTGTTTAGACAACCGGGGTATCCGTGGAAGCACACGCTTCTTGTGATGCGGGTGAGTTACACTTACAACACTCTGCATGTTACAAACACTCTGAGAATACAACATTCTCTGCTCTTGATACCAGTCATCAGATAATTTTAATTTATTTTAACTTTGTTTAGCATGCTTTGGAGAGGTAAAGCCTCGGCCTTTCCTGATTGACCGTTGTTGCACATGAAGTGAGCACTCATTGGATGACACCACTTTTCCTTTGCTTATGTCATCCTCTCCAGGTTTCAACAAGGAGGAACCTGGCACACATTACACAATTTTAGAATATGAATACCTAGTAGTGTAGATAGCTCCACTTGGTCCTGAAGAAATGCACAGTATCGCTTTGAACTAAATAGCATGAAACATGTCGACCACCACTTTTTAGAGTAGGTTTTTAATTTCAAGGACCTTTAAGCCTGAAAAGTAACCACTCTCCTTGTTTTTAGTGAGGTGGGTTACCACTTTAATTAAATTGCGCTGTGGACTTCCCAACCTCTTTTAAAATCACCTACACACATCTACACCCCAAACTACTTTCCCCTAGGGCCCTCACAACCACAGCACCATACGGCAGGAACAAAAGATTCCTCGCCAGAGAGCCCCTTTATGGGTGCCCGTCGGGTATTGCACCGCCGACCCGACGAGGGGCGAGCCCATATGATGAAGCATGACGCCTAGCTAACTGGGTGTGTGAGGACTCTAGTTCCGAAAAGGAGGATTCCCCTCCTGTGTGCCTTCACTCACTTCCTTTTTCAACTGTCTAATTTAAATTAAAAACAAAAATGTTGTCCAGGGGAACTGTGTACACTTTCTTTTTGACACCGTGCTGAAGATTACCTCATGTCCTTCTAGTCCAGACCAGTTAATAATTTGCTATGTCATCCTTGCATAAGCTCTCACGGCCAAAATTGTCCATTTTGCAATTTGTAATCCTGTCCTTATATCTTTTATACATCATGAATTTACAGCACGCAATTTTGCCAGGCTTTCAAATTCAAGCATCCTTTGGCACAACTCCTGTGTCCTAGGCCAAGCTGACCTTGACATCTTTAACTCTGAGCACAGGCCGCTCAAACATCTCTGGCACAGTCGCACATGCGTAGGGCCATATTTCTTGAAGTCTCACATAAACAGCCATTTTTTAACTAGGCCGCACAGGCCCCAATGGGAACTAACATGAAAACAAATAAAATAGACGTTAGATTTAGAATTTTAGCCACACTGTTTACCTCCCACCATTCTAATTTCCCTTGTTAGAGGTGACCTAGCAAAAAGCAACATTTATGCTTGTTTTACTTACCAAGTGTTTTGTTTTGCCACACAGACAAAAATAGAAAGCACAAATACACACTTTTATTTATTAAAAAATCAATCAATGCTCTATATTAGTATGACATTCATTTTATTAGTAAATTTGTTTTTGCAAATCAGCAAGTTAGTTTTCACATGTGTAACTTTATTCTGTGTATGCTTAGTTAATTAATTCTCATGTTCCACATGGTTAATACATGTTATTATTATGTGAAATTGACTTTACAAGGGGTACACAACATTTTTTGTCTCTCCCCTGCTCCTTCAACTGTAAGGTTTGGATACATTTAGCATGACATTTTTGTGGTATAATCAATGGCAGCACATGGAATTGAGTTTCCTCAGGAGCATTATGTGATTCACTTCTTTTAAGGCATTGCTCTTGCTAGGGGTTTAGCTTGCCTTGAAGGTTTCAGTGTGCAGTCACGAGGATGTGTACCGCCAGCCATGAAATGGAGCAGCGGTCACAGTTTTGGCACACAGGAATGTGAGCAATGGTGGTGAAGGCACATTGGTGCTGGCACACGGACGACCCTTGGAAGAAGGGTGGCGCTTTGCCTTGGCTAATGCAGATGCATGGTACATAGGTCACATATGAATTTATTGCATCACTGAAGAAAGGATGCATAATGACAATAGAAACACAGGTCTCACAGAAATAAGTAGGCCACACACACATTTCTTGCATCACTGAAAAAAGGGTGCACAATGACAACAGAAACACAGACCTCACACAGACACCAGGTAAGGGAATGAATGTGCCCACAATAAAGATGAGGGGACAGGCACTCAAACCTCACAATGACCTTGGGTCATTGCGGTCAGTCTCGCAGAGCAGCAGCTGGGGTGATACACATTGACTCTTAGAAAGCATAACGCCACTAACAAAGGGGAGGGCAGGTCAGACTTGGCAGCAACTTGCAGACTTCTTATCTGGTAAGTTGATTCTGTATTTCCTACTTGTCTCCTTCAAATGCAGCAGCAGCATGGTCTTTTCCTCAGTTATGGGGTTACAGTTCTTAGCACTCAAAGTTGGGTGACAACCAAGAATTCTACCTCTAGCCCTCAATTTCCTATTCAAGGATGCATAGGCTTCTCTGAGAGAAAGCGGAACACTGGATACATCCAGAAGGGTCCATTTATATAAAGTAGTTAGGCAGAGGCCCTGAACCAAACTGCACACTCAGATTCATACTCAAGTCAGACCTTGAGGGGAAACTAATCATGACAAAGTGCTTTTTCCTGTCAGGTGTGCTACAGATCCATGCCAACTAGGAGGTCATCACTCTTATATATCTATTGACTTCTAGACTAGTTATTGAGCAATCATGTGCTGATGCAGATGTCTCTTTCCTGAAGGACAGAATTCAAGAAGTGGGGCAGGTAATCTATCTCTTTCTATGAGATCTGCAGCCTTTCCACTTCCATTTGACCCCATTTATTGTTCAATTGTAGCACTTCTCAGCCACAGGCTGACCTGCTGGCACTGGCTTAACCCCCACTCGTGAGCACCAAATGTTCATTTATGCTACTTTCACTTGAATGGTAATTTGAGGCGGACAGGTACACTTGGCTTTACCAAGCATTTTTCAGGGAGCGAGAATTATTACAGCAAACGTGGGCAGGCAGGAAGCTAGCATCAGTGAGGATCACTCAGATCTAAGGAGCACCCTACAAATTTAGGGGCACCGAACCTCCAGTGATTAACCATGCCCTGTGGTATCCCACCTCTCAAGTACCCAGGCACTCTCATGCACACTCCATACAATCAGCAGGAAACTGGAACTCAATCATGACATACCACTGTGATTTACCAGATAGAGTCATAAGGCAGTCTTCCACTGGAATGTGGACATAAAAAAGGCCTCTATACCACTACAATAATCAGTTTCTACCAACTTCTACTGATGTAATTTCCTGATCAGGCAAGCAGTAGACTCCCTTGTTGAAAGAAATTCTACTTGATGTGTATGTGAGATAGATGGTTAAGGGCACGATTAATAGTTTGGCAGTCTTACCGCCTTACATTTGCACCGGCGGTCCCAAAAAATGCATATTGCGATGCATGAAGCCTGAATTCCCAACCACTGTGTCAGAGTGTTTCCCACCTGGGCTGTGGTGTACTGCAATGTTGGTGATTGATACACGTCGTCAATGCCGCGGTTTCTTGTAGACTAGATTACGATAACACGGTTGTACAGGCGGTCCCCTAGCATCAGTTCCCTGATGGTGGTAGGCCACCACTGTACACTGTCAATTGGATGGATATAAGAAGAACACAGCTGGAATCCACTGGCCAAGTGGACACACCTGCAAATCACACTATAAAACAAACCCTATCCGAGACAATGATCTTTTGACTCTTCATTGCTGCACGGCAACTCAGAGACGCAATTTGTGTCATATAAGGCTTCCCATTTTGTCCCTACCCCATTTAACACTCCTCTCCACACTCTTTATCTGCTTTTTTTTTTACTAATATCACTTGTTTTTTTTTTGTTAGTCATTGTCATTTACTTTAATTTCTAGTTATGTCGTATACAAAAAATCCACGTTTTTCAGAGACTGAGTTGTCAGTCTTGGTGGATGAAATCATAAGAGTTGAGCCCCAATTGTTTGGAGCCCAAGTCCAACATACTACTCTGAGTAAGTTACACCTCACAAGCTGTCAAAACATTACAATGTCCCATTTGCTCTCATCTCAGCTTCTGCTGTTGTGCTATCTATCTACTTTCCTAACGTATAGTTCTCAAAGTATTAGAGATGTTTGATAGTCAGTTTCAATGTGTATTGATGCATACAAGATCACATGTATCAATCACCATTACATGCCACATGTTGGAATGCTATCTGTAAGTGTATTACTATGAAATCATCATCCCGGGACTCATGATATGTGCCAATATGTAAATATATGGTCCAGCCAACTGCATTTTGCCAACAGGTATGTTACACTAACCCTTTTGCATGTGTTGGCAAATAGAGACTGAAATGACTACAACTAATATGAGGCCTTGTTTCTCTAATTCAAAACTAGATTGCAATAGTGAGTTTGCACATTTTCAATTGTCTTACATGTTAAAACTGATTCCCACTTCTCATGGACTTCACAATTTGTCAACTGTTGGCAAGTTGAGATTGAAATGACTACAACTACCATGAGGCCTTGCTTCCGTACAAGAAAAAAAAGATGCAATAGTGAGTTTGCCATTTTCACTTGTCTCAGATGTTATAACTGCTGTTCATTTCTCATGGACTGAGCAATCTACATACAATGCTCTACTCGCAGACATTTCTGCCTACTTAGCTTGATCTTGTCCAGGTCTCCTCAAATGAAACTATTGATGGCATGAGTGACACCATACCAAGTGTGTACCTCAAACATTTGTAAAGCATTAAGCTGGCTCAGCTGATTTGAAGTGGAAGGTGTCCCATTGACTCTGCACTGCTCACATGCTGACTAATGCTGAATATACAACCAAGTTGTGTGATCTCCTGTATTGTACACCACTAGGCCTTGAAATTGTCAAATACACTTTACTTCTCCAATGTATTGGCTTAAATGTTTGGGAAATGACATGTTCATTCCTAAATCCAAAATGCAATATATCAGCACATCTAATGAGCTGCTCAATTCTAGTGCACGTATTGAGTCTCCAAATGTCTTCTTAATAAGTTCAATACCACAGAGATATATCACAATAGTAATCTCTTCCTATTTAGTTTTTCCTAGGTCTCTACTTACTGTGACACAAAACATTTGGTTGTAGATACAAAAATTCCACCAATAACGAGGTTTTCTATTTCTCAACAGGTCTATCTGGCACATCACCTGGGCAAAGTTTGGCCACCGAACAGACTCCCAATCAAACCTCGGATGAAGTCCTCAGTGATGACAAAACTCTTGGAGATGTGGTGTGGATGACATTCCCGGCACATCTGGTCAGTCTGGGTAGACAGCAACAGTGAGTCACACAGTGCTGAAAATACCTCCCAGCACAACTGCAACATCGCAGCCAACCCCAGCCCCCCCCCAAATGGTGTACCTTGCAAAGTCACTAACATCTTGTTGTACCCCCCAGGCCTAGATTCTGAGGTGACAATCACCAAACCAGTCACTGAGGAACCAGGCACCAGTAGGAGGGCACACCATGGGCCAAGAGTGCTGACCTATGGGGGTAGGGTTAATGGGAGGGTAATTGTGGGCCCGGTGAGTGGGGCCACTGGGGCCACTAGGACCACTCACATGCCGGCCTTCATCGACATAGTCTTGGGGGCCTATCAAGAGTCCCAAGGTGTGATGGGCCAGGTACTAATGGAAATCTGGGAGATAAAGCAAGTGCAGAGGGACATACACCAGGAGCGCATCACTTACAACACCAACATGGGCATGCTCATTGGAGGACTGCAGGAAATCAATACCACCATCTGCAGGACTTTTCCACCACCATGTTATGTTAGGTTGTAATAACTTGTATAGCGCAAACAAATGCCCATAGGTGTCAAGGCGCTAGCTCAAGTGATAAAAGCTGCAGTACAGTATTGATTTTTTAGTTTGCAAAAAGCCATGTTTTTAAAGCCTTGCTAAAAATAAGCACATTTGATATTGCATCTACCTCTCCCTGTAGTCCAACTACATCCGGCCCATCTACATGTGTGGCAGCCACAGGAAAGGAGGCCCTGTCAGAGGAAGACACGTCTGCAGACACTCCTGTCTCAACAACAGTGAATCCACCCCAGCACTAGCAAGCAGGGACGTCCATGCAAAATTCCAGGAGATGTGCATGGCAAGATTCCCACCAACTCCAGTAAGAAACCACACGCCACATTTCCTCCAGTGTGTGCAACACATTCACTTTGTGGACTATTTATGGATACTTTCCCCTTTGTGATGCAAGTATTATATTGGACTTTGGACAGCAAACAATTTGCCATCTACAACTATGTTTTCATTTGCCATGACTGACTTCTTCACTTTTTGTTTTCCCTGTTTGGTTTTACACAATGTTAATGTTCTTTTTGTTCACTGCAATAAATATACTAGTCACAACTCATTGCCCACTGTTGTAACTTTCACATCAATAATGTATATTTGTACTGCCATGTGAACATTACAATGCCAAAGCAAGCTACTTGTGTAAGCACAGATATGTTGCAGTCACACAATGTTTAACTCAATATCACAACCATGTTACACCAACACATACATACAAGTGTCTGGTCTGATAGAATTTGTATTCCATTGTTCCAATCATAGGCTGCCATGGTGTCAGAAACATTGCAAATAATAAATGACTCAAAAAATTAGGTGGCAGTGATCACATTTTCAGGTACTGTACCTAACAACATGGAAGAAGGGGGTACATCAGACAATTTCCTATTAAATAGGCAAAATAAAATTGGTCTATGTCATCAGCTGAAGCCATTTAATTTAGCTCACAAAAGGAATCCCACTACATTTAAAACAATGAGCTGACACATGGCAATGTAGCAGTTTCTGATCACAGAGTCCTTCCAATCTAGTGTTGCACCATTGGGTGCAATGTCACAAACAAATGTCAGTGATGTGCCACACACACTTTAGCCTACAATGAGGAAGAACATCAACAGATACATACAGCTTCTATACAATGATGATTTAGCCAATTTGAAGGGAGCCTAGCACGATTTAGCCCCACAAGAAAATTTTGTTGGAGCACATGATGCCCAACATATTGTATGAGGACCACCACACGACAAGTAACAATTCCAATGGATTACTCATTGCTTCCATCCTATCGCTGTGCAAGCTGTCTTGGTATAGGATTTCCCAGGAAAAATCCATGTCCACTTCGGACGTCCAAACAGCATTATAGACCTGCTAATGTCAAAGCTCTGAAATATCCAAATGAAGATGACATGGTACCTAAATAGACCCAAAACAAAGAGGTCAGCTACCATACAAGTGACACAATTCACAGAATCAACTTCTGGAGCGCCCAGTCCATAAAAAAAATCTAAGCTAACTAAGTGAGCATGTGTCAAAACCTTTCTGCACAAACACCTTTCAGCAGATTTTGCCAGAGCTTTAGCTTCCTAATATTTTCCCCAAACATACTCCTCACATCATCACAACAAGAGTTGCTTTAATAGTCAAAGTCATGACATCTCACAACATACTTACACTCATGAGAAGAAGTTGATGATGGGATCTTGATGCAAGTCAGTTTCTTTCTCTTCGCTATCATCATCATTTGGCATTTCAGTATCTTCACCCAGTGGCACTTCATGGTTTCCATCCTCTGCAATACAAGTGATCATCTGTCGCCGCAGGGCAATGTTGTGGAGCATGGAGCAGGCCACAAAGATTTGACACACCTTCCCAGGTGAGTAGAGGAGAACTCCCCTGTCTAGTCCAGACATCTTAATCTGCCCTTCAGGAGCCCGGGAGCCAGCACTACGGGCCTCATTGTTCTTTCATGGGCCTCATTGAAGTGGACTTCCCCTGGCGTAGTTGGATTCCTCAGCGGTGCTAACAACCATGGAAGATTGGGATATGCGGAGTCTCCTAAATGGAAGACAGACATGGGTGCGAACACAAATTACACACTATGTGACCATACTACCTGATATTACCCACACAAAGTTAGAACTTAGGACAGATCATACTTACCAACAAGCAAGGCCCTCTCTGATACTAGCTGTGGCATCAGCTGGGGTGTGGTGCTGTTCCACAATTTGAAGGAATCATGGGCTGATCCTGGAATCCAAGCACAGACGTTTGAGATGTAAAAGTTCGGTAAGCAAACTACTTGCACATTGATAGAATGGAAGTGCTTCCTGTTACGATACACTTGTTCCTCTGCTTGCGGTAGTACTAAGTCAATATGGGTGCCATCAATGGATCCAACCACATGTGGTATGCAACCAAATACATAGAAAGCTGCTCTCACATTGGCTAAATCCTCAAATATGTGGAACTGGATGTAGCTATCCGTGTGTTTCATCATTGCTGAAAGCACATCTTGTTGTACGTCAATGAACATTGGCTGTGACATACTACGTGATATAGCCACAGTATCCTGTAAGGAACCTCTGGCCAAAACATGCAATACTGCCATATGTCTCCAATAGGTGGAATACATGTGCGATTAGTGTTTGGAGGAAGGAGATCAGGCTCCAACTGATTACAGAAATCCTGTATTGTTTGCCTATTTAAACAAAACTTCTTGATAACATGCCTTTCTTCCATGGTCTGAACGTCTGGAAATGGGCAGTACATTGGAGGCTGTTGTCTCATCCCTCTCCCAGGTTTCCTATGTGTGGAGTTACAAGAATTTTGAACACTGGTCATAGAGTCCAGAATAACATATATGTAGAGTAAGCCAAAAGTCGTGTGAGAAAAATAACTGGTTCAGAAAGTATTACACATAATTCCTATAATATTTGTCTATTATCCAACATCCACCTATAATCCCCATTGTGGTCTTCACATGTGTCTGTACCAGAAATGGCACACACAAGGAAATCGGTTCCAGGATGTTTGTTCCTGGTCCAGGGAAGACCTGGCTTGGCAGTTCGGACGGTCTGTTTTCATGAGGCACAGGGTCAAGACTGATTTGCATATGGATGGGTCTGAATTGAGGTGGCAAAGTGAGCTAAAGACCAATGATGGATTCAACCCAGATCTGTGACTGGGGGGAGTGTCTGAAATGTTTTAGTGCTCCGTCCATCATCTCCTTGTGTTTGATTTGTAACAGAAAGGATTTCAAGAATTTATGCTCCACTCCAAACAATCGTATAAGACTGACCCTAGAACATTAACATTGTAACTCTCTAGTGCAGGGGCCACCCTTCTAGATATAGTTCTTCTTTGAATTTTTGCTATATGTGCAGTGTGTTATACCAGGGACAGCTGTGCCCTTTCCACCTGCGGAGACCAACATAATTTTCTTGCGAATTTTACACCTAGATAATCAAATTTGGCCACTGCTTCTAAGGGGCTGTCACCCACCAGCATCCGTCTCTTATTGTGGGTCATCATCTGTGAGGAGAAAAACCTACATTTGGTCTTGGAGCTATTGAGCTCCAAACCTGCTCAAGGGAGAACAACTGGAAATCATTCAAAAGCTGCTGGAGTCCCTGTGGCGATTTAGAGATTAGCAGAGTGTCATCTGCAAAAAGGAATTCATGGGACCTCCGCCCTCCTATTTTGGGAGCATCACATCCATCCTTATTCAGAAACTCAATTAACCAATTAACATATAGAGTAAACTGCGATGGTGCCAAAACGCACCCCTGTCTTATCCCTCGATCTATGTAGATGGGTTCCATCAATGACCCTTCCTCCCGTCATCTGACTTGGGCCATAGTATCTGCATGTAACCTCACCAAAATACCCAGGAGAGGAAGGTGAACACCCATTGCCATGAGTACTCTCCATAACATCTCTCAGGGACCATATCAAATGCCAATCGAAGATCGACAAAGGCAATTTATAGTTTACCCATGTCAATGTTCCCCACCTTCCAATAGATACAAACCAACCACAAGATCTAATCCACAGTACTCACATTAGATCTAAAACCTGTCTACCAATCCCATAAATTGCTCTCTTCACTAATCCAATCTTGCAGATGCTCCAACACCTGCTTAATAAACATTTTAGGAGAGAATCAAACAGGCTGATTGGCCCATTATTGGCTTGTATTGCCTTATCACTCTTCTTGAATATAGTAACTATTTCTGCAAGTTTCCAAGAATGGGGAGTGTTCATAGCATCTAAAATACCATTGGAGAGCAGGTATATATATATATGGCCAACAAATTTCTGGATTTTCTCTATAAAGATTATTTGGGAATCTATCTGGGCCCGAGGCACAACCTGAAATATAAGAATTAATTATGTTTATCATTTCTTTTAGTGAGAATTCCAGACTACTGGACATGGCTAGGGCTCCACTACTTAGTGTCACAACGTTAACCTTGGCAGTCTTACACTTGATGGAATAAAGAAGACTAAAATGTGCTGCCTACTCATTTGGTTGGATACAAAAGTCCATTCTCGGTGTGTGTCCATTTGTGCCGGATGTAGCTGTTCTCCAGAGAGCCTTGGTATTCTTATCTTCTTGATTTGATAGCCATAAAGATCTCAATTTTGGCCACTCTACAATCGCCATTATACCAGTCATCTGGCTTTGGGGAGGGCTCCCCTTTCGTCTCTCTTTTCACAAAACTACTAATCATCAAAGCGAGAGGGAGGGAAGATATAGCAAATACACTCTTAGTCCCCAAATATATAGTTTAAACAACAAAAGAGTGTAGTTACTGTAACCACAACAGAGGGAGAATGGGGATAGATATATAAATCTTTTTGGATTTATATAGAAGGCCCTCACTCACCAACCTGGTTAGTGACAGGCTTCATCATTGGGCCCCACCAGGAGAGGCCGAGTGCCTCCCTGGTGTGCTTTGACGCCAGAGTTACTGCGAAGCTGGTTTTTGTGATGTGACAAGTGAAGTAGTGATAGTGTTATTTAATTAAAAATGTCTAGAATGTGTCACAAAAAAGTTTTTATTAGGTGATCAATCAGACATTAAAAACAGAGTGACCGAAGGGGACCAAATAGATTGTTCAGCTACTTCCTCTCAGATGAGGTCAACATGTTTCTGCCATTACGGTGTAAATTTACCTGGCATTCGTCAGGACCAAAAGAACTAAACCTCAGCGGTAAGGGCGTGCTAAGGCCCACCCTGACCAGAGGGCGTGTGAGTGAAAAAGTGCAAGTTGAAAAAACATTTTCGCTGGTTAGCCTCTAATTTAGAGGAACCTGTTGCACCTGAAAAGAAATGGACAGTAACATACAAAAAATGAAGACAAGACAAACAATTAGTATCTATCTTGTACATTGAGCCTGTTATAGGTATACCATGCTCTCAATTGTTATTTGTGCTCAAGCTGTGATGATCAGCTTGCAGTCATAAGCTATACTCGTTAATTGATGAGTGGTAGTACTGCCTGGCCTGCGTGGTCAGGCCATGGCATGTGCATGATTAAGAAGTTCAGGGTTCCATGCAATGTGAGTTATAACAACACCTGCACGCCAACTAGGGCATTTAGCGGTACACTTTGTGTTGGTCTGTTGATCAAGGGGCCCGAGAATGGCCAGTGATCCAAATGGCGTGACAACAACCACTCAAAACACATGCGCATTGCTTAATTTAAAATTCTCACTTGTAGTGTGAGTGAGCCTCACACCATGGGTCTCGAGGGGGGGGTGATGGCGAAATTGGCACACCCTACGAAGGAAAACAAAGGAAGGGGCTGGACGTAAGTATAGCAATAAAACATCTAGCAACGGTTACTTAGCTTAGGTTCGGAGAAAAGGACTCACGCCCACGTCGCCAGGCACCCGCTTGGTACCTGCGTCAGATCCTCTGGAACCAGACCCCATGGATAAGACGTTCCGGTAGAAATGATGTATATAAGGACGGAGGTGATCAGGTAGGCGTGCACGGCTTCGTGGAAGTGGGGGGGCGTGGCCACACACATCAGAACATGAGGGCACGTCTCATCCACCAATCACGGGGCGCGTTGTGGTGAGGAGAGGCGCTAGTGAAGTTGGTACACTAGACCGCTACCTCATGGACACAGCTGAAAAAAACTTAAGAGAAAACTTTACTCAATGCGCTCACACATTAACGTCACTGAGAGGCTATATGTAGCTACTGGCTACTGCTATTCATCTGAAGTGCAATAAGGATTATCACAAGTGGGGGACTCAATCGAAGTGATTCGAGAGACTGCACTCAGATTGTGGCAAAGAAATGATTCATGCAACTGGGCTGTATGTAGCTACTGGTTACTGTTGTGCTATGAGGATCATCACGAGTGGGGGACTCGATCGAAATGATTCAAGAGACTGCACTCAGATCGTGGCAAAAGAAGTGATTAATGCAACTGGGTAGGAAATAAAGTTTAACAAAGGATTGTTAAATAAGCCAGAGTGGTGCACTGAATACGGAAGGGTAAATACCACTCGGGTAATTATACTGGATGTTACTGAGGGTACATTTCACTGGGGGAAGAAAAAGGTCTCTCGGATACCTGGTGAGTAAGCAATGGAGGCTGAGTTTGGTGCCACTATAGGGGAGGTAGAGATGGTTCTTTTCAGGCTTAAAGACATTGAAAGATAAAAATATCAAAAAGAGCGGCCCAAAATCAGACCCTGTGGATCCGGGGCGTGCTTATGACTAGACCCTGTAGCTGTATTACTGGGTCATAGGGGTCAAAATGGATAAGGCTATCAGACTATGATGTTTTAACGCACCATTGCTTTACTACATGGTGAGGGAGTATAGGACTTTACAGTTCTATCTGAATACTGTGGCCCATGGAATTTTGTCTTTTAAACCGTGGACATGGGTCCCCAGCCGGTAAAACCATCTCTGTTCTTTTTCCAACAGTCTGTGTGGGATGTCTCTACCAGTACACACTTGCTCGATGATGGTCCACTTGAGGTCATTAGTAGTGTGATTCTTCGGATGAAGTGTTCACTCATCTTGGTGGTTATTCTGCGGCATCTGATGTTACTCCTATGTTCACCTACTCTTTGTTTTATTTTATGAGTAGTCATTCCTACGTACCGTAGTTGGCACGAGCAAGTGATTAGGTAAACTACATTTGTAGAGTTACAGTTCGTGTGAGCACGTTTTGTCCATACTTTCTCAGGTTCCAAATCTAGGTGTTTGCTGTGATTCGTCAAGTGGCATACACTGCAGTTTGAGCAGGGGAAATGGCCAGTTACTCTTGGTAGACCCCAAGTGTGAGTGACTGATCTCTCTCCCATCGGTAGGATTTCCTTTGGTCGTGTGTGGACTAATGAATCCTTCAAGCTCCATCCTTTTTTAAAGGAGAACAAGGGTTTCTGCCAAGTCTTATTAGTACTTGTGATTATCCTCCAGTTTTTATTGATGGATTTCTTCATACCATTGGATAAGCTGATTTATATGGTTACATGGAATTTTGTCATTTAAACCGTGGACAGGGGTCCCCAGCCGGTAAAACCATCTCTGTTCTTTTTCCAACAGTCTGTGTGGGATGTCTCTACCAGTACACACTTGCTCGATGATGGTCCACTTGAGGTCATTAGTAGTGTGATTCTTCTGGATGAAGTGTTCACTCATCTTGGTGGTTATTCTGCGGCATCTGATGTTACTCCTATGCTCACCTACTCTTTGTTTTATTTTACGAGTGGTCATTCCTACGTACCGTAGTTGGCACGAGCAAGTGATTAGGTAAACTACATTTGTAGAGTTACAGTTCGTGTGAGCACGTTTTGTCCATACTTTCTCAGGTTCCAAATCTAGGTGTTTGCTGTGATTCGTCAAGTGGCATACACTGCAGTTTGAGCAGGGAAAATGGCCAGTTACTCTTGGTAGACCCCAAGTGTCAGTGACTGATCTCTCTCCCATCGGTAGGATTTCCTTTGGTCGTATGTGGACTAAGGAATCCTTCAAGCTCCATCCTTTTTTAAAGGAGAACAAGGGTTTCTGCCAAGTCTTATTAGTACTTGTGATTATCCTCCAGTGTTTATTGATGGATTTCTTCATACCATTGGATAAGCTGATTTATATGGTTACACAAGTGAGGGGAGTATCTTGGGGTTCCCTCACATTGTCTTCCAGTAGAACTTCAAGAGGTTGATTGCGGGCTCTTTTGTAACCCTTGTCCAGCATTTTATAGGGGTACCCTCTTGCTTGAAGTCTGGGTGTTAAATCAGAGGGTTGTTCACAAAAATCTTTGATATTACTGCAATTTCGCCTGATTCTCAGGTATTGGCCCTACGGTAAATTCTACCTAAGTGGCCGAGGATGGAAACTAGAAAATTCGAGGAGATTGTTTTTGGCAGTAGGTTTAAAGTGCGTTTTGGTAGTCAAGACCATGCCATTGATTGTAATCACCACACCCAAGAAGACCACTTCTTGTTGACTCCTGGCATGGGTGAATTTCAAATTCATATCCAGGGTATTTATCCATTTCAGAAAATCTTCAAGGAGAGACTCTCCGCCCTTCCAAATCAGGAGGACGTCATCGATATACCTCCTCCATAATCCTATGGAGGAGGCAAAAAGGATGTTCATGGGCAAAATGTGTTTGGCTTCAAAATCATAAACATAAAGTCCAGCCACTCTTGGGGCAAAAGTACTGCCCATTGAAGTGCCCGTACATTGGAGAAATAGGTTGCCTTTATATTCAAAGACGTTTTCTTTCAGGGCCAGGGTGGCGTATTCCAGGATAAATTCCTTGGGTGTCTGGTATTCCCTATTGGAAGAGTCAAGAGTTACTCCCAGGACCCTGATGGTGTCATCCTGGGGAATGCTTGTGTATAGGATGTCTATGTCAAGGGCTACCAGTATTACTGACCCTTCTTCAAATGTTAAATCCTGTAAGAGTTGTAATAGACTCTTGGTATCTTCCAAATATGTAGGGGTACTTTGAATGATAGGTTTGAGAAAATAGTCACAAAAACGTGACAGTGGTTCCAGAAGTGAACCAATCCCTGATAAGATGGGCCTTCCTGGCGGGGGCATTTTATTGTTGTGGGTTTTTGGTAGTGTGTAAAAGTATGGTATCACACTCTCTCCTGCGGTCAGGAACCCTGCTTCGTGTTTAGAGATGTGTCCATTTTCTTCAGCTCCTTTGACCAGGTTGTTAATGCGTGCCTTAAGGTCAGGTGTTGGGTCTTTTGTAAGAAAGGTGTAGTTCTTCCTGTCATTCAAAAGGTTAACACAGATTTTTTCATAATCTTTGGTATTCTGGATGACTATGCCCCCTCCTTTGTCCGCTGGCTTCAGTGTAATATCTGTGTTGTTTTGAAGGTCTTGGAGGGCTTTGTATTCCAGTGCACTGAAATTGTTGAAGGTAGTAGGTTCCTGGTAGGCTTCCATGTCCAAGAAAACGGCTTGCTCAAAGGCTGTTATTGCTGTACGCACTTTGTAGGGGGGAGGTGTGAACCCAGATTTTAGTATTAGGCCAGTATCGCCTTTCTGACTATCAGAGATGGTATCGTCTTTGCCTTCAAAAAAAGCTTGACTTGACTGACGTTATCATAAATCACACCGTTGTGAAAATGACAGAGTATAGTGTACAGTAGTAAGTGTCAGGCGCTGGTACTGTGTACTCCGGGCGAGTGTTTGGCAGCATAGTATAGCTTAAGGTCAGGATTTAACAGGTGCTGAAGTCGAACTCCGAGCGATGGCTTGCATACTCATGAGTGGAGTAAATAGATCGGTGTGGGGGCCATCTTAACGTGTAGTCAGTCGACAGGACAAAGGTGGTTACTGTCTAAGGCTGAGTGGAATATCAGGAAAGAGTGTTCCCTCGCATGTTGGTGACCAAATGTCAGGCGCTTGTCATCAGTCAAGAGAGCAAGATTGACAGCCCATTGTGTCAATCCAGGTGCCTCAAGAGGAGCTCATTGTGAAAGTGCTTTCAGGGGTATGTAATGTTTCAGGTCAATGAGCCGCAGGGGATGTCATCATTCAGGCCAGAGATATGTGTGGAAAGTCTGTAAACCCATCTTTTTTCGGCTCTGAATAGCGCAGTCTTGGTGATATCTGGAAAGGCTTCCAACACTGTCCAACGTAAATGTTCGGGAGAGTGTGATGCTTCTCTGTTGTGTGTGTACAGTTTTGCCGTGACTCTCTGGCAGCAAATGTTACTCTTATGTTCGGTAATTCTGGTCTTAAGGGGTCGCATGGTCATCCCTACATACTTCAGACCACATGGGTACGTGACCATATAAATGCACTGCTTAGTGTTACAATTAGTGTGCCTCTTTAAAACCCATTTGAAGTTGGGTAGTAGAGATAATTCTGTGGATATGGTGGTTAGAGAGCACACTGTACAGGAACCGCACGGTAGTGTCCAGACACTGCCGGAAGACCCCACAGAGTCCTCTGTGTGTTAGTGTTGTGTTTCTTAGGTCGGGTGTACAACAACGTGTCTTTTAGGTTGTGAGTTCTTTTATATGCAAACCTCGGTTTAGGAAATTGTAAATCACCTGTTTTCAGTATGTGCCAATGTTTTAGGATGATCTTCTTAATCCTAGCAGAGTCTGGGGTAAAAGAAGTGACACATGTAAGATTTTCAGTGGTCTGTTTTTGGTGGACCTCAAGTAATGCATCCCTTGGGTTGTTCCTAGCTCTTTTAGATGAGTCTCTTATTTGTTTCTCAGGGTAGCCTCTGGCCCTGAGGACAGAGGCCAGGGTGTTGGCTTCTGTTCTGTAGTCAGAGATCAATGTACAATTGCGTCTGATGCGCAAAACTTGGCCAACAGGCAGGTTATCCCTCAGTGCTTCAGGGTGGTGACTGGTGTACAAAAGCAAGCTGTTTTGATCAGTCATTTTTTTGTACAGCGAGGTTTTAAGGTTACCTGGTGTGAGTGTGATATTGATGTCTAGGAATGGAATGCAGGTATCAGAGATGGTGTGGGAGAAGTTGAGGTAATCGTTCTGATCATTGATCCACCTCACAAATTCGTCGCAGGTGGACTGGGTCCCATGCCAGAAAATCAGGATGTTGTCAATCAAGATTTCCAAAATATTAGGTTGTTTATTTATTTATTTATTTAATAGCATTTGTAGAGCGCGTGCAAATACCCGTAGGCGTCTCGGCGCTAGTAAACAATGCTGTCTATCCCTGATCAAGAAGATGGTGGCTAGGTTTACTGGTTGAATAACCACGTCTTTAATTTCCTTCTAAACTGAAGGAGGGTGGGGCTTATTTTGATGTGGTTCGGTAAGGCGTTCCAGATCTTGGGGGCTGCAACAGCAAAGCGGCGATCACCCCAAGAGACTGTTCTACTTCGTTGAACCAGCAGTTGGTTAAGTGAAGAGGAGCGAAGTGTTCTGGACGGGTTATAGGGAATTAGTAACTTTTTGAGGAAGCATGGTCCTTGATCCTGCAGGGTCTTATAAACTATGCATAGTGCTTTAAATTTGGCCCTGTTTTGGATGGATAGCCAGTGGTACTCTTTCAAGGTGTCCGAGATGGGGGCGAACTTGGGTTTCTTGGATAGCACGCGTGCCGCTGCATTCTGCACAGTCTGAAGTTTTTTTGTGACTCTGTTTTGTGCATTGAGCAGTAGACCGTTGCAGTAATCCAACGATGTCAGGACCAGGGAGGTGACTAACGTCTTGGCTGCTGAGTCTGGTAAATAAGGGATGATCTTTTTTATTATTTTGAGCTTGAAATGGGCGTTAGCTGCCACCTTATTTGCATGGGCCATGAAACTGAGCTTGTCATCAAAAGTGACTCCCAGGTTTCTGACCTTAGCGGTGGGGGTGGGAGGAACCCCAAGAGCCGATGGCCACCAAGCTGCCGACCAGGCTGGCAGAAGGTTGCCAAAGATCACCACCTCAGTTTTTGTTATGGTATGGATTGGTAGTGTTCAGGATAGTGTCTTTCTCAAAAGATGCCATGTAGAAACATGCTAACCTTGGGCCGAAAGTGCTCCCCATAGATGCACCCTGGCTCTGATGAAATAGCTGTTCTTTGAACTCAAAGAAGTTCTCTGTCAGAGCCAGGGTTGCGCATTCCATTATGAATGGAATAGTTGTGGGTGATGACCACTCCTGGGCGCTGAACGCAGTTTTACCGACTTCTAGGGTTGCTCTTTGAGGAATACTAGTGTAGAGCACCTCTACGTCTAAGGTGACAAGGAGGTCAATCTCTCCTACGTTGGGTGTTTCATCAATGATTATCAAAATGTCGGTAGTGTCTCTCACAAATGACGGAGTCTCTTTAACTATTAGTTGCAGGAAGTAGTCACAGAAAATGGAAAGGGGCTCAAGGATGGAGCCAATTCCCGGAAACTGTAGGATGGCCAGGAACCGGGGTTACACCTTTGTGGATTTTAGGTAAGGTGTCAAAATAGGGTATCCACGGTTCCTTGGCAATCAGAAAGTCAGCTTCCTTCCGGCTGATCCATCCATTGGACTTTGCCTCGTAGACCAATGTTGAGATCTTGGTAGCCAGGCGTGGGGAGGGATCAGTCATGATGGGGGTGTAGTATCTTTCGTTGGAGAGTTGGCAATTGCACTCTGCATCGTAGTCAATGGTGGATTGTACCACCGTGGCCCCACCTTTATCGGCCTGTTTTATTTTAATGGTCGCATCCTCTGCTAGGACTCTAACTGTATTCTCCTCCAAGTTGGAGAGATTATGAAAAGATGTCTGTCTGTGCGGTAGGTCTAGCTCTTTAAGAACCGCTTGCTCGAAGGTTAGGACTTCTACGGGGACCATATAGTTATGTGGTGTGAAAGATGACGGATTCCTCAGTCCTGAGTCATCCTGCTCATGGGGGGTTGTGTCCTTAAAGAAGGCTTTTAGACTTATAGTCCAGAACCAATTGTGTATCTCACATGTGTCTTGCAGTGTCAGCAGAAAGTTGGGGCGTATTTGGGAACTACAGAAGAAAGGCACAAATGAGAGAGAGGCGTCCTCACTTAACCAGGCTGGGGTACCAGTTCTGGGAATTAATGAAGCTGGAGGGGGCGCTAGGGTTTTTCGCACGCCACAAAAAAGGACTTTCAGTCTCCTACCTTCCACATACTCAAATGTGGTCCATTTAAAAAATGTCTCAGTAGTGCTGGGTAGATGCCCTACAATTCGCATTGCTGTCTGGGGCTCTCTCCAAACCTCAATTTTAGGTTTCAGTCTGGTGTAGAAAATAAAAATGGATTCCTGTGTAGCCGCCCCATAGGCCACAAGCACCCTCCACAAACAGACTTCTGTGCACACCTAGTACAGCTGAGCAGCATCCATGTCCATCATGGATGGAGCAAAGGGCCCAGGTGCAGGGCACTGTCAGATCAATTTAAAAACACGAGAAAGGTTGGTAGTAATCTCTTAAAGGGAAGTTAGATGTACAAATACTTTCCATGCCACTATGAGATTTAATTGAAAATGTCCAGTCATGGTAAACTGACATATTGTCTGCCTCAGGACATTTTGCTTAAACAATGTTAGGGTGAAGCAGGTGTGTCTACAAATCAATTATTTTTTATAGTTTTCTATGCGTACATTTTGGGACTTTGGTGAAACTCAGAAAATAGTAGATGTTCAAAAATCAATGATGTAAACCAAACACTCACAGATTGGCTAATGTTTGTGATTACGGCCCTAAATTGTTAACCGTGAACCAGATGATCAAATGTCTTACTCAACTTCTCTGTCTAGATATATAGGGCCCATTTCACATAGAAATGTGAAAATCTCCATTACAAAGGTTGCTACTTTGCATGGGTGCAGATTTATCAATTTTAGGAATTCACAAAAGCTTCCTAGAATATTCCAGATTATGTTTTGTTTACGTCCAAACTACGCCATGTAGATGCATTTCCTCTTGCTTAAGTGCCGGTAGGGTACAATTAAAGATGGAAAGTGTCACTGTTTTTTTGTTTTTATTACCCTTTTATTCATGTATTTTTATCTTCGAAAGGGGAAATATTTTTTCGCCGCTGGAAAACTACTTCCCCAGCACTCTCACCAATTTTGGGAACATCCCCTTCCCATTCCCACAGTGGAAACACATTTACGCACGTCCTTAACAAGATAAAATCTTCGACTTTCTCCTGTGTAGAAGGAGATCGAAGGGCAGTCTGTGGAATCCCACTAACTCAGGGGTTTATGAGCCTCCTTATCTTTGAATACCCACACCCCACTGTTTTAGTTGATTTACCTATGTGTCATAGTACATCACACTGGGCATGATCACATATATGAGCGCAGAGTCACCCCTTGTTAATTCATTGCTACAATGGCTTTGTGAATTGAGTCCATAGGGTAATAGAGCTACCAAGGACATATCTCTTTATCCCTCTGTTGCTTAAGAGCCTTATTATGAAACGTAGACATTCCTCAGAAAGAAAGACATCCCTTGTACTGAATACAGTATGAAACTATGCGAATAATAACTCCTATTTAATAGGCCACCTCTGATTTGCGAAAATGACATCTGTTTGTTGCATGTCATTTTGCAGAGGTCTTGAACACCGCACTAGGCGTCCCTTTACCATCTGACCATGGCATTATGCGCTTTACATTTTTCCATATATAAAAGCATTCCTTGAACCGAACTGACAGGTAAAGCCGGAATGACGCAACGCATCTCTGGGTCAGATTGACAGATCAGTCATTTGTGCTACCAGAGGAGACTTTCTAATGGAACTGCATCTGGTCTCCCTCTGGGGGGGGGGGGGGGGGGGGGGGATGTTTACCTCCTTCGAAGTGTTGATGTAAAAGCAGCGTTAAGCAGGCACGTCCTCGGGTGCAGTAATTATCACACCTGCATTCTTGAAACATTTTCAAAGCCTTCCTCTGTGAATACCTGTTAAGTGGCTGTCTCAGCTGGGAAGGGCTCTTTCCTTGGCTGTCTGCACCTTTCCGATGTGTGTCACGAGCAAAGGTGAAGTTCGGGTGGCTGCGTGGAACATGCCGAATGCTTGTGTAATGAAACATGGTGGGTCCCAGAGATGTTGCCTGCAAATGATTAAGAGCGAAATGCAAATAGAATTGAAAGACAAAGAACAGCCTTCATGTTCGCTGTTCATTTGTTTCTCACAATTGCATATGCATCCATTTTTCTATTTATCAACATCCTAGGGTACCTCGTTGGTATTACAATTAGCTGCCCAGATTCCCCAAGAACATTATGAAGTGGTTGCAAGGCTGTGTGAAGTCTTCGGATCCATTAGTACAAAAAGAAACACAGATTATGAAAGAATTCTCCTTCTCTTAATATAGTTCATCACTCTGTGCTGTGACTCCGAAGTGTATAAAATGCGAACTTTCTAAGCACATAAAGTAATGGTGCTATGGCCGCCTTCTGCCATTTCATTTCCTCCAAGTAGAGATCCGATGCATCTCCTAGCAGGACCAGTCTAAACTCCTTCAGAGGGAGCACTGATGTGTATCCTATCATGATAGGTCTAAATACCTCCAGGGGGAGCTCTGGTGTGTCTCCTATCATGATAGCCCTAAAGAACTTCTGGGGAGGTCTGTTGTGTCTTGTATCATGATAGCCTATCCGCTTCATAAGAAGCACTGATGTGTCTCCTATCATGATAGCCCTAAACAGCTCCAGAAGGAGCTCTGCTTTGCCTCCTATCATGATAGGCCTAAGCCCCTTTTGGGGAAGCTCTGTTGTGTCTCCTATCATGATAGACCTAAACTCTTTCAGAAGGATCATTGATGTGTCTCCAGCATGACAGCCCTACATACCTTCAGGGCGAGCTCTGCCCTGTTACCTATCATGATACTCCTAACACATTGAGGGGGAGCTCTGTTGTGTCGCCTATCATGATAGTCCTAACACCTTAAGGGGGACCTCTGTTGTGTCTCCTGTCATAAGAGCTCTAAACATAATAGAGAATTTTGCTTCATATTCCAGCCTAGTAGATTTCAGAATCTTCAGATGGAGTTTGGTTGCATCGCTTTCCATAGTATGCCTGATGTTCTTCCAGAAGGAAATCTGCTCCATGTCCTGTTGTGATAGCCCTGAACACCACCAAGGGGAGCTCTGCTGCATCTTCTGTCATAATTGCCCTAAGTTCTTTCAAGGGGAGATCCTGCTGTATTTCCATCCATGACAGCCCTAACCTCCACCTGGCTGAACTGTTGTACATGCCCCACTATGACCATCACAAACTGTTTCAGGGGAAAGGGATTTGTGTTATGTCCTACCAAATTACATTAAAACTCTTTACAGAGACCTTTGTTTCATAGCATATCACAACGTTAAAAGCGTGTCCAACAACTTATGTATAGTTTAGTGCATCCTTCCTCTTCTTCAATTACCCCAAAAGATCACATTAGTCCTCTCAGTGGTGCTATATCACTTGGATTAATGCAACAGCACCTTAATTGACAAACTGCAAAACATTCAGGGCCAGATGTATGATGGAAAAATTGCATGCGCAAACGAGTTTGCGACCCGTATGCGCATTCAATTTTTCTCTGGGCCATGTGGTAACACTCTTTTGTGAGTCACAAATAATTTGAGACTCGCAAAATAGTGTTTAGCGACTCGCTATTAGGAAGGGGCGTTCCCTTCCTAATAGCGACTCACAAGCCATGTACAAATATTTTGCGACCTTAATGCAGTCGCAAATGGGAAGGGACCCCTTCCCCTTTGCAAATGCAGGGGCTACGTTTTTTTAGGGGCAGGCAGTGGTCCAGAGACCACTACCTGCCCTCAATCAATGAAACAAAAACGTTTGATTTTTTTTTTTAAAGCATCCCGTTTTCCTTTAAGGAAAACTGCATTTACAAAAAATAATATTTGCTTTATTGAAAAGCAGTCCCAGACATGGAGGTCTCCTGAGCCCAGCAGGCCACCATCCCTGGGAGGCCAGCCATTCCCATTGGGGTCGCAAATTGTGAGTGCTTCATTAATATTCATGAGGCTCGCATTTTGCAACCCCATTGGGAATCGCAATCAGTATCTCTGACACTGTTGTACACTGTAAATTGCGACTCGTAATTTACGACTCGCAATCAAGCGCAAATTGCAAGTCGCAACTTACACTGGTCATACATCTGGCCCTTATTGCTATAATGGAAGGGTGTTCCAGAGTCTGGCTGCAGTAACCGTGAACCGTCGATCTCCCCAGGAGACTGTCTTGGTACGAGGAATCATCAGTTGGTTCAGTGTTAAGGATCAAAGTTGTCTTGGGGGAAGTAAAGGGTCAGCTGATTTGTGAGAAACTGTGGTCCTTGCTTATGTATAGCTTTGAATGCTATACAGAGTGTCGTGAATTTTATCCTGTTTTTAATCGTAAGCCAATGAAAATTCCGAATTGTTTCAGCTATGGGTTTGAATTTAGGGGTCCTGGAGAGCAGCCCTGCTGCAGCATTTTGTATTGTCTGCATTTTGTTAACCACACGGGTTTGGGCATTGGCAAATAGGCTATTACTATAATCCAGTGAGGATAACACCAGGGAGCTTACCAAGGTTTTTCCGACACCCTCTGGTAGAAAAGGGATTATCTTTCTTATAAGTCTCAACTTGTGGAATGCCGTTGCTGCTATTTGATTGGCGTGAGCAACAAAGTTGAGGCTTTCATCGAAGACCACTCCAAGATTCCTGACCCTTGGAACCGGTTTAGGAGGAGCTCCAAAGGATGAAGGCCACCAAGTGGGGGACCAGCCTGGTGAAAGTTTTCCGAAAATGACCACCTCCGTCTTATCGGAGTTTAACTTAAGGCAATTGGAGGCCATCCAGTCTCCTGTGCGATTTGATGACTTTGGCTAGGTCCGACACATAAATGTTAAAGAGTGTCGGACTCAGGGATGAGCCTTGAGGAACCCCAAAAGGCAGAGACAGGTTAGCCGACTGGAAAGGTCCTAGCGTAACAGCCTGTGTTCTGCCAGATAGACATGAGGCAATTAGGTTCTTTGCTACCTGTTGGTTGCCCATCTTTTCGACACGGTTGATCAGAATAATGTGATTAACCGTGTCGAAAGCAGCAGATAGGTCCAATAACACGAACACTGCTGTTCCTCCCTGATCTCGGATGATTCTGATGTCCTCGGCAGCTTAAATCAGGGCTGTTTCTGTGCCGTGAAATTTACGGGACCCGAATTGAGTGTTGTCTAACTGATGATGATCTTTGATGAATACAGACAGCTGCTGATTCATCGCTTTCTCTGCCACCTTTTCCAGGAATGGAAGGCTGGCTATAGCTCTATAGTTTTTTAAGTCATTTTTATCCAGGTGCGACTTTTTTAACAGAGGTTTTAAAAGGGTGTTTTTTTGTGAGTCTGGGTAAATCCCTGTTCTGAACATGGTGTTACATACTTGTGTAATTACCGTTATTAGGGAGTCCATGATCGGGGGAAGAATTTTAAATGGACATGGGTCCAAGGCTGATCCTGTTTTTATGGATATAATAATATCCATAGTTTGTGACTCGGTGAGTTCTTTAAACTGAGTTAACAGAAATTCCGGTGGGATGGTACAGGTAGGACATGTAGAAACGGCAGTCTTGAACGAAAAGGCTTGATAGATGTCATTAACTTTTGTGAAAAAGAAATTTGCCAGTGCGTCACAGAGGGGTTGAGAAGGAGGAGGGGCCAGGTCGGGAGTTTTCCCTGCTAATTGCTTTGTTATATTATAAAGTTGTTTGTTGGAGTTCTTAGCATTCTCGATTTGTTCACTAAAGAACTTTCTCTTGGCCTCGGTAATCATCTTTTTATATATGAGAAGCTTCTCCTTGTAACGGGATTTGCTTTCTGGGTCGTAGGATTTCCGCCAGTGTCTCTCACTATTCCTACAGTGTTGCTTCTGTTTCCTAAGGTTTTCTGTAAACCAAGGCGCTGAGGGCGAGATCCTATTTCTAGTGACTGTTTTCAATGGGACCAATAGATTAGTTGCATGGCCTAACCATTCCAGGTATTGATTAGTAGCTATCCTGTCTGCTCACTCATTACTGCACAGTTCACAATACTGATTCCACAATCCTGACTACAAATTCCTGACTACAAAATACACCCTCCTTATCTCACATCCCACGTGTCCTAGCTCTATCCCCACACTACACACATCCCTGATTCCACAGTTACCACTCCCTACTCCATGCTCCTGCCTCTGGACTCCAAACTTCAAATAACTGATGGTACACTACTGAGTTCAGAGTAGCAACTATAATCATTGCTGTTTCATAAGCAGAGTTATATAGCTTAGATATTGTTGGCCACATCTCTGTGTTCAATATTTTTTTCCTTACACTGTGTTTCATAAAACAATTCTGCTGTTTATAAGCAATGTAAATGACAGGTTTTTGAATTACCTAATGTAATGGTTCTCAAACTACCAACCCGTGAAATATGGAAGCCTGAGTTGGCCATGCAGGTATTTAAACTTCAAATCACAGATGAAGAAAAAGAATAGTTTTGAACCCTCAACCAACAGTAGGGTTCTTTACATGATAAATGTACAATACTTCTTTATATACACCAGAAGAGTAACAGGCTGAGTTTATCAGGCTTGGATTCGAATGTCTGAGCTTCTTTTTACTCACAGATCCTTATGGGTGTGTTAGTGCATTGAGTTATCATAGAACACAGATAATATGCAGCACAATTATTATAACATCAGCTCAAGTAAGTATCAGCACTAAGCTTTTCATTTCCACCCTGCACTTTTCCCCTTCCAGCCTTATAACCCGGCCCTTCCCTCACTCACCCTTCTGTCCCTTCCTGCAGCTCTTTCTCCCTTAAACTGTGTTTTTGCTGTGAGTGCCCACACTGAATCCTGACTTTCCACTGAAGAATCTGGTTTCAGCTTTATTGTACAACTTTTTACCATTTTGTCAAAATCTTCACAGGCAGGTTTTAGCAATCCACTTGGTTTATAAACATCTATGATTTGTCCTAAATTCAGATTAGAGATTTGCTTAAGCCTCTGATTTTCTCTAAGACGTAGGGTTGTGGATCATATTCATAAATGTCGCCATATTTTGCCTTGACTAGATCGGGGGCCTTCAAACTGGGGGACAGGCCCCCATAGTGGGGCCTCAAGTGATCTCAGGGGGGTCGCCAGGCTCTGGTCAAAAGAAGCATTATGCTGATAACAGAGCATTGTTTTCAGCAGAAAAAAGAGCAGTGGTAAGACTCTCTGTAATGGGCCATCACTAACATTGTTTGTCATTTATATCCCGACTGGAAGAAGGTGTCAAATGGGAGAGGACTGGGAAGAGGTGTCAAAAGGGAAGAGACTCCAAATATTCTTAAAAACCAGAACGTAACTGCAATGTATAAGTCTAGACATTGCCAGTTTAAAATAATATTTGTGATCATTTTTGAGGGGGGTTATGATATTTTCCCCACTGGGGGGGGCATGGCATTGAAACGTTTGAAGACCACTGCCCTAGATCTTGTTGGTCCCTGTTCCAAATAAAATGTGCTTTTCCCTGAGATTGTTGGCTTACTGATGGTAAAAGAGAGGCATTAAGGTGAATATGCTCTTTTGTATTTCACATTTCTTGAATTTTTATTTTAGACCCCTAATGATGATGCTGAAGTGTGATATAACACAATATTAAATGATTACTGAGCACAACCAATTCATTTATGGCTGGTAGGCTGGCGTCAGGAATGAGCTATATAAGGGTCTTCCATCTTAACAACAGGACTTACATATGAGGGGATGTAAGCCACCCCATTGCCCTTAAGAAGGCAAGACTGACCAAGCTTGAATAACTGGCACAGTATGGTGGTAAACAACATCGTTGACAAACATATTGTGTGAAAGGAATCATTTACTACAATATATGGGCTCCAATACTTAGAATGGTAAATATAAAATTCAGGGAAAAAAGTGTTGTTGAAACTAAGCTCATCCAAAAATATCTATTTTTTAAAATATAAATAGAGTTTAAAGTAGTAAATGTTAAAATATATATATATATATATATATATATATATATATATATATATATGTGTGTGTGTGTGTGTGTGTGTGTGTATATTCACTGAAAAAAACATAGGTTTTACACACGTTATAGTTAGGAATTAGCATTTAAAAAACCTTTGAAATTCACTAAAAAAACATAGGTTTCAGGGACGTTATAGTTAGTTGAGCATTTGTCTCATATAAAACCAGAGAAATTCGCCTGTTATAGTTAGTTGAGCTAACTATAACTCGCGCGCCCACAATGCACTGCTGATGATGTCACATATTACATCACTCATGACATGGTCAGTGACATCACTCATGACATCACTGATGACATTTCAAATAACATCACTCATGACATCACTCATGACATCATCCACGTGACACACTAATCTAAATTACACACTCTGCGAGGTCAAAACTACAAAGGAAACACACATAAGTACACTTCCTGGCCAGACAGGAACTGTACAATGCCCAGGTCCCAGAAATAATTATTCACACCCCTGCGCTGGCCTGGCATATTCAAGCCCAGCCCACTTTGCGTACGTATAAATAGGATGACCACGACGCCACACGTCCCTCTTCTTCCACACTACCTCAAGTGATATGCCGCATCCAACTCGCATATCACAATGCGCAATAAAAAAAATTGATCCATGAGGTGTACACCATCCTGGCAATCAACACGGGCTCTAAATTGTGAGCCCTACTGCCCGTCGTCTACAAAAGGGATCCATGAGGTGTACACTTTCCTGCAAGCAACACTCCATCTGAATTGTGAGCACTGCTGCCCCTTGTGTTTGCTCACACAACAATGAAAGCAGGTAAGCAGAGCGGCTGCACAGGTGTGAACAAACGATATTGCTGTGTGTAATGATGTGATCTCTGACCTCATTCAGTCTCCTCTCTGTCTCATTTTAAAGACCTACTGGACCGTACTGTAGGCCTGAGCCTACGGGCAGCGCTGCCCTACAGACACCTGTTGAGCGCGATGCTGCGAGAGGGGTGGGGTGCATCACCCTGAGTGCGCACATGCGAAAAAGCGATGTTGCCATGCGCAATGATGTGATCTCTGACCTCATTCAGTCACATCGGTCTCATTTTAAGGATCTGCTGGACCGTACTGTAGGCCTGAGCCAGCGGGCAGCGTAGCCCTACAGACACGTGGTGATGGCTTTTAGGACACTGTAGTGAGCTTGTTACTAAGTGTACATGCACACAGGCTCCCGCCACTGCAGTACACACGCACATTATGCTTCCAGCATGCGCTCTGTTCCTTTCTATAAAAACCTTCGTATAACGTATAATTATTTAACCTTGTGAATTCTTGAGCACTCCATCTCCTCTTTGAACCACGATTACCACTAACAGTTGGTAGATCGTACTTCAAAAACGAAGGATGCACTCAACTCCTATTTTCTATCACGCTTGAAATAAACCTTCATTTACCTCCAGATGTTTCCACCATTAAATTATTTCTCCCTTTTCAGACATTCCATTGATTGCCTCAAGAAGTGCGGAGTGGGAGATGACCCTGCAATGATGCACTGGGCATTCTGACACCTTCCATCATGGTATCAAGACAACATTCCCCCGACCAGAGACCTGGTCTACCGTACAAACGTACCCTGGACTAGGAGCTTGCACCAACATGTCGTGGGACAAACCAGTGGTGGCAGGTGAGCAGTGAAGCCTCGGTGTGCAAAACCTACAATTGAGCACAGTGCGGGGGAAGGGGCTGGGGTGCAGCACCCTGGGTGGACAGGATCATGCAAGTGATTTTCCCGTAGCTAATAATGTAGGACTATATTATCAAAGAACGGCGATAACATTATCACCACTTTAGTGGCAGGAAACTGCCGCTAAAGTGGTGATAAGGGGTTGATATTATGCCCTTGTGAATTCCCATAGAAGCCCAGGTTCACACCAGGCTGCTTTAGCGGCTCCTCCTCCCTCTTTTCTTTTGACTCTCCCTCCCCTTCTCCCTTCCACCCACTTCCTCTCCCTTCCATTCTCACTATGGTCCTCTCATTCGGACTACCTTTCTTTACCTCTTCCACATAGCACACACACTTATGTTTCATTTTTGTCTTCCAGGTTTCCTACGCTGCTTCCACTGGAGTCCAACCCACGTTTTTTTTTATTATACTGTTTCTTCTATTAAAGTTACGTTTCCAATTATTAGTGTTTTAATAAAGGTTACTTTTTTTTCAAATAAATATCTGAGTGTATAGGTCTTCTTTTTCTGGCAACACTTGTCTATTATTTATTGTGAAAATCTTTTGTTTATAGGAGATTTTAAGGACAAACGTATTTAATATTAGAGTGCACCTACCAAACATAATCTAACTGACTATTAACAAATGAAGCCTGTGTAATTGCTCAACTGCAAGACTTCTATGAGTGTATCACTTTATAACACCATAAGTACTGCCCGTGTGATTTCCAAACAAATAAGGCACTGCCTAGGACCACCGAGGCTTCAGGGACTACTAAGGCCCACCCTGCATATTTAAATAAAGCCCCGGATTGTGGCGATCCCTGGACTACAGTTGGCCTTGAACTCCTGAACAATTAGTAAATAATACCCAGGAAGGTGGCGCTCCCCTAGGCTGCAAAACGTCTCTGTGCCCTTCAGCGCCTAATTTACATGTGACATTAAGATCCCCAGTCCTACTTAGACCCCGAAATATAATAATTGGATTGGTCACAAAACATTACTCACCAGGGGCCTCATTTAAAAGAATGGGTGAGACCCCGCTTTTTTTTTTGTTTCTCCTTTTCTCTCCATTTTTACCATCCACATCCCCTCTATTAAAGAGATACAAGGTTTTTCTCCTCATGCTTCAAGTAGTCGAACAAGTATTTGCTATCACAGGGTGGAAGCCATGCACCACCCTCTAATAGCAAACACAAATGTCCCGCGAATGCACACCCCGGGACATTGTATGAGCTGCGCCTGAGAGGTCGCCCTCCCTAGGACCATGACACATGTAGTACAGCGACCAGAATGTAGTGAAGAAGCAGAGAAAGCAAAAAATATAAATCCTACCAGAAGTCGGATGACACTTCAATGAGCCGACGACCCTGGCATGAGTAGAAACAGCTACACGAAGAAAACGGGTCTTCAGCACAACACAAGGAATTTTGAAATATTGCTCAGTGGTACTTTCTTTTTACCTTCGACTTCGAATTTATGTAGTGAAGAGGCAGACAGCAGTGGATCCAATAAGTAGATTTATCACAAGAAAACAAGACACCTGAAACAACCACCAACAGGAGCAGACAGCAAGGCAACCGTCTAATCCAGCACTGTGTATAAACTCTGCAATGTTCCCCTCATGACAGCCCTACATTCTAACATTACATACTTAGATTCTAGTTGAATTACATACTAACATTCTACTATGACTTACATTGGAATACTACACAGAGCACATGACTTTACAGCAATGAGCTCATGGTTTTATCAACGGGTCTTGAGACCGGTAGGGCTAAGTATTTCGCTTCCCACTCCCTATATTGTATAAACGTAAACTAACACTTCTCCCACATGTATGCTACAGCGCCCAGAGCACATCACTTTACACCAATGAGCTCACAATTTAGGCTCACGGTTTAATCCCCGAGTCTTCACACCAGTAGAGGTGAGTAGTTTGCTTCCTTCTCCCTATATATAATAAACGCATATTTATTTAATTAATTTATTTTAGGAGTTTTATATAGCGCTTGCTGGACCCGAGGGTATCAGAGCGCTTCACAACAAGTAATTTATGTGCAAATGGGTAGTACAGAGAATTAAGGGGAAAAAAAGCGTAGCGGCCATATAAGTAGTACACTTACACACTTATACTACAGTAGCTTGTATCCTACAGCGCCCAGAGCTCGTCACTTTACGGCAATCAGCTCGGTTTCATCCCCAAGTCTTCACACCGGTAGGCGTAACTACTTCGCTTCCCGCTTCTGGTATACTGTCAACACACAGTAGCGGTCAGTAGTTCGCTTCCCACTCCCTGTATGGTATAAACGCCTACTAAAACTACTTGCACATGTATGTTACAAACACCAGACCTCATCACTTTACAGCAATGACCTCACAGCTTAGACTCCCGGTTTCATACCCGAGTGTAGCACCATATCATATCAGCACCATGCCACTCTGAGCAACATTGCACTTTCAGACCTGTAACAGTGATAACTACCTACTGGCAACCGCCAGTAGGTAATAAAGAACAAATTACAATAGTTCCTTTTAGCTTTCAAAACTTCTCTTTATTTCTGTCTTTCTACTTTTCCATATAAAAGTTTTTTTTAATATTCAAGTACATATCGAAGTCAGAAATGCAATGTATTCTATCAACACACTTTCTATAACATTCTACAACACGTAGAGGTAAAAGGTTCATTAATTTTTTCAAACCTAATGATATTTTTTTGCAACACTTTCTCGAACATTTAACGACACGTGCAGGTTATAAGTTCACGATTGATTTAAGTTCGAACAGTGCCTTCCAAATTCAAGTAGCAGGTGTGGTTGAGTTGTGCAAATTTTATCCTATAATATGTACTCCATGTGCAAACTGCTTTTTCTTAACCAATTACAAAGATACTTTTCCACGAAATGAATGTGCACCCTACTTTTAAAAAACAATGCTTTTCATCTCCCAATCAGGTACCGTTTTGTATTAGAAAAGAAACTAGTTCCCTATCTTTAAAGACATCTCTTATTCTACAAAGGAACTGCATGAGCTACAGACATCTTTCCATACCTTCCAGCCATACCTTCAAAATGCTAGTGTGGATCATAGGACATAGCTATGTTTTCTGTTGCAAGAGGTATGCAGAACAGAGACTTATTGACTTAGACTTAGGTTTACAAAATGTGGACATTAAATAGTTTGCACAGAGAGGATTGAAGTGGCACCAGTTCTTGCCTTTGGTTAAAACCTGTTTGCATCTCCAACACCATGACCTCATGATTGGGGACTGTGGTGGAAATGACCTAGGCACATTGACTGGGTTAAGTTTGGAAATGCTTATGAAGGACACCTTTGGACAATTGATGTTCTTTTGCCTAAAACTGTCTTTGTATATTCTAATATATGCCAAAGACAGAACTGGAAATGGCCAAAACAATATTGTCCTCAGATTGAAAAATCTCGGAAAAACTCAACAAAGCTTTATCTCAGAGACCACAAAATGGGCTCCATCTACAACAACAACATACGTTTTGATATGGCGGATATATACAGAAGTGATGGACTACACTTCACAGATCAGGGAAACCGAGTTTTCCTGAGTAACTTGAAGCTGTTTATCCGCACTTATATGTAGCTCCAACTAATGAACACAAGGGCTCTTTTTAGAGCCACCCTATTACTTACAACTTAGGCCTGCTATTTTAGGGCCATATATCGGCAACTCCCGGACCCTCGCGAAAATTTATTCTCCACACAGCTGTGGTGCAGCGGCCAGACCATCTCACTTTGCAGTACAGACCTCACACTTTGATACCCAGGTCTACTCACCCATAGGGGTGAGTAGTTTGTGCTTCACAAATATCGTTTTGATTTGCCTTCGCACTCCCTATATAACAACACCTAAGCACCATACACAAGCTACAATGTTCGAAACAAAAGTTCATCCAAGTAGCTATAAATACATGCTGAGACTACTTGAACAGACGTGGCACAGAGGCCACAGCACATGACTTAACAGCATATGACACACAGTTTGAGCTCACGCTTAAATCCCCAACTCTGGCAGCAGCTCGGCATAGCAGCATGAGACTCTAGACAATACCTCACATATATTCCGTACCCCAGGACTTTCAGACCAGTACGGGTCAGTAGTTCGTCCTAGTAGTTATAAACACATGCTGACACTGCTTCCACAACTGTAGTACAGTGGTCACGGTACATGACTTCACAGCATAAGACACAATTTGGGCTCTCGCTTTAATGCCTGAGTCCCGCACCAGCTCATCTTACCCGCATCAGACTCTATGCAATACCTCACTTAATTTCCGTAGCCCACCACTTACACTCCGGTAGGGGTGAATACTTCGCTTCGCACCCCCTATATAGCACACCCTAAACACCCCACAGAGGTTACAGTGCTCCTACCCTCCTATTTCCCACTTTTCCCCCTTTTCCCCCCTTATTCGCTTCAACGGAATCACAAAAATGGCGGCCAACACTTCCTAGTTGCAACTGCTCGCACCACTTACAGCCAATCAGCAGCAAGCTCGTGTTTGTACTGCCTCAGCCAATCAGATGGCAGAATTCCCAAATGACGATATCTGTAAATTTTGATATTTCTCAAAAACTACTGAACAAATTTACACCAAATACCCTTCTCCCTGCCAAATTTGGGGTAATTCCGTTCATCCGTTCGACCTGTAGCCTTGTCTAAAGTTTCCTATTTAAATAAACATGGAGAAAACACGTTTTGGGACCCCCCTTTTTTCTCGGCCCCCCTTAATGAATCACCCCCAACTTTTTCACATAGGAGCTGATATCAAGAAAGAATTCGTTTTGAAAATTTCACAAAGATTCGTCAATTGGCGCCAAAGTTACTGGGAATAGAATTTTGCCATTTTCCTATGGTAACTTGGTCCTAACTATAACTACCTACTGGTGACAGCCAGTAGGATATATATATATATATATATATATATATATATATATATATATATATTACCTACTGGCGGTCGCCAGTAGGTATATATAGTTAGGATTTTTTCTCTATGGGATTTTTGAAAATTCTATGTCTAATAACTTTGGCGTTTGTGGACGGAATTGGCTGAAATTTTCAGGAAAATGGCACATTTTGTTTCTGAGCAGCCCTTGAAAATTTGGGGGGGGGTTTTAACATTGAGTTTTCCATAGGGTGGTTGGCCTCACTTTTAGCCCGAACGGCTGAATGGATTTGCACGAAACTTGGCAAAATTGTAGGGACTGGTAGCCCGATGTGCCTTTGCTAGGTCTCAATATATGTGCTCCAGTGGATTTTGAGAAATTAACGTTCAAAAAAAGATATATATCTGTAACAGCGGACCGGGCAGCGCTCCGGTTTGCGGACTTTTCGCGGTACGGAGCTCTGTGAAGCGAAGCTGATTGGTTCTCCGGCGTCTGTGAACATTCCAAACAGTCCGTAGCGGCCGCCATCTTGTCTCTCGGTAGGATCGAGAGACAAGAGGAGGCCAAAGCGAAGGGGCAAATGACCATAAGGGGGCATAGTAGATCCTCGCTGACCCCCTAGGTTTGATGTGGAGGTTTTAAAAGGGCCCCGCGGGGCAAAAAAAAAAAATAATAATAATAATCGAACGGCTGAATGGATTTGCACGAAACTTGGTAAAATATTAGGGACTGGTAGCCCGATGTGCCTTTGCTAGGTCTCAATATATGTGCTCCAGTGGATTTTGAGAAATTAACGTTCAAAAAAAGATATATATCTGTAACAGCGCTCCGCTTCGCGTAACGGAGGTTTGCGAAGCTGATTGGTTCTCCGGCGTCTGTAAACATTGCAAACAGTCCGTAGCGGCCGCCATCTTGTCTCTCGGTAGGATCGAGAGACAAGAGGAGGCCAAAGCGAAGGGGCAAATGACCATAAGGGGGCATAGTAGATCCTCCTTGACCTCTTAGGTTTGATGTGGAGGTTTTAAAAGGGCCCCGCGGGGCAAAAAAAAAAATAATAATAATAATCGAACGGCTGAATGGATTTGCACGAAACTTGGCAAAATTGTAGGGACTGGTAGCTCGATGTGCCTTTGCTAGGTCTCAATATATGTGCTTCAGTGGATTTTGAGAAATTAACGTTCAAAAACAAGATATATATCTGTAACAGCGCTCCGCTTCGCGGAGATAAAATTATATCTGTATTACCTAGCTGTTGCTAACACCAGTTAGCGACGGCTAGTAGGAGATAGCGACCATCTTGGGCCCCACTTTGCATGTGAGTGATATTTATCACTAATGACATGCAAAGTGGGCATGCCAAGATGTTAGCGACTGGAAACAGTCGCTAACATCGCTATCTCCTATTATCAACTTTTGGAAATATTCGCGATAAGCGCGAATATCTCCAAAAGCTAGCACCTGCCCTGAGCAGTTCTTAGCCATGTTATCCAATGGGAGGTGGATAACATGGCTAAGAGCATTAGCTCGGTAATGCATGAATATCGCTGAGTTTTCAGCGATATTAATGCATTGCGGTCGTTTTTTATCGTATTTGCAATAAACCTTGATAATAGCAAGGTTTATCTGCGATAATTTCTGACGATGCTTAGCGGTAAAAAAATCGTTGCTAAGCATCGTTAGGGATAAATATCGCTTAACTTTGGTAATATGCCCCAACGTCTGTTAACGTTCGATTCGAAGGAAATCAGGAAGTGTTGAAAAACATTGTCTGCGCCATCTTGTCTTTTTTCAAATGCCACACTTTTGTCGTGCACGGCAGTCATTTTAGATGCCTTGACCAGACCCACTCTGTGCACGCTGTCGATCCTTAGCATGGCTCCCCACCCTCGCAAGCATCTCCCCCAGGCAGTGGTCACCCCCGCTCTCTGTCTTATGCATGGGTAATAAACCTCCCCCCATCTGCGCTGCTCTTCCCTGAGAATCACACCCTGTGCCCGCCCGACACCTCCCTTTCGCCCTATTCACTACCGCACCCTCTGACACTCCTTTTCCTCTGTGTCTGATTGTCCAGGCCGGTCCTAGGGTATCAGCTAGCCCTGCAGATGTAGTTTATGGCCCCAGCTGTAAAGAATCACCCCTCTTCAAAGGAGTTATAGTAGATCAAGGCCCACACTCGATGAGATCCGTCACAGCAGACGCGTTCCTATTATCTGAAAACCATCCTGTATTGTGATTGGGGAGGGGACCGAGCCTGAAGCGGAAGATTCCAGGGATGACTCTTTGTACATCAAAGTTTTTACAATTATGTGTCACATTAAAAATATATAGCACTCCGACAAAGTAGTAAGATTATAAAACTTTAATAACTTATAAATATATACAAGAAAACAAAAACAGTAATAACATATAAACATTTTTAGGGAAAAACAACGAAGTAGCGGTCGGCTGTGCGAATAGTCCCAACGCAGCACAACGTCCAGATTTCTGGCGTGGGGCGTCGCGGGGGGTGGGTCATCAGTAGCAAACTGTTGTGCGAATAGTTCCAAGGCAGCAGAACGATGGCACCAAGGTGATGTCCAGTAAGTTGCCGCACTGGTTTTGGTATCCTACAATGCTGCTCCGAATAACGGCGTGGGGCGCCCCGGGGGAGGCGGCGTGAACGGGCCTCTCCAGGTGGAGTCTCATCTGTTGTAGTGGGGCGCCCCTTTACCGTTTCAGTTGCCATTCCGTCCGTTTTTGGTCCACTGTGTCAAAAGCCGCAATTCAGCTGAGTTGCGCCCACTCTTGCGGTGCAGCGATAGGCGGCTGTCACAGGACTCTCAAAATGGCGGCAGGCTGTTTCCTTTTTGGGCCTGGTCCACTGAAATGGCCCTGGGACACCTTGGAAATCGGACGCTTGTCTGCTAGGTCTTGGACCCCATTCTCGAAAGCGTCCCCTCCGCCTTGAGGATTCATCAAAAGTTTTGGGGGCCCCCGACTCCTGTAGGCTTCTGGTGGGGAGCGGTTGCCATGATTGCTCGCGGAATGACCACGACGGAGCTACAAGATGGTGGTGCTCTCATGCTGACGCCAGCTTCAGTCTGAAACATCCAGAAACAAGGTGGGGCTTTCATCGTTTGGGAAAAAAAAAAAGTTTTCATCCAATGAAAAGTGTTGTTTTTAGGTCATATGATCAAGCCTTCCATCATTAGGAAACCAAAAGTAAATTGAACCAATGAAAAGTTTTATAAACAAGTCACATGACCTGTTATGCGGCATAGGGTATAAAATGCGGAGAAAATACGTTGGCACGTGAGGCGGCGTCAGTAGCGGACCGATGTGCGAATAGGCCGAAGGCAACACAACGCGCCAAGATCCGGATGGCACCGAGGTGGTGTCCAGCAAGTTGCAGCACTGGTGTGGCCATCCTACAATGCTGAAAGTCGGCGTGGGGCGCCCCATTGGCCTGTGAGTTTGCATCAGTAGCGGACCGATGTGCGAATAGGCCGAAGGCAGCACAACGCGCCAAGATCCGGATGGCACCGAGGTGGTGTCTAGTAAGTTGCCGCACTGGTGTGGCCATCCTACAATGTTGAAAGTCGGCGTGGGGCGCCCTGTTGGCCTGTGAGATGGCGTCAGTAGCGGACCGATGTGCGAATGGGGCCAAAGGCAGCGCAACAATATTTTCGGAATAGAAGACACCACAAGGCGCTGAGATGCCAAGATCCGGATGGCACCGAGGTGGTGTCTAGCAAGTTGTGGCACTGGTGTGGCCATCCTACAATGGTAAAAGTCGGCATGGGGCGCCCTGTTGGCCTGTGAGATGGTGTCAGTAGCGGACTGATGTGCGAATGGGGCCAAAGGCAGCGCAACAATATTTTCTGACTGACACCACAAGGCGCTGAGATGCCAAGATCCGGATGGCACCGAGGTGATGTCTAGCAAGTTGCTGTACTGGTGTGGCCATCCTACAATGGTAAAAGTCGGCGTGGGGTGCCCTGTTGGCCTGTGAGATGGTGTCAGTTGCGGACCGATGTGCGAATGGGGCCAAAGGCAGCGCAACAATATTTTCTGTATGGAAGATACCACTAGGCGTTGAGATGCCAAGATCCGGATGGCACCGAGGTGATGTCTAGCAAGTTGCTGTACTGGTGTGGTCATCCTACAATGCTGAAACTCGGCGTGGGGCGCCCCATTAGCCTGTGAGATGGCGTCAGTAGCGGACCGATGTGTGAATAGGCCGTAACCAGCACAAGGCGCCAAGATCCGGATGTCACCGTGGTGGTTTCATAGTTGAGAGGCACTTCATCTGCAGTGGGGCGCCGAGATCCGGATGGCACCGAGGTGATGTCTAGCAAGTTGCTGTACTGGTGTGGTCATCCTACAATGCTGAAACTCGGCGTGGGGCGCCCCATTAGCCTGTGAGATGGCGTCAGTAGCGGACCGATGTGCGAATAGGCCGAAGGCAGCAC
Source organism: Lissotriton helveticus (assembly GCF_964261635.1). Taxonomy (NCBI): domain Eukaryota; kingdom Metazoa; phylum Chordata; class Amphibia; order Caudata; family Salamandridae; genus Lissotriton; species Lissotriton helveticus. Next base: position 1,282,519,298 of record NC_136063.1, read on the forward strand.
AACGCGCCAAGATCCGGATGTCACCGTGGTGGTTTCATAGTTGAGAGGCACTTCATCTGCAGTGGGGCGCCGAGATCCGGATGGCACCGAGGTGATGTCTAGCAAGTTGCTGTACTGGTGTGGTCATCCTACAATGCTGAAACTCGGCGTGGGGCGCCCCATTAGCCTGTGAGATGGCGTCAGTAGCGGACCGATGTGCGAATAGGCCGAAGGCAGCACAACGCGCCAAGATCCGGATGGCACCGAGGTGGTGTCTAGTAAGGTGCACTGGTGTGGCCATCCTACAATGTTGAAAGTCGGCGTGGGGCGCCCCGTTGGCCTGTGAGATGGCGTCAGTAGCGGACCGATGTGCGAATGGGGCCAAAGGCAGCGCAACAATGTTTTCTGAATAAAAGACACCACAAGGCGCTGAGATGCCAAGATCCGGATGGCACCGAGGTGGTGTCTAGCAAGTTGCTGTACTGGTGTGGTCATCCTACAATGCTGAAACTCGGCGTGGGGCGCCCCATTAGCCTGTGAGATGGCGTCAGTAGCGGACCGATGTGCGAATGGGGCCAAAGGCAGCGCAACAATATTTTCTGAAGAGAAGACACCAAAAGGCGCTGAGATTCGGTTACCACCGAGGTGATGTCTAGCAAGTTGCCGCACTGGTGTGGCCATCCTACAATACTGCTCCGAATAACGGCGTGGGGTGCCCAAAGGGGGGGGGGGCGGCGTGAACGGGCCTTCCTAGGTGGAGGCTCGTCTGCTGTAGTGGGGCGCCCCTTTACCGTTTCAGTTGCCATTCAGCTGAGTTTCGGCTGCTCTTGATGCTACAGCGACAGGCGGCTGCAACAGGACTCTCAAAATGGCGGCCTGTTCTTTGGATTTGGGCCTGGTCCACTAAAATGGCCCTGGGACACCTTAGAACTCGGACGCTCGATTTTTTTTCCCTTTCCTGTACATGCAAAAAAAGGTAAATGCCCGGTACGTTACACGCTTCATCTGCCACGATGAACTCTCCAGAGGAACCGAAAAAAATATAGTTATGGTAACTATACCATGCATCGTCATATGGAGAGGTGGCACCAATTAATTATAGTGCTGCACAAAAGAGAGATTTGGAGGAGAACCCCTGACCTGCTAGTACATTCATCAAAGAAGTGGCACTGACAGCATCAGAGGCAAGGGAAACGGTCCCAAATATTTAGAAGAACTTAGGAAAGATTAAAATGACATGTTTAGATTGTGGCAAATTAATTTCATGTGGACAGATGAGTGTTACTCTAATAAATACAGCATATGAACATCATCATAGTCGATGGTTGGTAGAGACATTTTGACTATATCCTGGACCTGCCCGTCCTCGCCCAAAATGGCGCCGGAATAAATGGGACTCGTAACTCCTTGTTGTGTACTGGTTGCAGAACCTTAAAATCACGAGATACGTATGCAGTTTTGAAGCACATGGCGGGCGGGGACGAGAATTGATTGAATATTTCGACATCCCTATTGATATTAAGTTCTGATGTGTTATTGATTACTGTACTATTGAAAGTTCGAATTAACGTCACCCATGGTACTTGCCCGCAAATGTATATCTAGATAATTTTATTGTAACTGGCCCTGTCGTATTTTAATTATAAAATGTACGTTCACCGATTCCGTAACTGTTAGACACCTTAGTTCTTGCAACCTAATGGCCCGCCCGTTACGTTCCTCTACAGTGTAAATGTCTACTCATCATATACGATTACAGTTTGCTCCGTGGCCGGCCCACGTGGTTATAGGCTCGTATTTGTATAATGAAATTTTCACAATAAAGGTTTTTAAAAGAAAACATGGTAGTAGTATATACATTGGTAAAGTTTTTAATAATAGTCACTGTTTTAGAATCATTAAAAGGCAAGTGAAATAAAGCAGACCAATTACATGAAGGGTAAAAGGTATAATACGAAGGAACGCAGTAAAGATAAATGGTCAAGGGCTGTTGTGTTTTCTATTCCTGCAACATAAAGTGATCGATAAGAATCTCATATTCAGGCGTATCGGCGACTAAGACAGCAGGTCGACCCTCTTTTGCTCAACGGCTCCGTCATGGGACGAAGAAACGCTCTTTTTCTCGAAAAAAGAATATATTTTACTTGCAGGACAGTTGTAAATTTTCCGGGAAAGTACATTAGCCTGGAACATTATAACATATATTTAAGAAAAAATAATGTTCGGAAGTAATAAAAAGCGTAATTTTTAGGTCATATGACCAAGCCTTTCATCATTAGAATAAGAAAAGTAAAATGAACCAATGAAAAGTTTTATTAACAAGTCACATGACTTGTTATGCTTACGTTACGCGCTGCGCGCCCCGGATGACTTCCGGATGCGCTAACGCGGCGCGTCATATGACGCATTACGCGACAACGCAGGTCCAGAATATAGTCAAAATGTCTCCACCAACCAGCGGTCGGAACACAACCCCTTTCAGCAGGCTAAATAGTTCTGTTAAATGACAACAGAAGGGACAGGCAACAAGAACCATTAGTCAAAGAGGGGAGGGCTAGTTCTTCTCTACCGGGTTACATTGGGGCGCTACCGGAACTGATCGAATTGGTAGTCTACAGTGTTTCTGGATGTTTCAGACTGAAGCTGGGGTTAGCATGAGAGCAGCACCATTTCGTAGCTCCGTCGTGGCCATTCCGCAACCAATCATGGCAGCCGCTCTTTATCGTTATTTTGGGCGGGGTGGGTGGCGGAGTCGAGCTGTTTTGCAGCCATCATTGTGTGGAGTTCAGTTCATTTCACTAGTTTTGTATTTGTCATGAGGGGTTGTTCCTAATGTTTCTATTTTAGCGAGGTCAAAAAGAGATCCCATTAGTGGCCTACTGATTTTGCTCGATTCCTTTTCTTTTTTTTTTACACGATTTTTCGTTATCTGCAAAGACTAAACAGAGTATTGCGACTCTGTGTTTGTTTGTAAATAGAGAATGAACCAAAGAGAACCAATTCTAAAACAGTAAATACTTGGATAACAATCAATCAAATGGAGAGAGAAGCAGGCACGACGTATTACAACGGGGGCAAAGGCCTGCGTTAACTACCCTTCACTATGTGCAAAGAGAGAGTACTCCTAATAGAAATGAGGGGGGGGGCACCATTCAAAGCAGATCAGTGTGCATAAACACGAAAATGTTTTCACTTACCACGTACTTGACATTCGACAGCTTATGATATTTGCTATTAAAAAACCATTGAAATTCACTGAAAAAACCATAGGTTATAGACCATATATAGTTAGGAATTAGCATTTACAAAACCTTGAAAATTCACTGAAAAAACCATAGGTTATAGACCATATATAGTTAGGAATTAGCATTTAAAAAACCTTATTTTACTCACACAAAACCATTGAAATTCCATATATAGTTAGTTGCACTAACTATATATCGCGCACCCGCAATCCACTGCTGATGATGTCACATATTACATCATTCATGACTTGGTCAGTGACATCACTGATGACATCACTGATGACATCTCAAATGACATCACTGATGACATCACTGATGACATCTCATTTGACATCAATGACCACATCACTGATGATATCATTCATGTGACAATACAATGCATCTCCTCACATTTTAATATAACCTCTGTTTCACCCAGTGTTAAATACAGAGTATAATTTTTGAAACCATTGACACACCAATACTAGTTACTACATACGTACTCACTGATTCCTACGTCTACACACACATTCACTCATTCACCCATACAATCATTCATACATACAATCACTCCTCTTTACAACACTATCATATGCACTCATACACCTATACAGACACTCACACTCTGCCACTCATCCATGGAGTTACTCACACACCTAGTCAGTCCTGTAAAGAATCAATCACACTTCCATTTTCTTGTCTATACAGTTAAACATAGAGCACCTTACATTTTCAAACATATACTAACACATACTTACTTTCTTATACAATCATTGATACAAGTACACATTGATCTGCACAGAGTCACACACCTCCCAGCCAGCCACACACACACTCAGTCTCCCATACAAATACTTGGACAATCAATCAATAACCCATATAGTTAATCATATAGCTACTGATCAACACATGCAGCAGTTTACAGAACAACAGACATAATGATGCACAAATTAAGACAGTTTAGTCACTAACCCATGCACTCAGTGAGACACATTTAATCACTCACTCATACATTCAGTCATGCACCTACTAAATCCTTCGTCCAGACAGTTATACATCTACTCATTCTTCAATATGTAAAACATATTTATCCTTTACAGAAACACACAGTCACTGGATGATGTCATCAGTGATGTCATCAGTGATGTCATTTGAGATGTCATCAGTGATGTCATCAGTGATGTCACTGACCATGTCATGAATGATGTAATATGTGACATCATCAGCAGTGGATTGCGGGTGCGCGATATATAGTTAGTGCAACTAACTATATATGGAATTTCAATGGTTTTGTGTGAGTAAAATAAGGTTTTTTTAAATGCTAATTCCTAACTATATATGGTCTATAACCTATGGTTTTTTCAGTGAATATATATATATATTCACTGAAAAAACCATAGGTTATAGACCATATATAGTTAGGAATTAGCATTTACAAAACCTTGAAAATTCACTGAAAAAACCATAGGTTATACACCATATATAGTTAGGAATTAGCATTTAAAAAACCTTATTTTACTCACACAAAACCAATGAAATTCCATATATAGTTAGTTGTACTAACTATATATCGCGCACCCGCAATCCACTGCTGATCATGTCACATATTACATCATTCATGACATGGTCAGTGACATCACTGATGACATCACTGATGACATCTCAAATGACATCACTGATGACATCACTGATGACATCTCAAATGACATCACTGATGACATCACTGATGACAACATCCAGTGACTGTATTTTTCTGTAAAGTTAAAATATGTCTTACATATTTAAGAATGAGTGGATGTATAAGTGTCTGGATGAAGGATTTAGTAGGTGCATGACTGACTGTATGAGTGAGTGGTTAAATGTGTCTCACTGAGTGCATGGGTTAGTGACTAAACTGTCTTAATTTGTGCATCATTATGTCTGTTGTTCTGTAAACTGCTGCATGTGTTGATCAGTAGCTATATGAGTAACTATATGGGTTATTGATTGGTTGCCCAAGCATTTGTATGGGAGACTGAGTGTGTGTGTGGGTGGCTGGGAGGTGTATGACTCTGTGCATAGATGTATGGGTTCAAAAGTGCATGTGGAAACAGCTGTATGGGCGGTTGACTGTGTGCATGACTGTATTGGTGAGTGAATAGATATCTCAGTGCTACATGTCAAAGTAAGTACATATGTAAAATACAGTACATGTGAGAGTTGACATATATAAATAACTGTGCATAAGAGCCAGTGAATGTGTGAGTGGCTGTATGGATCATTGTGCACTTGTATCCAGGATTGTATAAGTGAGTAAATATGTTTTAGTATATGTTTGAATAAGTAAGGTGTGTATAACTGTATAGTTGTGAAAATGGAGGTGTGATTGATTCTTTGCATGACTGACTAGGTGTGTAAGTAACTCCATGGATGAGTGACAGTCTGTGAGTGTCTGTTTACACTGAGTGTATCTAAGGTTATATTAGAGTCTGAAGAGGTTCATCGTATTATCACATGAATGATGTCATCAGTGATGTGATCAGTAATGTCAAATGAGATGTCATCAGTGATGTCATCAGTGATGTCATTTGAGATGTCATCAGTGATGTCATCAGTGATGTCATTTGAGATGTCATCAGTGATGTCATCAGTGATGTCACTGACCATGTCATGAATGATGTAATATGTGACATGATCAGCAGTGGATTGCGGGTGCGCGATATATAGTTAGTACAACTAACTATATATGGAATTTCATTGGTTTTGTGTGAGTAAAATAAGGTTTTTTAAATGCTAATTCCTAACTATATATGGTGTATAACCTATGGTTTTTTCAGTGAATTTTCAAGGTTTTGTAAATGCTAATTCCTAACTATATATGGTCTATAACCTATGGTTTTTTCAGTGAATTTCATTGGTTTTTTAAAAGCTAATATCTATAGCTGTAAAATGTATTCTTCTTTAAATCCAAAAATATATTTTATATGTTTATTAATAATTTTTTTTAAATATTTTTTTTGTTTCGCTCCCGGTCCGCGAACCGGAAAGCTTTCCGTTAGCTCAAATTGATGCCGCGACCCGGTCCGCGAACCGGTAAGAAATCAACATAGTGACGGTATCGCGTTGCCGCGTAATGCGTCTTATGACGTACTGCGTTAGCGCACCCGGAAGTGCCCCGGGGCGCGGACCGAGGCGCGAAACGCAGCTCCCCGGAAGCGATCCGCGGCGCGTCGCGAAAGCGCGACGTATCGCGTTGCCGCGTAATGCGTCTTGTGACGTACCGCGTTAGCGCACCCGGAAGTGCCCCGGGGCGCGGACCGAGGCGCGAAGCGCAGCGACCCGGAAGCTAACCGGGGCGCGTTCCGCAGCGCGTAAAATGAGCGTGAGAGGTCATGTGACTTGTTAATAAAACTTTTCATTGGTTCATTTCACTTTTGGTTTCATAATGATGTAAGGCTAGGTCAGGTGACCTAAAAATAACACTTTTCATTGGTTGAGAAGTATTGTTTTTCCCAAATGATGAAAACCCCTCCTTCTTTCCTCACTCTGACTTTCATCATTGTGAGAGGAAGACCTTTATTACTATATCAGAAATGGCTTCAGTAGTTGCTTCAGCTGGTGCACCCCCACCACCACCTCCACCTCCTCATGGGAAGAGAGGACCACCTCCCCAGGTCATGACCAACACTGAGGAGGAAGAGGAAGAAATGGAGGAAGAGGAGGGAGAAGAACCACAGTTCTTAGAAGAGGTGCCCCGGGTTTCCCATAAGAAAGCCAGTTTCATCTGGCAGTTTTATTCGATCCCTCCTGGCCAAAAAAAAGTGAATGCGAGGTATGTCACCTGCCTCATCTGCAAAGAACAATTATCCAGAGGGACGGATAAGAAATATAGTTATGGGAACCATACTATGCACAGGCACATGACCAGGAAGCATCCACTCAATTATAGCCGGGCGGAAATACGGGATTTGCAGGAAAATCCAAGATCAACTCCTGTGGCCAGATCAAGAATATCAATTTCATTGACACCAGCAGAGGCACGGGAAACTGTGCCAAACATACAAGAAAATTTTGGCCACATGATCCACACTTGTATGCACTGTCGTGCGTTGTTAGCATGTGGCAATATGAGCATAAATGCTATCAACCTGGCTTATGAACATCATAATTGCCCTAACCGCCCCCAGTATTTTTTTTTTTGCTCCTGTTGAGCCCTTTTCAATGCCTGTTTTTTGTTGTTTCCCCCCCCCCAAAAAAACCAAAAAAAAAATAAAATCGTTCAAAAAATTAAAAAAAAATATAAAACAACAAAAATATAAAAAAAAAGTTCTTTTCAGAACTACCTTCCCTTTCAAAAAAAATTGCTAGAATGTTTAGCACTCTGGCAAGCTCTATTTCTTTTGGTTCGCTTCCCGGTTAGCTTCCCGGTACGCGGACCGGGAGCTAACCAAAAATTTTTTTTTTTTTTAAAAAGAGTAAGTATAAGGAAAGTAAACAGAGAGTGATGTTAAAAGAAAGACAGCTATAGGGAGTAAAGAAGAGATACTGTTTAATAGATCTATTTACCAAAGAAAAGACGGAAGAGGGTATAATTGTGAAAAACAAAATAGATAACGAAGTGAAAGAAAAAAAAGAGAGTATAACATTAACAAAGAAGAGTTTCTTGGAGAATGTGAGTGAATGTTCAAAATAAGATTAAAACATGAGGAATAACAGAGAGAAAAAATAGAAAACAGAAAACAAAAAATAACAGAAAAAGATTAATTGAAACAGCAAAGAAATGTAAGTAACATAGAGCCATATCATCAACATAGGCAATAAAAGTTTTGCAGCTTTTATTGGCAGAAATGTGTCGCTATAGCTGCTTTTGCGGCAGAAAACTGCCGCTAAAACCACTTTTGCACCAGTTTTCTGCCAATAAAAAGAGCAATAATTTTATTGGCTGTGTTCATAATATGCCCCTTAGTGTGCTTCAACTACACAGAGAAAGCATTATGAACAAATAGTGATACAGTGATCAGTCAAAGACACTAAGAGTAATAGAGACGGAGTGAGTGAACAAGAGTGAGGAACTATGAGAAGAGAGGGACTGACAAAAAGAGTGGAAGGAGTTGAGTAAGTAGGTAATAGAGAAAGGAATGAGGGAAGTAGCAAAGGCAGGAAAATGAGGGTTAAAGAAATGAAGCTGTGGAACTAATAGTAGTTAAATGTGATAGAAATGTAACGAAAAGAGTACAAAACATTTACCTTATAATTGTCGTTAAATTACTCACTTTTTGTTTTTATACTTTCAATCTGTGAAAGAGAGAACAAACATTTGAAAAATATTAAAACATGTATTTAAAAATTACAAAAGACAAGGGAAAAGATTGAAGGACAAACAGTTTTTCAACAACTTTGACACTTACAGAAGCTTCTGCTTCTCCAGGCCCCCTACACAGTCCTAAAGATATACATTTTAAACTAACAGTATCTTGATGCAGATGAAGTGAGGCCTATCTTAAAACATGGTGCATCTTTTGCATTGCTGTTGTCTCAGAAAAGTGTCGCAAGACACTAACATTTTAAATAATTGCTTCAGGATGCCAATAAGATGTCTCCTATCCATAGGTTTGTTTGAGGTGAGGCCTACTCAGGGTTGCAGATGAAATTTCGAGTTGTTGAAGAGAATAGAGGACATAATATATGTGAAGGTCTACCAATGAAGTGAGTCATGTCCACTGCACTCTTGAACAAAGTCCAAACCTCCTATGTTTCCCTGGACAGACCTAAACTTGATCTGCACAATGTGATTCGTAATGATAGGAAACACAGGTGATGTAAATGAAATACGTGCAATTTATTTTGCTCATTTCACAATCACATCACTTGTGTTTCCTTTGCTTAGGTATCTCATTGTGCAGATGTAGTCTAGCATATGAAAGAATACGCAGAAGTGCAGCACTGCATGCAACAACTTTGACACTTACAGAAGCCTCACCTTCTCCATGCCTCCTACACAGTTCTACATATACATCATAAATGCAAACAGTACAGAATTAATTATACATGTTAAATGGTTTATTTTTGCTGTTCTCACAATGTATCAAAATTCACTAAAAACAGTGACTTGAAGGTATTCATCATATAACAGCGGGGAAAAAAAAACACAATCAAAATGATTGTGTTTAAAAAACCCATACAACATAACAAATCAGAATTCAGAACTCCTTAAAGTTAACTTACTTTCCATGACGTCAAAGGATGCCCTATGAACAGCTTACACTCTTTTGTGCTGTTATTACTTTCAGCCCGCCACTTTCTGAAAGAAAATCTCCATCGTTTTTAAAAACATGTTACATGCAATAAATGACTTCTTGCTCTCTACCACAAGTTTCCACAAGGCCAAATCTTGTCAGAGCCATTTATAACTCTTGGATTTCTTGTAAGCCAATCCCGTCATTTGGCATTTCTGCAACTTTCAGAATTAAAATGTTGAAGATCATTTTCACAATCCAGGAATAGTAATATCTTCCCCTTCTTGCTCAGTCATGTTCTACATTTCCTATGACACTGATACTGCTTACTATGAAGCAGACTTACACTAACTCTATGACTACTACAATTATTTAATTCTCTACATCACTTTCAATCACAAAGCAATGTAAAACAGTAGACAGCATTGCAGACTTACATTCCCTCTACTCTATGTTTTGATTGGCTGCTTCAATTAGCTTATAAAAAGAAATAGTTTTTCTGAACTCATTCAAAGTGCACTTATTTCTCCATGACGTCCAGTCTTATGGTTAGAAGTTATGTCTCTGAACTACACTTATCCTCAAGGCCAAATTGTGTAGGAGCCATTAGAACTTCTTGAAATTCCACAGAGCACATCCCGAGATTATTTCCCTAAAATTTTGGTTTTAAAAACACCAGGTAAGAGTTTTTAAGGTCATACGGCAATTTTTTTTTGAAAATTAAAACAGAATCGTTGCAGAATGACCAGCCATTTCTAGACTTTAAATAAGCTGTGTAATGTCCTGATGTTATTGAAGGGCCGTCATGATATATAATTGCTGCAGTTACAAAAGTCCTTCCTGATATTGACAACTGCGAAGCTACAAAATTTTTAATTAAAGTTGTCAATTTTGTTCCATCAGGCCTACATCGTTGGAACATTAAAATGACATACTGGCCATATGTTCGTATAAATAATGTGGACATCATTTCAGATTTACATTGGCTACACTCCATGTTGTGATCAGCTGCTTTTACTAGCTTATTAAAGGAGACTGATTTACTGTCTGGCAAAGTTAAATATATAAATCTTTCTGAGTCTACACTAGTAGTACTTGATACCATACAGTTCTCGCAGTCATGCTGCCATTGATAAGAAAGCCCAAACAGCTGATCTACATCTACACCTTCAGCATGCAATACATCAAGCATATACATTAAAAACTCCTGACAATCTTGCTGAATATTTTGAGAGAATTGTGTTTGGCCTGAACATCTGTCTAACAGATTTCGAATTTCAGACACACTTTCTATGTTTGTTCTATCAGTGCTACATTTCTCTAACACAGAATTTAACAAACTGCAAAATCTTTGATGAGAATTGACCACAATCTCTTCTTTTACATTTTCTAGAGAAAACAAAACATTAACCACTACATTAGCATAGCAGTTGACAAAAGAACTGTTTTCAAATTGAAAACCAACAACATCTTCAACAGAATCCTTTTTGTTTCTGCTTGTAATTTTAGGTTCATCGACTTTTCGTCTTTTTGCTACAACCTCCCCAGTATTGGTCACATTTCTTCGTTTCCGGCCTACCACACGTTTCTCAAACAAAGGATACTGAGGCAAATGTGGCGCATACTCTCTTCTTAACCTATTGTATTCCTTAACACAATCTAGATCCGCACAAATGTTTGTGACATCACACTCAATCAAGTACAATCCCGATAAAGTTCTAACTCGTGACAATGCCACATATGCCATACCCTCCTTGAACACAGAACTGCCAATATTCACCAATGCACAGTCTACACTTAAACCTTACGATTTATGGATTGTCACCGCATATGCCAAGCAAACAGGAAACTGCTTACGGCGAACATATAAGTCTTTTACAAGCAAAAATCTAGCAGAGCAACGACCAATTAGCTGTACTTCCTCAATGCCATCAAATTTAATTTTTAAAAATTCAATTCCATCTCTATTTCTGTATTTTACAAAATCAACAACATTACCCATTGATCCATTTAACAGACCTCTTTCAACATGTAAATTCCTTCTTAAAATTATACGGCAGTTCAAGCACACATTCAGAGTCTTTTCAAAACCTGCAGTTTTAGATATACTCTTCTCTAATGAATCCAATTTTGTTTTCAGATTCTCAGACAAAATAATTGTTGATCCCATATGCTCTACTCTGTCAATAGCTTCCAGTTTCACAATCTCTTGCTTTTCTAAATGCAACATTTTGTTGTTGAATTTGGCACATTCTGCAAGAGTTGGCATCAAACATATTCCAGATTTCTTATCAGTAATTTTCTGAAAAATATTCTCAGGCACAACATCTTGTTCTGGATATAAATTTGACAGTAATCGTGCATGTAAAGCTTCTTTCCCATGCTCGGTCACTTTTCCAATTCTAACATCTTGTAGAATAGTCTTGTAAACTTCATCCTTCGCCTGACGCATATTTTCATGCAGTTCAGCATAATCGAAGTTTAACCATATATTGACGTTGCCAATGCTGCCTAGGCACTTCCTGGTATCTTCATGCGTGAGCATTTTGAACACAGGTTGCCCTTTCACTGGTGTCAGCTGCAAAAGATCTCCGAAAACAATGATGTGTTTGCCACCAAATAACACATCATACTCTGTTTTGAGAACTTCTTGCATTCTCAAATGCACAAAGGCAAGCATGACATTGGAAACCATGCTTACTTCGTCAATGATAAGAAGTTTCATTTTCCTCAAGATTCTTGAAACTTCAAAACAAGCATCTCCAGATAGCTTGTGATATTGTAATTTGTTGTCATGCTCCACTGGCAACATCAGTAAACGATGTAAAGTAATCCCTTTAATGTTATGTGCTGCCAGTCCAGTTGGAGCGGTGACAACACAAGACAGCGATGACTCTGTCCTTTCCTGCAAATAGCATGAAATTGCTTTAATGAGGAAACTTTTTCCAGTTCCCGCTTCTCCACTCACGTACAGTCGGACAGGCTTCAACGACGTACATGAGCACTCTTTCTTGTCATGACTTAATCCATGATCAATTTGCATGGTAACTTCGTCATATATTTTCCTCTGCTCAATGTTGAGTTGTCTTTCCAACTCTTCTAAGTTAACCGCATCCTCCTGAGCATGTGCCATGGCTCTTTCCACTTCATTCATGGCAGTGGCAGCTTCATTTTCGATAACAGGTCCTCCTAGTGGATCCTGACTCAATGAAGCAGAACTCTGAATGTCCTGAGAACTGTCTCTGGCAATCTCGGCTGCAATCGTTGCTTCCTGCTCAATTTCCGCATTCAACATTTCTACATATTTGGGAAAAGCAGGACATTCTATGGTCTCCTTGGCGGCATTGAAAGAGTCTTCGTAACAGAGGAAATCTCCAAGCAGTTCCTCTTCTGCACGCCAAGGCTTGAAAAGTTGCAAAAGTGCTAAATAGAAAAACTCCTTTTTTTCAGGAGATTCGCCACTCAATTTTCGATGGTTTACCAAGTGGCATTTTCTTTGCTTGACCAGACATCCCTCACTTCCTATTACAGCATACACTCCTTTCTCAGTATCTTCTTTGATGTTCCTCTTGAATATGTAATTTTGAAGAACCTCATACAGACAAACATTGTCGAGGTGACTGCTTCTATTTGGATAATATGTATCCAACATGTTGGTCTTCAAAATGTCGGTACTGTTTGGCTCCTTTTCCGCCAAATACTCAATTTCCCGCACAGGTTTCAGAACTCGATTACGCGTTGCAGCAAGACCAAGACTCGCCCAAACGATACTCCTGGACTTGGCATAGAGACTTGCTGAAGACAACCGGTCAGAGCATTCGTAAGCTCCAATTTCTCGATGCGACAACATCTTCAGACTGAAACTGTACAACTTCTTGCTGAGGCTCTTTTCATGGGAAATGTCCTCCCACATATCCTTCAATTCTGTCTTCTCTTTTTTGGTGATGTAAGACGTCACATACCGAGCCACAGCCATACAGTTATCAGCCACAAACTGTATATCCATGTTAGCATTCCACATGGACAAAATCACCGGGTTGTAGTCGTTGATGTACTTGGACTCTTCGTTCCTCTTCAAATTGTATGTGTTTTTAGGTGATTTCTTCATGACATTATGTCGCAGCGAAGACATCAAACTGTTTACTCTTCCTTTAGAAATCACCGGTCGTGGAAAGCCGAAACGACATTTGGTGTAGAACTTGTCCTTGTTTCGGAATTTACGACGGCAGTACTTTCCACATCGATGGCTTTGGAAACGCAGAACTTTTTCTCTTAGGCTTTTCTTCTCCTTTGCGTTTGGAACAGCACACGTAGAATACTGTTGGATGAAACTCATCACTGAGTCTTCTGGATCCGTTCCAAATTTAGGTGCATCCTTGATCCACAGCAACATATGTATATGAGGAGCACCTCTTGCTTGGTACTCCTTTCTCCAGAAGAAATCCAACACCTCTCCAAGAGGTGGATTCTTCTTATTCATGATGAAAGACATCATAGCTTCAAATCTATGATTGAAGTACCTACATACATTGACTGGATCCAAAGAGCACAGTTCTCCGGGTGTCTTGAATTCGATGTTATCTACGTTAGCATTTGCCTCTCGTAGAAATTCAAGTAAGTCTTCCCAGCCATACTCGGCACAGCTCAGAGTGAGGAACCATGTGGGAGTACCTAAGTTCCTCAGCATACATTTTAAATCACCATGACGACGGTACCAGTACTCATTAGTACCACGCTGACACGCCATGAGATTAATCAGGTGACAATCCAAAATACTGTCTTGGACATTGACTTTATCCATAAAGTCACTTGCCGAGATGTTTTGCATGTGTATACCACTTTTCAAGATGTGGTTCACTGCATATGACAGTCCAGACAGATCGCTTTCAAACAGGAGATGAAACAAATAAGGAATGCATTGTCGAAACCTAGCATCTCCTGCATACAATCGCAAAGTCCGGTATTCAGAAGCAGGAATTTGATGAGGTCGCTCATCATATCTTCCTCCCTGACCTGTTGGAAAAAGCTGTGGGAAACACCGAGCTTCCAAACTTTCCTCCCAAACACTAATGGGACTCCCTTTGGCTTGTTTCATTTGAAACAACTCAATAGCATTCCCCATGACTTCCTTGGAATGCAAAGGATGAACACTATAATGTTCATATATTTCTTCACTAGTAGAGGGTTCTACTTTCTCAATTTGACCAGCACACAAATCGCTATCCTCTTCCTCACTTACTTCCTCTTCTGCAACATATACATTCTTATAGTATTTATTATTTTTTTTCAAATACAATGTTGCCTTTTTAACTTTCCTAACATCTACTAAATCTTGCCATATTTTCTTATTCTTTGTCGGAACCCCATTAACTAAGATAACCAGAGGTTCCTCTTCCACTTTTTCTACTCCAATTGTGTTAATGTTTTTCTTCAAATCTAGAGGCAAATAAACAACTCTTCCCTTTAATCCTCTCTGTAAATCTGATGGAGGCAATTTCCCTGTCTTTGGCTCCATTCTTACAATAGCCTGAAAGGGATGGATACTTTGAATCAAAATAGATTCATAAGTATTTAAATCCTTCAATTCAGAAGGAATCTCAACCAATTCCAGATTATTATGAACTGCTCTAGCAGGCATCTGGTTTTGATTTAATTTGCAACAACAATAAGTACACACACGTTGATCCAATCCCAAATCAAAACAATTTTCTACCATCAAGTATGTTGCAAAATCCTTCCATTCACTATTATTTTCCCTTTCACTTTTTGCATATAAATCCACTAACTTAGTCTGATTCTTATAATAAGTGCGTCGACAACACACACAAGTGAAATTTGGCCTCTCACTTGATTTGACCTGAAATGTGACAATTTCCCTCTGGAAATTATCTGTACTGGAAACCTGTACACTATCTTCCACATTACCCGCTTCTTCTTGGTCAATTTCAACATTCTCCTCTTTACTTCCAAAGTAACAAAACTCAATTTCTTCACATATATTCTTCACATCTATTTCAGAACCATGCAAAAGAGCAGCGCATAATTGTTTAAGCATAATTGCTGGACTCTTAGCATAATACAACATTCTAACAAATTTCCTCACTTTATTATGATGCACTGCTAGCATCCTGAAATGATGAAAAACACTCTGGCATACTCTCCTGGAAAGACAAGCCAGTGAATGACCATGCAAACCTGTCACTTCTCTCACTCTGCAAGGATCTAATTCTTGCAACAACCTTATTTTCTGCTTCAAACTTTTCTTATTAAATGACCGTACAAAATCACAAAGCAAATTGATGGAATCCTGTCGCACACTACAAATACTACTACACTTCCAGGTGTACACAGGACCCTTAGCACGTCTTCCTAAAACCTCATTACCTAACACCTCTTCTGTCTCTGTTGTCACAAGTTTTTCTTTTTCAACTGGACAACCATCTTCCACTTCATAAGCACGACCACTGGTGTCAACTGCATGCACCAAATCATTATCCTGGAAATAACTCTCCTCATTAAAAAATGCCTCACAGCTTGAACTATGCATCCATTCTCCAGAAAAAACTTCACAAAAATTACTACGATTAACTATTCTCTTCCATCTACTATTTCTTTTGAAATCATAAATTGCCTTGTTTAGCTTCCTAATTCTATTGATTATCAAAATAAATAACTTACGTTTAATTTCAAATGCCTGATCAATAACTTTCTCAACTTTTTTTTTCTCTTATAAAAAACCACTTTCTGTTGACCTTTCTTAATATTTTTTAACAAATTGCCAATTATCCTGTTGCGGAACATTCGTTTACGAATGTCCCTAAACTGTTGTTTCCTTCTACTATCATGCACAGAGTTATCTCTTGCTCTAACAGTAACATTTTTGATTGGCCTTTCCTTTCCATTTGAATTGCTTCTCTTTTTATGGACTGAAACATTTTCTGTAGAAATATTTTTTTTACTACACATATTTCTTATGAATGTTTTTGTACTCTTACCCGGTGCTTTCTTCGTGACTTGACAAATCTTTTTGTTAGAGGACTGCTGCTTCTTTTGATTCACCTGCTGTCTTTGACGTTTTGCAGCCTTTCTCTCTCTTTCTTTCGTTGGCATGGTGAAATGTTGAAATGATCTGCAGTTGAATCTGTGGTAAAATATATTAAAAAATGTTATTAACCATTATTACCAAACAGTAAATCAATAACAGTGATCAAAAACTTAACACACTACTTGACATTTTAAATAGAAGATTTTTTAGTCCTTGGCAAATTTACAATACAGAAATAGCAGAAAAGAAATGGAATTTATATTCATGTTACCTGTGCTATTTTATATGTGAATCTGATCTAATTTTATGAGCATATTTTAATATTTTATTGAAGACACTACACATAACCTGTTTTTGAAGGTGTCTTTATTTTTAAATTAAACGGTTTACACTTTTACTTTTTATTTATTATAAAATTTAAAAATAAATGTTTATAGTTCCATAGGCTCAAGCAGGTCAGCTTCCCACCCTATGTCATATAATTTGGACAAATCTGCATCCTCATCACGCTCTTCTTCATCCTCAGGATTTAAATCATCCAAGGGATCAACATCCACTGATGTTTCAATTACAAGTTCAATGATGAGGTCAAAATCAACTGATTGCAGATTGTCGCTCATGTTGATGTTGTCTTTATCTTTAAAGAAAGATAACAACAATGAGATGTTGCAGAGTAAGAGACAAATCTCAGAGATTATAATAGTAAAATTGTTTAACAAGAGTAACATTTTGCAGCTATTATTTAGCCATGTCCAGCGATGCTGAGCAGGTGAAGCCTATGTCTAATTTTTCAGTGAACAGGACTCATCTCTTCTTAACCTTGGATAAGCCTCACCAACTCTGTGTCCCCTGCACATACTTAAATGTAAAGGGGCAGATTTATGTTAAATGGCACATCCCCAGGCATGCACCAGTTAACGTGCACCGCTGCTCTGCCACCCATGGTGTGCCGTATTTACAATCAGATAGGAGAAAGCTGCGTCAAAACCCTGCGCCTGCTTTAAGCAGGCATAGGTCTTGACGCAACATTGTGGAGATGGGGCACCCTTGAGCCTTGCTTGAGCTGCATCGCACTTGCGATACAACTCCAGCAATCACTACCTTTACAGCACAGATACGTCACGCATCTGTGCCATTTTTGCCCCATGATGCCCCGCATTGTAAATGCAGCACACCATGGGTGGCGGAACAGCGGCGCAGGATGACTGGCACATCCCTGGTGATGCACCAGTCATCATAAATCTATCCCTAAGCTTCTTATCTTGTTACAGATGAACCGCCATATGTACCATCAAAGTATTTTGCATTTCCTAAATAGCGAATTTTAAGGAATAAATAGCAATTCTTTACCATTCCTAATTTGCAATGAGCAAATTGCTAATTGCAAGTTACCCATTCATTTCCATGGGCTAGGAGGCTCATAAGAATGAAGGTTTAATTTGCGATTAGCAATTTGCTCATCACAAATTAGGAATTTTTCCAAGGGTGCAGGGGTGTCTCAAGAACACCCTGCTGCACCCCTGAAAAAGAAATTTGGGGGCATATGGCACACATACATGCCCTAAGGGCATGTATTGGCGTCATATGGCACCTTTTGTTTTTTTGAAAAAAAGCTTTTTGAAAAGAATTCACAAATTACCACCAACTAGAAGTTGGTGGTAGTTTCCAAATCCTTAATGTCATTTTTTACATATTTTTTGTTTGATACATTGCATTTAAGGAATCGCAAAATTGGCAAATCCTTCAGTGCAATCGCAAAATAAGGAATAGCAAATTTTGAATTAAGGACATTTTAAGTCATTTCCACATGTGCAGTGTTTTCAAATTATGATTTGAAAATCGTTTTTGGGGAAAAGGAATGGTTTGCAAATTTATGACAAGGACATAATGGTGTATGCTTCTCTATAAGGCATTTCAGTGTCTCTGATGTCATTTTTCCCATATTACATTATAAGACCTTTCCCCATGGAGCACATTCCTTGTAAATATGCTCCCACCTGTGCATGGTGAATTTAGATTTTGACTGTTTGAGTCACATAGCCATGTTAAAAGTGACCCCAAAAAATTGGAAACGCTTTAAAAAAACACATTCATGTGTCTTAAGGACATTTTAAGTCATTTCCCCATGGACAGTGTTTTGTAAGTGGCGCAAAAGAGGCATACACCTATCATAAATCTGTCCCTGGCATTTTAAATGATTAATTCATGATGACGATAAGGTGTGGCCTATCCAGAGGTTTGTTTAAGGTGAGGCCTACTCAGGATTGCAGATTAAAGTTACGCTTGATGAAGAATACAGAGGAGATAATACATATAAAGGCCTACCAATGAAGTAAGTGATTTGCACTTTAT
Organism: Lissotriton helveticus; assembly: GCF_964261635.1. Classification (NCBI taxonomy): domain Eukaryota; kingdom Metazoa; phylum Chordata; class Amphibia; order Caudata; family Salamandridae; genus Lissotriton; species Lissotriton helveticus. Next base: position 1,282,538,113 of record NC_136063.1, read on the forward strand.
TTCGCCAGTCATCATAAATCTATCCCTAAGCTTCTTATCTTGTTACAGATGAACCACCATATGTACCATCAAACTATTTTGCATTTCCTAAATAGCGATTTTTAAGGAATAAATAGCAATTCTTTACCATTCCTAATTTGCAATCAGCAAATTGCTAATTGCAAATTACCCATTCATTTCCATGGGCTAGGACGCTCATAGGAATGAAGGTGCAATTTGCGATTAGCAATTAGCTCATCACAAAATAGGAATTTTTTCAAGGGTGCAGGGGTATCTCAAGAACACCCTGCTGCACCCCTGAAAAAGAAATTTGGGGGCATATGGCGCACATACACGCCCTAAGGACATGTATTGGCGTCATATGGCACCTTTTGTTTTTTGGAAAAAAATGCTTTTTGAAAAGAATTCGCAAATTACCACTAACTAGAAGTTGGTGGTAGTTTCCAAATCCTTAATGTCATTTTTTACATATTTTTTGTTTGATTCATTGCATTTAAGGAATCGCAAAATTTGCAAATCCTTCAGTGCAATCGCAAAATAAGGAATAGCAAATTTTGAATTAAGGACATTTTAAGTCATTTCCACATGTGCAGTGTTTTCAAATTATGATTTGAAAATCGTTTTTGGGGAAAAGGAATGGTTTGCAAATTTATGACAAGGACATAATGGTGTATGCTTCTCTATAAGGCATTTCAGTGTCTCTGATGTCATTTTTCCCATATTACATTATAAGACATTTCCCCATGGAGCACATTCCTTGTAAATATGCTCCCACCTGTGCATGGTGAATTTAGATTTTGACTGTTTGAGTCACATAGCCAAGTTAAAAGTGACCCAAAAAAATTGCAAACGCTTTAAAAAACACATTCATGTGTCTTAAGGACATTTTAAGTCATTTCCCCGTGGACAGTGTTTTGTAAGTGGCGCAAAAGAGGCATACACCTATCATAAATCTGTCCCTAGCATTTTAAATGATTAATTCAGGATGACGATAAGGTGTGGCCTATCCAGAGGTTTGTTTAAGGTGAGGCCTACTCAGGATTGCAGATTAAAGTTACGCTTGATGAAGAATACAGAGGACATAATACATGTAAAGTTCTACCAATGAAGTAAGTAATGTCCACTTCATTGCGCCAGTCATCATAAATGTATCCCTAAGCTTCTTATCTTGTTAGACATCAACCGCCATATGTATCATATAACTATTTTGCATTTCCAAAATAGCGAATTTTAAGGAATAAATAGCGATTCTTTACCATTCCTAATTTGCGATGAGCAAATTGCTAATTGCAAATTACCCATTCATTTCCATGGGCCAGGATGCCCATATGAATAAAGGTGCAATTTGCGATTAGCAATTAGCTCATCGCAAATTAGGAATTTTTCCAAAGGTGCAGGGGTGTCTCAAGAACACCCTGCTGCACCCTTGAAAAATAAATTTGGGGGCATATGGCGCACATAAATTTTAACAACATTCCATTACCTTAAAAACGATTTTCAATTCATAATTTGAAAACACTGCCCACAGGGAAATTACTTAAAATGTCCTTAAGACACATGAAAGTGTTTTTTGAAAGCCTTTGCAAGTTTTTGGGTCACTTTTAACATGGCTATGTGACTCAAACAGTCAAAATCTAAATTCACCATGCACAGGTGGGAGCATATTTACAAGGAATGTGTTCCATGGGGAAAGGTCTTATAATGTAATATGGGAAAAATGACATCAGAGACACTGAAATGCCTTATAGAGAAGCATACACCATTATGTCCTTGTCATAAATTTACAAACCATTCCTTTTCCCCAAAAACGATTTTCAAATCATAATTTGAAAACACTGCACATGAGGAAATGACTTAAAATGTCCTTAAGACACATGAAAGTGTTTTTTGATTGCCTTTCCAGCATGGTTGGGTCACTTTTAACATGGCTATGTAACACAAACATTTAAAATCTAAATTTGCCATGCACAGGTGGGAGCATATTTACAAGCAATTTGCGCCACAGAGAAAGGTCTTACATTAAAATGGGAAAAATAACATCAGGGACAGTCAATTGCCTTATAAAGAAGCATACACCATTATGTCCTTGTCATAAATTTAAAAACAATTCCTTTTCCCCAAAAACGATTTTCAAATCATAATTTCAAAACACTGCACATAGGAAAATTACTTAAAATGTCCTTAAGACACATAAAAGCGTTTTTTGATTGCCTTTGCAGCATGTTTGTATCACTTTTAACATGGCTATGTAACACAAACATTCAAAATCTAAATTTTCCATGCACAGATGGGAGCATATTTACAAGCAATTTGCGCCACATAATTCATAATTTTCTCCTTAAAGCACACTATTCTCTATCTAAATTAAAGAAATATTGTCTCACCTTAGCAAATACTTTGAGTTTGAAAACAGTCTCAGAAACACACCAATTTGTCTTCAGCAGAGCAAAAGGTATGCACTCCAGAGTCTGCAGCTATCAAAAGCACAGAAATGCTGTAATTCTTCACACATATCTCTCATGTCACCCAATCAAAACTCTTCCCTCACTTTTTTTCAAATGAAAACCCTTCCCCCCTCTGACATTTCATGCCTTTTCTGCATGGCAACCACTTCTTGGAAGACCTCTGGTGTTTGCAAGTTCACACAACAATGTTGCAATTGAACTCTGAACTCTCAGTGCACCTGCGTATCCACTGCAATCTTTCATTTAATGATTTTTTATTGACCATTCAAAATACATCTTTCAAATAACTCATCCATGCACCCTAACTTTCTGTTTTCAGCAATCAAAATCCACCAATCACTGTTACTGCTTCATGAACACAGAAACTCCACAGTTTTTTTCATTTTAAACTCTCATTTTTTCAACTGCCATTTCATTGCCACACTTCATCTGACTGCAGGAGAACCTTCTCTCACCATGTTTTCTGTCTGGATTGTTGGACATAGTTATATCCACTGGGCTCACAGGTATGCTGAGAACAGAAAATTACCTAACCTCAATTTACAAGATGTGGAAATTAAGTGGTTTGGCCACAGAGGATTAAAATGTCACCAATTGATACCATTGGTGAAAACCTTTATGCATTTGCCAAAACCTGACCTGTTAATTGTGCACTGTGGAGGTAATGATTTGGGCACTTTGACTGGGGTAGGTCTGGAAATGCTTTTAAAGGACACCTTTGAGCAATTGATGGCACTTTTTCCTCAGACTGCCTTGGTATATTCAAATATATGCCAAAGACAGAAATGGAGGTGGTCAAACCAATTTTGTCCACAAATTGAGAAGTCGAGGAAGCATGTAAACAAATCTGTTTCAGCTTACATGAGAGACCATGGAATGGGCTCCATGTACAACAATAACTTGCGTTACTACATGCAAGATATCTACAGAGGAGATGGAGTTCACTTCTCAGATGAGGGCAACAGAATTTTCACTCAGAATTTAAGACTGTGCATTGGTACCTACTTATAAGTACCTAAATGTACCATAAACCCAAAAGCTCTTCTCAGAGCTACCCTACATCTGATCACTCACAATTATTATTTTACTCTAACTTTTTTCACTAATTTTCAACAAAGTACGCTCCCCGGGGCGCTACCCGGTACGCGAACCGGGAGCTAACCTCGCGAAATTTTTTAAAAAAATGTTTTTTTTTCGCACATATAAGCCTCCTCAGCCACCCTCACAAAACCTAGGGGGTCAAGATAAGTCTACCGTGCCCCCTTCTACCCATTCTGAACATTATTTGCCCTCCATTTTGTATCTTAATTCGACCGAAACACAAAATGGTGGACTCCCGTAACGCTTAAGGTTCGCGAACCGGGGCGCTCAACGGTTCGCGTACCGGGTCGCTCCCTGGGAAGCGCACCATCAAAAAAGGTGGGAAAGTAGTTTACAGAAAAGCCACTGGAGACAATTTCACCAAATATAGATTAGCTCATACTACATACCAATCCCTACCATTTTCACAAATTTGATTGGAATTCCATTTAGCCATTTAGCCTGTAGACCTCTCTAAATACCCTGAGGTAAATTACTTCTCAAAACACATCTGAAGTGTTGGAATTGACAACCAATTAAAATGTTACTTTCATTTTCTACTTTTTTTACCTGACATTTGATTGGTTATGTACCTGAATATATATAAAAGAAGAGAATGAAACACAGCCATTTTGACTACTACTTCCTGGTGTACATTTCAATTGGATTTTCACTAATCACTTCAACTTCTTTCTAAAGGTAAGTTGTTATTTTAAAAACTGAACTATATTGTGCACTATCAGTTAATATGGTAAACTTTTTCTGATAGTTATATACTATCCCTCTGTAGTAGTTATAGATTTAGATAGACTTCTCTGTTATAGTTATGGATGGAGTTAGGCTTCTCTTTTATAATTATGAATTTACTTACGTTAAATCACATACACTTTTTTATATTCCTACTTCCACTCTGATACTATACACTGCCCAAAGATAAATTCTCTGTTAAAAAATGCCTATCTAAAATTAATCCCAACAGTGCCCTATCTCTACTAATATATATTTTTTTTATCCAAATTTCAGGCAACATGGAAGGCGAACAGAAAGTTTCATTTCAAATTGTCCTGCAAGAGAGCAGCCAAGAATTCATTGATCCAAATTATATAGAATTTATGGATGAAACTTGGGACCAAGAACTACTGCAATGTGTGCAAGCAGTGGATGACCTCCTTCAAAATGAGGACATTTTACACCCTCATAGATTACAAGCTATGTTCAATGAAAATGACGACATTTCAGACAGTGAAATGTTAGAAATGTTATTAAATTTTGAAACACAATCACAATAATAAATGATTGCTTAAAAAATAAAAAAAATAAAAAATAATCAACAAAACCAACAATCAATTAACATACAGTATTTGAAAAGTCTATCATTCATTTTTCATTGCAGTACGCTGCCCAGAACGCTTCCCGGTTCGCGGACCGGGCGCTACCCACGCAAAAAAACAAAACAATTTTTTTATTTTTTTTGCCCCGCGGGGCCCTTTTAAAGCCTCCACATTAAACCTAGGGGGTCAGGGAGGATCTAGTATGCCCCCTTATGGTTATTTCCCCCTTTGTTTTGGCCTCCTCTTGTCTCTCAATCCTACCGAGAGACAAGATGGCGGCCGCTCCGGACTGTTTAGAATGTTGACAGACACCGGAGAACCAATCAGCTTCGCTACGCGAAGTTCCGGTACGCGTAAGGTCCGCGAACCGGGGCGCTGCCCGGTCCGCTGTTACAGATATATATCTTTTTTTAAACGTTAATTTCTCAAAATCCACTGGAGCACATATATTGAGACCTACAAAAGGCACATCGGGCTACCAGTCCCTACAATTTTGCCAAGTTTCGTGCAAATCCATTCAGCCGTTCGGGCTAAAAGTGAGGCCAACCGCCCTATGGAAAACTCAATGTTAAAAACATGTTTTGGGACCCCCCTTTTTTCTCGACCCCCCCTGGACGAACCCCCCCCCAATTTTCAGGGGCTGCTCAGAAACAAAATGTTCCATTTTCCAGAAAATTTCAGCCAATTCCGTCCACAAACGCCAAAGTTATTAGACATAGAATTTTCAAAAATCCCATAGAGAAAAAATCCTAACTATATATACCTACTGGCGACCGCCAGTAGGTAATATATATATATATATATATATTCACTGAAAAAACCATAGGTTATAGACCATATATAGTTAGGAATTATCATTTAAAAAACCTTATTTTACTCACACAAAACCATTGAAATTCCATATATAGTTAGTTGCACTAACTATATATCGCGCACCCGCAATCCACTGCTGATCATGTCACATATTACATCATTCATGACATGGTCAGTGACATCACTGATGACATCACTGATGACATCTCAAATGACATCACTGATGACATCACTGATGACAACATCCAGTGACTGTATGTTTCTGTAAAGTTAAAATATGTCTTACATATTGAAGAATGAGTGGATGTATAAGTGTCTGGATGAAGGATTTAGTAGGTGCGTGACTGACTGTATGAGTGAGTGATTAAATGTGTCTCACTGAATGCATGGGTTAGTGACTAAACTGTCTTAATTTGTGCATCATTATGTCTGTTGTTCTGTAAACTGCTGCATGTGTTGATCATTAGCTATACGAGAGGCTATATGTGTTATTAATTGGTTGCCCAAGTATTCTATGGGAGATTGAGTTTGTGTGGGGGTGGCTGGAAGGTGTGTGACTCTATGCATAGATGTGTGAGCAGTTTATTCACTAGGTGTATGAGTTCAAGAGTGCATGTGGAAACAGCTACATGGGCAGTTGACTGTGTGCATGAGTGTATTGATGAGTGAATGGATATCTCAATGCTACATGTCATAGTAAGTACATATGTAAAACACAGTACATGTGAGAGTTGGCATATATAAATAACTGTGCATGAGAGCCACTGAATGAGTGAGTGGTTGTATCGATCATTGTGAACTTGTATCAGGGATTGTATAAGAGAGTAAATATGTGTTAGTATATGTTTCAATAAGTAAGGTGTGTTTAACTGTATAGTTGAAGAAATGGAGGTGAGATTGTTTCTTTGCATGACTGACTGGGTGTGTGAGTAACTCCATGGATGAGTGGCAGTGTGTGAGTGTCTGTATACACTGAGTGTATCTAAGGTTATATTAGAGTCTGAAGAGGTTTATCGTATTAGCACAAGAATGATGTCAAATGAGATGTCATCAGTGATGTCATCAGTGATGTCATTTGAGATGTCATCAGTGATGTCATCAGTGATGTCACTGACCATGTCATGAATGATGTAATATGTGACATGATCAGCAGTGGATTGCGGGTGCGCGATATATAGTTAGTGCAACTAACTATATATGGAATTTCAATGGTTTTGTGTGAGTAAAATAAGGTTTTTTAAATGCTAATTCCTAACTATATATGGTCTATAACCTATGGTTTTTTCTGTGAATTTTCAAGGTTTTGTAAATGCTAATTCCTAACTATATATGATCTATAACCTATGGTTTTTTCAGTGAATTTCAATGGTTTTTTAATAGCAAATATCATAAGCTGTCGAATGTCAAGTACGTGGTAAGTGAAAACATTTTCGTGTTTATGCACACTGATCTGCTTTGAATGGTGCCCCCCCCCTCATTTCTATTAGGAGTACTCTCTCTTTGCAGATAGTGAAAGGTAGTTAACGCAGGCCTTTGCCCCCGTTGTAATCCGTCGTGCCTGCTTCTCTCTCCATTTGATTGATTGTTATCCAAGTATTTACTGTTTTAGAATTAGTTCTCTTTGGTTCATTCTCTATTTACAAACAAACACAGAGTCGCAATACTCTGTTTAGTCTTTGCAGATAACGAAAAATCGTGTAAAAAAAAAAGAAAAGGAATCGAGCAAAATCAGTAGGCCACTAATGGGATCTCTTTTTGACCTCGCTAAAATAGAAACATTAGGAACAACCCCTCATGACAAATACAAAACTAGTGAGATGAACTGAACTCCACACAATGATGGCTGCAAAACAGCTCGGCTCCGCCACCCACCCCGCCCAAAATAACGATAAAGAACGGCTGCCATGATTGGTTGCGGAATGACCACGACGGAGCTACGAAATGGTGCTGCTCTCATGCTAACCCCAGCTTCAGTCTGAAACATCCAGAAACACTGTAGAGTACCAATTCGATCAGTTCCGGTAGCGCCCCAATGTAACCCGGTAGAGAAGAACTAGCCCTCCCCTCTTTGACTGATGGTTCTTGTTGCCTGTCCCTTCTGTTGTCATTTAACAGAACTATTTAGCCTGCTGAAAGGGGTTGTGTTCCGACCGCTGGTTGGTGGAGACATTTTGACTATATTCTGTACCTGCGTTGTCGCGTAATGCGTCATATGACGCGCCGCGTTAGCGCATCCGGAAGTCATCCGGGGCGCGCAGCGCGTAACGTAAGCATAACAAGTCATGTGACTTGTTAATAAAACTTTTCATTGGTTCATTTTACTTTTCTTATTGTAATGATGAAAGGCTTGGTCATATGACCTAAAAATTACGCTTTTCATTACTTCCGAACATTATTTTTTCTTAAATATATGTTATAATGTTCCAGGCTAATGTACTTTCCCGGAAATTTTACAACTGTCCTGCAAGTAAAATATATTCTTTTTTCGAGAAAAAGAGCGTTTCTTCGTCCCATGACGGAGCCGTTGAGCAAAAGAGGGTCGACCTGCTGTCTTAATCGCCGATACGCCTGAATATGAGATTCTTATTGATCACTTTATGTTGCAGGAATAGAAAACACAACAGCCCTTGACCATTTATCTTTACTGCGTTCCTTCGTATTATACCTTTTACCCTTCATGTAATTGGTCTGCTTTATTTCACTTGCCTTTTAATGATTCTAAAACAGTCACTATTATTAAAAACTTTACCAATGTATATACTACTACCATGTTTTCTTTTAAAAACCTTTATTGTGAAAATTTCATTATACAAATACGAGCCTATAACCACGTGGGCCTGCCACAGAGCAAACTGTAATCGTATATGATGAATAGACATTTACACTGTAGAGGAACGTAACGGGCGGGCCATTAGGTTGCAAGAACTAAGGTGTCTAACAGTTACGGAATCGGTGGACGTACATTTTATAATTAAAATACGACAGGGCCAGTTACAATAAAATTATCTAGATATACATTTGCGGGCAAGTACCATGGGTGACGTTAATTCGAACTTTCAACAGTACAGTAATCAATAACACATCAGAACTTAATATCAATAGGGATGTCGAAATAGTCAATCAATTCTCGTCCCCGCCCGCCATGTGCTTCAAAACTGCATACGTATCTCGTGATTTCAAGGTTCTGCAACCAGTACACAACAAGGAGTTACGAGTCCCATTTATTCCGGCGCCATTTTGGGCGAGGACGGGCAGGTCCAGGATATAGTCAAAATGTCTCTACCAACCATCGACTATGATGATGTTCATATGCTGTATTTATTAGAGTAACACTCATCTGTCCACATGAAATTAATTTGCCACAATCTAAACATGTCATTTTAATCTTTCCAAAGTTCTTCTAAATATTTGGGACCGTTTCCCTTGCCTCTGAAGCTCTCAGTGCCACTTCTTTGATGAATGTACTAGCAGGTCAGGGGTTCTCCTCCAAATCTCTCTTTTATGCAGCACTATAATTAATTGGTGCCACCTCTCCATATGACGATGCATGGTATAGTTACCACAACTATATTTTTTTTCGGTTCCTCTGGAGAGTTCATCGTGGCAGATGAAGCGTGTAACGTACCGAGCATTTACCTTTTTTTGCATGTACAGGAAAGGAAAAAAAAATCGAGCGTCCGAGTTCTAAGGTGTCCCAGGGCCATTTTAGTGGACCAGGCCCAAATCCAAAGAACAGGCCGCCATTTTGAGAGTCCTCTTGCAGCCGCCTGTCGTTGTAGCATCAAGAGCAGCCGAAACTCAGCTGAATGGCAACTGAAACGGTAAAGGGGCGCCCCACTACAGCAGACGAGCCTCCACCTAGGAAGGCCCATTCACGCCAGCTCCCCCCCCTTCGGGCACCCCACGCCGTTATTCGGAGCAGTATTGTAGGATGGCCACACCAGTGCGGCAACTTGCTAGACATCACCTCGGTGGTAACCGAATCTCAACGCCTTGTGGTGTCTTCTATTCAAAAAACATTGTTATGCTGCCTTCGACCTATTCGCCGCAAGTGCGCACACAACTCAACTGCATAGCTTGCTAGACACCACCTCGGTGCCATCCGGATCTTGGAATGTCAGCACCTTTTGGTGTCTTCTCTTCAGAAAATATTGTTGCGCTGCCTTTGGCCCCATTCACACATCAGTCCGCTACTGACGCCATCTCACAGGCTAATGGGGCGCCCCACGCCGACTTTCAGCATTGTAGAATGACCACACCAGTACAGCAACTTGCTAGACATCACCTCGGTGCCATCCGGATCTCGGCGCCCCACTGCAGATGAAGTGCCTCTCAACTATGAAACCACCACGGTGACATCCGGATCTTGGCGCGTTGTGCTGCCTTCGGCCTATTCGCACATCGGTCCGCTACTGACGCCATCTCACAGGCTAATGGGGCGACCCACGCCGAGTTTCAGCATTGTAGGATGACCACACCAGTACAGCAACTTGCTAGACATCACCTCGGTGCCATCCGAATCTTGGCATCTCAACGCCTAGTGGTATCTTCCATACAAAAAATATTGTTACGCTGCCTTTGGCCCCATTCGCACATCAGTCCGCAACTTAGACATCACCTCGGTGCCATCCGGATCTTGGCATCTCAGCGCCTTGTGGTGTCAGTCAGAAAATATTGTTGCGCTGCCTTTGGCCCCATTCGCACATCGGTCCGCTACTGACGCCATCTCACAGGCCAACGGGGCGCCCCACGCCGACTTTCAACATTGTAGGATGGCCACAGAAGTGCGACAACTTACTAGACACCACCTCGGTGCCATCCGGATCTTGGCGCGTTGTGCTGCCTTCGGCCTATTCGCACATCGGTCCGCTACTGACGCCATCTCACAGGCCAACGGGGCGCCCCACGCCGACTTTCAGCATTGTTGGATGGCCACACCAGTGCGGCAACTTACTAGACACCACCTCGGTGCCATCCGGATCTTGGCGCGTTGTGCTGCCTTCGGCCTATTCGCACATCGGTCCGCTACTGACGCAAACTCACAGGCCAACGGGGCGCCCCACGCCGACTTTCAGCATTGTAGGATGGCCACACCAGTGCTGCAACTTGCTGGACACCACCTCGGTGCCATCCGGATCTTGGCGCGTTGTATTGCCTTTGGCCTATTCGCACATCGGTCCGCTACTGACGCCGCCTCACGTGCCAACGTATTTTCTCCGCATTTTATACCCTATGCCGCATAACAGGTCATGTGACTTGTTTATAAAACTTTTCATTGGTTCATTTTACTTTTGGTTTCCTAATGATGGAAGGCTTGATCATATGACCTAAAAACAACACTTTTCATTGGATGAAAACTTTTTTTTTTTCCCAAACGATGAAAGCCCCACCTTGTTTCTGGATGTTTCAGACTAAACTGGCGTCAGCATGAGAGCACCACCATCTCGTAGCTCCATCGTGGTCATTCCGCGAGCAATCATGGCAGCCGCTCCCCACCAGAAGCCTGCAGGAGTCGGGGCCCCCAAAACTTTTGATGAATTCTCAAGGCGGAGGGGACGCTTTCGAGAATGGGGTCCAAGACCTAGCAGACAAGCGTCCGATTTCCAAGGTGTCCCAGGGCCATTTCAGTGGACCAGGCCCAAAAAGGAAAGAGCCTGCCGCCATTTTGAGAGTCCTGTGACAGCCGCCTATCGCTGCACCGCAAGAGTGGGCGCAACTCAGCTGAATTGCGGCTTTTGACACAGTGGACCAAAAACGGACGGAATGGCAACTGAAACGGTAAAGGGGCGCCCCACTACAACAGATGACACGCCACCTGGAGAGGCCCGTTCACGCCGCCTCCCCCGGGGCGCCCCACGCCGTTATTCGGAGCAGCATTGTAGGATACCAAAACCAGTACGGCAACTTACTGGACATCACCTTGGTGCCATCGTTCTGCTGCCTTGGAACTATTCGCACAACAGTTTGCTACTGATGACCCACCCCCCGCGACGCCCCACGCCGTTATTTGCTGGGTGGCAACTTACTAGACATCACTTTCGTGTCATCTAGATTTCGGCGCGTTCTGCTGCCTTGGAACTATTCGCACAACAGTTTGCTACTGATGACCCACCCCCCGCGATGCCCCAAGCCGGAAATCTGGACGTTGTGCTGTGTTGGGACTATTCGCACAGCCGACCGCTACTTCGTTGTTTTTCCCTAAAAATGTTTATATGTTATTACTATTTTTGTTTTCTTGTATATATTTATAAGTTTTCAAGTTTTTATTATTATGTTTTGGCTCTCACTGAGGGCCACATAAAAAATTAAACGTAACATAATACAATAATAACAAATAAAGAAAAAGGATATATAAACATACATAGTTAATAATAAATAAACAAAATACTACAGTCATCAGCTTTTAAAGTGAACCACGGCATCATTACAGTAACCTCAATAAATATTTAAGAACCCTTTAAAAAATTTAAAAATTCTACAACAAAACAATTCATTAGGAGGGCAGTAAAGTGCATGTATAAACAATTTAGCATTTGAGATTCCCAATTGTAAACAAATAGGTTTAATCCACTTAAATCGCAAAGAACGTAAAGCAGGGCAAATAAACAAGACGTGGTTACGATCTTGAACAGCGACATCACAGAAGTTACATATCGGGGAACTCCCGTGCCATTTTGCTAACAGTGAATTAAGAGGGAGCAAGTCATGTCGTAGGAGATACCATAACCTACGAACTCCATGAGGAATATTCCAGGTCAAATATTGTTGGGCCAGCTTGGGGGTGTATGTCTCTAGCAGAGGTTCCCTGTCATATAATCTGGGTTGGGCAAGGTTATCCAGCTTATAACATAACTCCCACGAAGCTCTTTTTAATGAAGTTTTAAGTTCGGAGGGAGTAAGTAAGAATAGGGTACTCTCATCCAACTCTAGCAGGGCCACAGCTTTCCTAAAATTTTTTAGTAGAGAGGAACAATCATTAAGATTACCCAGTAACTCCTTTTTAACAAGCTCTCTTAGTGTACCAGGTTTTCCTCTAGCCAAGCATGCTACCCATCTTACCAGGGCCACCAATCCCTGTGTCCAGCAGCTTCGGAGTCCAAATTCTAGTCTGCATGAGGAGGTAGAACATGCGTTACTAAGGAATGTAATTTTCCGAAGCACCCGTCCTTCCATTTTTTGAAGGAATCCCCAATATTTCATCTCCACTAATTCTATTCCATATAATAGAGTAGCTGGCACTTTTGCTTTAAAAACTTCCAGAAAGAGTGAGAAGTGTCTCTTCCCAGTGGCATTATATAACAAACATAACCCCGTTCCATGGGTCAATGCTTTACGAGAGTTATGTTCGATATGGGGAATCTCACTAAGATTCGCTGATATTATTTTGCCTAAAAAAGGATATGTTTTAACCACGTCAAGTTTTTGCCCCCCAATAGACCACTTATAATTGCTCGATCTGCATTTTCTCTTACCAAAAATACACATGATTTTACTTTTAGAAGTGTTAATTTTCATATGGTGTGCTACAGCAAATTCATTTAATGCAAGCAGGCGATTAGATAAACCCTTCGGGGTCAAATCCAAGACAAGAATATCGTCTGCATACATTAAGATAGATATAGCAGATCCTCCAATTTTCGGTGCCGCTCCCTCACAAGATGAAATAAAAATTGGGAGGTCAGCCATATATAAGGAGAACAATATAGGTGCCAATATGCACCCTTGTTTGAGGCCATTCAAGGAGGGAATAGATGAAGTAAGACCCTCTTCACCGCCTTGTAGCACCTTACACCATGTGTTCATGTGCAGAGAACGAACCAATGCAAGTAAGTATCCTGGCATACCCAATGCCGCCAATTTTCTCCACAGCGATGGGCGGTCCACTTTGTCAAACGCCGTGGAGAAATCAATAAATGCGGCATATAAGCCACCATCACGGATGCGTACATACTTGTCACTGATCACCTGCAATAGTGTCAGATTATCGAGCGTTCCGTGTTCTTCACGGAAACCAGTTTGTTCCATTGGTAAAATCTTATTGGTTTCTGCCCATTCCATAATTAATATTAATACACATTTGGCGAAAATTTTTCCTATGGCATCTAACAAAGCTATTAGACGATAATTAGATGGCAGCTCCCGATCCCCCTTTTTAAATATGGGAATTAATATACTACCCCTCCAGGAGTCAGGGACAGTTCTTGTTTGAAAACAAGCCTGAAATAAAGGGAGAAGAATCCTACTCCAAGTAGAGATATCCTGCTTGATGATTGTCATGGGGAGTTCGTCTGGACCCATGGCTCCAGTAGAGCGCATACTCTTTATTGCAGCAACTATTGTTTTTTCTGTAGGGAAATTGCTTTTTTGCATATCATTTAACTTCAACATGCCTATATCCTCCAATACTTCATTTGGAGCATATAATGCAGTTACAAATACTGTCCAGACTTTTTCGCTAATAGCTATAGGGCGGGGAGCTACTATGGTACCGCAACCTTTCCTTATTATAGACCAAAATTCTCTGGATCGATTAAAGGTTATTGCCTCCCTCAGACTAATCCAAAGTAGATCTTCTTTTTCTCTTTTCAATTTGAGTCTCAGTCTAACTCTTCTGCGTTTTAATAGTGCTAGTAGAGACTCATTTTCCACAGTTCTATTAAGATATTGATTCCTGATTAGTGCATTTATCTCCCTATTCAGGAAAAATAGAGGACTAGGTGAGAAATGTGGTATTTTAGGAATTCCCTTTTTCTTGGCGAATCCAATAACTTTTTTAATAAGGATTTCGAATTGTAGGAATTCTGTACCCTCCCACTGGTCAAGTTCTAGTAGAGTTTGAGCCAGGAGGCTTTGTACATCCTTCATGGCAATGGGACCCCAAAAGCATCTACCCGACCTTCGATCAATGGAAAGATCTCTATGCTTTAAGGACCAGGAGTTAGTTTCAGAAGGGGTTAGTGAAAGAGTCAAATTAATTATTTTGTGATCATTCAGTATAGAATGAGTGATCGCCATATCCATAATCAAATGGAACGACTCAAAGTCCGTAATGGCATAGTCCAAAATAGACTCACCCCTATATGAGCCATGTGTGTAATGGGCAGGACTATCCGAGGGCATTCTACCATTAATAATAAGCCCTTCAAGGAGGCTTAGTTCCTCCAAAAGAATCTTACCTCTTTTATTAGATTTTATTTTAGGAGGCCAAGCCATTTGCGGTATCTTGAACACTTCTTCCTTCGATTTATTTCTAAACTTAACTAAAATAGAGTTGGATATTTTACTATTTAAATCTCCAACCATTAGTATATAGGGGGGATATTCAGCATCCAATAGCTTTGCTACATAGGAAAACATTCGCTTCATAACTGAATTAAAACATTCCTCAGGGGGAATGTATGCATTTAAAATAACAAACGAAGACCGCGTACCAACTTTGCCCAGGTTAGTGATAGTTATAGATTGAAAAAGATTACTAGAGTCAGAGTAATGTGTATATTGCCATTGAAGAGAGGTGGATAACAGACAAGCTATTCCACCTTTCGCATGGCCTTTTTTTGAAGGTTTTGCTGGAGCCTCTAGGACAAAAAACTCTTTCCCTACATAGGGGAGATTTTTACACCACGTCTCCTGCAGACATATTACATCGACATTTAATGTGGATAGAAAGTCAAATTTCTCAGGGGAATTAAACATGCCGGCAGCATTCCAGGAGACAATTTTTAAATTATTGTTAAAGATGTTGGAAGAGTCGTGGGTTGTTCACGGAATTAGTAGATAGAACCCCCGGTAACCAGTTCCACATCTGATTGTCTTCTATTAGAGGAACATCTGTATTTTCAGGCAATGGCAGGGCCTGGGATACCATTCTTTTGCCCTTTGAGACCCAGATTTTTAGGTCTTTATTACCAAAGTAATAATCATCCTGTATAGGTACTGGATTATTAATACTATCTCTAGGGGCAATAGATAAGGCCCTGTTATAGTGGGGCAATACGTCAATTCCTCTACATTGGAAAAATTCCGCCTGTTGTAGAACAAGATTAGTAATTATTTTTGAGTAAAAAATTACTCTTGTTCGCTGTCCAATGCTTGATTTTATTGGAAAAACCAAGTCAATATCATTTGACAAAATCAATTTTAAGTTATCAGTCTCTTTGAAACAATTAAGGAGCCAAGACCTATTCATTTTTACATCTTGATCAAACAACGGAAGAAAATCCAGTATTAGTGTATCCACAGTTATCGTTGCACATTTTACTGGTTGAATAGTTAGGCCACTAGCAGTATTAGGTTGGGGCCGGAAAGTGGATGCGGTTGGATTTAATACTTTTACCACTTGCGGCGGAATTCCCATAACATCAGTCAGCACAGATAAGGGTTCCGGCGCTTGTGACACATGAGATAGAGTCACCTCATTTGTACAGCTCCCAACCATATTATCCTCCAATGCATCATTAAGTGCATCGCTCGCTACCTTATTTTTGATGGTATTCAGTAGTGGATTTTCCCCATTTCCTGACTCCTCTCGTGCTTCAGGACTTTTGTTCTGAAAAATAATTTGCCTTGGCCTTTTTTTCTTATATTTACGTAGTAACTTCCTATTTTTCCCTTTTGTTTTTTCTTTTCTAGTTTTAGTCTGAGCCGGCAATCCATCCAGGCCCTTTTTTTCATGGGTAAAGATGGGAAAAAGATCATTTTCGATCGTTTGCACCACCTCTATCAAGCTATCATCTTTGACAGTGAGCTTTGCAAATTTGCTCTGTCCAGTGACAGATAAGATAGGGCTCTTAAGGGGTGTATGGATGTCTGCCTTAACGGTTAATTTCATAGGAATATTGCCCTGCAAAAGATTAGTACAGTTTGACGGACTCCGAACTGCAGGTTCAGTAGGGGGTAATATAATATTTTCTACTACAGGTTCAGAGGGGGGTAATGGAACATTAACACCCTTTTTAGTCAACATTTCCTTCAATATCTCAGACACAGATGATAAAATACAATCAGAACTCACAGCAAATTTACCAAGGAGCAACAATATGGAGGACAAAATTTGTTCAAGCGCTATCAGCGATTCAGAAATTGGTTTCTCATTTTTTGGATAGCTAGATTGGACAAAAGAACAAATCCCTGATAAGTTAAGTTGAGGAGACTTCAAATCACTATGTGTTAATAAGTCATCTTGAGATTTGTTTGATGGAGTGCTGCTATATAAAAGCATTCCAGATGGAGTTGCTCTAATTGGAGTTTTACTATCCACAACCTGGGCAGAGGGTTTCTTATCCATGTATCGACCACAGAGTTCAAGATCAATACTAGTGGAGATGGATGTAGCAGCAAAGTCTTCACCTTCCTTTTCTCTTTCAATAAAAGTATTATGATCATGAGCCAAGGAATTCATGTCCATCATTTGTGGGAAAGAAGATTGATTTAGTTCAATCAGTACATCAGTGTTTAAATCCATTTCTAACTTGGTTTGTGGTTGGGAGTGAGGCGATAAACCAGACTTTAAAATTATTGGGTCTTTTGCGAGTTTATTTCCCGATTTTTCCCAAATGTGTTCCAGCTGCATCTGGCCTTTCACTAACGCACTATTTTCTGATTTTTTCCTCAGGCGTGCAGGTTCAGATATCACCTCTACTTTATCCCTTAACACTTTCCCGGATCGTAATTTCTTGGTAGACATGATGGTTCTTTAAAAGATAGTCCTTACGCCTAATAGGCAGTCACAGATATCAGGACACACAGTTTATAAAATATAAATACTAGGATAGTGAAGGAAGCCGATAAGTTCACTAGAGCAGATGACAGAGTTATGGTCAGCAGATCATCCGTATATATTTGTTTGAATGTTTGCTGCGATTTGAGAGCAGCGGAGATGAGCTGACAACAAAATAAAAAAGTAAAAATAAGATGACAGGGCCCAGCCCGGCCTACCTCGGCCACTGAGGGCCACAGAGGGCCCGCCCTTTGCCCGGGCTTAGCCCGGCGCCGCCCGCGCGCGTCCCGCGATGCGCGGTGTTTCCGTTCGATTTATTCCAGGTGAGGGGGGCGTGGCAGGGAGGTTCACCAAGCCCTGGTGCCTTGTGGGCGCTGGTGTTTTCTGACCTCCTTGTGGCCAACAAGCCCCCCGCAGCGAGTGTTTCCCGCGAAGCGGGAAACGCGAGCAGTGATTGTTCTAGCGCTGCCAAATAGCGCTGTAGGCAGAGAAGTCCTGGCGATTGCCTCAGAGCGCTGCAATTGTCGAATTCTGGCAGCAAAATACAAGTTCACGCACCACAAAGGCAGCCGTTATCCCAGCGATCCAGAAAGGACTCCGCTCTTCCACAATTGTTCACTCGATTTATTCCAGGTGAGGGGGGCGTGGCAGGGAGGTTCACCAAGCCCTGGTGCCTTGTGGGCGCTGGTGTTTTCTGACCTCCTTGTGGCCAACAAGCCCCCCGCAGCGAGTGTTTCCCGCGAAGCGGGAAACGCGAGCAGTGATTGTTCTAGCGCTGCCAAATAGCGGAGCGCTGTTACAGATATATATCTTGTTTTTGAACGTTAATTTCTCAAAATGCACTGAAGCACATATATTGAGACCTAGCAAAGGCACATCGGGCTACCAGTCCCTAATATTTTACCAAGTTTCGTGCAAATCCATTCAGCCGTTCGATTATTATTATTATTATTTTTTTTTGCCCCGCGGGGCCCTTTTAAAACCTCCACATCAAACCTAGGGGGTCAGCGAGGATCTACTATGCCCCCTTATGGTCATTTGCCCCTTCGCTTTGGCCTCCTCTTGTCTCTCGATCCTACCGAGAGACAAGATGGCGGCCGCTACGTACTGTTTGGAATGTTTACAGACACCGGAGAGCCAATCAGCTTCGCTTCGCAAAGCTCCGTAACGCGAAAAGTACGCGAAGCGGTGCGCTGTTACAGATATATATCTTTTTTTGAACGTTAATTTCTCAAAATCCACTGAAGCACATATATTGAGACCTAGCAAAGGCACATCGGGCTACCAGTCCCTACAATTTTGCCAAGTTTCATGCAAATCCATTCAGCCGTTCGATTATTATTATTATTTATTTTTTTTGCCCCGCGGGGCCCTTTTAAAACCTCCACATCAAACCTAGGGGGTCAGCGAGGATCTACTATTCCCCCTTATGGTCATTTGCCCCTTCGCTTTGGCCTCCTCTTGTCTCTCGATCCTACCGAGAGACAAGATGGCGGCCGCTACGGACTGTTTGGAATGTTGACAGACGCCGGAGAACCAATCAGCTTCGCTTCACAAAGCTCCGTTGCGCGAAAAGTACGCGTCCTGGAGCGCTGCCCGGTCCGCTGTTACAGATATATATCTTTTTTTAAACGTTAATTTCTCAAAATCCACTGTAGCACATATATTGAGACCTACAAAAGGCACATCGGGCTACCAGTCCCTACAATTTTGCCAAGTTTCGTGCAAATCCATTCAGCCGTTCGGGCTAAAAGTGAGGCCAACCGCCCTATGGAAAACTCAATGTTAAAAACATGTTTTGGGACCCCCCTTTTTTCTCGACCCCCCCTGGACGAACCCCCCCCCCAATTTTCAGGGGCTGCTCAGAAACAAAATGTGCCATTTTCCTGAAAATTTCAGCCAATTCCGTCCACAAACGCCAAAGTTATTAGACATAGAATTTTCAAAAAACCCATAGAGAAAAAATCCTAACTATATATACCTACTGGCGACCGCCAGTAGGTAATATATATATATATATATATATATAAATATATATATATATATATATTCACTGAAAAAACCATAGGTTATAGACCATATATAGTTAGGAATTAGCATTTAAAAAACCTTATTTTACTCACACAAAACCATTGAAATTCCATATATAGTTAGTTGCACTAACTATATATTGCGCACCCGCAATCCACTGCTGATCATGTCACATATTACATCATTCATGACATGGTCAGTGACATCACTGATGACATCACTGATGACATCTCAAATGACATCACTGATGACAACATCCAGTGACTGTATGTTTCTGTAAAGTTAAAATATGTCTTACATATTGAAGAATGAGTGGATGTATAAGTGTCTGGATGAAGGATTTAGTAGGTGCGTGACTGACTGTATGAGTGAGTGATTAAATGTGTCTCACTGAATGCATGGGTTAGTAACTAAACTGTCTTAATTTGTGCATCATTATGTCTGTTGTTCTGTAAACTGCTGCATGTGTTGATCATTAGCTATACGAGAGGCTATATGTGTTATTAATTGGTTGCCCAAGTATTTCTATGGGAGATTGAGTTTGTGTGGGGGTGGCTGGAAGGTGTGTGACTCTATGCATAGATGTGTGAGCAGTTTATTCACTAGGTGTATGAGTTCAAGAGTGCATGTGGAAACAGCTACATGGGCAGTTGACTGTGTGCATGAGTGTATTGATGAGTGAATGGATATCTCAATGCTACATGTCATAGTAAGTACATATGTAAAACACAGTACATGTGAGAGTTGGCATATATAAATAACTGTGCATGAGAGCCACTGAATGAGTGAGTGGTTGTATCGATCATTGTGAACTTGTATCAGGGATTGTATAAGAGAGTAAATATGTGTTAGTATATGTTTCAATAAGTAAGGTGTGTTTAACTGTATAGTTGAAGAAATGGAGGTGAGATTGTTTCTTTGCATGACTGACTGGGTGTGTGAGTAACTCCATGGATGAGTGGCAGTGTGTGAGTGTCTGTATACACTGAGTGTATCTAAGGTTATATTAGAGTCTGAAGAGGTTTATCGTATTAGCACAAGAATGATGTCAAATGAGATGTCATCAGTGATGTCATCAGTGATGTCATTTGAGATGTCATCAGTGATGTCATCAGTGATGTCACTGACCATGTCATGAATGATGTAATATGTGACATGATCAGCAGTGGATTGCGGGTGCGCAATATATAGTTAGTGCAACTAACTATATATGGAATTTCAATGGTTTTGTGTGAGTAAAATAAGGTTTTTTAAATGCTAATTCCTAACTATATATGGTCTATAACCTATGGTTTTTTCAGTGAATTTTCAAGGTTTTGTAAATGCTAATTCCTAACTATATATGGTCTATAACCTATGGTTTTTTCAGTGAATTTCAATGGTTTTTTAATAGCAAATATCATAAGCTGTCGAATGTCAAGTACGTGGTAAGTGAAAACATTTTCGTGTTTATGCACACTGATCTGCTTTGAATGGTGCCCCCCCCCCTCATTTCTATTAGGAGTACTCTCTCTTTGCAGATAGTGAAAGGTAGTTAACGCAGGCCTTTGCCCCCGTTGTAATCCGTCGTGCCTGCTTCTCTCTCCATTTGATTGATTGTTATCCAAGTATTTACTGTTTTAGAATTAGTTCTCTTTGGTTCATTCTATTTACAAACAAACACAGAGTCGCAATACTCTGTTTAGTCTTTGCAGATAACGAAAAATCGTGTAAAAAAAAAGAAAAGGAATCGAGCAAAATCAGTAGGCCACTAATGGGATCTCTTTTTGACCTCGCTAAAATAGAAACATTAGGAACAACCCCTCATGACAAATACAAAACTAGTGAGATGAACTGAACTCCACACAATGATGGCTGCAAAACAGCTCGGCTCCGCCACCCACCCCGCCCAAAATAACGATAAAGAACGGCTGCCATGATTGGTTGCGGAATGACCACGACGGAGCTACGAAATGGTGCTGCTCTCATGCTAACCCAGCTTCAGTCTGAAACATCCAGAAACACTGTAGACTACCAATTCGATCAGTTCCGGTAGCGCCCCAATGTAACCCGGTAGAGAAGAACTAGCCCTCCCCTCTTTGACTGATGGTTCTTGTTGCCTGTCCCTTCTGTTGTCATTTAACAGAACTATTTAGCCTGCTGAAAGGGGTTGTGTTCCGACCGCTGGTTGGTGGAGACATTTTGACTATATTCTGGACCTGCGTTGTCGCGTAATGCGTCATATGACGCGCCGCGTTAGCGCATCCGGAAGTCATCCGGGGCGCGCAGCGCGTAACGTAAGCATAACAAGTCATGTGACTTGTTAATAAAACTTTTCATTGGTTCATTTTACTTTTCTTATTGTAATGATGAAAGGCTTGGTCATATGACCTAAAAATTACGCTTTTCATTACTTCCGAACATTATTTTTTCTTAAATATATGTTATAATGTTCCAGGCTAATGTACTTTCCCGGAAATTTTACAACTGTCCTGCAAGTAAAATATATTCTTTTTTCGAGAAAAAGAGCGTTTCTTCGTCCCATGACGGAGCCGTTGAGCAAAAGAGGGTCGACCTGCTGTCTTAGTCGCCGATACGCCTGAATATGAGATTCTTATCGATCACTTTATGTTGCAGGAATAGAAAACACAACAGCCCTTGACCATTTATCTTTACTGCGTTCCTTCGTATTATTAAGGGGTGTATGGATGTCTGCCTTAACGGTTAATTTCATAGGAATATTGCCCTGCAAAAGATTAGTACAGTTTGACGGACTCCGAACTGCAGGTTCAGTAGGGGGTAATATAATATTTTCTACTACAGGTTCAGAGGGGGGTAATGGAACATTAACACCCTTTTTAGTCAACATTTCCTTCAATATCTCAGACACAGATGATAAAATACAATCAGAACTCACAGCAAATTTACCAAGGAGCAACAATATGGAGGACAAAATTTGTTCAAGCGCTATCAGCGATTCAGAAATTGGTTTCTCATTTTTTGGATAGCTAGATTGGACAAAAGAACAAATCCCTGATAAGTTAAGTTGAGGAGACTTCAAATCACTATGTGTTAATAAGTCATCTTGAGATTTGTTTGATGGAGTGCTCCTATATAAAAGCATTCCAGATGGAGTTGCTCTAATTGGAGTTTTACTATCCACAACCTGGGCAGAGGGTTTCTTATCCATGTATCGACCACAGAGTTCAAGATCAATACTAGTGGAGATGGATGTAGCAGCAAAGTCTTCACCTTCCTTTTCTCTTTCAATAAAAGTATTATGATCATGAGCCAAGGAATTCATGTCCATCATTTGTGGGAAAGAAGATTGATTTAGTTCAATCAGTACATCAGTGTTTAAATCCATTTCTAACTTGGTTTGTGGTTGGGAGTGAGGCGATAAACCAGACTTTAAAATTATTGGGTCTTTTGCGAGTTTATTTCCCGATTTTTCCCAAATGTGTTCCAGCTGCATCTGGCCTTTCACTAACGCACTATTTTCTGATTTTTTCCTCAGGCGTGCAGGTTCAGATATCACCTCTACTTTATCCCTTAACACTTTCCCGGATCGTAATTTCTTGGTAGACATGATGGTTCTTTAAAAGATAGTCCTTACGCCTAATAGGCAGTCACAGATATCAGGACACACAGTTTATAAAATATAAATACTAGGATAGTGAAGGAAGCCGATAAGTTCACTAGAGCAGATGACAGAGTTATGGTCAGCAGATCATCCGTATATATTTGTTTGAATGTTTGCTGCGATTTGAGAGCAGCGGAGATGAGCTGACAACAAAATAAAAAAGTAAAAATAAGATGACAGGGCCCAGCCCGGCCTACCTCGGCCACTGAGGGCCACAGAGGGCCCGCCCTTTGCCCGGGCTTAGCCCGGCGCCGCCCGCGCGCGTCCCGCGATGCGCGGTGTTTCCGTTCGATTTATTCCAGGTGAGGGGGGCGTGGCAGGGAGGTTCACCAAGCCCTGGTGCCTTGTGGGCGCTGGTGTTTTCTGACCTCCTTGTGGCCAACAAGCCCCCCGCAGCGAGTGTTTCCCGCGAAGCGGGAAACGCGAGCAGTGATTGTTCTAGCGCTGCCAAATAGCGCTGTAGGCAGAGAAGTCCTGGCGATTGCCTCAGAGCGCTGCAATTGTCGAATTCTGGCAGCAAAATACAAGTTCACGCACCACAAAGGCAGCCGTTATCCCAGCGATCCAGAAAGGACTCCGCTCTTCCACAATTGTTCACTCGATTTATTCCAGGTGAGGGGGGCGTGGCAGGGAGGTTCACCAAGCCCTGGTGCCTTGTGGGCGCTGGTGTTTTCTGACCTCCTTGTGGCCAACAAGCCCCCCGCAGCGAGTGTTTCCCGCGAAGCGGGAAACGCGAGCAGTGATTGTTCTAGCGCTGCCAAATAGCGCTGTAGGCAGAGAAGTCCTGGCGATTGCCTCAGAGCGCTGCAATTGTCGAATTCTGGCAGCAAAATACAAGTTCACGCACCACAAAGGCAGCCGTTATCCCAGCGATCCAGAAAGGACTATATATTTATAAATTATTAAAGTTTTAAAATCTTACTACTTTGTCGGAGTGCTATATATTTTTAATGTGACACATAATTGTAAAAACTTTGATGTACAAAGAGTCATCCCTGGAATCTTCCGCTTCACGCTCGGTCCCCTCCCCAATCACAATACAGGATGGTTTTCAGATAATAGCAACGCTTCTGCTGTGACGGATCTCATCGAGTGTGGGCCTTGATCTACTATAACTCCTATGTAGAGGGGTGATTCTTTACAGCTGTGGCCATAAACTACATCTGCAGGGCTAGCTGATAGCCTAGGACCGGCCTGGACAATTGGACACAGAGGAAAAGGAGTGTCAGAGGGTGCGGTAGTGAATAGGGCGAAAGGGAGGTGTCGGGCGGGCACAGGGTGTGATTCTCAGGGAAGAGCAGCGCAGATGGGGGGAGGTTTATTACCCATGCATAAGACAGAGAGCGGGGGTGACCACTGCCTGGGTGAGATGCTTGCGAGGGTGGGGAGCCATGCTAAGGATCGACAGCGTGCACAGAGTGGGTCTGGTCAAGGCATCTAAAATGGCTGCCGTGCACGACAAAAGTGTGGCATTTGAAAAAAGACAAGATGGCGCAGACAATGTTTTTCAACACTTCCTGATTTCCTTCGAATCGAACGTTAACAGACGTTGGGGCATATTACCAAAGTTAAGCGATATTTATCCCTAACGATGCATTGCAAAGATTTTTTTACCGTCAGAAATTATCGCAGATAAACCTTGCTATTATCAAGGTTTATCGCAAATACGATAAAAAACGACCGCAATGCATTAATATCGCTGAAAACTCAGCGATATTCATGCATTACCGAGCTAATGCTCTTAGCCATGTTATCCACCTCCCATTGGATAACATGGCTAAGAACTGCTCAGGGCAGCTGTTACTTTTTGGAGATATTCGCGCTTATCTCGAATATTTCCAAAAGTTGATAATAGGAGATAGCGATGTTAGCGACTGTTTCCAGTCGCTAACATCTTGGCATGCCCACTTTGCATGTCATTAGTGATAAATATCACTCACATGCAAAGTGGGGCCCAAGATGGTCGCTATCTCCTACTAGCCGTCGCTAACTGGTGTTAGCAACAGCTAGGTAATACAGATATAATTTTATCTCCGCGAAGCGGAGCGCTGTTACAGATATATATCTTGTTTTTGAACGTTAATTTCTCAAAATGCACTGAAGCACATATATTGAGACCTAGCAAAGGCACATCGGGCTACCAGTCCCTAATATTTTACCAAGTTTCGTGCAAATCCATTCAGCCGTTCGATTATTATTATTATTATTTTTTTTTGCCCCGCGGGGCCCTTTTAAAACCTCCACATCAAACCTAGGGGGTCAGCGAGGATCTACTATGCCCCCTTATGGTCATTTGCCCCTTCGCTTTGGCCTCCTCTTGTCTCTCGATCCTACCGAGAGACAAGATGGCGGCCGCTACGTACTGTTTGGAATGTTTACAGACACCGGAGAGCCAATCAGCTTCGCTTCGCAAAGCTCCGTAACGCGAAAAGTACGCGAAGCGGTGCGCTGTTACAGATATATATCTTTTTTTGAACGTTAATTTCTCAAAATCCACTGAAGCACATATATTGAGACCTAGCAAAGGCACATCGGGCTACCAGTCCCTACAATTTTGCCAAGTTTCATGCAAATCCATTCAGCCGTTCGATTATTATTATTATTTATTTTTTTTGCCCCGCGGGGCCCTTTTAAAACCTCCACATCAAACCTAGGGGGTCAGCGAGGATCTACTATTCCCCCTTATGGTCATTTGCCCCTTCGCTTTGGCCTCCTCTTGTCTCTCGATCCTACCGAGAGACAAGATGGCGGCCGCTACGGACTGTTTGGAATGTTGACAGACGCCGGAGAACCAATCAGCTTCGCTTCACAAAGCTCCGTTGCGCGAAAAGTACGCGTCCTGGAGCGCTGCCCGGTCCGCTGTTACAGATATATATCTTTTTTTAAACGTTAATTTCTCAAAATCCACTGTAGCACATATATTGAGACCTACAAAAGGCACATCGGGCTACCAGTCCCTACAATTTTGCCAAGTTTCGTGCAAATCCATTCAGCCGTTCGGGCTAAAAGTGAGGCCAACCGCCCTATGGAAAACTCAATGTTAAAAACATGTTTTGGGACCCCCCTTTTTTCTCGACCCCCCCTGGACGAACCCCCCCCCCAATTTTCAGGGGCTGCTCAGAAACAAAATGTGCCATTTTCCTGAAAATTTCAGCCAATTCCGTCCACAAACGCCAAAGTTATTAGACATAGAATTTTCAAAAAACCCATAGAGAAAAAATCCTAACTATATATACCTACTGGCGACCGCCAGTAGGTAATATATATATATATATATATATATAAATATATATATATATATATATTCACTGAAAAAACCATAGGTTATAGACCATATATAGTTAGGAATTAGCATTTAAAAAACCTTATTTTACTCACACAAAACCATTGAAATTCCATATATAGTTAGTTGCACTAACTATATATTGCGCACCCGCAATCCACTGCTGATCATGTCACATATTACATCATTCATGACATGGTCAGTGACATCACTGATGACATCACTGATGACATCTCAAATGACATCACTGATGACAACATCCAGTGACTGTATGTTTCTGTAAAGTTAAAATATGTCTTACATATTGAAGAATGAGTGGATGTATAAGTGTCTGGATGAAGGATTTAGTAGGTGCGTGACTGACTGTATGAGTGAGTGATTAAATGTGTCTCACTGAATGCATGGGTTAGTAACTAAACTGTCTTAATTTGTGCATCATTATGTCTGTTGTTCTGTAAACTGCTGCATGTGTTGATCATTAGCTATACGAGAGGCTATATGTGTTATTAATTGGTTGCCCAAGTATTTCTATGGGAGATTGAGTTTGTGTGGGGGTGGCTGGAAGGTGTGTGACTCTATGCATAGATGTGTGAGCAGTTTATTCACTAGGTGTATGAGTTCAAGAGTGCATGTGGAAACAGCTACATGGGCAGTTGACTGTGTGCATGAGTGTATTGATGAGTGAATGGATATCTCAATGCTACATGTCATAGTAAGTACATATGTAAAACACAGTACATGTGAGAGTTGGCATATATAAATAACTGTGCATGAGAGCCACTGAATGAGTGAGTGGTTGTATCGATCATTGTGAACTTGTATCAGGGATTGTATAAGAGAGTAAATATGTGTTAGTATATGTTTCAATAAGTAAGGTGTGTTTAACTGTATAGTTGAAGAAATGGAGGTGAGATTGTTTCTTTGCATGACTGACTGGGTGTGTGAGTAACTCCATGGATGAGTGGCAGTGTGTGAGTGTCTGTATACACTGAGTGTATCTAAGGTTATATTAGAGTCTGAAGAGGTTTATCGTATTAGCACAAGAATGATGTCAAATGAGATGTCATCAGTGATGTCATCAGTGATGTCATTTGAGATGTCATCAGTGATGTCATCAGTGATGTCACTGACCATGTCATGAATGATGTAATATGTGACATGATCAGCAGTGGATTGCGGGTGCGCAATATATAGTTAGTGCAACTAACTATATATGGAATTTCAATGGTTTTGTGTGAGTAAAATAAGGTTTTTTAAATGCTAATTCCTAACTATATATGGTCTATAACCTATGGTTTTTTCAGTGAATTTTCAAGGTTTTGTAAATGCTAATTCCTAACTATATATGGTCTATAACCTATGGTTTTTTCAGTGAATTTCAATGGTTTTTTAATAGCAAATATCATAAGCTGTCGAATGTCAAGTACGTGGTAAGTGAAAACATTTTCGTGTTTATGCACACTGATCTGCTTTGAATGGTGCCCCCCCCCCTCATTTCTATTAGGAGTACTCTCTCTTTGCAGATAGTGAAAGGTAGTTAACGCAGGCCTTTGCCCCCGTTGTAATCCGTCGTGCCTGCTTCTCTCTCCATTTGATTGATTGTTATCCAAGTATTTACTGTTTTAGAATTAGTTCTCTTTGGTTCATTCTATTTACAAACAAACACAGAGTCGCAATACTCTGTTTAGTCTTTGCAGATAACGAAAAATCGTGTAAAAAAAAAGAAAAGGAATCGAGCAAAATCAGTAGGCCACTAATGGGATCTCTTTTTGACCTCGCTAAAATAGAAACATTAGGAACAACCCCTCATGACAAATACAAAACTAGTGAGATGAACTGAACTCCACACAATGATGGCTGCAAAACAGCTCGGCTCCGCCACCCACCCCGCCCAAAATAACGATAAAGAACGGCTGCCATGATTGGTTGCGGAATGACCACGACGGAGCTACGAAATGGTGCTGCTCTCATGCTAACCCAGCTTCAGTCTGAAACATCCAGAAACACTGTAGACTACCAATTCGATCAGTTCCGGTAGCGCCCCAATGTAACCCGGTAGAGAAGAACTAGCCCTCCCCTCTTTGACTGATGGTTCTTGTTGCCTGTCCCTTCTGTTGTCATTTAACAGAACTATTTAGCCTGCTGAAAGGGGTTGTGTTCCGACCGCTGGTTGGTGGAGACATTTTGACTATATTCTGGACCTGCGTTGTCGCGTAATGCGTCATATGACGCGCCGCGTTAGCGCATCCGGAAGTCATCCGGGGCGCGCAGCGCGTAACGTAAGCATAACAAGTCATGTGACTTGTTAATAAAACTTTTCATTGGTTCATTTTACTTTTCTTATTGTAATGATGAAAGGCTTGGTCATATGACCTAAAAATTACGCTTTTCATTACTTCCGAACATTATTTTTTCTTAAATATATGTTATAATGTTCCAGGCTAATGTACTTTCCCGGAAATTTTACAACTGTCCTGCAAGTAAAATATATTCTTTTTTCGAGAAAAAGAGCGTTTCTTCGTCCCATGACGGAGCCGTTGAGCAAAAGAGGGTCGACCTGCTGTCTTAGTCGCCGATACGCCTGAATATGAGATTCTTATCGATCACTTTATGTTGCAGGAATAGAAAACACAACAGCCCTTGACCATTTATCTTTACTGCGTTCCTTCGTATTATACCTTTTACCCTTCATGTAATTGGTCTGCTTTATTTCACTTGCCTTTTAATGATTCTAAAACAGTCACTATTATTAAAAACTTTACCAATGTATATACTACTACCATGTTTTCTTTTAAAAACCTTTATTGTGAAAATTTCATTATACAAATACGAGCCTATAACCACGTGGGCCTGCCACAGAGCAAACTGTAATCGTATATGATGAATAGACATTTACACTGTAGAGGAACGTAACGGGCGGGCCATTAGGTTGCAAGAACTAAGGTGTCTAACAGTTACGGAATCGGTGTACGTACATTTTATAATTAAAATACGACAGGGCCAGTTACAATAAAATTATCTAGATATACATTTGCGGGCAAGTACCATGGGTGACGTTAATTCGAACTTTCAACAGTACAGTAATCAATAACACATCAGAACTTAATATCAATAGGGATGTCGAAATATTCAATCAATTCTCGTCCCCGCCCGCCATGTGCTTCAAAACTGCATACGTATCTCGTGATTTCAAGGTTCTGCAACCAGTACACAACAAGGAGTTACGAGTCCCATTTATTCCGGCGCCATTTTGGGCGAGGACGGGCAGGTCCAGGATATAGTCAAAATGTCTCTACCAACCATCGACTATGATGATGTTTATATGCTGTATTTATTAGAGTAACACTCATCTGTCCACATGAAATTAATTTGCCACAATCTAAACATGTCATTTTAATCTTTCCAAAGTTCTTCTAAATATTTGGGACCGTTTCCCTTGCCTCTGAAGCTCTCAGTGCCACTTCTTTGATGAATGTACTAGCAGGTCAGGGGTTCTCCTCCAAATCTCTCTTTTATGCAGCACTATAATTAATTGGTGCCACCTCTCCATATGACGATGCATGGTATAGTTACCACAACTATATTTTTTTTCGGTTCCTCTGGAGAGTTCATCGTGGCAGATGAAGCGTGTAACGTACCGGGCATTTACCTTTTTTTGCATGTACAGGAAAGGAAAAAAAAATCGAGCGTCCGAGTTCTAAGATGTCCCAGGGCCATTTTAGTGGACCAGGCCCAAATCCAAAGAACAGGCCGCCATTTTGAGAGTCCTCTTGCAGCCGCCTGTCGCTGTAGCATCAAGAGCAGCCGAAACTCAGCTGAATGGCAACTGAAACGGTAAAGGGGCCCCCTACTACAGCAGACGAGCCTCCACCTAGGAAGGCCCATTCACGCCGGCTCCCTCCCCCTTCGGGCACCCCACGCCGTTATTCGGAGCAGTATTGTAGGATGGCCACACCAGTGCGGCAACTTGCTAGACATCACCTCGGTGGTAACCGAATCTCAACGCCTTGTGGTGTCTTCTATTCAAAAAACATTGTTATGCTGCCTTCGACCTATTCGCCGCAAGTGCGCACACAACTCAACTGCATAGCTTGCTAGACACCACCTCGGTGCCATCCGGATCTTGGAATCTCAGCACCTTTTGGTGTCTTCTCTTCAGAAAATATTGTTGCGCTGCCTTTGGCCCCATTCGCACATCAGTCCGCTACTGACGCCATCTCACAGGCTAATGGGGCGCCCCACGCCGACTTTCAGCATTGTAGAATGACCACACCAGTACAGCAACTTGCTAGACATCACCTCGGTGCCATCCGGATCTCGGCGCCCCACTGCAGATGAAGTGCCTCTCAACTATGAAACCACCACGGTGACATCCGGATCTTGGCGCGTTGTGCTGCCTTCGGCCTATTCGCACATCGGTCCGCTACTGACGCCATCTCACAGGCTAATGGGGCGACCCACGCCGAGTTTCAGCATTGTAGGATGACCACACCAGTACAGCAACTTGCTAGACATCACCTCGGTGCCATCCGAATCTTGGCATCTCAACGCCTAGTGGTATCTTCCATACAAAAAATATTGTTACGCTGCCTTTGGCCCCATTCGCACATCAGTCCGCAACTTAGACATCACCTCGGTGCCATCCGGATCTTGGCATCTCAGCGCCTTGTGGTGTCAGTCAGAAAATATTGTTGCGCTGCCTTTGGCCCCATTCGCACATCGGTCCGCTACTGACGCCATCTCACAGGCCAACGGGGCGCCCCACGCCGACTTTCAACATTGTAGGATGGCCACAGAAGTGCGACAACTTACTAGACACCACCTCGGTGCCATCCGGATCTTGGCGCGTTGTGCTGCCTTCGGCCTATTCGCACATCGGTCCGCTACTGACGCCATCTCACAGGCCAACGGGGCGCCCCACGCCGACTTTCAGCATTGTTGGATGGCCACACCAGTGCGGCAACTTACTAGACACCACCTCGGTGCCATCCGGATCTTGGCGCGTTGTGCTGCCTTCGGCCTATTCGCACATCGGTCCGCTACTGACGCAAACTCACAGGCCAACGGGGCGCCCCACGCCGACTTTCAGCATTGTAGGATGGCCACACCAGTGCTGCAACTTGCTGGACACCACCTCGGTGCCATCCGGATCTTGGCGCGTTGTATTGCCTTCGGCCTATTCGCACATCGGTCCGCTACTGACGCCGCCTCACGTGCCAACGTATTTTCTCCGCATTTTATACCCTATGCCGCATAACAGGTCATGTGACTTGTTTATAAAACTTTTCATTGGTTCATTTTACTTTTGGTTTCCTAATGATGGAAGGCTTGATCATATGACCTAAAAACAACACTTTTCATTGGATGAAAACTTTTTTTTTTTCCCAAACGATGAAAGCCCCACCTTGTTTCTGGATGTTTCAGACTAAACTGGCGTCAGCATGAGAGCACCACCATCTCGTAGCTCCATCGTGGTCATTCCGCGAGCAATCATGGCAGCCGCTCCCCACCAGAAGCCTGCAGGAGTCGGGGCCCCCAAAACTTTTGATGAATTCTCAAGGCGGAGGGGACGCTTTCGAGAATGGGGTCCAAGACCTAGCAGACAAGCGTCCGATTTCCAAGGTGTCCCAGGGCCATTTCAGTGGACCAGGCCCAAAAAGGAAAGAGCCTGCCGCCATTTTGAGAGTCCTGTGACAGCCGCCTATCGCTGCACCGCAAGAGTGGGCGCAACTCAGCTGAATTGCGGCTTTTGACAAAGTGGACCAAAAACGGACGGAATGGCAACTGAAACGGTAAAGGGGCGCCCCACCACAACAGATGACACTCCACCTGGAGAGGCCCGTTCACGCCGCCTCCCCCGGGGCGCCCCACGCCGTTATTCGGAGCAGCATTGTAGGATACCAAAACCAGTGCGGCAACTTACTGGACATCACCTTGGTGCCATCGTTCTGCTGCCTTGGAACTATTCGCACAACAGTTTGCTACTGATGACCCACCCCCCGCGACGCCCCACGCTGTTATTTGCTGGGTGGCAACTTACTAGACATCACTTTCGTGTCATCTAGATTTCGGCGCGTTCTGCTGCCTTGGAACTATTCGCACAACAGTTTGCTACTGATGACCCACCCCCCGCGACGCCCCACGCCGGAAATCTGGACGGTGTGCTGCATTGGGACTATTCGCACAGCCGACCGCTACTTCGTTGTTTTTCCCTAAAAATGTTTATATGTTATTACTATTTTTGTTTTCTTGTATATATTTATAAATTATTAAAGTTTTATAATCTTACTACTTTGTCGGAGTGCTATATATTTTTAATGTGACACATAATTGTAAAAACTTTGATGTACAAAGAGTCATCCCTGGAATCTTCCGCTTCACGCTCGGTCCCCTCCCCAATCACAATACAGGATGGTTTTCAGATATTAGCAACGCTTCTGCTGTGACGGATCTCATCGAGTGTGGGCCTTGATCTACTATAACTCCTTTGAAGAGGGGTGATTCTTTACAGCTGTGGCCATAAACTACATCTGCAGGGCTAGCTGATAGCCTAGGACCGGCCTGGACAATCGGACACAGAGGAAAAGGAGTGTCAGAGGGTGCGGTAGTGAATAGGGCGAAAGGGAGGTGTCGGGCGGGCACAGGGTGTGATTCTCAGGGAAGAGCAGCGCAGATGGGGGGAGGTTTATTACCCATGCATAAGACAGAGAGCGGGGGTGACCACTGCCTGGGTGAGATGCTTGCGAGGGTGGGGAGCCATGCTAAGGATCGACAGCGTGCACAGAGTGGGTCTGGTCAAGGCATCTAAAATGGCTGCCGTGCACGACAAAAGTGTGGCATTTGAAAAAAGACAAGATGGCGCAGACAATGTTTTTCAACACTTCCTGATTTCCTTCGAATCGAACGTTAACAGACGTTGGGGCATATTACCAAAGTTAAGCGATATTTATCCCTAACGATGCATTGCAAAGATTTTTTTACCGTCAGAAATTATCGCTGATAAACCTTGCTATTATCAAGGTTTATCGCAAATACGATAAAAAACGACCGCAATGCATTAATATCGCTGAAAACTCAGCGATATTCATGCATTACCGAGCTAATGCTCTTAGCCATGTTATCCACCTCCCATTGCATAACATGGCTAAGAACTGCTCAGGGCAGCTGTTACTTTTTGGAGATATTCGCGCTTATCTCGAATATTTCCAAAAGTTGATAATAGGAGATAGCGATGTTAGCGACTGTTTCCAGTCGCTAACATCTTGGCATGCCCACTTTGCATGTCATTAGTGATAAATATCACTCACATGCAAAGTGGGGCCCAAGATGGTCGCTATCTCCTACTAGCCGTCGCTAACTGGTGTTAGCAACAGCTAGGTAATACAGATATAATTTTATCTCCGCGAAGCGGAGCGCTGTTACAGATATATATCTTGTTTTTGAACGTTAATTTCTCAAAATGCACTGAAGCACATATATTGAGACCTAGCAAAGGCACATCGGGCTACCAGTCCCTAATATTTTACCAAGTTTCGTGCAAATCCATTCAGCCGTTCGATTATTATTATTATTTTTTTTTTTTGCCCCGCGGGGCCCTTTTTAAACCTCCACATCAAACCTAGGGGGTCAGCGAGGATCTACTATGCCCCCTTATGGTCATTTGCCCCTTCGCTTTGGCCTCCTCTTGTCTCTCGATCCTACTGAGAGACAAGATGGCGGCCGCTACGTACTGTTTGGAATGTTTACAGACACCGGAGAGCCAATCAGCTTCGCTTCGCAAAGCTCCGTAACGCGAAAAGTACGCGAAGCGGTGCGCTGTTACAGATATATATCTTTTTTTGAACGTTAATTTCTCAAAATCCACTGAAGCACATATATTGAGACCTAGCAAAGGCACATCGGGCTACCAGTCCCTACAATTTTGCCAAGTTTCGTGCAAATCCATTCAGCCGTTCGATTATTATTATTATTTTTTTTTTTTGCCCCGCGGGGCCCTTTTAAAACCTCCACATCAAACCTAGGGGGTCAGCGAGGATCTACTATTCCCCCTTATGGTCATTTGCCCCTTCGCTTTGGCCTCCTCTTGTCTCTCGATCCTACCGAGAGACAAGATGGCGGCCGCTACGGACTGTTTGGAATGTTCACAGACGCCGGAGAACCAATCAGCTTCGCTTCACAAAGCTCCGTTGCGCGAAAAGTACGCGTCCTGGAGCGCTGCCCGGTCCGCTGTTACAGATATATATCTTTTTTTAAACGTTAATTTCTCAAAATCCACTGTAGCACATATATTGAGACCTACAAAAGGCACATCGGGCTACCAGTCCCTACAATTTTGCCAAGTTTCGTGCAAATCCATTCAGCCGTTCGGGCTAAAAGTGAGGCCAACCGCCCTATGGAAAACTCAATGTTAAAAACACGTTTTGGGACCCCCCTTTTTTCTCGACCCCCCCTGGACGAACCCCCCCCCCAATTTTCAGGGGCTGCTCAGAAACAAAATGTGCCATTTTCCTGAAAATTTCAGCCAATTCCGTCCACAAACGCCAAAGTTATTAGACATAGAATTTTCAAAAAACCCATAGAGAAAAAATCCTAACTATATATACCTACTGGCGACCGCCAGTAGGTAATATATATATATATATATATATATATATATATATATATATATATATTACCTACTGGCGGTCGCCAGTAGGTAGTTATAGTTAGGATTGATTTCCATAGGGAAATCGCAACATTCTATTTGGAATAACTTTGGCGCCGGTTGAGGAATCGGCCTGAATTTTTCAGCAACTTTGCCTCACGGCGCTCCGCTCCTTCTGTGAAAGTTTGGGGGGGATTCATCAAGTGGGGGCCGAGATAAAAGGGGGGTCCCAAAACGTGTTTTCCCCATGTTAATTTCCATGGGGCGGTCGGTGCACTTTTAGCTCGAACGGCTGAATGGATTTTCACCAAACTTGGCAAAATTGTAGGGACTGGTAGCCCGATGTGCCTTTGCTATGTCTCAAGATATGTGCTCCAGAGGATTTTGAGTAATTTAGGTTAAAAAAATGTATATATCTATAGCCGCGCCCCGGTACACGCACCGGGGAGCGCTCCGGGCGCGCCACGCGACTTGCGCACGGAAAGCTGATTGGCTCTCGGGTGTCTGTAAACATTCAAAACAGTCCGGAGCGGCCGCCATCTTGTGTCTCGGTAGGACCGAGACACAAGAGGTGGCTAAAAACAAAAGGGGGAAATGACCAAAAGGGGGCAGGGTACACCCCCCTTGACCCCCTACGTTTGATGTGGGGGCCATAAAAGGGTCCCGCGGGACAAAAAAATTTTACTTTTTTTCCGATTTTCACGGGGGGAGCGCCCGGTACGCACACCGGGGAGCGTACCATGGAGAAAAAGAATGACAGAGTTTTTAAAAAATGTAGCATTTTTTTATAAATTGGAGGTAGTTCTGAAAAGAACTTTTTTTTAAAATATTTTTTTATACTTTTTTAAAACGATTTTATATTTTTTGGGGATTTTTTTCAGGGGAAAAACAAAAACAGGGATTCCAAAACTGCTCAACAGGAGCAAAAAATTGTGAAAAATTAGGGACGGGGAGGGCAGCGGTGTTCCTGTCTCTTTATAGCAATGAGTTCAACGCTCTGCTCCCCATAACAGAGCAGTTCATCACAGTCCACGCATAGAAATTTTATGCCTGCAAACACCGGCTGCACGTTAGGGACCATTCTTCCACGTGGTGTTCCTGAAGGTGTTGCTCCACCAGTGGAGGTGTTGCTGCCATCTCTTGGTAATTTTCGTGCCAGGTCCCTCACACTCTCCCTGGCATAGTTATTTTGGTGTATTCTCTGGACATGCCTAATTAAATTGGTATTTTCAAAGCTATATTTCTTATTAGGATTGCCTCTGGATAAAATACTGCCACATATCTTGCAGGTTACCTTAGCAGCATTAACCTTTTTTTTCCTTCAGGGATGTCCAAAAATTTCCAAATGAAGTGGTCCTTTGTTTTGTGGTGAGGAGGATCCTCATGCAAAAAACCATCAGAATCACTGCTGGATGACTCCCTTGCAGCCATTGCTGTAGATCAGGAAACTTTGAGAAGCAGATAATGCAAAGAACACCTCTTGCTCTCTCCAAGTACAAAGCAATAGTGAGAGAAATGGGTGGGTTTCTCAATATTTGGAAAAAAAATGTTCTGAACCAATGAAAAGTGGTATTTTAAAGTCACATGGCTTGATGCGCTTACGCTACGCGCCCTGGGGCGCGTACCGGGGCGCGTAGCGTAAGTGCGTCGGGGCGCTTACGTTGCGCGATCGTATGCGATCGCGTACTTCCGGGTGCGCTTACACAGTGCGTCATATGACGCATCACGCGACTACGCGAAACGTCATGATGTTGTTTTCGTTCGCGGGAATAGTGCTAACGGGACACTCCCCGGTACGTGCCCCGGGGCGCGCCGTAACATTGCGCTTACCCGTGCGTTCACCGGTACACGCCCTGGGAGCGCTCCGGGCAAAAAATATTTTTTAAAAAAGTTATTTTTTTTTTTACATATTTATACAATATAAAATGTATTATCAAAAATATTATTTCATACCTATAGAGATTTGCTATTAAAAAACAGATGAAATTCACTGAAAAAACCATAGGTTTCACACCAGTTATATTTAGGAATTAGCATTTAAAAAACCTATTAAATTCACTGAAAAAACCATAGGTTTTACACCAGTTATAGTTAGCTGGGAATTTTACTCGCATAAAACCATTGAAATTCCCACGTTATAGTTAGTTGGACTCACTATAACTTGCGCGTGCAATGCACTGCTGATGACGTCACATATCACATCACTCATGACATGGTCAGTGACATCACTCATGACATCACTGATGACACCATCCAGTGAATGTGTGTCTTTCCGAGAAATAAATATGTGTTATATATGTATATGTAAAAGTTGATGGAAGAATAAATGTTTAAATAAGTGTTTAGATGGTTTTGTTTTTTAAATTGATTGGTTAACTGGCTTATTAAGTGTATCTTAGGCAATACATATATTAGTGAGTAATGTTTAAATATTTAAATATAATGATTAGTGTTTCACTTTCTGTATAAGTGGCTGCATGGGTTGGTGAGTAGCTACATGTGTATGTATATGGGTTATTAGATGTTTGTTTTAGTATCAGTATGAGTGTTTGTATGGTTTGGTGTGGGTATTACTTAGCACATAGATGCATGAATAACTGACTCTCTGTATGTGTTTTGAAGAGAGCATATGTGCAGGAATGTATGGGTGGATGAGTGTGTATATGTGTGTGTTAGTGAGTGAATGACTGTCTCACTAGTGTCTTTATCAGTAACTACATATGTTTTGATCTAGTATATGTGAATATTGATGTATGTAAGTGAGTATATGTGAGAGTATGAGATTGTAAGAGTTCCTGTTTAAATAAGTATGTGTTTCTATAAGTGATTGTTTAAGAGAGTAAGTATGTGTAAGTTTCCTTAGAAGTAAGGTGGTTGTGTGTGTATAGCTGTATATGCAAATAAATGGATGTTCAATAATTTATTTGCATGTGTGAGTAT
This sequence comes from Lissotriton helveticus, assembly GCF_964261635.1. NCBI lineage: Eukaryota > Metazoa > Chordata > Amphibia > Caudata > Salamandridae > Lissotriton > Lissotriton helveticus. Next base: position 1,282,576,041 of record NC_136063.1, read on the forward strand.
GTGTGTGAGTAACTTTTGGATGACTGTTGGTGTGTAACAGGATGTATAGGTCTATCACTACATATGATGAGTGAGTATATGTATGAGTGACTATGTAGAACTGTTTGTGAATAAGTGGATGTGTATATAGATGGTGGAATTACTGAAGTGGTTGTTGTAACTGATATGGGTATCTCCATTTTTTTGAAAATTGTAGTTTTTATTTTTGAATATGTGTTTCAAGGGTTACATTACAGTGAAAGGAGGTCTGTCACTGTGTCACAAGGATGGTGTCATCAGTGATGTCATGAGTGATGTCACTGACCATTTCATGAGTGATGTAATATGTGACGTCATCAGCAGTGCATTGCACGCGCAAGTTGTAGTGAGTTCAACTAACTATAACGTGGGAATTTCAATGGTTTTATGCGAGTAAAATTCCCAGCTAACTATAACTGGTGTAAAACCTATGGTTTTTTCAGTGAATATATATATATATATATATATATATATATATATATATATATATATATATATATATATATATATATATATATATCACCAAAACCTCTCCAGAAGGAAAAAAGTGAGCCGCACACATCGCGGTTAGTTTACAAACTTTATTTTATTTCTTCTTCACTCTAATTGTCCTTATGCATTTCAGCCCCACTTAGGATTTCATCAGAGGAGGAGCACGGCCAACATCACGAAGCTGCGATTGAATTACCAAGTGCCAAGTAACTGCTCATTTAAATATCCATAGTTACCCTCCAGTGGGTGTTACAATGTCTTGCAATGCCGAGCCTTCTGGTACCTGTAGTCAAGCCAGCCTCTTAGTAATATCCCTTCAGTGTGCGATGTTGAATTCTGCCAAAATTATTTATTTGCGCGATTCCTTTGCAAACCATTTTCAAGTTTGCTAGAGTCCAAACATGGGAACAGTCCCTGGCGCCAGCCGCTGCTCTTGTTGCCTTTCGGCGGATTTCCTTACGAGGTCCTTTTCGAGCAGCTGTGGCGCTCATTAGTTGGTGGTGCGTTGCTCCACGGTCGGACCAGACCGTCATAAATAACCAAAACCTCTCCAATATATATATATTCACTGAAAAAAACATAGGTTTCACACTCGTTATAGTTAGGAATTAGCATTTAAAAAACCTTTCAAATTCACTGAAAAAAACATAGGTTTCACACCAGTTATAGTTAGCTGAACATTTTACTCATACAAAACCATTGAAATTCCCACGTTATAGTTAGTTGGACTCACTATAACTCACGCGCCCGCAATCCACTGCTGATGATGTCACATATTACATCATTCATGACATGGTCAGTTACATCACTGATGACATCACTGATGACATCTCAAATTACATCACTGATGACATCACTGATGACATCATCCAGTGAATGTGTGTTCCTGTAAAGTTAAAATGTGTCTAACATATGGAATAATGAGTGTATGTATGAGTGTCTGGTTGAAGGATTTAGTAGGTGCATGACTGACTGTATGAGGGAGTGATTAAATGTGTCTTACTGAATGCATTGGTTAGTGACTAAACTGTCTGAATGTGTGCATCATTATGTCTGTTGTTGTGTAAGCTGCTGCATGTGTTGATCAGTAGCTATATGAGTAGCTATATGGGTTATTGATTGGTTGCCCAATTATTTGTATGTGAGGGTGAGTGTGTGTGTGGGTGGCTGGGAGGTGTGTGACTCTGTGCATATATGTGTGAGCAGTTGATTAATTTTGTATATGGGTTCAAGAGTGCATGTGGAAAGAGATGTATGGGTGGTTGACTGTGTGCATGGGTGTGCTGGTGAGTGAATTGCTATCTCAGTGCTCCATGTCCAAGTAAGTACATATGTAAATCACAGTGCATGGGAGAATTGGCATATATAAATCACTATACATGAGAGCCTGTGAAAGCGTAAGTGACTGTATGGATCAATGTGTACTTGTATCAGTGATTGTGAAAGAGAGTAAGTATGTGTTAGTATATGTTTGAATAAGTAAGGTTTAGTGTGTATAACTGTGTAGTTGAGGAAATGGGAGTGTGATTGATTCTTTGCATAACTGACTAGGTGTGTCAGTAACTTTGTGGATGAGTGTCAGCGTGTGAGTGTCTGTATAGGTGTATCAGTGCATATGATAGTGTTCTATTGATGAGTGACTGTATGTATGAGTGCTTGTATGGGTGAATGAATGGATGTGTGTGTAGACCTAGAAATCAGTGAGTGCGTATGTAGTTACTGGTATTGGTGTGTCAATAATTTCAGGAATGGTAGTTTGTATTTAACACTGGGTGTATCAAAGGTTAGATTAGAGTGTGAGGAGGTGCATCGTATTTTCACATGGATAATGTCATCAGTGATGTCATCAGTGATGTCATTTGAGATGTCATCAGTGATGTCACTGACCATGTCATGAATGATGTAATATGTGACATCATCAGCAGTGGATTGCGGGCGCGCGAGTTATAGTGAGTCCAACTAATTATAACGTGGGAATTTCAATGGTTTTGTATGAGTAAAATGTTCAGCTAACTATAACTGGTGTGAAACCTATGGTTTTTTCAGTGAATTTGAAAGGTTTTTTAAATGCTAATTCCTAACTATAACGAGTGTGAAACCTATGGTTTTTTCAGTGAATTTCAAAGGTTTTTTAAATGCTAATTCCTAACTATAACGTTTGTGAAACCTATGGTTTTTTTAGTGAATTTCAAAGGTTTTTTAAAAGCTAATTCCTAACTATAATGTTTGTGAAACCTATGGTTTTTTGAGTGAATTTTATAGTTTTTTTAAAAGCTAATTCCTTTGTATATTGACTTTGTAACCTACTATTTTTTTTATTAGCTGTTTTTTATAACTATTAATTATATTTTTTGAAAGAAAAAAAATATTTGTTCAATGTATATATATTTTTTTTACATTTATTCCTGGTGCGCTCAGGGTGCACGCACCGGTAAGCTCTCCCGAGAGCGCACCGAGAGCGCTATTTCGGCATTCGTAAAAAAAATATGCATGAAAAGTAAATAATAATAGAAGACATTTAGTATCATACTTATAAAAGCAGTATTTTTGATTTACGAAATGAAAATGATTTTGCATTTCCGTAAAGCTATGAAAACGTCACTGAGGCGCGCCGCGTAAGCGCCCCCGGAAGCACCTACGTTTGCGCAGCGTAAGCGCCCCCGGAAGCGCTCCGGTGCGGGTAGCGTAAGCGCGTCAATTCATGTGACCTTAAAATAACTCTTTTCATTGGTTGCTACCAATTTTTTTTACAAAGAATTAAATCCCCACCCATTTCCTTCAATTCTTCTTTCACTTTTGTGACTGCAAGACCTCTCTTTTTGCTGTCGGCTGTTTGCTGAATTAATATCTTGGATTACCATGGCTGCCAGAGCATCCAGCAGTGAAGATGACTCAGAGGGATTCCTGGATATGGAAGTTTTTTTCTATTCCAAATGGCCAGAAAAAAGTAAATGCTCCAAAGGTGGAGTGCAGGATTTGTCAAACTGTCCTGTCATGGGGTGACCCCAGAAAGAAATATTCATTTGGAAACTCGACGATGATTAAACATGTCGAGAGGAGGCACCCCCAGAACTTTGCCCGGGAAAGTGTCAGGGCTCTGGCACGAGAAACTGCATCAGGGAGGGAGAAATCACAAGAGCAGATTCCCAACATTCAGCCTGCTTTTAATAAAGGCGTTATTAAATGCAGATATTGCGATAAGTTACTTTGCTATGGGGAGCAAAGTGTTCTGCTCATGGTTCGAGCATTGGAGAACCATCGCTGCCGTTCCCAGCCCTAATTTTGTTTTTGTTTTTTGCTCCTGTTGAGCAGTTTCCCATTCCCTGTTTTTGTTTTTGTTATAAAAAAAGAAGAAAAAAAAAGTTCTTTTCAGAACTACCTCCAATTCTCATCAAAGAGCTGTGTTCTTAAAAAAATGAAAAAGAGTAAGTGAAGTGGAGTGCATTGATAAAGGAGAAGAAAATGAGTGAGAAAACAAAGAAAGGAACGAGAGGAGAAGGGAAGTGAAGTAGGGGGACTGAAAGAAGGCGAGTGTGGGGAAGGAGAGTGAGGAGAAGGAGAGTGAACATGTGGAATGTGGATATGCGAAGAAAATGTAGTAAAGGAACGGGGTGGAAGGGTAAGAAAAGAGCAGTGATGTTTTGGAAAGACTAGAGATACAGACTGGATAACGACAAATATGTGTGAGACCAGGTAAGTAAGGCAGTGAAGAAACAGAGAAAGTGAAATAAAAAATAAGAGTAGAAGACTGAAGGCCTCATTTTTGCACCTGCCTCACAGCAGGCGTAACACTGACGCAGGTCCTTTAACATGGGCCTGGCCCCATGTGAAAGGATGCATTGCTGGAGTTGTGTCACTTTTGTAACACACTCCAGCAATGCATCACTTTTGCGCTTACAGATACGTCAGAAATACTGACGTATCTGTAACTTCTTGCGACATAATGTGTCATACATTAAATATGACTCATGAGTAGAAGACTGTAGGTCTCATTTATGAGGCCATGCGTCACTTTTACGCCACCGGTGCGTCACTTTTTGTGACGCAGCAGTGCTGTAAAAAATGCACCTTGTTGAGTCATATTTACAAAGTGACGCATCTAGGTAGATGTGTCACTTTGTAAACCCCTGCGCCACATTATACCTACATCAGGTGTAATGTATGCAAAAGGGGCGTATTGACGCAAGAAAGTGTCGTAGAGGTGACGCAGTGAAATCTAAAAGATTTCACTACGTCACTTTTAGGACGCCGTTGTGTCAAAATCTTGCACCTGTCTCACAGCAGGTGTAAGACTGATACAGGCCCTTTCACATGGGACTTGCACCATGTGAAAGGATGCATTGCTGGAGTTGTGTCACTTTTGTGACACACTCCAGCAATGCATCACTTTTGAGCTTACAGATACGTCAGAAATACTGATGTATCTGTAATGACTTGTGACATAATGCGTCATAAATTAAATATGACGCATGAGTAGAAGACTGAAGGTCTCATTTATGAGGCCATGCGTCACTTTTACGCCACCGTTGCGTCACTTTTTGTGACGCACCAGTGCTGTAAAAAATGCACCTTGTTGAGTCATATTTACAAAGTGACGCATCTAGGTAGATGCGTCACTTTGTAAACCCCTGCGCCACATTATACCTAAATCAGGTGTAATGTATGCAAAAGGGGCGTATTGACACAAGAAAGGGTCGTAGAGGTGACGCAGTGAAATCTAAAAGATTTCACTACGTCACTTTTAGGACGCCGTTGTGTCAAAATCTTGCACCTGTCTCACAGCAGGCATAAGATTGATACAGGCCCTTTCACATGGGACTTGCCCCATGTGAAAGGATGCATTGCTGGAGTTGTGTCACTTTTGTGACACACTCCAGCAATGCATCACTTTTGCGCTTACAGATACGTCAGAAATACTGATGTATCTGTAAGTACTTGTGACATAATGCGTCATAAATTAAATATAACGCATGAGTAGAAGACTGAAGGCCTCATTTATGAGGCCATGCGTCACTTTTACGCCACCGGTGCGTCACTTTTTGTGACGCACTAGTGCTGTAAAAAAGGCACCTTGTTGAGTCATATTTACAAAGTGACGCATCTAGGTAGATGCGTCACTTTCTAAACCCCTGCGCCACATTATACCTACGTCAGGTGTAATGTATGCAAAAGTTCAAGTTCAGGAATTTATAAAGCGCACTACTCACCCAGAGGGTCTCAAGGCGCTGGAGGGAGGGGTTTACTTTTTATCGAATAGCCATGTTTTCAGTTCTTTTCTGAAGGAGATGTGATTCTGAGTAAGGCGGAGGTGGGTGGGGAGTGAGTTCCAGGTCTTGGCAGCCAGGAAGGAGAAGGATCTGCCACCCATGGTGGTTTTTTGGATGCGCGGGACTGCGGCGAGGGCTTGATTGGATGATCTTAGTTGGCGGGTGGGATAGTAGAAGGACAGTCGGGTGTTGAGGCATTCGGGTCCTAGATTATAAAGGGACTTGTGTGCGTGGATAAGAAGGCGGAAAGTAATTCTTTTGTTGACGGGAAGCCAGTGGAGGTTTTTTAAGTGACCGGTGATGTGCTCTTGGCGCGGGATGTCTAATATGAGTCTCGCTGATGCGTTTTGGATGCGCTGGAGTTTTTTCTGCAATTTAGTTGTAATTCCGGCGTAGAGTGTGTTGCCATAGTCCAGTCGACTCGTGACCAGTGCATGGGTGACAGTCTTTCTTGTTTCGAGGGGGATCCAGCGGAAGATCTTTTTGAGAATGCGAAGGACGTTGAAGCAGGAGGACGATACGGCGTTGACTTGTCTGGACATTGAGAGGGAGGAGTCTAGAATGAAGCCAAGGTTACGTGCATGGTCTGTGGGTGTGGGCGCAGATCCCAGAGCGGAAGGCCACCAGGAGTCGTCCCAAGCTGAGGGGGATGATCCTAGGATGAGCACCTCCGTCTTGTCTGAGTTGAGTTTTAAGCGGCTCTGTTTCATCCATTCGGCTACTTCTTTCATACCTTCGTGAAGGTTGTTTTTGGCGGTGTTGGGGTCTTTGGTGAGGGAAAGGATTAGCTGGGTGTCGTTGGCGTAGGAGATGATGTTGAGGTTGTGTTGACGTGCGATGGAGGCAAGGGGTCTCATGTAGATGTTGAAGAGGGTGGGACTGAGTGAGGAGCCTTGAGGTACGCCGCAGATGACTTCGGTGGGCTTTGAGTAGAATGGGGGGAGTCGGACTCACTGTGTTCTCCCGGCTAGGAATGAGATGATCCAGTCCAAGGCTTTTCCTTGTATGCCTATGTTGTTGAGGCGTTGTATGAGGGTGTTGTGACAGACAGTGTCGAAGGCGGCGGAGAGGTCGAGTAGAATGAGGGCTACTGTTTCACCGTTGTCCAGGAGTGCTCGGATGTCGTCGGTCGCCGCAATGAGGGCGGTTTCGGTGCTGTGTTTGGCTCGAAAGCCGTTCTGTGAAGGATCCAGAGAGTTGTTGCATTCAAGGAAGGCTGCTAGTTGGCTATTGACGGCTTTCTCGATGACTTTGGCCGGGAAAGGGAGTAGGGAAATGGGTCGGTAGTTTTTCAGATCTGAGGGGTCTGCTGTTGGCTTTTTCAGAAGGGCGCTGAGTTCGGCGTGTTTCCATATTTCTGGAAAGGTGGCGGAGTCGATGGAGCAGTTGATGACATCGCGGAGTTGGGGAGCGATGATGGAGTCAGCCTTGTTGAAGATGAAGTGGGGGCAGGGGTCAGAAGGTGAGCCAGAGTGGATTGAGTTCATGAGGCGGATGGTGTCTTCAATGGTGATTGGGTTCCAGGAGTTGAGGTAGTTAGTTGGAGGGGTGGGATCTGAAGTGGGTGGGGTGAGTCGGTCATTGGGAGTATTCTTGAAGCTGTTGTGGATGTCGGCAATTTTGTTGTAGAAGAAGGAGGATAGCGCATCGCAGAGGTCTTGGGAGTTAGTGATGTCGTTGGATGCTGCGGGAGGGTTGGTGAATTCTTTGACGATATTGAAGAGTTCCTTGCTGTTATGAGAATTGTTGTCGAGACGGTTCTTAAGTGCTGATTTCTTGGCGGATCGGATCAGTTGGTGGTGTTTGCGGGTGGCTGTCTTGAGGGAGTCCATGTTGTCTGAAGTTGGTTCTTTTCTCCAATTCTTCTCCAGGGTGCGGCATGTCTTCTTGGATTTTTTAAGGTCATCATTGAACCAGGGAGCTTTTTTGCTGGATGATTTCGACTGGTGTTTTTTCAGTGGTGCCAGTTCGTCCGCACTGTGGGTAATCCATTGCCTGAGGTTGGTGGCCGCTAGGTCTGGGTCCGTTGCCAGGGTGGGAATGTTTTGGCTGAGTGATGTGAGGAGTTGTTCGGTGGAGATTTTGTTCAATTTTCTTCGGGGAATGTGTTGTAGACGGTTGTGGGTCAGGGTTGTTTTGTAGCTGAAGTGAACACAGCTATGATCCGTCCAGTGGAGGGCTGTAGTGTGATCGAAGGAGATGTGCTTGCTGGAGGTGAAGATAGGGTCGAGCGTGTGTCCGGCTATGTGAGTGGGGGTGTCAACAAGTTGTTTGAGTCCGAGATTGGACAGGTTGTCCAGAAGGGTGGTGGTGTTGTTGTCGAGAATGTTGTCAAGGTGGTAGTTGAGGTCTCCTAGAAGAATGTAGTTCTCGGAGGCGAGGGCGTGCGGGCTGACGAAGTCAGTGATGTCGTCACTGAATTGAGATCGGGTGCCTGGGGGCCTGTAAATGAGTGTTCCTCTCAGTGTGGTCCTGGGGTCGGTGTGGATCTGAAAGTGGAGGTGTTCGGCGGTTGCAAGATTTCTGTCAGAGCTGGTTGTAATTTTGATGGTGTTTCTATGGACGATGGCGATGCCTCCTCCAGTTTTTTTATTGGTGCGGTCTTTTCGAATGATCTTGTAAGTGTCCGGTATGGCTATGGCGATGTCGGGGGCAGAAGATGCATTCATCCATGTTTCAGTATGGAAGGTGATGTCAGGTGACGCAGTGTCGATTAGGTCCCAGAGTTCGGTTGCATGTCTGTGGACCGAGCGGGTGTTCAGTAGGATGCATTTCAGGTCTTTGGGTTCGGAGCTGTGTGTGGAGGAAGTGTGTTTGGTGAGGGTCCTGACGCAGTTGAACTTACAGGAGAGGCAGGAGAATGTGCCGTGGGTACGTCCTGGGGTAGCTTCGCAGCAAGGTGGGGTGCGTCCGGGGTTGAGGGCGAGGAGTGTAGCGGCGTCATAAGTTATTCTGGGGGGTTGGGAGCGGCATAGAGCAGGGGGACGGGCGCTGGGCGCGGTCCAGGCGCGGACGGGCGCAGACGGGCTTACCTTTGGCGCACCTTCGGCGCGAATTGGGCGCGACCGCTGCGCGTGAACGCTGCGCGAGAATGCCTCTGTCATATAAGGATGGAGGAAGGGGAGGGGCGAGGGAGGGTCAGCAGGGAGGCGGGGCGGGCTGTGGGGGCCGGGCTCTGAGGCACCAACAACAACAAGCGTAAGATGGCGGCAGCGTAGGGAAAAACGCAACTGGAGGTAGGCTGGGGCTCAGGTGACTGACTGTGCTTGCAGTAGGATCGCGCTATTTAAATTAGCATTAGAATATCAAGCGCTGTAAATACAATGCCCCCAAATCTTTCCTATGTGTGCAACTATGAGCGCCGTGTCAGCAGTCCCCCAGAGGCTTTCAAAATGTCCCAATGAGGTGTAGTACCCCTCGCGCTGCAGCGTTATTCAGAGTAGAAGGCAAATCCGATAATAATGGCAAATCACACAACAATGCAGCTTAGAGCAACGATACCGATCAGGAGCAAGGCAGCAGGGCAAAGGGAGCGACCGCTTCTGAACTGGTCAGGACGGTCACAGCGCGAGCGGGGTCAGAGCAGGCAATATACTTCGTGGGAGGGAGGGTCAGCAGGGAGGCGGGGCGGGCTGTGGGGGCCGGGCTCTGAGGCACCAACAACAACAAGCGTAAGATGGCGGCAGCGTAGGGAAAAACGCAACTGGAGGTAGGCTGGGGCTCAGGTGACTGACTGTGCTTGCAGTAGGATCGCGCTATTTAAATTAGCGTTAGAATATCAAGCGCTGTAAATACAATGCCCCCAAATCTTTCCTATGTGTGCAACTATGAGCGCCGTGTCAGCAGTCCCCCAGAGGCTTTCAAAATGTCCCAATGAGGTGTAGTACCCCTCGCGCTGCAGCGTTATTCAGAGTAGAAGGCAAATCCGATAATAATGGCAAATCACACAACAATGCAGCTTAGAGCAACGATACCGATCAGGAGCAAGGCAGCAGGGCAAAGGGAGCGACCGCTTCTGAACTGGTCAGGACGGTCACAGCGCGAGCGGGGTCAGAGCAGGCAATATACTTCGTGGGAGGGAGGGTCAGCAGGGAGGCGGGGCGGGCTGTGGGGGCCGGGCTCTGAGGCACCAACAACAACAAGCGTAAGATGGCGGCAGCGTAGGGAAAAACGCAACTGGAGGTAGGCTGGGGCTCAGGTGACTGACTGTGCTTGCAGTAGGATCGCGCTATTTAAATTAGCGTTAGAATATCAAGCGCTGTAAATACAATGCCCCCAAATCTTTCCTATGTGTGCAACTATGAGCGCCGTGTCAGCAGTCCCCCAGAGGCTTTCAAAATGTCCCAATGAGGTGTAGTACCCCTCGCGCTGCAGCGTTATTCAGAGTAGAAGGCAAATCCGATAATAATGGCAAATCACACAACAATGCAGCTTAGAGCAACGATACCGATCAGGAGCAAGGCAGCAGGGCAAAGGGAGCGACCGCTTCTGAACTGGTCAGGACGGTCACCAAAAGGGGCGTATTGACGCAAGAAAGGGTCGTAGAGGTGACGCAGTGAAATCTATGAGATTTCACTGCGTCACTTTTAGGACGCCATTGTGTCAAAATCTTGCGTCTGCCTCACAGCAGGCGTAAGACTGATGCAAGCCCTTCCACATGGGGCTGGCCCCATGTGAAAGGATGCATTGCTGGAGTTGTGTCACTTTTGTGATACACTCCAGCAATGCATCACTTTTGCGTTTACAGATATGTCAGAAATACTGACGTATCTGTAACTACTTGCGACATAACACGTCATAAATTAAATATCACGCATGAGTAGAAGACTGAAGGCCTCATTTATGAGGCTATGCGTCACTTTTACGCCACCGATGCATCACTTTTTGTGACGCACCAGTGCTGTAACAAATACACCTTGTTGAGTCATATTTACAAAGTGACGCATCTAGGTAGATGCGTCACTTTGTAAACCCCTGCGCCACATTATACCTGTGCCAGCTGTAATGTATGCAAAGGGGGTGTATTGACATAAGGAAGGGTCGTAGAAGTGATGCAGTGACATCTAGGAGATATCACTGCGTCACTTTTATGACGGCAGCCGTAAGACTGACACAGGCCCTTTCACATAGGACTGGCCCCATGTGAAAGAATGCATTGCTGGAGTTGCATCATTTTTGTGACACATTCCAGCAATGCATCACTTTCCTCTAAACACTCTACATTATTTTACTCTAATTTTTACACTGTTTTCCCCTATGGTGCGCTCAGGGTGCGCGTGCCGGAGAGCGTACCCGGGAGCGCAGCCAGCGCTTACCCCGCGAAAATAAAAAAAAAAAGGTTTTTTGCCCTTCAGGGTCCTTCTAGGCCCCCCTCAAAAAAACTAGGGAGTCAGGGGGTGTCTACTCTACGCCCTTTTAATTATATCCCCCTTTCTATTTTCACCTCTTATGTCTCGATTCTACCGAGACACAAGATGGCGGACTCTCCGGACTGTTTAGAATGTTAACAGACACCCGACAGCCAATCAGCTTTCCGCTCGAGCACTCCCGTAGCGCGCCGGGTGCGCTCCCCGGTACACGCACCTGTGAGCGCTCGGAGAGCGCTTATAGATATATATGTGTTTTTGAAGTTAATTTTCAAAAAAACCACTGGAGCAATTTTCACCAAACATAGCAAAGGCACATCTGCGTACCAGTCCCTACAATTTTGCCAAGTTTGACGTGATTCCGTTCAGCGGTTCGGGCTGTAGACTTGTCAGACCGTCCTATGGAAATTAACATGGGAAAAACACGTTTTGGGACCCCCCTTTTTTCTCAGCCCCCACTTCACGAATCCCCCCGAAACTTTCATGGAAGGAGCGCAGCGGAGCTGGCCAAAATTTTGGAACATTTCACACAAATTCCTCAACCGGTGCCAGAGTTATTCCCAATAGAATGTTGCGGATTTCCTATGGTAAACAATCCTAGCTATAACTACCTACTGGCGACCGCCAGTAGGTAAAATAGATATATATATCAAAGTAACCTCTCCCTCGAAAAAGAAAAAGCAGGAACCCAGGAGGACAGGTTGGAGAGGCTTTAATGTTCAAGACTCTGCTCCAGTGGCGGCAAATGCATTTTGGGGATAACCTTCTTCAGCGCCCAACACCAGACCCATGTGACACCGTACAAGTCTTTCCTGCCGTTATTTGAGCAATTCAAAACAGGTCTGCTCCTCCCCCGATGACGATGGCGTTCACCTGTTGCAGTTTGTTCACGTCTCTAAACTGCAACTCCCATAATGCCTTGTAGCAGCAATGCAGGTAGGTGAAAATTAGCGGGGAGAGATGGTTAATTAATTACTGCGGTACCCCACTGCTGGCAGGCACGATGACACAAACTGCTGATTTCCAGAACACTCAGTCTCCCCTCGGGTCCCCCTTTACTGCCACAGCCAACAATGTCAGGAGTCAATATATATATGATCCAGCAAAGTGAGCCCTTGAGCTCTTCACAGGGCACACACGCTTTCCCCCCACCATCCGGCTTTAACACCTTGCTAAGACACGCATACAGGCTATCAATTCATCTGGCCATCTCCGACGCATTTCAAGGCTGTTCCGCCCCGTAATCATGGAATGTGCACAGCGGGATTTAAAACACTCACTCCTTGTTACTCTCAATCCTTTTATTGACTGAAAGTCCGCTCCCAATGGGCGTGGCTCTGTTCAGCACACAACACTGCATGCTGGTAATTGCAGTTCATACAAAAAGTGAGCCCAATTATACCTTCATACCAGTGGATGCCTACATGAGCATGAGGTGCCACGCAACACCGGACACGAGGGTGGAATGTGCCCCGGCACACCCTGAAGCCACGGAGCAAAAGATCAAGCTGCAACAGCCAAGAGCCATATCCTACTTTGCCGCAGGCCCTGCCCTGAGCACATGAGGTGAACAGCAGCCTGAGCGTCTTTCCAACTGCCGGCGCAACGCCGCTAAGCCGTAGTCAAGCCGGGCTGCCAAGCCAACAGCAAGAAGGAGAGACAGCAAGCTGCAATGGGACAAAACACGGGCAAGGCCCTGCCCGCTACCAGAAAAGGCAGCAGTAAGTAGTCAAACCAAGGGCCCACCTGCCTCTCAGCAACACCTGCTCCTCAGCCCAGACCACAGGCACGAAGTCCCCCTTAAATCCCATTTGCCTGAGCCTGACTCACGCCAACAAATGAGTGGGGAGCTAGTCAACAAGCATTGTCCCATTAAAGAGGGAAAAAGTAAAAAGAGAGAAAATAACTATAAGAAAGGCAATGGAAACAAACAATAAGGGCTCAAAGCAGCACACCGTTCAGGGAATGATGCCAACCAAGCAAGAGAGTGCCCAACACCATACTACACAGAAGACATTGCCTAAAGGCCACACATCACACTCCAAGTACCGGCCATTATGGCAGATGATGCGAATGCAGCTCAACTCCCAAGGGAAGCCGCCACGCAGCACACGGTCACAGGGGTACTGCCATCATTTAGTGAACTTGCAGACCCAGCGACTGCATCCCCTCGATGGAAGACGTGGTAGGGTGATCCGGCAACTATTTCATTACCACGCCAGAAATGGATGTTGCCATTAAATTATCCTTGCTCCTGCACCATGCAGGAGAGGAAATTTGTAGGTTATGCGAACACTTACCTAACGCTGGTCCAGCCACAGACTATGACGCAGTGGTGAGAGTTCTCATTGCTCATTTTGAGACAAAGTTGAACATGGATTTTGAAAGGTTTTAACTGCGCCAAGCCCGTCAGCATGAAGGAGAGTACATCGATGCGGTCTACGTTAGGCTGCGTGAGCTGGTGAGTACCTGCACAGTGGATAACCAATTTAAAGAAATTCAAGCCTAACTGATCCAATGTTGTTGCATCAAGTCGCTGCACAATTTGATTAAGAGGCAACCAAACATCAGCCAAGGTGTGCAGATTCCCCACTCACAAGGCTGAAGTGCAGGCCCTGCGACCAAGAAGAACATCCTGTCAGGGAGTGCCCTGCCAAAGGCCGCATGTGTTCCAACTGCAGGATTAATAACCACTTCGCATCAGTCTGCAGAAGAAATCTTAAGAACAAAACTCTAAAGCTAGTAAGCTACCAATGAAAGTGGTGCATAAGCTATCCCTAATGAACTTAACACACCAGGATGACGCGAAGCCTCCGTCGAGGCAGAGCCGCAGTCTGTAAGATTCCTCTCCTGAGGAAGAAGAGGATGAGACATTTGTCATCTTGTTCAAGAGGGAACTAAGACATCAATGGAGGCAAACCCACATGTGTCGTCCATGTTGCTGAGTCTGAGGCAAAAGCTATCATTGACACAGGAGCATCAGTTAACGGGGGTCCAACAATACAACAGGCTTCAGCCAAATCCCAGCTAGTCACGTCACACACCAATATCAATGCATACGGAAGTCAGTCGCCCTTACCCCTCAGAGGGGGTTTGTCCGTACCAGTGCAATCCAATGACCAAGAAGTCATGACGATGTTACCCTTCATCGACAAGAAGGAAGACACATTATTCGGCAGCCACATCGCAGAAGATCTTGGCCTAGGGTCTTTTGCCAAAAGTGTAAAGGTCGCACTCAGGTGATAACCTGCTGGATCCATTTCCTGAACTATTCAGAGGGCTAGGGTGCCTCAAGTACCCTCCGATAAAGCTGCGCATTGGCCCTGCGACCACACCAGTAACACTCCATCACCGCTGCTTCTCCGGCCACTGGTAGAGCACGAACCTGAGAAGCTTGAGATGCAAGGGGTGATAGAAAAAATGTCTGGGCCAAGCCCTGTGTCTCCCCAATGGTAATTGTAGAAAAACCTAAAAGTAAATGCCTATGCATCGACATGTGACTCCCAAACCACGCCGTCAGGCGGGAGTGCTATGGATGACATTGTAGCCAATGTCAATAGAACCTGATGGCCCTCAAAGCAAGAATTAAATGCAGTGAGCAAAAAGAGGCAAAACAAAGGTGAGAAACAAGCAGAGAGAGGCAAACTAAAGGTGAGAAATAAACAGAAAGAGGCAATAAAGGTCAGCAACAAGCTAAAAAAATGTAAGAAATGAGCAGAAAGAGGCAGAATAGAGGTCAGAAATGCACAGCAAGAGGCAGAATAACGGTCATAAAAGAGGAGAAAGTGGCAGAATAAAGATCAAAAATGAGGAAAAAGTGGCAGAATACAGGTCCGAAACAGGCAGAAAGAGGCAACATTAGAGGTCAGAGGTGAGCAGCAAGAGGCAAGATGAAGGTCAGAAACCAACAGAAAGTGGCAGAATAAAAGTCAGCAACTAGCAGAAAGAGGCGAAATAAAGGTCAGAAATTAGCAGAAAGAGGTAAAATAGAGGTAGGATGTGAGCAGCAAGAGGCAAGATGAAGGTGGGAAATGAGCAGAAAGAGGCAGAATATAGGTCAAATAGAGACAGAATAAAGGTCAGAACCTAGCAGAAGAGGCAGAATAAAGGTCAACAATGAGCAGAAAGAGGCAAGATAAAGGTACGAAATGAGTAGAAAGAGGCAGAATAAAGGTCAGAAATGAGCAGAAAGAGGCAAAATAAAGGTCAGAAACAAGCAGAAAGAGGCAAAATAAAGGTCAACATTGAGAAGAAAGACCCAAAATAGAGCTCAGAAACAAGCAGAAAGAGGCAAAATAAAGGTCAGCAATGAGCATAAAGATGCAAAATAGAGATCAGACACTAGCAGAAAGAGGCAAAATAAAGGTCAGACAGGAGCAGAAAGATGCCCCCAACGACCCTCAGTAGCTACAGGGACTTCATCCTCCAACCAGTGGCGCACCAGGAGGTGCTTTTGCAGAGTGGTTGAGAAAAGGGACGGGGCCTCGGACCAGTTCTCAGCAATCCCACTGTATGGGACAAACTGGTGGCAACAATAGGTGTTCTTGGTCGCTAACAACCCTCAGCAGCCAAGGGGATTTCATATCCCAAGACAGTAGTGTGCCAGGAGGTGCATTTGCGGAGTGGTTGAGAAAGGGGATGGGGCCTTCAAAGAAGTCTCACCAATACCAGTGTGGGGGACTTACTGGGGGCAACAATAGGGTCCTTGGCCCCCAAGGGTACTCAGCAGCCATGGGGACTTCATCCCCCAACCAGTAGTGTGCCACAAGGTGCTTTCGCAGAGTGGTTGAGAAAGGGGCGGGACCTCTTATGAGATCTCAGCAAACCCACTGTGGGGGACTTACTAGTAATAACAGGAGGGGTTCTTGGCCGCCTTTAAGCTGCTCTCAGTTTCTAAGGGGTCTTAATTAGGGGTGGTGAAGCAATACACTCCCCACTCATGGACCTCCGTGGAATTTGGTAGAGTTTTTCGGTAACCCCGTGGAATTCCACAGATTGAAACTCCATGAGCTCCGCCGAAGTCTAGCAGAAAGAGGACAAATAAAGATCAGCAACTAGCAGAAAAGGCAAAAATAAAGGTCATAAGTGAGCAGAAAAGGCAGAAAAAAAGCAGAACGCACTCAGGCACTCATGCACTCACTCACAGAACATCTCAGACACTCAGATGCCTCTGCATTTGTAAATAGTTAAATAAGTTATGTTATGTTTGTTGTTTTATTTAAATTGTATTTTAATATGTTAAAAAATACTTGTAAAGTTATGAATATAGTTATTATTAAGTTAATGTAAGAGTCACAGCCACACCCATATATGTAGTCATGCATGTACTCCCACACCTATGCAGTCATTCACACAGGTACACTAGTAGAGAAAATGGAGCCATATAAGACATTTTTACAGCAGTAATTATGTGGCAGTAAGTAATCATCCCACTCAAATATTCACAGGTGCTGGTATTCTGATAACCACAGCTGATGAACATTCTCCCAAGGGTTCTCTAGTAGTAGAATATTCTGCTATACCTAGTTTCTCATGCATCATTCAGTTGCACATCCTTCCAAATAAGTTGTTGTATGTCATTTGTTTATTTGTAGCGAGTGCAAGCCACAGTGTACCTTAATTGCATTGAGATAGTATGCTGATTTGTTTTTTTCTATAATCTTTATTATTGTTTTTTCTGCTGCTCACTAGTGTCTGCTTAAAACATACATCATTACGGTGTATAATTAAAGAAGCTGAGAAGAGTAAAAATGGGAAAATGATATGCATATTTATATAAATGCATACCTTTACAGTATGAGAAATGTCTAGAATGATGCCGCTATGCATTGTTAAAAATGTACTTTACTAATTAGTCCTTGCAGTGTTGTTCAATAACTTTAAATTATGAGGATGCACACCCACGGACAGATTTCGACAGTTACTAAAACACCTAGGCACACTTCAGTACAGCAGCCCAGAAAACCGCAACACATAGACAGAGGTACTAACAGACACAGGCTCAAACTGATACAGCTACTGACACATCTAGACACACATCAAAACAATCATTAACACATCCAACTACACACTGATACAGCCACTGACACATCCAGCCAAACACTAATGAATCTATTAACACACCCAGGCACACATTGACACACCTAGGTACTTACCAATGCAGACACTAAAACCCGGCATACAGCAACGAAGACACTGGCACAGCCACCCAAACACCAATGCATCCAATAACACGCATAGGCACAGGCTGATGCACACACTGACACACCCAGAAACGTATCAATGCAGACCTTGTCACACCCAGCCATACAGCAGTACAGACACTGACACTCCCATCCAAACACTAATGCATCCAATAAGACCCTCAGGCATACACTCACACATACACTGACACACATGAGACGTATCAATGCAGACACTGACACACTCAGGAATACAACAATGCAGACACTGGCATGCACAATCAAACACTAATCCATCCAATTAGTCACCCAGGCAAACACTGACGCATACACTGACACGCCCAGAGACTTGCCAGTGCAGACACTGATATACCCAGTACCCAATAACACTGAAAAACAGACACTGCCACAGCCAGCAAACATTAATGCATTCAATAACATGCCCAGGCATATATGGATGCATACAGTGACACACCCAAGGATATAGCAATACAGACACTGACGAATGCAGGCATACTGCAATGCAGACACTGACACATCCAAGTCAAACAGTACTGCATCCAATTACACCCCTAGGCTCACTCTGATGCACACACTGACACTCCCAGGGACCGTTAAATGTAGGCACAAACACACACAGGCATACAGCAATGCAGACATTGACACACCCAGCCAAACAGTAATGTATCCAATAATACAACCAGGCACTCTCTGATGCACACACTTGCACACCCAGAGACTTACCAATGCATGCAGACACTTTCATATCAGGGCATACACGAATGCAGACACTGACACCCCCATCCAAACACTAATACATCCAATAACATTCCAAGGCATACACTCTGATGCACACACTGACACACCCAGAGTCTTACCAATACCGACACTATCATACCAAGGCATACAACAATGCAGACATTGACACAGCTAACCAAACAATAATACATGCAATAACACACTCAGGCACACACTGATGGATAGTCTAACACACCGAGGCACATACTGATGCACACACTAACACACTTAGGCACTCACTAATGCATCCAATAACACACCCAGCATACACTGACACGCCGAAGGACTTTTCAATGCCTACACTAACAGACACAGGCATGCAGCAAAACAGACTCTGATACACCAAGACAAACAGTACTGTATCCGATAACACACCAAGTCACACTCTGATACACACACTGATACCCACAGAGACTTACCAATGGAGACACTGTCACACCCAGACATACAACAATGTAGACACCAACACAATCATCGAAACACTAATGCATCCAATAAGACACACAGGCATACACTCAAACATACAATGGCACACCCAGAGACTTATGAATGCAGACACTGCACACCCAGGAATACAGCAATGCATACAATGACACACCCATCCAAACACTAATGCATCCAATAGGAAGCCTAGGCATACACTGATGCATACACGGACACCCCCGGGTATTGTGTAATGCTGGCACTCACACACCCAGCAAAATAGTAATGCATCCAATAACACACCATGGCACACCCTGATGCACTTTCTGAAACACTCAGGGACTTTTCAATGCAGGCACTAACACACACAGGCATACAGCAAGGCAGACACAGACTTACCCAGCCAAACAGTAATGTATCCAATAACACACACAGGCACACAACAATGCAAACACCAAACACTCATAGAAACTCTAATGCGTCCAATAAGATACACAGGCATACACCCACACATTCACTGACACACCCAGAGACTTACCAATGCAGACACTGTACACCCAGGAATACAGCATTGCCTACAATGACACACCAATCCAAACACCAATGCATCCAATAAAACACCTAGGCATACAATGATGCATACACTGACACACAGGGCATACTGAAATGCCTGCACTGACACACCCAATCAAACAGTAATGCATCCAATAACATACCCAGGCTTACTCTGATGCACCTTTTGACACACCCAGGGACTTTTCAGTGCAGGCAATAACACACACAGGCATACAGAAAAGCAGACAATGACACACCCAGCCAAACAGTATTGTATCCAATAACACACCCTGGCACACTCTGACGCACACACTGACACACCCAGAGATTTACCCATGAAGACACTGACAGACCCAGGCATACAGCAATGCAAACACCAACACAACCATCCAAACACTATTGCATCCAATAAAATAGCAGAGCGTACACTGATGCATACACTGACACATCCAAAGACCTACCAATGCAGACACTGACACACCCAGCCATACAGTAATGCAGACACTGACACAGCCAGAAAACAATAATGCTTCCAATAACACACCCAGGTATATACTGACACATACACTGATACACCCAGAGACACAGTAATACAGACACTGATACACCTAGGCATGCAGCAGTGCAGACACTGTTGCAGCCAGCCAAACATTAATGCATCCAATAACACACCCAGGCATATACTGACACATACAAAAACACACATATAGGGACATGCCAATGCAGACATTGACAAACCCAGGCATACAAGAATGTAGACACTGGCACAACCAGCCAAACAGTAATGCATTCAATAACACACTCAGGCACACAACTTGATGCCTATGTTAACACACAGAGGCACATACGGATGCCTACACTCACACAGAGAGGCACATACTGATGCATACACTATCACACCCAGGCACTCACTAATGCATACACTAACACACTTAGGCATACACTCATGCACATACTGATACACCCACTCCCACACCAATACAGTCACTGACTCATTAAGAACACAGTTAGCTCTTTATTTGAATTGATGATGGTTCTAACTTGAACCGGTTTTTTTCTCGAAGGGTTTTCAACAAACATTATTTCGTCTTTGAATGCCAAAAAAAACCTCACAGCAATGCTTCTTCTTCACCCACAGAAGACATTTTTACAGAAACAGGCATGTGGCATTTCGCACAGTGAGTGATCATGCCACTTAATTCCTCACAAAACAACGGTCCTAAGCCTAGAACATTATTTTAACGCAATGTCATATAGACCACAATTGGACACTATATGTACTTTTCTTATACCCAGCCGGCCAAAGAATTTATTTCAAACAATTATTCAATATATAAGTTACAATCAAACAACAAACACTTGGCGTTTGGAGTGAGGCACAAGCCTGTCCGTACTAGAAAAATAGAGGAAGGTTGTGAGAGAGGGTGCAGAAGAGAAGACAGTTTACGTCAGGCAAAGAGAGAGTTTGAGCAAAACTGGATACTGCTTAGAATTCAAATAGGCAATATTCCACAGTGGTACATACATATAAAAATATTTATAAATCAACTGTATGTCTACTGAGCAAAGTCGACGGCGTTTCGATCCCGTGCTCAAAATAATGGGATCATCATCAGGACTTAATAGTTGCCTGGTATAACAAAGAAAAATTTGCCCTCGGTGCTAGAATGATCCGAGGGGCGCGTAATGATTTCCAATAAGTCCGATAGGTGGTGGCTGGATTCTGGTAGCAATTCCTAAAAATGGTTAATGGCGCAATTGTTCGAGGAACCAGGTAGCTCGAGTGGCGCGTGAAATGGTTTCCAAGAAGTCAGATGAGTGGTGGCTGGATCCTGGGGGCAATTTCCAAAATTAGGTAATGGCGCGATTGTTCAAGGAACCAGGCAGCCCCGTGTGGGTGCCACGTTGGTTGTTTTTGTTTTAGACCAGCGTTCGATTTGATATTCGATCCGCGTTTTGAAAGGAGCCTGTCCGTTGGTGCGGTCGGTGAAATACGCGATCCGCTAAGGAAAAATGGTCAGGCAGTTGGCCGATGCACAGGCTCCTCGTAGGTAACGCTGCGTGGCACCCACACGGGGCTGCCTGGTTCCTTGAACAATCGCGCCATTACCTAATTTCGGAAATTGCCACCAGGATCCAGCCACCACTCATCTGACTTATTGGAAACCATTTCACGCGCCACTCGAGCTACCTGGTTCCTCGAACAATTGCGCCATTAACCATTTTTAGGAATTGCTACCAGGATCCAGCCACCACCTATCTGACTTCTTGGAAATCATTACGCGCCCCTCGGATCATTCTAGCACCGAGGGCAAATTTTTCTTTGTTATACCAGGCAACTATTAAGTCCTGATGATGATCCCATTATTTTGAGCACGGGATCGAAACGCCGTCGACTTTGCTCAGTAGACATACAGTTGATTTATAAATATTTTTATATGTATGTACCACTGTGGAATATTGCCTATTTGAATTCTAAGCAGTATCCAGTTTTTCTCAAACTCTCTCTTTGCCTGACGTAAACTGTCTTCTCTTCTGCACCCTCTCTCACAACCTTCCTCTATTTTTCTAGTACGGCACAGGCTTGTGCCTCACTCCAAACGCCAAGTGTTTGTTGTTTGATTCTAACTTATATTTTGAATAATTGTTTGAAATAAATTCTTTGCCCGGCTAGGTATAAGAAAAGTACATATAGTGTCCAAATGTGGTCTATATGACATTGCGTTGAAATAATGTTCTAGGCTTAGGACCGTTGTTTTCTGAAAATAATTGATACCCATGGTCCCAAGCCATTTAGTGGGTCCCCTTGTTTTTTGATAAAACTTAATTCCTCACAGGCAGTTGGTATAGTAAGGAGTGCAGCTGAAGATGGCTCTCCCAAGGCTGCTGTAGAGGTCATCTGTCCGGTTGCACCTGCTTTCCCACGCACCATCTGCTTGTAGACCCTCTCATGACTTGTTTTAGGTGCTTGGACAGAGAACTTGCGCCATGTGAATATTTCTTTGCATTATTTGCAAAAGGTGGTACACAGTTCCTCTGTGATAAGTTAAAAGAAGTAGTGGGGACCCTATGGTAAGGTCATGGATGAACCACCAATGTATGCAAGAAGGAGGGGGAATTCTCCTTTTGGACCTAGGGCTCTCACACACCCAACAAGCTAGGGTTCATGCTTCATCATTTGAGCCTGCCCCTTGTCAGGTCGGCGCTGCAATACTTGACAGGCACCCGGAACCGGGGCTCTTTATCGGGTATCTTTTGTTCCTGCCGGTGGGTGCAATGGGGGTGAGAGGCCAAGTGTGTGTAGATGTAGTGAAAAGGTGAGTTTAAAATAGATCAGTCAGTCCTATCCAAACTTTATTCTGTAGGTAAACTGCCTAATTACCATCCAGGTGTCGGCGGCAGGGTAGGTCAGAGGCTTGATACGTTTATCAACGTCGGACCCAATTGGTGTCCTTCTAACCGCCGACCACTGTTGCATGCCAATGAGCATTCAACTCAGGTCTACTATGAATTCTTGGGATATGTAGTTTTTCACTTACCTTCCGATGTAGATAGTACGACAACAATCCTGAAGAAGTGTCCTGTAATTTAATGACTCCAGAGACACGAAACATGTCGATCCTTTGAAGGCAGGGCCCATACAACTAGACACCTCATGACTAGGTTAGGCCCCTCTCCACCTTTTAACTAGGCAGTTTACCTACAGAATAAAGTTTGGATAGGACTGACTGACCTATTTTAAACTCACCTTTTCACTACATCTACACACACTTGGCCTCTCACCCCCACTGCACCCACCGGCAGGAACAAAAGATCCCCGATAAAGAGCCCCGTTCCGGGTGCCCATCAGGTATTGCAGCGCCGACCTGACGAGGGGCAGGCTCAAATGATGAAGCATGACACCTAGCTTGCTGGGTGTGTGTGAGCCCTAGTTCCAAAAGGAGACTTCCCCCTCCTTCTTGCATACATTGGTGGTTCATCCGTGACCTTACCATAGGGTCCCCACTACTTCTTTTAACTGATCACGGAGGAACTGTGTACCACCTTTTGCAAGTACAGCTTCCTGGGCTACGTACACTGGACCTCGTTAAACTGGCTCCCAGTCCCTCTTCTTGTTGAACATATTTCTTTACATTGCCTCTGGATGACTGCTTGCTACAAATTGTGCACTTGACATGGTACCTTCTTTTCCCAAGATGATATATTAAAGTGCTTCCACACATCACTTTCTTTTCTGCAAGTTGGTGGGTCTTCTTTTTCATTTTCAAGAGGTTGTGGATCCTCATCTTGGACAGACGATGTAGCTTCAACCATTGTCTAAAAGCACAGCACTGCTGTTTATCAACCCTCCTTCTAAAGACTTCATCGGAGAAGTAACTGCCTTTGGTTCTGGTTTTCCCTACGGAATAGTGGGGTCATATTGTACCTAATCAGAAGGCAAGGTTTGGGTTTGTTTTTGCAAAATCAGTCCGTAAATTTGCGGATTTGCAAAACTGGTAATATGGGGAATATTTTTGAAAAACAGATATAAGGAGGTTTATATATACTTGTAAATATGTTCACATTGGTGTTATTAATGGCAATGGAGTGGTGTATATATGCGCAGTAATTTCTAAAAATGTTGTCGAATCTGCTTTCGGACTCGCGGATTTGTTCCGATAACGTGACAGGGAGTAAAAACCATAGAATAGCAGCCCATCTATATATCCCGACCCTCGAACATACCGCAGTACCTCAAAAGTATATTTTAAAAATATATTTAATTACATTAAAGAAATTTCTTTTACTTTACATTATGTACATATGTAACTTTTGTATTTTAAAATGTATAAAAAGTTTCTTTGTTGCAAAAGAATTTCTACAGTATAAAAAAGTAATTAATACAAGTACAAAAAATTGAAAATTCTTTGAAATACACTTACAATTAAGATTATGATGTTGGTCGGAAAGCCTCCGACCACAGGTTGGAGGTTTTCTGATCAACATCATCGGTTTCATTACCGACTGGCTAATTACAATACAGCCGGTCAGAATTGAAACCGGCCAGTCATTCCCGCTGGAGTCAGAAGCCGGCCCGTAATCCATATGGATGGCATTTTACGTCATCGGGATTATGATGCACGGTTTCTGACAGGCTTTCCATGCCGGGCTTTCCAACATTGAAAGCTTGTCGGAAAGCGTGTTTGGGGGACCCTAGCAGGACTCCCTTCTGTTTGCGGCCTCCGGTTGGAGACCGAAGGGACACCTATGGTGCCCCCTTGTTGATCCCTGCACCTGGTGGCAGGCACTTGAGGTGCCTGCCACAGGGTGCAGGGATTAACACAATCTCCCATTTCTTTATGGGAGCTTGTGTTACTGCTGATTTACGGCCGTAGCACAAGCTCCCACAGGGAAATCATAATTTGTGGTCGAGACCGCCGACCAGAGTTCAGTCGGTCCCAATTCCGCCACAGTGTCGGTCGGAGGCATTGTAGCCCGAAGTATTAAAAATAAACACTACAAATTAACTACAAAAGTAAACATTAGAAGGATATAATATATTAGAAATGCAATTTTGAGAACCTTTGAGATTCACTGAAAAAAACAAAGGTTACAGGGACATTATAGTTAGGCTCAGATTTCACTCATGCAAAAACATTGAAATTCAGCAGTTATATTTACCTGAGCTAACTATAACATACGCCTCCACAATAAACTGCATCTTATTTCACATATTACATCTCTCATGACTTGGTCAGTGGCATCACTGATGGCATTACTAATAACGTCTCAAATTACATCACTGATGACACCATCCAGTGAGTGTAAGTGTTTGATAAAAGATTCTGAGACATAAAAATATATACACAGCTACTGCATAAGTTACATTTTTATTATTTGTGTAGTACTGCTTCTGACATATGTCATCTGAGGGTCTGTGCGACTGCATCAAAGTGTGAGTGGGTGTGTGAGTGGTGGTATGGGTAAAATGTGGGTGTGTGAGTAGCTGTATGGGTGATTGAGTGACTGTGTGAGTGGCTGTTTTGCACAGTATGGGACCTATAAGAATGACAGGCGGACGTTGTCCGCCCGTCCTCCTACCGGGGTTTGGGACCACCCGCCAGAAGGGCAGGGGTCCCGCGGGGGGTATTAGGATGTGCCCGCCACAGTGGTGGGCACATCCTGCATTTTTAGCATTGTGGCGGGCAGTGCTCTCTGCACTGCCCGCCACAATGCTAAAAATGCATTAATGCATTTGCATAGACAAAGCGGCAGGCACCGCACGGTGCCTGATGCTTTGTTTATGCAAATCCCCCCACCCCTCCTTCACTCTGGGGGCCCCCGAAGACCACATGCCTTTTTGTGGCGGCATCGCCGCCGTGGAAAGGCATCTACACAAGCCCATCATAATATGGCTGGCGGTGTCTAATAGACAGCGCCACCATATTAAACCTTTTCCACCCCGGTCGCAAGGCGACCGGGGCAGAAAAGTGGCGGACGGTCTTTCCATCTGCCGCGGTCCCCCCCGCCATCCTAATATGGTGGGGGGGAATTCAGGTGCGGATGGCAGGCGGATTGCCCCCGCCAGGCTGGCGGTGGATACCACCAGCCTGGCGGGGGCAATGTGAATGTGTGTGTGTAAATGTATTTTGTATTTATATAGCGCACTTCTACCCAGAGGCCTCGTAGCGCTGTATTCATACCGCTGTGGAACCCATCCTGGCAGAAAAACGACGGACGGTCTTTCCGTCCGCCGCGGTCTCCCCCGCCATCCTAATATGGTGGGGGGGAATTCAGGTGCGGATGGCAGGCGGATTGCCCCCGCCGCCAGCCTGGCGGGGACAATGTGAATGTGTGTGTGTGTAAATGTGTTTTGTATTTATATAGCGCACTTCTATCCAGAGGTCTCGTAGCGCTGTATTCATACCGCTGTGGAACTCATCCTGGCTTTCCTGTGAAATGTCCACTCCTAGGCACCCCCTAGGTGAAGCCAGGCATCCAAGCGCTGCTGGGGCCGTTGTGGAGATTAAGCAAGCTATTGCCCAGAGTCACAGAGTGGGACCCATGATTAGACTAGGCACCGAGGTGAGAATTATCAGGTCTGGGGAAACTGAGTCCAAGGGCCGCCGAGGCGGGAATTGAACCCTGGTCCTGTGCCAGACCTCTGCATCAGGGTCTGCCGCTCTAACCATTGAGCCACGCAATCCGCCCGCCATCCTAATGGGCCACTAAGTATCTGTGTGAGTGAGTGGTTGTGTGAATGCTTTTTCGATGTGTGAATGGGTAAGTAAGTAGTTTTGTGGGTGAGTTAATGGATGTGTGAGTGGCTGTATGGGTGAGTGAGTAGCTCTGATAGTAGCTGTATTGGTGAGTGAGTGGCTGTATGGGTGAGTGAGTAGGTGTGTGTCAGTAGGTATATGGTTTTGTGAATAGGTATGTGAGCGCTTGTGTGGGTATGTAAGTGGGTGTATGAGAGGTTGTATGGGGTGTGTGAGTGGTTCTGTGGATGATGTCATCAGTGATGTCATTTGAGATATAATCAGTGATGCTATGAGTGATGTCACTGACTATGGCAAGAGTGATGTAATATATAAGGTCATAAGCAGTGCATTGTGGGAGACTAAGTTATCGTTAGCTCAGGTAACTATAACTGCTGAATTTCAACGGTTTTGTAAGAGTGAAATATAGGCCTAACTTTTATAATAGACATACAGAATAAAACCACAACCAATATAAACAACAGAAAAAATATATTTCACTTAATGTAGATAATAAATATAATATTAAACATTCGAAATTCTATAATCAAATTTACAAAAAATAATATAAACATTAAAATAAAAAAATGCAAAAATACAAAATATTAAAAATAAAACAGTTAATGGTATCAAATCTAGTTGACAAATACTATGAAAACTATTTGTCTAAGAATAATAAATATATTATTCCCACTCTAGTTTGTGCAACAGTAGGGAAAGTGTTGGATTTTGGAGGAGTTAGATTTACTATTTCTACTCAAGTCAGTGCAACAGTAGGGAAAGCATTGGACTTCCGAGGGCTGAAATGTATTATTCCCACTCCAGTCAAAGCACAAGTAGGGAAAACTTTGGACTTTAGAGGGGTTAACTTTACTATTCTCACTCCTGACTCTACAACAGTGGGGGAAGTGTTGGATTTGAAAGGCAGAAATGTACTATTCCCACTCCAAACATTACAACAGTAAGGAAAGTGCGAAACTGTGAGGAGGTTAATTTTATTGTTCCTACTGCTGTCTAAGAAAGAGTAGGGAAAGTACTTCACTTCAAATACATTACACATATGGGTACCCCCATGAATGTAGAAAAAATATGAAACTCCTAATGAAAAAGATATTAATTAACTTAAAAAGTGTATATACATGTTTCAAAAAATAAAAACAACTAATCAATTTACAAAATGTATATTCACTAATAAAATAAAGTCTCAATAAATAAATAATTGCTGTTCAATTATTAATTAATTTACTTCCCAGCCTGTACTCCTACCCACCTAGCAGCCCGCACCTAAAATATAACTAGAAAAATACTTTTCAATATCTTACGTATTTAAAATAAATTAAACAATTATTTAACAATTAATTGTTCATTATTTATTACATCATTTTATTCCCACCCTAGACCCCTACAAACCTAGCAAACCACAACTAAAATAAAATGAAATGAAATAAGTATTCCACAATTTGCATATTTGAAATTCAACTAGATGATCAATTTACAAATAATAATTAATAGTTAATTAATTATTACTAAATTAACTTCCACCCATATACCTCTATCCAACAACTGAAATATAAGCAAAATAAATCAGTATTCCATATTTTACATAATTAGAAACCAATTAAATAACTATTTACCAATTAATAATACATTGTTAATTAGTTATTACTTAATTAACACCCCTCCTTCCTCCTCTCCAAACTTAGCATCTCTCAATTAAAATATAAGTAAAATGAATATTACATAAATTACATAATTAACCATTTATTAAATCATTATTTAACAAGTAATAATCAATTGTTAATTCATTATTACTGAATTAACTTCCCACCATATACCTCTAAAACCTAACAACCACCAAACAACATATAACAAAAATAAATCAGTATTTCACAAACTACATAATAAATATCAATCATATAACTAAATACAATGTATTAAATAATTCTTAATTATTTATTACCTAATTATCTTCCCACCCTATCTCCCTGCAAAACCAACAAGCCACTAAGACACTATAAATTACTATTTCAAATTAATAAAATATTCTAAATCGTTTAAAATACAAGCTATATTTTCAAAACACTTAACATTTAAACAAACAATAGTAACACAGAAAATTCAAATATCAACTAAAACACATTAAAATAATTTTAAAATGATATTGTAATCACTATATCAACATAAATTATATTACAAACATTGATATTGTTTCAAACAATATTACTTACCTCAAAATACGATATTCTTGTCACTGTATTTGTGTGTCATGATATTTACTTTCTGACATTTCTGTCACCTGATATTTTCAAAACTATGGGCCTCATTTGAATGTCGGTGGGGCCACGACTGACAGGCCATCGGTGGCTGTCCCACTGACATTCAGACCATTGGTCTGACCGATACATTACGATGTGGAAGGTGGGATCACTGCAATCTGGGGCTCAAACCGCCACCTCCGACAGGATCAATGATCCCGTCGGGCGGTGGTTGAACTCCTATCCCTGCACTGCCACAGGGATTAGTATGTCCCTTTCTGACTGCCTTTGAAAGGCAACCAGAAAGGGACTTTGGGGGCACCGTAGGCCACTGCTAAGTGGTCTGGGGGGCACCCCCACACATCCATCCACCGTGCCACACGGTGCATGGATGTGAACTATGTGTCTTTTACTACTGTGGCTTGTGCTGCGGCCCATTTCCTGGGCTACAGCACAAGCATCGTAGAAAAAGGCACTTTCCGACCTCCTGCAAGGAGGTCCGATCATAATAGGGCAGGTGGGATCGCCAACTCATTGTCAGACAGTCACCTGCCCACAGCGATGGTGGTCGGACGCTCGTCCGACCGCCATCATAATGAGGCCCTTTATCGTGTCCAAACGCTGCATGCTTGCAGTATCTAGTTTGGCCAGGATTACATGAAAATTGCTGACCGATTGATAATTCTGTTGACTGTACGTTTTGCACCCATAAGAAACGTTGCAGATTTTAAGGGCCTAATGGTAGGCAAAGCATTATCCCCTAAGGGCCTTCCAGCACAGAAGATAGCATTCAATACCAATAGTGCCAGTTTGTGTACCACACTCCTCAATGTACTTACCATATGCCTTAACTAGATTTAACATGATGGCATCTTCTCATGAGGCGAGGGTTGACTTGCATTTTTCATTAGGAAAGAAAATTACCTTAATAAATTATCTCGAAACTAGTGCAATATCAACTGGTGTAACCCTTGAATTAAATGTAAGATATTGCCTCTGTTTAGGATTTCATGAGGGCCCCTTTGCACATATTGTAGACAAAGTGCCAGTTTAGTTATCTAAGCCATTAAACAGCTGAGTTTAATGGACTTTAACATTTCATTGTTGGAAGAGACAGTAGCTGAGGAGTCGCATGCTCTGTGACAGAGTAGGCCCTACTGGTGCTCAAGTCAGACACCTCAGTTATTTCAACCTCAGGGGAGATAGAACTGGAAGTTGTCTCACTGGGAGTCTGAGCGGTGCTACAATTTTCTCAGACACTTTAGTGTGTGGATCATTGAATTATCAGGTTAACGTATTACCACTCTTAATTAGGGCCTGATTTAGATCTCGATGGATGGGTTACTCCATCATGAAGGTGATGAATACCCCATCCATTGGAATATAAATCCCATAGGATATAATAGGATTTATATGTGGACGGACGAAATCCATCACCGTTCTGACAGAGTAACCCATCTTCCGACATCTAAATCAGACCCTTAATGCTGATCTTTTTGAAGAAGGGTTAGTAGCTGTCAGTGAGCTTAAAGAATGTGCTTTTGCATCTAAAAACGGTGTGCTACTAGTAGTTGAATAATTCAGTTATTTTTTGTTGTGAACTTGGATGTATTGCTTTGGAGTTAGCCATGGGCTTATTGTTATAAGAAGCCTCCTGACTGCAGCTAATGGAAGGGTAATTGGACAGAAGGGAGGAGTTTAGTAGACCACCTGCATTAGTTAAGTAGCTGGAATAAGGCACCGCATCCTACTGTACCACACCTGCTTCCGAGTCATAAGGTGGCTTTGAGGCAGATTGGCTGATCGAATCAGCCTCTGCTAGCATGAGGGTATTTAGGCGGGAGACTCTCTCTTTACAGGGCAACACTTCTTTAGAATTGGGAACAATGGAGGAGAGTTAATTTTCGGCTGGAGTGGAGGGCGGGCCGAACTAGCTGACTTATGTTTTTTAGTTTGAGATGCACAGTCATCCACTTCGAGAGCGCTGGCTGAAAATGTATACATTGAATTCCACTTCCAGCATTAATAACACCTCAGCTCTTTATTTAAAGACAAGTATCATTTATCCACAATTGCTCCTCCTACTTAAAATTACGAAACATACTTTTCATGTCCTACTACTCCCATGATGGAAACAGCAGTGTCTCATCATCATCGATTTAAGACCATGCAATATATTTTCTCAGAATGGTTAAGTTATCAATACAGGAAAAATGTGTACGACCCATCATTTCAGAGGTAACAAGCCAGACTCTAATAATAAGATTCACTGTGAAACCAAAGGACCTTGCACGGTCTTCATGCAATCACTAGCTATCAACTCCTATCCAAATAAATGGGACATATGCTTGGGCACATCTACATTTTCTTTATAGTAGCCAAATCCTTGGTTTTCTGAGTCCAGCTCCCATCTCTGGCCTGAAACAGGCCGAGCCCTGCTGACCAATTTGGTGGCACGCTTGCTGTGACAGATAGGACATACATCCTTCCGCTGCTTACTTGGAATGCAGCAATGTTTAAATAGCGGACCGTGGTAAGCTTTCAGACTGTCTTTGATTAATACTCTATTGATCTGAATCTGGGAAATGGTTACCAATCTTTGGTATCCAAAAGTAAAGATTTGCATAAGAGGTAGGGAATTGCTCTTGCCAGGACCAACATGCTCCCATTTATTCATGTTTTTCAACAGGTACTTGTAACTGCTCTGCTGTCTAATCAGGGGTGTAGCTTCAGGGGGGGTGTTTGGGGTGTTACATCGCCCCTACAAAATATATTCGGTAGTAAATAGTTGGGCACAGGTGCTTTCAGTCGAGTAAAGTGAAGTGTCCAACAGATTTTTCCTGGGATTCTCACATGCCCACACTGACAAAACCACACACACTCTCTCTTTTCTATGTTTTGAAGGCCTGAAAAATGTTGATTAGTTTGAAAAATAGTGCATTTTAAGTACCCCTAACAATCCGCACAACTGTTTCTTTACATTGCCGCTTAAGCTCCGCTCATGTCCTGAGTCATGGCTGGAATGACTTGTGGGGGTGGGGGTGGGTCATGCGGGGAGGGAGTCGCGCAGGGGGGTTAATTTTAAATAAAAAACATTTTTTAATGTAATTTACCTTTGTGGCCCGCTCTGGTCTGTTCTCGCGTTGTCCCATGTCCTCTCCGCCAGACAGGAAGCAGCCAAGTAGCCAGCTTCCCTCCCCTCCCCTAAGCCAATCACAATGCTGCTGGGACGCTGACCACACAGGCGTCTATGGGGAGGCCATTGTCTCCATGCAGGCTGTATGCAGCCTACATGGAGAAAACGGAGAGTGTGCATGACTGGTTTGGTTGGCCCTGGGGCGGACCAAACAGTCAGCACCCACAACATTGGGCAAGCCACTCCGAATTTCCCAACCAAACCCAGCCATTTTATGTTTCTGCTTCTCGCACTGCGATATAGCAGTGGGGCGATGCTTCCCTGCCCACATGGAGAAGCCTCCCCTGCATGTCCTGCTTCTCATATAATGTGTTTTAACAAGATGTCCCAGCGACGCGTGTTTGTCGGGAGATCTGAAGCTCACACCCCCTCCAATCATTCTGGCCAAGCTGCGCCCCTGTGTCTAATATGAATATTGAATGTAAACTACCATTCCTGTGTGGGAGACAAACCATGTATTCACCCCTCTTCTGATTAAACATTCCTCCGTGATTGTTTCCGTCGCAATCATCCAATTCGGATGACTTTCTCAAATTCTTTAAGTTCTACTGAGCTTGACCGAGTGCCATTCAACTTTATTGCCTTATCAGCATTCCTCTGTTCTGTGTCGTAACAGATTTTGGCGCCACAGTTCACCCAAAAGCGGACTGGACCTATGACGTGGAGTGGTACAGTCAATTATCAGTGGTTCATGTCTAGATTGTGTATGCAGCCTTTCCAATGCAATCCTGTAACATTCTTTTTCAAAAGTGAACAAAAGAGTGGTTTAGGTATGAACTGGCTTTCGGGCCCAAAATATCTTATAAGTGGAGCTTGGCGTGCTCTGCTCTGGGGTGCCAGTAATATATTCACAATAAATGTAAAGACCATACATTTCTGCACTGCTCGGTGAATTATTTATTAACTAATAGTTCCTGCTTCTTCGCTGGTACAGAGTAGCTCTCTGTATCCTACCATATCCATGGTAGCATTTTAGGACTGCACTGGGACAGGAACAGACTAATTTGCATATAGCCAGGTTCTGAGCTGGGATGGTGCAGTGAGCTAAAAAACGGTGATGGATTAAAACCATGATCTCTTGACTTGGTAAGAGTATTCTGCATCATTCAGAAACTCTGTCCATCACCACCCCCCTTTTTCAAAATCGGTTTTATCCACACTATGTGTGGGAGGGTATACTCAGACGTGAGTCCCTTGCTCATTGCACCATCAGGATTCAAGCAAACCGGGCCGAAGAAGGCTGTGATGCTAGAAACCGGTCCCCGGGAGCTTGTTTCCTTCCCAGTATAAGAATTGGCTTGGTAGTTTGGTTTGCCCTGTTCCCATCATGCACTGGGACAGGAACAGACTAATTTGCATATAGCCAGGTTCTGAGCTGGGATGGTGCAGTGAGCTAAAAAACGGTGATGGATTAAAACCATGATCTCTTGACTTGGTAAGAGTATTCTGCATCATTCAGAAACTCTGTCCATCACCACCCCCCTTTTTCAAAATCGGTTTTATCCACACTATGTGTGGGAGGGTATACTCAGACGTGAGTCCCTTGCTCATTGCACCATCAGGATTCAAGCAAACCGGGCCGAAGAAGGCTGTGATGCCAGAAACCGGTCCCCGGGAGCTTGTTTCCTTCCCAGTATAAGAATTGGCTTGGTAGTTTGGTTTGCCCTGTTCCCATCATGCACTGGGACAGGAACAGACTAATTTGCATATAGCCAGGTTCTGAGCTGGGATGGTGCAGTGAGCTAAAAAACGGTGATGGATTAAAACCATGATCTCTTGACTTGGTAAGAGTATTCTGCATCATTCAGAAACTCTGTCCATCACCACCCCCCTTTTTCAAAATCAGCATTTTAGGAAGGCCATACACAAGGTGTACCAACGTCAGAGAAAGTTGTGCCCCTGCTAGGATTCTTCGCCTAACACTTTACTCATCCCTTTCAGCCTAATAAACACTTATGCTTCCACATAAAGATATCTCAGAGCGCCTTTCCTTCTCAAAGCGCTTTTTTCCCCGTGTAGGCAAATGCCTGATGATGATTTAGGTTGCCATTATTGATCACATAAA
Organism: Lissotriton helveticus; assembly: GCF_964261635.1. Taxonomy (NCBI): domain Eukaryota; kingdom Metazoa; phylum Chordata; class Amphibia; order Caudata; family Salamandridae; genus Lissotriton; species Lissotriton helveticus. Next base: position 1,282,609,896 of record NC_136063.1, read on the forward strand.
CAAGCAATGGATCAACCCCTATTATTACTTTTACGCAGTCAATACATATAATCTATAACCGACGACGTCCATGTGTAAAAAACAGATTATTTGAATTGTTAAAACCTGCATGGAGTGTTTTTTTCACGGCTCTGCATGCAAGTGCTTTATTTACATATCTGCACCGGATTTAGAACCGATGATTTATGTGCTTATATCTATTTTTTGGTCCATTTTTCAACTAAATGGTTAGATATAATTGACTTAAAAAAAAAATGAACCGGGCACGGGCGTAAAGATATAGAAATTTGGGGGGGGCGCAATTAAGTTTGCAGACCAGTGCTTATGTACAGCTAGCATGTTGTAAAACGTTTTTGCATAGGCAGATTAGTCCATGTAAAAAAAATCCTTATTACACGACGTCCATTTAATGAGTATTATTAACTCCACAGAAGTCAGGAGGGTTTGTGTGGCTTTGTTCTTGATAGGCACGCGTGCATTCTGCACATTTTCTTACTACTAGACTGGCAGGTGCTAACAGCTAAAAATATTTTTAGAAAATGTAGAAAGGATGTTCGGAGGAGAAATGTCAGTTAAAAGCGCATTGTTCTATTCTTCCGGGTGTGAACTTCACCTAAGGCAAGGCAAAATGGTGAAAGAGGCCCACAAAGGTCAACCCTGTCTCCTTCACATCACCTGCGTGACAGGAGTGCGGAGTCAAGGAAATCGCGACGTGTCAGTGACACGGTGTCACTTCTCGTGCCGGGTTCAGGAAGGGGGACGTGGCACCCATTGGTGCATTAGGTGCAGTGGTGCCGGGACCAGAGGTTCAGAGGCCTACCAAAGCCTGATAATTGCTGTATTTTGCGATTCAAATAGCATCCAGAGGTCCCATAATTAGCTTCCTTGTTCTAGGGCCATGACACACTGGCTACGCAACTGGTCATGAAACATTTATACAGGAACAAAATAGCACCACTCCTTCGTAAAAGGCTCTTAATGATATGTTATATTCGTTGTACATAAGTGATATGTATTGTGCAATGTCAAAACGCTGGATTTGTGTGTTGTTTTTTTATACAAAGGGCTCCACAAAAGAATACTTGTGGACACTTCTGGTGAGTAAGTTATACATTATCTGTCACTCGCCTTTGGGTTGAACCTTAATTGCACCTCCAACAGACATTTGGCATAGTAGGTAGATGCCAGGACGTCAATTGCGGATAGCCAGGGGTCGCCGGGTGGAACTGCCTTTGCTACCACTGGGCTCAGGCGTCATGACAGCAGTGACAGGAACTAAGGGGCATTTTACCAAGGTAGGCGATATTGAATTATCGCCGTTTTCGGCCGCTAAGCGACGATAATTCCATCGCCCTATTACCAAGCTGTCGCTAACACCAGTTAGCGACAGCTTTTAGGCGATAGCGAGCGGTTTGGGGCCCGCTTTGCATGTCAGCGATATTTATCGCTAATGACATGCAAAGTGGGCGTACCCAATCAGTTAGCGACTGTAAGCAGTCTGTTGTGATGCTTCTTCGTGGAGAAAAGGAACAACACCGACAATGCAGGCCTTTCCAGGTAAGTTTTATTCAAGAAAGCAACCTGGCATCCGATCACCTCGACAGCGCAGGACAACTGCCAGCTATCGAGTGTCGTATGCCTGACATTCTTACAAAGAACATGGAACATGAACAGAGTGTGCACAGAATATTAAGAACAGGTAAGATTCCAACATAACACAGTCGCTAACCTCGCTATCGCCTATTACCTAGAAAGGCGAGGCGATGGAAATATTCGCGCTAAGCGCGAATATCGCCAAACGCTAACGCCTGCAAATACCAGTTCTTACCCATGTTATCCAATGGGAGGTGGATAACATGGCAAACAGCATTTGCACGCTAATGCGTGAACACCGCTGGTTTTCCAGCGATATTCACGCTAACGCCTGCAATATTATCGCTTTTGAGATAAACGTTGGTAATAGGACGTTATCTCAGCGATAATATTGGGCGAAGCGCGGCATTAAAAAAACTAACGCTAAGCTCAGTTAGCGATAAATATCGCTAACTGTTGGTAATATGCCACTAAATGTAAACGGGGGTTTCGAGCCCTGATGCTTTCCGTGGATTTCACTCATTGCTTGTTCTATATCCCTCCATCTGCATATGGGAGATTTTGGGGGATTAAGGGTCAACTTTTGTATGTCACCGTGGATGTCAAAGGCAGCGGCAGCCGCCCATTTGAGCGTGTAGTGAGGAACGCCCACTATCACATTCAAGCTCTTGAGTTGGGCGGCACCTTATCATACCACACATCTCCAGACCCTCGGATTGATGCGGGAAATAGAAATTACACTCATCTGACGAGCTCGAGGCCCATCCTTTTGCTGCTTTATAAGCTCTATAATGTCACAACGTAAGTGTGTATGCACCAATCAATCAATATAGGAGTATTTGTATAGCGCGACTAATCACCGCGGGGGTATCCAGACACTTTGCTGCAGGCATCAGTTGAACAATAGTATGCATGGCCTCTCATTCAGCAGGAACTGGTTCACTTTGGACGAGGTACGTAATTCCAATGAGCCACAGGAGACAGCGCCAGACTATGACTTGCCACAGCAGGGAAAATAATAAATATTGTCTTGATTGCTGTTCTGTGTGTATGTGAATGGCTGATTGATGTTTTGTGTGTTTGTGAATGCCTGTTTACCTGTGAGTCTACGCAAGTTGTTGTGATTAAGTATGTGTGCATGAGTGTGTATATGATGGTGTGCTGTGCCAAGCCCATGCATAATTCCTTAATAACAATGTTGATTTTTTACTTATTTTCAACATCCACGGTGGGATGGAGTTCACAGCTGAAATAATAATGGTGTCCCATGTATCATTGTAGTAATTCTGAGTATACTGCTAGCACCCATGGCATGATGTTGCCCATCCCTGGTATAAAACTGGCCCTGGTATAATGGTTGGGATTCTTGATCAATCAATCAATCAGAGTACTTGTAAAGCACGCTACTTACCTGTGAGGGTCTCAAGGCGCTGAGGGGAGGGGGTGCCACTACTGCTCAAAGAGCCAGGTCTTGAGGAGTGTTCTGAAAGTGAGTAGGTCTTGGGTCTGCCGTAGGTGGATAGGGAGGGTGTTCCAGGTCTTGGCGGAGAGGTAGGAGATGGATCTGCCGCCGGAGGTTATTCGTTGGATGTGGGGAACAGTGGCGAGGGCGAGGGCGAGGCTGGCGGAGCAGAGCTGGAGGGTGGGGGTGTAGAAGCTGAGTCTGCTGTTCAGGTAGGCTGGTCCGGCGTTGTGGAGTGCTTTGTGTGCATGGGTGAGGAGCTTGAAGGTGATCCTCTTGTCGACGGGGGGCCAGTGTAGGTCTCTCAGGTGGGGGGGTGATGTGTCTGCGGTGGTGGACGTTGACGATCAGTCGGGCGGAGGTGTTTTGGATGTGTTGTAGTCGTTGTAGGCGTTTGGCTGGGATTTCTGCGTAGAGTGCGTTGCCATAGTCCAGTTTGCTGCTGACGAGGGCCTGTGTCACCGTTCTTCTTGTTTCGGTCGGGATCAACTTGTAGATCCTGCGGAGCATGCGGAGGGTGTTGTAGCAGGAGGAGGAGACGGCGTTGACCTGTTTCGACATGGAGAGGGAGGAGTAGAGAATGAATCCTAGGTTGCGTGCATGGTCGGTGGGTGTCGGTGCTGTTCCCAGTGTGGTCGGCCACCAGGAGTCGTCCTGGTGGCCGACTGGTTGCCATGAAAGCTATGGCATTCATGGCAAAAGGATGCCAGCTGCTGGTAGAATGCACCCCGGCCATAATGATGGTAACTCTTGGAATATTGTGGGAATCCATGCCATGTTGTTGTCCAGTGTCTGTATAAAACTGGCCCTGGGAAATTGTGATAATTCTTATCATATTGTATGCCTTCTTGGCATGATGGTGCTTGGTTTAATGTTGGCCCTCACATACTTGTGGTAATACTTGGGCTATTGTGTGCATCTATAACCATGATGGTATCAACATCTGGTATAATGCTAATATAAGAAGACTGCTATTTCTTGGCACGTTGTTAGCATCCGTGACATGACGATGTCCACCATTGGCATAATACCCACACTGGGAGAATGGTGGTAATTATTGAGATGGAGTTAGACGTTCCAACACTGGTATATACTGTTCCTAGCATAGTGGCACTATTTTGTGGTATGTTCTTGGCATTAATAGGATGATGACCACCACCTGTCCAATTCTCACCCCGATATAATGATGATCATTCTTGCTATATTGTGGACAGCCACTGCATGATGTCTACCCTTCGCATCATGCTGAACCTGGGATAATAGTACAGTTTGTTAGCAAATTGTGCTCCTCCAAGCCAGTATATTGTCCACTCCTGGTATTATGCTGGCCCTTGCAAAATGGTGGTATTTTTTAGCATAGTGTGGGCATTGATGTGATGATGAGGTCAATGGCTCTTGGCAGTGGCCCAACGGGGGTTTCCTTGGCATAATGTGAGCACCCTTGACATCATTGTTCACAACCCTTCTATGTTGTTGGCCCTGTCATAACAGCATTCATGTTTAACAAAAGCTGGGTATTCCAGGCTTGAGATGGTGATACACGGGCATGAAATGCAGAATCAATCATTGTGTGGCAATATTACATGCGAATACTTGATGAAAGTGATAACATTATGTTTGAGCACCAAACGTCTATTTATGTAATAATAGACGACTTTGTTGCTTCTGGTGGCTGCGGGGGGACTACAAGCCCCAGTCTGCCCAGCACTGCTTCTCCACGCGCCAGGAGGCGCTGCACCAACACACGCTCATAAGCGCTAGCCTCAGCCCGCAGCATGGGAGGTTGTATTTTTGTCGTTTTGATCTCGTTGTTTTTAGATAAAGATACTTTATTTTTCTAAACTGGTGTGGTGTCTATTTGTGCTGTTATCACTGTATTACTGTGTGCTTTTACTACAAATACATTACACATTGCTTTTGGGATAAGCCTGTCTGCTCGTGCCAAGCTACCCAGAGGGTGAGCATGGGTTATCTACCCTGACTAGAAGCAAGGGTCCCTATCTGGACAAAGGTGCCTACCTATGTCAACTAGAGAACCTAATTTCTAACATCCGGAGAATGGGACACATTTGATTCGAAGAGCTATCTCCACGCCCCTGCCAACTCTTCCAATTACTACCCCCGGCACTCTTCCAATTACTGCCCCAACACCTACTAATAGAGATTGACTCAAGGGGAAAATCTATGTCAAACAACCCACCCAAGAGGCTACCAGTCCTTCTACATTTTCCCCTGATGAATGGAACATTACTTCTTGGAAATTTGTTAACCTAAAACCAAATCTTGCTGACCCTGACTGTGGATGCTTTGGAGATTCCTTTGATATATGCATTTTCCAAGAAACTTGGTGTGTTTATCTTGTTTTTAGATCTTAATATAGATTTTAATTGTGATGTTTCTTCCATGGGAAAGGGTTGTCATCTTGGTGGATTTGTTATATTGGCCAAAACCTCAATTAATTGTAGTATGAATAGGCTTCCCCAGGTCTCACCTGATATCCTTGGCTTGCAGTTTGTAGCTCCTGATGGGAACTCTTTTTATATCTTTAATGTGTATAACAGAGCAGGTGGCCACAGTAGAACATTTTGTACACTTACCAACCTCGAGGAATGTCTTACAGTTACTCTGCCTGGGGGCCGGGCCATGATAGCTGGGGATTTCAATGTCCCTTACAAACTGTTTGATAAACTCAGATTCTGGCATTTCTGAGGAGGAAGAAAAGGGTAGGGGCATACCACAATTAGATTTAGCGCCACTGAAGAGGTATTCTGCTCTAGTGGCCTATCTCTTTGGCCTTACATTGACCTTAGGCTTAAGATCTTGTAGGTCCCCTTCGGATATGGGAGGTTTGCACGCACTTAAGCAATATAATCAATCGAATAGAATTGATTATATCCTTCTCTCCCTGGATATTTGGCCTCACCAAAACATGGCTCTTCGACACTTCGGACCCAGTGATAGTGCAAGCTCTACCCCCTGGCTATCTTATCCAAAGACTAGACCGAGAAGTGAATACTGGTGGGGGTTTAGCTAATATTTATAAAGAGAAATTCAACTGCCGTATGTCAGCCAATAAAATTATTGATTGCGAAAGCTGTCTATTCTCCCTTGGTTTTTCACCCACGTACACTTTTTCTGGGGTCCTTATATATCGACCCCCAGGACACAGCAGCCATTTTATTAGAGATCTCCCAGAAAATATATCTAGATTGGTTAGCTCCTTTTCCAACATTTTCCGTATTAGGAGTTCTTAATCTCCACTTTGATAAGGAATCCTCCACAGATGCTGAAGCTGTAATTGACAGCCTGGGTGCCTTAGCACTGAAGCTTAAAGTCTCCAGCCCTACCCACCAGAAAGGTCACCTTCTTTACCCACTCTTCTCCAATATTAATAACTTGATAGTGGGAAAACACATCCCTCTGCCATGGTCTAACCATGTTATGATTCCCTTTGCCTGGACCCATCAGGAGGGTGTCCAGCTAAGGGAAAAGATAAAAAGTTGGAGTTGAAACTGGTCTAAACTGCATATTGGCTCTTGGGCATCGACTCTAGAAAAATCTAAACCCATCTTAGGCAACGATCCTGAACTAGCCAATAATAAAGTGATTCGATAGCTGGAAACGTCGCTGGATTCTCTAATTAGTGAAAAGACTGATGACCAGGAAAAAAGATAGCCGTGGTTCAGAATGGTACTACTCCAAACTTAGGGAGCAGAAACAAATTTGTAAGCGCTTGTAAAGAAGCTGGCGAAAGGACTTCTCGGTGATCGAGAAATCGAAGTATAGAGAAGCCATTAAAACCTATAAGGCTGAAATCAGGTTGGCTCAAGCAGAGTACTACAGTAAGAAGATTTTCTCTGCCTCCAAATCCCTCCGGGAAATTTTAAAAATTGCTAAATCCCTCCTCAAGCCTTCTGAGCCTCCCCTTCCTTCTGCTGACCACTTAGGGAGGTGTAATATTTTGCCGCATATCTTCTTCAAGGAAATTGATATCTATTCCGCCTTCTCAACTCCACCAGAACTGGCAGGTATCTCCCATCCAGTGAGCTTAGTTCAACCTCCAGTCCCAGGCATTGAGATAATTTCCCCCATGGACCTGAAATCTTTCAAAGCTTATTCTCACCAGTTGAAATCCGGCTCCCCCAGTGATGTGGTTGCCCCTATTTTTCTTAACCAGGTTTTTGATTCCATCAGTTCAGTTTTTCTGAACCTCATTAACCTGTCACTGTCCACTGGGATTGTTCCATCTCCTTGGAAACGGGCCACGGTTAGAGCCCTCTTGAAGAAACCTGCCCTGGACCCGGAAATCTTTGCAAACTATCGGCCAATCTCGCTGCTACCTTATTGGAGCCTTTTTGGAGGAGAACGATTGCCTGCACCCTTCTTAAACTGGGTTCCAAACACAGCAAGGCACGGAAACGACCTTGCTAGCTGTGGTTGAAGAATCTAGAAATATTCTAGATGTCGGTGGGTCCGCAGCCATTGTACTACTTGATCTCAGCGCGGCCTTCGACATGGTCAACCAACAACTTCTGATTGAAAGACTTAGAGAGATTGGGGTCTCAGGCACTTTACTTAAATGGCTGGAGTCATTTCTTGGAGATAGGTCTTTTCAAGTCTTTGAGGATAGCTTTATATCGGAGAGAATGCCTTTGCGTTGTGGGGCGCCTCAGGGATCATCCATGAGCCCCAGCTTTTTAATGATTACCTGCGACCTTTGGCAGAAATGGTCAAGCTCTTCGGGGTTAAGATCGTCTCGTACGCAGATAATACACAGCTGATTGTGTCCCTCAATCAGCTGGATGATAAACAGTACTGCTTGGCCAACTGTCTGGAGAGAATATCCGCCTGGATGGACAACACCTTCTTAACCCATTAGATGCTGCCGTCGGCCAACGGCCGTCACAAGCGCTACCTCGGTAGTGCTGCGCACGTCCGTTGGCCGACTGGCCCAGCCCACGCAATAGAACGCCCACAGCATGGCGGATTTTGCCCTGCGCTAAACGGGTTAAAGCTAAACGGGCAAAAACTGAACTGATGTTCTTAGGAAAATCCACTAACATTAATCCGTGCGCTCTCTGGCCTAAATGTTTAGGTGTTATGCCCATACCTAAGGAACACATAAAAAGTCTTGGGGCGTGGTTCGACCACAAATTGGAGTCCAAGGAGCAAGCACGCAGAGTGGCAGCCACCTGCTTTGGAATCCTTAAAATGATAAGGAAAATCCTCCCCGTGCTACCTTTTGGTGCAGGGAAACTGCTGGTGCAGGCCCTGATTTTGTCATGGCTTGACTATGCCAATGTGCTTTATCATGAATTCTCGTGCTCCACCATTAAAAAGCCTCAAACGGTGCAAAACTGCTCTGCATGCTCTCTTATGCAGGCTCCATACCGGGCACCGACCAAGCCCTTGATTGTCTCTCTGCACTGGTTGCCAGTGGCCGAGAGAATTTAGTTTAAGGCCTTGTGCATTGCCCATAAGGTGCTGTCCTCTAGGGCACCTCTGATTTTAAGAACTATCATCACCCCCTACCTCCCAAAAAGAACATTACGTTCGGAGAAGAAACATCTTGCAGTAGTCCCGAGAGTTAATCGAGTGCGGAGTGGTGGACGGATGTTCTCCACCATAGCCACGAAGCGTTGGAATTAACTTTCAGATCATATTCGGCTCGAGATCATCCACCTCTCTTTCTGTAAATCTCTGTAAATTCTGAACCCTGCTGTTCCCTTGATGCTCTTTGTGCCAGTATTTGGCTCTGTCGCTGGGAGGCCTTTGGTAGCCATGTGCTTTACAAGTACATATTCATTCATTCATATGGGGGGCACGAGGACCATCACTAGAAACGATAGTGACCACAATGCCCGCCATTTGACAATGAAGTGTCCCTGCGTAGTCAAACCAAATTGCAACTTTCAAGGCAGCAGGGGGATATTACTACTGCTAATAACAAACAAGCCCTAACATTTCCAATGATCTTCTGCAATCCAAACATAATGTCCCAGATTTATGAGAAGGTGGCTGATTCTATTAAGTTAGTGGTAAGTTTTGATTCTGAAGAGAATAGTACAGTGTGTCAACTTAAACATCATGATGACTTATTCGACCAGCTAGGTGCTTTCTTTGATAAAGAGTGTTAATAGCTTTCTAAAGGTATTAAGAAACATCCATGGTTTGATAAGCACTGCAGGTTAGCCAAGACAGCTATAATATAATCTATCAAGTCAAATATTAGGGACCAAATTGCCGACCTGAAATTGTCTTTTGTCTCAATCCCCATACATAGTTATTTGTAGTTTGGGGAAATTAAACGGCTGCGCCTTCGCGCTCAGTTTCAAGCCACACAAACATGTGCTGTAGCATCAATCAGCCTAGTTCTAAATACACAGAAGTGATCCAAAATGATCCTTATTTATTCAAAAATCATTATTAACTTCGCTGTGGAGGCAAACTTTAAATGCGGAATAAATGCCCATCCAGGCCTTTTATTGCGGCACGTTAGAATCCGCCTTGCATCCTAGGCAACAATACAAGTGTTCACCCAATGTATTTCGGGCAAAGCGCCCTTCGTCAGGGGTAGCTGTAATGTGAGAACAATCCATCAGCACTTTTGAATAATCTCATAGTGTTTGACAATATGTTAATGTACATGTCTTAAATTAACATAGGATCCATGGAATAAATATACGAAACTCATCTGAAAGCACATCACTGAATAACATCTGTTCTCTGTTATTAACTACAAATTAACCAACACTGAACAAAAAATAATCTACAATATAATAAAATGTGACTTTCATGCGATATGTCCCATACTTGAGATACAAACTAAACATGTAACCACCGACCTGATCCCAAGATAAACATAAAAGAACCACTCTGTTTAAACCGATTTTGCCACACCTACTTACTCAATGCTAAAATAGCAACTCTATTTTTAAATAGCAACTCTATTTTTAAATTATTATCCCAAATACATGATTAAATAAAATAAAAATAATCCGATATGCAATCATACAACCAACTGCAGTGCTGTTTATCAGAAAATAGATCAAACTAAAACACTGGTCTACTCATATTATACTCTTGTAAAATTAACATGAAAAACATAAAAACAATAGTTCTGTATTCATGAATTATTCAGTTCTTAATAGAAAAGGGAAGGAGGCTCCCACTGGTAACCTCTGTGCAACACATTGTCCCTAAGTGGCCTCATGAATACAGAACTGTTGTTTTTATGTTCCCTGTTTTTCTGAGGTTGTAGTCAGAATAATAAATTTGACACCTCCAAAGTCCTGTGCTTTCCCAACTTTAACTCAGGTTGGAGTCCGAATAGTAATTCTGCCCCCCATAGTCCCAAACTTTCATCAATGTTGCTTAGGTTGTAGTGGGAATAGTAAATGTGACCTCTCCAATGCCCAATTCTTTCCCTATTGTTGCTTACATGACGTGGGAATCATAAATATGACCCTCCAAAGCCCAATGCTTTCTCTTTCGAAGCTTAGATTGGAATGGCAATAGTAAATCACACCCCTCATAGTCTAATACTTTCCGCAGTGTTGCTTAGGTTGGAGTGGGAATATTAAAGCTGACAACCTCCCATACTCCAATGCTTTCCCTACCGTTGGTTAGGTTGGAGGGGCAATAGTAAATCTGTTTTTTCTTATTGTTTTACATTTAAATATTTTAATGATTTTTTTTTTACTTTTGTTTAATAAGCTCTTTGAGTAATGCAATTTTTACTAATGTGTTTTTAAACTGTAATTTTCCTTATTTCATAATTGTATTGTATAATTGTACTTTGTTTTTACTATAAATGTATATTAGATACATTTTGTGTTTTTAAAATGTTTAATTATTATTAGTATTTGTTATCATTTAAAAAAATTATGTAATTATATACTGTTTATTACATATTTTTTATTTCAATTCATTTTTAAATATTACATATTTTTTTATGTGTTACTTTTAATTTTACATTTTGTTATATGTACATATCTAAATTAATTCTTTTTTTAAAGTTGTAATTGTAAATACTTTTTAATATACATACTTACCAATATAACCTTAACATTTAGGGCCCAATTACGAGTTTGATGGTCCAACCGCTGGACCGCCATTGCGGTGGTTGGAAGTACGCCACAAAGCCAGCGGCATCCCGACCGGCGTATTACAAGATAACTGCCGGGTTGGCGGTGTCGTGTTGGCGGTGCCGCGGCAGTGACATGCTTTGGCTTATAGAGAGCCTGTAGCATATGCCGCCGCCTCGGCACTGACGCCTGCACGTCAGCGCACTGTGTACCATGCACCATGCTGTGCATGGCACACAGTGCACACACAACAATGCAAGCAGAGGGAGGCACACGTATGCCCCCATGCAATCCCTCCATGGGCTAAAACAACCTGGGTCCCTGTTGGGGCCCCTTGCCCTGCCTTTCCGCTGACCTTTTCTTGGTGGGCTCACCGCCATAAAAAGATCATCAGAAAGGCAGGTTCTAATCTGCATGGCAGTGCCAGCATCAACACCACCACCCCAGACCACCGCCGCCACGTCGGGATCCAAGAACCTGCCAGTGGCAGCAGGCTTGAGTCAGGCTAGTGGCAGTCAGACGACCAAACTTGGAATCAGGCAGTCAGTCTGCCTAGGCTGCGGTGGTCGGATCACCACCGCAGGTACAGAGGTCTTGGGACCGTAGTACTCGAAATAAGGACCTTAGTATCCAAATGATTTGCAGATTATATTTTTATAATTCACTTTTTAAGTAGGTAGAGCTGATACTTCAAACCACAATATTCTTGCAGCAATATTGGTGTCACAATATTTTTGACGTTGATGTTATGTCATGGAAACAAAGCTATGCCACCTCATTCTAATAAGAGATAGTCGTAGAGTGGTAACATAGTTTGATGAAGTCCTCCTAAAGATGATTAATAATTGAGGGGCTTATTTATGAGCCCCTTGCGACACTTTTGCCCTGCTGTGTCACTTCTCGTGACGCAGCGGAAACAATGCTCCACATTGCACCATATTTACAAGGTGATGCATATAGGCAGATGCATCACCTTATAAAGCCCTGCGCCACATTATACGTATGTCAATTATAATGAATTCAGGGTGGTCGTTCCCACGCAACAATGCCTCGTTCGAGTGGCGCAGTGAAATCTATCAGATTTCACAGCGCCACTTCAAGGACGCCACTGCATCAAAACCTTGCGCCTGCCTAATAGCAGGTATATGGGTGACGCAGTGCTATGTGTGTGGGCCTGCCTCATGCATTGCTGGAGCTGCGTCATGCTTGCGATATGGTTGTATGTCAGAACAACGAGTTCCTTTACAACGCCAACCTTAACAGTGCAGTCGCTACTATGGCCCGGTGTTAACCAAGAATTGCTTTACCACGCATTCCTTTTCCACAAATTGTCATGGTAAAGGCATGCATGGTAAACAGCTATCTGTGAATACATTTACCACCGCCCTCTGTCTCCCCGTGAGCCCTAAATACACCCTCAACCTCCTTGAAACTACCCTGAGCCCCCACCCCAAATACTACCCCGACCTCCCCACCCCCTAAAAATTACCATGAACCCCCTATCACCTAAAACCTAATCTGAACCCCTCCCACCCCCTAAAAACTATCCGAATCTCCCTATCCCCTAAAAACTACCCCGAATTCCTCCACTCCCTAAAAACTACTCTAAACCCCCCTCCGACCCCCTAAAAACTACCCTGAACCCCCTAAAAACTATCCAAATTCCTCCACTCCCTAAAAACGACCCCAAACCCGCACCCCCTAAAAACTACCCTGAATCCTCCCACCCCCTAAAAAATACCCAAACCCCCACCCCTTAAAAACGACCTCTAATCCCCCAACCCCTAAAAACTACCCCGAACCCCTTTTACCTTTCCTCTTTTCTTACTTTCTTTTCTTTTTCACGCCCATACTGAACACTAGACCGACTTTGTCTTATCCATGCACATGCATGGTTAAGGCAAAATCATTGTTCAGGGAAGACGTTGTTCTGCTTGCGGGCTTCTGGAACTTGTGGCTCTTGGCTCATTGTTCTGGATGTTCTCCTTGCCACACAACTCCAGCAATGCATGACTTTTGCGCCGACAAATACGCCATGATTCCTGACGCATCTGTCACTCCTTGCGACATGGAGTGCTCTACAGTAAATACGGTGCATCCATCGTGTCGCAAGGAAGGCGCAGTAAAAACTGTTGCATTGCTGTTTTCACGCAGAAATGCAACAGTTTTCATAAATATGCCTGTGAAAGTGAAAGCTATTGGAAGGGTAACTTGGGAAGGTTACTGAATGTCAAAAAATGGAACAGACCTCTTGAATCTGCACACAAAGCACCAAAAAATGCTAAATTTAAATATACTCATTTCAGCACTCTAGGTAGAACTCCCCTGATTCCAAAAGAATTAGTAGGATAATAGTGTCCAACACAATGACCTGCCCAAAGTGTAATCCCGTACATGCAAATGTATTTTCTTATAGTACAGAGTTGCCGCATAACGAAGTTCTTCTGGAAGGAGGTCACAGAATAGTTAAATAAGATTTTGAACAGAGACTGTTTACATCCAATCAACAGATGCTTATTGGGCCTTTTTTCTCACAGTAGAAAGCGGATAATAAGTTCCTTCTTTTGGCTCTCATACTACCAAAGATAGGCATAGCGATGCACTGGAGCAGCGAAGCACTCCCCCCCCCCTCCCCTCCCTCCCCCCCCACCCCGCAGCAAATGGTGAAGAGGCAGATAAAGACGGGTCCAAAGTGAGAGCTCACTGCTACACATCGAGGAGAGGTGAGGAGTACCCTCAAGGGTACTGCAACATTTCTGGGATGAAGTATTGGCTTTCATCCCACAAAACAAAGAGCGACAGGAAACGAGAACCAAACTAATACAAACACCTGAAACTGACCAGAGAGCTGAATCTTACACACAGGGTGAAGCTACCTAAACATGCGATAGAGGCCTGCCCTTCCACTTCTCCGTCACAACAATAACAACCCTTAAATGTACCTACGACTAAAAATGCCACCTCAAAAATTGAAACATCCGTTTTTGATCTAGTTTTAAGGTGTTTTTTTTACTAGCACCCCACCTCGTCAACGTGTTTTCTCCATAGAGCCTTATACCTCAATCTCTGCTTTAATTTGTACATAAGCACCTTGTTATGATTTGTGCCATTTTGGATACTTTCTCAGTCAGTGTTCCTTTTAGATATATCATAAAGTGTGTACCGCGTGATGCTCTTATGAGGTGCACCATTAGCCCTCCTGTGGTGCCCATAGCTGTGTGCTCACCAGGTGCATATCAACATGTGATTCCCTTATGCAATTAAACTTCTGGCCCTTGATGAACATCTCCTCTCTTGCACATGGCTATGTGTGACGACTTCTGCTGCATATGTTAATCTTTGTAAATGTGTTACCTGTATGCTATGGCGCCTGTCTATTTGTAGTAAATCGGAGTTTAGAGATCTGTGGGCATGTGTGAGCTCTGTGTGGGCCTCTATGTCCCCACACATAGAGGCCCCATATTTTGTGGGCCTCTACGTGCATAAACGTCATTCTGATAGCATTCTAGACTCACGCCGGTCCTCTTTACAGCTTGGGATCTGCTTCCATCTGTTGTCCCAGATTCTGCTTTGCGCTCTCTCCAAGACATACCACTCTACCCTCTGACCCCTGATGACTGCATCTAAGTTTAACTCTCTTCATTGGACAAGTGTTGGTCTGGTTGCTTTGCCCTGGCCTACCAGTTGCAGTCTGGCACATGCCTTCTGTGTAGTGCACTACCATCTTGAAAACACTTTTTTAGGTCGAATCCTACCTGGTTTGCTAAAGACATCTTGGAGACATTCGGAAAGCTGACCTTGTAATGCATTCTACCAGTTGCTTGCTGTAACTCGTATTGTCTGGCTTTCTATTTGCTTATTTTATTTGATTTATGCTGTCCAGCTTGAGTTTGTCCCTTCCGTTGCCCAAACCTTCTTTACTGTATTCTTCTTGGATCATTATTTCTGAAAAACAGGCCTTTAAATCTTCTCCTTATCATGTCACATTTGCTGTATATTCAAAATAGAGGACACATTTCAAGCTCTCTCTTCCAGGGAGCTTGGTGTTTACTTTTCTTTCTCTAACTTCAAAGTAAGGGAATTTATGTGGCAGTCCTGTTGAGTATCCATATAAGAGAAGAAGGTGTAGGATGTTTTGTTTTCTAGCACACAACTAAAAAAATGAATGGTGCAGATGTTTCACAATGTATCAGAATTAGTACAAATGAAGCACATTTGTTTTGTAATGCTGAGGTGTGGTGAAGACAAAAATCTGAATACTATCAAAGCACATCAATACACTAGGTGATGTCATTTGCACACATTATCATTTGTGTGAAGTAAAACCTTATTTCAGTGCAAATATAATGGCCAACAGCTCAAATGTGAGATAGCCAGATGATGAAAGACCTAGGAAATCTAAAGGTGTGTGTAGGTGTAACTGAGTCAGTCTCAGATCACAAGTCAGTGGCATGGCTTGAGTAACTCTGACATGTGTCAAACTCTTCCGCTTTCGAAACTTCAGGGGTTTGGTGGTGAAGGTCCTGGGTACATTTATGACCGGACACCCCATGGATGGTTGGTGCGTTCCTATAGAGCTGGTGGAAGGAGAGCAGAAGACTGTGCTAGGTGCAGCAGGTTATGTGCACTTGAGAAAGGCCTGAGTTTTAACCCTGGCGACCCTTGAAATCACTACAAATAGTGCACATCACAAGTTCTCAGTGTACTTCAGCTATAGTGAACTGTGCTGAGTTTGGGTGTAGAAACAGCCTCTAATGGTAATAATTCTTATTCAGTGTGCCTCCACTGGACCACATTGTTTTGTGAACAGAGCTTACTTAGGGGCTTTGGTGTGGGAGAGGGAGTGGTTCCTCTTTCCATAGTGGCAATTCAACTGGTCATACCAGGCTTGAACCAAAGCCTCGTTCCTCATTCTTGTAAATACATAGCAGTCTGGATTTGGAGGGGGAAGGTACACATTTCACTTGCTGCCCTTCTTGAAACAAGGCGATATAGCTGACTATTCTGCCCCCACTTCAGTTGCTGCATTATAGGCTAAGAGGTTTCTTTCTCTGCCCAGTGATTGCAAAGGGCTTGTGACTTGGCTTGTTGTTGGTGTAAACGACATTGCTGGGAACTTTGGGGCAATGGGATGAGAAAGAGTTGCTTTTCCCCAAAGGACGTAAGTATTGGAGAGACAGGCTGTGACTCTTCAACCCTTTGTTTGAGAGTTGGAGGGGCTTCACAAATCCTGCCTGCTCATGTGGATGGGGGTGCTTTGTCTGGGGCAGACAGGAGCCCTTCTTTTTCCTGTGCCTTATGGGAATATGCCTATGCAGGGCTACTGGATTTATGTGATTTTGTGGCTGTGGTGTTTTTTTGGGATGTATGACGTTACAATGCATACTTTTACAACGCATACCTTTACAACGCATTTTTTACAACGCAACATCCATTACAACGCATGCCATTTTAACAAATTTTTTAAAACTACCTTTACAACGCATTCCATTACAACGCATACTACCTTTACAACGCATACCATTACAACGCATAACATTACATTGCATGTATGATAAGTATTGGATAGTGTAGGGGTAAAAATTACTATTCTAACTCCAGGGGGTGCAACAGTAGGGTAAGTGTTGGATAGTGTAGGGATAAAAATTACTATTCTAACTCCAGGAGGGTGCAACAGTAGGGTAAGTGTTGGATAGTGTAGGGGTAAAAATTACTATTCTAACTCCAGGGGGTGCAGCAGTCGGGTAAGTGTTGGATAGTGTAAGTATACTATGCGTTGTAATGTTATGCTTTGTAATGGTATGCGTTGTAATGACATGCGTTGTAGTGGTATGCGTTGTAGTGTCATGCATTGTAATGGTTGCGTTGTAATGGCATGCGATGTAATGGATGTTGCGTTGTAAAAGTTTTGTTGTAATGGTAGTGCGTTGTAAAAGTTGCGTTGTAAAGGTTATTTCCCGTTTTTTTGCCTAATCATTGATTTCCTGCATTTGCCACGTAATCTACTATCGATTGCATAATTTGCAGATTCCAACAAAAAATGTTTCTAGCTCAAACGGACCAAACGTTGCTAAATACAACATCATTGTTGCTTTGCAATAGAGGGCACTTCTCAAATGTTGATTTTCACATTTAATTTGAATATTGATCTTGTGCCCCCTCGCCCAGCCTCACCACTCTCAAACTTCACCAGCCGCCACTGTACCCTACTCCACTACAATCTCCCCCAATCTGCACCATCCCACCCCAATCTAACACCCACCCCTTTCTAATCTACCATACTTTAATAGGCCAAATCTACCCACTCCACTCTACCCTAATCTACCCCACTCCCATCTACTCCACTCCACTGTTCTCAATTTATTTCACTCCCTTCCAATCTCCACTCCACTCCAATGTATCCAACTCCACTTCATCCCACTGCAATCTATCCGACTCAACTCTACCACACTCTATTCAACTCTGCCCAATCCACCCTACTCCACTTCACTCCAATCTACCACATGCCACCCAAATCAACCCCATTCTGTTCCAATCTAACCCACTCCAACCCAATCCACCCCACTCCATCCCACTCCAATGTACCCTATCCCCTTTCACCCATGACTACTCTACTCCAATGTACCCCATTCAATCTGTCCCACTCCGATCTACCCCAAACCACTATATCCAACGCCACTCCAATCTACTCCACTCCAACCTACTCCAGTCTACCCCTCTCCTATCTATCTCACTCCAATCTAAGCCAGTCCACTCCAATTGAGGGTACTATAATACACCCAAACTACCCCACTCCACTTTACCCCATGCGCCCTAGTCTACCCCACTCCACTCCAATCTACCCCACCCCACTCCAATCTACCCCAATTTACCTCACTACACTCTTCCCCAATGTACCCCACTCCAATCTACCCCAATATATCCCACTCCCCTCTACCCCGATCTACCCCACTACAATCTACTCCACTCCAATCAACACCCTCCACTCCAATATACCTCAGTTCAATCTACCCCACTCCCCCACTTCAATCTACTCAATCGACTCCACTATAATCAACTCCATTTCACTCCTATCTACCCCACTCCACCCCAATCTACCCCAGTCCACCCCACTCCAATCTACCCCACCCAATCCTAATCTACCACGCATCACTCCAATATACCCCTTTCCGTAATCTACCCCACCCCAATCTACCCCACCCAGACTACGCCATTTATTACGACTCCATTCCATCCCCCTACTAGAATCTACCCAATCTAACCCACTTAAATCTACCCTACTCCACTCCAATCAACCCCAATCCACCCAAATCCACTGTTCCCAATCTACCCCAATATATCCCACTCCACTCTAACCCCAATCCACCCTGATCCACCTTACACCTATCTACCCCACTCAAATCTACCCCAATCTACCCATTCCAATCTACCCCACTCCACCCAACCTTGCCCCACACCACCCCAACCTACCCCAATTCAAACCTCTCCACTCTGATCTACCGAGCTAATCCTCTCAACACCTCCACTCCCCAATCCACCCCACTCCAGTCTTCCCCAATCCACCCCACTTCATTCTTCCCCAATCTACCCACACTCCACTCTATGCCAAGATACCCCTGCTCAACTCTACATTAAGGGTGGGCGGCCAGCTACGCTCCGTGCACGGAGTGCGCGTAGTGCCGTCTCCTACGCATTTTGCGTAGCGGGCGTAGCCAGGCGGCACTACGCGCGCTCCGCAGACGGTGCGTAGCCGGCCGCCACCCGCCTCCCTCCCGCCCTCCCTAAATATTTAAATAAAATGATAGAAAGCTTTTAAAAACACTTACCTTGTCCGCCGCGTCCCCGGGGCTCCCTCTCGCTGTCCCTGGATTCGCGCCGCCATTTCGGATACTAATGCGCATGCGCGGGCACCCGCGCATGCGCATTTCTCATGAGAAATGTGCATGCGCGGGCACCCGCGCATGCGCATTAGTATCTGAAATGGCGGCGGCGCGAATCCAGGGACGGCGAGAGGGAGCCCCGGGGACGCGGCGGACAAGGTAAGTGTTTTTAAAAGCTTTCTATCCTTTTATTTAAATATTTAGGGAGGGCGGGAGGGAGGCAGGCGGCGCGTAGTGGGGCTACGCGGAGTGCGCGGGTGGGCGTAGTTTTGCGCCCACTTCGCGTAGCTCCGCGGAGCCCCACTCCGCACACTACGCCCAGGGTTACTCTACATTAATCTAGCCCATTCCACTTTACACCAACCTACCTCACTCCAATCTACCTGACTCCACCCAACCCTTTTGCACACTGAGCACTTATTTGTTATACGATTTGTCTATGTCTTACATAAAAAAAAGTATTCCCATATATAAATAACTCTTTCAATTAATGTATATATACATGACCTTGTTTTGTTATCTTTACATTTTGCTGTTGAGATGAAATGTTGATTTCTCTCTTAAATAGCCTAAACTCTTTTCATAATAGTGCCTTGATGGAGACTGCTGAACGTTATAATATGCTACAGAACAAGCACGGGCACACCCCCTACATCTGGGTTTAATGTGCTAACGCCGGCAGCAGTAGCACAATAGTTTTAAACCCTTGGAAGGGAGCCAAGAGGAGCACACTGAGAAAGCCATAGCTGGACACTAGTCTCAGGGGCGGCCCTAGGCTCATGGCGGCCCTGGGCAGGGAGCGTAGGTAGGGGGCCCCCGGAGGAACGCAGGCGCGGAGGCCAGTGAAGAGGGGGGGGCCAGGGTGTTTGGAAGTGGAACAGAACCGGAGGCCGCCAAATGCCTGCTAGGGGCCGCCACGCAAATATGTATCCATCCTCAGAGGATTATTATATTAAGGATATATATTGGTGTGGTGGCCCCTGGGGTTTGGCGGCCCTGTGCAGGTGCACAGCTTGCACATGCCTAAGGCCGCCCCTGCTAGTCTCGCATGCAGTTCGGTGCAGGAGGATCCAGAAGGACTTCCAAACAGCCAGTGGCGTAAAGAAACCTTATGGAGCCTACCAGACAGTAATGGCGAGGGGGCCCTCGCATTACCCATACTGTCGAGCTGGCAAGCTGAGAGGACCTCCCCAGACGGCACAGATGCCGCGTTGAAGTACCGACGGAGAGAGCGGTGCTTCACCTATGTCCTGAGCCGCAGCCAGGTGGGGTGAGGTCTTTACTTCTTACAAATCAGTCGAATACTGAATTCGTAAGAGGTATCGGAACGAGTACACCTAGAAGGTTCAGGTGACATTTAAAACAATAACTAAGTCGTTCCGTGTATTCTTCTTTTTATAGAACACAAATCTTCTCACTATAGGGTTTTTTTTTGTTTGCAGTAGCGTCATTTCTAGGTCCTGAAGAAAGCAAGGCCAGAGGGCCACTTATTGCTGAAACATGTCGACCACGTTCCACCGCTAGACAGTTTATAAATTTTCCCTGTCTTGGCTATTTTTTAACCTTGGTGTCGGGAGCTATACCTTAATAAAACATTTTTGCTCCTCAAACCAATTTTACTCACTTTCCTTATAACTATTGGTATTACTTTTTCCTAGCACTGCACTCTCTTTTTTTACCCCGTCAGCCACGTTGTTAGTATATATCTTTCTAACTCCCAACGACCATGCCCTGACCAACAGGAGGGCTAGTCCTTCTCTGTTAGAGAAGAGAACAGGTGCGTTGTCTGTCCTCGGAGCCCCAAATGATGAAGGGCGGTTCCGAGTGGTGACTGATGGGTGCCAGAGACCGGACGCAAACCTGACCTGGCTATTATAACTTTCACTGCTTGGCTTTTGGTAACCACCTCTGTTCATAGTAATCACCTGTAGGAATCTGACCCTCTGATACTCTTTTGTGATAAATGTAATTAGGGCTTGTATTCAGAGCTGGTCGTTAAATTGCCCTTGGGTCCCCCTTAATTATATGTGTTGTTGATGAAGCTGAGAGGACCCCCTTATGTTTAGAAGGCTTGTGGCCCTCGCACCGCAGTGGCTGTGGGGGTGTCCTTTACTCCCCTGCAAACAGCCAATAGCATTAGGTGAGAAATTAATTCTCCACTGGGATGAGCCAAGACATTATTGATAATGTCTAAAGTCAACGGCTAAAACAGGCCGGTCAGAGAAAACAAATGGCTGAAAGGGGCGGACAAAAAGCTCACTGAAGGTATACTGATAGCATTAGGTCGGATGACAGCTGCACTGTCTAAGCAAGACCTAAAAAACAAACACATTGGCTTTGACAGTGCTTGTTTTCTAATAGCACCACTGAGATGATACATACATCTGATCTAAAGATTTGCGCACATTTTTAATAAATGACTTGCGTGGAAAGAGTCGTTAATCGGGCAACTGTATGATTTAAAGATTTTGAAAAAGCACATGTAGATAATGCACTTCAAGGTCAGTAGTGGAATGCTTCTTATAAGTTAGCACCTTCATGACGCAACTAAGTGAGCATAGAATTTCGGGTCGGGTTAAGCAACACCTGCCGTTTTCAATATATTTATGGACGCACCTGAAGACATTTTTCCATCAACAAGAACAGTTGTAAATTGCTGTCTGGGAGAATCTGAAATGAGGCTGACCCGGAACCGATGATTATCCTGTTTTTAGAAAAAAAAACATCTTATAGGATGCTTGCAGCCCAACGTAAGCCTCATATGATAAATGCAACCTGTGGCATTCTTCGCCACTGAGGTGTGCAGTCAACTGCTAGCTCAGGCCTTTGTGCTCTCTGGGGTGTGAAGTTCTTGTTATCAAATAACAAATACGGGTCCCCGTTTGCCGCCTCGCCTTCAAACACTTCAGGTGCTCTTTCCACTTCAGGCCGTCTTTCCCTTTTCTTCGTGTTTGATAAACAGACAGAAGCCGCCCAAACTGTTGAAATCTGTTATAACATTGCTGGTTACTGTCACCCCCTGGAGCCGACTTTCCGGTCCATTTTCTGCCCCGGGCCTGTCGGTGTGTAAACAAGGGAGCCGAGGTGGTCATTTATCACCACGTTAAAAGGAATGTCTCGTGCACGCTTCGAGTGCCAGGTATGATAGGAGCTCGGTGCCTTAACAGCAACGCGCACTGGGGCACATTACGATAGATTTGAATATTTTATAGGTTTGGGCACGCAATAACTCGCCGATAACAATGTGCTTTATTGACCGGCAATGCTGTCAAATATATAAACCATTCAGACTGGAATGCTGAGACACAGCCTGAGCAATCTGGAAGCCATCGCCGGATATGTCACCTGCGAGAAGACAGACATCTACCCCAATTGATGAAACAAACAACTAGATGGGTGTTTAGCCCTCTGTCTATCCTTACTCGCCGCCCAGAGCTCCTCGAGTCGTGTCTCTCAACACTCTGTTTCAAAATGTTCAGGTCAGGCTTGGAGCTACATCCGAGATATGTTATTAATGGTCAGTTTGCGTTCACAAAGCTGTTTGGTCTTGAGAAGGCTATTGACATACAAAAGGCCTAGTTGGATGTCGAGCAATATCACAACAGCAAACTGGTTTTACTTACAAAGTTCACATGAACGTAAAATGAAACCTGACCTTCCCAATGAGGTCCAGGGCCCTCGAGCTGCAACATCATTCTTCCAGGAAGGCATGCCGATTGGGTCTCATTCACCTAATATTTCGTTGACAAAGAATTCTATTTTAGTAACTCATGGATTATGTATTTGTAATAAAAATGCTGTTCCTGCGGTACCTCTTTGATCTCGTCCCTAGAAATCCCAAAATGAGAGTGACGCCTTCTGGAAGCCACTGTGTCAGTGCATGAGATGATACATGCGTACTACACGTGCCTGCACTAAATAGCCATGTTGTTTGGAGAAAAAAAGCTGATGGCAGGAAAAAATCTACAGCGGAATACAGTAATCTAGTTGGAGAAGAAGAGAACTGCTGCCAATCCATTCTGCACTGACGGAATCAAATAATGACCAAAAAGGAGACAGTCGATTAGGAAAAAGAAACAGCAAGGAAAGACTATATCCGAATAGAACAGCAGGAGAAAACTAGGCTATAACATAGGGGCAAAAAATGAGGTTGGCGAAGAGTTCATTTTCCTTCCCCAGAAACCCACTGTGGAGGGGAGCTAGAAGACATGATTCCTGAGACAAACACAGGTTCGGTCACCGCTGCAGCTTGGCTCTAGTCAGTCATTTTGTACTGAGGTGGAATGGCTGCTCCTCTGAGCTCAGGCCTCACCGCTGAGGTGAGTGGAAGAGCTAATTTTCACGCCAGGGACATTGATACCCTCGAATACCAGAGGAGCCAACTGACCTGGGAGTTAGTCGGAGAGCAATAGAAGAGCCCTGCGCAAGGTGTGTGTGTTGATGAGGGTCTCCGGGCATTAGTGCCAATATCGGCCCACACACCAGCCCTCCTGGAGCAACATACATGCAGCATAAATAAGCAGACAAGACAACTTTTTTGTTGGAGAAAAATATCTGCAGGTTTATTAGCATACACATATGCCAACATGGTGGGTTACCTTATAGGCGATCCAAAGGCAAGCCGCCCCTCGCGACCTACCACCTGAATGGCCAACATGCATCGTGGCCTTAGCCAATCGTTGCTTAGCGGTTGTGGTGAGGGATAGCCACTCCCACTTCCGGTGAACCATTGGTCCACCCTCTTGCTCACACACCCCCCCCCTACGAGGGGCGGAGTGTTTAAGCGACCACCAGTTGTGCAGGTTTTGAACCGCCCGTAGGATAGCGGGGCGTCGTCGCACCCCAGGGTCCACCGCACAGATTTCCTGGGGATATTAGGACTCTGCACCTTTTGTGATCCTGAAGAGGGTACCCCTGAGTACCATTCCGCCTCTGGATTGCCCTGTAACTCCGCCTGCAACACAAATAAGAAGATTAGAACACATGTCCCCCCCCCACCCTGAAAGCGCCGGGTACGCGGTAGGGAGGGAAACGGCGACAGGGTGAGGGGACCAAGAGGACGCCAGGTGGGCGGGGGAGGAATATATACCTCTCCCCGCCCCCACCCGGCCGGAAGTGATAACAGGACCCTAGCAGGGTCGCGGGACACTGGGCTGCCCCGTGTGCCATCTTGTGCCACTAAGGGGGCCGCCCTCTTATGTGTGTCCCCTGCGGGGACATGTCGGTCGGCCCGCATAGGGCCAGTATCGGCCCACACACCAGCCCTCCTGGAGCAACATACATGCAGCATAAATAAGCAGACAAGACAACTTTTTTGTTGGAGAAAAATAGCTGCAGGTTTATTAGCATACACATATGCCAACATGGTGGGTTATCTTACAGGCGATCCAAAGGCAAGCCGCCCCTCGCGGCCTACCACCTGAAGGGCCAACTTGCATCGTGGCCTTAGCCAATCGTTGCTTAGCGGTTCTGGTGAGGGATAGCAACTCCCACTTCCGGTGAACCATTGGTCCACCCTGGCACACCAAACGGCGACAGGGTGAGGGGACCAAGAGGACGCCAGGTGGGCGGGGGAGGAATATATACCTCTCCCCGCCCCCACCCGCCCAGAAGTGACGACAGGACCCTAGCAGGGTCGCGGGACACTGGGCTGCCCCGTGTGCCATCTTGTGGCACTGAGGGGGCCGCCCTCTTATGTGTGTCCCCTGCGGGGACGTGTCGGTCGGCCCACATTCTACAAAGTGGGTTATGCAGAGCAGGGATGAGAGATCGAATGGTGAACACCGAGGATCTTTGGTGTCCATTGTTGCACCTGGAGGCCTGTGCAAGCAGAGTGAAGAGTGCACTGCTCTGGCAGGTTTGTGTAACTTGTGGCAATGCACATCCTGAATCAGGTACGGATAAGCGATGTGACCACATAAGCAATACAGAGATTAAAAGTATAGGTGTGTATATCTGCAGCACAAAGCTTACCAGGTTTTGCTTCACTCTCATAAAAATCTTTGAATGACTAGGCCCATTTCATTATCAACCCCAAACTCTCAGTAGTCTCGATTGATACTCATATTAACACAAACCATGGTCCTCCGATGGATCTTTTGATGAGCTGACATGGACTAGAATATTGGGAAAACATGAACAATTATTCTATGAGGACCTGAAATAAAATATCTGTTATCTCAAACCTACTTCAAAACCTTTTCTCAGCCACATATGCAAATGCCTCGAGACAAGAAATATGACAAAAAAAATTAGACAGAATCGATAAAGATAATTCGAAGAAAAATCTGATGCCTCGTATTGCAGAGACAGGTCAAGCAAATCCATTTCAAATCAGATTTAATGACAAAGTATTATTAAAAGTCACTTCACAGCACAGTACAGATTGTTATTAGACATGTGGAATTTGTCTGTGGTGAAAAATAGGATAAATTGATGTTCTGTTATTTTTCATACAAACCAAAGCAAAGCTGATCACTTCAAGTCCGTCCTCAGTCAGATCTGGTCAAGTCTGAACTGCAGCCCCGCGTGCCACAGTAGGAGTCAGCTAACCTTTCTGCCGCAAGGTTATTTTCCCTGCACGATTTTACCAGCCAGAAAAGTACAGGATTCGAGGTCACAGTTAGATATAGTTCAGTTCATCAAAGTCAATTCCACCAAGTGTAGATGGAAAGGGGGCATAGATAATACAATAGGATCAAGAGTTTGACCGATGGCATGCCAGGCAGGAAAGGATAAATGACAGCCAGCCCGACTCCTTCTCCAATGGGGCAATTATACCCCAAATGTTCCAGGTTTACACCCGTTAACATATCAATTTCATCAGTTAATAGGGCTTTCATTGGTCACTCACAGTGAGCTGTTGTGGAGTGATCAGTGAATCACACAAATCCAGAAGAATTAAGTAATCTTTTTTGCAAATATAATTAAGATTTATTAAGTCCAATTGTATTACCAATTCATCACTTCCACGGAAGTTGGTGGAACTTTACATTGCTCATAGTCCATCCGTTCCCAGGCGCTTTTCCCTGGCTTTGAACAATTTATTATTTATTTATTTGTTAAGTTTTATATATCCTGAACATGACCCGAATGGGTATCAGAAGGCTGTACATCAGTAAAAGGATATGATTAGTCACCAAGCAAGTAAATATCCTAAACATCTGTAGTAAACCATCCCCAATACAATAAGAGCGAACCCAAATATGAGGAACATGTAGCGAGAACATAAGTTGCATTCCAAAATGTCTCAAACAAATGAGAAAGCTGTGTTGCCTCTAAGGTATAAAAAGTCAGTTATATTGTCTTCAGGACAAATGTTGCAGCTGGTTATTCAGAAGAAATCCTTTGACGTGTATTTTGATTGAGGAGGTTGAAGGATTGGAACAGACATCGGGCGGAGGAGCGTTCCAAATTCTTGGGGCCAGACCAGAGAAAGAGCAATATTAACAATATAACGATATTGTTACAATTCTATCAAATGTGCTTTTTAGCGAGAAGTGAGTCCATTGTTAGCTAATACAGAAGTGAAACTTCTCAGTAAGTTTTCATAGGGCTTAGGTGTCTGCTCCACATGATTTTACATTAACACAGGAAAAAAGCTTTTGAGACCTACATGAAAAATGAGCTGAATCACCACCGTTTAATATTATTATAAATCACACATTCATAAATGCATTTTGACTTTCTCCAAATATTTCAGTTATTGTTTTCTTCAGGAACGTCATGTCAATATTCAGTACTATTATACAGTTTCTAGGCATTAATTGTTCGTCATCATTTTCAAAGCATAATTCTTAATGTGTCGCTCTCAAATACAGGTATTTATTGTATGAACGTTACAGAAGCTAAGGTGTGCACCATTTCAATTCTTTTTAAATTAAGCAATTTTTAATTTCAAGAACCTCATTATGCATATATATATATATTTCATGTTCGATACACAATTGAATGTCTTTAAAACTCTCAATGTTGACATGTATTTTTATTTTTCTCAGAACTCATAAATGTGTTTATGTTTAGTTCTCATTGTTTCTCTTTGTTTACATTTTCGTATCATCATTTTGAAACACTCTGCATGCTTTTACGTTGCAGCATGTAATCTCACGTTTTTTGACTTAGCAGGTTGACATGTCTTCATCAAGAAATATTTGTCATAATGATCTTCACTGGTGAGAATTGATAAAGGTAGACGTCAGATTAACATCCACGCACTGTCACAAGCAACATCAGGAAACCGAGGTAACTGAATTTGACTCAAGAGGCGAGGTTAAGACTTGGAGGCCAAGTCTTGAACTATATGTAGGGGAACCCTGAAAGTAACGTAGGGTGCTAAGGAAAAAGGAGAATGACCTCCACAGCTATTTGACAAAAGGAATATATCAGATAGAGCGAGACCCCTTGGGCAACTCAGGGTGACACAGTGTGCCCATTTCCAAAACTGAATGAGGTACACAAACTTTCATGCGTCAATACTAAAGTCAGACCCAATGCCTAACTACTTGAAAAGTCAGTGATTGGGTCATAGGGCCAAATAGATGATTAGATAAGAAGGACAGAGATTGTGAATGAAAAACTGGCAAAGGCGACATAGCCAAATACAATGTACAAATGTATAAGGTCTGGTCCAGAATAAACAGACATTTTCTGTGACTTACTCCTCTCGCAGAAACTTGCCAGACACCCCTAAGGATACAGCATACTCCAGAGCAGATGTATTGACAGCTGTCTGTGAAACCAGGACATCACTAACCATCCACCCAGATTCAGTGGTCGTAGACCTCAACTTAGTGAGAACAAATTTGAACAAACATTAGCAAAGAAAGTAGATCTGGTCTGCATTTTCAGTAGTAAGCCATACAAAAGCCAGGTATGAGACTGAGCATATGCAGCAGCCACCCTTTGACTGGAAGAGTTAAGTTGCTGGTATCAGCCTTGGGCAGGCCTACACAAACCCACATTTTGGCCCTAATCTCACTGTAAAAGACAGAGTGGTTCAAGGATCACATATTCGGGTCCCACCCTACCAGTATAAAGAAATTCTGGATTGTCACACAGGAGGACTGTATAGCAACAGTGAACAGTGCCCTGCATAAGTTTAAAGGGATTTTTGCTCCCTGACCCAATGGCCAGGTCAGCAAACCTACTAACTGTTCTATAGGTAGGGAATTTGCTCCATGAACTCCATGAAGATTGTACTACCAATTACAGACCACATTATGGAGGGAGAGGGTGGGCTCCAATTAATTCTGATTGTCACCTGTGGAAGACTAAATATGTATTTCTCCAGGTTTGGCTTTTGCATGATCTTCTTCTCTAATTTAGGTCCTGGCTCTAAGTTGGCTTCACTGAGTGGTAGTGGGTGGATGGATGGATGGATGGATGATGGATGGATGGATGGATGGATGGATAGATAGATAGATAGATAGATAGATAGATAGATAGATAGATAGATAGATAGATAGATAGATAGATAGATAGATAGATAGATAGATAGATAGATAGATAGATAGATACGTTTTTATCTGATTCAGACTTCCACTGAGGTCAACAAATACCAAATACATGAATATAAAACTGTTATATTTATACATCTTAAAACAGCTTTAAAAAACTTAAACAGGTTATGGCAGACAAATTCATTAGGGGGAGACTTACATAACATAATTAAGTCTTGAGAAAAAAATAGCATTATATCTAAAACAAATGGGCATTATAAACCGATGCCGTGCCTCTATCAAAATTGGATTTGGACAGATTGACAATACATGAGGTAGATCTTGTGCTCCACCGTTGCACAAGTCACAATTACCTGAGCGATTCATCTAGGGAATTCCATCCTGAGGTATATACTTCGAATGGAAAGATTCCTAAACGCAGAAGAAAGATGCTGCGCCTTACTGTATGCTCTAACTGAAAAAGAAGATAATGCTCTGGGGACTTGTATACAATTATAACTAATAAAGCGATTACACTTACTCGCATAGTTAAGAGTAATTTGCGGGAAAACATCCTACCAGAGAGCACATTTAGTGAGCCAAAGCATCTCCTTATGCTGCTGTTTATGATCTGTTGTATTTCTTAGCGTAAAAGTGGTGATCCATTTTTAACCCGAGGGGGCATTTATTTGCAAAGAAGCTGTGCTATATGGCAATTTATTCTTATCAAATAACTCTGTGAGATCTCATTTTTTAGGAACTTCCCATGTGATTTTTATGAACAGAATTATGCAAGTTTTGCTCACTCCTGCCTTAGAGGGCAATATTCGTTTTCTGGGAAAGGCAATACACCTACACTGTGGTGTTTGGCCCCATCCTCACCTATCTTCCTCTCTAACCAGCATAAATTCTGCATCAATAGCACCAAGGTTTTGACTTACTTGCTGAATGTTTGCCCTTTCAGGCTATCCTATAAGCGCAGATGATTGAGTGAGCTGTTTTATTTTTATCTGATGCACAATTGTAAATGGTGCAGAAACGACTTTTCATACTGCATCACTTCTGTGCGGGGCATCATCATTCTCCTTCTTTCCTCAGCAATAGTCTGTAAGTACTACACAATCATTTTTCAGCATTTAGCCCTACAGCAGGGCTCACAGTGTTGACACTTTCAAGAGTGTATTTTATAGGCTGGCTTGTCCATGTATTTATATTGTAACTACTGTAAGAAAGTGAATTATTAATTAGAGTGAAGAGTAGTCAACCAGAACTAATACAGTCACAAGCCTGTTAGGGCCAAGCAAAGGTTTCAGTAATTTACGCCTAAACTCATACCCTGGTAGCTATGGCACGGAACGGACAGGCTTTACTTAGCGAAAACAAAAATAGTAAAAAACACACCAAAATAAAATCCCATTCCAATTTTAAAAAACAGAGCAAAATTGGATCGGCCAAATAACACCAAAATTAAAGAATCCAATACAGGGAACGGGAGCTATGATTTTTTAAAGATTTAAGAGAAAAGGTGCCTTGAAAAATTGAAGCATCAATGAGTAATCACTGTTTGTTTTTGGCTGAGATCTAGGCATGATTTGAGACCAACCATGATGGAACACAGGTCAGATATACCAAGCAGGTTTGTGTAGGTCCGAGGTTTTATCTTGGGACTTAGTGGCACACCATAATCACCCCTGCATGCACCTAGGTACAAGGGGGCCCTGTAGAGTCCCCTTAGTTTCCTCACCACTACCCTTTTCTAGGCATGCTCATCACCATGAAAAGGAGGGCAGTGAGGAAACTCATAATATGCTTGGCAGAGCAGCAGCTGCACAACAAGCATACTGATGCCTCACACCTCTGCAAGACTGCCAGGGATCCGTGATCGTGGTCTGACAGCCAAAGTCATAATATGGTGGTCAGACCGCCGGTGAGGCGTTTGCTGCTCCGCCACCTTAGTCTTTGAAATGGAAGTCAAAATCCTTCAGCGGGGCAAGAATGCAGGCTTTAGTCACGAAAGGCTTCTCAAAGCCGGATAGCTGTGAGGCCTCACTGTAGCTTCTGGTTTTGGTGGAAAAAGCCCAGAGCGGGATACATTCTGATTTCATGGCCACCAAGGTCCTCTCTCTTCGGACAGATGCTGTTTGTGCCTTTGCCCGGTCATTTTGTAGTACTCAAATTCCTCTAGTGGGACTAGCCTGAGCATGTATCCCATAAGGTTACATAAAATTCATACACCTTTGCCTCAAGGTCCTGCTAACATTCTAGAGGTCTTGGAAGCCCAAAAATGTTCCAAGTCCCAACTTTTTTGAGTTTTTTATAAAAAGGTCAGCTGGACACAGTTAAGGATCCAAGACCTAGGTGGTCAGGACTTACTAGAGTAGAGGGCACCAGCACAGTCCAGTCCTGACCTGTTGCTACTGGCCAGCTGGACACTAAAAACAAAACGACTCTTGCAGCTTGTTGTAACTCTGTAGCCACACAGTAGGTCATCCAACTCATCCTTGAGTTAATTTGTTTGTCCTGTGTAAAAGTGGGAGAAGGTACATCCTTTCGGGTCCTCTCACAGTTCTCAGAGATCATGTGCAGTATTTCGTCTGTAGAAAGCCTAGAAGATGTTCTGAGGGGCTGGTGGTGAGCAACATTTATGTATATTTCAATAGCCCTAACCAATGGGGAAAAGGTTCCCTGGGGCAAGCCTACCCACTTTTTCAGCACATTCTGTTTGCCTAATTGCTAAGTTTTTTAGATTACACTATTCTAAAAGAAATCCAAGATGGCACAGGCCTTCTGTCATTAGGGGGAGCATGTGCGACTGCCATTGGTGTGTTTGAAAAGGGAAAAGTCAAATTTGTCTAAGCTACACCAAACTGTTTCTGGGACCAACACCCCCTTCCACCGGACTGGTGCTCAAATGGCTACATTGGGCATAAAGAGCAAAGGCTGTCCCTTCCTTGGATTTCCACTTACACTAAACTATGAATGTTCAGGTTTCACCTTTGTTCCTTTCAATTTGATAACATCTTGGAACGTTACCAGCTACCCTTCCTGAATTGATTTATATCACACTTTCCTTACCCAGCCCATCCTGGTAATCGTGACTAAGCCATTGTCTCTTTGTTGGGAGCAGTTTTCTCACCACATTAAGCTCAATCACTGTGGTGTAGTTGCTGGGAGGCTAATGCAAATTAGACTCCATGAGCTTCAGGCAGGAAAAAGGTAGCATTCTGAAAGTTACTTTTACAAAATATTTATTTAAAATCTAACTTTAACTATGAATTGCATTATTTATAAATATTAAAGATAGTGGTTGAATCATTTGTCTGGCTTGTTACAAACTCAGGATAAAGGAATTCATCTTTAAATCTGCATTCTGGTTTTCCCCATAGGACAGCCAGAACTTTTCACAGTGATAATAATGTTTTGGGGCTTGTTACTGTAGGGACATGGTAACATAACATTTCTACATGTCCCACTTTTAAATACTGTGCACCCTACCTTGTGGGCTACAATTCCTATTTAGGGATGACATATTATTATTTAAAGGGGAGTTTACCCCTGTTTTTCTAACAGGTCTGACAGCCTGTTTAAACTACAGCAGTTAGGATACAATGGTAAGCCTAAAGCTACGTTTTTCTTTGTCAGGATAATGAATGGCACAATAAGTGGTGTAGTCCACAGGTGAAGTTTACCTTTCTATATCATGATGTATTCCTGCACCATATACTATAGCCTTATAGGAAAGTTAAACATGGCAATTGGGAGCTATCCCATTTTGTCTTATTTTAGAGGTCAGAGCACCTGCATTGGAGACTGAGCAGTAGTGTTTGAGTACACAGAGTCAAAACCCAGCAGCATCAGTCCATAAAATGGAGGTACTCATGCCAACTATTGCACTTTCTTCCAAATACTATTAGAGTAAAGGCTATACTTCCTAGCAGACAAGGTCAGAGTGTAAGTATAGGTAAATGTGAGAAACCTGTTCCCCTCTCTACTCAGGAGATCAATATTTATATATTTTAATGTATAGTCTGCTGCAAACATTGTTTTATCACAGGTGCTGAGCTTATTCCTGTGTTTTTAGAGAGGAACACCACCCACTTGCTGCAGTTTATTTTTATGTTCATGTCTATCACACAACCTCAACATACATTTATACTAAAACTATAAACATGTCCTCTGCATTTGCAATGTGGAGGTTGCAAATAAATTAGAAGGAAAAACAGCAACAGTGTATCCAGCTGATTATTTAACTCTCCTTTTATCTCTGGTCCTTTCATAGATGTTCTCTTACACTAATTAATTATGAAAATAAACTATCACAGTTCGTGGTAAGACACTATGCTTCCAGGAGGGTATGGAACCCAATGAGTCTGGGTGACTGATAAAGTCTCGGATGAACAACTCCCTCCTCTCCTCTAGAACTCCTTCTCTGAATAAAGTCTTTCTAACCCAAAGAAATTTCCAAGCACTTGTGGATACCAACTATGAATGTCTGACAAAATATCGAGATTCACAATATCGACGTACAAAAATATCGGAGCAAAAATATCGAGGACAATAATATCGGGATCCTATCTTCATAAAGGTAAGTACAAAAATATCGAAAAAATAATATCGTAGTACAAAAATATCGAAATTAAAAATATCGTTTTTTTAAATGTATTAATAATAATGTAAAAATAATGTTAAAATACATATAATTGAACAAATATTAATAAAAACATTAAAACATAATTAAATAATTAAAAGTAATACATATACATTTAAAATAAATTAAAAATTTAATAATTTAATGTAATTTTATTTCTTTTAATTTCATTTAATTGATTTAAATTAAATTTAAATTTATTTTATTTTTACCCTTTACGCCTGTACCCCAAAAACCCAAAACTGACCCTGAACCCTAAAAATACCCCTGTACCCCAAAAACCCCAAACTGACCCTGAACCCTAAAAATACCCCTTTACCCAAAAACCGAAAACTGACCCTGAACCCTATAAATACCCCTTTACCCAAGAACTGAAAACTGACCCTAAACCCTAAAAATACCCCTTTACCCAAAAACAGAAAACTGACCCTGAACCCTAAAAATACCCCTTTACCCAAAAACTGAAAACTGACCCTGAACCCTAAAAATACCCCTTTACCCAAAAACTGAAAACTGACCCTGAACCCCAAAAATATCCCTTTACCCAAGAACTGAAAACTGACCCTGAACCCTAAAAATACCCCTTTACCCAAAAACTGAAAACTGACCCTGAACCCTAAAAATACCCCTTTACCGAAGAACTGAAAACTGACCCTGAACCCCAAAAATACCCCTTTACCCAAGAACTGAAAACTGACCCTGAACCCTAAAAATACTCCTTTACCCAAAATTAATTAACATTATTTAATTACCAATTAATTATTAATTAACAATAACAATAAAGTAAATATATTAGCACATTAGCTATAATTAATTTAATTTACTAATTAATATTAATTTTTCCCAAATAATTAATTAACAATAAAAAATTATATATATTAAAAAATTAATCTAATTAATGTAATTAACTAATTAATAATAATTAATTCCCAATGAATTATTAATTAAAAATATGTACAAAATTATATTAATTAATTAACTAATTAATATTAATTAATTACCAATTAATTATTAAATAAAAATATGTACAAATTTATATTAATTAATTAACTAATTAATATTAATTAATTACCAATTATTTATTAATGAAAAATATGTACAAAATTATATTAATTAATTAACTAATTAATATTAATTAATTACCAATTAATTATTAATTAAAAATATGTACAAACATATATTAATTAATTAATTATTATTAAATTACTTCCCACCCTATTCCCCTATAAACCCACAACCCGCTCTAATACTAAAACGCAAAATGTTAACAAAATGACTAATTTTCAAACGTACATTTCTAAACATATTTAGCAAACATATAAACAACAAAATAAAATACATAACACTAAACAACAAAATTTCGATATTACTAACATACATACCTTAATCTCGATATTCTGTCTGTCGATATTATGGCACATCGATATACTGTACCATCGATATTAAAACATCGATATTATTGCATATCGATATTTTATTTTCGATATTTTGTCTGTGTACCACCAACTATATGTAAATTATTTCTTATTGATCTCCTATTTCCTCACATTTGTCTTTATTGTTTTAATTCTCTTACGGTGCATTTATTCTTCTTTCACAAGCTTGATCCCAAGGTTCTATACCTATGTTTCTGTCTACGTCATAGTATCTGCAACCAATTCCACTTTATCAGACAGTTCAACCTTTTTATTAAGGTAGGCAAAATTGTAATTGTGCTCACCTTGAGTAGTTTTTATCTTAGTTGCCTATTTTAAAATCAACTTCAATGGTTTCCTGGTGGAAGATTCATTGCCTTTAGTCCAGGCTTTACTTGACATTTTGCTGGTTCCATCTTTTTTTCTCCCCCCACTTCAATTTTGTTTCTGAATTGTATTAAGTATTTGCTTATGAGATGTTAAAGGCTGGATTATTCAAAATCGCTAGTATCAACTGAGGCACAGCACTGATAAAGTGGTCTGTATCAGCAGTATTCTCGATAAAAATAGCTGGCATAATATAGGGGCTACTTATTTCTCTCTTTTCTTTGAGGAAGTAATAACGTTTCTGCCTCACACACTGATTGTAGATCGTTCTTCGTCTTAAAATTTTTGTTATCCTTTGTGACCCCATCATCATCTTCTTTTACCAGAGATGTCAAAATGAATTCATCATAGCTGGTGATGGGTCAGATTATCCTGAATATTTTTTTGTCTCCTGCAAAGTTTCATGACCTTCATTCCGACAGAACGGGATATCGGTTCCCAGACTTTCAGCCCCATTATGAGGTAGAAAATGTTGAGACACTTCCTTGAATTTTGGCACTCTTGATCATTTTCCTAGTGTAGGTCATAGCTTAAGTTACAGCATCTTTGTTAGTTTCAAAGTCCTGTCCTTCTTTAAATGTATCTTTTCTCAGATTAAAGCATTTCGCTTGTTGTCACTGCCTCCATTAGGTCCCCCTCCTGAACTACCAGGTACAGAGTGCAAGGTCCAATTGCCCCACTGTAGCCTAACCTCCCGGGGGGGGGGGGGGAATTCAATGACCTTGTTTGGCACTCCTTTATTTGTGATGTTTTTACTGAGCCAATAGGAATATTGCTTTCCACCTTGTGTACTTATATTGTGAGCAAAACTCTCAATGTCTGGCTGAAATTTTGTTTAATGGATCATAGTACTGCTCGAGATTGCTTGGACCCTGAAGATCTTTTTGAAAAGAAGCAAACACGCCTTTGCAACTGCAAGTTGATGCGGTGTACAGGGGTTCAGTTATTGCAGCTGCCATGAGAGATACTGGCCTCAACCTTGGTAAGAGGGCAGGTCAGGCCTCAGGAGTGTGGAGAAGCACCACCTGTGTTGCAGAACCTTTCGACGTCCGTAGGAGCTCACGATCAGCAGACCGGTCGTTTTAGTTGCAGTGCTTGCAACTGCAGGCAAGTGACTCCTTCACTCTAAGGGAGATTCCTTCAGGGGTCTTTGATGCTCACAGGCCTTGGAGGGTTGCTGTAGGGTGCACAGGCACAGACAATGCAGCAGATTTGAAGGGGGATGAATTTGAGCCCAAACGAAGTCCAGCAAAGTCCAGAGTGCCAAAAAGAAGTGGTGTCTGATCTAAATCTTGTCCCACAATGAATCTAGGAACCACCCACAGGTAAGCCCTTAAGTACCCTCAAGAAATTGTTGGGACTATTCAGGGGACCAACCCAGGGGAGGGTCGGGACAGGGGGAGCTTACTCCCATGTCGTTTGTCCAGTTTCACGCCAGAGCGGGAGCCATTGGCTCCCAGAGCTGGTTTGAGCTGAACTATGCATGGGTCCACAAAATGTGCTCATCATGCTGACTAATTGGTGCTGACAAATGCGCCCACACAACCCCAATACACCAAATCCACTAGTGTAACTGTGTACCCATCACCAGTCCAGACAACCCATATGGTGATTTAAGAGGTCTTAGAAAACCTTAGAAAGCTCTCTAAGTGGTAACTGTGAAGAGCAGCCTTCAGACCTAGTCCAGAAGGAGTGTAAAGCTGCTTGTTTTACCAGAATGCAATCTTATATGTATGGATTACGTTAAAAAGAACCACACAAGTTATTTATAAAAATATGTATTTATTATATAATGCTCTCTAACACATAGAAATATCTCCTAGCTGGAGATGTGCACAATGCACACAATACTTTGCAAAGAAATCAAGTAAATAGCACAAAATACACAGTGGAACCCAGAAGGGGCTCAAACCAAACCATATACTAAGAAAGGGTATACACCCGTTACAACGGATCTTTTACTCCGCAGACCCATTACAACGCGACCATTACTCCGCATACCATCACAACGCATTGCGCTGGGGGGCGCTCTAGGATAGGGAATAAGTATAATTTACTATCCAACACCTTCCCTAGGGTCCACGGGGACTGGAGTTAGAATAGTAAATTATACTTACCACTATCCAGCGCCCCAAGGCGCTATGCGTTGTAACGGTATGCGGAGTAAAAGTCGCGTTGTAATGGTCTGCGGAGTAAAAGTATGCGTTATAACGTCATACATCCCTAAGAAAGTGGTATAAGAACCACGACTCACGTCAAGACTTCCGCAGCAACCACAGCACCAAAACTGTCCTCATCGCCTCCACTGATGACATCAGGACCCTGCTAGACAACGAAGAAACAGCGGCCCTTATCCTTCTAAACCTGTCAGCCGCCTTTGATATGGTCTGCCACCACACACTACGAACACGCCACCATGACGCTGGGATCCAGGAAAAGGCCTTAGCCTGGACCACTTCCTTCCTCACCGGTAGAACACAGAGAGTCCGCCTTCCCCCTTCCGCTCCGAAGCCACCAAGATCACCTGCGGCGTACCCCAGGACTCATCCCTCAGCCCAACTCTGTTCTACATCTACATGGCACCACTTACCCACGTCTCCCGACTGCACGACCTCAAAATCATCTCCTATGCAGACGACATCCAGCTGATCCTCTCCCTCACCAAAGACTCCCACACTGTCAAAACCAACCTCCACAAAGGAATAAAGGCCGTAGCCGAATGAATGAGAAACAGCAGACTGAAGCTGAACTCGGACAAGACAGAGGTCCTCATCCTCGGATACACCCCCTCGGTCTGGGACAACTCCTGGTGGCCGACTGCACTGGGAACAGCCCCAACACCCACCGACCATGCACGCAACCTAGGGGTCATCCTTGACTCCACCCTCTCCATGACTAAACAGGTCAAACCCGTCTCTTCCTCCTGCTTCAACACCATCCGCATGCTTCGCAGTATCTACAAGTGGATCCCCACCGAAACGAGAAGAAAGGTCACCCAGGCCCTCGTCAGCAGCAGAGTGGACTACGGAAACACCTTCTACGCAGGAGCATCGGCCAAATTCCTGAGACTGCTGCAACACATCCAGAATGTCTCTGCACGCCTGATCCTCGACATCCCTCGCCGCAGCCACATCACACCCCAGCTGAGAGACCTGCACTGGCTTCCCATCAACAAAAGGATAATCTTCAAGCTCCTCACCCACGCACACAAAGCACTCCACAGCACCGGACCAGCACACCTCAACAGACGACTCAGCTTCTACACCCCCTTCCGCCAGCTCCGCTCCGCCAACCTCGCACTAGCCACAGTCCTCTGCATCCGAAGAGCGACCTCTGGTGGCAGATTGTTCTCCAACCTTGCCGCCGAGACCAGGAACGCCCTCCCCACCGACCTACGGCAGACCCAAGACCTGCTGACCTTCAGAAGACTCCTCAAGTCCTGGCTATTCGAGCAGTAGCGGCATTCCACTATCCCCAGTGCCTTGAGACGATCACAGGTGTGTAGTGTGCTTTACAAATGTCATGATTGATTGATTGATTGAATGTCAAGAGGACGTAGAAGTGCTGGGGACCCAAGGAATCACCCAAGGTGAGCGACAAAGGAACCCCACAGATAGCATGTTCAGTGTGGGAACACAACCGCGTCGTGCTGCATAGAAGTCAACGGGTAAGTCGCGTTTGAAGTTTTAAAGAAAAAGGACCCTTTCCAGGGGACCCTGAAGGCACCCTGTGGAAGGCAATAGGTTAGAGAGCCACCCCACCCATGGATACCATAGTACTCATGTTACCTATACCAGGGAAGCCAGGTGCATAGATGCAAAGTGGTGTCGGAAACCTCCATCGAACCCAATGGAGGACTTCAGGAAAGTGCCGCTGCTGATGAAGGAGAAGGTTTCTGGTGTAATCCGAAGAATGGATTCTGGTTGACAGGAACCTGCAAGCAGAGGGGACAGAGTCTATGTCACTCAGGAGTGACTAAGAGATCTGGAAGACGAATGCCCACCACTGTCGTGAGTTGCAGGAGAGTTGACGGTGACCTTGACTCTGCAGCTGGGACCAGGTGATGCTGAGGAAGACCACAAGCTGTACATAAATTGTCCCACATCAGATGTTAAGTGCTGAGGTGTTCTTGTCCAGCGGAAGCATCGACAAGCCTTGGCAAATGCAACCAACATAGAAGTCGAAGAAGGTACAATGTCTGGACTAGCAAGGTACAGGGGACTCGCCACATGCAGGGGGAGTCAGGGAAGGCCCCAAGCAATCAGGGGAGCCCAAAATAAACAAATGTGACCCTATAGTAGACCCACAGCCCGGAGGCACTGGAGTCATGAGAGGACATTAAGCAGCTCACCAAAAGATGCAGGCCACGATGCAAAACAATCTGGTGTGGCCTACTGAACTTAGGGTTGGGTAAATCAATGGTCTAGCACACCCTTTCTCCAACCAGTTCTCCAAGAGTTTAGTTCCCACTAGGTTATGTAGGTGCAACACCACATCTCACTTATTATGTCTTCTAAATGAGATGCCAGTGGCTCTCTGCCTACTAGATATAGTGAGCTTTTGTCCCAAGAACTGAAAGTCCTGCAAGCCTCTAGAAATCTGAAGGCAGAGAAAAGTGCCATCACTCAACACCTCCTAGAGGTGTTACTGTTAGATGACCTAATGAAATCTAGTGAGTCAGATGAACAGGAAAGAGTGGGTGGGCAGGGGACGAAAGATAGACCAGGAGGGGAGCCCTCTATAACCTTGAATCTAGCACTGACCAGGTGGATCTTGATGCCTCCCACCTGGACAACTCAGATCTCCCAGAGAATACTACAGGTGGCTCAGAGGATGCCCCCTTTGTTCCTCTTGGGAGAGTGCAGAGTAGATCACAGAGGTCTAGATCCTCCTCTGCATAATCCAAGGCCTCAGGACAGTCAGTAGGGACCTCCATATCTGGTAAGAGGGAGAACTCTTTGGATAGGGAATACCAAATGCTTGAACTTGAGAAAGCTAGGTTTAGGCTCAGGCAGGAGCAGTTGGCCCTTGATAAAGAGTCCCTAGAATTCTAGAGGGCTAGGAAGAAATTGGGACTAGAGTCCCATGGTGGCAACAAAGTGTGTCCCTAGGGTTAGAGAAACTTCTCATGACCATAGGAACCTGAGCAAGATAGTCCCTCTCTACCATGTTGGGGATGACATCCACAAATGGATAACTGCTTTAGAAAGGGCCTGTAAAGTTCAGAGGGTCCCTCAAGAGCAGTGGGCAGCAATCTTGTGGCTCTCCTTTGCTGACAAATGTAGAGATAAGCTCCTCGCTATTAGAGAAGAGGTTGCAGATAATTACTCGGTGTTGAAGAGTGCTCTCATTGATGGGTTTGGCTTAACCACTGAACAATACAAGAATAAGTTCAGAGACACCCAGAAAGCACAAACCCAGGACTGGGTACATTTTGTGGATAGTGCCGTTAAGGCTCTGGCAGGTTGGCTACATGGCAGCAAAGTGAAGGACTACCAAGGATTGTACAATGTTATTATGAGGGAGCAGATCCTTAATAATTGTCAGAACCAGCTTTTGCACCAGACAAGGGCAAAGACAAGAAAGAGTCTTCTCAATGGCCCCAAAAACCTGCATCTGGGGGGGGGGGGGGGGGGGGGGGGAGTTACAAACATCCAAGAAAGGCACGAAGAAACCATGTTGCTATATCTGTACAGTAAAGACTCTTTGGTCAAAGGATACTGATGGTCCCAAAGCCAAGGAAACTTTTACTACTAATGCCCCTAAGGCTATAGCACTGCGTAGCTCAAGTACAAGTGGTAGTACAGCCCCCAAGGGATTAGTAGGGTTAACCTTGGGTTCTGAGATGGGTTCTGACTTAGTCAGGACTCCAGCTCAGGCTGTTTTGGTCTGTGATGGTGGCATAGATCCTGCCACCTTACTGGTAAGTCCCACTAACTTGGGCAAGTACAGACAGCAGCCTTTGATAAATGGAAAAGAGGAAATGACCAACAGGGACACAGGAGCCAGTGTCACCATGGTGAAAGAGAATCTTGTGCCTCCTGACCAGATCATACTTGTGCAGGTGTACCAAGTGACCAATGCTAGCAATGTCAGGACTGATCATTCCTTGGCAGTTGTGAATCTCAGCTGGGAGGGTTAACTTGACCTAAGGAGGTTGTGGTATCTTCAGACCTACCTGTAAATTGTTTTTTGGGCAATGATTTGCAAACTTCAGCCTGGGCTGAATTAGAGTTCCGGACTCATGTAGAAATGTTGAGCATCTCTGCAAATGTGTTTGCTGTGACAAGGGCTAGGCCAAACAGCTCACCACTGAACAGGCCCTGGATCCTGGAATGATGGACCAGGTGCCTTCTAAGATAAGGAGCAGGAAGGGTAAGGCTTTGCCCTCCTCACAGACTCACAGTGAAGACCAGTCTCTTGAGGGAGAAGATCTTAGCCTCTGTGAAGGTAGTGCCTCAGAGGAACTTGGACCTGATCAGGCTGAGTTCTTGTGAGGGAAGGGGGGCCTTCTAGAGCAGATTTGAGTTTGGAGCAGCAGACCTGCCCCTCTTTTGAAGCCCTCAGACAGCAAGCTGCTGCTCAGGCCACAGGGAATATCAGTGGGTCCCTTAGAATCTATTGGAATGAAGGACTTCTTTACTCAGAGGATAGAGACCCCAAGTCTGGTACAACAAGGAGGTTGGTAATGCCCCAGAAGTTTAGAGGTTTCCTGATATTTCTCTTGCAGGACACTTAGGTCAAAGTGAGACTTGGGACACACTTGTCCCTCACTTTCACTGGCCCCATATGTCTGAAGACATAAAGGAGTTTGTCGCTCCTGTGCCACTTGCCAAGCCAGTGGTAAGTAAGGGGCATCACAAAGGCACCCTTAATTCCACTTCCAGAGTTTGGGGTTCCCCTTGAGAGGGTTGTGATTGACATTGTTGGTCCTATGAACCCTCTAACTGCATCTGGGCACAGTTATATTCTAGTGGTGATGGACCATAGCACTAGGTATCCAGAGGCTATCCCCCTTAGAACCCCTACAGCTTCTGTAGTGGCCAGGGCACTCCTGGGAATTTGTTCCAGAGTCGGCTTCCCTGAGGAGGTTCTAACAGACAGAGGTACCAGTTTAATGTCAAGTTATAAAACTGCAATTTGGAAAAAGTGTGGAGTGAATTACAAATTCCCCACACCCTACCATCCTCAATGCAATGGACTTATTTAAAGGTTCAACAAGACCCTCAAGGGTATGATCATGGGCCTCCCAGAAAATCTTAGGTGAAAATGGGATGTCCTACTACCCTGCCTTCTCTTTGCCTACAGAGAGGTCCTGCAGAAGGGGGTTGGCTACAGCTCTTTTGACCTTCTATTTGGACATCCAGTAAAGGGTCCCTTATGTCTGGTGAAGGAGGGATGGGTGTTGCTTCCCAAACCTCCCAAACAGGACATAGTAGACTATGTACTTGGGCTGTGCTTCCGCATGGCTGAGTAGATGAAGAAGGCAAGCAAAAACCTGGAAGCCACGTAAGAACTTCAAAAAACTTTTCATGACCCAAAGGCTGCCCTGACTGTTTACCAGCCAGGTCAGAAAGTGTGGGTGTTGGGGCCGTTGGCCTCATCAGCTCTCCAGGACAAATGGAGTGGACCCCACACTATGCTTGAACAAAAGGGTGAGGTGACCTACTTGGTGGACCTTAGCACTCCCAGAAGTCCCCATAGGGAACTTCATGTGAAACCTTTTGTTGACAGGTCTGACATGGGTTTACTCATGGCAACTGATGAGGGACAGGAGGAAGAGAGTGACCAGCTACCTGATCTCTTCTGTCAGAACCCTGATGATGGATCAGTTGATGGAGTGGCCTTGGCAGGCAACCTCACTGATCAGCAGCAGACTGATTGTAGGAAAGTCCTCAATCAATTCAGGCATATGTTTCTCTGACACCCAGTCAAACCACCTGGTGTACTCATGGACACAGGTGAGAGTCTACCTGTTTAGAATAAAATCTACAGCCAGGCCGACCATGTCAGAGATTGCAACAGGACAGAGGTCCAGAAGATGCTGGAGTTGGGAGTAATTGAGCCCTCAGATAGCCCACATCAAAGAATGTGCCCAAGAAAGTTCAGTGGACAGTAAGCTATCAGCTGGCATTTGATGACCTCAAGCAGGCCATGTGCACTACTCCCTTCAGCAATGTCCTGATTACTCAAAAAACATCATTGTGCAAACAGTTGCATCTAAGGTAGGGGTAGGTGCTATGTTATCACAACTGAATGCAGAGGGTGATGATAAACCAGTAGCTTTTACCAGCAGAAGGTTGACCCCCACATATAAACGTTGGTCAACTATTGAGAATGAGGCCTTTCCTGTGGTCTGGGCCCTGAAGAAGTTGAAGGCACAGTTGTTTGGCACTCACTTCATTGTTCAGACAGAGACAGACCATAAGCCCCTCCTATTGCTTAAACAGATGAAGGGCGATAACCCCAAACTTTGAGGTGGTCCATCTTCTTACAGGGGATGGATGATACAGTGGAACAGGGACCTGGGAGTAAACATGTCAATGCATATGGACTCTTCAGATATTTCCACTAAAAAAATGAAGACTCAAATGTGCACGGTTAGTCTCATCTCC
This sequence comes from Lissotriton helveticus, assembly GCF_964261635.1. Classification (NCBI taxonomy): domain Eukaryota; kingdom Metazoa; phylum Chordata; class Amphibia; order Caudata; family Salamandridae; genus Lissotriton; species Lissotriton helveticus. Next base: position 1,282,653,420 of record NC_136063.1, read on the forward strand.
TTACCTTTGGGGTTGTTGTGTAGGAAAGTAGGATCTGCTTTTATGGTTACCTCCACTTTGTGCCTGGTGCTAAGCAGTTATTGACTAGACTGACTGGAATCCTGCTAATCAGTCTCTTTGCTTTCTTCCTTAAATTGTCATGATCATTACTTAGGTACATCCCAGATTGGATAATGGGGTACCATTATAAGTCCCTAGTATATGGTACTAAGTTACCCAGGGCATAGGTACCCCTGAGGTCCCCCTTGGGCTGAAGCATGTATTATGACACCCATGGGAGATCATTCAAACTGTAACTACAAGCCTGCCATTGCAGCCTGTGTAAGCCGGTACAGGCACCTCTTATGACAGATATAGGTTCCCTATATCTGAGGTCACTGCACTTAAAACCTATAAGTCACCTCAATATCAGGCCCTATCAATTATGAAGGCAGGGTGCTTGGTTCTAAGTTTGAGGGTGGCCCTGCATGAGCAGGACACCCCTACAGCCTATGGAGTCCATTCTCCCAGGTTGTAAGTGAAACAGCCATTTCCATAAAGAGGGGCACCGCGTAATTATGCGATGGCCATCTCGAAATTGGTTGCAACGAATCGAATCCTATCATGTTTGGTATCAAACATGTTGGAATCATACACCCACACCATAAACAGTATGGGAGGTATGATTCCAAGCACTGGAAGAGCCCTCCGTTAGGCTCTCAGTGTTCATGGGGCCAGCCTTTCTAACCCGGACAGCACAAAATGGTTGCTGCCAACCAAAGATTCTGCCCTCCTGCTGCTAAGCCAAGCCTGAGCGGAGGAAGGTAAGACAATAGGCATCCTGTCACAGGGAGGTGTGGCCACCTCCCAGACAGGATTTAGTGCATTGGGGCCAGGTGGGTGTGCTTGCCAGCGCCACTCAGTGTGCATGAGGGGCACATTTGGTGTCGCCATGCTAAAGTCCACTTCAAACCAGCCGCTCTGGAGTGAAACTGGACAAAGGACATGGGAGTATACTCCTCCCTGTCCAGACCATCCCCTGGGAGGGTCCCCTGAATCGTCCCAACCTTTTCTTGAGGGTACTTAAGGGCTTACCTATTGTTGGGTCCCTGGATTCGTCGAGGAACAAGATTCAGATCAGACACCACTTCTGCTGTCTGGGCACTCTGGACTTCGCTGGACTTAGTCCCCCTTCCAGTCTGCTGCATCGTCTGTGCCTGTGCATCATACAGGAACCTTCCAAGGCCTGTGGGCATCAAAGACACCTGAAGGAATCTCCCTTGGAGTGAAGGAGTCGTTTTCCTGCATTTGCAGGCACCGCAGCTAAGTCGACCGGTCTGCTGATCCTGTGCTCCTCCGGACACCGAAAGGTTCTGCAAAACAGGTGGTGATTCTCCACAACTCCTGAGGTCAGCCCTGCCCTCTCACCAAGTTCGAGGACAGTATCCCTTGTGGGGGCTGCAATAACAGAACCCCTGTGCACCACATCAACCTGCAGTTACAAAGACTTGTTAACTTCCTTCCAAGAAGATCTTAAGGCTCCAAGTACCCCCAACCTCGAGAATCCCAACTGACCAGAGTCTTTGGCCACACCGCATCGTTTTGCATCTTTTGGTGAGCTGCTTGAAGTCCTCTCGCGACTCCAGTGCCTCTGGCCTGTGGGTCCACTTGAGGATCACCTTTGTTTCCTTTCGGCTCCCCTGATTTCTGGGGCCTTCCCTGACTCCCCTGCTTGTGTTGAGTCTCCTGGACCTTGCTGGTCCCCGACATTGCACCCTCTTCGACTTCTCCATTAGTTGCATTTGTCAAGGCTTGTTGGTGCTCCTGCCAGACACCGACGCCTCTACACATGACATCCGATGTGGGACAACTCGTGGATGGCTCCTGGTCTTCCTCAGCCTCACCTGGTCCTCACAGCTGTAGAGTCAAGGTCACTGTCAACTCTCCTGCGACTTCCGACATTGGTGGGCATTCGTCTCCCAGATCTCCTGGTCACTCCTAAGATACATAGACTCTGTTCCCTCTGCTTGCAGGTACCTCTTAACTAGAATCCACCTTCGGATTCTACCAGACACTATTCCCTTTGTCAGCAGCGGTACTTTTTTAAAGTCCTCCATCGGGTTCGACAGCAGTTTCTGACACCATTTCACACCTATGCACCCGGCTTCCCTGTTGTAGGTAAAGTGGGTACTAGGGTATCCACAGGTGGGGTGGCTCTCCAACCTCCTGTCTCCCATGCGGTTTCTTCATGGTCCACTGGGAATGGTTATTTTTCATTAAAACTCCAACCATGACTTACATGTTGACTTATACAGAGCACGCGGCCGTGTTCCCACACTGCTCACTCTCACCATTGGGTTCTTAGTCACACACCTTGGGTGGTTCCTTGGGTCTCCAGCACTTCTACATCCTCTCAACATTGTCTTGACCTGAGTCGTGGCTCGTCTACCACTTTCTTAGTATTTGATTTGGTCCCCCACTGGAGTCCACTGTGTATTTCATGCTATTTACTTGATTTATTTGCAAGGTATTGTGTGCATTCTGCATATCTCTGGCTAGGAGATATTTGTATGTGTTAAAGAGTATTATATAATAAATACATATTTTCATAAATACCTTGTGTGGTTCTTTTTCACTTCATCTATAAATATGAGATTGCATTCTGGTAAAACAAGCTGTTTTACACTCCTTCGGGACTCAGCCTGAAGGTTGCTCTCCAGAACTACCACTGAGAGAGCTCTCTAAGATTGTATAAGAGCTCTTAAATCACAATAAGGGTTGTCTGGACTGGTGCATGGTGCCCACTTACACTAGTGGACATCATATACCAGGCCAACTTCTCACAGCATTGATTGTTGGTTTCACTTGCCCAGTTAGGTGAATTTCGATAGTTCTGTCTTCTTCTATTTGAGCGAGAGCTCCCTTGCAGGGATTGTCCTCCCTTGTGGACTTACCCGAGCTCCGGATTCTGTTGCAGCTTCTAACCACCAGCCTGGTGTGTTTACTTACATTTTTCCCCTCCAGGCTCCCTCCACCTTTAGCATGAAAAGTGGGTTGTATGTGGTCAGTGGCCTTGTCTTGTATCTTCTTAATGGAGTAAAAGATACCAGACACTATCTCCTTCGTCAGCAGCGGCACTTTCTTGAAGTCCTCCATCTGGGTCGACAGCGGTTTCCGAAACCACTTCACACCTATGCACCGGCTCCCCTGATGTAGGTAACGTGGGTACTAGGGTATCAATGGATGGGGAGGCTCTCCAACCTTCTGTCTCCCACAGGGTTTTTTCATGGTCCACTGGGAAGGGATATTTTTCTTTAAAACTCCAACCACGACTTACATGCTGACTTGTACAGAGGACGCGGTCGTGTTTCCACACTGCTCGTGCTCTCCGTTGGGTTCCTAGTCACTCACCTTGGGTGGTTCCTTGGGTCCCCAGCACTTCTATGTCCTCTTGACACTGTCTTGACCCGAGACGTTGCTTCTTATACCACTTTCTTAGTATTTACTTTGGTTCCCCCAATTGGGTCCACTGTGTATTCCGTGCTATTTACTTGATTTATTTGCAAAATATTGCGTGCATTGTGCAAATCTCCGGCTAGAAGATATTTGTATGTGTTAGAGAGTATGATATATATTAAATACATATTTGTATAAATACCTTGTGTGGTTCTTTTTCACTCTATCTATACATATAAGATTGCTTTCTGGTAAAACAAGCTGCTTTACACTCCTTATGGACTAAGCCGGAAGGCTGCTCTCCAGAACTAGCACTTGGAGAGCTTTCTAAGGTTGTCTAAGACCTCTTAAATCACCATAAGGGTGTCTAGACTGGTGCACGGTGCCCACTTACACTAGTGCACATCATATACCAGGCCAACTTCTCACAGCATTGATTGTTAGTTTGACTTGCCCAGTTAGGTGAATTTCGATAGTTCTGTCTTCTTCTATTTGAGCAAGAGCTCCCTGGCAGGGATTGTGCTCCCCTGTGGGCTTGCCCGAGCTCCGGATTCTGTTGCAGCTTCTAACCTCCAGCCTGGCGTGTTTACTCACATTTGTTACCACAAGGCTCCCTTCACCTTCAGCATGAAAAGTGGGTCGTATGTTGTCAGTGGCCTTGTCTTTTAGCTTCTTAATGGAATAAAAGCCATTGTCAGCAGGGGAGAAGAGTTGGTCTATCCGCTAGGGCGGTGGACCTTGGATCTTGGGAACTGGGTTTGAGTCTTGCGCGCCCCATCGCTAAAATGACAGGCACAAGCACTAAACAAACAGGGAAAAGGAAGAGGTGTGGGGGCGGCCAGAAAGGTAAACGTTCTAAGATACCTAAAACCTCGAAGACAGTGGGTATCCCATTAGCCCCCAGCAACCTTACACATGCCCTTGTCTTTGTTTCGTCTAAAAGTGCTCCCCTCATATCTAACAATGGCCCGCACCAGCTGCTGAAAAGACCGCCACTGGTTGAACAGGGAGATGGTGGTCTAATTGGTCAGGTGGAACAGATCTTAAAGTCCCTTATGCTCCCCCTCATTGAGAGACTGAAAATAATCAAAGAAAACATAGGGAAGTTACAATAGGTCACTTTAGATAACACACATATGCTGCACACTCTATCAAACAGCATGAAATCTGGGGAACAAGCTATGTACCAAAGTAAACGGACTGTCTCTAACCAACCACATAAACCTATCCATACCCCACCAGTTACGTTAATGGAGAGTGGGACCCCGGTAAAGGGGGGACTTAGACCAGTGGACATTAAGGACAAACCCCAGGGTGATGAGGGAAGCCGATTCCTTGAGAGGGCCCACAAGAATCATCAGGAAGATGGCAGACAACCAGTTCCACAGACCAAGGGAGACTTACAGACTAATAAGCTAGCTAGGGGTGAGGGTAATCATTCCATTCTCGATTTACCGCCTCAAAGTACCCCTCTGGTGATAGTTTTGGGAATTGTTCCACCCCTCCTTGAGGGAGCCAGAGAGGAGTTTATCCAGCTCAAAAACAAGGTAACCCATTGGCTAACCCGTAATACTGTAGAGGGCCAAACGGTAGGGCATAATATAATCATGGCCCGGCGAGTATCTTGGCTGGGCTGTTCTAGGAAATGCAGAGATGGAGATTACATATTGATTAACTTCAACAGCCCGGCACCAGTAGAAAGGATACTCAGGGAAGCAGAAAGGGGAACAATACATGGGGGACAGGGAATAGAAATATTACCCCTTGGCTTCTTCTATAGGTCTGGGATGCAGGGTGATCCTAATAATAATGGGAACTGGAAGCATGTCCATAGGGCATCAAACCTTAGAGGGCTACAGGGGTCGGACTCATTACCTTTGAGGTCTACCGGAGTTTGTATGAGGGGTGGTCCAGGATGTCTCTCATTCCCGGCGGACCCAAATAGATACACCGCCCTCCCGGGCCTTAATGACTGCGATTGACCGTGTGGTAAGCCTAAAACTTGAACTCTCCCAGTTAGAACTAGCCACTTGCCTGTACACTACTCACTATTAGTTAGCCCTGTGCTAGATTCCGCTAGTTTGGAGGTTACTCTTGATAAAATAGCCCCACCAGCAGAAGAAGGCCTTTGTGTGGATAACACTTTTGGAATAACTCGGCCTGACCCACCTGGAAAGACTATCCCTGTTATAAAGGAGATTAATCCAGAATATAATGTTCTTTCATAGAACATTGCGGGGCTGGTAGGAAAGGTCTCAGATTGCAGTTTGTCAGTCACTATTCAATTATCTGTCTCCAAGAGACATGGGCTGTCAACTGTAACATTTCACTGGAGGGATATAGAACTTTCTGTGTCCCAACAACAAGATCTATTAGTGGCCGTGCATCGGGAGGATTGGTAATATTTACCTCGCTGGCACTAGGATGCAGCATAAGGGTCTTTTCTTCTGATAATAGAAACATCCAGGCCAATATTTTGGGGAAAGAAGACAGTAGCCTTTGTGTGGTACATTTTTATAATGCATCTCACAAGGGCGAGGGATGTAGGATTACTGAATTGCATAACTACGTCGTACAGTGTCGTGGCCCGTCTAGGAAGAACCTGCTACTCGCAGGCGACTTCAATGTGCACCCATGTGGTGACCCCATGATAAACACCTTAGGGATGTTGGGCTGCTCTATAACAGCGGGCCTACATTTTGAGCACACCTAAGAGGGAAACGCACTGAATCTCATGTTAGTTGAGCATGATTTGTCCTTTACGATGAGTATTGCATCGCCGTTAACCACACAAAGGGAACCTACATTTAAAGGCAGAGGTCATGAATCATTTATAGATTTTATAATAGTTTCCGGATCAATCTTGCCCCTTCTCCAGGGTGTCTGTATAACCCCCAGTGCACACAGCGATCACAATCCAGTCTGTGTGTTGTTAGGAGGGAATCTTATGAAGACTTAGGATAAAGCAGCAGGTGCAAATATGCTGCAACCTATAAATGGAGGGCGGCGAATCAAATGGAACCAGGTCATACCGTCCCTCTTCCATGACAGATTAAAGAAAGATTGCACAGCTGATCTTTTAAGCTGCCTTTGTGGTGAATCCCCGGACGAGGGAGTACTTAAAGCCTTTTTTAAGGACACAGCTATACAGCTAGCCCAGTCAAAAGAGAAGTAGGGCACAGATGTCATGGTGTTCACTGTAAAGGAAATGGTGGAGGGCATTAACAACCTTACAAATAAGAAGGCCCCGGGCCCGGATGGTATCCCCCCTGACCTTTATAAATACAGCCCTTTATTTTGGGCCCCCATCCTGGCCGCAGTGGGAAATGCTGCAGCAAAAAAGGGTTGTCCATCCTCCTGGGGAGTTTCAACAATAGTCCGAGTGTTCAAGAAGGGAGACCGTACCTGCACTACAAACTACAGGCCCATATCCCTGATTGATTCCATTGTAAAAGTTTTAGGGGGTGTTATTCTAAAGAGGCTGAGTAGATGGGCGGAGGAGAAAGAGAACATCTCTTACATCCAGTATGGGTTTCGCCCAGGGCATTCGACTATGGCCCAATGCCTAAATCTCTATCTGATCCTGGGTAAGTACACCCTTGCACGCCCAGGGACTATCTGCATGGCCTTCATGGATCTTTCCTCGGCATTTGATTGTGTCAACCGGGGAAAGTTGTGGCAGACCATGGAGGCCATGGGGGTGGAGCAATATCTGGTGAACTTCCTAAAGGATCTGCATAGAGATACAAAGGCAAATGTCAGATACACCATAGACCTTAAGGTATCAAGAAACTTTAGCACTAGCCGGGGGGGTTAGGCAGGGGTGCATACTGGCCCCCTTCCTTTTTAATCTTTATATAAATGACCTTGAAGGATTACTGTTAGAGACAGGGGCTGATTATCCTTACATGGGACGACGGGGACTGCCCGTTCTGCTATACGCAGACTATGCTGTCCTCTTAGCCCGCACCCCGAATGGGTTACAAACCCTACTTGACGCATTTCATGGGTTTATGGCCAGGCGAAACCTATCTATAAATAACACAAAATCCTATGTGATGCAGGTAGGGCAAGGTGCCAAAAGACAGTATCCCTTCATGGTCAATGGTGTTAGGGTGCCTACCTGTACTTCTTTCTCCTACCTGGGTGTTCTTCTAGATCACCAGTTAAATTGGACCACACTTCTCAACAGAAAAAGGGGAGAGGTTACTAGGGCAACTGTAGCGCTTTTTGGTTTCGCCTCCAGAATGGGTAACCGACCGGTGGCGGCCATGTTAAAGGTTTACCATGCTAAGAGCATATCGATAGACAGTTACGGGAGTGACCCATGGGGATACTCAAGCCTAGAGGGCCTCCAGGTGAATGAAAATACATTTTTAAAGCAGCTTTTGAGCGTCCCTCAGGGGACCCTGAATATGTCTGTGCATGAAGAAACCGGCACGCCTTTTATCAGTGATACCCTGTCCCTGCGACCCCTAACTTTTTGGCTACAATGTTGGCTTAATAAACACTCGGGCCTCACACATAGTCTTTTAAGAGAGTCCTTGAGCCTGGATTGTATGACCCAAATTCCATGGATGAAATATCTCAAATCCAGTTTTAGCAAGGAGGGTCGCCTGGACCTGTTTTTAAAACCAGAAGGCATCACTAGAAAAGACGTGACGCTCATTAAACACTCCTTCACCACACGTAAAATAATGGAAAGGGAGGAAAAGGATTTGTTGAAGTCCAATGTGCGCCTAAATTTGACGCTTAAAACCTCGCCTGATGTGGAACCATATCTACTATTGCCGCTATCAGTGTATGAGCGATTTTTATTAATCAGGTTCAGGTTTAATCTTTTTCACTTTTTATTAACAGTCCCAAGGGGTTGTCATAAAGGGAAAGTGTTAGCACCCTGTGGCTGCGACAGCTTGTCTCCTCAGGATCTGCTGCACTTTACATTCTTTTGTAAATATTATGAATTCCCAAGGGCTTTTTATCTAAAATCTATTTTAAAAAAGTTGAATTTTGTGCAAGTTCGTCCTGCATTATTTTATCTACAACTGTTAAAACCTGATTGCATACCATACATGGCCGGTTTCCTGATTTGTTCAATGAAGTACAGAAAACGTTTGGACTCTTAAACTGCATTAGTAATTCCTTGTACAAATACCTAATCACGTTCTCCTCAATGTGCAATAGTTGGAGTTCAAATCTAAAAAAAAAAATGGTTTTATTTGGTGTATTTTGTATTATGCATTTTATTTGTAAGTCCGAATTGTATCTTGTTTCATGAACTTTTATGGTTTCACATAAGTAAACCGAATAAAGTATCTTGAAATTGAAATTGAGTCTCGGCAATTACGCTGAATATCCTGTGATTCTGAGCAAATCACGTAATCTCCCCGCACCTAACAAAAAATGAATGAGTCCTCATGTAATGCAACTGGTGCTATGTAAAGCTCTTTGATACCTGATTCGGGTCAAGTTTGTGCTATATAAAACTCTGTAAAAAAACAAAAGAAGCAGGCAGGCACAACGCAATAGCGTCAAGACATTCACTCCTAGTATACCACTTTTGGCAGTATTCCTTATGTTGACAGGATGCGTACATGGGCTTGCGCAGCTTCAGGGCTCATAAAATTACCATATCAGTGGCACTGGAGTTACAAAAACATCAGGAACCACCAATGAAAAGCTGCTGAGAGCTTCGATAGCACACAACCTCTTGGCATTACCCACAGCCGACATCTTTCTTGCAGGGCCAGCATATCCATTGCATTGTTCTCTATAACTGATTTGAAGGTGAACAGGCAGAGAGAAAGTTGCCACTTTCACAATCCGACAACATACATGACTTTATGCTTAAGATACAAAAGAGGCAGCATGTGCAAAAAGCTCTTCAGAAATCTTTGGCCAAATGCAGAACAGCATAGCCACTTTCAGAATGCAAACAATTGCATTCAGAATAAACTGTCAATAGATTGTACTAAGGCCAGTCAATAATCAGCAGTGGCCAAACCCTTCCGCACAATGGGACGTATGAAAAGGGGGTGGAGGTGGGTGGAGGTCAAAGCATTGGTTTAGCACTGAGCTATACCATGCCTGTTGTTACTAAAAGTTAATAGAAATGTGGGTAAAAAAATCAGGAGAGAGTGCAAAATGTTTAATGTATCAACAATTCACAACAACAGGCTAAATAATTCCTATATATAATCATGGGAGAAATGTTATTATAGACCCATAGCTGATGGATGAAGAAGGAAACACGACAAGTGACAGCGATGTGAGAGATTGAGCCGCAGCTTGCATCAGAAACATACAATGAGACGATGTTTTTACTCCAATACACGGCAAGCATTAGGAACAACACAGATGCTGCGTGGTTGGCGATAGGGCATATTAAGTTTGATAAGGACCCACAAAAACGAGATTATTTGAAAGAGGTCTTCCACAATATCCCGCTAAGAAGACCGTGGACAACATCACTCATAGTGGTGCCGCTTTCTATCAAGACTCCTAATAAATTGCAGGATACTACGATATGAGATATCAGAACAATCCTACCCTGTGAAGAGAGACTCCATATAGGCATCTATACAATTTACCGTTTACTGAGCACACTAGTAACCCCAGAGAACACGATACAGACAGAGGTTACAAAATATATCTCCTCCCCCTGCATTCCACCTGTTATAATGTAAAAAATAATAGGTCCTGAAGAAGATGATTTTCAAATAAAACATACCATTGAAACGTATATCGACCAGAGAGAGAGCATGATACCCCAGTTATCGGCACAGCAATCGAGGGTTGATTTCATCACCCGGTTTTTCCATCTGTGCATGCAGTGTTGTCCTGCGGTGTGTAGTGTGAATGTATTGAGTGCAAGGGACATGTTTGTAGATTTGAGAGAGGTGTGAGCATGTGTTGATTTAAACTGATAATATTTCATTGTTTGTGACTTTAAAAAGTGTTGAAATTATTTGTATTTATGGTATAGCATTATTTGTAAGATGATGTTAATCTTATTTCTGTAATTGAAAAGATATCATACCTAAAATAATGTTTTTTGTGATGTGAAACATCAAAAGATTAAAAAAAGAAAAATATGAAATAAATGTCAAAATAAGTAACTAGTTTGTGTGGAGAATAATGTTTATTATGCACCATGTTTGAGCTTTTAGGAGCCACTATTTATAGAAATGTAGGTCTTGAGGGAACGTTACTTGTGTAATTTTAGAAATGTTATTATAACCTTAAATCATTTATGACCTCAGCACTAGAGGATGAGCAAATAAGGGGACAAATACAACCCAAAAACATCTATCTGTCTTAATGCAGTTCTATCATCAGATGGATTTTTAACAGGATTTATATCTTGGATTATGGAAGTATACAAACACTGGTCTACAATTCACTACCTCCTCTAAACCAGGTTTCTTTTTAAAATCCCATGAAACAAAGGTTAAAGCTTCCAATATAATTCCAGCAATTTTCACCAACCACTTCATGGTGATGATAATTAGATCCCCGGTAAGGCCTCTGTGAAGATGTGATGGTGAAATACTGGAAAGTAACATTAACCAGATTAATCTAAACCAATATATTCAATATTATTTTATCAATAATGTTAATTCTCTCACTAGTCCTATGATATCAGACGTTTTAAGGCATTTTTTGAGGTTGAATGGATTAAAATACCTGCAATGGCCAAAAGGACCAATCAAGATACCATCCAAAAATGAGCTCAATTACTAGCTCAGGCCTATTCTGTAGAACAAACAAGGGAGCACAAAATGCGATTAGAAGGTATTATGGCCAAGATGTATTATTGCAAGTGTGCAACCTCAGTATCAAATGTATAAAGAGAGCAATATGATCGGGAAGCTATTGGCTTGGCAAGCTAAAACTCAACAGATCAGAAATGAAATTAATTGTGTAGATGATTCAGAAACTGAGGGCTTAATTTAGAGTTTGGTAGGTTACCCTGTCTCAAGCATGGCAGATATGACATTATATCCAATGGCACTTGTAATGCGGCAGATGGGATATCCGTCACATTTGTGATGGAATTACGCAGCCACAGAACTCAACATTAGGCTATAAGCTACTAATGCATGAAACTGAATGGGTCACTAAGATCTTCCAAAATGTTATACCCAATTCTGTACTGAGATTCCTAAACCTTACAAACAGGAATTTGAAGTATTTTCTCAAATTTACCTATAGCTCTGTTAGTAAATGTACAGGAATTTATATAGCGCAAATCACCAAGCGGTTTCTAAGCGCTTGCTTAGGGAACCCGTCCTGGTATTCCCCTGTGAGATAACCCTGGCAGGGTATCCGCAAGGTGAAAGCCAGGCATCCCGCCGCGAGGGGCCGTTGTGGAGATTAAGCAAGCTATTGCCCAGAGTCGCAGAGTGTGAACCCGTGAATCGAGTAGGCACTGGAGCGAGAATTGTCAAGTCCATGGACATTTTAGGACTCAAGACCCCGCCGAGCCGGGAATTGAACCCTGGTCCCAGGCTGACCTCTGCTTCCAGGTCTGCCTCCTCTAACCAGTGAGCCACACTTCTCCACAGTGCTCTAACTAGTCAATACTTCAGAAAGCTCAATTACAAACGTTCTGAAGACTTCTAATGTACTTCCAAGAGGGAAATCTGTTGGGTTTGGTGGATTGGGAAATGAAATGTATACAATCTTTAGGATTCATGTATTAGATAATCTGGGGACATTTTATATCTAGATCTGGGAGATAGTCGGATGCCTATTTACCTTTAGGAATAGTGTCTGATGTAAATGCTTAAAACCTAACAAAAATGTAAAGAAATGCGGTTTATATTGGCCCATTACATATCATGAAAATTCTATCTAATTGATTAGCTTTGATGATCGAGCGCTTAGTGAGCCAGTAGCAGACAGAATTAATACCCAGTAGATCATGGGCTATTTAAACACATTTTCTTTTCAAGGCAATTTCATATTTATCCCCACAGAGCCGAAATGTTTTATCAATTGGTCATATTTTGAGGGGGGGAATCATGGGGAGAATAAATTTCCAGCAGCCATTCATACAAGCCATTCTAAATGCCTATCAAGCCACACATATTCAACGAGATATGTATGGGATTGTTGTAGATTGTCACTTGAGGGCCGAGACAGGCTTGTCCACTGTCAATTTTATTTTCTTCCTTGTGTAATAAATCATTTGCTATTAAAATTAGGAATTGCCAGGAATTAGCAGAATTAACGGGAATTGCCAGTCAATGAAAGGTTGACTAACTGGAGGTGTGAAAATTAAATTATAAGCAGATGATGTTGTATTATATATAAAACAGGATAAAACAGAATTAAACAAATTTAGAGAAAAAGTTTGGAATCATACAAAACTTTTCACAGGAATCTGGATACAAAGTTGATCACAGCAAAATATAACTATCTAGTTTACATCTAACAGGAATACATTATCACCTCCTCATTTGACTTTATTCTGACTCATAAGAAAGTCTGTTATTCGAGTATACTACCAATGACTTGCAGACGTGGGACCAGAAACTATTCTCATTAATTGAATGTATTAACGTGGTCAAAATGCTTTGAATCTCTTACTTAACAATATTATGACTGTATCACATACCTGCTTTGAATCTCTTACTTAACAATATTATGACTGTATCACATACCTGCTAAAGGCCAGGAATGGTTCCCCACGGCTGACCCCAAATGTCCCGCTAATGCAACAAAAAGAGTACCTGGAAACATATATTTGTGAAATGATAGAAGGTGCAGGGATTATGGTTAAACTTTGAAAGATATTTAGCCATATTGCTGGACAGAGACATAGAGGTGGAAAAGAAAGCCACTCTACTAGGTCTCCTTTTAAGATAACAAGCAAAATGGAGTCCACGGATAATATAATCTCTGTTGTCACCTTGATGGTCAAAAAAGTAATTACTGAAAAATGGAACAACAAGCCTATTCATGAATGGTATGCAGAATTGAAAGAATTTATGAGTTGGGAAAGTACTTACTATGGGCATTATTTTGTGCTAAATTAAAAACTGTGGTGCTTTAATCACAAGCCAACTTATCTCAGGAATAAAGGGTAAAAGACTATATTCATGCCTGCTGAAGTTATTTTACAGTGCAGGAATGAGAATGTATTTAACTTATTTTCTTGTGTAAATTATATTTTAGGAGTCCAAAATGTAACGTTTATGCATGCTGCTTTCTATTGACCAATAAAACATAAAAACAAAGCAAAAAACAAATCCCACCTACTACATCTCAGAGCACTTTACAACCCATTTGCAGGCCAGAATTTAAGAACCATCAACAGAAAGGAATTTGGATAGACATTAACATTTAGACAATAGTCACTTTTGAGTAGGTCACACATGTCCTAAAATATGTACAGAACCCAGAAAATTGGAACATCATACACGAGTTGCATAACAATGCTAGTTAGGTAGAGAGTAAGATCAGTTAATTATAGAGGGTAACTACTATTTAGAGTATGTACAATTCTTACTATACAACAAATAAGAGGTAACATAAACAAAGACAAGGGAGGTTGGAACAGAACACGAATAAGTAAATAAATTAAATAAATACATATATCTATAAAGAAAGAAATAAAGTAAATGGAATATGAAAGAGAGTACGTACTGGAGCTGATGAATAAAAATCATGCAAGAGTACACAAACTAGAACCGAAAGAGTAATAGTCAGTTACCATGTGATCAAAAAGCCTTAAAAAAAAAACAGCAAGTCGTAACCAAGTGGACATCAGGAAGCTCAGCTAGGACATGTTGAGCGAGTCAGTTGCTCCAATCAGAGCATCCTGGTGCTACATTGATTAAGGGAAAACAAGAGACAAGAAACTCCTCCATGACCCTTGGGCCTCGGAGGAAAACGGTGAGTCAGGTTCATATCTCTTTAAAAGGTGTGTCTTCTACAGAGCCTTAAAGATAGACTGTGAGGAGACACTCTGAATGTGTTCAGAAAGAGCCCTGGCTCTTAATTCATGAGACCTATGCATTGCAAAATAGATTTTGGTTACTCAATTGTTTCCTGAGAGATTTGTACTTTTTGATCTGGTTGGGAATGTAAGCATGGCCTATTTGTTGAATCGCCCTGTACGTGACCATGAGGGATTTCAGTTTTACACTTTGGCTAATGGGTAGCCAATAGAGGGCCCTCAAGCCCTTCTGAATTGAATTACGTTTTGGAATGTTCAAAACCATCCAGACCACTGCATTCTGCACCCTCTGTAATCTATTGGTCAGCTCTTGAGGAGATCTGAGAAGAAGAACGTTTGCGCAGCCCAGACTTGATGTAATTAAGGCATGGATGTTGTCCTTCAGAGAATTCTCAGGCAGAAATGTAAGAGTTTTTCTCAGTGATTTCAGTATAGAGAAACAAACTCCGGCAATAGCCTTGACTTAGTGCTTATATGATAGTGCAGTATCTATTTTTACCCCCAGATTTTGGGCGACGGTTGTGGTGGTGCAGGGGTTTTCCCAACTATGTAGGCCCAAAATACTGCCTTATCAATTGATGAACATGTACCTAAAACAATGATCTCAGATGTATTCAATTTCAGGCAGAGACAGCTCTGGGGCATTCACTCAGCTACTGCCAAAAGACAGCCCTCGAAGTTGGGTGTAACAGAATCATTCAGGTGATTGAAGGCTGTTTGTAAGAAAGACAGCTTCCAGATTTTTAGAGAACAGTCGTCTTAGGAACAGTAGGGTCAGGTATACCATGTTCGATAGCAAACAGGGAGTGAGAATGTTTCAAAAATATTGAGATATTAATTTATTATGATGTGAGAGTGGAAAAATGATGTAGTCTACAGCATAAAAATAAAATGAATATAAATGTGATATAATGCTTCAAGGAAAGCACATTGTAAGCCCTGAAAGAAGTTAAGTCCAAAGGGCAAAAAAAGGACAATATACAGTGTTTTTCTGAGCATATTTTATTAAGAAGTTGAAAGCTAAGAAAGAAGAAGCATTCCTAATAAATACCAGAAAGGATGTTCCTAGTTTTAGAACCATTGTTCGAGAAGATTCCACCTAAATTGACCTTCTTCTGAAACAAAAGCAGAGTGGTCTTCTGTTTTTGGATTACAGGTTTCATAAGCCCCCAAAGATTGATAATGGCTGAGTGAGTTATCTAGGAATGCTTAAAATGCAAACTTTATAGGGGAGGAGACAGTTCTACACTGCCTTTAGCATCAGTAGGAAGCCATTTAGGGTAGGCAAGAGGCAGAGTGATATGTTGACATTGCTTGGTGTTGCTAGAAGTGTTGCAGCAGTATGTGTTATCTAAGTGAACCCATTATGCATTTAGGAGGTAAATGAAGAGAGCTCAATATTAATTAAGGAGGGAGATTACTAGCGCCAACACTATTAATTTCAGGTTCTGTAGAAGTATGCAATTTAAGTGTTTAGGTGTTGGACCTGGGATTACCAGTCCGCACAGGGTAGCCTGGCACAGAGTAGGTAGTACTAAACTCAGAGGCAAATTGTGTTACGCTTGCATCACACCTCGCTCAGTAACTCAGCGCCCATCCACCCAAAAGAATGACACTACACCAGTTTAGAAAAATACGCTCCTTGTTTATAAAATCTCTTTCTAGAATCTCTTTGTTTCTCAGCTGTGCAGTACCTTATCACAGGATATAACTCTACATTTGATTCTGGTCATACATAGGCTTCATATTACTTCCATTGTTACATTCCCCAAAAATGAAAGTACTTTAGAAAGAATTATGACACCTTAACTTCTCATCAATATTAACAGGTTGAGTGAGGTAACAGTCAGGATAACACTTCCCTATGAGGAAGCCAATTGGTACATTACCCCTGTATTCTCATCGGCAACAGTAGCTGGAATTTACAGATGCTCAGACAACAGTTCCTCCTAATAGCATACTTGACAATTGGGTTAAGCAGACGTTTATTTTCTCATTGTGGCACGGCACTGTCCGATAACCTTCCGTCAGCGCTCGTTCTGTTTCCTCAGAGGAGGGCTTTGTTACACGTTGACTCAAGCAAAGCTGGTGTAAGACGCTCTTCTCCCCGCCGGCTCCACACGCGTAGGACTCCGCCTCCGCCCGGCTCACCTCAGCGTCACCACGCCTCTTCCGACGTCGCAGCGGACCTGCCTCCGGACTTCGTTTCAGCTTCCGTCCTCCTCACGATGCACCTGCCAACCTCCGCTCCGTCTCCACTGCCGAGGGTATCCGCACAAAAAGGAGCGACAGCTGACAAAGGGTTCTCCCCACGGTGAGTGTAACCTCTATGGCCGGATCCTCACTTTTCTCTCACAGCACGTTCTCGGCGGTCTAGGTTCTGAGCCGGTGATCTGAAGGCCCACAGTACTGCCGGATAGCACTCTGCCAGCAATATATGGGAACAGTTCAGTATTTCCACAGAAGGTGACTCTTCAGAACCAGACGTCACTCTTCAGGAATTACGGGCCAATTTTCCTTCCGTTCTCCAGTATAACAGCTGGTCAGTTCATCCAGGGCATTTAGCGCAAAAGCAGAGGAATTTATGGAGTGACTGGACACACCGTCGTGGCAGGGTTTGGTCAACAGAAGGGGGGTACGTCAGGATAGAAGAGCAGCCGGCCCATAAGACGATCTAGACCCTCTCACCGCGCCTTCCTCCCCACAATTCTGCCTCACTCCTCACCAGGTCACTCCCAAGCTACCTGTCACTCTACTCAAAATGGCCGCCCTGGCTCTGGCCTTTTATAGTCTGGGCTCTGCCTACCAGAACCAGCCAGAGGGTTCTAGAATCTCCCCATACAATCCAAAAGACAGATTCAGGGAAATCGATTTTAAGGTAGATTTTAAAACAGTCTTCAATAGGTTAGATGTAAACGTCACAAAGAATGGATTTGGTAGGAAGCCCTTTAGGCCACCACATGGCATAGTAGAATGATCTGAGAGATATGATTCAATCGATTTCATTATTGTTCCTCCAAATCCCATCCTGCTTCTGAGACTTAGATGATTTTGGGCCGAAAATCGGTATTTTCGGCCGTTACCGATCGGAATAGAGACAACGGGATGTAGGAGGCCGAAATCCGGCGAAATCGGCGATTTTACCGATTCGGAAAGTCACCGAGTCGGTAGAATTCCGAATCGGAAAAAAGTAGGAATCGGAAAAATCTCCGATTAGGTATTCTACCGAATCGGAGATTTTTCCGATTCCTACTTTTTTCCGATTCGGAATTCTACCGACTCGGTGACTTTCCGAATCGGTAAAATCGCCGATTCGGTATAAATACCGAATCGGTGAAAATCCGAATCGATGCGAAAAGCTGAAGATTGAGATGTAGGTAAGCACTGAAATACCGAATTTGCTTCAAATTTGGTATTTCAGAGTCGGAAATTACCATGGATTGGAATCAGGTGGTAACCAGGTGCAACCTATAAAAAAGGACCCAAAATGCAGTTCTACTTGCAACATGGCAGCTTTCTATGTCATAGCAAGACGGCTACGGCTACAGCAGGAAGGAGAGAGGGAATGGCTGAGACAGGAGCAGGTGTATAGACAGCGGATCACCCTGTGCATGCTGACAGATCCAGAGATCCTACAGAGGTACAGGCTGGAGGCAGAGACCATCAGAGACCTCATTAGGGACCTCCAACCCCTGTTGCAGCACCCCACCCCAAGGGCACACGCAATCCCTGTGCAGGTGCAGGTGCTATGCTGCCTACACCTGCTGGCGTCTGGCAGCTATCAAAGTGTAGTTGCGGTGGCAGGAGGGGTGACCCAGAGCAGCCTGTCAAGGTTCTTCCACAAGTTCCTTGATGCCATGATCCAGAGGATGGACCACTACATTTCCTTCCCTTCCACCCATGCAGAACTGGCACAGACAAAAGCTGAATTCTATCAGATGGCAAGATTCCCCCACATCATTGGCTGCATAGATGGCACACACATTCCGATTTGCCCCCCTGCTGACACGGAATACGTATACCGCAATCGGAAGTCACGGCACACCATAAATGTGCAGGTGATATGCAATGCTAAGTGTGTCATCACTGACCTGGTTGCAAAGTTTCCGGGGAGTACCCACGACTCCTATATCTTCCAGAGTAGCGGCATTTATGCACGGCTGATGGCAGGGGAATTTGGTGAAGGATACCTCCTAGGTAAGACACAGTGTCAGACCCCCATAACCAAAATTGCAGTGTGAAGTACATGTATGCATGTGAGTAATGTTACCCCTTCTCCTTCTAGGCGACAGTGCATATGCCCTACGCTCGTTCATTCTCACCCCCTACCTCAACCCCTCAACACCCAGCCAAAGGAGGTACAACCGTGCCCACAAAAGCACGAGGAATGTAGTGGAAAGGACCTTTGGCATCTGGAAGAGCAGGTTCAGATGTCTGCACAAGAGCGGAGGTGCAAGGCAATATACCCCCATCACCTGCTGCAAAATTATTGCTGTCTGTGCAATGTTGCACAACCTTGCAGTCAGGAAAGGCACTGAGGTTGAGTTATCTGACTACGAGGACCCTGATGATGACAATGCTGTGCCACTACCACAACCTGCTGGACTCCCTGCACCAACTGACGGCAGATACAGGCGTCAGGAGATAACAGACAACTATTTCTGAGTGAGTACAGATGCACAAACAGGTCAATGTATGTTTTCAGAAATTAAATTTAATAATGTTGCATCAACGTTACTGCACTGATGTGCAACAAAAGAAAAGTAAAACAAGAAGGGGTAGAAATGTCCATTGTCCGGGTTGCCTCACCCGCACTGGCAGTCTTATTTTTTGCTGCGCTTAGCAGGCCCACTAGGATGAGCCTCACCCCCTTCTGAATGCCCTGCAGCCTCAGCTGAGCGCCTGCTGCTCCGGCGCGGCTCTGACACTGCGCTGGCCGGGCTGCTGCGGCTGCTGCTGTCCCCAGCCTCGCCCAGGACGGGATTCACTACGGTGTTGGAGATCAGTAGTGTCTCCATGGCGGTGGTAATACGGCCCATGCCCCTAGTGACCTCGGACATGTTCTGTGTGAGGCTGGCCTCCATGTTTGCCCCACGTTGGCATAGCTGGGCAGTCGCAGCTGCAAGGCGGTTGAGTGACCTGTTCTGTATTCGTGCATCCCTGCGACGACATAGCTCATGGTCATCCAATCTGTTGCAGAGCTGGGTGATGGCAGTGGTCATTCGGCCAATAGATGTAGCTATCTCCTTGTTGCTGTCAACAAAGGTCTTGAAGCCCTGTGTCATTTCACCCATCTGCAGGTTGTGCAGGCGCAACTGGCGATGGCAGGCCAGGATGGATTTTGCCTGCATCCTCTGTATCGTAACCATACTGGTCTCCAGCCCTGCGAAGACGCTGCCTCCCGGAGCTTGTATTGGGCTGCTGGTTGCACGTGGCCTCCGTGGATTACTGCTGCCCTGCTGTGTGTGCTGGGGTGACGCTGGTGTCACAGGGTCTTGTGCAGGAGCCTGACCCGCTGCCCCCTCCATGATGACTAATGGAGCAACAATTCTCCTCCGGGCCGGGGATGTGGCAGGTGCAGGGTGGCTCAGTGGTGGTGTGTTCTCCGGGGAGAATAGCAATGTGGGCGACTGAGACAGAGACAGTCGGGGTGAGTGTGGATTAGTGAGGGAATGTCCAGTGTCTTCCTCATTGCCCAGGGCACAGCTGTTGTCCTCCTCCTGTGCTGCTGCACTGGTGCTTGCCACCGCCACCGCACTGGCTGTTGGTGCTGGAGCTGGTGCTGGAGCTTATGCTGCTCCCCCGCCTGATGGTGCCCCTAGGTATAAAGAAGCATTTGTCAACTGGGTGCTAATGTGTTCCAGTCACTACTATTAAAGCATTGCACATCTCATTACAAACACGTTGATGCTGTATTACTGTTATTTTTCTTATGCTTCTGCTGTGGCATTTTTGGGTACTTTTGCTGACTACATTTCGCAAGATGCATTGCTCATGTCTGTTGCTAGCAGTACTGGCCTGGGGTTTGGCTGTGCATTGGGTCTATCGGGGAGGTGTCTGGTATGGTGTGTCAAGTTGCGCATGCTTCTTACCTGTAGCTGTAGCTCGGAATGAGCTATCCAGGTCCCCAATTCCCACGACACTGGCCCTCTCGATGGTGGTCGCCACTAGTTCCTCCAGCTGAGTGAGGGGTGGCGCACGGTTGGTTCCTCCTCCAGTGAGTCCAGCCTGCTTGTGCAGGTCAGCCAGTTTGCGCTTGGTCACGCCACGGATGTCGTAAAACCTCTTCTTGAGGTCGTCTAGGCTCCTGTGGGTGACACCAACGGCATTGACTTTCTCCCCGATGTCGTTCCACAGCCTCCTCTTGGTGCTCTCCGGTACAGTGAGGGACAGCCTTCCATAAAGCTGCGTGTGCACCCTCACCACCTCCTCCACCAAAGTTTGCAGCTCCATGGTGCTGAATTTTGGATTCCTCTTACGCGCTGCCTTCTGGCTCTCAGTGCTGTTTGCCATGTCTCACAGGGATCCTGCTAACACTGCTGCTCACTGTGTTGGCTCAGCTCAGGCAGCTTTCCAGAAAGTTCTGATGAGTTGCACCTGCCTGGGTTGCCACTCCCTGTGGGGGAGGGTGCTTCCAGCTCATTGGCTGATGTGTTCAGTGTCACTCAACCTGCTCGACAAATCGGCATTCTCCGAATCGGTATTTTCCGATTCGGTATTTTCCGAATATGTTCGGTAAATACCGAATCGGTATGTATAATGCATTCCTATTGGCCTTTCGGCCCATGGGGCGTATTTCTATTTCCGATTCGGCGTTTACCGAATCGGTTGGATCCGCATTTTTAATTACCGATTCGGACGTGTCCGACCCGGCCTATACCGAATCGGTACTTGGCGAATCGGTACGTATCGACTCTCGATACCGATTGCTACCGATTCGGTATTTTTCCGACTTATTTTACCTACATATCATTTTCCGATTTTGAAATACCGAATCGGTACGGATCGGTATTTTAAAATCAGTAAATGCCTTTTACCTACATCGGGGCCTTAGTAACTTATTTTGTCAAATGTCTATAGGATCTAGTAAACTTATAAATCAAGGTTGTGCCTTTTGCAAGGAATCTGCACTCACAGTGATCTTAAAGTCTAAAAATGTTTATTAATAAAAGAAAAATAATCTGTGAATTACATAGTCTGAAAACAAGAGGACCCTTGAGTACCCTGTGAGCCTGAAAACTACAGTGTCTGTGCACAGAACGCAAACTCATGTTTTTATAAACAGGGTTCCACTAGAGATTCTGTGATGAAACAGAAGCAAAAGACAATGCAGGAGCAGAAACTGAATCTTGGGTTAGTCAGCACTTGACCTTCAAACAGATATAACATTTGAATGTTCAGAGCTGAGAAAGCTATTCAAGAATTCTCTCCTCCGATGCCACACATGAAAGTGAAGCTGTACACATCGGAAAGCCTGATTCACAACATTAAACCTATATTTTTCTGTAAGTTTACAATGTTTTTGGTATTCACGAACTACTAGTTTAATTTCACTAATAATAATTTTACGACTGTGGAGACTCCACAGTTGGGGCTGAGAACTCTGCACATATAAAGATAGGAGAGACCAATTTTTCAATGTATGGAGTTTCCCCCATGAGTGCGTAGTCTCTACAGTCATAAAAATACGATTAGTACATTTAAATTTGTAGTTCATGAATACCATAAAAATAGTAAGTTTACAGAAAAGCGTAAGTGTAATTTTACTTTGGTGAATCAGGCCCAGAGTTGGGAACCTATTGGTAGCATTAATCAAGAACATGGCTGCTGCTACTACAGTTATGCTAAGGAAATACATCTAAATTCCGCACCTTGTCAAAGGTAATGAATACTGGTGAGTGAAATTTGCGTAATTTGCATTTGCATAACTACACGTATTTTCCAAATAATTAAGCAGAATTACTCGTAATTACGTGAAATGCATCTCCTGCCCCTCACGTTAAAAAATGATGTGGAGATGCTTTTCCAAGTTTTAAAAATTGAATTTTTGTTTACTTCAGCCTGTTCTTGCTAAGCTATACCTCATGTCTACCTCTTCCTGTTTCAACTTTATTTTAAATTTGTGTCCATGTGTTTTTATTTTTAATGTGTTGTTCTCTGTTTGTCTTTAATTTTTGCATATTTATACTTTCATATTTATTTTCCCAGCCATGGCAGAGGCAGAGAGTGCCATAATGCCTTCCCTGGTGGTCTGTGATTGATGGATGGGCAAGGGGTAATGTCCATCTACATTTTTACAGAGCAGAGGTAGCAGCACTTTTTTTATTCGCAGCACCACCTTTTTCTAATGCTAGAAGCAGGCCCGGAAAGGGGTACAGCCTAGCAAAACACAAGCTGAATCGGGAGGGTGAGGAAGCAGTGCCAAATTCTGGTCTTCTTTGCCAGTAGCTGGTGGCACAGAAATGGGGTGATATTAATGGGCAGGAGGAGGACCTGCTCAACCTACTTGGGATTAAGTTGGAGAAGGGCTAGGTAAGTGCTGTTTAAAACTATTTTCATGTCAAATGTATTAATATTTATTTTTTCAGGAGGCATTTTTTACATCACATATAAGTTAAATGATTTATATTTTCTAAACATACATATGAACATATATGTTATCCAGTAGCTTTTGCCACTGGATAGTTATAGTTAGGATTGTGTTTCCTTAGGAAATTCCTTTTTTGGATTGCTAATAACTTTACAGCCCTTTGAAGAAGCTTAAAAAAACTTTCCAAAAAAGTGCTCCTTTTTGCCTAGTTGGTGCATAGGAAGTTTCAGGTTGATTTGCCAAGTGGTGTTGAGAAAAATGGGAGGATGCAAAATGCCTTTTCCTTCTTCATTTTCCCATAGGAACTTTACACATAGCCACAGCTCAAATGCTTGAAAAGATTTACACCAAATTTGGATGAAAGCTATACTTGGGTCCAGAAAGAGTGCTCTTTGCGATATGTGATTCTGTTCAGTAGTTTTTCAGCAATTAAGGCTTGAAAACCTGGAATGTATCACACCACAGAGGATCCATAAAGCCAACAGATCTCATGCTGAAATCTGATTGGCTGCCACCACATCAAGAAAGATGTGACTGCAGCCATCTTAGGAGTCTGGCCTCCGTCCATAGTCCTAGGAAAAATGTTTAAAAAAAGACATGATGGTGTAGGGTAGTGATTCCTTGACCCCTAGGCCTTTGTGTCGTTACTGGGTAGTTATAGTTAGGATTTCTTTTCCATAGATAAGATAAGACGTTTTCTGATTTGCTAATATCTTTGGTGCAGTTTGATGAATCTTTATGAAACTTTCCAAAAAATAAGCAAAGTCACTTTGGCTCCTTCCTGGAAACTTTCTGGGTGATCAGTGAAGTGAGGGCTGAGAAAAACGGGGGGTCCCAAAATAACATTTCTCCATGCATTCTGCACTCTCCATAATAAATTTGCCAGAAGGCCTTTTCACAAAAACTGCTGAACGGAATAAGAACAAATTTGGCAGGAAGGATGGTCTTGATCCACAGATTGTCTTTTTGGTGATTTGGTGTAAATCCATTTGGCAGTTTTTGAGAACTAAGGTGGAAACATATTTTCATATTTGGACAGTTGGGTTCGAGGAACTCTCGTAGGAATCCCTCAAACCCAACTTTAAAACATAGAGCATTTTGATTGGCCAATTCCAGTGGAGTCGGACTTCTGCAGGAGCAAGGCTTTGATTTTGAAAATAGTTGCTGTTGTAGTGTTGCTATTGAACAAAGTGACGGAATGGTGATGAGGCATACTCTAATCGTATATGTCCCTGACTCAGCTGACATTTTGTTGACATGAACAAAAACACAGCACATGAAAAACAGTAGGCTGTGTTGTTATGAGCTAGTCATCCTTGCAGCAGAGACCATTCATATTAAAAGGTGTAAATCTGTAAATCCAGCAACAATACTTCCTATTTCAGAAAGGGTGTGAGAAGACAGAGAAAGTAATGAAATTGATGACACTGATGATGAACCAGATCAAGACTGTATTGCAGTTATGTATCAAACCAAGGCCAGTTATCAAAGAAATGCCTTTAGAAATGGGTATTCTGACATTATTTGTTGACGTTTCTTGTGTAAGAGATCAATATGGAGCATTGAAATCTGCCTATGAAATATGTTCAATTTCTGAGACCCTGGAAGCATCTTTTCTGCCAAATTCAATCCTGGCTAAGAACACCGACCCCACAGTTGAGTACAAAGGAACCCGTCCATGTATGAACTGCAACAATTGTAACTGTATCATTAAAGGTAATAACATCACCCATCCCCTGAAAGGGACAGTTATTAATCTTCATGTTAACGCCACATGTGACACTTCCAATTTGATCTATGCACTCAAATGCCCATGCGGGAAAATATACGTAGGGAAAACTGAGAGAAAAATAAAAGTGCGCATTATTGAACATAAATCGAACATTCGCACTAGGAATGAAAAATCTAATGTAGCAGTACACTTTTCAGGATTTAAACATAACATCGCTATGTTGAAATTCATCGTTCTGGAAACGACCACAAGAAAGGAAGGAAGAGACATTCGCAAATTCCTTTTACAGCGTGAAATGGAATGGATTTATCGGCTTCAGTCGATGAAACCATTTGGACTCAATGATCGCATTGAATTTAGTTGTTACTTATAATATTTAGCTGTTATTCTTGTCTATCTCTTTTGAAAAAGCTGCCTGTACCTTACTCCTCACTGCACCCTCGCAGTCTTCCATCTGTTAATATCTCTGTTTTTATTTACTCATGTTACCATCCTTTCCATGTTTATGTTTACCAAATTATTCACCTCTTTAATCCACCTTTATATTCATTGTTCACTCAAGATGGCCACCACTTTAGTCCATTTTTTATTTTTAACACCACACCCCGTAGGCACGTCCTATCATATACGCCCATGAAACTCCTTTACGTTTTTTCACGCAACTATGCACCGGGAAGCCGCATACCGGCGTTTATCCACGAACATCGCGTTCGTACTTTCAAGTAAGTTACTTACCCTCTCTTTTTACGGATTTGTCTCCGTTAGTTAATCCTTTGCCAGTTCGAATACTTATACGAACTCACCTTGTTTTTCAGCTTTTTTCAACCGCATTTGAAAAACCGCATATTCATTCAGTAAGTACGTGGCTTTGACCACCAACGATCACCTCACTGCGTATTTAATTCCCACCACTACCCATACACGACCTCCCCGGTTACGTCCTTCACCTTACCCCTTTCCTTTTTTACTTACTCACACATTTGTTCTCATGTAACTATTAACACTCAGGCGTTTTTTAACTTTGAGCACTTTTATTAACCCCTCCCATACATTAGGTCACCATCAGATCTGACTGCTCGTTATATCTTCTTCTTTTTAGATACTCCTTGATAAAGGGCGAAACCAGCCCGAAATGCATTGGAGTCTTAATTTGAATGATACATCAGAAGTTGAAAATTCATATGTTCCTACGTTTGATATGTTACAAATATCATGAACAGTACCTTATGAACAGAAAATAAACCCTTACTCACAACTACTTCGGAGTCTTTTGTGAACCCCAAGGTGTGCCTCAACTACAGGGATGCACTCACATTGATGCGTGCACTATTTTATTTCGCATTACATAAACGCCACCGGACGGACACGTTACCTGAGAGAGCACCCAACCCTAAAAACTTTATTTTTTCATTGTTGAATCCTCAGAGTACAACCGCAGTGCACCCTCCACCGATTTATAATACAACTATCTCCTTTCCGCCCAAGTGAGGGTTGCACGCCATCATCAACACAGCAATATGCAATTTGATGAAATTAGCAAATCGACAGAAGCGAGAGCCAACATTCTCGCCTATAGTGATGAAGAACGCCAACGTATCTATGCACTCATCGAAGAAGATATTGATCAAACTCCATCTCAACGCACTAGAGAGCAATGTATCAAGCAGCTTCTATATCTGTCAAAACGACATGTAAATCAAAAACTCCACGCTAGCACCCTATTGAAATACCATCGAGCCCTAAGAATTCCACGTGGTCTACGGATAGCTTTAAAACCTTCACTCTGTAAGAATTCCAAAACCTGCAAAGAGAAATGGAATGGTATCCTGAATAAATGTAGCCTCGACTTAATACTACTCATAGTAGAAGAATTGTCCTGTATCCTTAAAGACTTAGACAAAGAAATCAAAGACATTGAAACAGAATTAACTGACTTACTTACATCCGACGAATTATCTAAAACTTTAGAAGACATCAACTCACAACTAGAAAAACACAGCAAGGAAATTAATGAAAGAAAGGTGAGGAAGTTCAGGAGGGACACCCTGGACTATAAACTGGACGAAGTTTATACCTGGGCCGACGTATATGCCCAGAGACGTCGTAATAAACCATATAATGCCCAAACAGACACTTCATCATCCGGAAGCGATTCTACTTACCGCCCACCTAGAAAAACCACCACACAGACCACAACAGTACCTAGATCTAACCAACAGCCAAGTAATGAAGCTTCTTCCTCTAAAGAAGGACCACAAACCACTCTGGTTCATTTTTAAGAACCTGGCCCGGAAGATGTAGAAGACCCAGGAGGAGCAAAAAGAAAGGAAAAAGAGAAAAGGCCTCCAACCACACGCAGCACAGTGCTGAAGAAAGATCCCAAATCCAAAAAAAACACTTAGTCATTAACATCTCGGATACCATCCTTTCACCTCATCAAAGCATTTACTGGAAAAAGGGACGTCATTTATCCCCACCACTCATACCAACCTACTAGAACTTGAAGTCAGCACGTTTAAACTTACACGGAAACTCAAACTACGACATTTTTTCGACAACGTGTTACCCCCTAACATTGAAACTAAACCGGACCAACTTATGGGACTACGTCCTCCCAGCAACTATCAATCACCAGTCAGCCATAAATGCATCGACTTATTTGAAAACCTAGTTAAAAACGATCTGACTAAAATCAACTTCAAGAAAACAAGTGTACGTAACAACATCACACAAAGGATAGAGACACGTTGAAAAGCCTCGCAAACAACACTGATATTAAGTGCATCAAAGCTGATAAGGGTGGCGCCCTTGTGATTCTCAACACTGAAATGTACAACAGGAAACTCAATGAACATATCAATGATGCAACCACCTATATGCGATTGGAAAATAACCCCACACACCAATTTCAAATCACACTCCAAAACATAGTGTCTAAGGCTCATACAGCAGGTATCATTGAAGATCGCATGAAAAATTACCTTCTATGTGAATATCCGAAGAGTCCATCTATACACATGTCTCCCAAAATCCATAAAAATCTTGAAGACCCGCCGTTCAGACCCATTGTATCCACCAAAGGATCCCTACATGAACCAGTGGGAAAATTTCTAGATAAATATCTACAGCCGTCAGTAACTAAGATGAAAAGTTACATCAAAAGTTACATCAAGGACACCACTGAATTTCTATTGAAACTATCATCTATCACCTTCTCTGAGTCAGAAACCATTGTACTATGCACAGCTGACGTCAGCTCTCTTTACACTTCAATCCCCCACGCTGGGGGTATTGAAGCCATGGAAAAAACTATCCTCAACAGCGACATTGACACCTGCAAGCAAGAATTCCTGATGGAACTCATGCTATATACACTTTACCACAGCTATTTTGAACATCACAACAACTGGTACCTGCAATTGTCCGGAATGGCTATGGGGAATTGTGCGGCTCCGACCTACGCCAATATTTACATGAAAGAGTTTGAAGAGACACATATCTTTGGCGACAAACAATTCAATGACAGGATCAAATTATACGTCAGATACATCGACGACTTATTCATCAAATCCTCGTAAATCCAAGGACCGCAACAACACCCTACATTACACTAGTTTCCACCAGGGATCGCTTAAGAAACATCTCCCATATTCGCAAATGTTACGCGTGAAACGTATCGTTTCTAATGAAAATAAATCTCATGAGCGGATCAACGAAATGTATGTACATTGATGCGTGCACTATTTTCTTTCAAATGTAACCTTAGCACAGGTGGCAGAATTCGTAGCATTATGAGAGCTTTCTGCCTATCAGATCTGAATGTGACAGTGTGTACAGACAGCCAGTGTGGTTTTGGAGTGATTCATGACTTTAATCAACTGCGGTCACCGAGGGGCTTTATGTTATCTTCTGTGGCATCTCTAAGCAATATTGCCTACATACTGGATTTCTTTAAAGCAATGCAACACCTTGGGGAAATCGCGTCTGATTTCGATCTTGGCGGATGGGTTACTCCATCACATAGGTGATGCATATCCTGTCCGCCAAAATATAAATCCGATTATATCTAATGGGATATATATTTTGACGGACGGGATATCCACCAAGGTCTAAATCAGGCCCTTAGTCACACTTAGTAACAAATATGTGGATCAGATTTCCAAATAGTGTGCGTTATAAGATGAGACAGTGGTGCAGCTCCTCACAAGGTTTTCAGAAGCAAAGACAGCTGATGTAATATTTTTTTCACTGTTATGACTACAAGGCTTTCTATGAAACGTCTAGTGCTCCTGATATGTTGAAACATCCAAGGTCCTTCTGCTGTGGTTCCACTGGGTAAACAAGCCCTATTCATTGTGTGAACTGATATTTTTACAAATGCTTCATATTTTGTTGGAACATCTCTGGGTGGCAGTAGCACGGAAGATGTTGGATGCTTTTTTGGACTGCAATAGCTCTTATGTGTTAAGCTATTGCTGTTATTCCTTCTGATCTGCTAAAGAGTTGTTCCATATGATCATGCTATGACAGATCTGCTTTTTTATCTAATTTGTCATGAAATAATTTTTTAGAAGAATACCTTGACTTCGGATTAAGCCAGAAGATTTTTTAGCTTCTTTTGATGCTAATAGGGATGCTGTCCGACTGTTTGCTGATTTTATTGCTCATTGTGAACTTAGAATGATATTCTGATTTGTGTCTACTGTGTAATAACTCTTTATTTGAGCCTTTATAGCATGTATTCTGTACCACATTTTTTCAGATTTTTATAATCAAACTCTCCCTGCTGATGTAGCTCTCAACCATTGAATAGTCCCAGTTATTTATTTTAATACTCTGCTAAATTGATGTTAGGGAGGGATTTTTTTGCACAATTATTTCTATTAGAAGAGCCACATTAGGTAAATTTGGAATTTCTGGAATTTTATGGTGTCCAAAATTATTGGGGTGAGGTTTTTTTCTCCCACAGTACCCTAGGAGCAGAGCCATTGAATTATGTAGGCGGGGAGAACCAAATTATTTGGCAGATTTGACTATATTATGCAGCAAGAAAAGGCAGTTTAAAGGGTGTAATGTGGCACATTTTCTGTTAGTATTATGTATTATTTTGACATTTTTACTTGTTAACCCCCTTTTAGCAAAGGTTTTACCTCAATACCACCACTTTGCCACCCAAAAACAAAACTAAGCCACAGAAAGGTGACCAGCAAATCTTTCGTTAGGATGTTCCACAAGTGTTGACTCCTTTTAGTAACTTGTGATTTCTGGGAGCTAGAAACTATTTATTTTGCTGACATCTCCAGATTATGTAGCAGATGATGGAATATATGGCAAATTTGGCAAACCAAATGTTTAATTATGTGAAGAACACTGCGGTCGCAAAATCGCTTAATTCCAGTGGCCCAGCCTATGAGCCAGAAATGCAGATCACTTGCAGTCAAATCTTTGTTCACCTTAAAACAGAGAAAGGATGACTGAAGTAATTTTTTGACAATCATTTGGCAAACAAAATATTAACTAACCTTGGGCGAAGCACTACGCTACGCTCGCGTAGTTTGCGAAGTTTGCGCAACTTCGCACTACGCGAGCTGCACGTAGCACAGTGCGAACACGCGTAGCCCAGCGTAGCGTAGTGCAGCGGTCATTTTTTGCTTCTTCGCGGTCCTCAACATCATGTTCGCGACCGTGAGCAAGCAAAATAACATCCCAGCGAAACTCTCAACGCGGGGAGGTCAGGTTTCTCATTGCGAGTGGTCGTGCATGCTCGCGACCGCTCACGATGAGAAACTACCAGTTCGCGTTGAGAAAGCTGCCGCTCGAGTAAAAATCTACTCGAGCGGCAGAAAACTACAGCTCGCACTGACTGTGTAAGATGCCGTTTTCAATGATTGCACAGTGCCGGATGCTTGTTTGCACTGTGCAATCATTGAAAATGCATCTTGCACAGTGCGAACATGCTACTACGCAGCTCGCGTAGGTCTACGTGAAGTTCGCGTAGTGCGAAGTGCACTTCGCGTAGCTTCGCGTAGCGCTACTTTGCGAACTACGCCCACCCTTATTATTAACATCATCTCAGTCATCTGCTGCACTGCTTTCCTTTGTTCTAAACAAGAAATGGGATGCTGCAATGATTATTAAACTATAAATAACCTCACCATCAAGCACACCTGTTTGTTGCCCATCATTTCCCTGATTTTGAATCAGATTTAATGGGTAAGGAGCTGCTCTAAATGTGATCTTCATGTAGCCTTGCACTATGTCGGAGTAAGTAAATGCAATGAGTGGAAGATTTTGCTGGGCCTTTTGAATAGTAATTAATGCCCTTTGACTTATGTCACTCTCCTCCCACTAGCCTACACTTTAAGAATGAAGTTTGGCGTGAGTACATCAAAGAATTTGAGGTTACCTATAATGATGACATTTTAGTAGTTTGGGAGAGTTTCGCTGACCATGTTTGCCTCGAACGTTTAGGTCCAGATGTACGACCAGTGGCAATTGCGACTCACAAATTGCGCCAAATTGTGAGTCACAATTTGCGATTTGCAATTGCCAATGTATATCAGTGTCTGAGACACTGTTTGCAATTCCCAATGGGGTCACAAATGGCATGCCTCATGAATATTACTGAGGCTGTCGCAATTTGCAACCCCATTGGGAATAGCTGGCACTCCCAGGGATGGTTGCGTGTGGCGGTCAACAGACCTCCATGTCTGGGACTGCTTTTAAATAAAACAGTTTTTTTTAAATACAGCCCGATGCATTTAAAAATAAAAAATGAAATGTTTTTGTTTCATTGTTTGAAGGCATGTAGTGGTCCCTTGGACCACTGCCTGCTCTGAAATTTATTTTGTGCAACCATTCACTAAGGGGAAGGAATCCCCTGGGGACCCCTTCCCGTTTGCAAATGGTCTACCACCCTCTTAAAGAGGGTGGTAAGCTGCGAGTGTTTTGTGACAGCAATTGCAGTCACAAAGCATCATTACATAGGGTTCAGACTCGCTATTGGGAAGCGACGCCCTTGGAACGCCTCTTCCTAATAGCGAGTCGCTAACCCTATTTTGCGAGACGCTATTTAATTAGTGACTCACAAAATAGGGTTAGTACATGGCCCACTGTTTTTTTGCATGCACAAACGGGTCTAAAACCCATTTGCTCATGCAAAAATCCATCGTCAAATTGGAGGCAACACAGTTTCTTAACAAAACTTGAGAACTGCAAGTTTCACATCACATACATAGTTTGTATGCGTTATAATTTCAGAGGCAGAGTTAATGATGGATGCCAAAAAATGCAAGCAGTTAAGGAGCAGCCTGTAAGATAATAAAAGTTATCAATTTCTAACTTTTTTTTATAAAAGTATCCAACTGTTCTATTCACCTTCACTCTCTTGTTCAAAATGTATTCAACTTAAGTGAAATGATGATAGCAGACAGCTTTCCAGATGTTTTGGACTACTTTAGTCATAGGAACTTTATTAAGACAAGCAGCATTTTCCACTATGTACATATGTACCATCTTATCACTGTGATGCAGAGACATAGTCCAGCTTAATCTGACAGGATACTACTCACAAACCTATATAACTATAAAATACTGACTAAAGAGCTACAGCCAATTAAAGTCTCTTTCCAGGGACGTATTCATATTTGATAGGATCATACCACACTCTGACGGTCCTAACAGACACTAGGATTTTTGACTTCCTAAAAGCAGTTGACACGTTAACCCTGAGGCAATTACATGGATCCCTTCTCTCTTCCTACTATAGTTTTGTAATTGCCTATTAGTGGAAAGGGAAAGAAAGGAAGGCAGATTCTCTATCAACCCCCCTATCCCCAGGAGCAATTCCTCAAAATAGCTACACCCAGCACTTTTCCTACTGACCCCATGAGACTCAAGAGGACTCATGGAGAAGGATCCTATAATAGCCACACCAAGTACTTGCTATACTGACCCCAACTTGATTCCTAGCTAGAATCTAATCAACCTTTGAAGGCTAAGTAAGGGTGATAAGGATTCAAGCAAAATAAGAGACCTGCATAAAAGTAACAAATCAGGAGCTCTGGGGCACTATTCAGTACAAAACAACCACCATGTGCATACCCATTATAGCCTGTCATTTTCAAGTGGGGCAGGCGAGTGGTAGCACATATTATGCAGGGCACAAGGGACTAAGTAAAACCATAGGCTTGAATCAGAGGTATTTATTTTGACTTCTGTGACAAAAGAAAGATGGTCAAGGCCATTCCATGCAGGCCCTCAATTCTTCTTCCTGTAATTTTACCTGCTTGACATGCCATCACATTGCAGTTTATTGTAGTCCTTCTGCAGACTCCAAGGGGGATGCAATTCTAGTTGTAATGGGTAAATACTGCACTATGGGACAATTTGCTTGACTGAAAGAAACCAGAATTTACTGTGATAAAAGGACTCATGGAATATGAGAGTAGAATGATTCTGGTCTTTAAAAGGGGCATTGAAAGCTTGTTCAACAATTCCATTGCGAGCTAGTGCCAGGGGGTTGGCTGCGGATAGGGGGTGGTTTTATGTCTCACCCAAGAAAGGCCTAATCAACAGTCACTCTGGGTACAAATTGGGAATTGGACATGCTGATGGCCAGAGGGGGCAAATAGCAAGACAGTGCATTAGGGTTTCTACAGTAATGGCTGAAGGCTCATGGGGCACAGGAATACACGCCAGAGTAATGTAGTTGCGCCAACACCCTCAGTGGAAGAGCAGGAGTCCTGAGCACCTCGACTACTTAAAGAAGTCTTGTAATACTTATTACAACATTTCCATTTATTGCAGGATTTTCAGATGGCTGTGATGCTATTTGAGGCACACGCTTTCTGCTGTGGAGCAACAACATTCATGGCATGTGGACTGGTAGTAACAGTTCACATTCAGTAGCACTTCAAATACATTAAAATCCACTTTTAAGGTGCTATTTAGTTTCTGAAGTAATCTCCCAGCCCCAGAGTTTCGACTGTGCACTGTTAGTGTGCACAGTAGAGGAAAGCAAGCACATCTCAAAACTGATTCACTCAATGTGTACAAGAGCAATCAGAGAACTATATAGGGTGCTTTCAGGTACAGTAAGCAGGTTTACTAAGAAAACAGATTATATAGACTCAGTCCATCAATGTGATTTAGACTATTTCTAATTCAAGCAACTATCGTTTCAGAGCTAACTGACTTTTAAGAAGGAATCCATATGCCTCAACAGAATATGGTACTGAAAATCATGATTACAATATCATTTGACCACAGTATATTGGTCAAAATATAACAACCACATACATTTCATGG
Organism: Lissotriton helveticus; assembly: GCF_964261635.1. Taxonomy (NCBI): domain Eukaryota; kingdom Metazoa; phylum Chordata; class Amphibia; order Caudata; family Salamandridae; genus Lissotriton; species Lissotriton helveticus. The sequence goes on from NC_136063.1 coordinate 1,282,687,452, forward strand.
GATATAATTCTGAAAGTCCTATAAATGATGAGTGGATTCAACTGCTACGCCGGGGCAGAGGCGTATTGGGTGAGACATATATAACTACATGTAACATGGCCTCTCCTCCACCCTAACCCAAATGTGAAAAATAAAGATCTTACCTGCCATCCTTAACTAGCTCTACCACCTTCCCTGCTTCCCCCCCCCCTGCAGCTGTGCTTTCTGATTTCAGTCAACGTCCAAGCAGTCAAATCAGACAAGCACTGCGGTGCTAATCACTCTCAAAGCCTCCTGTCAGCCTTGCCTGGAAGGTCTTTATTGAAGTAATGGGTAGTTGTATATTTATATCTATGTATAATTTTATCTATGTATACATTTATTTTGCATAGTCCCCTATTGTTTCCTCGGCAGGGATTTGGAATGAGGAATGTAATTGCTCCGCGTTGGGGCGTTTCTTCTGAAATAAAGCTTCATATCCAATTAATTTGTGTTGAATATACTACATATTTGGCAACAAGTGGCCCTAGCGCTTTACCCATGCATGACTTTCTACTGCAACTAATATTTCGCAATGGCACTGAAGTCCATACTCTTCCTCCTATGGACATGGTTGCAGGTTTATGAGTAGCGGAAACGAACCGTTGGAAACGGATTCGAGGAAATGGACTGGAGACATTTTGGTACGGAGGTACATGTTTATGTGAAATTTACTTAGTGGATATGCCAACAGTGGCGGTGCGTCCATTGGGGGCGTTGGGGCGTTGCCCCACTAGCCATGGACGACCGCTGCTGGTGCCAGCAACATAGACTGTTTATAGTATTTAAAAGTTCCTAGTTTACTGTAAAATAAAGCCGAGCGCACAGCGCTACAGGGCCGGGACGAGCCCGACAGAATCGGGCATTGCGTATGGAAGTGGGCCGTGGTGGGGGCGGGGCTGCGGCAGAGAGTGATTGACAGCGCACACAGGCAGGCAGCCAGAGCGTAAGCAGCTGCAGCGGGGTCACTGGTGACTACGCATGCAACAGCCAGGAGTGCTCATAATTGAGACTGGCCTGCGCATGCGTAGTACCTAATAAACCTGCCCCCCACCCCCCTGTAGCACTGAGAGACATGGCAGGGACCCGGGGCCCCGGTCTTAATATGGGCAGATTTTCTCCTGCTCGTAGTCCAATCCTGGCGCAGTGGCGCTGTTAAGCCTGCGCCAGGATTGGCTGAGTAGAGCAGGCAGGGTCAGGATCATGGTACCGCGCCTGGGTGTTTGCTGCTAGTTCAGTAATGGCCAATCACATATGGCTATATCAAGCCAAGTTGAGGTGATTGGCCATTTCTGAAAGCTGCAGTGACGTGACAACGAAGGAACTTCAAGGAAGGTTCTAGAAGTTGAAGCGATCCAAGCGCGTGACGGTGACTGACTACTGCTCCTGACTCGTCGTCTCGTCGTATCGTCGTATCATGGCAAATTAATGTAAGTGCATTAGTGCAACGTTATCTATTATTACAGTAGTACAGTATGTATGCAGTTTAGTCTTTTTTTACACCCTCTCTCCTGTCCGACCTGACTCGCAGGCTCCTGGTGCTAGTGCTACACACCCGGTGTGGGTCACTCTGTCTTGCCAAACTCCAGGATCTACCACCTACAGATATCCCAGGCGGGCCCCACTGGTCCGGCCTCCTGCACACCCAGTGTACCTCCCAGTCTATTCTTGGGGCCTGTACCAGCAATGTAGTAGGGGGTTTGTTCAGGCAGAAGGAAGCAGTCGGTGAGAAAGCCACATCACAGGGGAGCCAGAGAGATTGTCCCCATCAGCGTCCCCACGTCTGGGAGTCCCTCACCCCCAAAATGCGCAGTGTCTTTGCGGTGCCCCCCGTTTGCCCCTCTCTCACTTTGTATGGTGGCTAGTGGTTCATATTGAAGAGGGGTGGGGGGAGGAGGGGAGGAAATAAAGAGGGTAGGGCCCTCTTGCAGCAGGCCAGGACTGTGCCAGTTTTCCGCTATCAGTCCACACCTAGATGTGTGTCTCTCCAGATTTCTCTCCAGGTTTGTCTCTCATGTGAGGCGGAGGGTTGAGGTGACCCTCCCCTGCCCCTCCGCACCTTCAGGGTGCTGGTGGTTCCGGATCAGGAAGAGGGTAGGAAAAGGAGAGCAGTGCCCACCACAATCACCTGACCTCTAGGAATAAAGGGCATCAGAGGGCAGTATTATTAAAATCACCTCTAGTCTAGAGGTGGGGGCATGTAGACTGAGGCCTGCTCCCACAACGTCCATATTCCAGCAACCTTTGAGTGACATCCTACCAAAGAGTGAAAGGCAGAGGCAGGGATCCAAATTAATGTTTTTTTTTTTTTAAAGTACTTCAAATAATGCCGGGATTTAGCAGCTGTGTTCATCACGTCGCCACTCCCACCAATTCGGGATATCATCTCAGTATAATTGTCTGCTTATTTTTGACTTACAAATTATTGCATTATGACGTGCAGATTCCAGAGGCACCACCTGAGTGGATAATTGTTGTTTAATTTACATAAACTGTTTATCACAGAATGCACTTCGGCATAGATATGATTCACTTAGCTATGAAGCGAGATTCATGTTATCGATGAAAGATGTTTGTATCGATCTAACAACTGAGTTGAACTGAATACATTTGAAAGGACGGTTGTGAGATTTAATTAAAAATGTATGCCAATTGGATATTGTTTCCAGCCTAACTTGGACGTGGCACTATCTATACTAAATGGGCCTGGGAGTCGGGAGTCGGGACCCGTGTGCGTGTCCGACACTCAGATGGGCTGAGCTGAGGCCTGCTGCACTAAACGGGCCTGCACTGCAGTGCGACAGGTCGCCGACCTGTCGCACTGCAGTGCAGGCCCGTTTAGTGCAGCAGGCCTCAGCTCAGCCCATCTGAGTGTCGGACACGCACACGGGTCCCGACTCCCGACTCCCAGGCCCATTTTTAGTATAGATAGTGCAGTGCAGCAGGCCTCAGTCTACATGCCCCCACCTCTAGAGGTGATTTTAATAATACTGCCCTCTGATGCCCTTTATTCCTAGAGGTATTGTAGCACCAGGAGCCTAGTACTGGAGTAACATTACTGTCGTCCTTTGTGTAACATTACTGCAATGTGTCTTTCAACTCTTAGAGCCAGAGTAACATTTGGGCCTTGGAAGACCCTTCACCTCCTAGAGCTGGGCTGCCATTACTGTCCTGTGAGCCCTTCCCTTTTAGTGCTGGGGCCGCACTGCGAGCCCTTCACCCCCAGATCTGATGTAACATTACTGCCATGTGTGCATTTCATCACTTAGAGCCAGAGTAAAATGTCGGCCTTGGAAGGCCCTTCACCTCCTGGAGCTGGGGTACAGTTACCTCTCTCTGAGCCCTTCACCCCTAAATCTGAAGTTACATTTTACTTCCCTGTGATCTCTTCCCTCCAAGTGCTAGAAACCATTACTGCCCTCTGGGCCCGTCACTATTAGTGTTAAGTACCATTACTGCCTTGTAAGCCTTTCTCTTCGAGTGTTACGGACTATTAGTACCCTATGAGCCCTTCTTCACCCCCAGAGCTGATGTAACATTACTGCCATGTGTGCTATTCTCCCCTGCAGTTGTAGTAACATAACTGCTTCATGGACCCATTACTCCTAGATTTGATGTAACATTACTGCCCCGTGAGCTCTTTATGTCTTGATCTGATGGAATATTACTGCCCTGTGAGCCCTTCATCCCTAAATCTGATGTAGCAATACTGCCATGTGTGCTCTTCACCCCTCCTGCTGTGGTAACATCGCTGCCTTTTGAGCCCTTTACCCCTACATCTGATGTAACATTACTGGCCGGGAGCCCTTCATCCCTAGATATGATTTAACATTGACTCACTGTCCATCTTTTATCCTTAAGGCATAGGCGCTGGAAGTGAGCGTGAAGGGATGCTGCAGAACTCCTGGAAATAATCATGCTGCAGTTCAATAGATTTCTTTAAATTGTGTGTTTATCTTGTCACATTTGATTCCAGTTCGAAAGCACAGGTGAAATGTCAGGCATCTGACAAAATGCCGCTTATCCAGAAATTGGTATATCATTTAATTTCTCTGCTTCTAAGCTTGTTTCTGGTCCAGGGAGGACCTGGACTGGCAGTTCGGGCTGGACTGTTCCCATGAGGCGCAGGGTCAAGACTGATTTGCATATGGCTGGGTCCAAACTGGGCTGGCATGGTGAGCAAAAGAACAATGGATTAAACCAAGACCTCTTGGCTGGGGGTGAGTGGTTGAAAAGTTTCAGCACTGTCCATAATCTTGAGGTGTTTGCTGGTATTTGCAATGCTCTGTATTCCCTCCCATGACCTGCCCCAAGGTATTAATAATGCACTGTGGGATGCTCCAACTTCTCTGGAGGTTGGTTAATAATGCCCTGTATGCTCTGGAGGTGGTTTAATAATGCCCAATGTCCCATGCACTCCCTCACCTCCTTCTCTACTGGGGTATCAGCACCGCCTTATGTTTCCTACCATCTTCTCCGCTGCGGGTATTAATAATGCTCCATGTGCTCTCTCATCACCTCCTCTACTGGAGTAATAATACTGCCTTCTGTGTTCCGTCATTTCCTCCACAACATATATTAATAATGCCCTGCGTGCTCTGCTCCTTCACCTCCTCCTCTACTGGGGTATTAATATGGCTTATGTGTTCTATCATCTCCTCAGCTCAGCCCATCTGAAAGTGACCAGGGGGAAGACGACCTAGAAACACATGCACTAAATTATAACAGACGAATGTTTTTTGAAATGACGCAATGGAGGGGTTTCTTCTGAGTTAAAAAATACCTTGCCGGTGGCTTCTATTACTTTAATACATGCCCCAGTCGGTATAGTTATTGGTTATAATCTGTGAAAGGGATTGGGAAGTTTCGATGGGGTTCAATGGCCCTAAATTCCCCTTTGTACCTGGTCTACATTTTTCTGCCACCCTTTCCTGTAGCTTCGCTAGGACCGTAAATCTTAATCCTTGAGATCACTTCTTACATAAATGTAAGGTGCATACCAATCACACATACTGCATGCCAAAAGAAACATTTACACAAAATACTTAACAGTGCTCCATAGGTCCACGGATGTGAGGCGAGCCTGTAGTCACACTGTCCTCAAGGTCCCCGCCTGGCACAGTCACCTATATAGCCGTGACAGTGGCAGACAGTGCCTCCGCTTACTCGGCAGAGAACAATTTAACTAGTTAAGGGCGAGTACATCACGAGGAGCCAGGCCAGGACATTGCCAGAATGGAAGTGAAGTGCAACAAAATGTTAACGGTGACCAGTCCCCTCCAGTCATGCACCAAAAGCATATCCAGCTTGCATCTTAACTTGGTAGTTCAGAAAAGACCTGACATGAAGTAACACCTTTTCAAGGAAAAATAATAAGGTTGTTGGGGATTCCATTTGAGCCTGCTGCGCCTTCTAATTTTAATTTATTTATGATTTTTGTCAACTGTTTTATATCCACCGCTGGCAACAGATTTTTCTTACAGTGAGTTGTGTTAACGTTATCCCTTTTGTCTTCATCGCGACCTGTCTGTCTTACTAAAGCTAGACCTGTGCTGCTCACTTTGGATTCTCCATTTACCCTGTCCCACTTCTCTTTCGTCTCTGGTTCTGCATACATTTAGCGAACATGTGTTTCCCATGTGGCTGCTTTAATCCCTGCTTTTTGTTGTCTGGTCTGCCCGAATGACAATCCATTTATTAACTGTCAACATTTTTGGCTGTTCGGTTGTTTGCTTGATATGAGAAGTGTGTCCCACAAGTCCGCTTGGTGTCTTGTTTTTACTTTCATACAGTTTCCTTTACATTGAGTTCTTTGTTTAAGTAGTCTGCTCTTCTATGGTCTTATCCCTTGTTTTAGCTGCTTTATGATATGCAGTGGGATGAGATTGTACTGGTCAGCAGTGCACATTCACGTTGGCACAAAGTGTGAGAAGCTAACACTGGTCAGCATTACAAGAAGCTAGCTTTAGTTGGACATATGAGTAGCAGGCACTTGTGAGTAGTGTGGAAGCCACCACTAATAGACAGTGTGAGAAACAGCCACAGATGAGCAGTGTGAGAAAAGTCCACCGATGGGCTGAATAAGCAGCAGGGAATTTTAGGCAAATTGCATAGGTAAGAGTGTTTACTGGTGGGAAATGTGAGTAGTTGGCAGTTTACAAAAATAACACTGGTGAGCAAAGTGAGGAGCAAACGTTAGACAGCAATTTAAGTTTAGGGCACTCATGAACAGGTGCCAAACAGGTGTTAGCATAAGGGGTGCAATTTCTCTCTCTTCGCAATGTTTTCGCCCACCGTCTAAAGCATTTGAATTTTCCAGCACTCTTACCTGTGGCTTGTAGATAGATTTGGGCAGCCGCTATTCGAATTTGTCAGCCAGTATTTTCATTGGCATAGCCTACAGGTCGCGCCTTTGGGACCTTATAAATGTTGTTGCACCAAGGATATTGTTAATGTTTTTCCTAGAGAGAGATCAGAGTTTTGTGTAATGAAAGTTTTGACTCATGGAAAGGTAGCGGATAAGGTTAATGCGCCTGCTGCAAAGAACATGTACCTGATGCAGATCACAAAATGCTGTAAATAGGTCAGTGAGTCACTGCATTTCTCAGTTAAATCATTTTGTCACTTGCAGTTCGTAAGTAAAAATCCTAACATACAACAGTGAACTATTGAAAACTGCAAGGTTAAAATTGTACTGTTATGTCCCCCCCCCCCAGTCTTTGTTTGATTACCCTAATGTCTCAAAAATAATTTGTTATATTTTTATTTCCAGCACCTGTGAAAGCCTGACAACCTGAACCTTTACCCAACTTTTTGGGCAATTTTTGGAGAAAGAACAAGAGGACCAACCTCCTTGCTGCTCTTTCATCCCGGCTACGACCCAGCAAACAACCGTGTTCAAGGTAAGGAAACTGATGATACTTTTTTGTAGCTTGGAGATAGGGCTATGTTTGTGGTCACTCACTCTACATGGTGGTTGGGGTAGGTGCACATTCTGAACATTGTACCCTGACTGGATGGAATTTAATAATACTGAGCCTGCCCTTAGCCCTGTGCTTTGGGCAATAATGGTTGTTAAAGGCACTATCTATCCTTGCCTTGTTAAAGGCCCTCAAACTGTGTCTGTTTCAGTGCCACTATGGCACACAGAGGAAGCAGGCAGTCAGGCTGTATTTTTTTCCCTATCCTGTTGTCCAAAGGGGAGCGTTATGTAGGAGAGTAGGGTCTGCTTTCCTATGGTTACCCCATTTCTTTGCTTTTTGCTTTTCTGGTTTATGACTTAGAAAGGCTGTGGGCCTGCTAATCAGAACCACAGCACAGCTGTTCTCTCTCTAAATTCACCCAATGTACTTTAGGTGCATTTGCCAATTGGGTATTGGGTCACTCTTGTGAGTCCCTGTATAGTGTACCATAGGTACCTAGGGCATAGGTGCACCCAAGGCCTACCAGGGGCTGGAGCATGTATTATGCCACCCCTGGCTGGCCATTAACATGAGCTGTTGGAGTTATATCACTTGCTGTCATGCACAATATATATGTATTTGTACTGACATTTGATATTATTGCACCAAATCTTTGACTATTGACAGGCTTCTTTCATATTGGTACGGACAGCATCAGCAAGATGAATACGGTACAACAGTTAATTACACGGTCATTCCATGCACGCCCACTAGAAGATAAACTACAGATAAAGAGGTTAGGACCTCATCAGCCTGACCTTCAACTCCAACAAGTTACCAAGGACAGAGGAAAATGTTACAATCGTACATTCTCCAAAACCTGGTACACAAAAGCTGATTGGCTTACAGGGTGCCCTTCAAAAAACAGACTGTTCTGTTTCCCCTGCTTGCTGTTTAATGGTGACTTTACTTGGACAAAAGAAGGCGTGTTGGACTTGAAGCATCTGTCTGAAAAAATAAAGAAGCATGCACACTCAAAAAAGCATATGGAAAACGTGACGAGACTGGGAATGTTAGAAGACGCACCGATTGAGCAGCACATCAGCGATGCATATCGACAAACAATACAGAAACACAATCAAACAGTTGATAGAAATAGACACATACTATCGAAAATAATTGATTGCATTCGTTTCTGTGGTGCTTTCGAACTGGCATTGCGAGGCCATGATGAATCGGAAGGGTCCACAAATCCTGGAATATTCATGGGTCTTGTAGATTTAGTAGCAAGCATAGACAAGGAAATGGAATCACATTTAGCAAGTGCTACAGTCTTTAAGGGCACCTCTAAAACGATACAAAATGAACTCCTGGAGTGTATGCTAGAAATTATGAGAAGCCATATTGTCCAAGAGTTGCAAAACACAGACTTTGTGGCTATTCAGGCTGATGACACCACTGATGTGGCCACACAAACGCAGTCCGTATTAGTCTTTCGGTACCTGGACAAAGGCTATAATGTTGTGGAGCGGTTCTATGGTTTCACTCATTTAAAAAACTCCACTGCAGAAACCATTACTGCTGCTATACTGCATCAACTCAACGTTATTTTCCCAGAGGTGCATCAAAGAAAAAAACTTATTGCACAAAGCTACGATGGTGCGTCCGTAATGAGTGGAAGCCATGGTGGCGTACAGAAAAGAATTAGAGATGTCTACCCGTATGCTCATTATGTGCACTGTCATGCCCACCAACTTAATCTTATCATGCAACAGGCAGTATCGAAGATCCGAGAGACACGAATTTTCTTTCGGGATATAGGAGGCATGGCAGCATTCTTCTCACGTTCCCCAAAAAGAATGGAAGCACTTCAGGAGATTGTGGACAAAAGGGTTCCGAGGGGAGCCTCAACTCGTTGGAACTATAACATACGTACAGTCCAACTAATATTTCAATATAGGGAGGACCTTGTGAAATGTTTTCAAGCCATAGAAACCAATGAAACCTTTGATTTCAACAGTCACAGTGAAGCCCGTGGCTTTGCTAGAACACTAAAAGATAGAGAGTTTCAGTTCTTTCTATTTTTATTTGAAAAGATAATGTTACATGTCGAGAGTTTATACAATCAGTTACAAGGACGAGACATAGATACTGTCTTTGTGAAAAGATGTACCACGGACTTTGTCGCAAGCATAAACAAAGTGAGAGATGAGGTTGACAATTTAGACAGCCAACTGCCAGCCGGTTCAATTTTTTCAAACCACAGGACAAACATCACCACTCTGGTACAAAGGGCAAAAGAGATATGTGACATTGTAATTGTACATGCACAAGACCGTTTTGCTTTCACAAAACATTTGGAGAGTGCCGCATTATTGGAAAGTACATACTTTGCCAAATATAATGAATCCTTCCCTGAGCATGCTCTGCATGTGGCTGTGGAAGCTTATCCGATGCTCAACCAAGAGGACCTGAAAAGTGAGTTGACCGTAATGTACTCAATGCCTGTGTACCAGAAGGCCACAAATGCCCGGTCTTTGCTGTCTTTAATTCATGAACTTCATATGGAAAAGACATTTACAGAGACAGTAGCTTTACTAAAAATAGTAATTACCACTCCTATGACCACCTCAGAGGCAGAACGATCTTTTTCCACCTTAAATAGGATTAAGACATTCCTGAGGAACACCATGCTTCAGGAAAGACTCAATGCATTAGCAATGCTCTCTATAGAGAGCGAGCTTGTTCAAAATATTGCTGACTTTAACATTCAAGTAATTGAAAAATTTGCTGCGCTTAAAGACAGACGTGCTGAATTTAGATACAAAAAGTAAATATGTTGAATGGTGATAGTTTGTGACCTGTTTAGTTGGTTCTTTTGTTTGCAGTTTAAATAAAAACAATCTGTGAGGTTCTCAGCATTGTATCTTGAAGTCTGTTATAAAGCTCTGTGGTTATACTGAATAAGCAGCTACCTATGTTATATGACAGCTCTTTAATAATGTAATACCTGCACTTTCACGATTGCTTTATTAACCTTCCTGCTTCCTCAAATTTTCTTGAAAATGCACCATTTTTCCACTAATTTTTCAAAATTTTCTCGGGGGGAATTCCCCCCGAACCCTCCTTAGGGGGTTCGGGCTCGCTCGCAACGCTCGCTCGCTACGGTGCAGTATGATGATGAGTCTCTGCCCCACTACTTTCAAATGTCACCAGCCGCCACTGTATGCCAATACTTATTGTGACTGTCCATTATTTGCATTGAACACATCGTTTGACTTACCATTCCTTTTCAAGCTCTCCTCCAGTGCGTTTGTCATCCTTGGCACCAGCATTCTTCTGCACGTTCCTTGCCCCAACCACTTAGACGTTTGCTTGCAAAACATTGGTAGCCATCTTTGATCGGGCTATTTCTATTCCCAATTACAACTGAGCAACAGGGAAGTATTCCTGTGCATGTCACGATGAATCGCAGATCCTGTTGCAGCCTTTCTATTTACAACTGAGCCAATGAGCCAACAGATCTTACAGAACTGGTGAAGTTACAGTACACTTTTTGTTTAATTAAGCCATATTTGTGTGTGTCACACAGGTGATCCCCACATACTTTTACAACTTTGATATTTATTTTAATTGCTACATATATTTCGATGGTATGCACACATTTTTAACAAATTATTCAACTTATGGCTTCACTGGGAAACCTGAATGTAACCCCAACTCACTCTTATGTACCATCATCTGTTAAAAATGCACTACTATGGCAGGAATAGAAGGAGTAATTTTTTAACTATATTTCCCCATTAGATGAAGATGATTATTTCACCCCAAAAAAGAAGAAAAACATGTTAATACACTGTGTAGGTTCAATTGGTTTCAAAGTTTACAATCGCATCTCAAAGAAACCACATGGTGGAGGGAATGTATTTTTAAATGCAATGGAAGATCTTGATATTTATTACACCCCTACTGTATGTGTAGGTATGGATAGGTATACATTCTACACTGAATACACCTTAAAAATAAAACAGTAAAGTAATATAATTTGCCCTTAAAATTTAGCGTTATCTTGCGTTTTGGGGTTTTACACAATGAGCTTATCAGCACCAAATAGTTGTGCATGCTTTTAACTCTAATATACAAGAAAGTATATGAGCCAAGGGATAATCTCCTCTTTAGGATGTAATTGAACTGGTTAAATGTGCAGAACTCACAGGGAGACATGCCAAGGCTGTTCTAAGTGACACCAAGAAAACAAGGGAATGAGAAGACTTACCAGGGAGTAAAGATGTTGTGAATAGAATCCAACCTAGCAAGAAACCAGACCCTGCTCGAGACAAGAAAGCAAAAACCACATATAAAAGGAAAGGTTCTCAGTTTGGTAATGAAGTCAAGTACTACAGCTGTGATTTCTCAGGATATTTTCTCAATGATACAAAAATGTCCTGCCTGGAATCAAAGGTGTTCAGGGTGTGGAATAACTGGCCATTTGTAGAGGTTTGGAAGAAAAAGAAAAAGATATTCATGGCTGGTAAGTGTTTAGAAGAAAATTCTGAATCTCAAGATAGTGATGGTGACAGCACCTTCATGTGTGTCCTAAGTGTGGATTCTGAACATGATGTGTTAAATGTTTTAGGTGCTAGGAGAAAAACCTAAATGCTATATTACTATCGGAAGGGTGACCATCACCATCACTGCAGATTCCTGTTCACCATACACATTGACTAATGAATCTGTGTGGAATGATAAATTAAAAAAAATGAGAGCACATTTTGAGGTGCCTGATAATTGTTCCAAGAGTTTCCCAGGAGACATAATTCCTCTTTTAGGACACTAACATTCAAATTTAAGAACAGGGATGCAGAGTGTAAATTGTATGTTTCCAAAACTGGGTCATCAGTTTTGGGGTGGTGGAATCAAGGTGAGTTGGGTATCGTTATGGATCCCAACAGTAGGGAACCAGTTTTGTCCCTTTAGGGTGATCTGGATGGCAAAACCATTTGTAAGTAGTCCCCTGATGTGTTCTCAGAGAATGTTGTAGAACTCAACAGTTTCCAGCAAAAATTGATTTTAAAGGAGCACGCCATTCCTTGCATACATAAAGTGAGAAACATGCCCGTAGGTGTTAGAGATGAAGTTTCCAAAGAGTTAGCCAAACTACTCAATGCAGGGATTATTGAAGCTGTGGAATCTTCAGATTGTGTCGCACCCTTGGTGGTGGCACATCGGGCCAATGGCAAAATTGGGCTGTGTGTAGACCTAAGAGACTTAAACAAGAACATACTAGTGGACCAATTTCTTCTTCCCAAGATTAGCGAAATGCTATCTGTTACAAAGGGAGCCAAATGGTTCACTATGATTGATCTTACCTTCACTTACCACCAGGTTCATTTGCACCCTGAAAGCCGCAGGGTAACATCTTTTATAATTCCTTTTGGATGTTATCAATTTGTGGCTGTACCATTCGGATTAGCCTCAGCAGCGCCAGATTGTGTCGCACCCTTGGTGGTGGCACATCGGGCCAATGGCAAAATTGGGCTGTGTGTAGACCTAAGAGACTTAAACAAGAACATACTAGTGGACCAATTTCTTCTTCCCAAGATTAGCGAAATGCTATCTGTTACAAAGGGAGCCAAATGGTTCACTATGATTGATCTTACCTTCACTTACCACCAGGTTCATTTGCACCCTGAAAGCCGCAGGGTAACATCTTTTATAATTCCTTTTGTATGTTATCAATTTGTGGCTGTACCATTCGGGCTAGCCTCAGCAGCGCCAATGTTTCAATGACTAAAGTTCAAGTTGTTCATGAAGGTAAAAAGAAATATTTTTTCAGGACAACATTTTAGTCCTGGGGCAATGAGGGAGGAACATGATCACAAGCTCAAGGAAGTTCTTAACATTCTTAATGAGAAAGGTCTTACTGCTCAATAAACGTAGTGCAAGTTTGAACCCAATCCGGTTACATATTTAGGCTATTAAATTAGTGCTAAGGATGTAGAACCCAAGGCATCATTGGCGGAAGCTATTAAAGAAGCTCCTGCTCCCACAAATAAAGACTAAACTGGCTACCCTTTGAAGCTAGAATACAACTAAAAATGGCATGTATCGCCCACAAAGCGATTCACCACAACACACCCAGATATCTTGCCCAGAAAATAGAAATTTCAGGAAGAAACAGACCAGCCCGAAGTGCCAATTTGCTACTGCTGAGACCACCTATCTTCAGGAAGAAAAAAACGTATGAGAGAGCGTTCTCCGGAGCAGCCCCTAGAATCTGGAACTCTCTGCCTGTGAATATCAGAAAAATTTCGAACATAGCATCGTTTAAGAAGGAAGCTAAGACCTTCCTCATGAGCAAATTCCTCCCATAGGCAGACATTTCGCCTTCTATGACTTAACTGTGAGGTTCTTAAGATAACAAAATGAGAAATTGAAGAACAGTGGAAGTCAAAGCGCAATCTCATTGCTTGTTATATACACTGCTGTTTTATCCTATGCCATTGTTGTAAAGCGCTCTGATACCCATGGGTCTAGTTCGCGCTATAGAAAACTGTTTATAAAGACGAGATTAGAGTGTTTTTAGGCATGGCAGGATTTTTCACCAAATATGTAGCCAGTTTCTCGAGTAAAACCTTTCCCATTAGAAAGTTATTAAAGAATACATTTGATTTTGTATGGTCTGATGAATGTGAAGAGGCTTTCCAATGTATCAAGAATGACATCTGCAAAGCACCGGCATTGCAAGGTTTCGACTCAAGCTTAAAAAGTATAGTAACCACTGACACCAGCTGCAACGGTTTGGGTACAGGGCTTACACAAGTGGATGAATGTGGGAATTAATGTATAAATGTTTTTGCCTCAAGGTCCAGTACTCCTACGGAAGAAAAATATTCTGTGATCGACAGAGAGACTCTTGCAAGCATTTTGAGTTTAGAGCATTTCAGAGCATACATCTGGGGTTCTCATTTTACTTTCAGAATCGATCACAAACCCTTGACCAAGGTTTTGACTACAAAAGGTTTGTTAACAGCTTCTTCAAGACTAGCTCGCATGTCCATCAAGTTGTTAGACTACCACGATAATGTCTGCTATGTGCCAAGGGTTAAGAACAAAATAGCTGAATTTCTGAGTAGGATGCCTTTACCTCAAGTGGGTGAGCCTATCTGTGAATATGATCACCAGATGGTGTTTTGGAGAGTGAGTGGGTAGAGGTGACCATTAAGGATGAGGATTTACAGAAAATATAGGTTTGGATTTTAGAGGGTTGACGTGCCAAGAAGGTTATGAAGGCTAGGTTACGGGTTCTCTAGAGACATAGAAATGAAATGTCCGTCAAGAATAATAAAATGTTACTAGAAGGCAGATTGGTTCCCCCAGAAGAGTCTTAAGGACAGAGTCCTAGAGTTGTGCAATGTGGGGCATCTATATATAACCAAAAATAAGAGCAGAGACAAGCATATATATTGGTGGCCTGGTATTGACTTAGCCATTTAAAAAAAAGTAAGGAGTTGTATCTTGTGCAATCGTAAAAACCTTAGTACCTTTCAAACCCCTATTGTTTCTCATCAGGTGTCCTGAGATGCCATGGAAAAAGAAAGGGTTAGACATTGTAGGTCCTATTCAAGAAGTTAGTGATCTCAAATATGTTATTGTTCTCAACAATCATTTTGCTAAATGGCTTTACATAAAACTTGTTTCTAAAGCGGATGCCCATGCTATTATGAGTGTTCTGGATAAAGTGTTTCTAAGAGAAGAATTGCCCAAAGTCATTTTAACAGACAACTGACCAAAAATTCTGTTAAGAGATTTTTTGGGCATTCCTTAGGAGGAGTTGTATTGTGCATAAGACCATGTACATTTATAATCCTGGTGGAAATGGTGCCATCAAGCGCTTTGATAGAGTAATTAAGAATACCATACAATTGGTCAGGGAAGCTGATTTTTCTTGGAGGTATGGCGCACGGTCTGGGCCTATAGTGTCACCCCTTTCAATTCCACTATATTTAGCCCCTTTGAGATTATGAGGGGCACATCGCCTTATATGAAAGATAATGTTGGATGGAGTCACAGTTCTAAAAATCTAAGGCTCAAGGTAAATATAAGGGATACTTTGACAAGAGAAATAATTGCAAAAGAGCAGAGATTTCGATAGTCAGGGTCAAAAAACCTGGGGGCATATTTACAAGCCCCTATCACCATGGAAACATCTCTTTTCGTGATATTCTTGTGACAATAGGGGCTTTGCCTTATTTACAAGGAGGTGATAAGCCACTTACCATGGCATAAAGCAGCCTTGTAAATAAGGCACCCTTTCACATTATACTTAGTGTGAAAGGAGTGGGCAATGGGTGTTGTGGTGGGCGTTGCGCCGCAACACCCATTGATTTTGACCCTGCCCCCTATTTACACGAGTGGTTGTGGTGTTCCCACCTTCCTGTTTTGCTTCTCTGTACTAATGTCAGATTAGAATCTTATGTATGTCATAGTGGTTCCATGTGGAACCAGCTGTAACTAGGACAGAGTGTCAGTTGATGCTTCTGCCTGCTTACTGATGGATGCGATCTTCTTATGAGAATACATCTACAACTAAAATCCTTCCTGTGTCCAGACTTTTACTTCAGGAATGCTTCACTGGCGTAGTCGGCAGGACACCTAAGAAGATCTCAACATAAGAATTTGGTGAGAGATAACCTTTATTTTTCAAGGACTCTTTCGCAAACTGAAATTGACATTAGCTATAAATGGATTTACCAGAGCTTTTCTTAAGAATTAAACTTTGCTCTGCTGTTTAATTTCACTATTGAAATTCTCCTGCTTAAAGAGCTTTGGCCCGGCTTTATTAACTTCTGGCTTTTAGAGACATTAAATTCAGCCAGATTTCAGGGATTGGGAGCTTCGCTGCATCTTAGCCCCATGTCATCCTACAGTTGGGGTTGGGAGATGGTAATGTCGATGCGGGCTCATCCAATAACTGTTTACATATTGCAGAGTGTTTCATAACTCTTTATTACAAGATTTGATTGAAGCACGAGCTGGATTGTAAAAACAAACTTGTTTACTCTCCGTGGCCGCTTTCATCATTGTTATCTGGGAGAACGCTAAACTTACTTTGCACTTGAGTTCTTCTCGCTTCATCATTCCACAGCTTCCATCGCTTCCATTTGTCTACGTCATACGTCTACACGTAGTGTAAGGGTGCGTATCGGCCATCCTGAGAGGATTTCTTTCCCTTGCTCGGCGTTGCTTGGTAATGAAGGAAGACTCTTTCTGTATCATTTCCGTGGTGTTTCCCAGCAACGAGAAAGATGCTGCGTGTTAGCTCAGTGACGTTACCACTGTTACTTCCTAGCAACGAGAAAGACACTGCGTGTTATCTCAGTGACGCGCACACTGTTACTTGGTGTTAAACAGCTGTGTGTTATTTCAGTGACAAGCACACTTTCAAATGGGTTTTGATCCCTTGCGTCATAATTTTGTGATGCGCTCACAGTTCCTTGGTCTTGACGCTGCGAGTTACTTAAGTTACTTCAGTGACATGCACGCTATTTCCTAAACTTTTATATTATTTACTGTACGGTGCATGTCTACCATATATACATTGACCGTGATGTGCAAAGTTGGTAATCTTTACTGTAATACACAAATGTGATCTCATTTCAAGAAATCTGTCTAGAATACGTCTCATCATAAATTTATAGTGTGAATTTATTAGTTTCTTAAGATTATAACATGCAAAACGTTATGGCAGCTCCTTTCTTTCTGTCTAGTCCTGGAGTTCCTCTCATACAATGGAAAAAATGGAAAGTGGTATTTGAGAGGTATGCTAGAGTTTGTGTGCCCTCTCTTAGTGCAGAGAGGAAATCCTCTTTACTCTTTCATTGCTTAGGATCAGAGGGTCAAGATGTATTCGATTGTCTTCCTGATCTATCTCCAGCGGAGGCCGAAGACCTGAATGATTATGAGATCTGCATAAAAAAACTTAATAAACATTATTTGCCCTTGAAGCACTGTCTTGGAAATATATAAATTTGCAAAAAGAATACAAGGAGATGGAGAGACTGTTGAGGGGCATGTGACTCACCTAAGAAAACTTGCCTCTTCGTGCAAGTTTTAAAATTTGTCTGATGAACGTGTCCGTGATCAGTTTACGTTTGGATGCCACATGGAAAAAGAAAGGGAAGAACTTGGGTTACGTGATGAACCTACCCTAGATGAAGTTCTCACTGTAGCTTAAAGAATTGAACACTCGTTGAAATGTGTTGCAGTGATAAAAAAGGACAGTGAAACGGATCTTATGGTACATGTAGTTAAAAATAACAACCAAAAAAGGGGCTAAAAAAGGTAAAAATATTTCTCCTATTGAAAAAGAGAAGTTTAAAGGAAAATTGGTGTCGCGAAGATGCTACAGATGTGGTAAAGTGGGTCATCTCTCAAATGATAAGAAATGCCCAGCATTGAGTCAAACCTGTACTAAGTTCAAGAAAATAGGTGATTCTTCCTTTATGTGCAAAAATAAATCACTTCCTAGAGTTGAAAAAGTGGAGATTTGTGAAGACGACAATGCTGAAATAAGTTCTGATGATTTTGAGTGTGGGCAAATTGTGGTTCAGGTTCAAAGTGAAACTAGTAAGAAGTCTTGCCCCTTAGAGAGTATTATCGCCGAAGGGGAAAGTCTTGTTTGATTCCGGTGCCAAAATCACTATTGTCTCTAATTAATTTTATCTTAAGAAGTTGAAAAACGAAATGTAATAATGATGACATTACACCCTCGGCTAATAGGGTTAGCCCATCAAACTGCAGGGGTATTTTATTGGCCTAATTGAGTATAAAAACAGACTGGTATCAGGTAAAATTTATGTGTCCAAGAGAGGTGATAATATTATTAGTTGGATACACCAGGGTAATCTAGGTGTGTTCCTTGATCCCAATGCTGACCCTCCGATTCAAATTAGAGATAGGGAGCACTCTGTGGTGAAATCTGATGACATTGAATTTGTGCATGAAATATAGAAAGAATTTCCTAGTGTCTTCAGGCAAGAGTTGGGATGTTTGAAAGGAGATCAACACAAAATTAAATTGAAGGATAACTCTGCACCTGTTTGTTGCAGAGTGGGAAGTGTACCTCTTTCAGTGAGGGATGATATGCAAAAGGAAATCTACAAATTAAAAAAATGGGGAATCATTGAAGAACTGGAGGGTACTGAATGGCTGGCCCCAGTAGTTGCTGTCAGAAAACCTAATGGAGACTTACGTCTGTGCATTGACTTGAGGCAGCTAAATAAGTGTGTAGTAGAGGATCGTTGTCCTTTACCAAACATTACAGAGATATTGGTTCTTCTTGGTGGGGTGAAGGAATTTATCACAATCGACCTCCATTCTGCTTATCCTCAAATTGAGTTAGAGGAATCATGTAGGGACTTTACATCATTCACAACGCCTTTTGGAACATTTAGATTTATTTGGACGCCATTTGGCTTAGTTTCAGCTTTGTCTGTGTTCCAGCGGGTCATGGAAAATGTGCTTAAAGATTTGACAGGAGTATGTATATATCAAGATGACATTTTTGTATTTGGAGACAATGAAGATGAACATGATTCTCGATTAAGATTGGTTCTCAAAAAATGGTGTGAATACAATCTTACCATTAAAATGGAAAAATATAGGTTTAGATCTAATTGCATAAATTATTTAGGTCACAATGTAACTGGTGATGGTGTCAGACCTAAAAGTGATGTAATCAATACTATTCATAATATGAGTCCTCCCACTAACAAAAGTGAATTGATTAAATTCTTGGGCATGGTGGAATATAACGCTAAATTTGTGAAAGGCTTTGCATATTCCACTGTAAGCATGAGGTGTCTGTTGCGCAAAGGTGTTGATTTTGTATGGTCAGAATTCTGCAAAAGAGAATTCACCAGTATTAAAGAAAAGATGAATGCCGCTCCTTCCCTTAGAAGCTTTGACCCCACGATTAAACCTATTCTTATCACTGACGCCAGTGAGAAAGGGTTGGGTGTGGTTTTACAGCAGCATGGTCCATCTGGTATGCAAACTGTTATGTTTCTATCCCGTAGTTTGAGAAATCCTGAGACACGGTACTCAGTTGTTGAAAGGGAATCCCTTGCTGTATTTTGGGCCATTAAAAAAGAAATTTCTTTAGGGAATTGACTTTGAGGTCCGTAGTGATCACAAGCCTTTAGTGAAAATATTTAATAATAAGGATCTTTATTTGATTTCAAGTAGGATTACTAAGTGGGTCATTGGTCTCCAAGAGTATTGTTTTTCCCTCAAATATATCCCTGGCATTGACAATGGGGTTGCTGATGTGTTGTTACGTCTTTTTTCCCAGAGAAGCTCCTGAGGATGAGGAGTCTGAAGAATGTGATGAATGGGTGTGTGTGATGGATCAAGATATAATTTCTGAAAGTGAGGTGTTAGAAATTGACTCTACATTGGTGGAGTCAATTGCTAACTCCTCAAAAGGGTTGGGCGAACAGTAAGGTAGGATCTTAACTTACAAGACCATTTTGGAATATGCAGAATGAATTTCCTGTTGAGAATGGTTTATTATTTAGAGGTACAAGATTCATTCCTCCCAGTAGTCTTAGTGGAGAATTGGTGGATTTGCTTCATTCTGCTCATGCCGGACTTACTAAAAGCAAGGAAAGACTGCACATGTCATATTGGTGGCCGGGCACGGATAAGCTTGTCGAGCGTGTGGTGCGGGACTGTGTTCCTTGCATGTTGAGTGATAAATCCGAATGTTCTCGGGTGCAACCGATGTTTGTGTGAAAGCACCTTTCAAGTCCTTGGCAGGACATTGCTTTGGATGTTCTTGGACCTATACATCGTGGTGGTTCACACATTTTTCTTTTGGTTATAATTGACATGTATTCTCGTTGGCCCGAAGTTTTGTCAGCACACTTCATTGAGTGTTTGAAAGAGTTGTTGGCCATGGAAGGTATGCCTGAGTCTATCCTAAATGACAATGGGGTTCAACTTACTTAAATGGAAGAGTTTTTGTCTTCAAGAGGTTTTGGTAGACGGAGTTTATCCCTTGGTAGAAAATTCTGTCAGATCGCTCAGTGGAAAGCTTAGGTGCACAAGCAAGAATGTGTCGCCCCTGCGTTACACCCTCTCACTACAAACACTGCAGCCAATATGGTAGAGCCTAAGAGTTACACATACAACACTTGAATATCAGCAATAAAATATTTTATTTTGATTAAAACATCACAAATCACAATTTCATAAAAACCCTATAAAAATCACAACATTACAGATATCAAATTCATATACTTCAAGAGGTTTTGTGCACAAAACTTGCTCTCTCTATCATCCCAAATCAAATGGAATGGTAGAGAGATTCAACAGAGTACTCAAGGAAATTATTACTTTAGCAAAGTCATTATCCTTGTATTGGAAAGGTGAGGTTCTTAAGAAAGTTGAGGAGTGCAGATTATCTCCTCATAGCACCAATGGGAAAACTCCTTTTATATTCTTACGGGGTAGAGTGCCTAATATATGTGTAGAACCTTCTTGGGTCAACAAATATCAATTAGCCAAAGGAAAAGAAAGTATGTGTAATAGTAGCGATGTACAAAAGAGGGAAGAGAAAAAAGCCAATGAAAGGAAAAACTACTTTGATTCAAAGAAAGCTGTAAAAAAAATGGAGGTAAAAGTGGGTGATTGGGTCATGATCAAGTGTCCTGGTGTTGGTGGTAATTCTCTTTCCAAATTTATGAAACCTATCATGGTCATCAAAGTTTTCAAAAATGCTATTAAACCGCTAGACTATTGCATTGGGAACTTAAACAGAGTTGTGGTTGTTAGAGGAAAACTTGATGGAAGTTTAAATGCAAGTTCTGGTAATGTTAGTAATTCACCTGTTTGTCCTTTTTCTAATGTGGATAAAGATATTAATATTTGTTGTTCCTCCAGGACAGTCAAATGCCACGGATCTTTCAATGATTATACATGATTTTCTTGTCTTGTGATTTAATTTGTTGAGGAAACGAGGTGTGTGGTGTTCCCACCTTCCTGTTTTGCTTATCTGTACTAATGTCATGTTAGAATCTTATGTATGTCATAGTGGTTCTGATGGAGCAAGGACTCGTAGAAAAGAGACTTGCTTGGAAGCAATCCGCTCCTTTAACTCACTAACAAGTAAATAAAAAAATGTTTCATGTAAAACTAATATGAGAAAAACAAGGACCCCCTGGGTAGTGACTCCAACAGACTCCTAGGGCAGGGTAGACAAAATGCATGCAAAAAATTCCTAGGCAATCTTAACAGTAGATAAACAAGTAACTAGACCCAAAGGCAGAAGGAACAGTCAAGAAGAAAAAATAATTATTTGTGTAAAATAAACATGTTTTTAATACACATAGTAAAAATCATATAGATAACTGAAACTAATCAGGCTATATGACAATTCAAATAAAAAATATATACAATTAATACATATAATACCACAATTTACAACACTTTATGTAACAAGACACCATGAAATACTAAAAGGTGTCCAAGAACAGAGTGACGATAAAGTACTCGACGCGCGTTTCGGCAAAAACGCCTTCTTCGGGAGCCACAAGTAACAATCTAAAATTACACAGAGTGTGGGGTGTTTATTGGTCTTTGACATTGTTATGAATATGGTATACATAGAGGCATGTTTGACGATAAATTTGAGAATTAGAGTTCAAAGGTGTTTGTGAGTACTACACAATCTCGTTCTAGAATATGTCTATCATATGACATGTGAGAAACAAAGTAATAATCTTGGACCCAAGAGCATTAGGTAATAGGTAATATGTAATGTAACATTGTTATTCTTTGTTGTGTAATTGATTAATTTAATGTACTTAACCTGTGATTGTAAGCCACTCAAGAATTGTACCTTATTTATTCTTTATGTGTAATTTCAGATTGTTACTTGTGGCTCCTGAAAAAGGCGCTTTCTCCGAAACGCGCTTCGAGTACTTTATCGTCACTCTCTTTTTGGACACCTTTTAGTATTTCATGGTGTCTTGTTACATAAAGTGTTGTAAATTGTGGTATTATATGTATTAATTGTATATATTTTTAATTTGAATTGTCATATAGCCTGATTAGTTTCAGTTCTCTATATGATTTTTACTATGTGTATTAAAAACATGTTTATTTTATACAAATAATTATTTTTTCTTCTTGACTGTTCCTTCTGCCTTTGGGTCTAGTTACTTGTTTATCTACTGTTAAGATTGTCATGTAAAACTAATGCACACCACATGAATACGCGGGTTAGTAAAGCTTGCTTATGTGTTTACTAACGTGGATAACATGAACGAAGGACTAAAACCACTTTAGATTGGAAATCTTTATTGCACATCCGTCAACTGCATCTATGCAGCATGACGACCTATAGCTTGGAGGGAAATTCTTGCGCATGAGTAGAAGACACTAAAATGGAGTCCTGAAGACTCGTGTGCATGGCATCTGCTTAGCTGAAACGAAAACAAGCAATTTTAGTAACGCTAATGCGGGGTAGGTATTAATAAGTAAAGGGGAATAGAGTAGAGATGGGTTGTATACAGTGAAACCATTTTGTCTGTAAAATTCTGACTTTATTACTAGTGCACATTTGGGCCTCTCATGTATAACTGCAGTAAGCTGAATAAAGGAAAGACTGCGCATGTCCACTTAAAGTTAACCCATAATGATGACTTCAGATGTTGAACGGGGGCCAAGGTCGCAAGTGTTATACCCTGGGACCAGATGGTGAAGAGTTCAACGAAGTGGACTCGTATTCAGACTGTATACAAATTGTTGCAAATAAAATGTGAATGCGTGTGTGAACTGAAATTTTGAATACAAATTAAGGGGATGGGTTTGTGAACAATAGTTGAACTGATTTTAAATAACATGTAAGCATGGTGTGATGATCTTCCCCCCTTGCCAAACCAATTAGATTTCGTATTTTTACAATATTGAAATTTCAGTGGGTGGAACATGAAGAATGAAAGATATAATTGAGATAGTTTTAGTTAGTTAGTTAGAGAACAGAGGCTGCTGAAAGCTTGGAGCGGGAGATGCTGATGCAGGGAGAGATGCTGATGAAGAGCCGAATGCAGAACCTTCAATTCTAATTTAATTGGGTTAGATAAGAAGATCGTGGAAGAATCTCGAGGAGGAAGAGAGTGTCTGAGAGGGGTGCAGCGCAATCGTCGGTATTCTAGGGAGGTCATCTATACTGTCCTGATTCCTGTCCTGAAGTCTTTGAGGTATATTCATAAGTAAGCGTGCTAAACATCACCAAAAAATGCTAACACCACTTTACACATCAAAGCCTATCGTGGGAAAATACCCCGTGTCAACGTGGAATTCACAACACAGCGGTACCATGCGATTGTCAACCGAAACCACGACCAATGTCCGCAATACAACCACCTCGACGGAGATAAAAACACAAACCTCAAGGCGAAAAAATATGCAATGGGCCAAAGCGCATGATGTGGAAATCAGTGTTAAGCAGCGTCAGGCCTGCAATACACACATGGCAGGTGGGAAAAATCACTATAAAAGTAGACAAACACTCAAACACAAACTGACCAACACCCAAGCACCATGGAGGCAGGCGGAGCAGGTACAGAGGACGAGCGCAACCCGACAAGCAACCCAGACGAACAGCCTGGGACCTCAGGGACAGGGAAGGACAAGGACAAGAAGAGGAAGATGAAGTTCAATCCGCAGAAAAAACAGATCCTGGCCACAGAGGTGATGGAACACCATCAACATATGTTTGTCACCTCCAAAGTGTCATTTGGCACCAAAAATGCGAGATGGCGGACATCGTGGACAAGGTGAATGCCGTCGGAGAGCACAAGAGGTCAATGGATGAGGCCAAGAGGCGATGGATTGACATCAAGCGCAAGACCAAGGAGAAACCCGCGGCCAACCAGAAGGCAGCGATGCAGACTGGAGGTGGGAGCACAGCGCCACAGCTCGTACTGGATGACATGGAGGAGCTGGTGTCGACAGTCAGCAGTGTGGAGACTGTGGCCAGAGTCAGGGGACCAGACACTGCTTGAAAGGACACAACACAACCGCAACAGGGTGAGTGACCACCAGGCACTGGGGGATGGGTGGAGATGGCCACAATGGCACACATGCACAATCAAGCAGAGCACAATGCACACCCACGATGACTCTGGGTCATGGCCCTGATCTATAGACTGTCACAATGTACAATTGCCATGCTGTCTGAATGTCAACATGTAACATGCAGCTACATACATGTTCACACATTGTAATACCTCATCTCCCCTTCACATTGCAGAGGCACCATCAACACATCCTGCACAGCAGTCCCAGCCACTCTTCACTGATGACAAGGAGGACACCCCCAGCATCGACACCCAAGCCCTCCAAAACATCACCTGCAACTCACCTCCAGGATCAGGGCAGCCCAGCTGCATTGAGGAGACCTCACCCACTACCCAAACAACACAGCAGGAGGCACCCACAGTCCCAGAAGTCTCCTAAGACCCCCAGGAACAACACATGGCCTTCCAATGCTGTGTGCTGGAGGGCCAGAGGGAGACCGCTGAGCAGGTGCGGGTGGGGTTCAGCCTCAAGGATACCGAACTGGACATCATTCATGGGTGTCTAGGTCCCATTAGGGACCAGCTCCAGTCCCTAACGGACACCCACGGCCCGCTCTATGGTCTCCAATGAGCCCTGACTGACATCGCTGGAGTCATGACGTGGAGAGAAGAACACCTGTCTGCTCAGACTGGCTCCAGCGATCCCAGCCAAGAGCTGGCATACATGCGGAGGCTCATGGAGGACATGGTGCGGATGGAGGTGGAAAGGATGGAAGCCACCGCTGCACATCAGCGAAATGTAGCTGGGATCTACCATGCCCTGGAGATCCTCATCACAACATTGCTAACACAAGGCGTGGCCCTGATGAATGCTGCTGCCCCCACACCATCCACACCTCCGGCCCCTGGTGTGTCAGTGCCTCACAGTGCGGCAGGCGTATCCACTCCGGCACCTGATGTGTCACTGCCACACAGTGTGGCCAATAATCCTCCTCTGGCCCCTGATGTGTCAGTGGCATACAGTGACGCAGCCGGTACTGCAACACCCACAGGTGGGGCAGAGCACACATCCAAGGATGAGGACGTGGATGGAATTGTGCTCAGAAGGAGGCACTAGCATTCATTTCCGACCCCTGGCCTGTTTCTGCTTGGTGCCGCACATGGCCCCATGATCTTCCACTGACCCCCAATACACTCCGCTGCACTCACCTTGGACCGTGACATGGACTGCCATATCCTATTCGATGACCAATGACAAGGCAACCAGACTGCGGAATGTACCCTTCCTCTTCCGCAGTACTTGTCATGCCCAGATGGACTCTGGCTGGCCCTCCACGGGCCCATATTGTGTGGTGTGCTTGGCATAGCCCTGTACCACTCCGGCTGCAAAACTCCACTGGATGTGCAATAAACATCCAGTGATGCAGTGCTGTGTCGTGTATGCATTATTCATGTATGAATGTGTGGATGAATGTAGGGACAGTGATTTCCCTAACGTCAATTATGCTCATCTAGTGGGATGCCAGTCACAGTGTGCTGCATTGCCTATTGTGTTCCGGGTGCCGTGGACACTACAACAGGGACACAGGCATTAGTCACTTCCTTGTCCGGACATGGACTGAACCACACCCAGAGCCCCCGAGTCATTGTAGCAAGCCCTGTGCTGGTCCAGCATATGCCAGGCCACACCACTCCGCTTAAGCTCCGAGGGGGGCCCACATAGCTACCTGTCACAGACGTACTCGCTGGTGGTGTGCAGGTCACTAGTCTAGTTGTCAGCAGGGCATGGCCCCTTCCTGAGGGCAGGTTAGCACACACACCACACCCATCCGGCACAGGCATCACAGGCCATGTGACCCCACAAATATAAGGGGCCGACAACGTCACATTCCCCTCTGCCTGTGGTGACTGGATGACGGACGCTCCAAGGTTCTCAATCATAAAGGGCCCATGAGTTGTTGCGCACAGGGTTAGTGGCACCGAAGCCTTGCAGCCGTCAGGGCCTACCACCACATGGCACTAACTGGCGTTGCACAGGGTTAGTGGCACCCAAAGCCTTGCGTCTGTCACGGGCCTACCACCAAGTGGCACTGACTTGCGTTGAACAGGGTTAGTAGCACCCGAAGCCTTGCGGCCATCACAGGCCTACCACCACGTGGCGCTGACTGGTGCTGCACGTGGTTAGTGGCACCGAAATAGGTGAGTTTGGTTTGCAGCCTGCATTGATGACGTGGGCACTGATGTGGTCTCCGCCATTGATGACTCAGGACTCAGTGTCATGTGTGGGACCTGCTGGGCCACGGGGCGGGCCTCCATGATGTGGACCATGCCATGGTGGCGGGACCGGGGTCTGGAGCTTGCACAGGCACGTGGAGTGCCTACTGGTGGACACACCAGTGGCATCAGGTGAACAGTGGGGCCTGTGTGCGCAGGGGCGGCGGTGTCTCTCTCTCTCTCCCTTTCTTTGATTTTTTCTCTCTCACTCTCTCACTCTCCACCTCTCTCTCTCTCTTACGTCCCTTCCTCTCTTTCTCTCTCTGGCTTACTTTTCTGCTCTGTTTCTCAGTGTCACCCTCATTTGTTGTTCACATGACGCAAATCTGCCGTCCGATGTCAGGAGTGGGAGCCTCAAGGCCAGAGAAGGGCCAAGAAGAAGAAGGGGTTGTTCCCCAGGGGAGCACTAGGGAGGGGCAGTGGATGGGGTGGGATAGTGGGAGGATGGAGGCTGAGCACAGGGTGGGGGGCATGTGGGTAAAAAAACAAAAAAAAGTGTCTGATTCGCCGACTTTGCTTATTCAGTCAAATATACCATCCATCAAGGGAGCAATGTCACAGTTTAGACTAGCCCAGGATATATACCTGAAGTTCTTAACTTGGAATCTAAATGGTCTGAGGGTAACTCATAGAAGGGAGAGGATATTTCAATATTCGAAAGACGCCCCGAGCAGATTTTCATACTCCAAGAGACCCACCTTTCAGAGAAAGAGCTGAAGGAGGTTTGTAACACGAAAAAATAGATTCAGGATGTGGTATGTACCTCTCAGCAACTAACTATAAGAGGCGTTGCCATTTTGGTTAAAACGAATCCACTTTAGCAGTAGAAGAGTCTAGAGTTGATAACAAGGGCAGATGGGCCATAGCAAGGATTAAATATCATTCTCACAAATTCACAGTTGCGGGGTATTACGGACCAAATTTGGACGATCCCCTCCCGCTTAGAGATATGATGGAAGAACTTCTAGATTTTAAAGACCCTCTATCTTAGCGGGAGACTTTAACTTGGTTCTCGATCCCCAATTGGATAAAACATATAGGGATAGATCCAAATATAGATCCATATATAATTCTAAAACAAGATCACTCCTGGTCAATGCTATGCATCAGTTGGGTTGGATAGATATCTGGAGGAAAAAAATGGGGGCAAAAAAGGAGTATACCTTCCATAACAAGAAGCTAGGGCATAAATCAAGACTAGACTTTTTTTTGATTGCAGAGGAGCTATGGGGAATGGTCAAGGAGGTTAAGCATTTAGGTAGTCATCTCTCAGATCATTCGGCAGTTTCTCTAGTCTTAAAGCTCTCTGGCCAGCAAAGTACTAGGAGGTGGACTTTGGATCGTAGCATTCTGCTCGAGAATGACGTGGTAAAAAAATTGTTAGAGGACTCAGAGGGGTTCTTCGAATTAAATCTAGGGACCGCCCCAATCGAAATCGTTTGGGATTCTTATAAGGCCTATTTGAGGGGGGTGATTTTTGCCATTCAATCCACGAGGCAAAAAAAGTTTAGAGCTAAAGTATTGGAAATAGAGGCAAAAATTGCTAAGCTAGAAGCTGATCTCCTAGCTCAGAATCATCACTCTGAACCGAGTATCCTGCGAGAGCTTGCAATATATAAATCCCAACTAGTGGAGGTGCTCGATGCTAGACTTAGAAAACGTTGGCAGGCCAGTTCTCTTGCTCACTTTGAATATGGGGAAGCTAGCGGGAAGCTTGGAAAACAAAAAAAGAGCTACCTAGGAATAGGATTAAAGGAGTATTATCTGGCACAACTGGTGAGATCTCAGATAACGCTTCTGACATTGAGGAAGCTTTCTTTAATCATTTTGAGCAGGTGAATAAGGACGACTTATCTCCACAGGATAGCTCAATTCAAGCATGGCTAGAACAATATGCAGTCTTGAGAAATGAGGACGAGGCATCTAATAATCTAAATAGAAGCATAAGTCTGAAGGAACTGCTTAGTGCATTTGACTCGGGCAAGAGAGCTAAAGCACCAGGCCCGGACGAGTTGCCAACAGAACTATACAGAATCTTGGCGCCAGATATTGCCCCAATCCTCTGTAGGCTCTTCTCTTCTATCCTTGAGGAAGGAGGGAATATCCCTTCATCATGGAATGAAGCAAATGTAGTCCTTATTCTTAAACCTTCCAAACCAGCGGGGCAATGTGACTGCTACAGGCCAATCTCTCTGCTAAATCTTGACTATAAGATCTTTGCCAAGATTTTAGCAGAGAGATTGTGTTGCTGGTAATCTATTACCCTGTGATCAGAAGGGATTTGTGAAAGGTCGGTCTATTCAGAACCTGACTCAAGCTCTAGTGGGAGCAATTGATTTAGCATCTCTCTATAAGTTGCCTATGGCTATTATTACACTTGACGCCACCAAGGCGTTTGATCGCGTAAATTGGGCTTATCTAACTAGAGTTTTGGAGAGATGTAATCTGGGTAAAAATTTCTGTAGAGTTATCTCTTCTTTTTACCAACATCCCATAGCTAGAGTGCTGGTTAATGGTAATCTTTCTGCACCCATAACTATCAAAAGAGGGACAAGACAGGGATGCCCCCTTTCGCCCCTGCTTTTTAATTTATATATTGAGCCTTTGGCGGTGAAAATCAGGCAAGATATGAATATTGTGACCTTCAAATTTAGAAATTGGGTAAAAAATGTCTCACTTTATGCGGATGATATGTTGATATATACTTCCGATCCAATACAGGCAATCCCGTTTATATATAGTGCAGCTACCCAGTTTGGTCAGATTTCTGGCTACCAGATTAACCATCCCAAATCGGAATGCATGGTGTGGAACTTAGAAGTACATCTCCCTATTTTAAAACAAGAGATAAGATATCTAGGAATTAAAATTTCCCAGGATATTGAACAATTAACAGACAGAAATCTTGAGAAAGTAAACAAAGAAATTGTTGATTCTTTAAAGGGCTGGTCTTGTCTTCCTCTCACACTAATTGGAAGAGTAAATATCATAAAAATTATGCTTCTGCCCAAATTAATATTTTTATTTCAGAATATCCCTCTAGCATTCAAGGAAGAAAAGCTAAGAAAAATCCAAGCTAAATTCAATTCTTTTGTATGGACCTCAAGGGGTATCAGGATCTCATGGAGGAAACTGCGTAGGAAAAAAAGCAAAGGTGGTTTGTGTGCCCCAGATTTGAAGCTTTATGCGTGGACTCTATTACTCAAAGCAGGGATTATGCTTTTCAATTGCCCAGATGGATCAGAAGCAGGCATAATGTTCAAGGAAATGCTGACAGGAATCCAAGGGGGATTACATGGTTTCTTATATAAGTATGGGGACCTACGCTTTTTCAAAAAGGTTCGATTGAAGTTGCTGAGCGATATGGCTCTTACATGGGCTAGAGTAAGGAAATCTCTGAAATTAGCATACTATACAGCTATGGCCCCTATTTGGGACTCTCCGGGCTCTCCAGAGTGGACCAAGGATATTCTCGCAAAACCTTTGTTGGTGGCTGACATAAAATACTGGCTCCAGCTAATGCCCGATGGGACGCTCTTATCCTGGGATGAGATCTCTATTTTGACTGACAATAACTTATCTAAGTTTAAATACCTTCAAATAAAGAGCTGGAGTCAGGCTGTGTGATCGCAAGTGGGAATAACAAACGTTTTGGAGAATCTGCTTCAAGGGAAGAGCAGGAAGATATAGACAGCAACTTTGTATTGGTCTATCCTAGAAGCAGAGGACGGCGATTTCACTTTTTCAGCTCACTTATGGGGAGAGCACATTTTGGACGCAGATCTAGAGCAGCTATGGCAAGTATCCTTTGACTTATTACACACTACAGTATCTCCTGCCAACTTAAAACGCAACCATTTCTTTTCTCTTCACCGAGTTTACTGGTCCCCTGCTAAGCTCTCTAAATTCTCGAAAGGTATTACCTCCTGTTATCCAAAGTGCAAGCAGGAAAAAGCAGACGATCTCCATATGTTTTTAACATGTCCGTCTTGTATAATTTTGGCGTGCAATATCTGAAGGGATGGAAAATATGTTTAATTTTAATATCCAGGTTAGTATAACACTAATATATTTTGGTATTTTTTCGAATTATGAATCACTTTCTCGAGATGTCAACAAGTTGTGGTTGTACTTAATTATACTTGCTCTCAGAGAAATTTGTAAATCCTGGTTAAAAGATACCGCACCCATCTATCTAGAATGGATTAATGCAATTAAACACACACTGAATTTAGACAGGGCAAATTGGAAGAGGAAAAAGTATTTTTGGTTTCTGTGCATTGCTTAGTTGGATAAGCTTTAAAACAAGGTCCAATGATTATGCCTTTTTGCTGAATAAAAAACCCTAGGATCAGTTCCATGGCTGGCAAGTTAGATCAACTGAATTGACCTTTTATTTATCAGGGTTTCTGCAAAAAGCACTTCCAATAAGATCTTCGGAGCCTATGACATATACTGGGGAACATCTGCTGCGTAGGGGATGGTAGTAATCGAATGTACTTCGAGAACATCTATTGGCGTATGAGGACCAAAAAAAAAATAATATATATATTTTTTTTAAAGGATGCACATCCTGATTTTGTGCTTTATTTTCCAGGCTGTGACGTCGAGATTGTCCATGACGGACCCCACAGGAGTCTTCTGCATTGGTGTTTTGTGTTGTATTTCAATCAAGTTTTTGGCTGTTACTTAAGTGCTATGTGACTTTTTCTTGTTCTTCTGACCACACAGTGTGTAGTGCACGGTAGGTGTATGTCCTGGGGGGTCGGGGGCTGGGGCTGGGGGTGGTGGCGGGGGATGCTCTGGATCTCATGGGAATTGGAGCTGCATGATCATTGTCTCCATGGCATCTGTGGGTCTTCAGGTGTGGCTCTTGGCTAGGCTCCCTTTCATGCTATGGGTAGTCGTCCTGCTGAACACCAGCAAAAGGCAGGTGCTAATTCCCTGCTTCTAACACAGCTTATCGCCAGTTTTTGGTTCGCATCGCAGATCTGGCAGTTCGTTGTGAAAGTGGTGTTGTGGTTTTTTCGGATCACTGACTAAATATCGAGGGACAAAATAGAGACTAACCAAAATATCGATGCCAAAATATCGACAGACAAAATATCGAATTCCTATCTACAAACAGGTAAGTACCAAAATATCTAATCCAAAATATTGTTTAAAAATATATAGTCTGTAAAAATATTGAATCTTAAAAATAATGTAAAATTTAAAAAATATTAAAAATAAATTGCTAAAATATACTTAAAAATACTTAAATTACCTTAAAATTATTAGATAATTAATTTAACTTATAAAAAAAACATACAACCATATATGTTAAAACATATATATATATTAACATAATATTAATAAAAAATACACAATATTATTACCGTAGGATAGCGGGAGTGTAAAAATTACTATTCCCACTACTCGAAGTGCAACAGTAGGGAAAGCGTTGGATAGCGTAGGGGTAAAAATTACTATTCCCACTCCAAAGAGTGCAACAGTAGGGAAAGCGTTGGATAGCATAGGGGTAAAAAGTACTAATCCCACTCCAGAGAGTGCAACAGTAGAGAAAGCGTTGGATAGCGTAGGGGTAAAAATTACTATTCCCACTCCAGAGAGTGCAACAGTAGGGAAAGCGTTGGATAGCGTAGGGGTAAAAATTACTATTCCCACTCCATGAGAGTGCAACAGTAGGGAAAACGTTGGATAGCATAGGGGTAAAAATTACTATTCCCACTCCAGAGCGTGCAACAGTAGGGAAAGCGTTGGATAGCGTAGGGGTAAAAATTACTATTCCCACTCCGGTGAGTGCAACAGTAGGGAAAGCGTTGGATAGCGTAGGGGTAAAAATTACTATTCCCACTCCAGAGAGTGCAACAGTAGGGAAAGCGTTGGATAGCGTAGGGGTAAAAATTACTATTCCCACTCCATGAGAGTGCAACAGTAGGGAAAACGTTGGATAGCGTAGGGGTAAAAATTACTATTCCCACTCCAGAGAGTACAACAGTAGGGAAGGCGTTGGATAGCATAGGGGTAAAAATTACTATTCCCACTCCAGAGAGTGCAACAGTAGGGAAAGCGTTGGATAGCGTAGGGGTAAAAATTACTATTCCCACTCCAGAGAGTGCAACAGTAGGGAAAGCGTTGGATAGCGTAGGGGAAAAAATTACTATTCCCACTCCAGAGCGTGCAACAGTAGGGAAAATGTTGGATAGCGTAGGGGTAAAAATTACTATTCCCACTCCAGAGAGTGCAACAGTAGGGAAAGCGTTGGATAGCGTAGGGGTAAAAATTACTATTACCACTCAGAGAGTGCAACAGTAGGGAAAGCGTTGGATAGCGTAGGGGTAAAAATTACTATTACCACTCAGAGAGTGCAACAGTAGGGAAGGCTTTGGATAGCGTAGGGGTAAAAATTACTATTCCCACTTCAGAGAGTGCAACAGTATGGAAAGCGTTGGATAGCGTAGGGGTAAAAATTACTATTCTCACTCCAGAGAGTGCAACAGTAGGGAAAGCGTTGGATAGCGTAGGGGTAAAAATTACTATTCCCACTCCAGTGAGTGCAACAGTAGGGAAAGCGTTGGATAGCATAGGGGTAAATTTTACTATTCCCACTCTAGTGAAAATAAATTAATATAATTCACATAATTATCAATTAATCGATTAATAAAAATGAATTACCAAATAAGAATTAATTAATCACCAATTAAAAATTAATTAACAATGTATTCCAAATAAATACCAATAAATAAATTAACATATTTAATTAATTATAATTAAATTACTTCCCACCCTATTCCCCGACAAACCCACAACCCGCTACAGCAAATAAATTCATATTATTCACATAATTATCAATTATTCAATCAGATTTTATTACATCAAGGAACCCTGCAGCATATGATGAGAGTTCAGGAGTCGTCCACAACCTGCGCCAATATAAAATAGGGCGCAGCTTGGTGACGTCTGCAATAGCTTTCCTACCCAAATCGTATCTAAGCGGCTTTAGGGGAGTACTCTGTGGGATATTAGTAATACTACGGAGGAACTTATTTTCAGAAAGGGTTAGTGGAGCAACTTTCTCAAACACCCATAGTTCTGCGCCATAAAGCGCAGAGCGAACAGATTTTGATTCGTAGACTTGGAGGACAGGCTTAATTGGTTTCGTAAACAACTTTTTATGCTCCAAACTTAAAGCTCTTGTAACTTGACGGTGTTTTAGAGCAGCTACATCTATGTGATAATCCCATTTGAGATCCTTCTCTAAGTGGATGCCCAAATAGGTGAAAGCTTTGACCATTTCAAGTGGTTGACCATTCATAAAAACTTTCCCTTTAAAACTTCGATACGGATTAAAAGCCATACATTTTGTTTTTGCCACATTAACTTCCAGGCCTCGAGCAACACAAAACTCTTCAAAAACTGCTAAAGCTCGTTGAAGGCCACTAGGAGTTTTAGATATAATTAATGTGTCATCCTCAAACATTAAAATCGGAATTTTTGCACCAGCTAGGGAAGGGGCATCTGTGTTTACTGGCAACAAACAGTCCACTATTCCATTAATGTACAAAGAAAATAATGTTGGGGCCATGGCACTCCCTTGGCGCACACCACGTTCAACTAGAAATTGGGAGGTGACCCTGCCCTGCCCAACGCATTGGATTTTAGCATAATTTGCTTTTTGCAGCCTCATTACCAAGGTTAAAATCTCTTCAGAGAGACCTTGTTCCCTCAATGTCGCCCATAAATGGAAACGGGGAACAAGGTCAAAAGCTGCACATAGATCAACAAAGGCAGCATAAAGGCTGCCTTTGCCTAAAGTCACAGTCTTCGAATAAAGAAGAATAAATCTGAAGATTTCATCGATGGTACTAATATATCTGCGAAAACCAGCTTGAAAGGGGGACAGTATACTGCTCTCCTCAATCCAGTCTAAAATTTTATTCAGGGTCATCCTCCCTACTACCTTTTGAATTGTATCTATCAGACTGATAGGTCTGTAATTTCCCGGTTGAGTTTTATCGCCTTTTTTATACACTGGAATTATCACTGCCCCTTTCCAGGAAACCGGGATCGCGGCACCCTGGACTGTTGTGTTTGCCATCAGCATGATATATCTGCCCCATTGTGCCTTATCATAAAGAAAAACATCAGCAAGGACACCATCTGGTCCCGGCGCTCTGCCCCCAGCTACTGCATTAAGAGCTATTAAAACATAATTGTCATTAAAAGCCCCATATTTGGAAAAGACATATCTAGGATCTTCCATTCGATTCTCTGAAGGGTTGCACTCATATTGTGGCCTAAAATAGTTAGCCTATCCTTCTTGGGTGACATGGTTTTGGGGCCGATCTGACTGGTCCCCTCTACCCCACTTAACAATATTCCAGAATAGTCTAGTATTGTTCTGCTCGCTAGCTTCCTTGAGGTCCTGCCATCGCAGGTCATCCCATAGACACTTGGCTTTGTGGATAGCTCTTTTGTATTCCTGTCTTACTAAACGGACAGCATCCAATTCCCCAGCCCTAATAGCATTACCAAGAGCGATTCTAGCTCGTCTAAAATCATTATCATACCACCGTAATGGCTTAAGGCCAGCTAGATTCTTATTTTTAATAGGCTTAAAAAAGTGGGCACTTATGCGCCTGAAAAAGATATTGTGTAACTGGGTAACACGCATCTGGTCATCTCCGGAGTTAATGGCATATTCTAGCTCCAATATAGTTTTATCAACATCCTCACTAATATGTTCCATGACCTCCAACTTTGTTGCTACATGTGATCAGTTTAGGCGGCACAGGTCATTAGCAGGGACAACATTTGGGGCACAAAGCTAGGTCCCTCCCACCCATGGTTGCTCCGCCTTCCACCAGATATGAGTGACACACAGAGGGTTATGGTCGTTTTCCATGCGATCCTCGACTATCATATCAATTATCGTGTGCCAGAGTTCCAAACTACAGAGGATATAATCAATCCAACTTTTCCTGCGCCCTTTGTTAAATGTGTTAGCCCCAAGCCTATCCTGCAATGTCCTGCCATTAAGGGCCCTAAGTCCCCTTTCGTAGCAGATAGTATTGATCTGGATAACGACTGCTGACCATTTTTTAACGGGGTTGAGATCCAATTTTGGGACTCCCCATAGGCTATCCTCATCATCAGTAAGATGCCAATCGGGGGTAACCAGTGGCTCAAAAGTCGAATTTAAATCACCCGCAACAATCACACTACTGTCTAATGAGTGAAGCTCAAGGAGGGAATCCAAAGCTGCTATAACTTGAGACTTACCCCCCCCGGACACCCCTCACATAGACATTATAAATGTCCAGAAGTCCTAAAGGACCCAGATCCAGTCTTATGACCTGAATGTCACTACTCTTTGAGGTCAATTCTTTAATGCTCAATGCCAGTTCTTGACGCACCCATATAGTTAGTCCACCCATTGGGCGTCCTTTGGCACCTTTAATTGCCGGTACAGAAAAATGCAGGTAACCTGGGAAAGAATGTGGTTCAGGCAACCAAGTCTCATGAAAAATACAGACATCAAATTCAGAAAAAAATGTTAGCCAGTCAGGTAATAATATTTTTATTTTTAACAAAAGAGTTAGCACCTTACGGTACAATACCTGCATGTCATGGGAAATGGCAGGCACCTTATCCGATGGTTCGCCGCATCCTTCAGATCCCATACTTCGACAAATCTGGACCCTCTCCACCGCAAATGGGAGCTAGACCTGGGGCGATAGCTAGCAGATAAGGATTGGTCGTGAATACTTGAAAGCCCGACACGTATACCTAGAAATATGCGATTCAGGCAAATACAGGTATATATCATTCACAGAGCCTATCTCACGCCTGCCATGATCAATCAACACTTTAATCGTACAGACGCGGCGTGCCCAAGATGTGCTGCACAGGAGCAGAACTGGTGCATAAGCTATTGACCTGCCCCCGGATAGGTCTATACTGGAACACAATCACTAGAATATTGCACACTTGCACAGGTCGGGAATGACCTTTTTAATGGCCAGTATACCTGCTACACCAATTCAGGAGGACGACTGCCACCAAAGTAGTGTCTAGGTTCCCAGATTTAGGGATTATAGTAGCTAAAAGGCTCCTAACTAAGCAGTGGAATGCAGCAGACGCACCACATCCATGGGCCTGGCGCCACTCGGTTTTGGCATCGGCCAAAGCCGAGAGCGTCTCCATTAGGCTTGAAGAAACATTAGGACTGCACTGAGAACCCATAGCGGCCTGCTGGGATAATCTTTTAAAAGAACTGCACCAGATAGAGGGAGGCGAGAGGGAAGATGTAGTGAACTACACACAACACTAACGGGCGCACCACGATATTCCGTGGCCATGCATAGAATAGTTAAAATATGCATAAACATGGACGACACACATGCGAGACGTTGAGTAACACATCGACAAGGAAAGGGGGAAAATTACATAAGCACATGCACAGCTAGAGAGGTAGAGACATCACAGGCAGGTCATTGTTTTTGTTGTTCTTGTTCACATTTGGTTAATCTGTTCACAAGTTCACGGCGTCAATCTAAGTGGGATTTTTGTAAACCACTACATTTGTACTGTTTATCATTCAATGCGAACTGTTACAGCCCTGCACAGCACTTAGAGGTAAATGAAACACTGGCAATGTATATGTCTCATCTCTACTGAAGAAACAGCTGTCAGGACTCAGTAGACAGGCTGTCTAGCAATGTGTAAGTGCCTTTAAATGTTATGCTGAAACGACAAACAACACCTGAACATGTACTGATGCAGATGTATGGAATATATGTATGGAGTTCATAAGATATTGTTTCATTGTATAATGTCGCATCAAAATCAAAATCAATAAACCAGATTTAAACAAAAATGCAAAAGAGTTAGCGTCTTGTGTTTTCGTTGTTTGGAAATCCAGCGAAAATGAATAGCAGGTGGTGACAAAAGCCACACTGCAGTGAGGTTACTCATCTGTTGGAATAATACTGAGAAGCTACATTGGGCTGGCAGTATTAAACTAGGGACTATTTTGTATAAAAGTAGTGTGTGAGTGATAGCAGAGGGTTC
Organism: Lissotriton helveticus; assembly: GCF_964261635.1. Taxonomy (NCBI): domain Eukaryota; kingdom Metazoa; phylum Chordata; class Amphibia; order Caudata; family Salamandridae; genus Lissotriton; species Lissotriton helveticus. The sequence continues at coordinate 1,282,724,812 of NC_136063.1, forward strand.
GCTGTGAAACTTTTTTCTTATTTCCCATTAGGGGTAACACTGAGGAAGTAACAGGTTCTCCCGAGCTTGGAGAGAAAACAGGGGTTTTACTCATAGTGAAAAGGAGCGAGATTCAAATCTATCCTCTGTGTAGTGGAACAGACAGAGTAGCAAATGTTTTTATGTTGTTACTAACAGATTTTATTTTAAGAAAAGTAAAGAAATAAGTTGTCATATTACCTTGTGAAGGGAGGGTCAGTCGCTGGAGTTGTGCTGACATCACAAAGAGCAGCGCTGGTATTGGGGGAAACAGCGGGCGTGGGACAGATGCAGATTGTAAAGGAGGGGTCAGTAGTAAGGAGCAATACTGATGTCACAAAAGGCAGCTCTGGCATTGGTCAGACCACGAGTGTGAGCCTGAGTCTGATTGGTTAATAGATAGAAGCTGCACTAGGATTGGTTGAAAAAGAAATTGTATGTTGAGTCCTGATTTGACTGCGAGTGTGAGTCATGCTGACAGAGGACGAGATGTAGGCAATAGAGCAAGAAGATATACAGAAGACTCTTTACTATATTGTCCATCCGAAATGTTCGGAAAACCAAAGAAAATGAAGTTAATGTAGAAAATAAAAAATGTCTTTAAAAAGATAAACCTGTAATGTCTACAGTGGGAATTCCTATTCCGCCACCTAAAACGCCTGCTTCATTTATGATGATGGAGAAAGGATATTACACGTGTGTACGGTTGGAGAATCGGATGGAGTATACGAAAGGTGATGGTGTTTTGGCTTTTCCAGATCATGCCTCTTTTAATTTAAAGATACTTCAGAATGTGAAAGATAGAATGAATATGTTGGAACCAAGTCCTAGAATAACACAGTATAAAGCTTTGGAAGAATGGGAGATTGAGGCATTTGATCCAGAAAAATTCAGGGGTGGTCGGAGATTATGAGGATTTTTGTCTAGACGTCCGTATGACTCAAGTAGGGATCAAATGAAGCATTGGAGAAGAGCTGTAGTATCAGAGGGTTTATATCCAGTATTAATGGCTGAAGAACAGTCAGGGAGCAAGTGTACAGAGAAAACAAAACACATGAATGTGAAAGGATATTGTGAATCAGATGACAAATTATTGGCCGAAATACATTTTAACTAAAAAATCTCTACCGTACCAGGAAGGACCCAGTAGAGTCACCCTAAGAGCACCAGTTATGGGAACACCCTTAATTCCTAAATTTGTACATGATACATCAGTTAATAGGGTGCTTCAAGATAAAGAAATAGAAGTCTTGAATAGAACTAGGGAGGAAGTAGTACAGAAAATAAGTCAATTGAATTTAAATACTGAAGCTTTGACAGTACCAGTGACTAGAGGTCCTGTTATCCCATTATATGGAGATAAAACGAGTTGCCCAAAACCCCAAGTTGTAACAACTCCTTTGAGAAATCCCAGAAAAGAGGTAATAATATCTGATGATCATGCTCATGCCAGTGAGTGTGATTCAGTCATTTCATTAATGGATCTTCCAATAAGGGAACTTTTAACTGAAACTCCGAAAAAAGTTACATCCGGAAGCTCAAAAAAAAGATCCTAGATATTTACAGATTGAAAGTGGAATTGGAAGAGATGATAACTGGAAATGTGAGAACATAAAGATTGAACCTTTGAAATGATGAAGAGTTGTTGTTTATATGTAGGAGTATAACCAGAAATGCAAAATTGTTTCATGAAAGATTGACAGAGGTTGCAGCAGAGATTGGTGTAGATATAGGGAGATCAAAATTATTACAGAACCCATATCGAGTGGAGTTTACTGACAAGGATTTAGAGAATATGAATGTGTCTGGTAAAACCCTACAGATAAAAGAGTTAATGAACATTTTGCAGAAATGGGGAGACATTGACAAGTGGAGGACTAGGTGGACAAGAAAGAAGGAGGAAGCACAAGCAAAGGAAGCATCATCTGCATTCTTGCTAAGAGAATCAGAAAAGGCAGAGAGATTGTGTCCCATGAGAGAGGTTCCTGGTGGTGGATATGTTCATGATCCGTGGAGTAGACAGGATATTCTGTCATTTACAAACGATTTCCCTAGGTTGAGAGAGAAGCCTGTTGAATGGTACCAACAGGTTGAAAGATTTGTGAAAGTTCTGAAGGTTCTGTTGAAGGATTTGGATGTTTTTTTTATATTGTGGTACCTGCTGACTTATGGACAGAGTGTAAGATCACAGTTGATTGGCCAAATGAAGAGTAGGCTAGAGACTCGAAAACAGAAGCACCCTCAGAGGAGATGATGAATAAATATCACCAAGTAATTACTTTTGTGAAAGGAAAAATCCCTCCTAAAATAACAGATTGGGTAAAGATAGATAGAAAGACTCAAGAGCCTAATGAGTCTGTACATGCATATTATGAGCAGTTACTGCAAATATTTAAGCAGTATAGTGGATTTTAGAACATTGGTGATAAGGATATGGGACATTTTGTGTATCGGTTTGTGTATGATTTGAAACCGGAGATTAGTCAGATGATTCAGCAGCACATGTTGCGCTGGCAGAGTAAAACGATTGACGAAATTTTGAAGTATGCCAAGTATTGCGAAGATGACATTGAGGCAAGGCAAAGAAAGCTAAAAGAGAAAATGATGTGGGCACAAGTGAAATTGGCAGAACAGCAGAATAATTAATTAATTACGCAGACTGATAATCAAGTGAAAGAGCAGAATCAGAATGATCAAGCGGCGAATGGGGGTAAAGTAAGAGGAAGAATGAATAGATAGGAAGCAAGAAGTTTTCTTGTCCTGCGTGCGGAAAGCTTGGACATTGGAAGAACGAGTGTAAGAATATTCAGAACAATAATGGGCCAAACCAAAATTTAAATCCACAGATGCAGAATGAAGTGCTGATAAATCAGCCGCAGCAGGTAGTTACTCCACAGTGTCAGGTGCCAGCAGCTCCTATGCCAAACTTTGTGAACACTCAAAAATACAGTGCAAACGCCGGATTTCGCAGAGAAAGTGGTAAGAAAAATTCTGTGGTTACACAATATTTTTTACAGAACAATGTGTGACAGAATGGACTTTGCCCAATGACGGTCCCTGAGGGGGAGGAAGAGGAGTGCGTGCTTGGTGCATCCTTGGCGGTAGATCAGTCAGGTACATTTATTGATGGGAAAGTGGAAGGTAGTGATATCACTTTTCAATTGGATACTGGTGCTACCCGGTCTACTGTGAGAACAGCACACATCCCAAACCTACCCCTCTCAGGAGAATCTATCCAAGTTGTAGGATTGTCAAATCAACAGATTAGAACCCCGATTACAAAACCAATGGAGGCCTATATCGGAAATTTTAAAGATATGCATCGGTTTGTAGTTTGTGATTCTAGTGCAGTAAATCTGTTGGGAATAGATCTATTGTGCAAAATGAATTGCACAATCTACTGTACACCAGCTGGTGTTCCTTTCCAAACTCCTGATGAAGATGTTTTATACAAAATGATGCTTGCTAAACAAGGTACTGAAGTAGATGAGATGTTTTCATTGATGACTGAAAGTGAATTACCAGAAGAGTTGAGAACCACAGTGAATCCAGAAGTGTGGGATTTTACAGGAAAAGATATTGGGCTGATGTCAAATGTAGATCCAGTGAAAGTGAAGGTGAAGGAAGGTGCAGTTTAGCCAAACACACAACAGTATCAAATGAGTCTAGAAGTGAAAGCCGGAGTTGCTCCAGAAATTGACTGGATGATTAAACAAGGCATTTTAGAAGAAATAACGGGTAGTCCTTGTAATTCACCAATAATGGGACTTAAAAAGCCTAGCAGAAAGTACAGGATAGTACAGGATTTGAGAAAGATCAACAAAATTATAGTGCCTTGTTGCCCAGTAGTGTCAAATCCAGCAGTGACTCTTTATCAGATACCCTGGAATGCAGGCTGGTTTACAGTAATTGATTCATGCCAAGCTTTTTTCTCTATTCCTTTGCACCCAGACAGCCAATATTTCTTCGCCTTTAGGTTCGAAGACCGTGTCTTGGCATGGTGACAAGTTCCTCAAGGGTATACAGAAATCCCCTCGATTTTTAATCAAATCTTGAAAAAGTGTATAGAAACATTGGTCATGCCCAGAAATTCAGTTCTGGTTCAGTACACTGATGACGTACTAGTGGCATCAAAATCACGAGAAGATTGTGTCACTGACACAATTGCTTTACTGAACCATTTGGCCGAAGGAGGACACAAAGGGGCCCATTAGGATGACAGGCAGACTTTGTCCGCCAGCCATCCCATCGTAGAAAGTGACCGCCTGCCATAAGGGCGGGGGGTCCCGTGCCTGCAATTAGGATGCGTTCCTGACATTGTGGTGGGCGGTGCACTCAGCACCGCCCGCCACAATGCCAGGAAGGCATGCTGTGCACTTCCATGCACAACATTGCAGGCACCGCGCGGTGCCTGTCATGTTGTGCATGGAACTGCTGGAGGATACCATAGGTACCCGCCATGTGCACCCCCCAACCCCCCGGAGTACCTGGGGCCCGTGGGCCCCCAAAGCAGACTCTGCATGCCTTAAGGCATTGTAAAATGCCCATTCATAATATGACTCGCGGTGTCTGATAGACACCGCCACCATATAGAACCCTTTTCCGCCCGGTCGAGATGTCGACCGGGCGGGAAAGTGGCAGACGGTCTTTCCGGCCGCCGCGGACCCCCCAGCCATAATAATATGGCCGGGAGTCATTCCGGCACGGATGGCGGGCGCATCGCCCCCACCAGGCCGGCGGTGGCAATCCGCCCGCCATCCTAATGGGGCCCTTAGTGTCTCCAGAAAAATTGCAGTTTTGTGAACAAGAAGTTAAATACTTAGGCCACAAAATAGAAAGAGGAGTTAGAAAAGGGACCCTGGAAAGAATATAGATAATCAAACAGATGCAACTACCTCAGATTCAAAAGGAGATGAGAATGTTTCTTGGAGTAGTTGGGTACTATAGGCAGTGGATAGTTGGGTTTTCCCTGCTGGCAAAACCATTGATTCAGTTGACTCGGAAAAGAGCAAAAGATCTGATTGTCTGGAATGATGAGTGTGTGGAAGCATTTGTGAAATTGCGAAATTGTCTATGTGAGGCCCCTGCCTTAGGCATGCCTGATTATGTGAAAGAATTTATACTGTTCTGTTGTGAGAGAGAAATTCGGGCACTTTCTGTTTTTACTCAAAGGCATGGATTAATCTGAAGTCCAGTATCATATTTCTCTGCTACTTTGGATCTGGTGGCTTCAGCATTACCTGGCTGCTTAAAAGCAGTAGCTGCTACTTGAGTGAGTCTCGAAGAAAGAGAATCGATTGTGATGGGACATCCAGTTAAAGTTTACGTCCCACATTCAGTTGAGATTCTTTTAACAAAACTGGAATGCAGCACCTTAACCCTGGTCGGATGACTAAACATGAAAGAGTGATTCTGGAAGAGGAAAATGTGACAGTAATGAGATGTGTATTTCTGCCACATTATTGCCGGACCCATGTTGTGAAGAAGTGAAAGATGAGGTGGATCATGATTGTCTGGATGTAACTGAGATGTGTACCAAGCCCCGTCCCGATATAAAAGAAGTGCCCTTGAAAGAATCAGATCATGAACTATTTGTCGATGGGTCATGCATGAGACCTGAGGGAGGAGGACTCAGTGCATCTTACGCTGTATGTAAAATATCAGGGGTCATTGAAGCACCCTGTTTACCGGGTGTCAAATCTGCACAAGCAGCCAAATTGGTGGTCTTAACAAAGGCGTGCAAAATTGGGAAAAATTGGAAGACACCCATATTCACAGACAGTCAATATGGTTTCAGGGTTGTGAACAATTTTGGCCAGCTCTGGATGCATATGGGATTTCTGACTTCTTCAGGATTTCCTATAAGAAATGGCAAAAATGTAAAAGAACTGTTGGAAGCATTACAATTGTCAAAAGAAATAGCAGTGGTCAAGTGTGCTGCTCACCAGTCAGGAAATGACTATGTGCCGGCAGGTTACAGATATGCTGACCAAATTGCTCAATATTGTGCAAGAAATAACTTGGCACTGAACAGAATAGTTGAAACAAGTGAAATCAGCTGCCAACTTATGTTTTTGTCAGCTCTAGAAACATGGGATGAGGTTAGACAATTACAGGATGAATTTGAAACAAATAAAAAAGAAAACTGGATAAGGTCAGGTTGTGAAAGAAGGCCAGAAGATGTATGGGTGTACACAGATGGCAGACCAGTCATGCCAGACTGCTTACTCTGTCAAATGACAAGAAAGTATCATGGGGAGACACACGTTCGCAGGGACGCAATGATTAGATTAATTTAGACAGAATTGGTACAATCCAAAGTTCAGGGTAGTCTCAGAGAACCTTTGCCAAAAGATGCGTGTCCTGTCAGCAGTTAAATCCAGGCAGAAGGACAGTGGTCAGCTGGGGAAATATTGGAAAGCCAGAAGGACCATTCATGAGACAGCAGCTTGACTTCATAGAGAGGCCTCCCAGCAACGGAATGAAGTGCGTCCTTGTCATAGTGTGTTTGTTTTCACGATGGGTGGAGGCATATCCCACTAGGAGAAATGACAGTCTAACAGTTGCTAAATTGCTGTTAAGAGAGTTGGTTCCTCGTTTCGGTTTCCCAGTCACTTTGGAATCAGGTATAGGACCTCATTTTAATAATGAAATAATTTGATTAATCTGTGAAACATTCAATATTGAACAAAAACTGCACTGTGCATACCGTCCAGAGGCTTCTGGAGTGCTTGGGCAACTAAATGGCACAATCAAATCGAGGTTGGGGAAAGTGTGTTCATCCACATCACTGAAATTGCCAGATGCATTGCTGACCTAGTGGGTTCTGTCTCTCACAAGGTTGGAGAAGATGCAGTTGCCAGGCAGCCAACACAGGCGCATGATTTGAATCCTGGAGACTGGGTGGTAGTGAAGAAACACACCAGAAAGTCACGCCTAGCACCCAGGTGGGATACACCACGTCAAGTTATACTGATCACTACCACAGCAGTGAAGTGTGCAGGTTTACCCAATTGGATTCATGCCAGTCATACCTAAAGAGCTCCAGGCCCTACTGAAGAAGAACAGCAACTGAGTGAACCAGTTGAAACAGCTGAAGGTTGTGAAGTCGAAGAATCTAGAGTGATAGATTCTGAAGTAATAGACAAGGAACAACCGAGCACAAGTCAGGAGGGTTGGATACCAGTGATTGACATATCTTAAGTTGTTATTCAAACAAGAAGAAGAACTAGATTAGAGAGACAAGAAAGTAGTGACGATCAGATAGGTGTAGAAGAACACGCTCAGAAAGAAGTGAAAAATGCTACTTGAGACTCTGAGCAGGACCAGACAGGGAAAGAAGAATATTCTCAGGCAAAGGCAAACAGAACTATTCAAAGACCTGAGCAGGGACAGACAGGAAAAGAAGAACATGTTCAGGCAACAGGAAAACAAATTGTAGGAAGACCTGAACAGGACCAGTTAGGAGAAGAAGAAAAAGTTCGGGCAGAAGAAGAAGATCAATTTGAAATAAGACCTGAACAGGACCAGATAGAGGAAGAAGAACAGGTTCAGGCGGATGAAATAACAATAATAAGACCTGAACAGGAACAGGTAGAGATTGATTCATAACAAGAACAATTTGTGCCTAGATATACTGAAAATAACAGAGCTCTAGAAAAGGGCGAAAAGGGTGAAAGTGCAGTTCAGATTAAAAGAGTCAGAAAATGTGACATCTGGCCAGGTGGAGTGAAAAGATTAAGATACTATCTGAGAAAAACAAACGAAAGACTAGAGCAAGTGAATGAAATTACAAGTCAAACTCAGTCTAACCAGTCAATTGTGAGAAACACCCGGAGAAGCCCAAGACTGAGAATCTTGAACAATAAATACAAGGCCCCGGAGTGGACCTATGTAATATTAGCAGAATTTGAGAATTTAGACTTAAGCAAGGAATCAGAAGAAGTAGATGATACACAGATTGATGAAAGAAAATTGAGACCACCTTAAAAACAAGAGTTTGAATTTTGAAGTGAAGAAAGAAAGAGGAGAAAATATCTTCTCAGATTAAATGGCGAAAAATGAATTCACTGAGCAACCAAAACAAAGTTTAACACGAAGATGTTGTAGAGCTTGCATATGTAGCATTTTATTAGTGATCTCAGTATGGTTATTTCTAACTGTGGCAGTGCCTAAATTGACAATAACAAATAAAAAGAATGATACAGTTACTAATGAGAAAGCAGCTACAATAAAAGGAGAAAGAGTAGAATTAGAAGCAGCAGATGAGACAGATTTTCATCACACAGTATCAGATAATGATATGTCTTTAAATGTTTTTACAAAATTGTTGTTTCAATATGTAGATACAATGGAGGTTAGTGATTGTTATGTCTGTATGAAATTACCAGCGTCAGTATCAGAGGGAATTACATATCACCATTTACCTTTAATATATGGTATATCATGTAGTGTTCTAGCAAGTCTGTTTTATGCAATAGGAAAATGTCAGTATTATTATTCAAACTTAGATGTAGTATTTTCAGAGCTTCTTATTCGAAAGAATATGAATCCAGTATCTAGTAGCCAAGATGCACAGTTTATGGGTGAATTTTTCTTAGCAATAAAATCAATAGATATAGTCAAAGCACACAAGAATGATTTAACATGTATATTGCGCGAAGAAGAGAAAGTGTTTTTGAATTTAGTTGAGGGAAGGAGACGGGATTTTCAAAAGAAAGCTGCTGAACAGAAAACCCATGTACCACCATGGACTGGGAAAGAGGGAAATTATATAGCTGGCAAAGCTCATGCTACAATGTCCCTGGATTTTGTGAAGAAAGGGAAAACCTGCCTCCATAGGTTAAAGACAGATTAAAATAACGTATTTATTGGTTCCAGTGAATGTGAAAATAACTTCCTAATTTTGGGAGGTTGGGGACTAAAAGGGGGAACTGATCCGGTATTTCCTGGGGTTTACTATGTGTGTGGTAATAATGCTTATTATAAGTTGCCTGCACAGTGGTATGACAGCTGCTATTTTGGTATAGTATTTCCGAAAATGTATCATGTAAGAAGAATCACTGGAAACAATGAAAACACTAATGGACTGACACATAGAAAGAGAGCTAGATTTTCAGAAATAGTAGGTGACATATTTGGTGCATTGATACCTTCAGTGGGAGTCATTCTGAATTCACATAGAATTTGTAAATTGTCAACAGTAGTTGATAGTCTCTCGACTGATACTGCTGGGGGTTTCCTGATGATAAATACAGAAATGGTTGCAATTAGAAATATGGTTTTAAAAAACCGACTTGCGCTTGATATTTTATTAGCAAAAGACGGCGGAGTCTGTGGAATGCTGAAGTTCAACATTGTTGCACTTACATTCCTGATAAAAGTAAGGAAATTAGAGGATATTTAAGAATATTACGAAACTCCATGACGATTTGAAACCACTGGAGGTTGACATTGCATGGGAGAGACTAACAAGGAGTATTTCTTCAAAAGGGACTTGGTTTTCTGATTTATGTAAAAGTATTTTAGGTCAAATATTTCTTCCAGTAGTTGGTATAACAATAATAGTTTTAGCAATACTAATTTGGTGCAGATGTTGCAGAAATAAAGGAAAAGAAAGAAAGTATGAAGGGAAAGGAAAGAAAAGGAAGAGGAAATACGAGGAGATACAAATAGAGGAAATGAAAGGAAGGATATACAAAAAGATGAAAGATTTAGAAAACAAAGGTGAAATTAAGAAAGAAAAAGGGGAAGAATGAGAATGAGAAATGCTAAAAGTTGGCATCTGGTTGGGATGGGTAATTTTGTGATGGCTAAAAATGCCATCAGAGAGGAGATTGATGGAGCAAGGACTCCTAGAAAAGAGACCTGCTTGGAAGCAATCTGCTCCTTTAACTCACTAACAAGTTATTAAAAAATGTTTCGTGTAAAACTAATGTGCACCACATGAATACGCGGGTTAGTAAACCTTGCTTATGTGTTTACTAACGTGAATAACATGAACGAAGGACTAAAACCGCTTTAAATGGGAAATCTTTATTGCGCATGCGTCAACTGCATCTACGCAGTCTGATGACCTGTCGCTTGGAGGGAAAATATTGTGCATGAGCAGAAAACACTAAAATGGAGTATTGAAGACTCCCTTCCATGGCATCTGCTTAGCTGAAACGAAAAAGAGCCATTTTACTAACGCTAATGCAGGGAAAGTATTATTAAGTGAAGGGGAATAGAGTAGAGATGGGTGGTATACAGTGAAACCATTTTGTCTCTGAAATTAATATTTGTCTTTCTGACTTTGTAACTAGTGCACATTTGGGTCTCTCATGTATAACTGAAGTAAGCTGAATAAAGGAAAGTCTGCGCATGTCCACTGAAATCTAACCCAGAATGATGACTTAAGATGTTGAACGGGAGCCAAAGCCGCAAGTTTTATACCCTGTGAAAAGATCGTGAAGAGTTCAAAGTCGACTCGTATTCAGACTGTATAAAAATTGTTGCAAATTAAATGTGAATGCATATGTGAACTTTTGAATAAAAACTAAGGGGATGGGTTTGTGAACAATAGTTGAACTGATTTTATATAAAATGTAGGCATGGTGTGACGATATTCCCCCCTTGCCTTACCAATTAGATTAAGTATTTTTACAATATTGAAACTTTAGTGGGTGGAACATGAAGAACGAAAGGTATAATTGAGATAGTTTTAGTTAGTTAGTTAGAGAACAGAGGCTGCTGGGCGCTTGGAGCGGGAGATGCTAATACTGGGAGAGATGCTGTGAGATGCTGATGAAGAGCCGATTACAGAACCTTCTATCCTAATTTAACTGGGTTAGATAAGAAGATCGCAGAAGAATCTCGAGGAGGAAGGGAGTGTCAGAGAGGGGTGCGACGCAATCATCGGTATTTTATCCTGTCATGATTCCTGTCCTGAAGTCTTTGTCTCCTGTCCTATCCCGGGGGACCCTTACCAGCCCTTTGGCCAGGGGGTTGGTCTTCACACCATTCTTGGTAATTATATTTTCACGTTATTTGCATATGTTCTTTTCTCTCTATCCTCTCTTTATCCTTAGACATTAATAAGTCAGTGTTATGTTTGTTTGATGATTTTAATTGAATTTTCTCTCCTAAGAATGATGGTGATTGCACTGTGTAATTTAAATCGTTCACATGCGTTTGAAATTTTAGATAAAGATTTTAAACCTTCCTGAGTCTGTGATTTTTTCCTTAAAAATAGAAAAGTTAGAGTTAAGTACATTGTCACCATCAACTAGTTCACTAATGGTCCATCGACCAGAGGAAAGAACTACTTGATCAGTGAAAGGGTTAGTTCGAGATGAACAGAGGTACCAAATAACTAATCCTGATTTATTGTGGAAAAGATATATATAAACTTTGACTCCAGCGGTTTACTCAACTTTGTGTGTTTATGGGCCCAGGTGAGTATATATTAGTGTAGTATCTGTTGTTGGTACACCGCTGGATCAGTTCCATGTGGAACCAGCTGTAACTAGGACAGAGTGTCAGTTGATGCTTCTGCCTGCTTGCTGATGGATGGGATCTTCTTATGAGAATCAATCTACAACTAAAAGCCTTCCTGTGTCCAAGCTTTTACTTCAGGAATGCATCAGTGGCGTAAATAGGAGGCAGTGCCAAAATTAAGACCAGGGAAAATCTAGTCTTAACGTGGAGAAACAAGGAGAAATGCTTTATTTCTCCTCACTTTTACTGTTCTATCTGTGCTGCATTGTGTAGCATACATAGAAACAGCAAAACTCCATGAATGTTTGTTTATGTGCAGAAAAGTGTCCCTTATTGCACATAAACAATCATTAAAAAACTATGATTTACAATTTCTAAGTGTGTTGCACAATGCAGCACACATAGAAGTTTCAAATCACCATTTGTGAGTGTTTATGTTCAGGAAGAGCACCCTCCTGCACATAAACAAACATTCCCTCAATGCAGGCACCCTTTCACTATGGTGCAAGGGTGCCTGTGTTGGTGCTAGGCAGCTTAATTTAGTGACAGCGTTAGAGAAAATGCACGGATATGCTGTATTTTTGCAAAAACGGCTCATCCCTGCATTTTCGGAATGGCAGAGCATGCTGTTAGCATTTTCTTCCTAATGCCACGCTCCGCCATTCTCTTGTACACATGCCCCAGGTGTGTATAAGAAGAATGAAGGAAGATTTTTCCAATCTTTGCAGGTTGTGAAAGTTTTATGCAATTCTGTACAGCTTAGCAATGTTAAAGTGTGGCATCTGAGTCACATTTCTTCGTACAAGGGAGAGGAGAGAGTATCTAAAGTTGTTCCAGATGTTAGCTGGCATGCTTTGGATTGGCTGATGGGTGAGTGTGATTCTGGAAAGACTGGTAGTGATAAGTGTGATGAAAGTAGGAAACAAGTAAAAAACGGATTGGAAAATCAACCTGTGGGTGATCAGCAGAAGACTACACAGATTTCATCAACCACTTCTGAGACTGAAGAGGTGAAGTGGGGAAGGTTTGGCCGCAGAATCACCAAACCCAAGAGATTGCAGGAATTTGTCTGCAAGTAATGTTCTCTGGTGTAATTCTAGTGTTTTTTTCAGTGATTTTTCTTATCCTCATGAAAGGTTTTGTATGTGTTGTACGCTTTTTCTCTGTGTTTACATACGTTTGGGTTTCATTGTAATGTGTTTTGCATTTTTTCTTTTGTTTATTTTGAGGGGAGGATGTGTAGTATTGGGATGTTATATATTTATATTTATGTATAATTCTACCTATATATACATTTACCTTGCATAGTCCCTCTATTGTTTCCACCCTGGGAATTTGGAATGCAAATGTTGTAAAACCAAGAATCTAGTGAGGCAGAAGGAGAGAGCCGGCTGGAGGGAACAGGCAGATTTATAATTGCTCCTCGTTGGGGCATTTCTTCTGGAATAATGCTTCATATCCAATTATTTTGTGCTGGATGTATTACATTTATGACATAACTATAGCGGGTAACGAGTTTAGTTAGCAACTGTTGCTACGTCATAGAAGAGAGTAACCAGATTTAAAATCTGGTGTAAACAAAGAGGTGCTATATAAGCTCTGTACATATCAAACAGAATACAATACTTCATGCCGACTGTGCTCCTGTGTGAACCATTGTTTTTGTAGATATCTGTGAACCCCTGCATCTCACAATGATTATTGCAATTTCTTGGTGATAAACGATTTTAAAGCATGTGTAACACATTTGCCCAACTGGACTATTAACCGTGCACAAAAGTGTGTAAAGCTTGCCTCAGTCATTATTATTAACTTTTCAGACTGATTTAATGTCCGGACATTGGAATCGGGGTTTCAATATTGAAAACACTTAAAGAATTTTCCTACGACAGCAATGTCTCCTATTCCCAACCTTTGGTTGTTCTGGCACTAAGGAGCTGAACTAAAATCTCAATGTTGTAATAACTATTTGAGGCAACATTTTCGTTATCATTTTTTCATCTTTCAATGAAATTTAAAGAAATAGCTTTCCTCGCAGACTCTAGTTTTAAATGATCTTTTTCTAAAAAAACACTGAAGGAATTCAAGCCGATGAGCAGGAGCTGGAAAAGGAGCTGGAAGTCAGGTTTCTCTAGAGGAGGCTTCATTGGCAGGCCTCAGTTCACATTTTCTCTCGGTGGAGCAAGGATTATTATATGCTGGGTATTCTTTCATTATTCCTTCATTATTTATGAATTATACATGAAATAATTTTGTGAGTAGTATATTACCTTCACTCAATGATTTTTGTTTACTTCTCTTTAAGATGTTCAAGGAGCCAAGTCTCCTTTTTATTAGTCTATGAAAATTAAGCCACCCAGCCAGCATTAATTGATAATTGATGCCTTCTGATTGGATGCTTCCGCAGAAAATAGCATACAGAGGAGCTTATTTACAAGGAGGTAACACCCCCTTAGCATCAATTTTTTTACGCCACAGTGACTTATTTTATCGCCAAATTTACAAGTTGCTCCAAACTCCAGTAAGCGGCATTTTTTCAGCGTTAACGTGAATTTTTCACATCGCCACTTCGTATAGTGTGACTTACCCAAAATGAGATGGAAGGTAGGCATTCCCACAAAAAAACTCCAGCAGACACACAACACAATATTTACAAAGATTTCCTTGTAAGTCAATAAAAAAGAAAAACTGCCACTAAGTCAAAAACTCCAGCAGACACACAACACAATATTTACAAAGATTTCCTTGTAAGTCAATAAAAAAGAAAAACTGCCACTAAGTCACATTAGTGTCAGTTTCTTACCGCTAGGAATTACCTGGCCTTAAAAATGACGCTAACAGACTTGTATAACAGGGGCCTCATTTATGAGGTTTTGGCACAGGGCATCGGCACAAGTAGTCTTGCTGCACTGCCCTGTGTCAAAAGAAAAGGGCAGGAATGCACCGTATGTATAAGATATGGTGCATTAACGCACTTTTCTCCAGCACTGGCGCACAATGGTCAGCCATGAGCCAACACAGGCACCCTTGCGCTATTTTGCAAGGGTGCCTGCATTGCGGGGATGATTAATGTTATGCAGGAATCAATCAATCAGGAGTTTATTAAGCACAGCTACTCACCCATGAGTGTCTCAAGGTGCTGGGGAGTGCTGCAGATCCGTCTGTGTATGGAGGTTTCGGTTGAAGAGCCAGGTCTTGAGGTCCTTCCTTAATCGGGTCAACGGCGCGGATTGCCTGAAGTGGATGGGCAGGGTGTTGCAGGTGTTGGCGGTGAGGTAGAAGAAGTATCTTCCTCCAGTTCTTTTTTTGTGGATCTGTGGGATGAAGGCCAGGGTGTTTGAAAAGCGAAGTGGTGTTTCAGATATACTGGTCCTGCGTTGTGGAGAGCCTTGTAGGCATGTGTGAAGAGATTGAAGGTTATTTTCTTGTTGATTGGGAGCCAGTGGAATTGTCAAAGGTGTTGTGTCTTGTGGCTGAGGCAGAGGATGTCAAGGACCAATTTGGCTGTGGTGTTTAGGACGTGATGTAGTTGCCTGAGCTGTATCTGGGTGACGCCGGATAGATTGCGTTGCTGTAGTTGTGTCTGCTCGGCATGAATGCGCAGATCACTGTCTTTCTGGATTCTGTGGGGATCCATATGAATTTTTTTTTAAGCGGGTGCAGCGTGTGGATGCAGGATGAGGTGGTTCATTCTCAGCGTAGAGTCCAGTATGATTCTGAGGTTGCTTGCGTGGTCCGGAGGCATGGGATGGGTTCCAATTGCGGCAGGCCAGCAGGAGTTGTCCGAGTCTGAGGGGATGGATCCCAGGATGAGTACTTCAGTCATATCCAAGTTGACCTTGAGGCAGCTGTATTTCATCCAGGTAGCACCAGCCTTTATTCCATTTTTAAGGTTGATCCTGGTGGCTGTGGGTTCACTGGTGAGGGAGATGATCAGCTGGGACTCATCTGCATAGGAGACGATGTTGAGTCTGTGGCTTCTGACGATGACTGCGAGGAGGGCGATGTAGATGTTAAAGAGGGTGGGGCTCATGGAGATGCCCTGGGGCACTGTGCAGCAGGTCTCTGTAGGTTCGGAGAGGAATAGGGGTAGTGTGACTCATTGTGTTCAGCCGGTCAGCAAGAAGTGGATCTAGTCCAGTGCCTTGTTGCAGATGCCAACATCATGGAGTCTTGTGATTAGGGTGTGGTGGACAATGGTGTTGAAGGTGGCTGAGAGGTCCAGTAAGATGAGGACTGTGGTTTTGCCCCAGTTGAAGAGGTAGCAGATGTCATCAGTGGTGCGCGAGGAGTGTGGTCTCAGTGCTTTGGTTGCTTTGGAAGTCGAATTGGGAGGTGTCCAGGACATGGTTCGTTCAATGAACTCAGATAGTTGAGGGCTGATGGTCTTCTTGATTACCTTGGCTTGGAAGGGAAGGAGGGAGATGGGTCTGAAGTTCTTGGGGTCTGTCAAGTCAGTGGGCGGTTTCTTCAGGTGGGGGTTGATCTCTCTGTGTTTCCAGTCATCAGGGTAGCTTGTGGTTTTGATGGAGCAGTTGACGGTGCGGCGAAGCGAGGGGGTTAAGGAGGAGGCTACTCTATGGAAGATGTGGTACAGGTAGGGATCCAATGGGTCTCCTCAGTGGATGCTCTTCATAGTCTTGAGTGTGTCATCTGTGTTAAGCAGAGCCCAGTTGAGCGCTATTTGTTGGAGTGTGTCGTGGTTGCATGTGGTGGTGGCGGGCATAGTGGCAGGGTCTTGGGTGTCAAAGCAGACATTGATGTGCCTGATCTTGTGGTGGAAGAAGGTGCTGAGTTTGTTGTAGAGGTGTTGAGAGGGTGGGATGTCTGTGGTCTCAGTGATGGGCCTGGCAAACTCCTTGATGATGGAGAAGAGTTATTTTCTGTTGTGTGCGTTGGCATTGATTCTGTCTTGGGAGGCTGTTTTCTTTGTGGTTTTGAGGAGAAGGTGGTGTGCGTTGACAGTAGATTTGAAGTTTGCATGGGTTTCCGAGGTTATGTTGTTCCTCCAGCTCTTCTTGAGCCATCTGCAGATGTGTCTGGACTCGTGGAAGGCGGGAGTGAACCAGTTGTCTTTCTTGGAGTGTTGCTTGCCTGTTGTCTTCTTGAGGGGTGCTAGAGTTCCGGCTCAGCTGGAGATCCTTCGGTGAAGGTTGCACACTGTGGTGTTGGTGTCTGTTGGTGTGCGGTGGGTGTGGCGAAGGTGAGATATACGCAGTGGTGGTTGGTCCAGAGCAGTTCAGTGGTGTGGCTGTAGGTGAAGTTTCTGCTGGTGGAGAAAATGAGGTTGAGCGTGTGTTGGGCTGTGTGGATAAGTATGGTGACTAACTGCTTGAGTCCGATGTAGAGGTGCTCCAGTGGCGATGCGTGTTCTGGTCACTGGGGTTGTCCAGGTAGAAACTGAGGTCCCAGAGTAGGATGTGATCGGTGGATGCAAGAGCCTGGGGTGCGATGAGGTCTATGATGATGGGAGGGGCCGAGGGGGCCTGTAGATGAGGAAGGGACACCTTCCTGCACTGAAACAATCATTCCCCACAACACAGGCACCCTTTTACTATAGTGCAAGGGTGCCTGCTTTGGTGCTAGGTAGCTGATATTAGTGCCAGCATAGGGAGAAACGCAGGGCTACACCGTATGAATGTAAATATGGCGCCTCCATTATGTCATAAGGATGGCGCAATGAAAAGTAACGCATCGCTGCTTTTCCCTAGCGATGTTCCAGTTTTCATAAATGAGGCCCTGCATCTGCATTTCCTCTTTCCCAGGACTCTGCCTGGTTATCCTGGCTGTTAGGGGGGTTGGAGGGATGATTGTTGAACTGTGCTGAACTTGGTCCTGGCTGCTCCCTTCTGCATTTCAGTGTTTTTATTTGTATTTTTGTTTTGTGTATTTCTAAGCTCTTTTTGCCAATGGATGCTGAAAAATGACATTGATTCAGAAAAGGGGGTGTGATGGACAGAGCATCTGAATTAAGCAGAACACTCATACCCAGTCAAAAGATCAGGGCTTGATCCATCACCGTTTTTTAGCTCACTGCACCATCCCAGTTCAGAACCTGGCTACATGCAAATTAGTCTGTCCCTGGCCCAGTGCATCATGGGAACAGGGCAGACCAAACTACCAAGCCAATTCTTTACTGGAAAGGAAACAAGCTTCCGGGGACCGGTTTCTGGCATTGCAGCCGTCTTCGGCCCGGCTTGCTTGAATCCTGATGGTGCAGTGAGCAAGGGAATCATGTCTGAGCATACCCTTCCACTCCTATAGTGGCCAAAACGATTCAGAAATGGGTGTGGTGATGGACAGAGCATCTGAATTAAGCAGAACACTCATACCCAGTCAAAAGATCAAGGCGTGATCCATCACCGTTTTTTAGCTCACTGCACCATCCCAGTTCAGAACCTGGCTACATGCAAATTAGTCTGTCCCTGGCCCAGTGCATCATGGGAACAGGGCAGACCAAACTACCAAGCCAATTCTTTACTGGAAAGGAAACAAGCTTCCGGGGACCGGTTTCTGGCATTGCAGCCGTCTTCGGCCCGGCTTGCTTGAATCCTGATGGTGCAGTGAGCAAGGGACTCATGTCTGAGCATACCCTTCCACTCCTATAGTGGCCAAAACAATTCAGAAAAGGGGGTGGTGATGGACAGAGCATCGGAATTAAGCAGAACACTCATACCCAGTCAAAAGATCAGGGCTTGATCCATCACCGTTTTTTAGCTCACTGCACCATCCCAGTTCAGAACCTGGCTACATGCAAATTGGTCTATCCCTGGCCCAGTGCATCATGGGAACAGGGCAGACCAAACTACCAAGCCAATTCTTTACTGGAAAGGAAACAAGCTTCCGGGGACCGGTTTCTGGCATTGCAGCCGTCTTCGGCCCGGCTTGCTTGAATCCTGATGGTGCAGTGAGCAAGGGACTCATGTTTGAGCATACCCTTCCACTCCTATAGTGGCCAAAACGATTCAGAAAAGGGGGTGGTGATGGACAGAGCATCTGAATTAAGCAGAACACTCATACCCAGTCAAGAGATCAGGGCTTGATCCATCACCGTTTTTTAGCTCACTGCACTATCCCAGTTCAGAACCTGGCTACATGCAAAATAGTCTGTCCCTGGCCCAGTGCATCATGGGAACAGGGCAGACCAAACTACCAAGCCAATTCTTTACTGGAAAGGAAACAAGCTTCCGGGGAACGGTTTCTGGCATTGCAGCCGTCTTCGGCCCGGCTTCCTTGAATCCTGATGGTGCAGTGAGCAAGGGACTCATGTCTGAGCATACCCTTCCACTCCTATAGTGGCCAAAACGATTCAGAAAAGGGGGTGGTGATGGACAGAGCATCTGAATTAAGCAGAACACTCATACCCAGTCAAAAGATCAGGGCTTGATCCATCACCGTTTTTTAGCTCACTGCACCATCCCAGTTCAGAACCTGGCTACATGCAAATTAGTCTGTCCCTGGCCCAGTAGATCATGGGAACATGGCAGACCAAACTACCAAGCCAATTCTTTACTGGAAAGGAAACAAGCTTCCGGGGATCGGTTTCTGGCATTGCAGCCGTCTTCGGCCCGGCTTGCTTGAATCCTGATGGTGCAGTGAGCAAGGGACTCATGTCTGAGCATACCCTTCCACTCCTATAGTGGCCAAAACGATCAGAAAAGGGGGTGGTGATGGACAGAGCATCTGAATTAAGCAGAACACTCATACCCAGTCAAAAGATCAGGGCTTGATCCATCACCGTTTTTTAGCTCACTGCACCATCCCAGTTCAGAACCTGGCTACATGCAAATTGGTCTGTCCCTGGCCCAGTGCATCATGGGAACAGGGCAGACCAAACTACCAAGCCAATTCTTTACTGGAAAGGAAACAAGCTTCCGGGGACCGGTTTCAGGCATTGCAGCCGTCTTCGGCCCGGCTTGCTTGAATCCTGATGGTGCAGTGAGCAAGGGACTCATGTCTGAGCATACCCTTCCACTCCTATAGTGGCCAAAACGATTCAGAAAAGGGGGTGGTGATGGACAGAGCATCTGAATTAAGCAGAACACTCATACCCAGTCAAGAGATCAGGGCTTGATCCATCACCGTTTTTAGCTCACTGCACTATCCCAGTTCAGAACCTGGCTACATGCAAATTAGTCTGTCCCTGGCCCAGTGCATCATGGGAACAGGGCAGACCAAACTACCAAGCCAATTCTTTACTGGAAAGGAAACAAGCTTCCGGGGACCGGTTTCTGGCATTGCAGCCGTCTTCGGCCCGGCTTGCTTGAATCCTGATGGTGCAGTGAGCAAGGGAATCATGTCTGAGCATACCCTTCCACTCTTATAGTGGCCAAAACGATTCAGAAATGGGTGTGGTGATGGACAGAGCATCTGAATTAAGCAGAACACTCATACCCAGTCAAAAGATCAGGGCTTGATCCATCACCGTTTTTTAGCTCACTGCACCATCCCAGTTCAGAACCTGGCTACATGCAAATTAGTCTGTCCCTGGCCCAGTGCATCATGGGAACAGGGCAGACCAAACTACCAAGCCAATTCTTTACTGGAAAGGAAAAAAGCTTCCGGGGACCGGTTTCTGGCATTGCAGCCGTCTTCGGCCCGGCTTGCTTGAATCCTGATGGTGCAGTGAGCAAGGGACTCATGTCTGAGCATACCCTTCCACTCCTATAGTGGTCAAAACGATTCAGAAAAGGGGGTGGTGATGGACAGAGCATCGGAATTAAGCAGAACACTCATACCCAGTCAAAAGATCAGGGCTTGATCCATCACCGTTTTTTAGCTCACTGCACCATCCCAGTTCAGAACCTGGCTACATGCAAATAAGTCTGTCCCTGGCCCAGTGCATCATGGGAACAGGGCAGACCAAACTACCAAGCCAATTCTTTACTGGAAAGGAAACAAGCTTCCGGGGACCGGTTTCTGGCATTGCAGCCGTCTTCGGCCCGGCTTGCTTGAATCCTGATGGTGCAGTGAGCAAGGGACTCATGTCTGAGCATACCCTTCCACTCCTATAGTGGCCAAAACGATTCAGAAAAGGGGGTGGTGATGGACAGAGCATCTGAATTAAGCAGAACACTCATACCCAGTCAAAAGATCAGGGCTTGATCCATCACCGTTTTTTAGCTCACTGCACCATCCCAGTTCAGAACCTGGCTACATGCAAATTGGTCTGTCCCTGGCCCAGTGCATCATGGGAACAGGGCAGACCAAACTACCAAGCCAATTCTTTACTGGAAAGGAAACAAGCTTCCGGGGACCGGTTTCTGGCATTGCAGCTGTCTTCGGCCCGGCTTGCTTGAATCCTGATGGTGCAGTGAGCAAGGGACTCATGTTTGAGCATACGCTTCCACTCCTATAGTGGCCAAAACGATTCAGAAAAGGGGGTGGTGATGGACAGAGCATCTGAATTAAGCAGAACACTCATACCCAGTCAAGAGATCAAGGCTTGATCCATCACCGTTTTTTAGCTCACTGCACTATCCCAGTTCAGAACCTGGCTACATGCAAAATAGTCTGTCCCTGGCCCAGTGCATCATGGGAACACGGCAGACCAAACTACCAAGCCAATTCTTTACTGGAAAGGAAACAAGCTTCCGGGGACCGGTTTCTGGCATTGCAGCCGTCTTCGGCCCGGCTTGCTTGAATCCTGATGGTGCAGTGAGCAAGGGACTCATGTCTGAGCATACCCTTCCACTCCTATAGTGGCCAAAACGATTCAGAAAAGGGGGTGGTGATGGACAGAGCATCTGAATTAAGCAGAACACTCATACCCAGTCAAAAGATCAGGGCTTGATCCATCACCGTTTTTTAGCTCACTGCACCATCCCAGTTCAGAACCTGGCTACATGCAAATTAGTCTGTCCCTGGCCCAGTGCATCATGGGAACAGGGCAGACCAAACTACCAAGCCAATTCTGTACTGGAAAGGAAACAAGCTTCCGGGGACCGGTTTCAGGCATTGCAGCCGTCTTCGGCCCGGCTTGCTTGAATCCTGATGGTGCAGTGAGCAAGGGACTCATGTCTGAGCATACCCTTCCACTCCTATAGTGGCCAAAACGATTCAGAAAAGGGGGTGGTGATGGACAGAGCATCTGAATTAAGCAGAACACTCATACCCAGTCAAAAGATCAGGGCTTGATCCATCACCGTTTTTTAGCTCACTGCACCATCCCAGTTCAGAACCTGGCTACATGCAAATTGGTCTATCCCTGGCCCAGTGCATCATGGGAACAGGGCAGACCAAACTACCAAGCCAATTCTTTACTGGAAAGGAAACAAGCTTCCGGGGACCGGTTTCTGGCATTGCAGCCGTCTTCGGCCCGGCTTGCTTGAATCCTGATGGTGCAGTGAGCAAGGGACTCATGTCTGAGCATACCCTTCCACTCCTATAGTGGCCAAAACGATTCAGAAAAGGGGGTGGTGATGGACAGAGCATCTGAATTAAGCAGAACACTCATACCCAGTCAAGAGATCAGGGCTTGATCCATCACCGTTTTTTAGCTCACTGCACTATCCCAGTTCAGAACCTGGCTACATGCAAATTAGTCTGTCCCTGGCCCAGTGCATCATGGGAACAGGGCAGACCAAACTACCAAGCCAATTCTTTACTGGAAAGGAAACAAGCTTCCGGGGACCGGTTTCTGGCATTGCAGCCGTCTTCGGCCCGGCTTGCTTGAATCCTGATGGTGCAGTGAGCAAGGGACTCATGTCTGAGCATCCCCTTCCACTCCTATAGTGGCCAAAACGATTCAGAAAAGGGGGTGGTGATGGAAAGAGCATCTGAATTAAGCAGAACACTCATACCCAGTCAAAAGATCAGGGCTTGATCCATCACCGTTTTTTAGCTCACTGCACCATCCCAGTTCAGCACCTGGCTACATGCAAATTAGTCTGTTCTTGGCCCAGTGCATCATGGGAACAGGGCAGACCAAACTACCAAGCCAATTCTTTACTGGAAAGGAAACAAGCTTCCGGGGACCGGTTTCTGGCATTGCAGCCGTCTTCGGCCCGGCTTGCTTGAATCCTGATGGTGCAGTGAGCAAGGGACTCATGTCTGAGCATACCCTTCCACTCCTATAGTGGCCAAAACGATTCAGAAAAGGGGGTGGTGATGGACAGAGCATCTGAATTAAGCAGAACACTCATACCCAGTCAAAAGATCAGGGCTTGATCCATCACCGTTTTTTAGCTCACTGCACCATCACAGTTCAGAACCTGGCTACATGCAAATTAGTCTGTCCCTGGCCCAGTGCATCATGGGAACAGGGCAGAACAAACTACCAAGCCAATTCTTCACTGGAAAGGAAACAAGCTTCCGGGGACCGGTTTCTGGCATTACAGCCGTCTTCGGCCCGCCTTGCTTGAATCCTGATGGTGCAGTGAGCAAGGGACTCATGTCTGAGCGTACCCTTCCACTCCTATAGTGGCCAAAATGATTCAGAAAAAGGGGTGGTGATGGACAGAGCATCTGAATTAAGCAGAATACTCATACCCAGTCAAAAGATCAGGGCTTGATCCATCACCGGTTTTTAGCTCACTGCACCATCCCAGTTCAGAACCTGTCTACATGCAAATTATTCTGTCCCTGGCCCAGTGCATCATGGGAACAGCGCAGACCAAACTACCAAGCCAATTCTTTACTGGAAAGGAAACAAGCTTCCGGGGACCGGTTTCTGGCATTGCAGCCGTCTTCGGGCCGGCTTGCTTGAATCCTGATGGTGCAGTGAGCAAGGGACTCATGTCTGAGCATACCCTTCCACTCCTATAGTGGCCAAAACGATTCAGAAAAGGGGGTGGTGATGGACAGAGCATCTGAATTAAGCAGAACACTCATACCCAGTCAAAAGATCAGGGCTTGATCCATCACCGTTTTTTAGCTCACTGCACCATACCAGTTCAGAACCTGGCTACATGCAAATTAGTCTGTCCCTGGCCCAGTGCATCATGGGAACAGGGCCGACCAAACTACCAAGCCAATTCTTTACTGGAAAGGAAACAAGCTTCCGGGGACCGGTTTCTGGCATTGCAGCCGTCTTCGGCCCGGCTTGCTTGAATCCTGATGGTGCAGTGAGCAAGGGACTCATGTCTGAGCATACCCTTCCACTCCTATAGTGGCCAAAACGATTCAGAAAAGGGGGTGGTGATGGACAGAGCATCTGAATTAAGCAGAACACTCATACCCAGTCAGAAGATCAGGGCTTGATCCATCACCGTTTTTTAGCTCACTGCACCATCCCAGTTCAGAACCTGGCTACATGCAAATTAGTCTGTCCATGGCCCAGTGCATCATGGGAACAGGGCAGACCAAACTACCAAGCCAATTCTTTACTGGAAAGGAAACAAGCTTCCGGGGACCGGTTTCTGGCATTGCAGCCGTCTTCGGCATGGCTTGCTTGAATCCTGATCGTGCAGTGAGCAAGGGACTCATGTCTGAGCATACCCTTCCACTCCTATAGTGGCCAAAACGATTCAGAAAAGGGGGTGGTGATGGACAGAGCATCTGAATTAAGCAGAACACTCATACCCAGTCAAAAGATCAGGGCTTGATCCATCACCGTTTTTTAGTTCACTGCACCATCCCAGTTCAGAACCTGGCTACATGCAAATTAGTCTGCCCCTGGCCCAGTGCATCATGGGAACAGGGCAGACCAAACTACCAAGCCAATTCTTTACTGGAAAGGAAACAAGCTTCCGGGACCGGTTTCTGGCATTGCAGCCATCTTCGGCCCGGCTTGCTTGAATCCTGATGGTGCAGTGAGCAAGGGACTCATGTCTGAGCATACCCTTCCACTCCTATAGTGGCCAAAACGATTCAGAAAAGGGGGTGGTGATGGACAGAGCATCTGAATTAAGCAGAACACTCATACCCAGTCAGAAGATCAGGGCTTGATCCATCACCGTTTTTTAGCTCACTGCACCATCCCAGTTCAGAACCTGGCTACATGCAAATTAGTCTGTCCATGGCCCAGTGCATCATGGGAACAGGGCAGACCAAACTACCAAGCCAATTCTTTACTGGAAAGGAAACAAGCTTCCGGGGACCGGTTTCTGGCATTGCAGCCGTCTTCGGCATGGCTTGCTTGAATCCTGATCGTGCAGTGAGCAAGGGACTCATGTCTGAGCATACCCTTCCACTCCTATAGTGGCCAAAACGATTCAGAAAAGGGGGTGGTGATGGACAGAGCATCTGAATTAAGCAGAACACTCATACCCAGTCAAAAGATCAGGGCTTGATCCATCACCGTTTTTTAGTTCACTGCACCATCCCAGTTCAGAACCTGGCTACATGCAAATTAGTCTGTCCCTGGCCCAGTGCATCATGGGAACAGGGCAGACCAAACTACCAAGCCAATTATTTACTGGAAAGGAAACAAGCTTCCGGGACCGGTTTCTGGCATTGCAGCCATCTTCGGCCCGGCTTGCTTGAATCCTGATGGTGCAGTGAGCAAGGGACTCATGTCTGAGCATACCCTTCCACTCCTATAGTGGCCAAAACGATTCAGAAAAGGGGGTGGTGATGGACAGAGCATCTGAATTAAGCAGAACACTCATACCCAGTCAAAAGATCAGGGCTTGATCCATCACCGTTTTTTAGCTCACTGCACCATCCCAGTTCAGAACCTGGCTACATGCAAATTAGTCTATCCCTGGCCCAGTGCATCATGGGAACAGGGCAGACCAAACTACCAAGCCAATTCTTTACTGGAAAGGAAACAAGCTTCCGGGGACCGGTTTCTGGCATTGCAGCCGTCTTCGGCCCGGCTTGCTTGAATCCTGATGGTGCAGTGAGCAAGGGACTCATGTCTGAGCATACCCTTCCACTCCTATAGTGGCCAAAACGATTCAGAAAAGGGGGTGGTGATGGACAGAGCATCTGAGTTAAGCAGAACACTCATACCCAGTCAAAAGATCAGGGCTTGATCCATCACCGTTTTTTAGCTCACTGCACCATCCCAGTTCAGAACCTGGCTACATGCAAATTAGTCTGTCCCTGGCCCAGTGCATCATGGGAACAGGTCAGACCAAACTACCAAGCCAATTCTTTACTGGAAAGGAAACAAGCTTCCGGGGAGCGGTTTCTGGCATTGCAGCCGTCTTCGGCCCGGCTTGCTTGAATCCTGATGGTGCAGTGAGCAAGGGACTCATGTCTGAGCATACCCTTCCACTCCTATAGTGGCCAAAACGATTCAGAAAAGGGGGTGGTGATGGACAGAGCATCTGAATTAAGCAGAACACTCATACCCAGTCAAAAGATCAGGGCTTGATCCATCACCGTTTTTTAGCTCACTGCACCATCCCAGTTCAGAACCTGGCTAAATGCAAATTAGCCTGTCCCTGGCCCAGTGCATCATGGGAACAGGGCAGACCAAACTACCAAGCCAATTCTTTACTGGAAAGGAAACAAGCTTCCGGGACCGGTTTCTGGCATTGCAGCCGTCTTCGGCCCGGCTTGCTTGAATCCTGATGGTGCAGTGAGCAAGGGACTCATGTCTGAGCATACCCTTCCACTCCTATAGTGGCCAAAACGATTCAGAAAAGGGGGTGGTGATGGACAGAGCATCTGAATTAAGCAGAGCACTCATACCCAGTCAAAAGATCAGGGCTTAATCCATCACCGTTTTTTAGCTCACTGCACCATCCCAGTTCAGAACCTGGCTACATGCAAATTAGTCTGTCCCTGGCCCAGTGCATCATGGGAACAGGGCCGACCAAACTACCAAGCCAATTCTTTACTGGAAAGGAAACAAGCTTCCGGGGACCGGTTTCTGGCATTGCAGCCGTCTTCGGCCCGGCTTGCTTGAATCCTGATGGTGCAGTGAGCAAGGGACTCATGTCTGAGCATACCCTTCCACTCCTATAGTCGCCAAAACGATTCAGAAAAGGGAGTGGTGATGGACAGAGCATCTGAATTAAGCAGAACACTCATACCCAGTCAGAAGATCAGGGCTTGATCCATCACCGTTTTTTAGCTCACTGCACCATCCCAGTTCAGAACCTGGCTACATGCAAATTAGTCTGTCCATGGCCCAGTGCATCATGGGAACAGGGCAGACCAAACTACCAAGCCAATTCTTTACTGGAAAGGAAACAAGCTTCCGGGGACCGGTTTCTGGCATTGCAGCCGTCTTCGGCCCGGCTTGCTTGAATCCTGATGGTGCAGTGAGCAAGGGAATCATGTCTGAGCATACCCTTCCACTCCTATAGTGGCCAAAACGATTCAGAAATGGGTGTGGTGATGGACAGAGCATCTGAATTAAGCAGAACACTCATACCCAGTCAAAAGATCAAGGCGTGATCCATCACCGTTTTTTAGCTCACTGCACCATCCCAGTTCAGAACCTGGCTACATGCAAATTAGTCTGTCCCTGGCCCAGTGCATCATGGGAACAGGGCAGACCAAACTACCAAGCCAATTCTTTACTGGAAAGGAAACAAGCTTCCGGGGACCGGTTTCTGGCATTGCAGCCGTCTTCGGCCCGGCTTGCTTGAATCCTGATGGTGCAGTGAGCAAGGGACTCATGTCTGAGCATACCCTTCCACTCCTATAGTGGCCAAAACGATTCAGAAAAGGGGGTGGTGATGGACAGAGCATCGGAATTAAGCAGAACACTCATACCCAGTCAAAAGATCAGGGCTTGATCCATCACCGTTTTTTAGCTCACTGCACCATCCCAGTTCAGAACCTGGCTACATGCAAATTGGTCTATCCCTGGCCCAGTGCATCATGGGAACAGGGCAGACCAAACTACCAAGCCAATTCTTTACTGGAAAGGAAACAAGCTTCCGGGGACCGGTTTCTGGCATTGCAGCCGTCTTCGGCCCGGCTTGCTTGAATCCTGATGGTGCAGTGAGCAAGGGACTCATGTTTGAGCATACCCTTCCACTCCTATAGTGGCCAAAACGATTCAGAAAAGGGGGTGGTGATGGACAGAGCATCTGAATTAAGCAGAACACTCATACCCAGTCAAGAGATCAGGGCTTGATCCATCACAGTTTTTTAGCTCACTGCACTATCCCAGTTCAGAACCTGGCTACATGCAAAATAGTCTGTCCCTGGCCCAGTGCATCATGGGAACAGGGCAGACCAAACTACCAAGCCAATTCTTTACTGGAAAGGAAACAAGCTTCCGGGGAACGGTTTCTGGCATTGCAGCCGTCTTCGGCCCGGCTTCCTTGAATCCTGATGGTGCAGTGAGCAAGGGACTCATGTCTGAGCATACCCTTCCACTCCTATAGTGGCCAAAACGATTCAGAAAAGGGGGTGGTGATGGACAGAGCATCTGAATTAAGCAGAACACTCATACCCAGTCAAAAGATCAGGGCTTGATCCATCACCGTTTTTTAGCTCACTGCACCATCCCAGTTCAGAACCTGGCTACATGCAAATTAGTCTGTCCCTGGCCCAGTAGATCATGGGAACATGGCAGACCAAACTACCAAGCCAATTCTTTACTGGAAAGGAAACAAGCTTCCGGGGATCGGTTTCTGGCATTGCAGCCGTCTTCGGCCCGGCTTGCTTGAATCCTGATGGTGCAGTGAGCAAGGGACTCATGTCTGAGCATACCCTTCCACTCCTATAGTGGCCAAAACGATCAGAAAAGGGGGTGGTGATGGACAGAGCATCTGAATTAAGCAGAACACTCATA
Source organism: Lissotriton helveticus (assembly GCF_964261635.1). Lineage (NCBI taxonomy): Eukaryota > Metazoa > Chordata > Amphibia > Caudata > Salamandridae > Lissotriton > Lissotriton helveticus. The sequence goes on from NC_136063.1 coordinate 1,282,752,953, forward strand.
CCCAGTCAAAAGATCAGGGCTTGATCCATCACCGTTTTTTAGCTCACTGCACCATCCCAGTTCAGAACCTGGCTACATGCAAATTGGTCTGTCCCTGGCCCAGTGCATCATGGGAACAGGGCAGACCAAACTACCAAGCCAATTCTTTACTGGAAAGGAAACAAGCTTCCGGGGACCGGTTTCAGGCATTGCAGCCGTCTTCGGCCCGGCTTGCTTGAATCCTGATGGTGCAGTGAGCAAGGGACTCATGTCTGAGCATACACTTCCACTCCTATAGTGGCCAAAACGATTCAGAAAAGGGGGTGGTGATGGACAGAGCATCTGAATTAAGCAGAACACTCATACCCAGTCAAGAGATCAGGGCTTGATCCATCACCGTTTTTAGCTCACTGCACTATCCCAGTTCAGAACCTGGCTACATGCAAATTAGTCTGTCCCTGGCCCAGTGCATCATGGGAACAGGGCAGACCAAACTACCAAGCCAATTCTTTACTGGAAAGGAAACAAGCTTCCGGGGACCGGTTTCTGGCATTGCAGCCGTCTTCGGCCCGGCTTGCTTGAATCCTGATGGTGCAGTGAGCAAGGGAATCATGTCTGAGCATACCCTTCCACTCCTATAGTGGCCAAAACGATTCAGAAATGGGTGTGGTGATGGACAGAGCATCTGAATTAAGCAGAACACTCATACCCAGTCAAAAGATCAGGGCTTGATCCATCACCGTTTTTTAGCTCACTGCACCATCCCAGTTCAGAACCTGGCTACATGCAAATTAGTCTGTCCCTGGCCCAGTGCATCATGGGAACAGGGCAGACCAAACTACCAAGCCAATTCTTTACTGGAAAGGAAACAAGCTTCCGGGGACCGGTTTCTGGCATTGCAGCCGTCTTCGGCCCGGCTTGCTTGAATCCTGATGGTGCAGTGAGCAAGGGACTCATGTCTGAGCATACCCTTCCACTCCTATAGTGGTCAAAACGATTCAGAAAAGGGGGTGGTGATGGACAGAGCATCGGAATTAAGCAGAACACTCATACCCAGTCAAAAGATCAGTGCTTGATCCATCACCGTTTTTTAGCTCACTGCACCATCCCAGTTCAGAACCTGGCTACATGCAAATAAGTCTGTCCCTGGCCCAGTGCATCATGGGAACAGGGCAGACCAAACTACCAAGCCAATTCTTTACTGGAAAGGAAACAAGCTTCCGGGGACCGGTTTCTGGCATTGCAGCCGTCTTCGGCCCGGCTTGCTTGAATCCTGATGGTGCAGTGAGCAAGGGACTCATGTCTGAGCATACCCTTCCACTCCTATAGTGGCCAAAACGATTCAGAAAAGGGGGTGGTGATGGACAGAGCATCTGAATTAAGCAGAACACTCATACCCAGTCAAAAGATCAGGGCTTGATCCATCACCGTTTTTTAGCTCACTGCACCATCCCAGTTCAGAACCTGGCTACATGCAAATTGGTCTGTCCCTGGCCCAGTGCATCATGGGAACAGGGCAGACCAAACTACCAAGCCAATTCTTTACTGGAAAGGAAACAAGCTTCCGGGGACCGGTTTCTGGCATTGCAGCTGTCTTCGGCCCGGCTTGCTTGAATCCTGATGGTGCAGTGAGCAAGGGACTCATGTTTGAGCATACGCTTCCACTCCTATAGTGGCCAAAACGATTCAGAAAAGGGGGTGGTGATGGACAGAGCATCTGAATTAAGCAGAACACTCATACCCAGTCAAGAGATCAAGGCTTGATCCATCACCGTTTTTTAGCTCACTGCACTATCCCAGTTCAGAACCTGGCTACATGCAAAATAGTCTGTCCCTGGCCCAGTGCATCATGGGAACACGGCAGACCAAACTACCAAGCCAATTCTTTACTGGAAAGGAAACAAGCTTCCGGGGACCGGTTTCTGGCATTGCAGCCGTCTTCGGCCCGGCTTGCTTGAATCCTGATGGTGCAGTGAGCAAGGGACTCATGTCTGAGCATACCCTTCCACTCCTATAGTGGCCAAAACGATTCAGAAAAGGGGGTGGTGATGGACAGAGCATCTGAATTAAGCAGAACACTCATACCCAGTCAAAAGATCAGGGCTTGATCCATCACCGTTTTTTAGCTCACTGCACCATCCCAGTTCAGAACCTGGCTACATGCAAATTAGTCTGTCCCTGGCCCAGTGCATCATGGGAACAGGGCAGACCAAACTACCAAGCCAATTCTGTACTGGAAAGGAAACAAGCTTCCGGGGACCGGTTTCAGGCATTGCAGCCGTCTTCGGCCCGGCTTGCTTGAATCCTGATGGTGCAGTGAGCAAGGGACTCATGTCTGAGCATACCCTTCCACTCCTATAGTGGCCAAAACGATTCAGAAAAGGGGGTGGTGATGGACAGAGCATCTGAATTAAGCAGAACACTCATACCCAGTCAAAAGATCAGGGCTTGATCCATCACCGTTTTTTAGCTCACTGCACCATCCCAGTTCAGAACCTGGCTACATGCAAATTGGTCTATCCCTGGCCCAGTGCATCATGGGAACAGGGCAGACCAAACTACCAAGCCAATTCTTTACTGGAAAGGAAACAAGCTTCCGGGGACCGGTTTCTGGCATTGCAGCCGTCTTCGGCCCGGCTTGCTTGAATCCTGATGGTGCAGTGAGCAAGGGACTCATGTCTGAGCATACCCTTCCACTCCTATAGTGGCCAAAACGATTCAGAAAAGGGGGTGGTGATGGACAGAGCATCTGAATTAAGCAGAACACTCATACCCAGTCAAGAGATCAGGGCTTGATCCATCACCGTTTTTTAGCTCACTGCACTATCCCAGTTCAGAACCTGGCTACATGCAAATTAGTCTGTCCCTGGCCCAGTGCATCATGGGAACAGGGCAGACCAAACTACCAAGCCAATTCTTTACTGGAAAGGAAACAAGCTTCCGGGGACCGGTTTCTGGCATTGCAGCCGTCTTCGGCCCGGCTTGCTTGAATCCTGATGGTGCAGTGAGCAAGGGACTCATGTCTGAGCATCCCCTTCCACTCCTATAGTGGCCAAAACGATTCAGAAAAGGGGGTGGTGATGGAAAGAGCATCTGAATTAAGCAGAACACTCATACCCAGTCAAAAGATCAGGGCTTGATCCATCACCGTTTTTTAGCTCACTGCACCATCCCAGTTCAGCACCTGGCTACATGCAAATTAGTCTGTTCTTGGCCCAGTGCATCATGGGAACAGGGCAGACCAAACTACCAAGCCAATTCTTTACTGGAAAGGAAACAAGCTTCCGGGGACCGGTTTCTGGCATTGCAGCCGTCTTCGGCCCGGCTTGCTTGAATCCTGATGGTGCAGTGAGCAAGGGACTCATGTCTGAGCATACCCTTCCACTCCTATAGTGGCCAAAACGATTCAGAAAAGGGGGTGGTGATGGACAGAGCATCTGAATTAAGCAGAACACTCATACCCAGTCAAAAGATCAGGGCTTGATCCATCACCGTTTTTTAGCTCACTGCACCATCACAGTTCAGAACCTGGCTACATGCAAATTAGTCTGTCCCTGGCCCAGTGCATCATGGGAACAGGGCAGAACAAACTACCAAGCCAATTCTTCACTGGAAAGGAAACAAGCTTCCGGGGACCGGTTTCTGGCATTACAGCCGTCTTCGGCCCGCCTTGCTTGAATCCTGATGGTGCAGTGAGCACGGGACTCATGTCTGAGCGTACCCTTCCACTCCTATAGTGGCCAAAATGATTCAGAAAAAGGGGTGGTGATGGACAGAGCATCTGAATTAAGCAGAATACTCATACCCAGTCAAAAGATCAGGGCTTGATCCATCACCGTTTTTTAGCTCACTGCACCATCCCAGTTCAGAACCTGTCTACATGCAAATTATTCTGTCCCTGGCCCAGTGCATCATGGGAACAGCGCAGACCAAACTACCAAGCCAATTCTTTACTGGAAAGGAAACAAGCTTCCGGGGACCGGTTTCTGGCATTGCAGCCGTCTTCGGGCCGGCTTGCTTGAATCCTGATGGTGCAGTGAGCAAGGGACTCATGTCTGAGCATACCCTTCCACTCCTATAGTGGCCAAAACGATTCAGAAAAGGGGGTGGTGATGGACAGAGCATCTGAATTAAGCAGAACACTCATACCCAGTCAAAAGATCAGGGCTTGATCCATCACCGTTTTTTAGCTCACTGCACCATACCAGTTCAGAACCTGGCTACATGCAAATTAGTCTGTCCCTGGCCCAGTGCATCATGGGAACAGGGCCGACCAAACTACCAAGCCAATTCTTTACTGGAAAGGAAACAAGCTTCCGGGGACCGGTTTCTGGCATTGCAGCCGTCTTCGGCCCGGCTTGCTTGAATCCTGATGGTGCAGTGAGCAAGGGACTCATGTCTGAGCATACCCTTCCACTCCTATAGTGGCCAAAACGATTCAGAAATGGGTGTGGTGATGGACAGAGCATCTGAATTAAGCAGAACACTCATACCCAGTCAAAAGATCAGGGCTTGATCCATCACCGTTTTTTAGCTCACTGCACCATCCCAGTTCAGAACCTGGCTACATGCAAATTAGTCTGTCCCTGGCCCAGTGCATCATGGGAACAGGGCAGACCAAACTACCAAGCCAATTCTTTACTGGAAAGGAAACAAGCTTCCGGGGACCGGTTTCTGGCATTGCAGCCGTCTTCGGCCCGGCTTGCTTGAATCCTGATGGTGCAGTGAGCAAGGGACTCATGTCTGAGCATACCCTTCCACTCCTATAGTGGTCAAAACGATTCAGAAAAGGGGTTGGTGATGGACAGAGCATCGGAATTAAGCAGAACACTCATACCCAGTCAAAAGATCAGTGCTTGATCCATCACCGTTTTTTAGCTCACTGCACCATCCCAGTTCAGAACCTGGCTACATGCAAATAAGTCTGTCCCTGGCCCAGTGCATCATGGGAACAGGGCAGACCAAACTACCAAGCCAATTCTTTACTGGAAAGGAAACAAGCTTCCGGGGACCGGTTTCTGGCATTGCAGCCGTCTTCGGCCCGGCTTGCTTGAATCCTGATGGTGCAGTGAGCAAGGGACTCATGTCTGAGCATACCCTTCCACTCCTATAGTGGCCAAAACGATTCAGAAAAGGGGGTGGTGATGGACAGAGCATCTGAATTAAGCAGAACACTCATACCCAGTCAAAAGATCAGGGCTTGATCCATCACCGTTTTTTAGCTCACTGCACCATCCCAGTTCAGAACCTGGCTACATGCAAATTGGTCTGTCCCTGGCCCAGTGCATCATGGGAACAGGGCAGACCAAACTACCAAGCCAATTCTTTACTGGAAAGGAAACAAGCTTCCGGGGACCGGTTTCTGGCATTGCAGCTGTCTTCGGCCCGGCTTGCTTGAATCCTGATGGTGCAGTGAGCAAGGGATTCATGTTTGAGCATACGCTTCCACTCCTATAGTGGCCAAAACGATTCAGAAAAGGGGGTGGTGATGGACAGAGCATCTGAATTAAGCAGAACACTCATACCCAGTCAAGAGATCAAGGCTTGATCCATCACCGTTTTTTAGCTCACTGCACTATCCCAGTTCAGAACCTGGCTACATGCAAAATAGTCTGTCCCTGGCCCAGTGCATCATGGGAACACGGCAGACCAAACTACCAAGCCAATTCTTTACTGGAAAGGAAACAAGCTTCCGGGGACCGGTTTCTGGCATTGCAGCCGTCTTCGGCCCGGCTTGCTTGAATCCTGATGGTGCAGTGAGCAAGGGACTCATGTCTGAGCATACCCTTCCACTCCTATAGTGGCCAAAACGATTCAGAAAAGGGGGTGGTGATGGACAGAGCATCTGAATTAAGCAGAACACTCATACCCAGTCAAAAGATCAGGGCTTGATCCATCACCGTTTTTTAGCTCACTGCACCATCCCAGTTCAGAACCTGGCTACATGCAAATTAGTCTGTCCCTGGCCCAGTGCATCATGGGAACAGGGCAGACCAAACTACCAAGCCAATTCTGTACTGGAAAGGAAACAAGCTTCCGGGGACCGGTTTCAGGCATTGCAGCCGTCTTCGGCCCGGCTTGCTTGAATCCTGATGGTGCAGTGAGCAAGGGACTCATGTCTGAGCATACCCTTCCACTCCTATAGTGGCCAAAACGATTCAGAAAAGGGGGTGGTGATGGACAGAGCATCTGAATTAAGCAGAACACTCATACCCAGTCAAAAGATCAGGGCTTGATCCATCACCGTTTTTTAGCTCACTGCACCATCCCAGTTCAGAACCTGGCTACATGCAAATTGGTCTATCCCTGGCCCAGTGCATCATGGGAACAGGGCAGACCAAACTACCAAGCCAATTCTTTACTGGAAAGGAAACAAGCTTCCGGGGACCGGTTTCTGGCATTGCAGCCGTCTTCGGCCCGGCTTGCTTGAATCCTGATGGTGCAGTGAGCAAGGGACTCATGTCTGAGCATACCCTTCCACTCCTATAGTGGCCAAAACGATTCAGAAAAGGGGGTGGTGATGGACAGAGCATCTGAATTAAGCAGAACACTCATACCCAGTCAAGAGATCAGGGCTTGATCCATCACCGTTTTTTAGCTCACTGCACTATCCCAGTTCAGAACCTGGCTACATGCAAATTAGTCTGTCCCTGGCCCAGTGCATCATGGGAACAGGGCAGACCAAACTACCAAGCCAATTCTTTACTGGAAAGGAAACAAGCTTCCGGGGACCGGTTTCTGGCATTGCAGCCGTCTTCGGCCCGGCTTGCTTGAATCCTGATGGTGCAGTGAGCAAGGGACTCATGTCTGAGCATCCCCTTCCACTCCTATAGTGGCCAAAACGATTCAGAAAAGGGGGTGGTGATGGAAAGAGCATCTGAATTAAGCAGAACACTCATACCCAGTCAAAAGATCAGGGCTTGATCCATCACCGTTTTTTAGCTCACTGCACCATCCCAGTTCAGCACCTGGCTACATGCAAATTAGTCTGTTCTTGGCCCAGTGCATCATGGGAACAGGGCAGACCAAACTACCAAGCCAATTCTTTACTGGAAAGGAAACAAGCTTCCGGGGACCGGTTTCTGGCATTGCAGCCGTCTTCGGCCCGGCTTGCTTGAATCCTGATGGTGCAGTGAGCAAGGGACTCATGTCTGAGCATACCCTTCCACTCCTATAGTGGCCAAAACGATTCAGAAAAGGGGGTGGTGATGGACAGAGCATCTGAATTAAGCAGAACACTCATACCCAGTCAAAAGATCAGGGCTTGATCCATCACCGTTTTTTAGCTCACTGCACCATCACAGTTCAGAACCTGGCTACATGCAAATTAGTCTGTCCCTGGCCCAGTGCATCATGGGAACAGGGCAGAACAAACTACCAAGCCAATTCTTCACTGGAAAGGAAACAAGCTTCCGGGGACCGGTTTCTGGCATTACAGCCGTCTTCGGCCCGCCTTGCTTGAATCCTGATGGTGCAGTGAGCACGGGACTCATGTCTGAGCGTACCCTTCCACTCCTATAGTGGCCAAAATGATTCAGAAAAAGGGGTGGTGATGGACAGAGCATCTGAATTAAGCAGAATACTCATACCCAGTCAAAAGATCAGGGCTTGATCCATCACCGGTTTTTAGCTCACTGCACCATCCCAGTTCAGAACCTGTCTACATGCAAATTATTCTGTCCCTGGCCCAGTGCATCATGGGAACAGCGCAGACCAAACTACCAAGCCAATTCTTTACTGGAAAGGAAACAAGCTTCCGGGGACCGGTTTCTGGCATTGCAGCCGTCTTCGGGCCGGCTTGCTTGAATCCTGATGGTGCAGTGAGCAAGGGACTCATGTCTGAGCATACCCTTCCACTCCTATAGTGGCCAAAACGATTCAGAAAAGGGGGTGGTGATGGACAGAGCATCTGAATTAAGCAGAACACTCATACCCAGTCAAAAGATCAGGGCTTGATCCATCACCGTTTTTTAGCTCACTGCACCATCCCAGTTCAGAACCTGGCTACATGCAAATTAGTCTGTCCCTGGCCCAGTGCATCATGGGAACAGGGCAGACCAAACTACCAAGCCAATTCTTTACTGGAAAGGAAACAAGCTTCCGGGGACCGGTTTCTGGCATTGCAGCCGTCTTCGGCCCGGCTTGCTTGAATCCTGATGGTGCAGTGAGCAAGGGACTCATGTCTGAGCATACCCTTCCACTCCTATAGTGGTCAAAACGATTCAGAAAAGGGGGTGGTGATGGACAGAGCATCGGAATTAAGCAGAACACTCATACCCAGTCAAAAGATCAGTGCTTGATCCATCACCGTTTTTTAGCTCACTGCACCATCCCAGTTCAGAACCTGGCTACATGCAAATAAGTCTGTCCCTGGCCCAGTGCATCATGGGAACAGGGCAGACCAAACTACCAAGCCAATTCTTTACTGGAAAGGAAACAAGCTTCCGGGGACCGGTTTCTGGCATTGCAGCCGTCTTCGGCCCGGCTTGCTTGAATCCTGATGGTGCAGTGAGCAAGGGACTCATGTCTGAGCATACCCTTCCACTCCTATAGTGGCCAAAACGATTCAGAAAAGGGGGTGGTGATGGACAGAGCATCTGAATTAAGCAGAACACTCATACCCAGTCAAAAGATCAGGGCTTGATCCATCACCGTTTTTTAGCTCACTGCACCATCCCAGTTCAGAACCTGGCTACATGCAAATTGGTCTGTCCCTGGCCCAGTGCATCATGGGAACAGGGCAGACCAAACTACCAAGCCAATTCTTTACTGGAAAGGAAACAAGCTTCCGGGGACCGGTTTCTGGCATTGCAGCTGTCTTCGGCCCGGCTTGCTTGAATCCTGATGGTGCAGTGAGCAAGGGACTCATGTTTGAGCATACGCTTCCACTCCTATAGTGGCCAAAACGATTCAGAAAAGGGGGTGGTGATGGACAGAGCATCTGAATTAAGCAGAACACTCATACCCAGTCAAGAGATCAAGGCTTGATCCATCACCGTTTTTTAGCTCACTGCACTATCCCAGTTCAGAACCTGGCTACATGCAAAATAGTCTGTCCCTGGCCCAGTGCATCATGGGAACACGGCAGACCAAACTACCAAGCCAATTCTTTACTGGAAAGGAAACAAGCTTCCGGGGACCGGTTTCTGGCATTGCAGCCGTCTTCGGCCCGGCTTGCTTGAATCCTGATGGTGCAGTGAGCAAGGGACTCATGTCTGAGCATACCCTTCCACTCCTATAGTGGCCAAAACGATTCAGAAAAGGGGGTGGTGATGGACAGAGCATCTGAATTAAGCAGAACACTCATACCCAGTCAAAAGATCAGGGCTTGATCCATCACCGTTTTTTAGCTCACTGCACCATCCCAGTTCAGAACCTGGCTACATGCAAATTAGTCTGTCCCTGGCCCAGTGCATCATGGGAACAGGGCAGACCAAACTACCAAGCCAATTCTGTACTGGAAAGGAAACAAGCTTCCGGGGACCGGTTTCAGGCATTGCAGCCGTCTTCGGCCCGGCTTGCTTGAATCCTGATGGTGCAGTGAGCAAGGGACTCATGTCTGAGCATACCCTTCCACTCCTATAGTGGCCAAAACGATTCAGAAAAGGGGGTGGTGATGGACAGAGCATCTGAATTAAGCAGAACACTCATACCCAGTCAAAAGATCAGGGCTTGATCCATCACCGTTTTTTAGCTCACTGCACCATCCCAGTTCAGAACCTGGCTACATGCAAATTGGTCTATCCCTGGCCCAGTGCATCATGGGAACAGGGCAGACCAAACTACCAAGCCAATTCTTTACTGGAAAGGAAACAAGCTTCCGGGGACCGGTTTCTGGCATTGCAGCCGTCTTCGGCCCGGCTTGCTTGAATCCTGATGGTGCAGTGAGCAAGGGACTCATGTCTGAGCATACCCTTCCACTCCTATAGTGGCCAAAACGATTCAGAAAAGGGGGTGGTGATGGACAGAGCATCTGAATTAAGCAGAACACTCATACCCAGTCAAGAGATCAGGGCTTGATCCATCACCGTTTTTTAGCTCACTGCACTATCCCAGTTCAGAACCTGGCTACATGCAAATTAGTCTGTCCCTGGCCCAGTGCATCATGGGAACAGGGCAGACCAAACTACCAAGCCAATTCTTTACTGGAAAGGAAACAAGCTTCCGGGGACCGGTTTCTGGCATTGCAGCCGTCTTCGGCCCGGCTTGCTTGAATCCTGATGGTGCAGTGAGCAAGGGACTCATGTCTGAGCATCCCCTTCCACTCCTATAGTGGCCAAAACGATTCAGAAAAGGGGGTGGTGATGGAAAGAGCATCTGAATTAAGCAGAACACTCATACCCAGTCAAAAGATCAGGGCTTGATCCATCACCGTTTTTTAGCTCACTGCACCATCCCAGTTCAGCACCTGGCTACATGCAAATTAGTCTGTTCTTGGCCCAGTGCATCATGGGAACAGGGCAGACCAAACTACCAAGCCAATTCTTTACTGGAAAGGAAACAAGCTTCCGGGGACCGGTTTCTGGCATTGCAGCCGTCTTCGGCCCGGCTTGCTTGAATCCTGATGGTGCAGTGAGCAAGGGACTCATGTCTGAGCATACCCTTCCACTCCTATAGTGGCCAAAACGATTCAGAAAAGGGGGTGGTGATGGACAGAGCATCTGAATTAAGCAGAACACTCATACCCAGTCAAAAGATCAGGGCTTGATCCATCACCGTTTTTTAGCTCACTGCACCATCACAGTTCAGAACCTGGCTACATGCAAATTAGTCTGTCCCTGGCCCAGTGCATCATGGGAACAGGGCAGAACAAACTACCAAGCCAATTCTTCACTGGAAAGGAAACAAGCTTCCGGGGACCGGTTTCTGGCATTACAGCCGTCTTCGGCCCGCCTTGCTTGAATCCTGATGGTGCAGTGAGCACGGGACTCATGTCTGAGCGTACCCTTCCACTCCTATAGTGGCCAAAATGATTCAGAAAAAGGGGTGGTGATGGACAGAGCATCTGAATTAAGCAGAATACTCATACCCAGTCAAAAGATCAGGGCTTGATCCATCACCGTTTTTTAGCTCACTGCACCATCCCAGTTCAGAACCTGTCTACATGCAAATTATTCTGTCCCTGGCCCAGTGCATCATGGGAACAGCGCAGACCAAACTACCAAGCCAATTCTTTACTGGAAAGGAAACAAGCTTCCGGGGACCGGTTTCTGGCATTGCAGCCGTCTTCGGGCCGGCTTGCTTGAATCCTGATGGTGCAGTGAGCAAGGGACTCATGTCTGAGCATACCCTTCCACTCCTATAGTGGCCAAAACGATTCAGAAAAGGGGGTGGTGATGGACAGAGCATCTGAATTAAGCAGAACACTCATACCCAGTCAAAAGATCAGGGCTTGATCCATCACCGTTTTTTAGCTCACTGCACCATACCAGTTCAGAACCTGGCTACATGCAAATTAGTCTGTCCCTGGCCCAGTGCATCATGGGAACAGGGCCGACCAAACTACCAAGCCAATTCTTTACTGGAAAGGAAACAAGCTTCCGGGGACCGGTTTCTGGCATTGCAGCCGTCTTCGGCCCGGCTTGCTTGAATCCTGATGGTGCAGTGAGCAAGGGACTCATGTCTGAGCATACCCTTCCACTCCTATAGTGGCCAAAACGATTCAGAAATGGGTGTGGTGATGGACAGAGCATCTGAATTAAGCAGAACACTCATACCCAGTCAAAAGATCAGGGCTTGATCCATCACCGTTTTTTAGCTCACTGCACCATCCCAGTTCAGAACCTGGCTACATGCAAATTAGTCTGTCCCTGGCCCAGTGCATCATGGGAACAGGGCAGACCAAACTACCAAGCCAATTCTTTACTGGAAAGGAAACAAGCTTCCGGGGACCGGTTTCTGGCATTGCAGCCGTCTTCGGCCCGGCTTGCTTGAATCCTGATGGTGCAGTGAGCAAGGGACTCATGTCTGAGCATACCCTTCCACTCCTATAGTGGTCAAAACGATTCAGAAAAGGGGTTGGTGATGGACAGAGCATCGGAATTAAGCAGAACACTCATACCCAGTCAAAAGATCAGTGCTTGATCCATCACCGTTTTTTAGCTCACTGCACCATCCCAGTTCAGAACCTGGCTACATGCAAATAAGTCTGTCCCTGGCCCAGTGCATCATGGGAACAGGGCAGACCAAACTACCAAGCCAATTCTTTACTGGAAAGGAAACAAGCTTCCGGGGACCGGTTTCTGGCATTGCAGCCGTCTTCGGCCCGGCTTGCTTGAATCCTGATGGTGCAGTGAGCAAGGGACTCATGTCTGAGCATACCCTTCCACTCCTATAGTGGCCAAAACGATTCAGAAAAGGGGGTGGTGATGGACAGAGCATCTGAATTAAGCAGAACACTCATACCCAGTCAAAAGATCAGGGCTTGATCCATCACCGTTTTTTAGCTCACTGCACCATCCCAGTTCAGAACCTGGCTACATGCAAATTGGTCTGTCCCTGGCCCAGTGCATCATGGGAACAGGGCAGACCAAACTACCAAGCCAATTCTTTACTGGAAAGGAAACAAGCTTCCGGGGACCGGTTTCTGGCATTGCAGCTGTCTTCGGCCCGGCTTGCTTGAATCCTGATGGTGCAGTGAGCAAGGGACTCATGTTTGAGCATACGCTTCCACTCCTATAGTGGCCAAAACGATTCAGAAAAGGGGGTGGTGATGGACAGAGCATCTGAATTAAGCAGAACACTCATACCCAGTCAAGAGATCAAGGCTTGATCCATCACCGTTTTTTAGCTCACTGCACTATCCCAGTTCAGAACCTGGCTACATGCAAAATAGTCTGTCCCTGGCCCAGTGCATCATGGGAACACGGCAGACCAAACTACCAAGCCAATTCTTTACTGGAAAGGAAACAAGCTTCCGGGGACCGGTTTCTGGCATTGCAGCCGTCTTCGGCCCGGCTTGCTTGAATCCTGATGGTGCAGTGAGCAAGGGACTCATGTCTGAGCATACCCTTCCACTCCTATAGTGGCCAAAACGATTCAGAAAAGGGGGTGGTGATGGACAGAGCATCTGAATTAAGCAGAACACTCATACCCAGTCAAAAGATCAGGGCTTGATCCATCACCGTTTTTTAGCTCACTGCACCATCCCAGTTCAGAACCTGGCTACATGCAAATTAGTCTGTCCCTGGCCCAGTGCATCATGGGAACAGGGCAGACCAAACTACCAAGCCAATTCTGTACTGGAAAGGAAACAAGCTTCCGGGGACCGGTTTCAGGCATTGCAGCCGTCTTCGGCCCGGCTTGCTTGAATCCTGATGGTGCAGTGAGCAAGGGACTCATGTCTGAGCATACCCTTCCACTCCTATAGTGGCCAAAACGATTCAGAAAAGGGGGTGGTGATGGACAGAGCATCTGAATTAAGCAGAACACTCATACCCAGTCAAAAGATCAGGGCTTGATCCATCACCATTTTTTAGCTCACTGCACCATCCCAGTTCAGAACCTGGCTACATGCAAATTGGTCTATCCCTGGCCCAGTGCATCATGGGAACAGGGCAGACCAAACTACCAAGCCAATTCTTTACTGGAAAGGAAACAAGCTTCCGGGGACCGGTTTCTGGCATTGCAGCCGTCTTCGGCCCGGCTTGCTTGAATCCTGATGGTGCAGTGAGCAAGGGACTCATGTCTGAGCATACCCTTCCACTCCTATAGTGGCCAAAACGATTCAGAAAAGGGGGTGGTGATGGACAGAGCATCTGAATTAAGCAGAACACTCATACCCAGTCAAGAGATCAGGGCTTGATCCATCACCGTTTTTTAGCTCACTGCACTATCCCAGTTCAGAACCTGGCTACATGCAAATTAGTCTGTCCCTGGCCCAGTGCATCATGGGAACAGGGCAGACCAAACTACCAAGCCAATTCTTTACTGGAAAGGAAACAAGCTTCCGGGGACCGGTTTCTGGCATTGCAGCCGTCTTCGGCCCGGCTTGCTTGAATCCTGATGGTGCAGTGAGCAAGGGACTCATGTCTGAGCATCCCCTTCCACTCCTATAGTGGCCAAAACGATTCAGAAAAGGGGGTGGTGATGGAAAGAGCATCTGAATTAAGCAGAACACTCATACCCAGTCAAAAGATCAGGGCTTGATCCATCACCGTTTTTTAGCTCACTGCACCATCCCAGTTCAGCACCTGGCTACATGCAAATTAGTCTGTTCTTGGCCCAGTGCATCATGGGAACAGGGCAGACCAAACTACCAAGCCAATTCTTTACTGGAAAGGAAACAAGCTTCCGGGGACCGGTTTCTGGCATTGCAGCCGTCTTCGGCCCGGCTTGCTTGAATCCTGATGGTGCAGTGAGCAAGGGACTCATGTCTGAGCATACCCTTCCACTCCTATAGTGGCCAAAACGATTCAGAAAAGGGGGTGGTGATGGACAGAGCATCTGAATTAAGCAGAACACTCATACCCAGTCAAAAGATCAGGGCTTGATCCATCACCGTTTTTTAGCTCACTGCACCATCACAGTTCAGAACCTGGCTACATGCAAATTAGTCTGTCCCTGGCCCAGTGCATCATGGGAACAGGGCAGAACAAACTACCAAGCCAATTCTTCACTGGAAAGGAAACAAGCTTCCGGGGACCGGTTTCTGGCATTACAGCCGTCTTCGGCCCGCCTTGCTTGAATCCTGATGGTGCAGTGAGCACGGGACTCATGTCTGAGCGTACCCTTCCACTCCTATAGTGGCCAAAATGATTCAGAAAAAGGGGTGGTGATGGACAGAGCATCTGAATTAAGCAGAATACTCATACCCAGTCAAAAGATCAGGGCTTGATCCATCACCGGTTTTTAGCTCACTGCACCATCCCAGTTCAGAACCTGTCTACATGCAAATTATTCTGTCCCTGGCCCAGTGCATCATGGGAACAGCGCAGACCAAACTACCAAGCCAATTCTTTACTGGAAAGGAAACAAGCTTCCGGGGACCGGTTTCTGGCATTGCAGCCGTCTTCGGGCCGGCTTGCTTGAATCCTGATGGTGCAGTGAGCAAGGGACTCATGTCTGAGCATACCCTTCCACTCCTATAGTGGCCAAAACGATTCAGAAAAGGGGGTGGTGATGGACAGAGCATCTGAATTAAGCAGAACACTCATACCCAGTCAAAAGATCAAGGCTTGATCCATCACCGTTTTTTAGCTCACTGCACCATACCAGTTCAGAACCTGGCTACATGCAAATTAGTCTGTCCCTGGCCCAGTGCATCATGGGAACAGGGCCGACCAAACTACCAAGCCAATTCTTTACTGGAAAGGAAACAAGCTTCCGGGGACCGGTTTCTGGCATTGCAGCCGTCTTCGGCCCGGCTTGCTTGAATCCTGATGGTGCAGTGAGCAAGGGACTCATGTCTGAGCATACCCTTCCACTCCTATAGTGGCCAAAACGATTCAGAAAAGGGGGTGGTGATGGACAGAGCATCTGAATTAAGCAGAACACTCATACCCAGTCAGAAGATCAGGGCTTGATCCATCACCGTTTTTTAGCTCACTGCACCATCCCAGTTCAGAACCTGGCTACATGCAAATTAGTCTGTCCATGGCCCAGTGCATCATGGGAACAGGGCAGACCAAACTACCAAGCCAATTCTTTACTGGAAAGGAAACAAGCTTCCGGGGACCGGTTTCTGGCATTGCAGCCGTCTTCGGCATGGCTTGCTTGAATCCTGATCGTGCAGTGAGCAAGGGACTCATGTCTGAGCATACCCTTCCACTCCTATAGTGGCCAAAACGATTCAGAAAAGGGGGTGGTGATGGACAGAGCATCTGAATTAAGCAGAACACTCATACCCAGTCAAAAGATCAGGGCTTGATCCATCACCGTTTTTTAGTTCACTGCACCATCCCAGTTCAGAACCTGGCTACATGCAAATTAGTCTGTCCCTGGCCCAGTGCATCATGGGAACAGGGCAGACCAAACTACCAAGCCAATTCTTTACTGGAAAGGAAACAAGCTTCCGGGACCGGTTTCTGGCATTGCAGCCATCTTCGGCCCGGCTTGCTTGAATCCTGATGGTGCAGTGAGCAAGGGACTCATGTCTGAGCATACCCTTCCACTCCTATAGTGGCCAAAACGATTCAGAAAAGGGGGTGGTGATGGACAGAGCATCTGAATTAAGCAGAACACTCATACCCAGTCAGAAGATCAGGGCTTGATCCATCACCGTTTTTTAGCTCACTGCACCATCCCAGTTCAGAACCTGGCTACATGCAAATTAGTCTGTCCATGGCCCAGTGCATCATGGGAACAGGGCAGACCAAACTACCAAGCCAATTCTTTACTGGAAAGGAAACAAGCTTCCGGGGACCGGTTTCTGGCATTGCAGCCGTCTTCGGCATGGCTTGCTTGAATCCTGATCGTGCAGTGAGCAAGGGACTCATGTCTGAGCATACCCTTCCACTCCTATAGTGGCCAAAACGATTCAGAAAAGGGGGTGGTGATGGACAGAGCATCTGAATTAAGCAGAACACTCATACCCAGTCAAAAGATCAGGGCTTGATCCATCACCGTTTTTTAGTTCACTGCACCATCCCAGTTCAGAACCTGGCTACATGCAAATTAGTCTGTCCCTGGCCCAGTGCATCATGGGAACAGGGCAGACCAAACTACCAAGCCAATTCTTTACTGGAAAGGAAACAAGCTTCCGGGACCGGTTTCTGGCATTGCAGCCATCTTCGGCCCGGCTTGCTTGAATCCTGATGGTGCAGTGAGCAAGGGACTCATGTCTGAGCATACCCTTCCACTCCTATAGTGGCCAAAACGATTCAGAAAAGGGGGTGGTGATGGACAGAGCATCTGAATTAAGCAGAACACTCATACCCAGTCAAAAGATCAGGGCTTGATCCATCACCGTTTTTTAGCTCACTGCACCATCCCAGTTCAGAACCTGGCTACATGCAAATTAGTCTATCCCTGGCCCAGTGCATCATGGGAACAGGGCAGACCAAACTACCAAGCCAATTCTTTACTGGAAAGGAAACAAGCTTCCGGGGACCGGTTTCTGGCATTGCAGCCGTCTTCGGCCCGGCTTGCTTGAATCCTGATGGTGCAGTGAGCAAGGGACTCATGTCTGAGCATACCCTTCCACTCCTATAGTGGCCAAAACGATTCAGAAAAGGGGGTGGTGATGGACAGAGCATCTGAATTAAGCAGAACACTCATACCCAGTCAAAAGATCAGGGCTTGATCCATCACCGTTTTTTAGCTCACTGCACCATCCCAGTTCAGAACCTGGCTACATGCAAATTAGTCTGTCCCTGGCCCAGTGCATCATGGGAACAGGTCAGACCAAACTACCAAGCCAATTCTTTACTGGAAAGGAAACAAGCTTCCGGGGAGCGGTTTCTGGCATTGCAGCCGTCTTCGGCCCGGCTTGCTTGAATCCTGATGGTGCAGTGAGCAAGGGACTCATGTCTGAGCATACCCTTCCACTCCTATAGTGGCCAAAACGATTCAGAAAAGGGGGTGGTGATGGACAGAGCATCTGAATTAAGCAGAACACTCATACCCAGTCAAAAGATCAGGGCTTGATCCATCACCGTTTTTTAGCTCACTGCACCATCCCAGTTCAGAACCTGGCTAAATGCAAATTAGCCTGTCCCTGGCCCAGTGCATCATGGGAACAGGGCAGACCAAACTACCAAGCCAATTCTTTACTGGAAAGGAAACAAGCTTCCGGGACCGGTTTCTGGCATTGCAGCCGTCTTCGGCCCGGCTTGCTTGAATCCTGATGGTGCAGTGAGCAAGGGACTCATGTCTGAGCATACCCTTCCACTCCTATAGTGGCCAAAACGATTCAGAAAAGGGGGTGGTGATGGACAGAGCATCTGAATTAAGCAGAGCACTCATACCCAGTCAAAAGATCAGGGCTTAATCCATCACCGTTTTTTAGCTCACTGCACCATCCCAGTTCAGAACCTGGCTACATGCAAATTAGTCTGTCCCTGGCCCAGTGCATCATGGGAACAGGGCAGACCAAACTACCAAGCCAATTATTTACTGGAAAGGAAACAAGCTACCGGGGACCGGTTTCTGGCACTGCAGCCGTCTTCGGCCCGGCTTGCTTGAATCCTGATGGTGCAGTGAGCAAGGGACTCATGTCTGAGCATACCCTTCCACTCCTATAGTGGCCAAAACGATTCAGAAAAGGGGGTGGTGATGGACAGAGCATCTGAATTAAGCAGAACACTCATACCCAGTCAAAAGATCAGGGCTTGATCCATCACCGTTTTTTAGCTCACTGCACCGTCCCAGTTCAGAACCTGGCTACATGCAAATTAGTCTGTCCCTGGCCCAGTGCATCATGGGAACAGGTCAGACCAAACTACCGAGCCAATTCTTTACTGGAAAGGAAACAAGCTTCCGGGGACCGGTTTCTGGCATTGCAGCCGTCTTCAGCCCGGCTTGCTTGAATCCTGATGGTGCAGTGAGCAAGGGACTCATGTCTGAGCATACCCTTCCACTCCTATAGTGGCCAAAACGATTCAGAAAAGGGGGTGGTGATGGACAGAGCATCTGAATTAAGCAGAACACTCATACCCAGTCAAAAGATCAGGGCTTGATCCATCACCGTTTTTTAGCTCACTGCACCATCCCAGTTCAGAACCTGGCTACATGCAAATTAGCCTGTCCCTGGCCCAGTGCATCATGGGAATAGGGCAGACCAAACTACCAAGCCAATTCTTTACTGGAAAGGAAACAAGCTTCCGGGACCGGTTTCTGGCATTGCAGCCGTCTTCGGCCCGGCTTGCTTGAATCCTGATGGTGCAGTGAGCAAGGGACTCATGTCTGAGCATTCCCTTCCACTCCTATAGTGGCCAAAACGATTCAGAAAAGGGGGTGGTGATGGACAGAGCATCTGAATTAAGCAGAACACTCATACCCAGTCAAAAGATCAGGGCTTAATCCATCACCGTTTTTTAGCTCACTGCACCATCCCAGTTCAGAACCTGGCTACATGCAAATTAGCCTGTCCCTGGCCCAGTGCATCATGGGAACAGGGCAGACCAAACTACCAAGCCAATTATTTACTGGAAAGGAAACAAGCTTCCGGGGACCGGTTTCTGGCACTGCAGCCGTCTTCGGCCCGGCTTGCTTGAATCCTGATGGTGCAGTGAGCAAGGGACTCATGTCTGAGCATACCCTTCCACTCCTATAGTGGCCAAAACGATTCAGAAAAGGGGGTGGTGATGGACAGAGCATCTGAATTAAGCAGAACACTCATACCCAGTCAAAAGATCAGGGCTTGATCCATCACCGTTTTTTAGCTCACTGCACCATCCCAGTTCAGAACCTGGCTACATGCAAATTAGTCTGTCCCTGGCCCAGTGCATCATGGGAACAGGGCAGACCAAACTACCAATCCAATTCTTTACTGGAAAGGAAACAAGCTTCCGGGGACCGGTTCTTGGCATTGCAGCCATCTTCGGCCCGCCTTGCTTGAATCCTGATGGTGCAGTGAGCAAGCGACTCATGTCTGAGCATACCCTTCCACTCCTATAGTGGCCAAAATGATTCAGAAAAGGGGGTGGTGATGGACAGAGCATCTGAATTAAGCAGAACACTCATACCCAGTCAAAAGATCAGGGCTTGATCCATCACCGTTTTTTAGCTCACTGCACCATCCCAGTTCAGAACCTGGCTACATGCAAATTAGTCTGTCCCTGGCCCAGTGCATCATGGGAACAGGGCAGACCAAACTACCAATCCAATTCTTTACTGGAAAGGAAACAAGCTTCCGGGGACCGGCTTCTGGCATTGCAGCCGTCTTCGGCCCGGCTTGCTTGAATCCTGATGGTGCAGTGAGCAAGGGACTCATGTCTGAGCATACCCTTCCACTCCTATAGTGGCCAAAACGATTCAGAAAAGGGGGTGGTGATGGACAGAGCATCTGAATTAAGCAGAACACTCATACCCAGTCAAAAGATCAGGGCTTGATCCATCACCGTTTTTTAGCTCACTGCACCATCCCAGTTCAGAACCTGGCTACATGCAAATTAGTCTGTCCCTGGCCCAGTGCATCATGGGAACAGGGCAGACCAAACTACCAAGCCAATTATTTACTGGAAAGGAAACAAGCTTCCGGGGACTGGTTTCTGGCATTGCAGCCGTCTTTGGCCCGGCTTGCTTGAATCCTGATGGTGCAGTGAGCAAGGGACTCATGTCTGAGCATACCCTTCCACTCCTATAGTGGCCAAAACGATTCAGAAAAGGGGGTCGTGATGGACAGAGCATCTGAATTAAGCAGAACACTCATACCCAGTCAAAAGATCAGGGCTTGATCCATCACCGTTTTTTAGCTCACTGCACCATCCCAGTTCGGAACCTGGCTACATGCAAATTAGTCTGTTCTTGGCCCAGTGCATCATGGGAACAGGGCAGACCAAACTACCAAGCCAATTCTTTACTGGAAAGGAAACAAGCTTTCGGGGACCGGTTTCTGGCATTGCAGCCGTCTTCGGCCAGGCTTGCTTGAATCCAGATGGTGCAGTGAGCAAGGGACTCATGTCTGAGCATACCCTTCCACTCCTATAGTGGCCAAAACGATTCAGAAAAGGGGGTGGTGATGGACAGAGCATCTGAATTAAGCAGAACACTCATACCCAGTCAAAAGATCAGGGCTTGATCCATCACCGTTTTTTAGCTCACTGCACCATCCCAGTTCAGAACCTGGCTACATGCAAATTAGTCTGTCCCTGGCCCAGTGCATCATGGGAACAGGGCAGAACAAACTACCAAGCCAATTCTTTACTGGAAAGGAAACAAGCTTCCGGGGACCGGTTTCTGGCATTACAGCCGTCTTCGGCCCGCCTTGCTTGAATCCTGATGGTGCAGTGAGCAAGGGACTCATGTCTGAGCATACCCTTCCACTCCTATAGTGGCCAAAATGATTCAGAAAAGGGGGTGGTGATGGACAGAGCATCTGAATTAAGCAGAATACTCATACCCAGTCAAAAGATCAGGGCTTGATCCATCACCGTTTTTTAGCTCACTGCACCATCCCAGTTCAGAACCTGTCTACATGCAAATTATTCTGTCCCTGGCCCAGTGCATCATGGGAACAGGGCAGACCAAACTACCAAGCCAATTCTTTACTGGAAAGGAAACAAGCTTCCGGGGACCGGTTTCTGGCATTGCAGCCGTCTTCAGCCCGGCTTGCTTGAATCCTGATGGTGCAGTGAGCAAGGGACTCTGTCTGAGCATACCCTTCCACTCCTATAGTGGCCAAAACGATTCAGAATAGGGGGTGGTGATGGACAGAGCATCTGAATTAAGCAGAACACTCATACCCAGTCAAAAGATCAGGGCTTGATCCATCACCGTTTTTTAGCTCACTGCACCATCCCAGTTCAGAACCTGGCTACATGCAAATTAGTCTGTCCCTGGCCCAGTGCATCATGGGAACAGGGCCGACCAAACTACCAAGCCAATTCTTTACTGGAAAGGAAACAAGCTTCCGGGGACCGGTTTCTGGCATTGCAGCCGTCTTCGGCCCGGCTTGCTTGAATCCTGATGGTGCAGTGAGCAAGGGACTCATGTCTGAGCATACCCTTCCACTCCTATAGTCGCCAAAACGATTCAGAAAAGGGAGTGGTGATGGACAGAGCATCTGAATTAAGCAGAACACTCATACCCAGTCAGAAGATCAGAGCTTGATCCATCACCGTTTTTTAGCTCACTGCACCATCCCAGTTCAGAACCTGGCTACATGCAAATTAGTCTGTCCATGGCCCAGTGCATCATGGGAACAGGGCAGACCAAACTACCAAGCCAATTCTTTACTGGAAAGGAAACAAGCTTCCGGGGACCGGTTTCTGGCATTGCAGCCGTCTTCGGCACGGCTTGCTTGAATCCTGATGGTGCAGTGAGCAAGGGACTCATGTCTGAGCATACCCTTCCACTCCTATAGTGGCCAAAACGATTCAGAAAAGGGGGTGGTGATGGACAGAGCATCTGAATTAAGCAGAACACTCATACCCAGTCAAAAGATCAGGGCTTGATCCATCACCGTTTTTTACTTCACTGCACCATCCCAGTTCAGAACCTGGCTACATGCAAATTAGTCTGTCCCTGGCCCAGTGCATCATGGGAACAGGGCAGACCAAACTACCAAGCCAATTCTTTACTGGAAAGGAAACAAGCTTCCGGGACCGGTTTCTGGCATTGCAGCCGTCTTCGGCCCGGCTTGCTTGAATCCTGATGGTGCAGTGAGCAAGGGACTCATGTCTGAGCATACCCTTCCACTCCTATAGTGGCCAAAACGATTCAGAAAAGGGGGTGGTGATGGACAGAGCATCTGAATTAAGCAGAACACTCATACCCAGTCAAAAGATCAGGGCTTGATCCATCACCGTTTTTTAGCTCACTGCACCATCCCAGTTCAGAACCTGGCTACATGCAAATTAGTCTGTCCCTGGCCCAGTGCATCATGGGAACAGGGCAGACCAAACTACCAATCCAATTCTTTACTGGAAAGGAAACAAGCTTCCGGGGACCGGTTTCTGGCATTGCAGCAGTCTTTGGCCCGGCTTGCTTGAATCCTGATGGTGCAGTGAGCAAGGGACTCATGTCTGAGCATACCCTTCCACTCCTATAGTGGCCAAAACGATTTAGAAAAGGGGGTGGTGATGGACAGAGCATCTGAATTAAGCAGAACACTCATACCCAGTCAAAAGAGCAGGGCTTGATCCATCACCGTTTTTTAGCTCACTGCACCATCCCAGTTCAGAACCTGGCTACATGCAAATTAGTCTGTCCCTGGCCCAGTGCATCATGGGAACAGAGCAGACCAAACTACCAAGCCAATTCTTTACTGGAAAGGAAACAAGCTTCCGGGGACCGGTACTTGGCATTGCAGCCGTCTTCGGCCCGCCATGCTTGAATCCTGATGGTGCAGTGAGCAAGGGACTCATGTCTGAGCATACCCTTCCACTCCTATAGTGGCCAAAATGATTCAGAAAAGGGGGTGGTGATGGACAGAGCATCTGAATTAAGCAGAATACTCATACCCAGTCAAAAGATCAGGGCTTGATCCATCACCGTTTTTTAGCTCACTGCACCATCCCAGTTCAGAACCTGGCTACATGCAAATTAGTCTGTCCCTGGCCCAGTGCATCATGGGAACAGGGCAGACCAAACTACCAAGCCAATTCTTTACTGGAAAGGAAACAAGCTTCCGGGGACCGGTTTCTGGCATTGCAGCCATCTTCGGCCCGGCTTGCTTGAATCCTGATGGTGCAGTGAGCAAGGGACTCATGTCTGAGCATACCCTTCCACTCCTATAGTGGCCAAAACGATTCAGAAAAGGGGGTTGTGATGGACAGAGCATCTGAATTAAGCAGAACACTCATACCCAGTCAAAAGATCAGGGCTTGATCCATCACCGTTTTTTAGCTCACTGTACCATCCCAGTTCAGAACCTGGCTACGTGCAAATTAGTCTGTCCCTGGCCCAGTGCATCATGGGAACAGGGCAGACCAAACTACCAAGCCAATTCTTTACTGGAAAGGAAACAAGCTTCCGGGGACCGGTTTCTGGCATTGCAGCCGTCTTCGGCCCGGCTTGCTTGAATCCTGATGGTGCAGTGAGCAAGGGACTCATGTCTGAGCATACCCTTCCACTCCTATAGTGGCCAAAACGATTCAGAAAAGGGGGTGGTGATGGACAGAGCATCTGAATTAAGCAGAACACTCATACCCAGTCAAAAGATCAGGGCTTGATCCATCACCGTTTTTTAGCTCACTGCACCATCCCAGTTCAGAACCTGGCTACATGCAAATTAGTCTGTCCCTGGCCCAGTGCATCATGGGAACAGGGCAGAATAAAATACCAAGCCAATTCTTTACTGGAAAGGAAACAAGCTTCCGGGACCGGTTTCTGGCATTGCAGCCGTCTTCGGCCCGGCTTGCTTGAATCCTGATGGTGCAGTGAGCAAGGGACTCATGTGTGAGCATACCCTTCCACTCCTATAGTGGCCAAAACGATTCAGAAAAGGGGGTGGAGAAGGACAGAGCATCTGAATTAAGCAGAACACTCATACCCAGTCAAAAGATCAGGGCTTGATCCATCACCGTTTTTTAGCTCACTGCACCATCCCAGTTCAGAACCTGGCTACATGCAAATTAGTCTGTCCCTGGCCCAGTGCATCATGGGAACAGGGCAGACCAAACTACCAAGCCAATTCTTTACTGGAAAGGAAACAAGCTTCCGGGGACCGGTTTCTGGCATTGCAGCCGTCTTCGGCCCGGCTTGCTTGAATCCTGATGGTGCAGTGAGCAAGGGACTCATGTCTGAGCATACCCTTCCACTCCTATAGTGGCCAAAACGATTCAGAAAAGGGGGTGGTGATGGACAGAGCATCTGAATTAAGCAGAACACTCATACCCAGTCAAAAGATCAGGGCTTGATCCATCACCGTTTTTTAGCTCACTGCGCCATCCCAGTTCAGAACCTGGCTACATGCAAATTAGTCTGTCCCTGGCCCAGTGCATCATGGGAACTGGGCAGACCAAACTACCAATCCAATTCTTTACTGGAAAGGAAACAAGCTTCCGGGGACCGGTTTCTGGCATTGCAGCCGTCTTCGGCCCGGCTTGCTTGAATCCTGATGGTGCAGTGAGCAAGGGACTCATGTATGAGCATACCCTTCCACTCCTATAGTGGCCAAAACGATTCAGAAAAGGGGGTGGTGATGGACAGAGCATCTGAATTAAGCAGAACACTCATACCCAGTCAAAAGATCAGGGCTTGATCCATCACCGTTTTTTAGCTCACTGCACCATCCCAGTTCAGAACCTGGCTACATGCAAATTAGTCTGTCCCTGGCCCAGTGCATCATGGGAACAGGGCAGACCAAACTACCAAGCCAATTCTTTACTGGAAAGGAAACTAGCTTCCGGGGACCGGTTTCTGGCATTGCAGCCGTCTTCGGCCCGGCTTGCTTGAATCCTGATGGTGCAGTGAGCAAGGGACTCATGTCTGAGCATACCCTTCCACTCCTATAGTGGCCAAAACGATTCAGAAAAGGGGGTGGTGATGGACAGAGCATCTGAATTAAGCAGAACACTCATACCCAGTCAAGAGATCAGGGCTTGATCCATCACCGTTTTTTAGCTCACTGCACTATCCCAGTTCAGAACCTGGCTACATGCAAATTAGTCTGTCCCTGGCCCAGTGCATCATGGGAACAGGGCAGACCAAACTACCAAGCCAATTCTTTACTGGAAAGGAAACAAGCTTCCGGGGACCGGTTTCTGGCATTGCAGCCGTCTTCGGCCCGGCTTGCTTGAATCCTGATGGTGCAGTGAGCAAGGGACTCATGTCTGAGCATACCCTTCCACTCCTATAGTTGCCAAAACAATTCAGAAAAGGGGGTGGTGATGGACAGAGCATCTGAATTAAGCAGAACACTCATACCCAGTCAAAAGATCAGGGCTTGATCCATCACCGTTTTTTAGCTCACTGCACCATCCCAGTTCAGAACCTGGCTACATGCAAATTAGTCTGTTCTTGGCCCAGTGCATCATGGGAACAGGGCAGACCAAACTACCAAGCCAATTCTTTACTGGAAAGGAAACAAGCTTCCGGGGACCGGTTTCTGGCATTGCAGCCGTCTTCGGCCCGGCTTGCTTGAATCCTGATGGTGCAGTGAGCAAGGGACTCATGTCTGAGCATACCCTTCCACTCCTATAGTGGCCAAAACGATTCAGAAAAGGGGGTGGTGATGGACAGAGCATCTGAATTAAGCAGAACACTCATACCCAGTCAAAAGATCAGGGCTTGATCCATCACCGTTTTTTAGCTCACTGCACCATCCCAGTTCAGAACCTGGCTACATGCAAATTAGTCTGTCCCTGGCCCAGTGCATCATGGGAACAGGGCAGAACAAACTACCAAGCCAATTCTTTACTGGAAAGGAAACAAGCTTCCGGGGACCGGTTTCTAGCATTACAGCCGTCTTCGGCCCGCCTTGCTTGAATCCTGATGGTGCAGTGAGCAAGGGACTCATGTCTGAGCATACCCTTCCACTCCTATAGTGGCCAAAATGATTCAGAAAAGGGGGTGGTGATGGACAGAGCATCTGAATTAAGCAGAATACTCATACCCAGTCAAAAGATCAGGGCTTGATCCATCACCGTTTTTTAGCTCACTGCACCATCCCAGTTCAGAACCTGTCTACATGCAAATTATTCTGTCCCTGGCCCAGTGCATCATGGGAACAGGGCAGACCAAACTACCAAGCCAATTCTTTACTGGAAAGTAAACAAGCTTCCGGGGACCGGCTTCTGGCATTGCAGCCGTCTTCGGCCCGGCTTGCTTGAATCCTGATGGTGCAGTGAGCAAGGGACTCATGTCTGAGCATACCCTTCCACTCCTATAGTGGCCAAAACGATTCAGAAAAGGGGGTGGTGATGGACAGAGCATCTGAATTAAGCAGAACACTCATACCCAGTCAAAAGATCAGGGCTTGATCCATCACCGTTTTTTAGCTCACTGCACCATCCCAGTTCAGAACCTGGCTACATGCAAATTAGTCTGTCCCTGGCCCAGTGCATCATGGGAACAGGGCCGACCAAACTACCAAGCCAATTCTTTACTGGAAAGGAAACAAGCTTCCGGGGACCGGCTTCTGGCATTGCAGCCGTCTTCGGCCCGGCTTGCTTGAATCCTGATGGTGCAGTGAGCAAGGGACTCATGTCTGAGCATACCCTTCCACTCCTATAGTGGCCAAAATGATTCAGAAAAGGGGGTGGTGATGGACAGAGCATCTGAATTAAGCAGAACACTCATACCCAGTCAAAAGATCAGGGCTTGATCCATCACCGTTTTTTAGCTCACTGCACCATCCCAGTTCAGAACCTGGCTACATGCAAATTAGTCTGTCCCTGGCCCAGTGCATCATGGGAACAGGGCCGACCAAACTACCAAGCCAATTCTTTACTGGAAAGGAAACAAGCTTCCGGGGACCGGTTTCTGCCATTGCAGCCGTCTTCGGCCCGGCTTGCTTGAATCCTGATGGTGCAGTGAGCAAGGGACTCATGTCTGAGCATACCCTTCCACTCCTATAGTGGCCAAAACGATTCAGAAAAGGGGGTGGTGATGGACAGAGCATCTGAATTAAGCAGAACACTCATACCCAGTCAAAAGATCAGGGCTTGATCCATCACCGTTTTTTAGCTCAGTGCACCATCCCAGTTCAGAACCTGGCTACATGCAAATTAGTCTGTCCCTGGCCCAGGGCATCATGGGAACAGGGCAGACCAAACTACCAAGCCAATTCTTTACTGGAAAGGAAACAAGCTTCCGGGGACCGGTTTCTGGCATTGCAGCCGTCTTCGGCCCGGCTTGCTTGAATCCTGATGGTGCAGTGAGCAAGGGACTCATGTCTGAGCATACCCTTCCACTCCTATAGTGGCCAAAACGATTCAGAAAAGGGGGTGGTGATGGACAGAGCATCTGAATTAAGCAGAACACTCATACCCAGTCAAAAGATCAGGGCTTGATCCATCACAGTTTTTTAGCTCACTGCACCATCCCAGTTCAGAACCTGGCTACATGCAAATTAGTCTGTCCCTGGCCCAGTGCATCATGGGAACAGGGCAGACCAAACTACCAAGCCAATTCTTTACTGGAAAGGAAACAAGCTTCCGGGGACCGGTTTCTGGCATTGCAGCCGTCTTCGGCCCGGCTTGCTTGAATCCTGATGGTGCAGTGAGCAAGGGACTCATGTCTGAGCATACCCTTCCACTCCTATAGTGGCCAAAACGATTCAGAAAAGGGGGTGGTGATGGACAGAGCATCTGAATTCAGCAGAACACTCATACCCAGTCAAGAGATCAGGGCTTGATCCATCACCGTTTTTTAGCTCACTGCACTATCCCAGTTCAGAACCTGGCTACATGCAAATTAGTCTGTCCCTGGCCCAGTGCATCATGGGAACAGGGCAGACCAAACTACCAAGCCAATTCTTTACTGGAAAGGAAACAAGCTTCCGGGGACCGGTTTCTGGCATTGCAGCCGTCTTCGGCCCGGCTTGCTTGAATCCTGATGGTGCAGTGAGCAAGGGACTCATGTCTGAGCATACCCTTCCACTCCTATAGTGGCCAAAATGATTCAGAAAAGGGGGTGGTGATGGACAGAGCATCTGAATTAAGCAGAATACTCATACCCAGTCAAAAGATCAGGGCTTGATCCATCACCGTTTTTTAGCTCACTGCACCATCCCAGTTCAGAACCTGGCTACGTGCAAATTAGTCTGTCCCTGGCCCAGTGCATCATGGGAACAGGGCAGACCAAACTACCAAGCCAATTCTTTACTGGAAAGGAAACAAGCTTCCGGGGACCGGTTTCTGGCATTGCAGCCGTCTTCGGCCCGGCTTGCTTGAATCCTGATGGTGCAGTGAGCAAGGGACTCATGTCTGAGCATACCCTTCCACTCCTATAGTGGCCAAAACGATTCAGAAAAGGGGGTTGTGATGGACAGAGCATCTGAATTAAGCAGAACACTCATACCCAGTCAAAAGATCAGGGCTTGATCCATCACCGTTTTTTAGCTCACTACACCATCCCAGTTCAGAACCTGGCTACGTGCAAATTAGTCTGTCCCTGGCCCAGTGCATCATGGGAACAGGGCAGACCAAACTACCAAGCCAATTCTTTACTGGAAAGGAAACAAGCTTCCGGGAAACGGTTTCTGGCATTGCAGCCGTCTTCGGCCCGGCTTGCTTGAATCCTGATGGTGCAGTGAGCAAGGGACTCATGTCTGAGCATACCCTTCCACTCCTATAGTGGCCAAAACGATTCAGAAAAGGGGGTGGTGATGGACAGAGCATCTGAATTAAGCAGAACACTCATACCCAGTCAAAAGATCAGGGCTTGATCCATCACCGTTTTTTAGCTCACTGCACCATCCCAGTTCAGAACCTGGCTACATGCAAATTAGTCTGTCCCTGGCCCAGTGCATCATGGGAACAGGGCAGACCAAACTACCAAGCCAATTCTTTACTGGAAAGGAAACAAGCTTCCGGGACCGGTTTCTGGCATTGCAGCCGTCTTCGGCCCGGCTTGCTTGAATCCTGATGGTGCAGTGAGCAAGGGACTCATGTGTGAGCATACCCTTCCACTCCTATAGTGGCCAAAACGATTCAGAAAAGGGGGTGGAGAAGGACAGAGCATCTGAATTAAGCAGAACACTCATACCCAGTCAAAAGATCAGGGCTTGATCCATCACCGTTTTTTAGCTCACTGCACCATCCCAGTTCAGAACCTGGCTACATGCAAATTAGTCTGTCCCTGGCCCAGTGCATCACGGGAACAGGGCAGACCAAACTACCAAGCCAATTCTTTACTGGAAAGGAAACAAGCTTCCGGGGACCGGTTTCTGGCATTGCAGCCGTCTTCGGCCCGGCTTGCTTGAATCCTGATGGTGCAGTTAGCAAGGGACTCATGTCTGAGCATACCCTTCCACTCCTATAGTGGCCAAAACGATTCAGAAAAGGGGGTGGTGATGGACAGAGCATCTGAATTAAGCAGAACACTCATACCCAGTCAAAAGATCAGGGCTTGATCCATCACCGTTTTTTAGCTCACTGCACCATCCCAGTTCAGAACCTGGCTACATGCAAATTAGTCTGTCCCTGGCCCAGTGCATCATGGGAACAGGGCAGACCAAACTACCAAGCCAATTCTTTACTGGAAAGGAAACAAGCTTCCGGGGACCGGTTTCTGGCATTGCAGCCGTCTTCGGCCCGGCTTGCTTGAATCCTGATGGTGCAGTGAGCAAGGGACTCTTGTCTGAGCATACCCTTCCACTCCTATAGTGGCCAAACCGATTCAGAAAAGGGGGT
Organism: Lissotriton helveticus; assembly: GCF_964261635.1. Classification (NCBI taxonomy): domain Eukaryota; kingdom Metazoa; phylum Chordata; class Amphibia; order Caudata; family Salamandridae; genus Lissotriton; species Lissotriton helveticus. Next base: position 1,282,782,832 of record NC_136063.1, read on the forward strand.
GGTGATGGACAGAGCATCTGAATTAAGCAGAACACTCATACCCAGTCAAAAGATCAGGGCTTGATCCATCACCGTTTTTTAGCTCACTGCACCATCCCAGTTCAGAACCTGGCTACATGCAAATTAGTCTGTCCCTGGCCCAGTGCATCATGGGAACAGGGCAGACCAAACTACCAAGCCAATTCTTTACTGGAAAGGAAACAAGCTTCCGGGACCGGTTTCTGGCATTGCAGCCGTCTTCGGCCCGGCTTGCTTGAATCCTGATGGTGCAGTGAGCAAGGGACTCATGTCTGAGCATACCCTTCCACTCCTATAGTGGCCAAAACGATTCAGAAAAGGGGGTGGTGATGGACAGAGCATCTGAATTAAGCAGAACACTCATACCCAGTCAAAAGATCAGGGCTTGATCCATCACCGTTTTTTAGCTCACTGCACCATCCCAGTTCAGAACCTGGCTACATGCAAATTAGTCTGTCCCTGGCCCAGTGCATCATGGGAACAGGGCAGACCAAACTACCAATCCAATTCTTTACTGGAAAGGAAACAAGCTTCCGGGGACCGGTTTCTGGCATTGCAGCCGTCTTCGTCCCGGCTTGCTTGAATCCTGATGGTGCAGTGAGCAAGGGACTCATGTCTGAGCATACCCTTCCACTCCTATAGTGGCCAAAACGATTTAGAAAAGGGGGTGGTGATGGACAGAGCATCTGAATTAAGCAGAACACTCATACCCAGTCAAAAGATCAGGGCTTGATCCATCACCGTTTTTTAGCTCACTGCACCATCCCAGTTCAGAACCTGGCTACATGCAAATTAGTCTGTCCCTGGCCCAGTGCATCATGGGAACAGGGCAGACCAAACTACCAAGCCAATTCTTTACTGGAAAGGAAACAAGCTTCCGGGGACCGGTTCTTGGCATTGCAGCCGTCTTCGGCCCGCCTTGCTTGAATCCTGATGGTGCAGTGAGCAAGGGACTCATGTCTGAGCATACCCTTCCACTCCTATAGTGGCCAAAATGATTCAGAAAAGGGGGTGGTGATGGACAGAGCATCTGAATTAAGCAGAATACTCATACCCAGTCAAAAGATCAGGGCTTGATCCATCACCGTTTTTTAGCTCACTGCACCATCCCAGTTCAGAACCTGTCTACATGCAAATTATTCTGTCCCTGGCCCAGTGCATCATGGGAACATAGCAGACCAAACTACCAAGCCAATTCTTTACTGGAAAGGAAACAAGCTTCCGGGGACCGGTTTCTGGCATTGCAGCCGTCTTCGGCCCGGCTTGCTTGAATCCTGATGGTGCAGTGAGCAAGGGACTCATGTCTGAGCATACCCTTCCACTCCTATAGTGGCCAAAACGATTCAGAAAAGGGGGTGGTGATGGACAGAGCATCTGAATTAAGCAGAACACTCATACCCAGTCAAAAGATCAGGGCTTGATCCATCACCGTTTTTTAGCTCACTGCACCATCCCAGTTCAGAACCTGGCTACATGCAAATTAGTCTGTCCCTGGCCCAGTGCATCATGGGAACAGGGCCGACCAAACTACCAAGCCAATTCTTTACTGGAAAGGAAACAAGCTTCCGGGGACCGGCATCTGGCATTGCAGCCGTCTTCGGCCCGGCTTGCTTGAATCCTGATGGTGCAGTGAGCAAGGGACTCATGTCTGAGCATACCCTTCCACTCCTATAGTGGCCAAAACGATTCAGAAAAGGGGGTGGTGATGGACGGAGCATCTGAATTAAGCAGAACACTCATACCCAGTCAGAAGATCAGGGCTTGATCCATCACCGTTTTTTAGCTCACTGCACCATTCCAGTTCAGAACCTGGCTACATGCAAATTAGTCTGTCCATGGCCCATTGCATCATGGGAACAGGGCAGACCAAACTACCAAGCCAATTCTTTACTGGAAAGGAAACAAGCTTCCGGGGACCGGTTTCTGGCATTGCAGCCGTCTTCGGCACGGCTTGCTTGAATCCTGATGGTGCAGTGAGCAAGGGACTCATGTCTGAGCATACCCTTCCACTCCTATAGTGGCCAAAACGATTCAGAAAATGGGGTGGTGATGGACAGAGCATCTGAATTAAGCAGAACACTCATACCCAGTCAAAAGATCAGGGCTTGATCCATCACCGTTTTTTAGCTCACTGCACCATCCCAGTTCAGAACCTGGCTACATGCAAATTAGTCTGTCCCTGGCCCAGTGCATCATGGGAACAGGGCAGACCAAACTACCAAGCCAATTCTTTACTGGAAAGGAAACAAGCTTCCGGGACCGGTTTCTGGCATTGCAGCCGTCATCGGCCCGGCTTGCTTGAATCCTGATGGTGCAGTGAGCAAGGGACTCATGTGTGAGCATACCCTTCCACTCCTATAGTGGCCAAAACGATTCAGAAAAGGGGGTGGTGAAGGACAGAGCATCTGAATTAAGCAGAACACTCATACCCAGTCAAAAGATCAGGGCTTGATCCATCACCGTTTTTTAGCTCACTGCACCATCCCAGTTCAGAACCTGGCTACATGCAAATTAGTCTGTCCCTGGCCCAGTGCATCATGGGAACAGGGCAGACCAAACTACCAAGCCAATTCTTTACTGGAAAGGAAACAAGCTTCCGGGACCGGTTTCTGGCATTGCAGCCGTCTTCGGCCCGGCTTGCTTGAATCCTGATGGTGCAGTGAGCAAGGGACTCATGTCTGAGCATACCCTTCCACTCCTATAGTGGCCAAAACGATTCAGAAAAGGGGGTGGTGATGGACAGAGCATCTGAATTAAGCAGAACACTCATACCCAGTCAAAAGATCAGGGCTTGATCCATCACCGTTTTTTAGCTCACTGCACCATCCCAGTTCAGAACCTGGCTACATGCAAATTAGTCTGTCCCTGGCCCAGTGCATCATGGGAACAGGGCAGACCAAACTACCAAGCCAATTCTTTACTGGAAAGGAAACAAGCTTCCGGGGACCGGTTTCTGGCATTGCAGCCGTCTTCGGCCCGGCTTGCTTGAATCCTGATGGTGCAGTGAGCAAGGGACTCATGTCTGAGCATACCCTTCCACTCCTATAGTGGCCAAAACGATTCAGAAAAGGGGGTGGTGATGAACAGAGCATCTGAATTAAGCAGAACACTCATACCCAGTCAAAAGATCAGGGCTTGATCCATCACCGTTTTTTAGCTCACTGCACCATCCCAGTTCAGAACCTGGCTACATGCAAATTAGTCTGTCCCTGGCCCAGTGCATCATGGGAACAGGGCAGACCAAACTACCAATCCAATTCTTTACTGGAAAGGAAACAAGCTTCCGGGGACCGGTTTCTGGCATTGCAGCCGTCTTTGGCCCGGCTTGCTTGAATCCTGATGGTGCAGTGAGCAAGGGACTCATGTCTGAGCATACCCTTCCACTCCTATAGTGGCCAAAACGATTTAGAAAAGGGGGTGGTGATGGACAGAGCATCTGAATTAAGCAGAACACTCATACCCAGTCAAAAGATCAGGGCTTGATCCATCACCGTTTTTTAGCTCACTGCACCATCCCAGTTCAGAACCTGGCTACATGCAAATTAGTCTGTCCCTGGCCCAGTGCATCATGGGAACAGGGCAAACCAAACTACCAAGCCAATTCTTTACTGGAAAGGAAACAAGCTTCCGGGGACCGGTTCTTGGCATTGCAGCCGTCTTCGGCCCGCCTTGCTTGAATCCTGATGGTGCAGTGAGCAAGGGACTCATGTCTGAGCATACCCTTCCACTCCTATAGTGGCCAAAATTATTCAGAAAAGGGGGTGGTGATGGACAGAGCATCTGAATTAAGCAGAATACTCATACCCAGTCAAAAGATCAGGGCTTGATCCATCACCGTTTTTTAGCTCACTGCACCATCCCAGTTCAGAACCTGTCTACATGCAAATTATTCTGTCCCTGGCCCAGTGCATCGTGGGAACAGGGTAGACCAAACTACCAAGCCAATTCTTTACTGGAAAGGAAACAAGCTTCCGGGGACCGGTTTCTGGCATTGCAGCCGTCTTCGGCCCGGCTTGCTTGAATCCTGATGGTGCAGTGAGCAAGGGACTCATGTCTGAGCATACCCTTCCACTCCTATAGTGGCCAAAACGATTCAGAAAAGGGGGTGGTGATGGACAGAGCATCTGAATTAAGCAGAACACTCATACCCAGTCAAAAGATCAGGGCTTGATCCATCACCGTTTTTTAGCTCACTGCACCATCCCAGTTCAGAACCTGGCTACATGCAAATTAGTCTGTCCCTGGCCCAGTGCATCATGGGAACAGGGCAGACCAAACTACCAATCCAATTCTTTACTGGAAAGGAAACAAGCTTCCGGGGACCGGTTTCTGGCATTGCAGCCGTCTTTGGCCCGGCTTGCTTGAATCCTGATGGTGCAGTGAGCAAGGGACTCATGTCTGAGCATACCCTTCCACTCCTATAGTGGCCAAAACGATTTAGAAAAGGGGGTGGTGATGGACAGAGCATCTGAATTAAGCAGAACACTCATACCCAGTCAAAAGATCAGGGCTTGATCCATCACCGTTTTTTAGCTCACTGCACCATCCCAGTTCAGAACCTGGCTACATGCAAATTAGTCTGTCCCTGGCCCAGTGCATCATGGGAACAGGGCAAACGAAACTACCAAGCCAATTCTTTACTGGAAAGGAAACAAGCTTCCGGGGACCGGTTCTTGGCATTGCAGCCGTCTTCGGCCCGCCTTGCTTGAATCCTGATGGTGCAGTGAGCAAGGGACTCATGTCTGAGCATACCCTTCCACTCCTATAGTGGCCAAAATTATTCAGAAAAGGGGGTGGTGATGGACAGAGCATCTGAATTAAGCAGAATACTCATACCCAGTCAAAAGATCAGGGCTTGATCCATCACCGTTTTTTAGCTCACTGCACCATCCCAGTTCAGAACCTGTCTACATGCAAATTATTCTGTCCCTGGCCCAGTGCATCATGGGAACAGGGCAGACCAAACTACCAAGCCAATTCTTTACTGGAAAGGAAACAAGCTTCTGGGGACCGGTTTCTGGCATTGCAGCCGTCTTCGGCCCGGCTTGCTTGAATCCTGATGGTGCAGTGAGCAAGGGACTCATGTCTGAGCATACCCTTCCACTCCTATAGTGGCCAAAACGATTCAGAAAAGGGGGTGGTGATGGACAGAGCATCTGAATTAAGCAGAACACTCATACCCAGTCAAAAGATCAGGGCTTGATCCATCACCGTTTTTTAGCTCACTGCACCATCCCAGTTCAGAACCTGGCTACATGCAAATTAGTCTGTCCCTGGCCCAGTGCATCATGGGAACAGGGCCGACCAAACTACCAAGCCAATTCTTTACTGGAAAGGAAACAAGCTTCCGGGGACCGGCTTCTGGCATTGCAGCCGTCTTCGGCCCGGCTTGCTTGAATCCTGATGGTGCAGTGAGCAAGGGACTCATGTCTGAGCATACCCTTCCACTCCTATAGTGGCCAAAACGATTCAGAAAAGGGGGTGGTGATGGACAGAGCATCTGAATTAAGCAGAACACTCATACCCAGTCAGAAGATCAGGGCTTGATCCATCACCGTTTTTTAGCTCACTGCACCATTCCAGTTCAGAAACTGGCTACATGCAAATTAGTCTGTCCATGGCCCAGTGCATCATGGGAACAGGGCAGACCAAACTACCAAGCCAATTCTTTACTGGAAAGGAAACAAGCTTCCGGGGACCGGTTTCTGGCATTGCAGCCGTCTTCGGCACGGCTTGCTTGAATCCTGATGGTGCAGTGAGCAAGGGACTCATGTCTGAGCATACCCTTCCACTCCTATAGTGGCCAAAACGATTCAGAAAAGGGGGTGGTGATGGACAGAGCATCTGAATTAAGCAGAACACTCATACCCAGTCAAAAGATCAGGGCTTGATCCATCACCGTTTTTTAGCTCACTGCACCATCCCAGTTCAGAACCTGGCTACATGCAAATTAGTCTGTCCCTGGCCCAGTGCATCATGGGAACAGGGCAGACCAAACTACCAAGCCAATTCTTTACTGGAAAGGAAACAAGCTTCCGGGACCGGTTTCTGGCATTGCAGCCGTCTTCGGCCCGGCTTGCTTGAATCCTGATGGTGCAGTGAGCAAGGGACTCATGTGTGAGCATACCCTTCCACTCCTATAGTGGCCAAAACGATTCAGAAAAGGGGGTGGTGAAGGACAGAGCATCTGAATTAAGCAGAACACTCATACCCAGTCAAAAGATCAGGGCTTGATCCATCACCGTTTTTTAGCTCACTGCACCATCCCAGTTCAGAACCTGGCTACATGCAAATTAGTCTGTCCCTGGCCCAGTGCATCATGGGAACAGGGCAAACCAAACTACCAAGCCAATTCTTTACTGGAAAGGAAACAAGCTTCCGGGGACCGGTTCTTGGCATTGCAGCCGTCTTCGGCCCGCCTTGCTTGAATCCTGATGGTGCAGTGAGCAAGGGACTCATGTCTGAGCATACCCTTCCACTCCTATAGTGGCCAAAATTATTCAGAAAAGGGGGTGGTGATGGACAGAGCATCTGAATTAAGCAGAATACTCATACCCAGTCAAAAGATCAGGGCTTGATCCATCACCGTTTTTTAGCTCACTGCACCATCCCAGTTCAGAACCTGTCTACATGCAAATTATTCTGTCCCTGGCCCAGTGCATCGTGGGAACAGGGTAGACCAAACTACCAAGCCAATTCTTTACTGGAAAGGAAACAAGCTTCCGGGGACCGGTTTCTGGCATTGCAGCCGTCTTCGGCCCGGCTTGCTTGAATCCTGATGGTGCAGTGAGCAAGGGACTCATGTCTGAGCATACCCTTCCACTCCTATAGTGGCCAAAACGATTCAGAAAAGGGGGTGGTGATGGACAGAGCATCTGAATTAAGCAGAACACTCATACCCAGTCAAAAGATCAGGGCTTGATCCATCACCGTTTTTTAGCTCACTGCACCATCCCAGTTCAGAACCTGGCTACATGCAAATTAGTCTGTCCCTGGCCCAGTGCATCATGGGAACAGGGCAGACCAAACTACCAATCCAATTCTTTACTGGAAAGGAAACAAGCTTCCGGGGACCGGTTTCTGGCATTGCAGCCGTCTTTGGCCCGGCTTGCTTGAATCCTGATGGTGCAGTGAGCAAGGGACTCATGTCTGAGCATACCCTTCCACTCCTATAGTGGCCAAAACGATTTAGAAAAGGGGGTGGTGATGGACAGAGCATCTGAATTAAGCAGAACACTCATACCCAGTCAAAAGATCAGGGCTTGATCCATCACCGTTTTTTAGCTCACTGCACCATCCCAGTTCAGAACCTGGCTACATGCAAATTAGTCTGTCCCTGGCCCAGTGCATCATGGGAACAGGGCAAACGAAACTACCAAGCCAATTCTTTACTGGAAAGGAAACAAGCTTCCGGGGACCGGTTCTTGGCATTGCAGCCGTCTTCGGCCCGCCTTGCTTGAATCCTGATGGTGCAGTGAGCAAGGGACTCATGTCTGAGCATACCCTTCCACTCCTATAGTGGCCAAAATTATTCAGAAAAGGGGGTGGTGATGGACAGAGCATCTGAATTAAGCAGAATACTCATACCCAGTCAAAAGATCAGGGCTTGATCCATCACCGTTTTTTAGCTCACTGCACCATCCCAGTTCAGAACCTGTCTACATGCAAATTATTCTGTCCCTGGCCCAGTGCATCATGGGAACAGGGCAGACCAAACTACCAAGCCAATTCTTTACTGGAAAGGAAACAAGCTTCTGGGGACCGGTTTCTGGCATTGCAGCCGTCTTCGGCCCGGCTTGCTTGAATCCTGATGGTGCAGTGAGCAAGGGACTCATGTCTGAGCATACCCTTCCACTCCTATAGTGGCCAAAACGATTCAGAAAAGGGGGTGGTGATGGACAGAGCATCTGAATTAAGCAGAACACTCATACCCAGTCAAAAGATCAGGGCTTGATCCATCACCGTTTTTTAGCTCACTGCACCATCCCAGTTCAGAACCTGGCTACATGCAAATTAGTCTGTCCCTGGCCCAGTGCATCATGGGAACAGGGCCGACCAAACTACCAAGCCAATTCTTTACTGGAAAGGAAACAAGCTTCCGGGGACCGGCTTCTGGCATTGCAGCCGTCTTCGGCCCGGCTTGCTTGAATCCTGATGGTGCAGTGAGCAAGGGACTCATGTCTGAGCATACCCTTCCACTCCTATAGTGGCCAAAACGATTCAGAAAAGGGGGTGGTGATGGACAGAGCATCTGAATTAAGCAGAACACTCATACCCAGTCAGAAGATCAGGGCTTGATCCATCACCGTTTTTTAGCTCACTGCACCATTCCAGTTCAGAAACTGGCTACATGCAAATTAGTCTGTCCATGGCCCAGTGCATCATGGGAACAGGGCAGACCAAACTACCAAGCCAATTCTTTACTGGAAAGGAAACAAGCTTCCGGGGACCGGTTTCTGGCATTGCAGCCGTCTTCGGCACGGCTTGCTTGAATCCTGATGGTGCAGTGAGCAAGGGACTCATGTCTGAGCATACCCTTCCACTCCTATAGTGGCCAAAACGATTCAGAAAAGGGGGTGGTGATGGACAGAGCATCTGAATTAAGCAGAACACTCATACCCAGTCAAAAGATCAGGGCTTGATCCATCACCGTTTTTTAGCTCACTGCACCATCCCAGTTCAGAACCTGGCTACATGCAAATTAGTCTGTCCCTGGCCCAGTGCATCATGGGAACAGGGCAGACCAAACTACCAAGCCAATTCTTTACTGGAAAGGAAACAAGCTTCCGGGACCGGTTTCTGGCATTGCAGCCGTCTTCGGCCCGGCTTGCTTGAATCCTGATGGTGCAGTGAGCAAGGGACTCATGTGTGAGCATACCCTTCCACTCCTATAGTGGCCAAAACGATTCAGAAAAGGGGGTGGTGAAGGACAGAGCATCTGAATTAAGCAGAACACTCATACCCAGTCAAAAGATCAGGGCTTGATCCATCACCGTTTTTTAGCTCACTGCACCATCCCAGTTCAGAACCTGGCTACATGCAAATTAGTCTGTCCCTGGCCCAGTGCATCATGGGAACAGGGCAGACCAAACTACCAAGCCAATTCTTTACTGGAAAGGAAACAAGCTTCCGGGGACCGGTTTCTGGCATTGCAGCTGTCTTCGGCCCGGCTTGCTTGAATCCTGATGGTGCAGTGAGCAAGGGACTCATGTCTGAGCATACCCTTCCACTCCTATAATGGCCAAAACGATTCAGAAAAGGGGGTGGTGATGGACAGAGCATCTGAATTAAGCAGAACACTCATACCCAGTCAAAAGATCAGGGCTTGATCCATCACCGTTTTTTAGCTCACTGCACCATCCCAGTTCAGAACCTGGCTACATGCAAATTAGTCTGTCCCTGGCCCAGTGCATCATGGGAACAGGGCAGACCAAACTACCAAGCCAATTCTTTACTGGAAAGGAAACAAGCTTCCGGGACCGGTTTCTGGCATTGCAGCCGTCTTCGGCCCGGCTTGCTTGAATCCTGATGGTGCAGTGAGCAAGGGACTCATGTCTGAGCATACCCTTCCACTCCTATAGTGGCCAAAACGATTCAGAAAAGGGGGTGGTGATGGACAGAGCATCTGAATTAAGCAGAACACTTATACCCAGTCAAAAGATCAGGGCTTGATCCATCACCGTTTTTTAGCTCACTGCACCATCCCAGTTCAGAACCTGGCTACATGCAAATTAGTCTGTCCCTGGCCCAGTGCATCATGGGAACAGGGCAGACCAAACTACCAAGCCAATTCTTTACTGGAAAGGAAACAAGCTTCCGGGGACCGGTTTCTGGCATTGCAGCCGTCTTCGGCCCGGCTTGCTTGAATCCTGATGGTGCAGTGAGCAAGGGACTCATGTCTGAGCATACCCTTCCACTCCTATAGTGGCCAAAACGATTCAGAAAAGGGGGTGGTGATGGACAGAGCATCTGAATTAAGCAGAACACTCATACCCAGTCAAAAGATCAGGGCTTGATCCATCACCGTTTTTTAGCTCACTGCACCATCCCAGTTCAGAACCTGGCTACATGCAAATTAGTCTGTCCCTGGCCCAGTGCATCATGGGAACAGGGCAGACCAAACTACCAATCCAATTCTTTACTGGAAAGGAAACAAGCTTCCGGGGACCGGTTTCTGGCATTGCAGCCGTCTTTGGCCCGGCTTGCTTGAATCCTGATGGTGCAGTGAGCAAGGGACTCATGTCTGAGCATACCCTTCCACTCCTATAGTGGCCAAAACGATTTAGAAAAGGGGGTGGTGATGGACAGAGCATCTGAATTAAGCAGAACACTCATACCCAGTCAAAAGATCAGGGCTTGATCCATCACCGTTTTTTAGCTCACTGCACCATCCCAGTTCAGAACCTGGCTACATGCAAATTAGTCTGTCCCTGGCCCAGTGCATCATGGGAACAGGGCAAACCAAACTACCAAGCCAATTCTTTACTGGAAAGGAAACAAGCTTCCGGGGACCGGTTCTTGGCATTGCAGCCGTCTTCGGCCCGCCTTGCTTGAATCCTGATGGTGCAGTGAGCAAGGGACTCATGTCTGAGCATACCCTTCCACTCCTATAGTGGCCAAAATTATTCAGAAAAGGGGGTGGTGATGGACAGAGCATCTGAATTAAGCAGAATACTCATACCCAGTCAAAAGATCAGGGCTTGATCCATCACCGTTTTTTAGCTCACTGCACCATCCCAGTTCAGAACCTGTCTACATGCAAATTATTCTGTCCCTGGCCCAGTGCATCGTGGGAACAGGGCAGACCAAACTACCAAGCCAATTCTTTACTGGAAAGGAAACAAGCTTCCGGGGACCGGTTTCTGGCATTGCAGCCGTCTTCGGCCCGGCTTGCTTGAATCCTGATGGTGCAGTGAGCAAGGGACTCATGTCTGAGCATACCCTTCCACTCCTATAGTGGCCAAAACGATTCAGAAAAGGGGGTGGTGATGGACAGAGCATCTGAATTAAGCAGAACACTCATACCCAGTCAAAAGATCAGGGCTTGATCCATCACCGTTTTTTAGCTCACTGCACCATCCCAGTTCAGAACCTGGCTACATGCAAATTAGTCTGTCCCTGGCCCAGTGCATCATGGGAACAGGGCAGACCAAACTACCAATCCAATTCTTTACTGGAAAGGAAACAAGCTTCCGGGGACCGGTTTCTGGCATTGCAGCCGCCTTTGGCCCGGCTTGCTTGAATCCTGATGGTGCAGTGAGCAAGGGACTCATGTCTGAGCATACCCTTCCACTCCTATAGTGGCCAAAACGATTTAGAAAAGGGGGTGGTGATGGACAGAGCATCTGAATTAAGCAGAACACTCATACCCAGTCAAAAGATCAGGGCTTGATCCATCACCGTTTTTTAGCTCACTGCACCATCCCAGTTCAGAACCTGGCTACATGCAAATTAGTCTGTCCCTGGCCCAGTGCATCATGGGAACAGGGCAAACCAAACTACCAAGCCAATTCTTTACTGGAAAGGAAACAAGCTTCCGGGGACCGGTTCTTGGCATTGCAGCCGTCTTCGGCCCGCCTTGCTTGAATCCTGATGGTGCAGTGAGCAAGGGACTCATGTCTGAGCATACCCTTCCACTCCTATAGTGGCCAAAATTATTCAGAAAAGGGGGTGGTGATGGACAGAGCATCTGAATTAAGCAGAATACTCATACCCAGTCAAAAGATCAGGGCTTGATCCATCACCGTTTTTTAGCTCACTGCACCATCCCAGTTCAGAACCTGTCTACATGCAAATTATTCTGTCCCTGGCCCAGTGCATCATGGGAACAGGGCAGACCAAACTACCAAGCCAATTCTTTACTGGAAAGGAAACAAGCTTCTGGGGACCGGTTTCTGGCATTGCAGCCGTCTTCGGCCCGGCTTGCTTGAATCCTGATGGTGCAGTGAGCAAGGGACTCATGTCTGAGCATACCCTTCCACTCCTATAGTGGCCAAAACGATTCAGAAAAGGGGGTGGTGATGGACAGAGCATCTGAATTAAGCAGAACACTCATACCCAGTCAAAAGATCAGGGCTTGATCCATCACCGTTTTTTAGCTCACTGCACCATCCCAGTTCAGAACCTGGCTACATGCAAATTAGTCTGTCCCTGGCCCAGTGCATCATGGGAACAGGGCAGACCAAACTACCAATCCAATTCTTTACTGGAAAGGAAACAAGCTTCCGGGGACCGGTTTCTGGCATTGCAGCCGTCTTTGGCCCGGCTTGCTTGAATCCTGATGGTGCAGTGAGCAAGGGACTCATGTCTGAGCATACCCTTCCACTCCTATAGTGGCCAAAACGATTTAGAAAAGGGGGTGGTGATGGACAGAGCATCTGAATTAAGCAGAACACTCATACCCAGTCAAAAGATCAGGGCTTGATCCATCACCGTTTTTTAGCTCACTGCACCATCCCAGTTCAGAACCTGGCTACATGCAAATTAGTCTGTCCCTGGCCCAGTGCATCATGGGAACAGGGCAAACCAAACTACCAAGCCAATTCTTTACTGGAAAGGAAACAAGCTTCCGGGGACCGGTTCTTGGCATTGCAGCCGTCTTCGGCCCGCCTTGCTTGAATCCTGATGGTGCAGTGAGCAAGGGACTCATGTCTGAGCATACCCTTCCACTCCTATAGTGGCCAAAATTATTCAGAAAAGGGGGTGGTGATGGACAGAGCATCTGAATTAAGCAGAATACTCATACCCAGTCAAAAGATCAGGGCTTGATCCATCACCGTTTTTTAGCTCACTGCACCATCCCAGTTCAGAACCTGTCTACATGCAAATTATTCTGTCCCTGGCCCAGTGCATCGTGGGAACAGGGCAGACCAAACTACCAAGCCAATTCTTTACTGGAAAGGAAACAAGCTTCCGGGGACCGGTTTCTGGCATTGCAGCCGTCTTCGGCCCGGCTTGCTTGAATCCTGATGGTGCAGTGAGCAAGGGACTCATGTCTGAGCATACCCTTCCACTCCTATAGTGGCCAAAACGATTCAGAAAAGGGGGTGGTGATGGACAGAGCATCTGAATTAAGCAGAACACTCATACCCAGTCAAAAGATCAGGGCTTGATCCATCACCGTTTTTTAGCTCACTGCACCATCCCAGTTCAGAACCTGGCTACATGCAAATTAGTCTGTCCCTGGCCCAGTGCATCATGGGAACAGGGCAGACCAAACTACCAATCCAATTCTTTACTGGAAAGGAAACAAGCTTCCGGGGACCGGTTTCTGGCATTGCAGCCGCCTTTGGCCCGGCTTGCTTGAATCCTGATGGTGCAGTGAGCAAGGGACTCATGTCTGAGCATACCCTTCCACTCCTATAGTGGCCAAAACGATTTAGAAAAGGGGGTGGTGATGGACAGAGCATCTGAATTAAGCAGAACACTCATACCCAGTCAAAAGATCAGGGCTTGATCCATCACCGTTTTTTAGCTCACTGCACCATCCCAGTTCAGAACCTGGCTACATGCAAATTAGTCTGTCCCTGGCCCAGTGCATCATGGGAACAGGGCAAACCAAACTACCAAGCCAATTCTTTACTGGAAAGGAAACAAGCTTCCGGGGACCGGTTCTTGGCATTGCAGCCGTCTTCGGCCCGCCTTGCTTGAATCCTGATGGTGCAGTGAGCAAGGGACTCATGTCTGAGCATACCCTTCCACTCCTATAGTGGCCAAAATTATTCAGAAAAGGGGGTGGTGATGGACAGAGCATCTGAATTAAGCAGAATACTCATACCCAGTCAAAAGATCAGGGCTTGATCCATCACCGTTTTTTAGCTCACTGCACCATCCCAGTTCAGAACCTGTCTACATGCAAATTATTCTGTCCCTGGCCCAGTGCATCATGGGAACAGGGCAGACCAAACTACCAAGCCAATTCTTTACTGGAAAGGAAACAAGCTTCTGGGGACCGGTTTCTGGCATTGCAGCCGTCTTCGGCCCGGCTTGCTTGAATCCTGATGGTGCAGTGAGCAAGGGACTCATGTCTGAGCATACCCTTCCACTCCTATAGTGGCCAAAACGATTCAGAAAAGGGGGTGGTGATGGACAGAGCATCTGAATTAAGCAGAACACTCATACCCAGTCAAAAGATCAGGGCTTGATCCATCACCGTTTTTTAGCTCACTGCACCATCCCAGTTCAGAACCTGGCTACATGCAAATTAGTCTGTCCCTGGCCCAGTGCATCATGGGAACAGGGCCGACCAAACTACCAAGCCAATTCTTTACTGGAAAGGAAACAAGCTTCCGGGGACCGGCTTCTGGCATTGCAGCCGTCTTCGGCCCGGCTTGCTTGAATCCTGATGGTGCAGTGAGCAAGGGACTCATGTCTGAGCATACCCTTCCACTCCTATAGTGGCCAAAACGATTCAGAAAAGGGGGTGGTGATGGACAGAGCATCTGAATTAAGCAGAACACTCATACCCAGTCAGAAGATCAGGGCTTGATCCATCACCGTTTTTTAGCTCACTGCACCATTCCTGTTCAGAAACTGGCTACATGCAAATTAGTCTGTCCATGGCCCAGTGCATCATGGGAACAGGGCAGACCAAACTACCAAGCCAATTCTTTACTGGAAAGGAAACAAGCTTCCGGGGACCGGTTTCTGGCATTGCAGCCGTCTTCGGCACGGCTTGCTTGAATCCTGATGGTGCAGTGAGCAAGGGACTCATGTCTGAGCATACCCTTCCACTCCTATAGTGGCCAAAACGATTCAGAAAAGGGGGTGGTGATGGACAGAGCATCTGAATTAAGCAGAACACTCATACCCAGTCAAAAGATCAGGGCTTGATCCATCACCGTTTTTTAGCTCACTGCACCATCCCAGTTCAGAACCTGGCTACATGCAAATTAGTCTGTCCCTGGCCCAGTGCATCATGGGAACAGGGCAGACCAAACTACCAAGCCAATTCTTTACTGGAAAGGAAACAAGCTTCCGGGACCGGTTTCTGGCATTGCAGCCGTCTTCGGCCCGGCTTGCTTGAATCCTGATGGTGCAGTGAGCAAGGGACTCATGTGTGAGCATACCCTTCCACTCCTATAGTGGCCAAAACGATTCAGAAAAGGGGGTGGTGAAGGACAGAGCATCTGAATTAAGCAGAACACTCATACCCAGTCAAAAGATCAGGGCTTGATCCATCACCGTTTTTTAGCTCACTGCACCATCCCAGTTCAGAACCTGGCTACATGCAAATTAGTCTGTCCCTGGCCCAGTGCATCATGGGAACAGGGCAGACCAAACTACCAAGCCAATTCTTTACTGGAAAGGAAACAAGCTTCCGGGGACCGGTTTCTGGCATTGCAGCTGTCTTCGGCCCGGCTTGCTTGAATCCTGATGGTGCAGTGAGCAAGGGACTCATGTCTGAGCATACCCTTCCACTCCTATAATGGCCAAAACGATTCAGAAAAGGGGGTGGTGATGGACAGAGCATCTGAATTAAGCAGAACACTCATACCCAGTCAAAAGATCAGGGCTTGATCCATCACCGTTTTTTAGCTCACTGCGCCATCCCAGTTCAGAACCTGGCTACATGCAAATTAGTCTGTCCCTGGCCCAGTGCATCATGGGAACAGGGCAGACCAAACTACCAATCCAATTCTTTACTGGAAAGGAAACAAGCTTCCGGGGACCGGTTTCTGGCATTGCAGCCGTCTTCGGCCCGGCTTGCTTGAATCCTGATGGTGCAGTGAGCAAGGGACTCATGTCTGAGCATACCCTTCCACTCCTATAGTGGCCAAAATTATTCAGAAAAGGGGGTGGTGATGGACAGAGCATCTGAATTAAGCAGAACACTCATACCCAGTCAAAAGATCAGGGCTTGATCCATCACCGTTTTTTAGCTCACTGCACCATCCCAGTTCAGAACCTGGCTACATGCAAATTAGTCTGTCCCTGGCCCAGTGCATCATGGGAACAGGGCAGACCAAACTACCAAGCCAATTCTTTACTGGAAAGGAAACAAGCTTCCGGGGACCGGTTTCTGGCATTGCAGCCGTCTTCGGCCCGGCTTGCTTGAATCCTGATGGTGCAGTGAGCAAGGGACTCATGTCTGAGCATACCCTTCCACTCCTATAGTGGCCAAAACGATTCAGAAAAGGGGGTGGTGATGGACAGAGCATCTGAATTAAGCAGAACACTCATACCCAGTCAAGAGATCAGGGCTTGATCCATCACCGTTTTTTAGCTCACTGCACTATCCCAGTTCAGAACCTGGCTACATGCAAATTAGTCTGTCCCTGGCCCAGTGCATCATGGGAACAGGGCAGACCAAACTACCAATCCAATTCTTTACTGGAAAGGAAACAAGCTTCCGGGGACCGGTTTCTGGCATTGCAGCCGTCTTTGGCCCGGCTTGCTTGATTCCTGATGGTGCAGTGAGCAAGGGACTCATGTCTGAGCATACCCTTCCACTCCTATAGTGGCCAAAACGATTTAGAAAAGGGGGTGGTGATGGACAGAGCATCTGAATTAAGCAGAACACTCATACCCAGTCAAAAGATCAGGGCTTGATCCATCACCGTTTTTTAGCTCACTGCACCATCCCAGTTCAGAACCTGGCTACATGCAAATTAGTCTGTCCCTGGCCCAGTGCATCATGGGAACAGGGCAAACCAAACTACCAAGCCAATTCTTTACTGGAAAGGAAACAAGCTTCCGGGGACCGGTTCTTGGCATTGCAGCCGTCTTCGGCCCGCCTTGCTTGAATCCTGATGGTGCAGTGAGCAAGGGACTCATGTCTGAGCATACCCTTCCACTCCTATAGTGGCCAAAATTATTCAGAAAAGGGGGTGGTGATGGACAGAGCATCTGAATTAAGCAGAATACTCATACCCAGTCAAAAGATCAGGGCTTGATCCATCACCGTTTTTTAGCTCACTGCACCATCCCAGTTCAGAACCTGTCTACATGCAAATTATTCTGTCCCTGGCCCAGTGCATCATGGGAACAGGGCAGACCAAACTACCAAGCCAATTCTTTACTGGAAAGGAAACAAGCTTCTGGGGACCGGTTTCTGGCATTGCAGCCGTCTTCGGCCCGGCTTGCTTGAATCCTGATGGTGCAGTGAGCAAGGGACTCATGTCTGAGCATACCCTTCCACTCCTATAGTGGCCAAAACGATTCAGAAAAGGGGGTGGTGATGGACAGAGCATCTGAATTAAGCAGAACACTCATACCCAGTCAAAAGATCAGGGCTTGATCCATCACCGTTTTTTAGCTCACTGCACCATCCCAGTTCAGAACCTGGCTACATGCAAATTAGTCTGTCCCTGGCCCAGTGCATCATGGGAACAGGGCCGACCAAACTACCAAGCCAATTCTTTACTGGAAAGGAAACAAGCTTCCGGGGACCGGCTTCTGGCATTGCAGCCGTCTTCGGCCCGGCTTGCTTGAATCCTGATGGTGCAGTGAGCAAGGGACTCATGTCTGAGCATACCCTTCCACTCCTATAGTGGCCAAAACGATTCAGAAAAGGGGGTGGTGATGGACAGAGCATCTGAATTAAGCAGAACACTCATACCCAGTCAGAAGATCAGGGCTTGATCCATCACTGTTTTTTAGCTCACTGCACCATTCCAGTTCAGAAACTGGCTACATGCAAATTAGTCTGTCCATGGCCCATTGCATCATGGGAACAGGGCAGACCAAACTACCAAGCCAATTCTTTACTGGAAAGGAAACAAGCTTCCGGGGACCGGTTTCTGGCATTGCAGCCGTCTTCGGCACGGCTTGCTTGAATCCTGATGGTGCAGTGAGCAAGGGACTCATGTCTGAGCATACCCTTCCACTCCTATAGTGGCCAAAACGATTCAGAAAAGGGGGTGGTGATGGACAGAGCATCTGAATTAAGCAGAACACTCATACCCAGTCAAAAGATCAGGGCTTGATCCATCACCGTTTTTTAGCTCACTGCACCATCCCAGTTCAGAACCTGGCTACATGCAAATTAGTCTGTCCCTGGCCCAGTGCATCATGGGAACAGGGCAGACCAAACTACGAAGCCAATTCTTTACTGGAAAGGAAACAAGCTTCCGGGACCGGTTTCTGGCATTGCAGCCGTCTTCGGCCCGGCTTGCTTGAATCCTGATGGTGCAGGGAGCAAGGGACTCATGTGTGAGCATACCCTTCCACTCCTATAGTGGCCAAAACGATTCAGAAAAGGGGGTGGTGAAGGACAGAGCATCTGAATTAAGCAGAACACTCATACCCAGTCAAAAGATCAGGGCTTGATCCATCACCGTTTTTTAGCTCACTGCACCATCCCAGTTCAGAACCTGGCTACATGCAAATTAGTCTGTCCCTGGCCCAGTGCATCATGGGAACAGGGCAGACCAAACTACCAAGCCAATTCTTTACTGGAAAGGAAACAAGCTTCCGGGGACCGGTTTCTGGCATTGCAGCTGTCTTCGGCCCGGCTTGCTTGAATCCTGATGGTGCAGTGAGCAAGGGACTCATGTCTGAGCATACCCTTCCACTCCTATAGTGGCCAAAACGATTCAGAAAAGGGGGTGGTGATGGACAGAGCATCTGAATTAAGCAGAACACTCATACCCAGTCAAAAGATCAGGGCTTGATCCATCACCGTTTTTTAGCTCACTGCGCCATCCCAGTTCAGAACCTGGCTACATGCAAATTAGTCTGTCCCTGGCCCAGTGCATCATGGGAACAGGGCAGACCAAACTACCAATCCAATTCTTTACTGGAAAGGAAACAAGCTTCCGGGGACCGGTTTCTGGCATTGCAGCCGTCTTCGGCCCGGCTTGCTTGAATCCTGATGGTGCAGTGAGCAAGGGACTCATGTCTGAGCATACCCTTCCACTCCTATAGTGGCCAAAACGATTCAGAAAAGGGGGTGGTGATGGACAGAGCATCTGAATTAAGCAGAACACTCATACCCAGTCAAAAGATCAGGGCTTGATCCATCACCGTTTTTTAGCTCACTGCACCATCCCAGTTCAGAACCTGGCTACATGCAAATTAGTCTGTCCCTGGCCCAGTGCATCATGGGAACAGGGCAGACCAAACTACCAAGCCAATTCTTTACTGGAAAGGAAACAAGCTTCCGGGGACCGGTTTCTGGCATTGCAGCCGTCTTCGGCCCGGCTTGCTTGAATCCTGATGGTGCAGTGAGCAAGGGACTCATGTCTGAGCATACCCTTCCACTCCTATAGTGGCCAAAACGATTCAGAAAAGGGGGTGGTGATGGACAGAGCATCTGAATTAAGCAGAACACTCATACCCAGTCAAGAGATCAGGGCTTGATCCATCACCGTTTTTTAGCTCACTGCACTATCCCAGTTCAGAACCTGGCTACATGCAAATTAGTCTGTCCCTGGCCCAGTGCATCATGGGAACAGGGCAGACCAAACTACCAAGCCAATTCTTTACTGGAAAGGAAACAAGCTTCCGGGGACCGGTTTCTGGCATTGCAGCCGTCTTCGGCCCGGCTTGCTTGAATCCTGATGGTGCAGTGAGCAAGGGACTCATGTCTGAGCATACCCTTCCACTCCTATAGTGGCCAAAACGATTCAGAAAAGGGGGTGGTGATGGACAGAGCATCTGAATTAAGCAGAACACTCATACCCAGTCAAAAGATCAGGGCTTGATCCATCACCGTTTTTTAGCTCACTGCACCATCCCAGTTCAGAACCTGGCTACATGCAAATTAGTCTGTCCCTGGCCCAGTGCATCATGGGAACAGGGCAGACCAAACTACGAAGCCAATTCTTTACTGGAAAGGAAACAAGCTTCCGGGACCGGTTTCTGGCATTGCAGCCGTCTTCGGCCCGGCTTGCTTGAATCCTGATGGTGCAGGGAGCAAGGGACTCATGTGTGAGCATACCCTTCCACTCCTATAGTGGCCAAAACGATTCAGAAAAGGGGGTGGTGAAGGACAGAGCATCTGAATTAAGCAGAACACTCATACCCAGTCAAAAGATCAGGGCTTGATCCATCACCGTTTTTTAGCTCACTGCACCATCCCAGTTCAGAACCTGGCTACATGCAAATTAGTCTGTCCCTGGCCCAGTGCATCATGGGAACAGGGCAGACCAAACTACCAAGCCAATTCTTTACTGGAAAGGAAACAAGCTTCCGGGGACCGGTTTCTGGCATTGCAGCTGTCTTCGGCCCGGCTTGCTTGAATCCTGATGGTGCAGTGAGCAAGGGACTCATGTCTGAGCATACCCTTCCACTCCTATAGTGGCCAAAACGATTCAGAAAAGGGGGTGGTGATGGACAGAGCATCTGAATTAAGCAGAACACTCATACCCAGTCAAAAGATCAGGGCTTGATCCATCACCGTTTTTTAGCTCACTGCGCCATCCCAGTTCAGAACCTGGCTACATGCAAATTAGTCTGTCCCTGGCCCAGTGCATCATGGGAACAGGGCAGACCAAACTACCAATCCAATTCTTTACTGGAAAGGAAACAAGCTTCCGGGGACCGGTTTCTGGCATTGCAGCCGTCTTCGGCCCGGCTTGCTTGAATCCTGATGGTGCAGTGAGCAAGGGACTCATGTCTGAGCATACCCTTCCACTCCTATAGTGGCCAAAACGATTCAGAAAAGGGGGTGGTGATGGACAGAGCATCTGAATTAAGCAGAACACTCATACCCAGTCAAAAGATCAGGGCTTGATCCATCACCGTTTTTTAGCTCACTGCACCATCCCAGTTCAGAACCTGGCTACATGCAAATTAGTCTGTCCCTGGCCCAGTGCATCATGGGAACAGGGCAGACCAAACTACCAAGCCAATTCTTTACTGGAAAGGAAACAAGCTTCCGGGGACCGGTTTCTGGCATTGCAGCCGTCTTCGGCCCGGCTTGCTTGAATCCTGATGGTGCAGTGAGCAAGGGACTCATGTCTGAGCATACCCTTCCACTCCTATAGTGGCCAAAACGATTCAGAAAAGGGGGTGGTGATGGACAGAGCATCTGAATTAAGCAGAACACTCATACCCAGTCAAGAGATCAGGGCTTGATCCATCACCGTTTTTTAGCTCACTGCACTATCCCAGTTCAGAACCTGGCTACATGCAAATTAGTCTGTCCCTGGCCCAGTGCATCATGGGAACAGGGCAGACCAAACTACCAAGCCAATTCTTTACTGGAAAGGAAACAAGCTTCCGGGGACCGGTTTCTGGCATTGCAGCCGTCTTCGGCCCGGCTTGCTTGAATCCTGATGGTGCAGTGAGCAAGGGACTCATGTCTGAGCATACCCTTCCACTCCTATAGTGGCCAAAACGATTCAGAAAAGGGGGTGGTGATGGACAGAGCATCTGAATTAAGCAGAACACTCATACCCAGTCAAAAGATCAGGGCTTGATCCATCACCGTTTTTTAGCTCACTGCACCATCCCAGTTCAGAACCTGGCTACATGCAAATTAGTCTGTCCCTGGCCCAGTGCATCATGGGAACAG
The DNA here is from genome assembly GCF_964261635.1 of Lissotriton helveticus. Lineage (NCBI taxonomy): Eukaryota > Metazoa > Chordata > Amphibia > Caudata > Salamandridae > Lissotriton > Lissotriton helveticus. The sequence continues at coordinate 1,282,804,310 of NC_136063.1, forward strand.
GGCAGAACAAACTACCAAGCCAATTCTTTACTGGAAAGGAAACACGCTTCCGGGGACCGGTTTCTGGCATTACAGCCGTCTTCGGCCCGCCTTGCTTGAATCCTGATGGTGCAGTGAGCAAGGGACTCATGTCTGAGCATACCCTTCCACTCCTATAGTGGCCAAAATGATTCAGAAAAGGGGGTGGTGATGGACAGAGCATCTGAATTAAGCAGAATACTCATACCCAGTCAAAAGATCAGGGCTTGATCCATCACCGTTTTTTAGCTCACTGCACCATCCCAGTTCAGAACCTGTCTACATACAAATTATTCTGTCCCTGGCCCAGTGCATCATGGGAACAGGGCAGACCAAACTACCAAGCCAATTCTTTACTGGAAAGGAAACAAGCTTCCGGGGACCGGTTTCTGGCATTGCAGCCATCTTCGGCCCGGCTTGCTTGAATCCTGATGGTGCAGTGAGCAAGGGACTCATGTCTGAGCATACCCTTCCACTCCTATAGTGGCCAAAACGATTCAGAAAAGGGGGTGGTGATGGACAGAGCATCTGAATTAAGCAGAACACTCATACCCAGTCAAAAGATCAGGGCTTGATCCATCACCATTTTTTAGCTCACTGCACCATCCCAGTTCAGAACCTGGCTACATGCAAATTAGTCTGTCCCTGGCCCAGTGCATCATGGGAACAGGGCAGACCAAACTACCAAGCCAATTCTTTACTGGAAAGGAAACAAGCTTCCAGGGACCGGCTTCTGGCATTGCAGCCGTCTTCGGCCCGGCTTGCTTGAATCCTGATGGTGCAGTGAGCAAGGGACTCATGTCTGAGCATACCCTTCCACTCCTATAGTGGCCAAAACGATTCAGAAAAGGGGGTGGTGATGGACAGAGCATCTGAATTAAGCAGAACACTCATACCCAGTCAGAAGATCAGGGCTTGATCCATCACCGTTTTTTAGCTCACTGCACCATTCCAGTTCAGAACCTGGCTACATGCAAATTAGTCTGTCCATGGCCCAGTGCATCATGGGAACAGGGCAGACCAAACTACCAAGCCAATTCTTTACTGGAAAGGAAACAAGCTTCCGGGGACCGGTTTCTGGCATTGCAGCCGTCTTCGGCACGGCTTGCTTGAATCCTGATGGTGCAGTGAGCAAGGGACTCATGTCTGAGCATACCCTTCCACTCCTATAGTGGCCAAAACGATTCAGAAAAGGGGGTGGTGATGGACAGAGCATCTGAATTAAGCAGAACACTCATACCCAGTCAAAAGATCAGGGCTTGATCCATCACCGTTTTTTAGCTCACTGCACCATCCCAGTTCAGAACCTGGCTACATGCAAATTAGTCTGTCCCTGGCCCAGGGCATCATGGGAACAGGGCAGACCAAACTACCAAGCCAATTCTTTACTGGAAAGGAAACAAGCTTCCGGGACCGGTTTCTGGCATTGTAGCCGTCTTCGGCCCGGCTTGCTTGAATCCTGATGGTGCAGTGAGCAAGGGACTCATGTCTGAGCATACCCTTCCACTCCTATAGTGGCCAAAACGATTCAGAAAAGGGGGTGGTGATGGACAGAGCATCTGAATTAAGCAGAACACTCATACCCAGTCAAAAGATCAGGGCTTGATCCATCACCGTTTTTTAGCTCACTGCACCATCCCAGTTCAGAACCTGGCTACATGCAAATTAGTCTATCCCTGGCTCAGTGCATCATGGGAACAGGGCAGACCAAACTACCAAGCCAATTCTTTACTGGAAAGGAAACAAGCTTCCGGGGACCGGTTTCTGGCATTGCAGCCGTCTTCGGCCCGGCTTGCTTGAATCCTGATGGTGCAGTGAGCAAGGGACTCATGTCTGAGCATACCCTTCCACTCCTATAGTGGCCAAAACGATTCAGAAAAGGGGGTGGTGATGGACAGAGCATCTGAATTAAGCAGAACACTCATACCCAGTCAAAAGATCAGGGCTTGATCCATCACCGTTTTTTAGCTCACTGCACCATCCCAGTTCAGAACCTGTTTACATGCAAATTAGTCTGTCCCTGGCCCAGTGCATCATGGGAGCAGGGCCGACCAAACTACCAAGCCAATTCTTTATTGGAAAGGAAACAAGCTTCCGGGGACCGGTTTCTGGCATTGCAGCCGTCTTTGGCCCGGCTTGCTTGAATCCTGATGGTGCAGTGAGCAAGAGACTCATGTCTGAGCATACCCTTCCACTCCTATAGTGGCCAAAACGATTCAGAAAAGGGGGTGGTGATGGACAGAGCATCTGAATTAAGCAGAACACTCATACCCAGTCAAAAGATCAGGGCTTGATCCATCACCGTTTTTTTAGCTCACTACACCATCCCAGTTCAGAACCTGGCTACATGCAAATTAGTCTGTCCCTGGCCCAGTGCATCACAGGAACAGGGCAGACCAAACTACCAAGCCAATTCTTTACTGAAAAGGAAACAAGCTTCCGGGGACCGGTTTCTGGCATTGCAGCCGTCTTCGGCCCGGCTTGCTTGAATCCTGAGGGTGCAGTGAGCAAGGGACTCATGTCTGAGCATACCCTTCCACTCCTATAGTGGCCAAAACGATTCAGAAAAGGGGGTGGTGATGGACAGAGCATCTGAATTAAGCAGAACACTCATACCCAGTCAAAAGATCAGGGCTTGATCCATCACCGTTTTTTAGCTCACTGCACCATCCCAGTTCAGAACCTGGCTACATGCAAATTAGTCTGTCCCTGGCCCAGTGCATCATGGGAACAGGGCAGACCAAACTACCAAGCCAATTCTTTACTGGAAAGGAAACAAGCTTCCGGGGACCGGTTTCTGGCATTGCAGCCGTCTTCGGCCCGGCTTGCTTGAATCCTGATGGTGCAGTGAGCAAGGGACTCATGTCTGAGCATACCCTTCCACTCCTATAGTGGCCAAAACGATTCAGAAAAGGGGGTGGTGATGGACAGAGCATCTGAATTAAGCAGAACACTCATACCCAGTCAAAAGATCAGGGCTTGATCCATCACCGTTTTTTAGCTCACTGCACCATCCCAGTTCAGAACCTGGCTACATGCAAATTAGTCTGTCCCTGGCCCAGTGCATCATGGGAACAGGGCAGACCAAACTACCAAGCCAATTCTTTACTGGAAAGGAAACAAGCTTCCGGGACCGGTTTCTGGCATTACAGCCGTCTTCGGCCCGGCTTGCTTGAATCCTGATGGTGCAGTGAGCAAGGGACTCATGTCTGAGCATACCCTTCCACTCCTATAGTGGCCAAAACGATTCAGAAAAGGGGGTGGTGATGGACAGAGCATCTGAATTAAGCAGAACACTCATACCCAGTCAAAAGATCAGGGCTTGATCCATCACCGTTTTTTAGCTCACTGCACCATCCCAGTTCAGAACCTGGCTACATGCAAATTAGTCTGTCCCTGGCCCAGTGCATCATGGGAACAGGGCAGACCAAACTACCAAGCCAATTATTTACTGGAAAGGAAACAAGCTTCCGGGGACCGGTTTCTGGCATTGCAGCCGTCTTCGGCCCGGCTTGCTTGAATCCTGATGGTGCAGTGAGCAAGGGACTCATGTCTGAGCATACCCTTCCACTCCTATAGTGGCCAAAACGATTCAGAAAAGGGGGTGGTGATGGACAGAGCATCTGAATTAAGCAGAACACTCATACCCAGTCAAAAGATCAGGGCTTGATCCATCACCGTTTTTTAGCTCACTGCACCATCCCAGTTCAGAACCTGGCTACATGCAAATTAGTCTGTCCCTGGCCCAGTGCATCATGGGAACAGGACAGACCAAACTACCAATCCAATTCTTTACTGGAAAGGAAACAAGCTTCCGGAGACCGGTTTCTGGCATTGCAGCCGTCTTTGGCCCGGCTTGCTTGAATCCTGATGGTGCAGTGAGCAAGGGACTCATGTCTGAGCATACCCTTCCACTCCTATAGTGGCCAAAACGATTTAGAAAAGGGGGTGGTGATGGACAGAGCATCTGAATTAAGCAGAACACTCATACCCAGTCAAAAGATCAGGGCTTGATCCATCACCGTTTTTTAGCTCACTGCACCATCCCAGTTCAGAACCTGGCTACATGCAAATTAGTCTGTCCCTGGCCCAGTGCATCATAGGAACAGGGCAGACCAAACTACCAAGCCAATTCTTTACTGGAAAGGAAACAAGCTTCCGGGGACCGGTTCTTGGCATTGCAGCCGTCTTCGGCCCGCCTTGCTTGAATCCTGATGGTGCAGTGAGCAAGGGACTCATGTCTGAGCATACCCTTCCACTCCTATAGTGGCCAAAATGATTCAGAAAAGGGGGTGGTGATGGACAGAGCATCTGAATTAAGCAGAATACTCATACCCAGTCAAAAGATCAGGGCTTGATCCATCACCGTTTTTTAGCTCACTGCACCATCCCAGTTCAGAACCTGTCTACATGCAAATTATTCTGTCCCTGGCCCAGTGCATCATGGGAACAGGGCAGACCAAACTACCAAGCCAATTCTTTACTGGAAAGGAAACAAGCTTCCGGGGACCGGTTTCTGGCATTGCAGCCGTCTTCGGCCCGGCTTGCTTGAATCCTGATGGTGCAGTGAGCAAGGGACTCATGTCTGAGCATACCCTTCCACTCCTATAGTGGCCAAAACGATTCAGAAAAGGGGGTGGTGATGGACAGAGCATCTGAATTAAGCAGAACACTCATACCCAGTCAAAAGATCAGGGCTTGATCCATCACCGTTTTTTAGCTCACTGCACCATCCCAGTTCAGAACCTGGCTACATGCAAATTAGTCTGTCCCTGGCCCAGTGCATCATGGGAACAGGGCCGACCAAACTACCAAGCCAATTCTTTACTGGAAAGGAAACAAGCTTCCGGGGACCGGCTTCTGGCATTGCAGCCGTCTTCAACCCGGCTTGCTTGAATCCTGAGGGTGCAGTGAGCAAGGGACTCATGTCTGAGCATACCCTTCCACTCCTATAGTGGCCAAAACGATTCAGAAAAGGGGGTGGTGATGGACAGAGCATCTGAATTAAGCAGAACACTCATACCCAGTCAGTAGATCAGGGCTTGATCCATCACCGTTTTTTAGCTCACTGCACCATTCCAGTTCAGAACCTGGCTACATGCAAATTAGTCTGTCCATGGCCCAGTGCATCATGGGAACAGGGCAGACCAAACTACCAAGGCAATTCTTTACTGGAAAGGAAACAAGCTTCCGGGGACCGGTTTCTGGCATTGCAGCCGTCTTCGGCACGGCTTGCTTGAATCCTGATGGTGCAGTGAGCAAGGGACTCATGTCTGAGCATACCCTTCCACTCCTATAGTGGCCAAAACGATTCAGAAAAGGGGGTGGTGATGGACAGAGCATCTGAATTAAGCAGAACACTCATACCCAGTCAAAAGATCAGGGCTTGATCCATCACCGTTTTTTAGCTCACTGCACCATCCCAGTTCAGAACCTGGCTACATGCAAATTAGTCTGTCCCTGGCCCAGGGCATCATGGGAACAGGGCAGACCAAACTACCAAGCCAATTCTTTACTGGAAAGGAAACAAGCTTCCGGGACCGGTTTCTGGCATTGTAGCCGTCTTCGGCCCGGCTTGCTTGAATCCTGATGGTGCAGTGAGCAAGGGACTCATGTCTGAGCATACCCTTCCACTCCTATAGTGGCCAAAACGATTCAGAAAAGGGGGTGGTGATGGACAGAGCATCTGAATTAAGCAGAACACTCATACCCAGTCAAAAGATCAGGGCTTGATCCATCACCGTTTTTTAGCTCACTGCACCATCCCAGTTCAGAACCTGGCTACATGCAAATTTGTCTATCCCTGGCCCAGTGCATCATGGGAACAGGGCAGACCAAACTACCAAGCCAATTCTTTACTGGAAAGGAAACAAGCTTCCGGGGACCGGTTTCTGGCATTGCAGCCATCTTCGGCCCGGCTTGCTTGAATCCTGATGGTGCAGTGAGCAAGGGACTCATGTCTGAGCATACCCTTCCACTCCTATAGTGGCCAAAACGATTCAGAAAAGGGGGTGGTGATGGACAGAGCATCTGAATTAAGCAGAACACTCATACCCAGTCAAAAGATCAGGGCTTGATCCATCACCGTTTTTTAGCTCACTGCACCATCCCAGTTCAGAACCTGTTTACATGCAAATTAGTCTGTCCCTGGCCCAGTGCATCATGGGAACAGGGCCGACCAAACTACCAAGCCAATTCTTTATTGGAAAGGAAACAAGCTTCCGGGGACCGGTTTCTGGCATTGCAGCCGTCTTTGGCCCGGCTTGCTTGAATCCTGATGGTGCAGTGAGCAAGGGACTCATGTCTGAGCATACCCTTCCACTCCTATAGTGGCCAAAACGATTCAGAAAAGGGGGTGGTGATGGACAGAGCATCTGAATTAAGCAGAACACTCATACCCAGTCAAAAGATCAGGGCTTGATCCATCACCGTTTTTTAGCTCACTGCACCATCCCAGTTCAGAACCTGGCTACATGCAAATTAGTCTGTCCCTGGCCCAGTGCATCACAGGAACAGGGCAGACCAAACTACCAAGCCAATTCTTTACTGGAAAGGAAACAAGCTTCCGGGGACCGGTTTCTGGCATTGCAGCCGTCTTCGGCCCGGCTTGCTTGAATCCTGATGGTGCAGTGAGCAAGGGACTCATGTCTGAGCATACCCTTCCACTCCTATAGTGGCCAAAACGATTCAGAAAAGGGGGTGGTGATGGACAGAGCATCTGAATTAAGCAGAACTCTCATACCCAGTCAAAAGATCAGGGCTTGATCCATCACCGTTTTTTAGCTCACTGCACCATCCCAGTTCAGAACCTGGCTACATGCAAATTAGTCTGTCCCTGGCCCAGTGCATCATGGGAACAGGGCAGACCAAACTACCAAGCCAATTCTTTACTGGAAAGGAAACAAGCTTCCGGGGACCGGTTTCTGGCATTGCAGCCGTCTTCGGCCCGGCTTCCTTGAATCCTGATGGTGCAGTGAGCAAGGGACTCATGTCTGAGCATACCCTTCCACTCCTATAGTGGCCAAAACGATTCAGAAAAGGGGGTGGTGATGGACAGAGCATCTGAATTAAGCAGAACACTCATACCCAGTCAAAAGATCAGGGCTTGATCCATCACCGTTTTTTAGCTCACTGCACCATCCCAGTTCAGAACCTGGCTACATGCAAATTAGTCTGTCCCTGGCCCAGTGCATCATGGGAACAGGGCAGACCAAACTACCAAGCCAATTCTTTACTGGAAAGGAAACAAGCTTCCGGGACCGGTTTCTGGCATTACAGCCGTCTTCGGCCCGGCTTGCTTGAATCCTGATGGTGCAGTGAGCAAAGGACTCATGTCTGAGCATACCCTTCCACTCCTATAGTGGCCAAAACGATTCAGAAAAGGGGGTGGTGATGGACAGAGCATTTGAATTAAGCAGAACACTCATACCCAGTCAAAAGATCAGGGCTTGATCCATCACCGTTTTTTAGCTCACTGCACCATCCCAGTTCAGAACCTGGCTACATGCAAATTAGTCTGTCCCTGGCCCAGTGCATCATGGGAACAGGGCAGACCAAACTACCAAGCCAATTATTTACTGGAAAGGAAACAAGCTTCCGGGGACCGGTTTCTGGCATTGCAGCCGTCTTCGGCCCGGCTTGCTTGAATCCTGATGGTGCAGTGAGCAAGGGACTCGTGTCTGAGCATACCCTTCCACTCCTATAGTGGCCAAAACGATTCAGAAAAGGGGGTGGTGATGGACAGAGCATCTGAATTAAGCAGAACACTCATACCCAGTCAAAAGATCAGGGCTTGATCCATCACCGTTTTGTAGCTCACTGCACCATCCCAGTTCAGAACCTGGCTACATGCAAATTAGTCTGTCCCTGGCCCAGTGCATCATGGGAACAGGGCAGACCAAACTACCAATCCAATTCTTTAATGGAAAGGAAACAAGCTTCCGGGGACCGGTTTCTGGCATTGCAGCCGTCTTTGGCCCGGCTTGCTTGAATCCTGATGGTGCAGTGAGCAAGGGACTCATGTCTGAGCATACCCTTCCACTCCTATAGTGGCCAAAACGATTTAGAAAAGGGGGTGGTGATGGACAGAGCATCTGAACTAAGCAGAACACTCATACCCAGTCAAAAGATCAGGGCTTGATCCATCACCGTTTTTTAGCTCACTGCACCATCCCAGTTCAGAACCTGGCTACATGCAAATTAGTCTGTCCCTGGCCCAGTGCATCATGGGAACAGGGCAGACCAAACTACCAAGCCAATTCTTTACTGGAAAGGAAACAAGCTTCCGGGGACCGGTTCTTGGCATTGCAGCCGTCTTCGGCCCGGCTTGCTTGAATCCTGATGGTGCAGTGAGCAAGGGACTCATGTCTGAGCATACACTTCCACTCCTATAGTGGCCAAAACGATTCAGAAAAGGGGGTCGTGATGGACAGAGCATCTGAATTAAGCAGAACACTAATACCCAGTCAAAAGATCAGGGCTTGATCCATCACCGTTTTTTAGCTCACTGCACCATCCCAGTTCAGAACCTGGCTACGTGCAAATTAGTCTGTCCCTGGCCCAGTGCATCATGGGAACAGGGCAGACCAAACTACCAAGCCAATTCCTTACTGGAAAGGAAACAAGCTTCCGGGGACCGGTTTCTGGCATTGCAGCCGTCTTCGGCCCGGCTTGCTTGAATCCTGATGGTGCAGTGAGCAAGGGACTCATGTCTGAGCATACCCTTCCACTCCTATAGTGGCCAAAACGATTCAGAAAAGGGGGTGGTGATGGACAGAGCATCTGAATTAAGCAGAACACTCATACCCAGTCAAAAGATCAGGGCTTGATCCATCACCGTTTTTTAGCTCACTGCACCATCCCAGTTCAGAACCTGGCTACATGCAAATTAGTCTGTCCCTGGCCCAGTGCATCATGGGAACAGGGCAGACCAAACTACCAAGCCAATTCTTTACTGGAAAGGAAACAAGCTTCCGGGGACCGGTTTCTGGCAATGCAGCCGTCTTCGGCCCGGCTTGCTTGAATCCTGATGGTGCAGTGAGCAAGGGACTCATGTCTGAGCATACCCTTCCACTCCTATAGTGGCCAAAACGATTCAGAAAAGGGGGTGGTGATGGACAGAGCATCTGAATTAAGCAGAACACTCATACCCAGTCAAAAGATCAGGGCTTGATCCATCACCGTTTTTTAGCTCACTGCACCATCCCAGTTCAGAACCTGGCTACATGCAAATTAGTCTGTCCCTGGCCCAGTGCATCATGGGAACAGGGCAGACCAAACTACCAAGCCAATTCTTTACTGGAAAGGAAACAAGCTTCCGGGGACCGGTTCTTGGCATTGCAGCCGTCTTCGGCCCGGCTTGCTTGAATCCTGATGGTGCAGTGAGCAAGGGACTCATGTCTGAGCATACACTTCCACTCCTATAGTGGCCAAAACGATTCAGAAAAGGGGGTCGTGATGGACAGAGCATCTGAATTAAGCAGAACACTAATACCCAGTCAAAAGATCAGGGCTTGATCCATCACCGTTTTTTAGCTCACTGCACCATCCCAGTTCAGAACCTGGCTACATGCAAATTAGTCTGTCCCTGGCCCAGTGCATCATGGGAACAGGGCAGACCAAACTACCAATCCAATTCTTTACTGGAAAGGAAACAAGCTTCCGGGGACCGGTTTCTGGCATTGCAGCCGTCTTTGGCCCGGCTTGCTTGAATCCTGATGGTGCAGTGAGCAAGGGACTCATGTCTGAGCATACCCTTCCACTCCTATAGTGGCCAAAAAGATTTAGAAAAGGGGTTGGTGATGGACAAAGCATCTGAATTAAGCAGAACACTCATACCCAGTCAAAAGATCAGGGCTTGATCCATCACCGTTTTTTAGCTCAATCCACCATCCCAGTTCAGAACCTGGCTACATGCAAATTAGTCTGTCCCTGGCCCAGTGCATCATGGGAACAGGGCAGACCAAACTACCAAGCCAATTCTTTACTGGAAAGGAAACAAGCTTCCGGGGACCGGTTCTTGGCATTGCAGCCGTCTTCGGCCCGCCTTGCTTGAATCCTGATGGTGCAGTGAGCAAGGGACTCATGTCTGAGCATACCCTTCCACTCCTATAGTGGCCAAAATGATTCAGAAAAGGGGGTGGTGATGGACAGAGCATCTGAATTAAGCAGAATACTCATACCCAGTCAAAAGATCAGGGCTTGATCCATCACCGTTTTTTAGCTCACTGCACCATCCCAGTTCAGAACCTGGCTACATGCAAATTAGTCTGTCCCTGGCCCAGTGCATCATGGGAACAGGGCAGACCAAACTACCAAGCCAATTCTTTACTGGAAAGGAAACAAGCTTCCGGGACCGGTTTCTGGCATTGCAGCCGTCTTCGGCCCGGCTTGCTTGAATCCTGATGGTGCAGTGAGCAAGGGACTCATGTCTGAGCATACCCTTCCACTCCTATAGTGGCCAAAACGATTCAGAAAAGGGGGTCGTGATGGACAGAGCATCTGAATTAAGCAGAACACTAATACCCAGTCAAAAGATCAGGGCTTGATCCATCACCGTTTTTTAGCTCACTGCACCATCCCAGTTCAGAACCTGGCTACGTGCAAATTAGTCTGTCCCTGGCCCAGTGCATCATGGGAACAGGGCAGACCAAACTACCAAGCCAATTCTTTACTGGAAAGGAAACAAGCTTCCGGGGACCGGTTTCTGGCATTGCAGCCGTCTTCGGCCCGGCTTGCTTGAATCCTGATGGTGCAGTGAGCAAGGGACTCATGTCTGAGCATACCCTTCCACTCCTATAGTGGCCAAAACGATTCAGAAAAGGGGGTGGTGATGGACAGAGCATCTGAATTAAGCAGAACACTCATACCCAGTCAAAAGATCAGGGCTTGATCCATCACCGTTTTTTAGCTCACTGCACCATCCCAGTTCAGAACCTGGCTGCATGCCAATTAGTCTGTCCCTGGCCCAGTGCATCATGGGAACAGGGCAGACCAAACTACCAAGCCAATTCTTTACTGGAAAGGAAACAAGCTTCCGGGGACCGGTTTCTGGCATTGCAGCCGTCTTCGGCCCGGCTTGCTTGAATCCTGATGGTGCAGTGAGCAAGGGACTCATGTCTGAGCATACCCTTCCACTCCTATAGTGGCCAAAACGATTCAGAAAAGGGGGTGGTGATGGACAGAGCATCTGAATTAAGCAGAACACTCATACCCAGTCAAAAGATCAGGGCTTGTTCCATCACCGTTTTTTAGCTCACTGCACCATCCCAGTTCAGAACCTGGCTACATGCAAATTAGTCTGTCCCTGGCCCAGTGCATCATGGGAACAGGGCAGACCAAACTACCAAGCCAATTCTTTACTGGAAAGGAAACAAGCTTCCGGGACCGGTTTCTGGCATTGCAGCCGTCTTCGGCCCGGCTTGCTTGAATCCTGATGGTGCAGTGAGCAAGGGACTCATGTCTGAGCATACCCTTCCACTCCTATAGTGGCCAAAACGATTCAGAAAAGGGGGTGGTGAAGGACAGAGCATCTGAATTAAGCAGAACACTCATACCCAGTCAAAAGATCAGGGCTTGATCCATCACCGTTTTTTAGTTCACTGCACCATCCCAGTTCAGAACCTGGCTACATGCAAATTAGTCTGTCCCTGGCCCAGTGCATCACAGGAACAGGGCAGACCAAACTACCAAGCCAATTCTTTACTGGAAAGGAAACAAGCTTCCGGGGACCGGTTTCTGGCATTGCAGCCGTCTTCGGCCCGGCTTGCTTGAATCCTGATGGTGCAGTGAGCAAGGGACTCATGTCTGAGCATACCCTTCCACTCCTATAGTGGCCAAAACGATTCAGAAAAGGGGGTGGTGATGGACAGAGCATCTGAATTAAGCAGAACACTCATACCCAGTCAAAACATCAGAGCTTGATCCATCACCGTTTTTTAGCTCACTGCACCATCCCAGTTCAGAACCTGGCTACATGCAAATTAGTCTGTCCCTTGCCCAGTGCATCATGGGAACAGGGCAGACCAAACTACCAAGCCAATTCTTTACTGGAAAGGAAACAAGCTTCCGGGGACCGGTTTCTGGCATTGCAGCCGTCTTCTGCCCGGCTTGCTTGAATCCTGATGGTGCAGTGAGCAAGGGACTCATGTCTGAGCATACCCTTCCACTCCTATAGTGGCCAAAACGATTCAGAAAAGGGGGTGGTGATGGACAGAGCATCTGAATTAAGCAGAACACTCATACCCAGTCAAAAGATCAGGGCTTGATCCATCACCGTTTTTTAGCTCACTGCACCATCCCAGTTCAGAACCTGGCTACATGCAAATAAGTCTGTCCCTGGCCCAGTGCATCATGGCAACAGGGCAGACCAAACTACCAAGCCAATTCTTTACTGGAAAGGAAACAAGCTTCCGGGGACCGGTTTCTGGCATTGCAGCCGTCTTCGGCCCGGCTTGCTTGAATCCTGATGGTGCAGTGAGCAAGGGACTCATGTTCGAGCATACCCTTCTACTCTAATAGTGGCCAAAACGATTCAGAAAAGGGGGTGGTGATGGACAGAGCATCTGAATTAACCCCTTCGACGCTGATGACGAGCTGGGCTCGTCATGAGGTAGCCTCCTCGCACGCTCATGACGAGCCCAGCTCGTCACGTAAAGTGCGCTTTTAAAAAAGTCAGCGTACGAGCGGAATTCCGCCCGCACGCATGCGGTTAAGCAGAACACTCATACCCAGTCAAGAGATCAGGGCTTGATCCATCACCGTTTTTTAGCTCACTGCACTATCCCAGTTCAGAACCTGGCTACATGCAAATTAGTCTGTCCCTGGCCCAGTGCATCATGGGAACAGGGCAGACCAAACTACCAAGCCAATTCTTTACTGGAAAGGAAACAAGCTTCCGGGGACCGGTTTCTGGCATTGCAGCCGTCTTCGGCCCGGCTTGCTTGAATCCTGATGGTGCAGTGAGCAAGGGACTCATGTCTGAGCATACCCTTCCACTCCTATAGTGGCCAAAACGATTCAGAAAAGGGGGTGGTGATGGACAGAGCATCTGAATTAAGCAGAACACTCATACCCAGTCAAAAGATCAGGGCTTGATCCATCACCGTTTTTTAGCTCACTGCACCATCCCAGTTCAGAACCTGGCTACATGCAAATTAGTCTGTCCCTGGCCCAGTGCATCATGGGAACAGGGCAGACCAAACTACCAAGCCAATTCTTTACTGGAAAGGAAACAAGCTTCCGGGACCGGTTTCTGGCATTGCAGCCGTCTTCGGCCCGGCTTGCTTGAATCCTGATGGTGCAGTGAGCAAGGGACTCATGTCTGAGCATATCCTTCCACTCCTATAGTGGCCAAAACGATTCAGAAAAGGGGGTGGTGATGGACAGAGCATCTGAATTAAGCAGAACACTCATACCCAGTCAAAAGATCAGGGCTTGATCCATCACCGTTTTTTAGCTCACTGCACCATCCCAGTTCAGAACCTGGCTACATGCAAATTAGTCTGTCCCTGGCCCAGTGCATCATGGGAACAGGGCAGACCAAACTACCAAGCCAATTATTCACTGGAAAGGAAACAAGCTTCCGGGGACCGGTTTCTGGCATTGCAGCCGTCTTCGGCCCGGCTTGCTTGAATCCTGATGGTGCAGTGAGCAAGGGACTCATGTCTGAGCATACCCTTCCACTCCTATAGTGGCCAAAACGATTCAGAAAAGGGGGTGGTGATGGACAGAGCATCTGAATTAAGCAGAACACTCATACCCAGTCAAAAGATCAGGGCTTGATCCATCACCGTTTTTTAGCTCACTGCACCATCCCAGTTCAGAACCTGGCTACATGCAAATTAGTCTGTCCCTGGCCCAGTGCATCATGGGAACAGGGCAGACCAAACTACCAAGCCAATTCTTTACTGGAAAGGAAACAAGCTTCCGGGACCGGTTTCTGGCATTGCAGCCGTCTTCGGCCCGGCTTGCTTGAATCCTGATGGTGCAGTGAGCAAGGGACTCATGTCTGAGCATACCCTTCCACTCCTATAGTGGCCAAAACGATTCAGAAAAGGGGGTGGTGATGGACAGAGCATCTGAATTAAGCAGAACACTCATACCCAGTCAAAAGATCAGGGCTTGATCCATCACCGTTTTTTAGCTCACTGCACCATCCCAGTTCAGAACCTGGCTACATGCAAATTAGTCTGTCCCTGGCCCAGTGCATCACGGGAACAGGGCAGACCAAACTACCAAGCCAATTCTTTACTGGAAAGGAAACAAGCTTCCGGGGACCGGTTTCTGGCATTGCAGCCGTCTTCGGCCCGGCTTGCTTGAATCCTGATGGTGCAGTGAGCAAGGGACTCATGTCTGAGCATACCCTTCCACTCCTATAGTGGCCAAAACGATTCAGAAAAGGGGGTGGTGATGGACAGAGCATCTGAATTAAGCAGAACACTCATACCCAGTCAAAAGATCAGGGCTTGATCCATCACCGTTTTTTAGCTCACTGCACCATCCCAGTTCAGAACCTGGCTACATGCAAATTAGTCTGTCCCTGGCCCAGTGCATCATGGGAACAGGGCAGACCAAACTACCAATCCAATTCTTTACTGGAAAGGAAACAAGCTTCCGGGGACCGGTTTCTGGCATTGCAGCCGTCTTCGGCCCGGCTTGCTTGAATCCTGATGGTGCAGTGAGCAAGGGACTCATGTCTGAGCATACCCTTCCACTCCTATAGTGGTCAAAACGATTCAGAAAAGGGGGTGGTGATGGACAGAGCATCTGAATTAAGCAGAACACTCATACCCAGTCAAAAGATCAGGGCTTGATCCATCACCGTTTTTTAGCTCACTGCACCATCCCAGTTCAGAACCTGGCTACATGCAAATTAGTCTGTCCCTGGCCCAGTGCATCATGGGAACAGGGCAGACCAAACTACCAAGCCAATTCTTTACTGGAAAGGAAACAAGCTTCCGGGGACCGGTTTCTGGCATTGCAGCCGTCTTCGGCCCGGCTTGCTTGAATCCTGATGGTGCAGTGAGCAAGGGACTCATGTCTGAGCATACCCTTCCACTCCTATAGTGGCCAAAACGATTCAGAAAAGGGGGTGGTGATGGACAGAGCATCTGAATTAAGCAGAACACTCATACCCAGTCAAAAGATCAGGGCTTGATCCATCACCGTTTTTTAGCTCACTGCACCATCCCAGTTCAGAACCTGGCTACATGCAAATAAGTCTGTCCCTGGCCCAGTACATCATGGGAACAGGGCAGACCAAACTACCAAGCCAATTCTTTACTGGAAAGGAAACAAGCTTCCGGGGACCGGTTTCTGGCATTGCAGCCGTCTTCAGCCCGGCTTGCTTGAATCCTGATTGTGCAGTGAGAAAGGGACTCATGTCTGAGCATACCCTTCCACTCCTATAGTGGCCAAAACGATTCCGAAAAGGGGGTGGTGATGGACAGAGCATCTGAATTAAGCAGAACACTCATACCCAGTCAAAAGATCAGGGCTTGATCCATCACCGTTTTTTAGCTCACTGCACCATCCCAGTTCAGAACCTGGCTACATGCAAATTGGTCTGTCCTTGGCCCAGTGCATCATGGGAACAGGGCAGACCAAACTACCAAGCCAATTCTTTACTGGAAAGGAAACAAGCTTCCGGGGACCGGTTTCTGGCATTGCAGCCGTCTTCGGCCCGGCTTGCTTGAATCCTGATGGTGCAGTGAGCAAGGGACTCATGTCTGAGCATACCCTTCCACTCCTATAGTGGCCAAAACGATTCAGAAAAGGGGGTGGTGATGGACAGAGCATCCGAATTAAGCAGAACACTCATACCCAGTCAAAAGATCAGGGCTTGATCCATCACCGTTTTTTAGCTCACTGCACCATCCCAGTTCAGAACCTGGCTACATGCAAATTGGTCTGTCCCTGGCCCAGTGCATCATGGGAACAGGGCAGACCAAACTACCAAGCCAATTCTTTACTGGAAAGGAAACAAGCTTCCGGGGACCGGTTTCTGGCATTGCAGCCGTCTTCGGCCCGGCTTTCTTGAATCCTGATGGTGCAGTGAGCAAGGGACTCATGTTCGAGCATACCCTTCCACTCTAATAGTGGCCAAAACGATTCAGAAAAGGGGGTGGTGATGGACAGAGCATCTGAATTAAGCAGAACACTCATACCCAGTCAAGAGATCAGGGCTTGATCCATCGCCGTTTTTTAGCTCACTGCACTATCCCAGTTCAGAACCTGGCTACATGCAAATTAGTCTGTCCCTGGCCCAGTGCATCATGGGAACAGGGCAGACCAAACTACCAAGCCAATTCTTTACTGGAAAGGAAACAAGCTTCCGGGGACCGGTTTCTGGCATTGCAGCCGTCTTCGGCCCGGCTTGCTTGAATCCTGATGGTGCAGTGAGCAAGGGACTCATGTCTGAGCATACCCTTCCACTCCTATAGTGGCCAAAACGATTCAGAAAAGGGGGTGGTGATGGACAGAGCATCTGAATTAAGCAGAACACTCATACCCAGTCAAAAGATCAGGGCTTGATCCATCACCGTTTTTTAGCTCACTGCACCATCCCAGTTCAGAACCTGGCTACATGCAAATTAGTCTGTCCCTGGCCCAGTGCATCATGGGAACAGGGCAGACCAAACTACCAAGCCAATTCTTTACTGGAAAAGAAACAAGCTACCGGGGACCGGTTTCTGGCATTGCAGCCGTCTTCGGCCCGCCTTGCTTGAATCCTGATGGTGCATTGAGCAAGGGACTCATGTCTGAGCATACCCTTCCACTCCTATAGTGGCCAAAATGATTCAGAAAAGGGGGTGGTGATGGACAGAGCATCTGAATTAAGCAGAATACTCATACCCAGTCAAAAGATCAGGGCTTGATCCATCACCGTTTTTTAGCTCACTGCACCATCCCAGTTCAGAACCTGGCTACATGCAAATTAGTCTGTCCCTGGCCCAGTGCATCATGGGAACAGGGCAGACCAAACTACCAAGCCAATTCTTTACTGGAAAGGAAACAAGCTTCCGGGGACCGGTTTCTGGCATTGCAGCCGTCTTCGGCCCGGCTTGCTTGAATCCTGATAGTGCAGTGAGCAAGGGACTCATGTCTGAGCATACCCTTCCACTCCTATAGTGGCCAAAACGATTCAGAAAAGGGGGTGGTGATGGACAGAGCATCTGAATTAAGCAGAACACTCATACCCAGTCAAAAGATCAGGGCTTGATCCATCACCGTTTTTTAAGTTACTGCACCATCCCAGTTCAGAACCTGGCTACATGCAAATTGGTCTGTCCTTGGCCCAGTGCATCATGGGAACAGGGCAGACCAAACTACCTAGCCAATTCTTTACTGGAAAGAAAACAAGCTTCCGGGGACCGGTTTCTGGCATTGCAGCCGTCTTCGGCCCGGCTTGCTTGAATCCTGATGGTGCAGTGAGCAAGGGACTCATGTCTGAGCATACCCTTCCACTCCTATAGTGGCCAAAACGATTCAGAAAAGGGGGTGGTGATGGACAGAGCATCTGAATTAAGCAGAACACTCATACCCAGTCAAAAGATCAGGGCTTGATCCATCACCGTTTTTTAGCTCACTGCACCATCCCAGTTCAGAACCTGGCTACATGCAAATTGGTCTGTCCCTGGCCCAGTGCATCATGGGAACAGGGCAGACCAAACTACCAAGCCAATTCTTTACTGGAAAGGAAACAAGCTTCCGGGGACCGGTTTATGGCATTGCAGCCGTCTTCGGCCCGGCTTGCTTGAATCCTGATGGTGCAGTGAGCAAGGGACTCATGTCTGAGCATACCCTTCCACTCCTATAGTGGCCAAAACGATTCAGAAAAGGGGGTGGTGATGGACAGAGCATCTGAATTAAGCAGAACACTCATACCCAGTCAAAAGATCAGGGCTTGATCCATCACCGTTTTTTAGCTCACTGCACCATCCCAGTTCAGAACCTGGCTACATGCAAATTAGTCTGTCCCTGGCCCAGTGCATCATGGGAACAGGGCAGACCAAACTACCAAGCCAATTCTTTACTGGAAAGGAAACAAGCTTCCGGGGACCGGTTTCAGGCATTGCAGCCGTCTTCGGCCCGCCTTGCTTGAATCCTGATGGTGCAGTGAGCAAGGGACTCATGTCTGAGCATACCCTTCCACTCCTATAGTGGCCAAAACGATTCAGAAAAGGGGGTGGTGATGGACAGAGCATCTGAATTAAGCAGAACACTCATACCCAGTCAAAAGATCAGGGCTTGATCCATCACCGTTTTTTAGCTCACTGCACCATCCCAGTTCAGAACCTGGCTACATGCAAATAAGTCTGTCCCTGGCCCAGTGCATCATGGGAACAGGGCAGACCAAACTACCAAGCCAATGCTTTACTGGAAAGGAAACAAGCTTCCGGGGACCGGTTTCTGGCATTGCAGCCGTCTTCAGCCCGGCTTGCTTGAATCCTGATTGTGCAGTGAGAAAGGGACTCATGTCTGAGCATACCCTTCCACTCCTATAGTGGCCAAAACGATTCAGAAAAGGGGGTGGTGATGGACAGAGCATCTGAATTAAGCAGAACACTCATACCCAGTCAAAAGATCAGGGCTTGCTCCATCACCGTTTTTTAGCTCGCTGCACCATCCCAGTTCAGAACCGGGCTACATGCAAATTGGTCTGTCCTTGGCCCAGTGCATCATGGGAACAGGGCAGACCAAACTACCAAGCCAATTCTTTACTGGAAAGGAAACAAGCTTCCGGGGACCGGTTTCTGGCATTGCAGCCGTCTTCGGCCCGGCTTGCTTGAATCCTGATGGTGCACTGAGCAAGGGACTCATGTCTGAGCATACCCTTCCACTCCTATAGTGGCCAAAACGATTCAGAAAAGGGGGTGGTGATGGACAGAGCATCTGAATTAAGCAGAACACTCATACCCAGTCAAAAGATCAGGGCTTGATCCATCACCGTTTTTTAGCTCACTGCACCATCCCAGTTCAGAACCTGGCCACATGCAAATAAGTCTGTCCCTGGCCCAGTGCATCATGGGAACAGGGCAGACCAAACTACCAAGCCAATTCTTTACTGGAAAGGAAACAAGCTTCCGGGGACCGGTTTCTGGCATTGCAGCCGTCTTCGGCCCGCCTTGCTTGAATCCTGATGGTGCAGTGAGCAAGGGACTCATGTCTGAGCATACCCTTCCACTCCTATAGTGGCCAAAACGATTCAGAAAAGGGGGTGGTGATGGACAGAGCATCTGAATTAAGCAGAACACTCATACCCAGTCAAAAGATCAGGGCTTGATCCATCACCGTTTTTTAGCTCACTGCACCATCCCAGTTCAGAACCTGGCTACATGCAAATAAGTCTGTCCCTGGCCCAGTGCATCATGGGAACAGGGCAGACCAAACTACCAAGCCAATTCTTTACTGGAAAGGAAACAAGCTTCCGGGGACCGGTTTCTGGCATTGCAGCCGTCTTCAGCCCGGCTTGCTTGAATCCTGATTGTGCAGTGAGAAAGGGACTCATGTCTGAGCATACCCTTCCACTCCTATAGTGGCCAAAACGATTCAGAAAAGGGGGTGGTGATGGACAGAGCATCTGAATTAAGCAGAACACTCATACCCAGTCAAAAGATCAGGGCTTGATCCATCACCGTATTTAGCTCACTGCACCATCCCAGTTCAGAACCTGGCTACATGCAAATTGGTCTGTCCTTGGCCCAGTGCATCATGGGAACAGGGCAGACCAAACTACCAAGCCAATTCTTTACTGGAAAGGAAACAAGTTTCCGGGGACCGGTTTCTGGCATTGCAGCCGTCTTCGGCCCGGCTTGCTTGAATCCTGATGGTGCAGTGAGCAAGGGACTCATGTCTGAGCATACCCTTCCACTCCTATTATGGCCAAAACGATTCAGAAAAGGGGGTGGTGATGGACAGAGCATCTGAATTAAGCAGAATACTCATACCCAGTCAAAAGATCAGGGCTTGATCCATCACCGTTTTTTAGCTCACTTCACCATCCCAGTTCAGAACCTGGCTACATGCAAATTAGTCTGTCCCTGGCCCAGTGCATCATGGGAACAGGGCAGACCAAACTACCAAGCCAATTCTTTACTGGAAAGGAAACAAGCTTCCGGGGACCGGTTTCTGGCATTGCAGCCGTCTTCGGCCCGGCTTGCTTGAATCCTGATGGTGCAGTGAGCAAGGGACTCATGTTCGAGCATACCCTTCCACTCTAATAGTGGCCAAAACGATTCAGAAAAGGGGGTGGTGATGGACAGAGCATCTGAATTAAGCAGAACACTCATACCCAGTCAAGAGATCAGGGCTTGATCCATCGCCGTTTTTTAGCTCACTGCACTATCCCAGTTCAGAACCTGGCTACATGCAAATTAGTCTGTCCCTGGCCCAGTGCATCATGGGAACAGGGCAGACCAAACTACCAAGCCAATTCTTTACTGGAAAGGAAACAAGCTTCCGGGGACCGGTTTCTGGCATTGCAGCCGTCTTCGGCCCGGCTTGCTTGAATCCTGATGGTGCAGTGAGCAAGGGACTCATGTCTGAGCATACCCTTCCACTCCTATAGTGGCCAAAACGATTCAGAAAAGGGGGTGGTGATGGACAGAGCATCTGAATTAAGCAGAACACTCATACCCAGTCAAAAGATCAGGGCTTGATCCATCACCGTTTTTTAGCTCACTGCACCATCCCAGTTCAGAACCTGGCTACATGCAAATTAGTCTGTCCCTGGCCCAGTGCATGCATGGGAACAGGGCAGACCAAACTACCAAGCCAATTCTTTACTGGAAAAGAAACAAGCTACCGGGGACCGGTTTCTGGCATTGCAGCCGTCTTCGGCCCGCCTTGCTTGAATCCTGATGGTGCAGTGAGCAAGGGACTCATGTCTGAGCATACCCTTCCACTCCTATAGTGGCCAAAATGATTCAGAAAAGGGGGTGGTGATGGACAGAGCATCTGAATTAAGCAGAATACTCATACCCAGTCAAAAGATCAGGGCTTGATCCATCACCGTTTTTTAGCTCACTGCACCATCCCAGTTCAGAACCTGGCTACATGCAAATTAGTCTGTCCCTGGCCCAGTGCATCATGGGAACAGGGCAGACCAAACTACCAAGCCAATTCTTTACTGGAAAGGAAACAAGCTTCCGGGGACCGGTTTCTGGCATTGCAGCCGTCTTCGGCCCGGCTTGCTTGAATCCTGATAGTGCAGTGAGCAAGGGACTCATGTCTGAGCATACCCTTCCACTCCTATAGTGGCCAAAACGATTCAGAAAAGGGGGTGGTGATGGACAGAGCATCTGAATTAGGCAGAACACTCATACCCAGTCAAAAGATCAGGGCTTGATCCATCACCGTTTTTTAAGTTACTGCACCATCCCAGTTCAGAACCTGGCTACATGCAAATTGGTCTGTCCTTGGCCCAGTGCATCATGGGAACAGGGCAGACCAAACTACCTAGCCAATTCTTTACTGGAAAGAAAACAAGCTTCCGGGGACCGGTTTCTGGCATTGCAGCCGTCTTCGGCCCGGCTTGCTTGAATCCTGATGGTGCAGTGAGCAAGGGACTCATGTCTGAGCATACCCTTCCACTCCTATAGTGGCCAAAACGATTCAGAAAAGGGGGTGGTGATGGACAGAGCATCTGAATTAAGCAGAACACTCATACCCAGTCAAAAGATCAGGGCTTGATCCATCACCGTTTTTTAGCTCACTGCACCATCCCAGTTCAGAACCTGGCTACATGCAAATTGGTCTGTCCCTGGCCCAGTGCATCATGGGAACAGGGCAGACCAAACTACCAAGCCAATTCTTTACTGGAAAGGAAACAAGCTTCCGGGGACCGGTTTATGGCATTGCAGCCGTCTTCGGCCCGGCTTGCTTGAATCCTGATGGTGCAGTGAGCAAGGGACTCATGTCTGAGCATACCCTTCCACTCCTATAGTGGCCAAAACGATTCAGAAAAGGGGGTGGTGATGGACAGAGCATCTGAATTAAGCAGAACACTCATACCCAGTCAAAAGATCAGGGCTTGATCCATCACCGTTTTTTAGCTCACTGCACCATCCCAGTTCAGAACCTGGCTACATGCAAATTAGTCTGTCCCTGGCCCAGTGCATCATGGGAACAGGGCAGACCAAACTACCAAGCCAATTCTTTACTGGAAAGGAAACAAGCTTCCGGGGACCGGTTTCAGACATTGCAGCCGTCTTCGGCCCGCCTTGCTTGAATCCTGATGGTGCAGTGAGCAAGGGACTCATGTCTGAGCATACCCTTCCACTCCTATAGTGGCCAAAACGATTCAGAAAAGGGGGTGGTGATGGACAGAGCATCTGAATTAAGCAGAACACTCATACCCAGTCAAAAGATCAGGGCTTGATCCATCACCGTTTTTTAGCTCACTGCACCATCCCAGTTCAGAACCTGGCTACATGCAAATAAGTCTGTCCCTGGCCCAGTGCATCATGGGAACAGGGCAGACCAAACTACCAAGCCAATTCTTTACTGGAAAGGAAACAAGCTTCCGGGGACCGGTTTCTGGCATTGCAGCCGTCTTTAGCCCGGCTTGCTTGAATCCTGATTGTGCAGTGAGAAAGGGACTCATGTCTGAGCATACCCTTCCACTCCTATAGTGGCCAAAACGATTCAGAAAAGGGGGTGGTGATGGACAGAGCATCTGAATTAAGCAGAACACTCATACCCAGTCAAAAGATCAGGGCTTGCTCCATCACCGTTTTTTAGCTCACTGCACCATCCCAGTTCAGAACCGGGCTACATGCAAATTGGTCTGTCCTTGGCCCAGTGCATCATGGGAACAGGGCAGACCAAACTACCAAGCCAATTCTTTACTGGAAAGGAAACAAGCTTCCGGGGACCGGTTTCTGGCATTGCAGCCGTCTTCGGCCCGGCTTGCTTGAATCCTGATGGTGCAGTGAGCAAGGGACTCATGTCTGAGCATACCCTTCCACTCCTATAGTGGCCAAAACGATTCAGAAAAGGGGGTGGTGATGGACAGAGCATCTGAATTAAGCAGAACACTCATACCCAGTCAAAAGATCAGGGCTTGATCCATCACCGTTTTTTAGCTCACTGCACCATCCCAGTTCAGAACCTGGCTACATGCAAATAAGTCTGTCCCTGGCCCAGTGCATCATGGGAACAGGGCAGACCAAACTACCAAGCCAATTCTTTACTGGAAAGGAAACAAGCTTCCGGGGACCGGTTTCTGGCATTGCAGCCTTCTTCGGCCCGCCTTGCTTGAATCCTGATGGTGCAGTGAGCAAGGGACTCATGTCTGAGCATACCCTTCCACTCCTATAGTGGCCAAAACGATTCAGAAAAGGGGGTGGTGATGGACAGAGCATCTGAATTAAGCAGAACACTCATACCCAGTCAAAAGATCAGGGCTTGATCCATCACCGTTTTTTAGCTCACTGCACCATCCCAGTTCAGAACCTGGCTACATGCAAATAAGTCTGTCCCTGGCCCAGTGCATCATGGGAACAGGGCAGACCAAACTACCAAGCCAATTCTTTACTGGAAAGGAAACAAGCTTCCGGGGACCGGTTTCTGGCATTGCAGCCGTCTTCAGCCCGGCTTGCTTGAATCCTGATTGTGCAGTGAGAAAGGGACTCATGTCTGAGCATACCCTTCCACTCCTACAGTGGCCAAAACGATTCAGAAAAGGGGGTGGTGATGGACAGAGCATCTGAATTAAGCAGAACACTCATACCCAGTCAAAAGATCAGGGCTTGATCCATCACCGTATTTAGCTCACTGCACCATCCCAGTTCAGAACCTGGCTACATGCAAATTGGTCTGTCCTTGGCCCAGTGCATCATGGGAACAGGGCAGACCAAACTACCAAGCCAATTCTTTACTGGAAAGGAAACAAGTTTCCGGGGACCGGTTTCTGGCATTGCAGCCGTCTTCGGCCCGGCTTGCTTGAATCCTGATGGTGCAGTGAGCAAGGGACTCATGTCTGAGCATACCCTTCCACTCCTATAGTGGCCAAAACGATTCAGAAAAGGGGGTGGTGATGGACAGAGCATCTGAATTAAGCAGAACACTCATACCCAGTCAAAAGATCAGGGCTTGATCCATCACCGTTTTTTAGCTCACTGCACCATCCCAGTTCAGAACCTGGCTACATGCAAATTGGTCTGTCCCTGGCCCAGTGCATCATGGGAACAGGGCAGACCAAACTACCAAGCCAATTCTTTACTGGAAAGGAAACAAGCTTCCGGGGACCGGTTTCTGGCATTGCAGCTGTCTTCGGCCCGCCTTGCTTGAATCCTGATGGTGCAGTGAGCAAGGGACTCATGTCTGAGCATACCCTTCCACTCCTATAGTGGCCAAAATGATTCAGAAAAGGGGGTGGTGATGGACAGAGCATCTGAATTAAGCAGAATACTCATACCCAGTCAAAAGATCAGGGCTTGATCCATCACCGTTTTTTAGCTCACTTCACCATCCCAGTTCAGAACCTGGCTACATGCAAATTAGTCTGTCCCTGGCCCAGTGCATCATGGGAACAGGGCAGACCAAACTACCAAGCCAATTCTTTACTGGAAAGGAAACAAGCTTCCGGGGACCGGTTTCTGGCATTGCAGCCGTCTTCGGCCCGGCTTGCTTGAATCCCGATAGTGCAGTGAGCAAGGGACTCATGTCTGAGCATACCCTTCCACTCCTATAGTGGCCAAAACGATTCAGAAAAGGGGGTGGTGATGGACAGAGCATCTGAATTAAGCAGAACACTCATACCCAGTCAAAAGATCAGGGCTTGATCCATCACCGTTTTTTGGCTCACTGCACCATCCCAGTTCAGAACCTGGCTACATGCAAATTGGTCTGTCCTTGGCCCAGTGCATCATGGGAACAGGGCAGACCAAACTACCAAGCCAATTCTTTACTGGAAAGGAAACAAGCTTCCGGGGACCGGTTTCTGGCATTGCAGCTGTCTTCGGCCCGCCTTGCTTGAATCCTGATGGTGCAGTGAGCAAGGGACTCATGTCTGAGCATACCCTTCCACTCCTATAGTGGCCAAAATGATTCAGAAAAGGGGGTGGTGATGGACAGAGCATCTGAATTAAGCAGAACACTCATACCCAGTCAAAAGATCAGGGCTTGATCCATCACCGTTTTTTAAGTTACTGCACCATCCCAGTTCAGAACCTGGATACATGCAAATTGGTCTGTCCTTGGCCCAGTGCATCATGGGAACAGGGCAGACCAAACTACCTAGCCAATTCTTTACTGGAAAGAAAACAAGCTTCCGGGGACCGGTTTCTGGCATTGCAGCCGTCTTCGGCCCGGCTTGCTTGAATCCTGATGGTGCAGTGAGCAAGGGACTCATGTCTGAGCATACCCTTCCACTCCTATAGTGGCCAAAACGATTCAGAAAAGGGGGTGGTGATGGACAGAGCATCTGAATTAAGCAGAACACTCATACCCAGTCAAAAGATCAGGGCTTGATCCATCACCGTTTTTTAGCTCACTGCACCATCCCAGTTCAGAACCTGGCTACATGCAAATTGGTCTGTCCCTGGCCCAGTGCATCATGGGAACAGGGCAGACCAAACTACCAAGCCAATTCTTTACCGGAAAGGAAACAAGCTTCCGGGGACCGGTTTATGGCATTGCAGCCGTCTTCGGCCCGGCTTGCTTGAATCCTGATGGTGCAGTGAGCAAGGGACTCATGTCTGAGCATACCCTTCCACTCCTATAGTGGCCAAAACGATTCAGAAAAGGGGGTGGTGATGGACAGAGCATCTGAATTAAGCAGAACACTCATACCCAGTCAAAAGATCAGGGCTTGATCCATCACCGTTTTTTAGCTCACTGCACCATCCCAGTTCAGAACCTGGCTACATGCAAATTAGTCTGTCCCTGGCCCAGTGCATCATGGGAACAGGGCAGACCAAACTACCAAGCCAATTCTTTACTGGAAAGGAAACAAGCTTCCGGGGACCGGTTTCAGGCATTGCAGCCGTCTTCGGCCCGCCTTGCTTGAATCCTGATGGTGCAGTGAGCAAGGGACTCATGTCTGAGCATACCCTTCCACTCCTATAGTGGCCAAAACGATTCAGAAAAGGGGGTGGTGATGGACAGAGCATCTGAATTAAGCAGAACACTCATACCCAGTCAAAAGATCAGGGCTTGATCCATCACCGTTTTTTAGCTCACTGCACCATCCCAGTTCAGAACCTGGCTACATGCAAATAAGTCTGTCCCTGGCCCAGTGCATCATGGGAACAGGGCAGACCAAACTACCAAGCCAATTCTTTACTGGAAAGGAAACAAGCTTCCGGGGACCGGTTTCTGGCATTGCAGCCGTCTTCAGCCCGGCTTGCTTGAATCCTGATTGTGCAGTGAGAAAGGGACTCATGTCTGAGCATACCCTTCCACTCCTATAGTGGCCAAAACGATTCAGAAAAGGGGGTGGTGATGGACAGACCATCTGAATTAAGCAGAACACTCATACCCAGTCAAAAGATCAGGGCTTGCTCCATCACCGTTTTTTAGCTCACTGCACCATCCCAGTTCAGAACCGGGCTACATGCAAATTGGTCTGTCCTTGGCCCAGTGCATCATGGGAACAGGGCAGACCAAACTACCAAGCCAATTCTTTACTGGAAAGGAAACAAGCTTCCGGGGACCGGTTTCTGGCATTGCAGCCGTCTTCGGCCCGGCTTGCTTGAATCCTGATGGTGCAGTGAGCAAGGGACTCATGTCTGAGCATACCCTTCCACTCCTATAGTGGCCAAAACGATTCAGAAAAGGGGGTGGTGATGGACAGAGCATCTGAATTAAGCAGAACACTCATACCCAGTCAAAAGATCAGGGCTTGATCCATCACCGTTTTTTAGCTCACTGCACCATCCCAGTTCAGAACCTGGCTACATGCAAATAAGTCTGTCCCTGGCCCAGTGCATCATGGGAACAGGGCAGACCAAACTACCAAGCCAATTCTTTACTGGAAAGGAAACAAGCTTCCGGGGACCGGTTTCTGGCATTGCAGCCGTCTTCGGCCCGCCTTGCTTGAATCCTGATGGTGCAGTGAGCAAGGGACTCATGTCTGAGCATACCCTTCCACTCCTATAGTGGCCAAAACGATTCAGAAAAGGGGGTGGTGATGGACAGAGCATCTGAATTAAGCAGAACACTCATACCCAGTCAAAAGATCAGGGCTTGATCCATCACCGTTTTTAAGCTCACTGCACCATCCCAGTTCAGAACCTGGCTACATGCAAATAAGTCTGTCCCTGGCCCAGTGCATCATGGGAACAGGGCAGACCAAACTACCAAGCCAATTCTTTACTGGAAAGGAAACAAGCTTCCGGGGACCGGTTTCTGGCATTGCAGCCGTCTTCAGCCCGGCTTGCTTGAATCCTGATTGTGCAGTGAGAAAGGGACTCATGTCTGAGCATACCCTTCCACTCCTATAGTGGCCAAAACGATTCAGAAAAGGGGGTGGTGATGGACAGAGCATCTGAATTAAGCAGAACACTCATACCCAGTCAAAAGATCAGGGCTTGATCCATCACCGTATTTAGCTCACTGCACCATCCCAGTTCAGAACCTGGCTACATGCAAATTGGTCTGTCCTTGGCCCAGTGCATCATGGGAACAGGGCAGACCAAACTACCAAGCCAATTCTTTACTGGAAAGGAAACAAGTTTCCGGGGACCGGTTTCTGGCATTGCAGCCGTCTTCGGCCCGGCTTGCTTGAATCCTGATGGTGCAGTGAGCAAGGGACTCATGTCTGAGCATACCCTTCCACTCCTATAGTGGCCAAAACGATTCAGAAAAGGGGGTGGTGATGGACAGAGCATCTGAATTAAGCAGAACACTCATACCCAGTCAAAAGATCAGGGCTTGATCCATCACCGTTTTTTAGCTCACTGCACCATCCCAGTTCAGAACCTGGCTACATGCAAATTGGTCTGTCCCTGGCCCAGTGCATCATGGGAACAGGGCAGACCAAACTACCAAGCCAATTCTTTACTGGAAAGGAAACAAGCTTCCGGGGACCGGTTTCTGGCATTGCAGCTGTCTTCGGCCCGCCTTGCTTGAATCCTGATGGTGCAGTGAGCAAGGGACTCATGTCTGAGCATACCCTTCCACTCCTATAGTGGCCAAAATGATTCAGAAAAGGGGATGGTGATGGACAGAGCATCTGAATTAAGCAGAATACTCATACCCAGTCAAAAGATCAGGGCTTGATCCATCACCGTTTTTTAGCTCACTTCACCATCCCAGTTCAGAACCTGGCTACATGCAAATTAGTCTGTCCCTGGCCCAGTGCATCATGGGAACAGGGCAGACCAAACTACCAAGCCAATTCTTTACTGGAAAGGAAACAAGCTTCCGGGGACCGGTTTCTGGCATTGCAGCCGTCTTCGGCCCGGCTTGCTTGAATCCTGATGGTGCAGTGAGCAAGGGACTCATGTTCGAGCATACCCTTCCACTCTAATAGTGGCCAAAACGATTCAGAAAAGGGGGTGGTGATGGACAGAGCATCTGAATTAAGCAGAACACTCATACCCAGTCAAGAGATCAGGGCTTGATCCATCGCCGTTTTTTAGCTCACTGCACTATCTCAGTTCAGAACCTGGCTACATGCAAATTAGTCTGTCCCTGGCCCAGTGCATCATGGGAACAGGGCAGACCAAACTACCAAGCCAATTCTTTACTGGAAAGGAAACAAGCTTCCGGGGACCGGTTTCTGGCATTGCAGCCGTCTTCGGCCAGGCTTGCTTGAATCCTGATGGTGCAGTGAGCAAGGGACTCATGTCTGAGCATACCCTTCCACTCCTATAGTGGCCAAAACGATTCAGAAAAGGGGGTGGTGATGGACAGAGCATCTGAATTAAGCAGAACACTCATACCCAGTCAAAAGATCAGGGCTTGATCCATCACCGTTTTTTAGCTCACTGCACCATCCCAGTTCAGAACCTGGCTACATGCAAATTAGTCTGTCCCTGGCCCAGTGCATCATGGGAACAGGGCAGACCAAACTACCAAGCCAATTCTTTACTGGAAAAGAAACAAGCTACCGGGGACCGGTTTCTGGCATTGCAGCCGTCTTCGGCCCGCCTTGCTTGAATCCTGATGGTGCAGTGAGCAAGGGACTCATGTCTGAGCATACCCTTCCACTCCTATAGTGGCCAAAATGATTCAGAAAAGGGGGTGGTGATGGACAGAGCATCTGAATTAAGCAGAATACTCATACCCAGTCAAAAGATCAGGGCTTGATCCATCACCGTTTTTTAGCTCACTGCACCATCCCAGTTCAGAACCTAGCTACATGCAAATTAGTCTGTCCCTGGCCCAGTGCATCATGGGAACAGGGCAGACCAAACTACCAAGCCAATTCTTTACTGGAAAGGAAACAAGCTTCCGGGGACCGGTTTCTGGCATTGCAGCCGTCTTCGGCCCGGCTTGCTTGAATCCTGATAGTGCAGTGAGCAAGGGACTCATGTCTGAGCATACCCTTCCACTCCTATAGTGGCCAAAACGATTCAGAAAAGGGGGTGGTGATGGACAGAGCATCTGAATTAAGCAGAACACTCATACCCAGTCAAAAGATCAGGGCTTGATCCATCACCGTTTTTTAAGTTACTGCACCATCCCAGTTCAGAACCTGGCTACATGCAAATTGGTCTGTCCTTGGCCCAGTGCATCATGGGAACAGGGCAGACCAAACTACCTAGCCAATTCTTTACTGGAAAGAAAACAAGCTTCCGGGGACCGGTTTCTGGCATTGCAGCCGTCTTCGGCCCGGCTTGCTTGAATCCTGATGGTGCAGTGAGCAAGGGACTCATGTCTGAGCATACCCTTCCACTCCTATAGTGGCCAAAACGATTCAGAAAAGGGGGTGGTGATGGACAGAGCATCTGAATTAAGCAGAACACTCATACCCAGTCAAAAGATCAGGGCTTGATCCATCACCGTTTTTTAGCTCACTGCACCATCCCAGTTCAGAACCTGGCTACATGCAAATTAGTCTGTCCCTGGCCCAGTGCATCATGGGAACAGGGCAGACCAATCTACCAAGCCAATTCTTTACTGGAAAGGAAACAAGCTTCCGGGGACCAGTTTCAGGCATTGCAGCCGTCTTCGGCCCGCCTTGCTTGAATCCTGATGGTGCAGTGAGCAAGGGACTCATGTCTGAGCATACCCTTCCACTCCTATAGTGGCCAAAACGATTCAGAAAAGGGGGTGGTGATGGACAGAGCATCTGAATTAAGCAGAACACTCATACCCAGTCAAAAGATCAGGGTTTGATCCATCACCGTTTTTTAGCTCACTGCACCATCCCAGTTCAGAACCTGGCTACATGCAAATAAGTCTGTCCCTGGCCCAGTGCATCATGGGAACAGGGCAGACCAAACTACCAAGCCAATTCTTTACTGGAAAGGAAACAAGCTTCCGGGGACCGGTTTCTGGCATTGCAGCCGTCTTCAGCCCGGCTTGCTTGAATCCTGATTGTGCAGTGAGAAAGGGACTCATGTCTGAGCATACCCTTCCACTCCTATAGTGGCCAAAACGATTCAGAAAAGGGGGTGGTGATGGACAGAGCATCTGAATTAAGCAGAACACTCATACCCAGTCAAAAGATCAGGGCTTGCTCCATCACCGTTTTTTAGCTCACTGCACCATCCCAGTTCAGAACCGGGCTACATGCAAATTGGTCTGTCCTTGGCCCAGTGCATCATGGGAACAGGGCAGACCAAACTACCAAGCCAATTCTTTACTGGAAAGGAAACAAGCTTCCGGGGACCGGTTTCTGGCATTGCAGCCGTCTTCGGCCCGGCTTGCTTGAATCCTGATGGTGCAGTGAGCAAGGGACTCATGTCTGAGCATACCCTTCCACTCCTATAGTGGCCAAAACGATTCAGAAAAGGGGGTGGTGATGGACAGAGCATCTGAATTAAGCAGAACACTCATACCCAGTCAAAAGATCAGGGCTTGATCCATCACCGTTTTTTAGCTCACTGCACCATCCCAGTTCAGAACCTGGCTACATGCAAATAAGTCTGTCCCTGGCCCAGTGCATCATGGGAACAGGGCAGACCAAACTACCAAGCCAATTCTTTACTGGAAAGGAAACAAGCTTCCGGGGACCGGTTTCTGGCATTGCAGCCGTCTTCGGCCCGCCTTGCTTGAATCCTGATGGTGCAGTGAGCAAGGGACTCATGTCTGAGCATACCCTTCCACTCCTATAGTGGCCAAAACGATTCAGAAAAGGGGGTGGTGATGGACAGAGCATCTGAATTAAGCAGAACACTCATACCCAGTCAAAAGATCAGGGCTTGATCCATCACCGTTTTTTAGCTCACTGCACCATCCCAGTTCAGAACCTGGCTACATGCAAATAAGTCTGTCCCTGGCCCAGTGCATCATGGGAACAGGGCAGACCAAACTACCAAGCCAATTCTTTACTGGAAAGGAAACAAGCTTCCGGGGACCGGTTTCTGGCATTGCAGCCGTCTTCAGCCCGGCTTGCTTGAATCCTGATTGTGCAGTGAGAAAGGGATTCATGTCTGAGCATACCCTTCCACTCCTATAGTGGCCAAAACGATTCAGAAAAGGGGGTGGTGATGGACAGAGCATCTGAATTAAGCAGAACACTCATACCCAGTCAAAAGATCAGGGCTTGATCCATCACCGTATTTAGCTCACTGCACCATCCCAGTTCAGAACCTGGCTACATGCAAATTGGTCTGTCCTTGGCCCAGTGCATCATGGGAACAGGGCAGACCAAACTACCAAGCCAATTCTTTACTGGAAAGGAAACAAGTTTCCGGGGACCGGTTTCTGGCATTGCAGCCGTCTTCGGCCCGGCTTGCTTGAATCCTGATGGTGCAGTGAGCAAGGGACTCATGTCTGAGCATACCCTTCCACTCCTATAGTGGCCAAAACGATTCAGAAAAGGGGGTGGTGATGGACAGAGCATCTGAATTAAGCAGATCACTCATACCCAGTCAAAAGATCAGGGCTTGATCCATCACCGTTTTTTAGCTCACTGCACCATCCCAGTTCAGAACCTGGCTACATGCAAATTGGTCTGTCCCTGGCCCAGTGCATCATGGGAACAGGGCAGACCAAACTACCAAGCCAATTCTTTACTGGAAAGGAAACAAGCTTCCGGGGACCGGTTTCTGGCATTGCAGCTGTCTTCGGCCCGCCTTGCTTGAATCCTGATGGTGCAGTGAGCAAGGGACTCATGTCTGAGCATACCCTTCCACTCCTATAGTGGCCAAAATGATTCAGAAAAGGGGGTGGTGATGGACAGAGCATCTGAATTAAGCAGAATACTCATACCCAGTCAAAAGATCAGGGCTTGATCCATCACCGTTTTTTAGCTCACTTCACCATCCCAGTTCAGAACCTGGCTACATGCAAATTAGTCTGTCCCTGGCCCAGTGCATCATGGGAACAGGGCAGACCAAACTACCAAGCCAATTCTTTACTGGAAAGGAAACAAGCTTCCGGGGACCGGTTTCTGGCATTGCAGCCGTCTTCGGCCCGGCTTGCTTGAATCCCGATAGTGCAGTGAGCAAGGGACTCATGTCTGAGCATACCCTTCCACTCCTATAGTGGCCAAAACGATTCAGAAAAGGGGGTGGTGATGGACAGAGCATCTGAATTAAGCAGAACACTCATACCCAGTCAAAAGATCAGGGCTTGATCCATCACCGTTTTTTGGCTCACTGCACCATCCCAGTTCAGAACCTGGCTACATGCAAATTGGTCTGTCCTTGGCCCAGTGCATCATGGGAACAGGGCAGACCAAACTACCAAGCCAATTCTTTACTGGAAAGGAAACAAGCTTCCGGGGACCGGTTTCTGGCATTGCAGCTGTCTTCGGCCCGCCTTGCTTGAATCCTGATGGTGCAGTGAGCAAGGGACTCATGTCTGAGCATACCCTTCCACTCCTATAGTGGCCAAAATGATTCAGAAAAGGGGGTGGTGATGGACAGAGCATCTGAATTAAGCAGAATACTCATACCCAGTCAAAAGATCAGGGCTTGATCCATCACCGTTTTTTAGCTCACTTCACCATCCCAGTTCAGAACCTGGCTACATGCAAATTAGTCTGTCCCTGGCCCAGTGCATCATGGGAACAGGGCAGACCAAACTACCAAGCCAATTCTTTACTGGAAAGGAAACAAGCTTCCGGGGACCGGTTTCTGGCATTGCAGCCGTCTTCGGCCCGGCTTGCTTGAATCCTGATGGTGCAGTGAGCAAGGGACTCATGTTCGAGCATACCCTTCCACTCTAATAGTGGCCAAAACGATTCAGAAAAGGGGGTGGTGATGGACAGAGCATCTGAATTAAGCAGAACACTCATACCCAGTCAAGAGATCAGGGCTTGATCCATCGCCGTTTTTTAGCTCACTGCACTATCCCAGTTCAGAACCTGGCTACATGCAAATTAGTCTGTCCCTGGCCCAGTGCATCATGGGAACAGGGCAGACCAAACTACCAAGCCAATTCTTTACTGGAAAGGAAACAAGCTTCCGGGGACCGGTTTCTGGCATTGCAGCCGTCTTCGGCCCGGCTTGCTTGAATCCTGATGGTGCAGTGAGCAAGGGACTCATGTCTGAGCATACCCTTCCACTCCTATAGTGGCCAAAACGATTCAGAAAAGGGGGTGGTGATGGACAGAGCATCTGAATTAAGCAGAACACTCATACCCAGTCAAAAGATCAGGGCTTGATCCATCGCCGTTTTTTAGCTCACTGCACCATCCCAGTTCAGAACCTGGCTACATGCAAATTAGTCTGTCCCTGGCCCAGTGCATCATGGGAACAGGGCAGACCAAACTACCAAGCCAATTCTTTACTGGAAAAGAAACAAGCTACCGGGGACCGGTTTCTGGCATTGCAGCCGTCTTCGGCCCGCCTTGCTTGAATCCTGATGGTGCAGTGAGCAAGGGACTCATGTCTGAGCATACCCTTCCACTCCTATAGTGGCCAAAATGATTCAGAAAAGGGGGTGGTGATGGACAGAGCATCTGAATTAAGCAGAATACTCATACCCAGTCAAAAGATCAGGGCTTGATCCATCACCGTTTTTTAGCTCACTGCACCATCCCAGTTCAGAACCTGGCTACATGCAAATTAGTCTGTCCCTGGCCCAGTGCATCATGGGAACAGGGCAGACCAAACTACCAAGCCAATTCTTTACTGGAAAGGAAACAAGCTTCCGGGGACCGGTTTCTGGCATTGCAGCCGTCTTCGGCCCGGCTTGCTTGAATCCTGATAGTGCAGTGAGCAAGGGACTCATGTCTGAGCATACCCTTCCACTCCTATAGTGGCCAAAACGATTCAGAAAAGGGGGTGGTGATGGACAGAGCATCTGAATTAAGCAGAACACTCATACCCAGTCAAAAGATCAGGGCTTGATCCATCACCGTTTTTTAAGTTACTGCACCATCCCAGTTCAGAACCTGGCTACATGCAAATTGGTCTGTCCTTGGCCCAGTGCATCATGGGAACAGGGCAGACCAAACTACCTAGCCAATGCTTTACTGGAAAGAAAACAAGCTTCCGGGGACCGGTTTCTGGCATTGCAGCCGTCTTCGGCCCGGCTTGCTTGAATCCTGATGGTGCAGTGAGCAAGGGACTCATGTCTGAGCATACCCTTCCACTCCTATAGTGGCCAAAACGATTCAGAAAAGGGGGTGGTGATGGACAGAGCATCTGAATTAAGCAGAACACTCATACCCAGTCAAAAGATCAGGGCTTGATCCATCACCGTTTTTTAGCTCACTGCACCATCCCAGTTCAGAACCTGGCTACATGCAAATTGGTCTGTCCCTGGCCCAGTGCATCATGGGAACAGGGCAGACCAAACTACCAAGCCAATTCTTTACTGGAAAGGAAACAAGCTTCCGGGGACCGGTTTCTGGCATTGCAGCCGTCTTCGGCCCGGCTTGCTTGAATCCTGATGGTGCAGTGAGCAAGGGACTCATGTCTGAGCATACCCTTCCACTCCTATAGTGGCCAAAACGATTCAGAAAAGGGGGTGGTGATGGACAGAGCATCTGAATTAAGCAGAACACTCATACCCAGTCAAAAGATCAGGGCTTGATCCATCACCGTTTTTTAGCTCACTGCACCATCCCAGTTCAGAACCTGGCTACATGCAAATTAGTCTGTCCCTGGCCCAGTGCATCATGGGAACAGGGCAGACCAAACTACCAAGCCAATTCTTTACTGGAAAGGAAACAAGCTTCCGGGGACCGGTTTCAGGCATTGCAGCCGTCTTCGGCCCGGCTTGCTTGAATCCTGATGGTGCAGTGAGCAAGGGACTCATGTCTGAGCATACCCTTCCACTCCTATAGTGGCCAAAACGATTCAGAAAAGGGGGTGGTGATGGACAGAGCATCTGAATTAAGCAGAACACTCATACCCAGTCAAAAGATCAGGGCTTGATCCATCACCGTTTTTTAGCTCACTGCACCATCCCAGTTCAGAACCTGGCTACATGCAAATAAGTCTGTCCCTGGCCCAGTGCATCATGGGAACAGGGCAGACCAAACTACCAAGCCAATTCTTTACTGGAAAGGAAACAAGCTTCCGGGGACCGGTTTCTGGCATTGCAGCCGTCTTCGGCCCGCCTTGCTTGAATCCTGATGGTGCAGTGAGCAAGGGACTCATGTCTGAGCATACCCTTCCACTCCTATAGTGGCCAAAACGATTCAGAAAAGGGGATGGTGATAGACAGAGCATCTGAATTAAGCAGAACACTCATACCCAGTCAAAAGATCAGGGCTTGATCCATCACCGTTTTTTAGCTCACTGCACCATCCCAGTTCAGAACCTGGCTACATGCAAATAAGTCTGTCCCTGGCCCAGTGCATCATGGGAACTGGGCAGACCAAACTACCAAGCCAATTCTTTACTGGAAAGGAAACAAGCTTCCGGGGACCGGTTTCTGGCATTGCAGCCGTCTTCAGCCCGGCTTGCTTGAATCCTGATTGTGCAGTGAGAAAGGGACTCATGTCTGAGCATACCCTTCCACTCCTATAGTGGCCAAAACGATTCAGAAAAGGGGGTGGTGATGGACAGAGCATCTCAATTAAGCAGAACACTCATACCCAGTCAAAAGATCAGGGCTTGATCCATCACCGTATTTAGCTCACTGCACCATCCCAGTTCAGAACCTGGCTACATGCAAATTGGTCTGTCCTTGGCCCAGTGCATCATGGGAACAGGGCAGACCAAACTACCAAGCCAATTCTTTACTGGAAAGGAAACAAGTTTCCGGGGACCGGTTTCTGGCATTGCAGCCGTCTTCGGCCCGGCTTGCTTGAATCCTGATGGTGCAGTGAGCAAGGGACTCATGTCTGAGCATACCCTTCCACTCCTATAGTGGCCAAAACGATTCAGAAAAGGGGGTGGTGATGGACAGAGCATCTGAATTAAGCAGAACACTCATACCCAGTCAAAAGATCAGGGCTTGATCCATCACCGTTTTTTAGCTCACTGCACCATCCCAGTTCAGAACCTGGCTACATGCAAATTGGTCTGTCCCTGGCCCAGTGCATCATGGGAACAGGGCAGACCAAACTACCAAGCCAATTCTTTACTGGAAAGGAAACAAGCTTCCGGGGACCGGTTTCTGGCATTGCAGCTGTCTTCGGCCCGCCTTGCTTGAATCCTGATGGTGCAGTGAGCAAGGGACTCATGTCTGAGCATACCCTTCCACTCCTATAGTGGCCAAAATGATTCAGAAAAGGGGGTGGTGATGGACAGAGCATCTGAATTAAGCAGAATACTCATACCCAGTCAAAAGATCAGGGCTTGATCCATCACCGTTTTTTAGCTCACTTCACCATCCCAGTTCAGAACCTGGCTACATGCAAATTAGTCTGTCCCTGGCCCAGTGCATCATGGGAACAGGGCAGACCAAACTACCAAGCCAATTCTTTACTGGAAAGGAAACAAGCTTCCGGGGACCGGTTTCTGGCATTGCAGCCGTCTTCGGCCCGGCTTGCTTGAATCCCGATAGTGCAGTGAGCAAGGGACTCATGTCTGAGCATACCCTTCCACTCCTATAGTGGCCAAAACGATTCAGAAAAGGGGGTGGTGATGGACAGAGCATCTGAATTAAGCAGAACACTCATACCCAGTCAAAAGATCAGGGCTTGATCCATCACCGTTTTTTGGCTCACTGCACCATCCCAGTTCAGAACCTGGCTACATGCAAATTGGTCTGTCCTTGGCCCAGTGCATCATGGGAACAGGGCAGACCAAACTACCAAGCCAATTCTTTACTGGAAAGGAAACAAGCTTCCGGGGACCGGTTTCTGGCATTGCAGCCGTCTTCAGCCCGGCTTGCTTGAATCCTGATGGTGCAGTGAGCAAGGGACTCATGTCTGAGCATACCCTTCCACTCCTATAGTGGCCAAAACGATTCAGAAAAGGGGGTGGTGATGGACAGAGCATCTGAATTAAGCAGAACACTCATACCCAGTCAAAAGATCAGGGCTTGATCCATCACCGTTTTTTAGCTCACTGCACCATCCCAGTTTCAGAACCTGGCTACATGCAAATTGGTCTGTCCCTGGCCCAGTGCATCATGGGAACAGGGCAGACCAAACTACCAAGCCAATTCTTTACTGGAAAGGAAACAAGCTTCCGGGGACCGGTTTCTGGCATTGCAGCCGTCTTCGGCCCGGCTTGCTTGAATCCTGATGGTGCAGTGAGCAAGGGACTCATGTCTGAGCATACCCTTCCACTCCTATAGTGGCCAAAACGATTCAGAAAAGGGGGTGGTGATGGACAGAGCATCTGAATTAAGCAGAACACTCATACCCAGTCAGAAGATCAGGGCTTGATCCATCACTGTTTTTTAGCTCACTGCACCATCCCAGTTCAGAACCAGGCTACATGCAAATTAGTCTGTCCATGGCCCAGTGCATCATGGGAACAGGGCAGACCAAACTACCAAGCCAATTCTTTACTGGAAAGGAAACAAGCTTCCGGGGACCTGTTTCTGGCATTGCAGCCGTCTTCGGCCCGGCTTGCTTGAATCCTGATGGTGCAGTGAGCAAGGGACTCATGTCCGAGCATACCCTTCCACTCTAATAGTGGCCAAAACGATTCAGAAAAGGGGCTGGTGATGGACAGAGCATCTGAATTAAGCAGAACACTCATACCCAGTCAAGAGATCAGGGCTTGATCCATCGCCGTTTTTTAGCTCACTGCACTATCCCAGTTCAGAACCTGGCTACATGCAAATTAGTCTGTCCCTGGCCCAGTGCATCATGGGAACAGGGCAGACCAAACTACCAAGCCAATTCTTTACTGGAAAGGAAACAAGCTTCCGGGGACCGGTTTCTGGCATTGCAGCCGTCTTCGGCCCGCCTTGCTTGAATCCTGATGGTGCAGTGAGCAAGGGACTCATGTCTGAGCATACCCTTCCACTCCTATAGTGGCCAAAACGATTCAGAAAAGGGGGTGGTGATGGACAGAGCATCTGAATTAAGCAGAACACTCATACCCAGTCAAAAGAACAGGGCTTGATCCATCACCGTTTTTTAGCTCACTGCACCATCCCAGTTCAGAACCTGGCT
This sequence comes from Lissotriton helveticus, assembly GCF_964261635.1. Classification (NCBI taxonomy): domain Eukaryota; kingdom Metazoa; phylum Chordata; class Amphibia; order Caudata; family Salamandridae; genus Lissotriton; species Lissotriton helveticus. Next base: position 1,282,842,924 of record NC_136063.1, read on the forward strand.
ACATGCAAATTAGTCTGTCCCTGGCCCAGTGCATCATGGGAACAGGGCAGACCAAACTACCAAGCCAATTCTTTACTGGAAAGGAAACAAGCTTCCGGGGACCGGTTTCTGGCATTGCAGCCGTCTTCGGCCCGGCTTCCTTGAATCCTGATGGTGCAGTGAGCAAGGGACTCATGTCTGAGCATACCCTTCCACTCCTATAGTGGCCAAAACGATTGAGAAAAGGGGGTGGTGATGGACAGAGCATCTGAATTAAGCAGAACACTCATACCCAGTCAAAAGATCAGGGCTTGATCCATCACCGTTTTTTAGCTCACTGCACCATCCCAGTTCAGAACCTGGCTACATGCAAATTAGTCTGTCCCTGGCCCAGTGCATCATGGGAACAGGGCAGACCAAACTACCAAGCCAATTCTTTACTGGAAAGGAAACAAGTTTCCGGGGACCGGTTTCTGGCATTGCAGCCGTCTTCGGCCCGGCTTGCTTGAATCCTGATGGTGCAGTGAGCAAGGGACTCATGTGTGAGCATACCCTTCCACTCCTATAATGGCCAAGACGATTCAGAAAAGGGGGTGGTGATGGACAGAGCATCTGAATTAAGCAGAACACTCATACCCAGTCAAAAGATCAGGGCTTGATCCATCACCGTTTTTTAGCTCACTGCACCATCCCAGTTCAGAACCAGGCTACATGCAAATTAGTCTGTCCCTGGCCGAGTGCATCATGGGAACAGGGCAGACCAAACTACCAAGCCAATTCTTTACTGGAAAGGAAACAAGCTTCCGGGACCGGTTTCTGGCATTGCAGCCATCTTCGGCCCGGCTTGCTTGAATTCTGATGGTGCAGAGAGCAAGGGACTCATGTCTGAGCATACCCTTCCACTCCTATAGTGGCCAATACGATTCAGAAAAGGGGGTGGTGATGGACAGAGCATCTGAATTAAGCAGAACACTTATACCCAGTCAAAAGATCAGGGCTTGATCCATCACCGTTTTTTAGCTCACTGCACCATCCCAGTTCAGTGTGGAAGGGTATGCTCAGATGTGAGTCCCTTGCTCACTGCACCATCAGGATTCAAGCAAGCCGGGCCGAAGACGGCTGTAATGCCAGTAACCGGTCCCCGGAAGGTTGGTTACTTTCCAGTAAAGATTTGGCTTGGTAGTTTGGTCTGCCCTGTTCCTATGATGCACTGGGCCAGGGACAGACTAATTTGCATGTAGCCAGGTTCTGAACTGGGATGGTGCAGTGAGCTAAAAAACGGTGATGGATCAAGCCCTGATCTTTTGACTGGGTATGAGTGTTCTGCTTAATTCAGATGCTCTGTCCATCACCACCCCCTTTTCTGAATCGTTTTGGCCACCACAACTGTGGAAGGGCATGCTCAGATGTGAGTCCCTTGCTCACTGCACCATCAGGATTCAAGCAAGCCGGGCCGAAGACGGCTGTAATGCCATAAACCGGTCCCCGGAAGCTTGTTTCCTTTCCAGTAAAGAATTGGCTTGGTAGTTTGGTCTGCCCTATTCCCATGATGCACTGGGCCAGGGACAGACTAATTTGCATGTAGCCAGGTTCTGAACTGGGATGGTGCAGTGAGCTAAAAAACGGTGATGGATCAAGCCCTGATCTTTTGACTGGGTATGAGTGTTCTGCTTAATTCAGATGCTCTGTCCATCAATTCCCCCTTTTCTGAATCGTTTTGGCCACCACAAGTGTGGAAGGGTATGCTCAGATGTGAGTCCCTTGCTCACTGCACTATCAGGATTCAAGCAAGCCGGGTCGAAGACGGCTGTAATGCCAGAAACCAGTCCCTGGAAGCTTGTTTCCTTTCCAGTAAAGAATTAGCTTGGTAGTTTGGTCTGCCCTGTTCCCATGATGCACTGGGCCAGGGACAGACTAATTTGCATGTAGCCAGGTTCTGAACTGGGATGGTGCAGTGAGCTAAAAAACGGTGATGGATCAAGCCCTGATCTTTTGACTGGGTATGAGTGTTCTGCTTAATTCCGATGCTCTGTCCATCACCACCCCCTTTTCTGAATCGTTTTGGCCACCACAAGTGTGGAAGGGTATGCTCAGATGTGAGTCCCTTGCTCACTGCACCATCAGGATTCAAGCAAGCCGGGCCGAAGACGGCTGTAATGCCAGAAACCGGTCCCCGGAAGCTTGTTTCCTTTCCAGTAAAGAATTGGCTTGGTAGTTTGGTCTGCCCTGTTCCCATGATGCACTGGGCCATGGACAGACTAATTTGCATGTAGCCAGGTTCTGAACTGGGATGGTGCAGTGAGCTAAAAAACAGTGATGGATCAAGCCCTGATCTTCTGACTGGGTATGAGTGTTCTGCTTAATTCAGATGCTCTGTCCATCACCACCCCCTTTTCTGAATCGTTTTGGCCACTATAGGAGTGGAAGGGTATGCTCAGACATGAGTCCCTTGCTCACTGCACCATCAGGATTCAAGCAAGCCGGGCCGAAGACGGCTGCAATGCCAGAAACCGGTCCCCGGAAGCTTGTTTCCTTTCCAGTAAAGAATTGGCTTGGTAGTTTGGTCTGCCCTGTTCCCATGATGCACTGGGCCAGGGACAGACCAATTTGCATGTAGCCAGGTTCTGAAACTGGGATGGTGCAGTGAGCTAAAAAACGGTGATGGATCAAGCCCTGATCTTTTGACTGGATATGAGTGTTCTGCTTAATTCAGATGCTCTGTGCATCACCACCCCCTTTTCTGAATCGTTTTGGCCACCACAAGTGTGGAAGGGGTATGCTCAGATGTGATTCCCTTGCTCACTGCACCATCAGGATTCAAGCAAGCCGGGCCGAAGACGGCTGTAATGCCAGAAACCGGTCCCCAGAAGCTTGTTTCCTTTCCAGTAAAGAATTGGCTTGGTAGTTTTGTCTGCCCTGTTCCCATGATGCACTGGGCCAGGGACAGACTAATTTGCATGTAGCCAGGTTCTGAACTGGGATGGTGCAGTGAGCTAAAAAACGGTGATGGATCAAGCCCTGATCTTTTGACTGGGTATGAGTGTTCTGCTTAATTCAGATGCTCTGTCCATCACCACCCCCTTTTCTGAATAGTTTTGGCCACCACAAGTGTGGAAGGGTATGCTCAGATGTGAGTCCCTTGCTCACTGCACCATCAGGATTTAAGCAAGCCGGGCCGAAGACGCTGTAATGCCAGAAACCGGTCCCCGGAAGCTTGTTTCCTTTCCAGTAAAGAATTGGCTTGGTAGTTTGGTCTGCCCTGTTCCCATGATGCACTGGGCCAGGGACAGACTAATTTGCATGTAGCCAGGTTCTGAACTGGGATGGTGCAGTGAGCTAAAAAACGGTGATGGATCAAGCCCTGATCTTTTGACTGGGTATGAGTGTTCTGCTTAATTCAGATGCTCTGTCCATCACCACCCTCTTTTCTGTATCGAAAAATGACATTGGGCTGACTAACGTGAACTTTTTTACAGCTATTTGGCCGGCCGGCACTTTTTTCACACTAACGTGATTTTTTTTTATTGCCTTGATTCTGGAGTTAGTATAATTTTTCCTGGTCGCTAGCTGATCCTAACGCCAAGTAGCAATATATTTGAAATATGTCACATACAGAGCATTAGGATTTGGCGATCGGCAGCAGTAAAAAAAAATTGCTGCTAAACAGTGTGAAAACTGCTTAGTGGCAATTCTTGTAAATATACCCCAGAGGGTTAAGGTCAGAACGAGAAAGTGCTTAAATTGTAAGCTTCAAATCTCGTTCCGAGATCTCTGTGGCATAGTTGCCAAGTTTTCCAGGTCCATGCATGATGTGCAGCTCCAGTCCATGTTTTTTTGCTGAGAATTCTGGGACTTGAAGTCCCATTTTGAAAGGAATAAACAAGGATAAAAACAAATACAATTCAAAGAAAAACCTGGACTAGAGAAGCACACAACCCTTGAACGTGGAAAACTTGGCAGGAATTGCTGTGGTCAGGACCTCAGGCCAAAAAAAGTGCCTTGAAAACGGATTTGCCCCCTTCAGTCCTTGCTTCTACATTGACAGCCCAAGTGGTCACTGAGTAGAGCTAAGAAATTACAGAGGCAGTCTCCAATCAGTTTCAAGATTAAGATATCCCGTTTTAATGTTCAAGTGTTAAATACTTTATAAAACGTCCCTTACTCATCAAACCTGTATAACCCCATGTGTCAGAGATAACTGTCACTAGGCATGAGATTTATGCTACACACTAACCATATAGGCCACTGACAATCACTACACCCAGGGAATAATTTAACTGATAGCCACCTTATATGCATTGTTTAGTTCCCGTTTACGTTCTGCTTTCACACCCATTATTATCTAACAATAGAGCCTAATCATTGGCAGAAACTCACCTGTGAATTAGTACTTGCATGACTCTAAACCTAATTATGACTCTGCTAATCCCATTCTAATGACTAAATCACTCATTCTGGGTTCCTACGGTGTACGTGCCACCCGCATACAAAGCACTTTAATTCCTCATTAAGGGTGGTAAACGCTCTATAACCTTACCAAACCATAATGTAAGTATATCTTGGAATAAACATATTGATATTAGAGTGATGTTTAAAATATTGTTTACAAAAATATTGTAGTACTTATTATAGTAAGGTTTAATGTTGTAAATTTTGCGTTCAATGTATTTTTTAAATACATAATTCTTTTGTGATTTGTAATATATACGATTTTTAGTTACTAAGCATATCTTGCCGTTTACAATCCTAATTGTATATGTAGAGGAGTGAAAGGTGTTTTTGAAGTCTTTTTTTTTATTGTTCAATTGATGATTTTTTTAAGGGTTTTTAATAAACATACAAATAAATGTAAATCTCACCCAAAAAAATAGGTATCATTTATTTTGAGGTGTATAAACTACATTTTGAAAATCTAGGTTACATGAATTATTGGTGGAATGGGTCGATAATATATTAACAGTATATTAATATTACAATTTTGGGGGGATTAAATGTATTTATGGCATTTTTCATTTTCATGTTTAAAAAATGAGTTACTTTTTTAGTTTATCTTTTGGTTTGTGCTGTTTTTTAAATACATTATATTAAAATATTTCTATTTATTTTCAAATTGTCAATGTATATTTTTTTATGATTTAATATAATGAGCAAATCGTAACATTTTTAAATATTGGGGTTTATGTATTTTGGGTAGCATACTTTTTATTGTATGGGTTTTTTACAGCTAAGGGGGTTATTGGGTTTCAGTAGTGTATTCATATTTTTACATATTAGAGACTTCTTTCCAAACCAGCATTCATAATAAAACCCTGTGAAAATGGGTCACAATTTGAGGTCGATCTGGATGGTCTTGGATTGATGTACCCACAGATTAATGATTCCATGCTTCCAATGAAATAGAATATGGATAGCATAACAAAGCTCACACTGAATTTCACATGATGGCTCTTGCTATTGTCAATCACAAACCTAGATTTTTACCAGGTTTAGCCACATAGAAACTGCATTTGAGAGATTGAAAATTGGTAGTAATGCAAGTAATGTTTTCTTGCGTGTAACAAGAGGGAGAGAGAGGACTAGATAGCTAGTCCGAGTCCCCGAGAGTCACAGAACACAGGAGCACAATCAGGTGCAAGAAGAACATTAGCAAATTGACCAGTCATTTCATCACCCAGGGACACACCCCCAATGACCTGACCTGGACCATCATCGAACAACTACCGGAACTGGCAGTGGATAATGAAAAGAAATTACTCAGTAAGGAACAACGCTGGATATATCGCCTATCCACCCAAACCAATGACCTCAACGACGCCATACCGTGGAACTCAGTCACACCCTAGACCAGAGGTCTTCAAACTTTTGAAGGTTGAGCCCCCCCAGCTGAATTTTTTTAAATGTCGGGCCCCCCTACCACCTGACAGAAATTTCTGGAATCTGGTACACTACATAATCGACCGCCACCCGCACATCCCTGGCCATATCCGGCAAATAATGTTCAAAACAATGAGTGTTTCCTCCTTCTCCATGACTTCGCTCACTACCACTCACCAACAATGCACCTCATCTCTCTATAGCACCTTTCTAGCAAACATATTATTTTTTTTATAGTGCTAGTCATAGTTGCATCATACTCAGGGGCATATGTACAAGCACCTATAGACACCACACCGTCACTTTTTACGACGTTGTGGTGGTGATAGGGGCATTGCCGTATTTACAAGGCAGAGTTAAGCCACTCCGTATTTACAAGGCAGAGTTAAGCCACTTAACTTGGCTTAACGCTGCCTTGTAAATAAGGCCCCTTTCATGCTATGCTTAGCGTGAAAGGGTGGGCAGTGGGTGTTGCGGTGGGCGTTCCACTGCAACAGGCACTGATTTTGATGTTGCGCCCTATTTACAAGGGCAGCGTAAAAGTGAGGCAGCGTTAAAATTAAGAACAGGGAAAGTCTGGTCTTAAGCTGGCGAAACTAGGAGAAATGCATTATTTCTCCTCATTTTTGCTTCATCCATGTGTGCTGCCTTCTGCAGCACACATGGAAAAAGCAAAGTGCCCTGTATTTGTAATCTTTAAAAAAAATCCATTTTGTGATTTCTGTGTGTGCTGCATTAAGCAGCACACAAGGAAGTGGGACAAATGGCATTTAAAGATTGTTTATGTACAGGAAGTTCCCCTTCCTGAACATAAACAATATTTTCCCTGCACCCAGACACCCTTGAACTATGGTGCAATGGTGTCTGCGTTGGCGCTACACTGCTAAGGGGAAACGCAAGGCTGCACCATATTGTTGTAAATAGGGTGCAGCCTTCCGTTACTGAAGTGGCGGAGAGAGGCTTTAACCCATGACTGCTAACGCCTCACTCCGCAACTTCCTTGAACATATGCCCCTCAGTTCTTTGATCTGCTTGGTACACCTTCTTTGTAGCAGGCACATTAACCCTCTGTGCTGTGAGGGTGGCAGGAGTGCTCATGTGAGTGCACAGTGAGGTATGCGACAGTGTGAGTAGGGTAAGTGGAGTGACTGCAGGGTGAGTGAGGTGGCCATATGAATTTGGGTGTGCATGTTAGTGCAGAGTGGGACTAATGAATGCATGGTTAGTGATGGGCTTGTTTAAGTGAAATTGCAGATTGAGCAGTGAGTGAGACAGGTGAGTGAAGTGTCACATGAGTGCAGGGTGGGTAGTGTGCTCGTGTGGCTACAAGTTGAGGTACAGGGAAATCTGCGAAAGTGCATTGTGAGAGCAGCGTGATTACTGAGTGCAGGGTGAATGGTGTGAGTGCATGGGGGTCAGTATGAGGGAATTGTGATCGCTGTGAGTGCAGGGTGAGCATGAAAGTGAAGGGCGAGAATGAGGAGCAAGTTGTCTGAATGCAGGGTACATTCTCAGACACTTGCAGTAAATAGTTGCAAAATAGTTGCTTTCAGTTTTAGAAAAGGGAGCTCCTTGCCTCCCACTGCAGCTAAAGCATTTCAGCTGTAGGAATTAACCAGATAGGGCCCGCCCCCCCAAACATAGCTGCCAAGGTTTTAGATTGCTATGTGTGACATTTTCTTAATTTCAGTGTAATTATGAGTGACATTTCAAGGACTATGAGTGACAATTTCTCACAGGCAAACTCAAGCAGTGAAGACGAGGTAAACATACATATCAGAAATGACACCCATGTGAGTTGTGAACCGAGATAACCATAAACTGTGCCAAATTTCTTTAAGTTTAGAATTTAGATATATATGCAATAACATATGGAAATGCAGTAGAAAATCCTGATGAGACGGAACATTTATGCACTATAGTAATATTGCAGTAAAAAAATCCCTGATGCGTCGCAACAAAGCTTAAAAGAGGTATAGGCGAGAAAGGTTGATAACAGGAGCAACCTTGTAGGTCAGCTCACTCAGCCTACTCAATTTACTTAGCCTAGTAAGCTCAGTAGCTCACCCCCAAGTAACTAATTTAGTTATTTACTTTCTTTGTTGAATAAAAATATTGGAGGACCAAACAGACAACTGTCCAAATATTCCACCCTGGTCATTTACATCTTGGAGGGAAGAACTGACATAACTCGAGCTCTCGTGACTGCATGTCTGTCTCAGTTTTGCACATTGAACACAAGCTGTTCCGAAGAGCCTGTCGGTGTGACTGGGAGAGAGGAGCTGCAGCACAGACGACCTGAAGAGAGGGCACTAAGCACAAATGGCATGACCTTCTGCGGAGTGTCATGAAACCTTAGAATGCAGCCGGTCGACCGGCAAACCAATTCGAATCCACCCTGGCAGGCGCGCGCGCATGTTTAATATCATATGTACGCCATGTTCCTCGGCTCCTTCAGCATGACATCCACACGCTGCACAGCAGCGCCGAGAGGTTTTGCTGCGCCGTAACAGCGAGGAAAGGCTGCTCTTAATAAATGCTTTTAATTGGGGTTTTCATTTCGACTGGAAAATATAAGTCTTGCATCATGATCCCTTCCGAAGTGCCCCGAGATGCCTGAGACTGCTCTCGGGGCGCATCACACACAGCATGTCCTCTGCCACAGTCACTGCTGGCTGAAAGAGAAATCTCGTATTGTTAATGAGGCTTTAATAGTTTTCACCCCTTCTTCGGGCCCCTGCAGCTTCACTCTGCCGTCTGTTTTTTTAATCAGTAGAGGACAAAGGTGAGATTTACGGCGGAGTACGCGCCCCCCCTGAGACGGTGGCGCGCCCCCCCAGTGGGGTGCGCCCCACAGATTGAAGAACTCTGCCCTAGACCTACACTAGTCACAGTTACCTCGCCTTTGTACAGTGGTGAGTCCCCTATGCCATAGTCCCTCTGTACATAGACATAGATCATGCTCCCCCTTTATGTGCACCACTAGGCTGCCATAATCATGGGCACATGCCTAAACCCCCTTAATATTGCCATGTCAACGTTAGCGCGCAGCGCCCAGCAGCGCATGTGCATTACGCAGTGATTAACTGGCCGAACCACTCTGGGACGCGGCGCGTCTCACAGGCATGTTTCCCCAACATTAGCGCATACGTGGCCAACGCTGATCCCTTCGCGCCTGCGCAGATAGACCACGCCACACCTAACACGGGTGTTGCCACTTTCCCCGTACCAACGGCGGCATATATTACCTGCTAAATAGTTGCTACATGTACCTTAATTACTTTATCGCGCTATCATACTGAGCATGCGCAAAAGACTAGTGTGCAAATCATGAGCATGAGCAGTAACATTATAATCACGCTATCATACTGAGCATGTGCGAGAGACTAGTGTGCAAATCATGAGCATGAGCAGTAACATAACAATCGCGCTATCATACTGAGCATGCACGAGAGACTAGTGTGCAAACCATGAACATGAGCAGCAACAACACAAAGGGGTAGTCTTTCCACCCTGACTATTCCCACAGGTGCTCATCATTACCTTGTTAACCATAGTATAAAAAGCCCACACGTCCACAGGCTCATTCTACCGGAGGACGACGGCGGGACAACAGGTACAAGGCAGGCACTGACCAGAAAGACTGTGAGTATGACAAACCTGACAAGCCTCCAAACAACAAACTGGGTAAGCGCTTCTTTCCTTACAGGTCCCTAACCCCTGCAGCCTATCTCTTTTTCTCCCATAGGGTCATCCCCTTACCGCTTCCCTCCAGGAAGCCTTGGCTAATAACCCAAAGCGTAAGAACAATTTTAGGGCACCCTGCCACACTAAGTCAACTCCTTACAGTATGATTTTCGTGTTTTAGCCACACCACGCTCCTAATTAGTCGCGTATTTTCACTCTGATGGCACCACCAGTACCATCACACCTAGCAGACTATAGTCCTCTCACCTTGCACTATAGATCCGGCCACCAAAGCATTGTTGACCATATGTCTAAATTGACTACTGACTCTCTCTATAAATGTTTTGTCCTTGTCCTTAATGTTTGTTTGTACAGGTATGCATGAGAAGGGAATCCCCCTCTCACATATAGAAAAACACCTTAGTGAGTGTATCACATAGTCTGTACCACAACACTAAGTCTGTTTTATTTCACCACACCTTTTAAAAAACGGTCCTGAGGAAAGCCAGAATACTCTAAGGCACTGGCTGAAACATGTCGACCATCTGAAGGACGCAGGGGGCAGTAACTCGCCACCCTTACGCGTCCTGTAGCCTTACTTTTAACCGCTGGTGACGGCCCAGTTATTAAAATTTAATTTACCCTCGGGTACTGGGACCACCACCAAGCCGTTTTAAATCACAACTCACTCAACCTCACTCACTGCACTCTCAGCAATATACCAGCTCCGCTGTAATCAGGCGTCGTAGCACACCCGGGACATACTAGGTGTCACTGGGTGGGCCCGATGATGAAGCATGCCACCAACTAGGCTGGTGGGTGAGGGCTTCATGAATACACCAACAAGGTGCCCGTGACAGAACTAACTAGAGTACTGCAACACTTTGGTCAACTTAAGCTAGTCCTCTTTGATTAATCACATATAAACCCTCGGGGACTCGGACTAGCTATCTAGTCCTCTCTCTCCCTCTTGTTACACGCATATATAGGCAGCGCACAGCTGCGAGAGTCTGACAACATCACCATGGCCGAGAACCATGGCCTTACCTTTACGGAGGAGGAGGTCAACGATATTCTCGCAGACCCCTCTTTTCAAGTTGATTTCAACATCGCTAATTCCATAGCCCAAACAACTGACTGGGAGACCCTCACTGAGAAAAAGAGAAACAGGATCCGCACCATCCTCCATGGAGTGATCCTAGCCCAATATGTCAAAACCAACACGGCTTCAAGAGGACTGATTGTCACCAACGCACCCAGGATCTTCCTAGATGACCCCACCTTCAGGAAGGACTGGGCCCAGATCGCCTGGCACTGCACCAGGGACTGGATGATACTAATTATAAAAACTGCCAAACGCCTTTCAGAAGCCATCGTAATTGAAATCCAATTAACAGAAAGCCACTTCAAAACAACCCTGACAGCCTACAAAAAGAAATTAGACGACCAAAATAAAGAAATTAACGAGTACAAGGAGTACCTGACCCAAGCTAAAATTAAGAAATTTGAGAAAGACCTCAAAAAATGTAGCTATGCCAAAGTCTTTCCATACTCTGAAGAAGACTTTGCCCCACCAGCTAATAACTCAAATGCCTCAGACTCCTCAGCAGATGACAGTTCCGCATCCAGTGACTCTAGCAACAGCTCACACAAACGGGGTTGCAGAGGCCGCCGCGGACAACGCAGGCCAAACACCTGGCAGGGAGGACAACCTGGACATTACTTCGGGCCCCCAACGAACTTTGGCCCAATGCAAAACCCCTACTTCGGATACCAGCCAATGTATACACCTGGCCCCATGCCCTTATTCCCAGGAAACCACGGACCCCACATGCCTCCTTTTTTAGGACAGGGCAGAAGAACACGCGGAAGGAGAAGACACAACCCGCAACCACAAGTACACTGGGCCGAAGACGGGAACCCAGTGAGCGCGAACACTCGCCAGAAGGCATCCAGCCAACCGGGAACCAGCAAACCATAAACCAAGCAACCCATGAGTCCATGGTGTTTAACCTTTCTAACATTTCACTGACACCCAAACAGGTCTCAGTACTAGAAAAGGGACTATCCTTCATGCCAACGACTAGATTGGACAAATTTAAACTGCACGTGGAACTGGCGGAGTTCATGAGGAAACTAAAACTCAAGGCCTTCTTCGAGAAACCCTCGAGGGACGACTCAACTCCCACAAAAAACCCTAATATCACAGGCCTGAGGACCAAATCCACCTTCACCCCACCACCCTCCACAGTGCCCCCAGAGATCACCACTTTTGAATTGGCTGTTTACAATGATGTCGAGAACCTAGAACCAACCAACCACTTCAACAACCTGTCGAAGGAAGACAGAGAAATCATCCAGGAACTCAAAAACAATCCCTCTATCATAATAAAACCTGCCGACAAGGGAGGAGGCATTGTGCTCTTAGATAAACAGGACTATGACACTGAATGTCGCCGACTACTAAGCGACCAAAGAAACTATAAAAAACTGGAACATGACCCAACCAACTCACTACAAAGCACTATCCAGGCACTAGTGAAGACCGCCCATCAGGCGGAACACATCTCCAAACAAGAAGCAGAGTACCTCTGCCCCCAAAAGATAAAAGTACCATACTTTTACACAGTACCAAAAATACATAAAGGTATTCTCCCCCCCGGGCAGACCTATAGTGTCTGGCATCAACTCCCTTCTGGAACCCCTCTCTCGCTATTGCGATTTCTTTCTTAATCCACTGGTCCAGCAAACACCCAGTTACATCAAGGACACCAAACACTTACTACAAGTCATCAACAACACTGAATTCAACCCAGAAACCCAACTGCTGGTGGGCCTGGATAGTGAAAGCCTTTATACCAGTATCCCCCAGGACGCCACCATCCAAGTCCTGAGACAGGTACTCATGGAGTCCCCATGGCCACACTGCACACCCAGAGACTTCATCCTCCAATGTGCCACAATAGCACTAAAGGAAAACTATTTTTAGTATGAGGGAAGCCTGTACCTCCAAACCAACGGAACTTCAATGGGCAGCGTGTTCGCCCCCAGCGTGGCAGGACTCTATGTCCACCTCTTTGAGCAGACCCACATCACCCACAACACCAATCCCTATACCTGGAATATCCTCACATGGCGTCGATATATTGACAACATCCTTATGATCTGGCAGGGATCAGAAATAACTCTACAACTCTTCCTCACTTGGCTCAATGAAAGAGACCCATACCTGAAATGCACAAGCACCTCAAGTGCAAGCCATTTGGCGTTCCTTGATCTGAACATATGGGCCAAAGATGGCCAATTGATCACTACCACCTATTATAAGCCTACCTCAAGGAACTCACTCCTCCACTACACAAGTTTCCATCCCCGCCCTTTAAGGGAAAACTTATCATTTGGGCAGTTTCTGCGTATACGCAGAAACTGCACTCAAGCAACCGACTACAAAAATCAATCGGCAGACCTGTCTAAGAAACTGGAGGAACGAGGCTACCCCTGGGCCATCATTAACAAAACCAAGAAAAGAGCCAGGAACCAAAATAGGGAGGCCCTTCTGGAAACTGTACCCAAGGACAAGAGTGACCAACCCATCACGTGTGTCACCACATTCAACACAGCCTCCAATGAGGTGGCGAAGCTCATACGCAGAAACTGGAAGATCCTAAACTCTGGACAACGACAATGGGAAACCCCTAGGTTTGCCTACAAAAGGTGCAACAACCTGAAAGATCACCTCGTGAGCACCCGCCCCAGACCCCTGACCAATAGAGAATCCAACACTATCCTGAATGCGTGGGGCCTACCTAAAATTTCTGGACATTATCCATGCAATGACTGTAGCGGGTGCCATCTTACCAGCCATACGAAAACATTGATACTAGAACCAGACAAAGTGTGGACTCAACGCAGCCACACAAACTGTAATTCAAGTAACGTGATCTACCTACTTACCTGCAGATGCGGCCTCCGATACATCGGTATGACCGCCCGCAAAATAAGGACTAGAGTCACAGAACACAGGAGCACAATCAGGTGCAAGAAGAACATTAGCAAATTGACCAGTCATTTCATCACCCAGGGACACACCCCCAATGACCTGACCTGGACCATCATCGAACAGCTACCGGAACTGGCAGTGGATAATGAGAAGAAATTACTCAGTAAGGAACAACGCTGGATATATCGCCTATGCACCCAAACCAATGGCCTCAACGACGCCATACCGTGGAACTCAGTCACACCCTAGACCTACACTAGTCACAGTTACCTCGCCTGTGTACAGTGGTGAGTCCCTCGTGCCATAGTCCCTCTGTACATAGACATAGATCATGCTCCCCCTTTATGTGCACCACTAGGCTGCCATAATCATGGGCACATGCTTAAACCCCCTTAATATTGCCATGTCAACTTTAGCGCGCAGCGCCCAGCAGCGCATGTGCATTACGCAGTGATTAACTGGCCGAACCACTCTGGGACGCGGCGCGTCTCACAGGCATGTTTCCCCAACATTAGCGCATACGTGGCCTACGCTGATCCCTTCGCGCCTGCACAGATAGACCACGCCACACCTAACACGGGTGTTGCCACTTTCCCCGTACCAACGGCGGTATATATTACCTGCTAAATATTTGCTACATGTACCTTAATTACTTTATCACGCTATCATACTGAGCATGCGCAAAAGACTAGTGTGCAAATCATGAGCATGAGCAGTAACATTATAATCACGCTATCATACTGAGCATGTGCGAGAGACTAGTGTGCAAATCATGAGCATGAGCAGTAACATAACAATCACGCTATCATACTGAGCATGCACGAGAGACTAGTGTGCAAACCACGAACATGAGCAGCAACAACACAAAGGGGTAGTATTTCCACCCTGACTATTCCCACAGGTGCTCATCATTACCTTGTTAACCATAGTATAAAAAGCCCACACGTCCGCAGGCTCATTCTACCGGAGGACGACGGCGGGACAACAGGTACAAGGCAGGCACTGACCAGAAAGACTGTGAGTATGACAAACCTGACAAGCCTCCAAACAACAAACTGGGGAAGCGCTTCTTTCCTTACAGGTCCCTAACCCCTGCAGCCTATCTCTTTTTCTCCCATAGGGTCATCCCCTTACCGCTTCCCTCCAGGAAGCCTTGGCTAATAACCCAAAGCGTAAGAACAATTTTCGTGCGCCCTGCCACACTAAGTCAACTCCTTACAGTATGATTTTCGTGTTTTAGCCACACCACGCTCCTAATTAGTCGCGTATTTTCACTCTGATGGCACCACCAGTACCATCACACCAAGCCGACTATAGTCCTCTCACCTTGCACTATAGATCCGGCCACCAAAGCATTGTTGACCATATGTCTAAATTGACTACTGACTCTCTCTATAAATGTTTTGTCCTTGTCCTTAATGTTTGTTTGTACAGGTATGCATGAGAAGGGAATCCCCCTCTCACATATAGAAAAACACCTTAGTGAGTGTATCACATAGTCTGTACCACAACACTAAGTCTGTTTTATTTCACCACACCTTTTAAAAAACGGTCCTGAGGAAAGCCAGAATACTCTAAGGCACTGGCTGAAACATGTCGACCATCTGAAGGACGCAGGGGGCAGTAACTCGCCACCCTTACGCGTCCTGTAGCCTTACTTTTAACCGCTGGTGAAGGCCCAGTTATTAAAATGTAATTTACCCTCGGGTACTGGGACCACCACCAAGCCGTTTTAAATCACAACTCACTCAACCTCACTCACTGCACTCTCAGCAATATACCAGCTCCGCTGTAATCAGGCGTCGTAGCACACCCGGGACATACTAGGTGTCACTGGGTGGGCCCGATGATGAAGCATGCCACCAACTAGGTTGGTGGGTGAGGGCTTCATGAATACACCAACAAGGTGCCCGTGACAGAACTAACTAGAGTACTGCAACACTTTGGTCAACTTAAGCTAGTCCTCTTTCAGTAATGTTTTCTTCACATGACAGGTGATACCTCCAGGTTACATCCTCTCTCATGCCGTGCTTAGAACTACATAAGACACCAATCATCGATCAAATGGAATCCTGAAGCACATGGTCTGTGCCAAATGCCTGTGGATGATAGTTGGATATCAGACTGCTGCATAAGTCATACTGACACGCCATCAACAGACTTGGTATTGTAGAGAAATGGCAATAGAGGCCACTGAGGCATTCTGCCTGATATCGGCGTTATGTATAAATTGATCAAGGACCCTTTTCGTACTTGAATATCAAAATTAGTTTGGACATCCATAGAATGATGAAATATAACACAACAACACCTTTGATTGAGAATAATAGTACACAATTTTCTGAGGCCACAACCACAACTAAAGGGAAAACGCACTGACAGATCCAGTGAAAGACACCCATAAACCCATTAGGAAAAGGGGACTTCAAAGGATTGTGGGTGTTAGCTCATGCCCTTTTTCATGGAAGACCAATTACAGCCCTTGTGTAAAACAACTTATATACTCTACAACTTTCAAGTTCTACCCAAAGCAGCCTTTGTCACATAGGTCTCACTAATCCCTGATAGGCGTTTGTTACCAGTAAGGTCACTCCCTTTATTTTTCTTGTCCATAGAAAACCACTTTCCAACTCCAGTTAGGAACTCTCCATGTTAATATATAGTTTTGGCTCTGTGGATATAAATAGGAAATAGGGTTCTCATTCTTCTAGTTTACTGAGGCCAAAATCGATGAGAGGCTTTCAGGCAGGACTAGATCTAACCTGAGGGTAAAGTGTTTACTCAACTATCTAGTTCCTCATTATGAGTGGCCCATTATTCCTAACAGGCCTCATGGAGAATAGCAAGAGATGTGGTGTTAGTATATCCAGAGTTTCCTAGTATGGTAATACTGCAAGGTCTACTGGATACAAATCATCCAGGTCATACCTTGAGAACTTTCCCCCCTAAAAGCAATGGCAATACAAGTAGGCATGTAGAAATGAATGCATGTTAAGTGTTTGTGTAGGGTCCCCCACCCTGGTATAGGGATGATTGAATGTCACCCAGATTGTGGTGTCTATCTCTAGCAGTCCAGAGGACACAGCAGAACGTTTTAACCAGTGTATGTCCCTCATCAATAACTGGATGGGATCTCACTGTTTGAAGCTCAACTGATCAAAAACTGAGGTACTCCTGTTAGGCGTTGACACATCCTTTTGGGCACAAAATTGGTGACCCCCTAGCATGGGTGTTGTCCCTACTCCAGTCCAGAAAGTGAGGAACCTTGGTGTTATCTTTGATAACAGACTGACTTTCCAACAACAGGTCAACAAAGTAGTCTCGTCAGTGTTCCTCACTCTAAAATCAATCCATAAAGTACGTCCCTTCATTCCCTCTGAAGCTGTAAAAACACTAGTGATAGTCCTAACTTTGTCCAAATTGGACTACTGTAATGCACTATATCTAGGCCTTCAGAAACAACATATGATTAAACTTCGGCTTGCACAAAATGCTGCCGCCAGATTACTGCTAGACATTCCCAAATGTAATTCAATCTCCCCAGGTTTGGAAAAACTCCACTGGCTTCCTGTTTAGAAAAGGATAGATTTCAAGGCCTTATGCTTAGCATATAGAGCTGTACACGGAAATTGACCTACTTTCCTGACACAGCACTTCACCTGGTACCATCCTTCAAGGCAACTACGTTCAGCACAGAGCAAACTCCTCCAGACACCCAAATTCAAGAGAGCCGGCTGTCAAGGAAGAAGCTTTGTACTGGGCACTGTGAGGCTGTGGAACCTGCTCCCGCTGAATATCAAAAGCTGTCCAACACTGCTCGGTTTCAGAAAACTATTTAAGACATGGCTGTTTTAAACTAATACACCACCCCCGGCTTCCTCCGCTGCAAAAGCGCCTAGACACCCCAGGGTAATCATGCACTATATAAACAACAAAATCAAATCAAAAATCAAATCAAATCAAAGAAGATACAGAGATTCTAGAATGATCAGGCAAATAAAGGACTGGACTAGCCGACTGAGCAACCAAGCAAATGCCTCATTTTGGGTGTAAGGCGGTGATTGAGTTAGACAACTCTCATAATGGTTCATATCCTCCCCTTGAGTTTAACTGATATGATTGAATGGGCCATTCCCAAGAGGGCAGCTATAGCACAATCTTTAGATATGAAAGACTTCTTTCATATCGACAGATTTTACCTGCTATTCCATGTGACCCACTAATTGAAAATATTTTGGGAGGAAATATGGCCTAACAGCAGAGCAACAATCATTTGAACCGAGAACCATATTCGATTCATGGCATCGGATCAACATCCTGTGGGTCTGATCAAGTCACTTAGGGCCAGATGAACAAAGGGTTGTAGCATTCGCAAACTCTCCTAATTCAGAAAATAAGATGGTTTGCAAAAGCTAAAACCTTTTGCTTATGTACTAAATGCATTTAGCGATTTTGAATAGTTTTTCTAAATCACTAGATGTGTTTACAGATGTATACCGATTCAGTGTCTGGATGCGAATGTTGTAGGCGTCCCTTTCAAATACTGAATCAGTAAAGATATGTATTGATGTTTTGCAGCCAAAATCTGGTCACAAAACAGTGATATTGTACCGACACTCAAGAGCACCTTCCCCTTTGTGAATGAACTTTGTTTTATTTTTTTTGTCCTCATATTACTCCAAATGAGCATATCCCAAGCTGATAAAGCTTCCAATGCTAACCAACAGTGGGTCAATGCTCTCTATTTGACACCTGGAAACAAATACACTGACATTAGCAATGGAGGTATAATCATTGGACATTTTCTCTGTCTACCACACTTTCTAGTGGGTCCCACGTGGAAAAGCTGTGAGTGTGGTCTTTAGTATCCTCTGTTTTCTAATCCAATTTACAAACATAAATCACTGATCTCCACCAGTCTGACCATGCCGATGCTCTGGCTGGGACCATTACCTGCATATCTCTTTCCTTTCCAGGTGTATCAACAAGAACCATAATTTGCTTAGCACTTGCTGGTTCAGGCCCCGCTCAGTTGTTTCACCCAGCTCCCCAAACAATATCAGCCTTGGGCTTACCTACGCAGTCCAATCGAGGATGTTTTCGAACATCTTAACCACCAGTTGCCAGAATTGGATTAGAACTCATCAGCTAAAAACGTGTGGATATTGTCAGTTTCTAAGTTTCTACGGGCCAGATGTATGAAGCCTAAGATCGGTCGGTAATGGCCGAAATTACCGAATTTCGCCCGTTACCAACCGGTATTAGGCATTTGAGATGTAGGGGCCTAATTTAAGGATTCTGTAATTTACCGAATCGGTAATTTAAGGAATCGGTAAATTACCGAACTCTTAAATACCGGTTCGGTAAATTACCGCATCCTTAATGTAGGAAGCACTCAAGTGAGTTCTTTTCACTTGTAAGGATTCGTTATTTACCACCAACTACAAGTTGGTGGTAAGTATCGAAAACCTTAAAAAAAGCAATTTTGTGCTTTTTTCAACTGTGCCATGTGGCAGACATACATGCCCTTAGGGCATGTATGTGTGCCACATGTGCACCCATGCACTATACAGGGGTGCAACAGGGTGTCAATGTGGCACCCTGTCACCCTTGTAAGTCTACCCCCTATTACCGAATCGGTAATTCTCATTCATTCCTATGGGCCTCCAGGCCCATAGGAATGAATGGGGAATACCGAATCAGTAAATACCGAATCGGTATTTACTGATTTTTACCGATTCCGTAAAATGTACCGAATCATTAGCTACATATCATTTACCGATTCTGAAATACCGAATCGGTAAAATTTGATATTTTAGAATCGGTGAATGATATTTACCTACATCTGGCCCTACATCTCTTACACTCAGAATCCCATTTTCCTTGATCTTTGCACGCTTCATGGGGGTCAAGTAGATTCTGCGGAGAGTAAACAAATGTTTTTTCTGAGAAGAGCAGATTTTTTGTCCGTTTCTAAGTTTCTACGGGCCAGATGTATGAAGCCTAAGATCGGTCGGTAATGGCCGAAATTACCGAATTTCGCCCGTTACCAACCGGTATTAGGCATTTGAGATGTAGGGGCCTAATTTAAGGATTCTGTAATTTACCGAATCGGTAATTTAAGGAATCGGTAAATTACCGAACTCTTAAATACCGTTTCGGTAAATTACCGCATCCTTAATGTAGGAAGCACTCAAGTGAGTTCTTTTCACTTGTAAGGATTCGTTATTTACCACCAACTACAAGTTGGTGGTAAGTATCGAAAACCTTAAAAAAAGCAATGTTGTGCTTTTTTCAACTGTGCCATGTGGCAGACATACATGCCCTTAGGGCATGTATGTGTGCCACATGTGCACCCATGCACTATACAGGGGTACAACAGGGTGTCAATGTGACACCCTGTCACCCTTGTAAGTCTACCCCCTATTACCGAATCGGTAATTCTCATTCATTCCTATGGGCCTCCAGGCCCATAGGAATGAATGGCGAATACCGAATCAGTAAATACCGAATCGGTATTTACTGATTTTTACCGATTCCGTAAAATGTACCGAATCATTAGCTACATATCATTTACCGGTTCTGAAATACCGAATCGGTAAAATTTGATATTTTAGAATCGGTAAATGATATTTACCTACATCTAGCCCTACATCTCTTACACTCAGAATCCCATTTTCCTTGATCTTTGCACGCTTCATGGGGGTCAAGTAGATTCTGCGGAGAGTAAACAAATGTTTTTTCTGAGAAGAGCAGATTTTTTGTGGAATATAATACGTTCAGGATTATCTGCTAGAGTTCCTGTAGCTCCTCTTGAGGTAGATGATTTTCCCACATACTGTATGCTGGTCTCATCTTTATCTCAGCTGCTTTTAATTGTGGTGAATAGCACATGGCTACTTCTTTCTTAATGGTCTTAACTTCATGTAGCTCTATTTTGATAATACTGTTAGGCTCACAGTTTATCCAGTCTTTAGTCTTAAACGTGGAGAGTTTGAAATATTTACATCTGGACATACCCGACTTTACCAGTCTTGCCAAATTGCCCCACAGCATTGAGCTGTCCCTATCCATTTTCTGCCTCCCCCACTCTTAATTCTGGCCTTGCTCAAGGACCATGCTAAACTAGTCCTTCAAATATTCTGGTGTTCCAATTTAATACACTTTATTTGGAAAGTACATGTCATAAAAGCATTGGTACATAAAATACAGTATAAAAATTAAAACAATGAATTAAGATATCTTACAAACATATGCAGGTAATCATATAAGTCAGCTCATCCTGGTCGTTAAAAGACAAATGCATGACATGAAAGAAGCAACCGGGTAGTTAAGGATGGCTAAAAGCATTAAATCATTGGGTGAAGCCAGAACTCGAAGGTAGCATACTAGTAATACATCAAGGAATGGGCATAATTCCAAGTTCAGTGATTTTCAATCACGAGTTGTGATCCTATAGACCAGTGGTACTCGTAGTACGGCCCGCGGGCCGCTGGCGGCCCGGCAAGCCTTTCCTGGCGGACCACGGACCTTTCAGACATCGTACCCGAGTTTTTTTTTTTAAAGGCTGTCTGCAACCAGAGCTCGACTCAGAGACTCTGCTGCCTGTGGGGGCCGGGCGATTTCCGCCGTAGTCAGAGTGGGGCTGCAGGGGCGCTGAGAGGTGAAAATAGCCTCATTAACATGCTAATGGTCTTTTAAAGACCTGTGAAATGCTTGGGTGCGGCTGTGTGCGCACGCCTGGAAGCTGTCACAGCCCGGGGGGGTGGGGGCACACAGGCACCCTGCCCCCTCATAATACATTATATGGGGGTTGCAAATCAACAAGGAACTCAGACTATCCAGAGGAAAGAGGCAGAAGGCTGAGTTTCTTTATGAGGTCAAAGAATGCTTACTTACAATATTGTCATACTGTATGACAGGGAGTATTTTATTCCGTATAACACAAAGTAACACAATCACCTTCCCCCAACCCTCTTTTAAATACTTGTTCCCGTGTGCTTTCTCGTTTTAGGTATTGAGAATAATTGCTGAATCTGTACTATGAAACTAAACATAATAAAAACAGCTTTAAATCAGTTCCGAGGCCCCTTTTACGCAGTTTTCATAAGTCACTTCTAAACTGTATGTAGTTCCGAATGTTTGCCAACTGCTAGGTCTGGTGGAAGGCATTGTGACGTCACAATTCAACTGTACTTTTTTCATTACCATTGAGTGATGACACAATTTTATTGTTTTAAGAAATGTAGAGGGAGGGATTTAGAGAGTTATCACACGTTATCATCAAGAATACAACGAAATGACGCCTTCAGATGCAAAAATTCAAATGTGAACAGGATGAGTCAATGTTTCCCATTCGAATTCATAATGTAACGTGCAAATTTCGACCCGTTTACACAAATTAGGTGTATTCTGCTTTTGCAAAAAAAAAAAAATAATAATAAACTATAAGAAAGAAAAAGCAGCCAGCCTTAGGAAAACGAAATCCTGAAAATATAAGTTTGCAGGTGATGTGTTGTGTCCAGTTTGGCAGAACCCAAAGGATCTCCTTGTTGGTGTGTGATGGGGGAGGTGGGTGGATTGTGAATGAGGGGAGTGTACCTTGCAGGCATTGCCAGGTTATTGATTGCAGACAGCTCGTAACTCGGATGTCAGAGCTGTCCAGACATGCGCCGGGCCCCGTCGGTGCTCCGTGCCCCTGCCTGCCCTCGTGCTGCGATGCGGCCTTTCCAGGGAGATTCAGTAACGTGCATTTTCGCAGCCTTCAGATCAATATATCGCGGTGTGGTTTGTTCTCGTTCTGTCCCGTCCTGTTTGGAGACGGACAGCAGAAGGCACGGAGTTCGGGGTCTGTGCGGCGGTGTCTATGCGCCTTGAAGCCAGGCGGCCTGCAGCAGAGAGCGCAGTGGCCGTCTCTGGGCAGGTGAGTCGGGCAGAGCGCCTGAATCTGAACGTCTGTGATGCCGAGTGGTTTTCGAGATTCAGACCGGCCTGATGTCGGCACTGGAGGCCACTGTAAAGGCCCGAAATATGAAGAGGTTCCCTTGGGATGGTTTCCTAACAGGATTTTGTCAACGTACTATTCTGAATAGATGATTCATACATATATAACACAAAGGTATAACGGTTAAAAAATCATTTATTATAATCACAAACACATAATATTAAAACCAATAAATCTGACTAGCTAATCTGATAAGTTTAAAAAAAGCAAAAATACATAACAATCAATTATGACCTGTACAATTGAAATGAAGGACAGAAGTGTAAAACATAAAATTGTTGAATACAATTTGTACATTCGGACTTCTATATGGTTTCATCGATCTTATGTTACTATCAATCTGTGAATCAACCATCGATGCTGGAGTCTTGAATTGTACCAAGGATAGCGTTGACGCGTTTCGGTGGAATAAGTAGATGAGAACCACCTTTATCAAGACTTTCTGTATGTCTGTCGTAGTAGGGAATTAGTTGAATCTCCCTAGAATTATATACACACAATTAGAGTAAAGTCATATTCTAGTATATATGTACATGATAATCTAATATAGGGACATAGATACATGATTTACTTCCCTTTCTCAAACTCATATCTTCAATTAAATTAGCATACAACTCACATTTATTGGGAAAGCAGGCTGTTATTAATCTCTAGGTTCCAACACTCTATAATCTAGTGTAGATGATAGATCCATTAAACTGTATATCCAGGAAGTCATAATCACTCCTATGGCTGGTAGAGACATTTAGCAAAAATATCATGTGCTCAATAGTAGTTATACATTGCATAAGTAATTTTCTATTGATAGACTATTGTAACACTTAACGGAGTCCTATGATCAATCACAGACTTCATGGGGAGCTATGTAGTAACATCCTGGTGTGATTTATTGGACTACTCTAGTTCTTTACACTAAAAATCGTGATGGCACCAAAATTCTAAATTTTAGGAGATGCTTACCCTAGTATTACTGACAGCTGGTATAATGGTATCCAAGTCTGTGTCTTGTCTATATTACAACAATAGGCTGAAATTCGGTCAATTCTCTTTCCTAAATAGAGGGTATACATTGATTAAAGAGATGAATACACGTGGCTCTTGACTTTCTCTAAAGTTGAAAAAGGTGGTAAAGTGCCTACCTATTTTAGCTCTAGCGAATATTTTGCAGTGTCAGCAGTTGTATGCCACTATTCACGGGCTGGAGGAATGATTCCAAAAGATGTGACCAATGTTAAAAAAGGGTTTCGCAGAACCTAGCGGGAGAATACAGAAAATGAGAAGGAACTAGTTTGTTCTAAACGGTTAATATTCTATTGTTAATTCTTATCCTTCCAATTCTCTGGTAAAAATTGCCTAAGAACATACCTGCAGTTTTATAAGTCTAAGCACAGCGTCTCCCTAGTAATTAAGGGTCAATTCCGTTTTGCTCTCTGGCCAGCTCAACAGGATCTTAGTGGTTACCCTGTATAGTGATAAACAGAGTACCATATAGTTCAGAAAACTCTTATTAGCCATTACATATTTACTAGCTCTCTCGAGTACTGCCCTAATGGTGTTAAGCTCGCTCAGGAAAGAGTCTTACCTACTGGTATCCTAGTGGTCTCCGATAGTTCAGGGGTTCCGCGGTGAATGCGTGAAAAAGCTTGCAGACCTGAGTTATATGCCTGCCATTTGCCTATGATTGGTCAATGATTGCACTTTCTACTAGCCTATAGAAATTCAGCTCTTGAAGTTAGGCAATATGCATATCCTGGAGGCTTGAAAACGCAAGCTTCTCATTCGTCATCACCGGCTCACTGTTCCTCCCTCTTTCTCAATAGCTGCGGTTCTCTATCTGGTCGGTGCCTGTCTTAAAGGCAAAGGCAGATAAAGGTCCCACTTTTCGCCGTTTATCTAAGCGCGACTGTTGCTTGCCCGAAAATCGGCTTGTGTATAAATGAAAGATGGGATCAACATTTTATAGGTAATACTATCTGTTTAGGGAAGCCCCAAGTGTTGGAGCTGTGTTTATATTAAGTGTAGGACTCTTCTACAGTATACGACTCACAGAGTCAAAAAAGACTAAATTGCGCTATTGGAGATCGCGATGCAATGTAATTTGGGATCTCGCCATTAAGCAAACTCACCGTTCACAATGGGGAAAATGTAATCAGGGTGCAAATTCTAGGTATATAGACAGAAGGGGACAATTCATTACAAACACTTGGCCCAATCTTCTCTCGTATTGAGACCCTTCAGAATAGTGTTCAGATGGCAAAAGTACCATTGTTTCCTTGTTTTTCTCATTTTGTCTATATCTCCACCACGTCGATTAATCCTAATTTTTTCGAGGATAAACCACCTAAGATCATCACACGAATGATTAAAAGATTTAAAAT
This sequence comes from Lissotriton helveticus, assembly GCF_964261635.1. NCBI lineage: Eukaryota > Metazoa > Chordata > Amphibia > Caudata > Salamandridae > Lissotriton > Lissotriton helveticus. The sequence goes on from NC_136063.1 coordinate 1,282,867,846, forward strand.
GTTCAGTCAAAGGTGCATTACTTTTGTTGGTACGGATAGCTGATTTATGCTCTAATACTCGGATACGTAGCTCACGACTAGTTTCTCCTACGTACCCTAAGTTGCAGGGGCAGAGGAGCAAATACACCACATTTTGGCTTCGACAGTTATTGAAGGTTGTGGAGGTTAACTTTTTGCCATTATACTCAATATCTTTACTGGTAATGCAGTGGGGGCATATAGAACATGTCCCACACTTATAATTGCCAGATGCTACATTTCCAGTCAAGGTAAGTTGGGTGTCTTTTACGGGCTTGTAAGTATGTACTAGGCAGTTTTTAATAGTCTTATTCCCACGGAAAGAGAATAGAGGTTTATTAAGTTGTGTGTCCGTATTAAAATTTAGGATTTTCCAATGTCTATTGACTATATTTTTAATTTGATTACTCACATGCGAGAACTGTGTCACAAACACTACTCTGTCCAGAGCAGCGTTGTTTCTGATGGTGTGTTTATTTTGGTCTAACAAACTGTCTCTGTCGTAAAAGCGAGCACGTTTAAGTGCATGTTTTATCAGTTTGTTAGGGTATCCTCGTGCTTTCAATTTGGATTTAGTATTCTCAGCATGTTTATAAAAATCCTCCAAGTTGGAGCAGTTTCTCCTTAGCCTGAGGAATTCCCCAAAAGGCACATTATCTTTTTGGGCTTTGGGGTGGTTACTTGAATAAAGGAGCAAAGAATTCTTGTCTGTAGGTTTAGTGTATAGCTCAACTTTAAGGATACCATCCTCCTCCTTGATACTGATATCCAAGAATTGTACTTTCTCATTACTGTACTGTCCTGTAAATTTTAAATTCGGGTCACCCAGGTTAAGCCATTCCAAGAAGGCTTCCAAATCCTCGCTGGCACCGCTCCAAATAAAAATGATATCATCAATGTAGCGGTGCCAGCAGGAGATGTTCTCATAAAACGGGGAAATCTCGTTAGAAATGGGTTTATTCTCAACGTTGGACACATATAGGCAAGCCAGACTGGGGGCACAAGTGGCCCCCATGCTGGTCCCCTTTACTTGTAGATATAATTCATCCTTAAAGAGAAAAACATTTTCTTCAAGATTAAATAGATACAGGACATTATAAAATTATTGTCACCGCCTTTCAGGTCTTCCATCTCTAAAATTGAGGCGATAACTTCTATAGTATCATTTTGCGGTATATTCGTATAGAGGGCCTCAATGTCTAGGGCTACCAAAAATTGGGTCGCCCTATTAAACCCTCTACCCTCAAAAGTGGTGATCGCGTGTGAGGTGTCTTTTAGATAGGACCTCTGTCTCTTGACTATTGGTTGTAAAAAGTAGTCTACATAGCGGCTAATTGGCTCTAGGATGTAGCCAATTCCGCTAATAATAGGCCTCATTGGTGGGTCTGCTGTATTCTTGTGTATTTTTGGCAGCCCGTAAATGGCTGGAATGACTGGGTGCATATTGAGGAGGAATCTGTATTCATTGTCATTAATGGAGTCTTCCTCTTTCCCCTTTTGTAGGAGATTGACCACCTCTGTTTTCAAAATGCTCAATTCTGTGAACCTGGTTCCCTTATTTTGTTCTTGTATATTTAAGAGATCACGGATCTTGTTCTCATACACAGGGATGTCAAAGAGAACTATACCCCCGCCCTTGTCCGCGGATTTAATGGTTGGCTCATCGCTGTTTTGTAAGTTGGTAAGGGCTGTTCTCTGTTCTCTGGAGAGATTGTTATTTAATTTCCTATTCTCAGAGTTGGTAAAAAGAGTTTTAATTTCCACCTCCACAACTCGCTCAAAAATCTCTACATTTTTGTCCAGTTGATGAAGGCTAGGGAGAAAGGTGGATTTGGGTTTAAAGCCGGTGACACAAGGTACAGGGTCATAATTCCTATTTAAAAAAAATCTATTTAGTCGTATCTTTCTAAAAACATTTTTTAAATCACTCGCTAGGTTGAAGAGGGAATGAATATTAGTAGGGGCAAAACTAAATCCTTTTTGTAATACATCCTGTTCTGTGCTAGCTAGGACCCTCTTTGAGAGGTTAACTATTGGGAATTCTCCTACCTCCAATATTGTTTGCTCCTGGTTGCAATATATTCCCTGGAGCTGTTTTGAGGTGGATGGTTCCGAGGGAGGTCTGATCGATTGTACCCTCTGTAATTCCTTTGCCCTCGATTTGGTTGCCTCTCTAAAAAAGGCTCCCTATCGAAATTGGGGCCTCCTCTACTTTCTTGCGGTCTCTCAAGATCATCTTCACTACCTGACCCAGATGTCTCTGAGAAGGTAATGCGTTTGTTTCCCCCACTAGAATATATTGGTCTTTGGTAGTTGGGTCTATCGCTGCGTGGTTCATTTTTATTTGTGTAATAATCTTTATGAGTATAAGGATATACTCCTTCCTCCGAATATTTTTCCACGTCTTTTTTAAATTTTTTAAGTTTCTTATTAGATAGATAGTCCTTATATCCTTCAACATCTAGATTGATTTCTTCTAGTTTCTTTTTGTCGTCTTCCAATACTGGTGATTGTTTAAGTGATGTCTCTAATTTATCTATTTCTTGTCTTTCCAATTCTATGATTTCCTGTGCTGTCTCTATTATCAATATGAGCCAGTCTCGGCTGCAGCGGTTAGCTATCAATGTCCAGGTCTCTTCAAATTTAGGATGTTCAATGAACAGACCCGGTTCATTGCGCACTTGCAGTCCTATCGGTATCACTCCTGCTTTGAGGTAATCTATTAGAAATTCAGCATGGAGTTCCGTTCTAATTAACTTCTTTTTCAGGTTAAGAATTTTAACTAACTGATCGTGACTGGTATTTTGCAGTCCTTTTGAACTGTTGGTCTTTGAATTGAGGTTCATCAGTCTATTGTACTGATCCTCAGAGAACCCAAAAGTTTTGAGTTTCTCCATATTGATACAAGTAACGTGCTTTATCCACGTATAGTCCTCTAGAATTAGAGTCAAGAATCGAGACTGAACGCCTCTCCAGCCAGGCGGCTGTGCAAACAATGTGAGAGGTACCCCTTAATCTAGTCAAGGGAAATGGGGTTATCCAACCCGAAATATGAAGAGGTTCCCTTGAGATGGTTTCCTAACAGGATTTTGTCAACGTACTATTCTGAATAGATGATTCATACATATATAACACAAAGGTATAACGCTTACGAAATCATTTATTATAATCACAAACACATAATATTAAAACCAATAAATCTGACTTGCTAATCTGATAAGTTTAAAAAAGCAAAAATACATAACAATCAATTATGACCTGCACAAATGAAATGAAGGACAGAAGTGTAAAACATAAAATTGTTGAATACAATTTGTACATTCGAACGTAGCTCACGACTAGTTTCTCCTACGTACCCTAAGTTGCAGGGGCAGAGGAGCAAATACACCACATTTTGGCTTCGACAGTTATTCAAGGTTGTGGAGGTTAACTTTTTGCCATTATACCCTCTGTGAAGGACCCGGGCCTCCAGTGCCCCCCCCCCCCCCCGGGCTGTGACAGCTTCCAGGCGCGCGCACACAGCCGCACCCAAGCATTTCACAGGTCTTTAAAAGACCATTAGCATGTTAATGAGGCTATTTTCACCTCTCAGCGCCCCTGCAGCCCCCCTCTGACTACGGCGGAAATCGCCAGGCCCCCACAGGCAGCAGAGTCTTTGAGTCGAGTTCTGGTTGCAGACAGCCTTTAAAAAAAAAAAAGGAGGGAGACAGAGGGAGGGAGGGAGGGAAAGCGAGGGAGAGAGGGAGAGCGAGGGAGGGAGGTAGAGCGAGGGAGGGAAGGAGAGCGAGGGAGGGAGGGAAAGCGAGGGACGGAAAGGGAGGGAGGGAGGGAAAAGAAGGCAGACAAAGGGAGGGAGACAGAGGGAGGAAAAGGGAGGGAGAGGGAGACAGAGGGAGGGAGAGCGAGAGGGAGGGAAAGAGAGGGAGAGGGAAAGTGAGGGAGGGAGGGAAAGTGAGGGAGAGCGAGGGAGAGGGAGGGAGGGGAGGGAGGGAGGGAGAGTGAGGGAGAGCGAGGGAGGGAGGGAGAGCGAGGGAGGGATGGAAAGCGAGGGAGGGAGGGAAAGGGAGGCAGACAGAGGGAGACAGAGGGAGGGAGACAGAGAGTGGGAGGGAGACGGAGGGAGGGAGACAGGGGGAGGGAGGGAGACAGAGAGAGGGAGGGAGACAGATAGAGGGAGGGAGACAGAGAGAGGGAGGGAGACAGAGAAAGGGAGGGAGACAGAGAGCGGGATGGAGACAGAGGGAGGGAGACAGAGTGAGGGAGGGAGTGAGAGAGTCAGAGTGAGTGAGACAGAGGAAGAGAGGGAGTGAGAGAGTCAGAGTGAGTGAGACAGAGGGAGTGATGGAGACAGAGGGAGAGATGGAGAGATGGAGAGAGAGGGAGTGATAGAGTCAGACGGAGACAGAGAGTCTGAGGGAGACAGAGAGAGGGAGAGAGAGGGAGAGGGAGAGGGAGGGAGAGAGGGAGAGAGAGAGAGGGAGAGAGAGGGAGAGAGAGGGAGAGAGAGGGAGAGAGACTTACTTTGTCTGGCGCCCAGATTCTTGCAGGTCTGTGTGAGCCATACTTTGCTGGGGTCTGTATAGGCGGGGCGGATAAACTGCATATGGGGATAGGTTTCTACATGTTCTGTGTGAGTGGAGCATTTGTTGTCACCCGTTGTGGCCCATTTAGCAGTGAAGGATTTTAATGGAAGGGAACCCACTCTAAATTGGAAGTACAGTTTACGATCAAAGGGTTTTAAGATTGTGTCCCATTAATGCTGGAATCTTGGCCAGGATTTAAATGTAATAATCTCCTCTTTGATGTTGTACAGTCTGATATTATTTTGTCTGACCATTTCCTAGTATCTTTCCTTGATTGTTTCTCTTGATGAGAACAGGGTGCTAGATGGAGTTTCCCACATGTTTTGCTATCCCATGCTGACCAGGACACCTTTGATGTCACATAGCAGCCAATCTTGTGGTAGTGATCCACCTCAATGCCATCCCTGAGACCATCAGCAAAAGTGGCCAATTCAGGGGTGGACCAGATTATGCACCAGTACAAGACAGGGCGTAGTCTGGCTATGTCAGCCAGTGCTTTCCTACCAGTCATTCAGCAAGGTAGCACAGGAGTGCTTTGTGGTAGGCTGGTGATCATTCGGAGGAACCTATTTTCTGCTTTGGCAAGCTGGGTTAGTTTCTCAAAAACCCATAGTTCCGACTCATATAGGTCCAAGCTCACTACTTTTGTATTATAAATCTGCAGCACTGGGCTGACTGGCTTCATCAGAGAATTTTTAGGTTCGTTATTGAGGTCACCGGCTAATTGACGATGTTTCAGTGCCATGGTCAATGTGGAGCCTCCATCTCTATTTCTTCTCCAGGGTAATTCCTAAGTAGGTAAATGAGTCTACCTGTTCTAGGGGTACCCCATCAAGAATTATTTTGCCCTTGAATGTTCTGTGTGGATTAAAAGTAATGAATTTAGTTTTAGCTGCATTGATTTTTAGTCCTCTTAGAATGCAGAAATCGTCAAAGCGTACCAATGCATGCTGTAGACCACTAGGGGTTTCTGAGATAAAAAGCGTGTCTTTGGCAAACATAAAAATTGGTATCTTTTTACCTGCTAAAACCAGGAAATCAGTAGGAACAGTGGCTAAAAATGTGGCTACTCCATTACTAAAGAGGGAGAATAGTGCGGGTGCCATTATAAACTCTTGGCCTGCTCCCTTTTCCACCGGGAAGGGTTCTGTTACATTACCCTGGGAAGTCCCAAATTGGAACAGCTTGTTATAGTATGGGGTTCATAGTAGTACTCTGGCATTACACCAAACTATCTTAGACACTGCAATTATATGTTTTTTAAAGAACTTGGGGCCTTCAATCTTCTGGAGGAAATTTTCGAACACAACTTTATATAGTGTACCCACGCAGGTCTCATCAGGGTTGGTCCGTCTTGTTGTTTATTTATGGCTTGATAGTTTAAGATTCAAGAGTATAGCTGAGTGAACAAAGAGGCCAGTTCTCCCACCACCATATTTTACTAATCTCACTGCTTTCCGCTAGACAAAAATCCTGTCGTGTATTTCTATAGGTTCTGAATCAGTCCCCCCATTCCTGACCCTATTCTGGTTAAACTAACTATCAAGTTAACTAGCAGTCAGCCCATGAGGCAAGACAAGCCCCCATGATGCAGATACCGTTATCTGACGCAGTCACACTACGGCACAGGAACGTGTTATCTGATTAGGTCATAACGCTTGAGATCTAATTAGACAAGCGACATTCCTCCAGCCCCTGATAAGGCATACGACGTTCTCATAACAAATCAAACCTATGACAACCTGGATAATCCGTGCGGCCATTGTTTTGATTTCACAGAGAACTTTTGCAAAAGAATGTGCTAACGAGCAAGTCGTATGACATCTTTATTGACGTACCTATGTCCATCCTTACGTCAATCCCGGCACCTTTAAGGTATAAATATTGCCGACCTTGCCCTATGCAAACACACGCGTGGTGACAAGACGGAGCAGCCATACTTGCCGAAGCCGAGAGCAGAAGCAGACCCCGCAGGCAGCAGCCCCGCCTTCCTGACGCGCTGAGAGACGCGCTGCTATCTCAAGCCGAGAGACCCAGCACCGGCGCTTCTGGGCAGCCCTCGCAGGCAGCCTGGAATATCGAGAGCAGAGAAAGAGATACCATTCCTCATTCATCCTAAATTCCAGGTACAGAACTGAATAACCCCTCACAGAGAATTCTTTAGTTATTCACTTGGCAAAAACAAACTTAACTTAAACTGTAACTTTCTATTCCCGCCCACATATTAGACTTAGGTCAGGTACACGGGGTAGGCGTATTTAGAAACACCAGTTGAGTGCGTTTAGTCAAATGTATATGTGTATGTAAATATATTTTAATCATTTTAAACATCATATGGCTCAGAAACCATATCAATGTTTTTACAGTATTATTTTATACTATTGCTTTTAATGTATGCACTTTACTTAACTATAAGTATTGCAATAATATCGATCCATTTCTCATGTATGAGAAAAGAGACTGATCAATAAATAACACCTTTTATTGAACACGCCCGTCTCTTCCTTTTCTCTACATTCTGATGAGACTAAGAATGCACGTACTGACTGAGTAAAATAATTGCCTTGTGCTCACACGACTCTCGAGATTGACTCTTGATTAGGGGAGAGCAAAGTTGTCATGTTCTATGGTTGTCAGAAACTAAATCCCTTCTTGTCTAATCAGGGGAGGTAATTCTTTCCTGAACATTCGAGAAAGTTTCTAGCGAACTCTGAGCTTAGCTGGCAAACCCAAAAATTAAGTCTAGTATCGACAGTAGTAGACCTAGTTAACGTCTGGTCTAGGCCTTTACTGCTGTAGGTATTATTCCAATGCGCAGAGCCTATTGGGAAAATAGGAGCTACACTACATGGCGCCCAACGCGTTTGGAAAGGGCGATAAAACTAACGTAAGACATTTAGAGTAACTCAGTCGTGCTTTCTCACTCAGACCCCTTTTCCCAAATACTCCAAAGACGTCTGGAGTGGGTGAAAGGTTATATCCTCCAAAACCTCACAGGAGGGAACTCCTATGTATGGTTCTTGGTCTAGTCAACGTTGAAGGATAAACAGTGTTCCAAAATATTGTGCATCTAATCTCTGTTTCCATAAAGAAACCTGATCTGCAAATAAACATAATACCATCCTGTCAGTAAAATGGGAGACAGTGATGAAGAAAGAGAGGCAGTTAGATTAGCAACTGAACTCGCAGATGCTGATGCTTCCATGCAAGCAGCAGACCCGAATATAACACTCATTCCGGTCATTAAAAGGAGATCTATAACCTTAAAACTTATAGAAAATGGACTGACACCTAGAGGTGGTACAGTCATATTCGTAATTGAGGCACACGAATATCGGCAGACAGAGGTATACTATACATGGATACATTTTCCAGCAGCTAATGCTGTAACAAAGTACTTCCACTATTACAAAGTAGAGGAACCTCCTGAAACATATACTCCTTTCGAGGAGGTGGAAGTACCACTCAAATTCCAAGAGCATTTGCTCTTATTTGATGGCGCCCTAAAACATAATAATCACATTACAAGGCTCGGTCCTTTAGGAAGACCAGGAGCAACGTGGCCGGTCCTAGCCGGATACACACCACATCCAGACATCGACGAGATGCCTGCACCACAGCTGTTAATACAGCTAAAACAACTACTAAAAATTCATAGACAATTAGTTCAGTATGTAATGCGGACTTCAACAATTCAGCCAGCGATTAAACTACCACAGCTGACCCCTCACCAGGGGAACACAAACAAAATTACACCACAGAACATCCAATCCTGCCTAGGTAAAGTTCCAGCTAAACGGGAACAAATACCATTCTGGTTGGCACAAAAAATAACCCAAATAGAGGCGGTGTTTCCTGACACCACCCCATTAGAAAAACACAGGATTCTGACTATATGTCTCCCAATGGGAATCGCACCACACATTGAGGACTGCGACACTTGGGGTACAGTCTTTGCTTCCATCTATACAAAAACGCACGGTGTCCCATCCATTTCAGTGATACCAGATGTGCTAAAACAAATTCAAGATGAATACGGTCCAGAACCTGCTTTAACTCTTGGTATGAAATTACTGAAAGACTTCAAGCAGGTCTCGGCTATATTATTAGCCAACATAAAAGGTGAAGCAGCAAACGTGGCGATCCGCCAGAGGTTAAAAGAGACAGATATAGCAGACCAACCAGCTGAAATTGCCAGAATCATAGAAAAATCCTATGAAGAACTAGGCAGAGATAGTCTAGGTGGAATACCAGTAAAACCGCAACTGACTACAAGTCCAGAGAAAATATTTTTTAATAATAATAATTCACCTAAAAAGAACTGGGATGGAAACAAACAATCCAATCCTAAAGAAAAGAAATTCCAGTCCAGAGGAAGGTCTCCTAGGCGAAGAGAGAAATCTCCAAACCCGAGACAAAGGTCACCCCAGAGTGACCCCTCTGGGAATAGATACAACCTTAGAAATAGGGATAATATTAAAAAACCTGATAGATATCAAGACATTGATACACGTCCCTCTCAATCTTTTCAGAATTCCTCGCAGAAATCGGAAAGAAGAGGACGATCAGAAGAGCACGCCAAGTCCAAAGACAAGGAACCTGCTCAACTGAAAAAGAAATTACAATTTCCAAAAAAGAAGGTAGCCAGTATCAAGGTAGTTAACAATGCCGAGAATACTGAGGACACAACTGAAAAACGGAGAGTGGGCTCAGACAATGCTAGACAGCGCAGCAGAGGTGAGCATAGCTCGCAAAGTCCTTATGAATCATCTGGAGACAGTGGACACGACTGAATATCTTCAAGTGGAAACTGCAGACACCAGAGTTAGCAAGCCCCACAAGATATACGAGATAACATTACGTATAGAGGGAGATAAGAGTAGGAAAATAAGGGGACTATTTTGGGATAACCTCTCCAAGGGCTATGACATCCTTCTAGCTGAAAAAGACTGGCCACCAGAGTTTGTCAGGGAGTGCCCTCATGGCGAAGAAGTAATTATGCCTGCCCTCTCGAATCAAATCCCGATTCATAAAAAATATACACTTGCTAGAAAGTGGGCAGTGGCCTTAGCACCTGCTTTATATAAAAATCATGTAGGATGGGATGAGGAGTCTCCTCCTCACAAAATCCAGTTAAAATCACAACCAACTGCACAAAGGCAGTACCCAATTAAGCAAGAAGCTAAAAAACAAATAAATGAAATACTAGATCAGCTAGAATACCAGGGGGTGATTGAAACTTGCACCTCACAAATGAACAATCCTTTGTTTCCGGTCTCCAAACCAGACAACTCATATCGTCTAGTTTTGGATTACCGACACCTTAACACATGTTGCAAAACTTTTGCAGTGCAAAACTCACACAGTGCTGCACTAATGAATAACATAGTGCGCAAAAAATACAAAACAACCTTGGACATCTCCAATGGATTCTTTTGTCAAAACATAGCACCAGAGAGCAGATATTTAACTGCATTCTCAGTAAATGGCACTCAAAAACAATTCTGTCGGTTAGCCCAGGGGTACAAGAACAGCCCGGGGGTATTCTCAGCGAGAGTAACAGAATTACTACAACTATATGATGATGAAGCATTATCTTATGTCGATGACATTTACTTAACAGATGATGACTTGGATACTCACTTGAAAAGAGTGAACACCATAATACTTGGGTTCGCTGCAGAGGGTTACAAGTTCAACTTTAAAAAATCCAGAATTGCCCATCTGAAAATCCAGTACGGAGGATATGAATTATCAAGTATAGCCTGGTTGACAGTCTTCTAAGAACTAGAAGAATTGAAAAATCTGAAATATGAAAAGACGTATCCTCTGCCAATCGATATTCTGCCTCTACGACATTACGCCTGTGTAATTTATACAGACGGACATGCTCAACCTCCCGTTTGGGGAGAACAAGCATACAACCCCACATGTGGGATTACAAAAGAAGTGTGGCGCGGAGGTAAACTAAGACCTCTAATAACAAAGACACACTCAGTAGAAACTAATTCAGAAAAACAAACTGAAATAATCGCATTGAAAATGGCGCTAGATAATGCGGATCGCGAATTCCCGACACTTATAGTGTCAGATTCATATTACTGCGTAAAATCATATAACAGCGATTTGCAGACATGGATTCAGAACGGTTACAAAGATGACACAGATGCACCAATAAAGCAGAGACTGCTCTGGGAACAAGTAGCTCTTTTGAAAAAAGAACTACCACAGACTCACGTGACTCACTCACTGAGTCATCAACGTGATGGCGTTCACGTTGTAGGGAATTCATTGGCTGAAACAGCCGCAGCGGCAGCCACTAAACCGGCTCCCGTAGATCGAAAAAAACGTACATTAAAACACATTGACGGTGAAACATTGCTGGCGGGGAAAACGTCATCAAAAGGCGACTGCTCAGCGTTACCGATCAACTATCCACTCAATTACACATACATAATCGATGCAAACTCCGTCCCTTTTGCTCGAATCCCTGGAGTGGGGGATAGAGTGATTCCAAACATGGACAGGAGAAACTTGTTAATCGCAGACGCACACATGGGTGAGGGTCTCAGACACCTCAAACTAAAAGATTCTCTGGAAGAATTACAATCACGGTACTGGTGGCCAGGCATGAGCCTGCATCATACCATGTTTGTAAAATGCTGCCCAAACTGCAATAGAGATCGCAGTGGGGAGAGAACCAGTTTAATACCTCGTCGTATCAAGGCAGATAATGTCACCAGTACAATACAGGGCTTGCGATTAACATATACAGGCTAGTTTCCACTTATAATGTAGATCCTCGGCACTCGGCTGACGTCCGGACTGTTATACAAGATTTGCGAGTCTAAATGGCATATACGCTAAGAGCATGTTACGTTTGACCATTGTTTTCACTCAGGCACACCAGCCTGGGGGGAAACTTGGCCAAATGAGCACAGCCCAGCGGGAATCTTCTCACTTCCTTCCTGAGGGTACGGGATGGTGTAAAGAAAAAAACCAAGGCAGAAAGCAATCTATAATAGAAAGGATATTAGGTTCGGGAGCTGGGTGGGTGAAACATCTAATAAGTGTCCAACGTAGTCTAAATAACTTGCCAAGAAATTCTCTGAAGGGATTCAGTCCGTACGAATTATTATTCGGAACTAGGATGTTGATCTCTGACCTTGATAGTCAGACTTCAGTGGTAATAGAAAAAACCTTTGATGTCAAAGACCGTTTGGCTATTTTGCAGGACTTAAACAAAACAAGAAAAGACCTGAGCAACATACAGTTGAAACAACAGCCAACAACCACTGAAGAATCACCACCTGTCCCAGCAAGACCTGTCTGGATTCCAAAAGTCGGGGATCTAGTCAGGGAGAAGATCGCGGTAAAGAAGGAATTTGGGCCTTCTTACAGAAAAGCAGTTCCTGTCTTGTCTGTCAACGGGACAAGATCAGTTGTACTACCGCCACTTGCTGGTAAAAAGGAGAACAGAGTTGTATCCATCGACCTGGTAAAACCACAACATGTGGCCGATAACAAACAGTAGGCCAAGTGGACTCCCAATAAGTAGCAGAACACCAAGGTTTGCTACCAGTACAGAGGTCCTAACAAAGAGGCTCATCACATTCGAAACGCCTACAGAAGAACAACAAGGACTATGCAACAATGCAATAGAACTCAGACCTCTGAAAACCCAAATAAAAACATTTAGCAGAGACACACCAATTTACAATGAAGTACCAAGTGAAAATGCAAAAAACAAAAATCCAGAACCAATTGGAACAATTGACAGAACTGCATCCGGTTACTTCATCAACTTCGATGATTCCTCTGACGGCTTCAGTGAATCAAAGACACAGCCATCATCAAAATCCTTTAAAGACAAAGCGAAGGAACTTTTGAAACAACTGAAAGAAACATATCTGATTTCTCCATGGATTGAATTTTGGGTGGGTTTTGGTGCATTTATCCTCATACTTTGGCTCATCATGGTATTTACTTTGGGACGCTTCATTGAGGGAAAATATGCTAAAATGGACACAGCAAGCCAGAACATCAACTTGGTCCTCAAACCACACATATCTTCACACGTCGAGAAAAGAGAACTTTCTCCAGAACTTTCTTCAGCCAACTTCACAGCCAATCCGATACCTGGTGGGGTAGCCTGGGACAACACTGACTATGAAATTTATGGTCCGGTCGAGATCCTGAAATATCCACACCAAATTAAGATCTCCTTGAGTGACTTTGCAAAACCGAACTCATTTGCTGATGATTGGGACTTCGAAAGTATTAACAACATGATGTCTGACTTAGTAATGTCTGCTAAATTTACTAAACATGATTATTTGCAAGGTTCTACAAATTATGATAGTATGTATTGCTATAACCACTATGGTAACCATTTTTTGCATAAATCTGCACAACCTAGAAATGTTTTAAATTTTAATCAGTGGGAACATTGTGCTACACCTCCAAAAGGGAGCTCAAGAACCGTTTATGACAAATATTCATACTTCCAAGGTTTTAACACAAGTAATGCTGAAACATTTTATTTTAAATTGTCAAACAAGACAGGGATGAAAACCATGATAACCAACACAAAATTGATTTATTCTGACTCGTTCTTTGAACAAATGAATACTTTTGGATTTGATTATTGGGACAAAAATGTTGATTTGAAAAGTGTTTGGGGTACAAAAGAATGGCAAGTACAGGGTTTAGAAGCTTTGTTTAGAGCCTGCATGATCCCAGAACAAATGATATTCTTAAATGACACTATTCAACAAACCACCTGTCTTGGCTTAGCCAAAATCAAAGATTTAAATAAACCGTCTATTCCAAAGCCAACAATGTTTAGCAATAGCTCTGATACAGATGAAGAGATAGACGTAAACCATATATTAAACCAAAACAGAACACATCCTGATTGGAAACAGTGGTTGATCTGGCCAACAGATACTAATAACTGTCAAGACAGATTCCTGAACAAAACACAGGGGTTCAAAATGACCAGGCCAGACCCTAGATATCCCCAAAGACATCACCCAGGGATAATAACAACCTACAGTGTGGGCAAATTATGCCTTCAATGGCTTCAAACTTCCACACTGCCTGAAATTAAGCAACACCTAACTTTACTTACTGATGGTGCTGACTTGCGTGATTTCATACTGGGACCACGCAAACAGCGTCAAATGCGTTTCATAGCAGCCTCTGTATATGCAGCATACAATGAGGCCTGGAAGGTTACTCAAATTGAGACAGCAGAAAGAATACGGGAAATTGACCGTATTAATTTGGAAAAATCACTTTCTGTAGTGGACAATGGGTTAATGACTCTGTCCTCCAGAATTTTTTCTTTGGACAGCATTGTGTCTTCAGCAATCGATATATTATCGCAAGACTTACTGTTATTACAACATGGTCAGTCACAATTGCGTTCTATTGTACAGCTTGGCTGGACGTTACAAAATCTGCGTTCAGGCTATGTGCCTTGGCGTTTAATCAACACAACGTCACTATTCCAAATCTTTAACCTTACTGATAGACAAATCGGTATGGCGCAAAAGGGTGCTGATTATACAATCTTGAGCATTGAAAAACTTGAAAGATTACCAATGACAATGTCAGAACGACCTGTCAGTGAATGGATAATCCACGGAATCATAAATATTCCAATCTCAACCTTCAGGTTTCAATACTGCCAAAAATATATACTGGCTGGCATGTACGAGAAATTGGGAAAGGGGTACCTTAAAACAACATGGAACCTGCCCTATTCACATGCATGTGTCAGTAATAAAGGACAGAAAGTGTTTCTTAGTGGCAACAATTGTGCTATGTCACTAAGCGGCACGCTTCTGTGTAACGGTATTAGTTTGCACGGAGCCTGTGAAGGTAATTCATACAACCTTTCATGTCACCAGCAAGGCGCACCTGCAACTGAAATAGAACCATTCTTTCAAAGACTCTATAATGGGAGTTACATTCTTATTGTAGACCGCAGATGTTGTAGTCTTATGCCCGGGACTCCTTATCTAGTCACTACGACGGCCAAGGTCAAGTGCTGTGGACGCTCATTGTTTCCGAGCTCCTTTCCAGACAGGGAGGCAAGGGCATGGCCCAATTTGAAAATTACTTCTATTCGAATAGACACTTTAAGCAGAATGAAAACAGTGCTTCTTCAGACGCCTACAAGGCTCACGTCATCTAAAGAAACGTATGATCTACAAGTCGCAAGGACGACTGCAGAGATACATACATTATTATCAACTAATTCCCCCGTACATTTCGCGGAAATCCTGAGCGAAATCTTAAATATTTCTGATACCAATGGGATCTCAGGGGTATTTAAGACAGTATTTTCGATGGCATTAACACCATTCAAAGCCATACTGGGTATTTTTCCAGACTTCGTCCATTCGATTTTTGGCGGACTTCCCTTGATCCTGGGACTAATTGCAGGAATCCTATTCCTAGTCCTTATTTTTCGTTATGGCAACCCATGTCACAGATCAAACTCTCGCGACAATGGAAGATACGATCCTAGCCATTGGATACCGGGACCGGATATCAAAAATTCTGGGACTCTCCCGGCTTAGAGACCTGAATATGACTTGGTTTCTATCATTTCGACCAATGTGGCAAAGGTGTGTTTTACCTGTACTAAGGTGTCTGCTATGCGGAGAAGAATGCGTGTTAGACACCTGTCTGACGCTACAATCGGATGAGCCGGTGGATGCAGATACACTGTTGGTTCCTACCAAGGTTCACGCATTGTGCTGCCCTCAAAGGCTGCCAATCCTGATGACGGCATTCCTGGAATCTTCACCACTACGATTGAAGGGTAGTGAAGTTCAAGATGAAAGCAGCATCGAACAGGTACGACCCTCTGTCAGTGATGCAAATCAGAATGTCAATGGAGACAATCATGCGCATGAATGCATGGTTACACCTATTTCCGACTTAGAGGAACTTTCCCATGAAGCTGTTGACAGTTTTTTCGAAAGCCTGAATGATATGATGTTCTCTCCAGAACAGAAATAGAGACTTTTGAGTAAACTCGCACACGGCGTTCCCTGAATTCGGCCTTCAACTTTAAAAATAAAGTCACATGAACAATTTCACTCCAGTTCACGGACAGCAATTTTTCAGCAAAGCCCCTAAAATATTTTTTCATATATTTTTTCCGGGACACTGATCTTCTGCTTAAAGTAAGAAACTATTCCTAGAGAACTAAGATTTCTATTTTTAGATACTTTATATAGACTTTAGCTGCCCGTTGGTATGTTCACAAATATTTTATT
Source organism: Lissotriton helveticus (assembly GCF_964261635.1). Lineage (NCBI taxonomy): Eukaryota > Metazoa > Chordata > Amphibia > Caudata > Salamandridae > Lissotriton > Lissotriton helveticus. The sequence goes on from NC_136063.1 coordinate 1,282,883,744, forward strand.
ATGTGATGAAATGGTCTCGACCTTTCTTTCTGTATAGCCATATTAAGAGCCATTTCATGTGTATTTCTCAAATACCAAATAAGCAATAATGTATACAAATGCGTGATTACTTTAGCATTATTATACAGCTTAAGTGCATACAATATATATGACTGCAATTTTTCAGTATATTTGAAAATTTCGAAATGCATTTATGTATTTTGGGGTGGTAAGGTATACACTATACTCTATAGTATGTTGTACTATGTTATACTATGCATAGATTAGTAGATATGACCATAGTTAGCGTGGAGTGGGTGTCGTGTATTTCTATAGGTTCTGAATCAGTCCCCCCATTCCTGACCCTATTCTGGTTAAACTAACTATCAAGTTAACTAGCAGTCAGCCCATGAGGCAAGACAAGCCCCCATGATGCAGATACCGTTATCTGACGCAGTCACACTACGGCACAGGAACGTGTTATCTGATTAGGTCATAACGCTTGAGATCTAATTAGACAAGCGACATTCCTCCAGCCCCTGATAAGGCATACGACGTTCTCATAACAAATCAAACCTATGACAACCTGGATAATCCGTGCGGCCATTGTTTTGATTTCACAGAGAACTTTTGCAAAAGAATGTGCTAACGAGCAAGTCGTATGACATCTTTATTGACGTACCTATGTCCATCCTTACGTCAATCCCGGCACCTTTAAGGTATAAATATTGCCGACCTTGCCCTATGCAAACACACGCGTGGTGACAAGACGGAGCAGCCATACTTGCCGAAGCCGAGAGCAGAAGCAGACCCCGCAGGCAGCAGCCCCGCCTTCCTGACGCGCTGAGAGACGCGCTGCTATCTCAAGCCGAGAGACCCAGCACCGGCGCTTCTGGGCAGCCCTCGCAGGCAGCCTGGAATATCGAGAGCAGAGAAAGAGATACCATTCCTCATTCATCCTAAATTCCAGGTACAGAACTGAATAACCCCTCACAGAGAATTCTTTAGTTATTCACTTGGCAAAAACAAACTTAACTTAAACTGTAACTTTCTATTCCCGCCCACATATTAGACTTAGGTCAGGTACACGGGGTAGGCGTATTTAGAAACACCAGTTGAGTGCGTTTAGTCAAATGTATATGTGTATGTAAATATATTTTAATCATTTTAAACATCATATGGCTCAGAAACCATATCAATGTTTTTACAGTATTATTTTATACTATTGCTTTTAATGTATGCACTTTACTTAACTATAAGTATTGCAATAATATCGATCCATTTCTCATGTATGAGAAAAGAGACTGATCAATAAATAACACCTTTTATTGAACACGCCCGTCTCTTCCTTTTCTCTACATTCTGATGAGACTAAGAATGCACGTACTGACTGAGTAAAATAATTGCCTTGTGCTCACACGACTCTCGAGATTGACTCTTGATTAGGGGAGAGCAAAGTTGTCATGTTCTATGGTTGTCAGAAACTAAATCCCTTCTTGTCTAATCAGGGGAGGTAATTCTTTCCTGAACATTCGAGAAAGTTTCTAGCGAACTCTGAGCTTAGCTGGCAAACCCAAAAATTAAGTCTAGTATCGACAGTAGTAGACCTAGTTAACGTCTGGTCTAGGCCTTTACTGCTGTAGGTATTATTCCAATGCGCAGAGCCTATTGGGAAAATAGGAGCTACACTACAATCCAACCTCGAATAGTGGCCATATTTTTTGCTTAGATAGGTATAGTCCTTATGTTAACCCTCCCTCTTCTTCCTAGCAGTGGAGACGTTCAGTTCTTCCATCGGGGGAGAAGCTCCCTTCGTGTTCTCTGGGAATTGATCTAAGATCTCATTGATGACCTGTCTAAAAAAGGATTATTTAGGATAATGTTGAAGTACCATTCCTATAAATATTGAGGATTGGAAATCCAATAAGGCTGCAAGACGTTGCTTCAGAGGTGATCCTTCATCCACATTGGGCCACAGTAATGTGCTATGGTGAGCCGATCTTGCTACACCTTACCCACAGTAATGGTCCAAAGCCCCCATCATTTGTTTTGCTTTTTACTACGTTTATGCCTGTATTAGCCCTAATTATGATTGTACTCCCCTTAACACAGCATGCTTGGTTCATTGCAATCCCCATTCCAACCCAGCTCTGCTTTCTTATCAGCTCTCTGCATTCTGTTCCTAGTGAATGGTTTTCTTGTAATAACATAATATGTGCAATCCTGGTGTTGTTGCCTTTTAACCCAAGGCCATTCACAGTCCAACAGATCAACTGTAGCATTGACCTCTGTTGCCCCCCCTACTCTTTCATTTTCTCCCATCACTGTCAATTAAAATTAGGAATCGACTTTGGACATAACATGCTGGATTTCATCCTAAAATGAGGGCTCAGTAAAAAAATGTATCTATGCTTCCCACCTCGTACACCTCAACCAGAGGGAACCTCCCCCCTCATTAAGATCTTAGGCAAAAATAATGCCTATGTTTGAGCTCCTCCTCCACCTGGCAGTCATCACTTCACACTTTATATTTTAAGATTCCTCCTCTCCTGTTTTTAAATTTTTCAGGAACTTGTCAACTTCCGCGGGGTCAATGAAGCTACGCATTTTGTTATATCTCATAACCTTCAACATAGCTGGAAACTTGAGCTGAACACTTACTCCAAATGTATTTAGTTCATTTATCTGCTTACTAAGCTCCCACTGCCAATCCCAAGTAGTGTGAGACAGGTCTGATAGCGAATTGGACATCGTGAACAGTCAGATGTATCTCCTTCAGAGCTAGTGTTAGAACCTTTTCTTTAACTACGTATGACAGAAAACTCACAATGAATTCACGGGGCTTAGCCTGAAAGGATCTTTATGCACTCTTGCACTCTGTATATGTAATTCTAAATCGGCTAACTCAATAGCCTTAGTGAGTGCTTCTTTCAGTAGTTTTACTACGAATCCCTTGAAATCAGTTCCTTCTGCCCCCTCAGCTATATGTAGAATTCGGATGTTATTTCTCCTTGCTCTTTTCTCAAGCCTCTTCAGTTTCCCAGTAAGATCTTTTTTCTTTCTGCTTGAAGCCTTGTATCTTCTTTGTGTTAGTGCTTACTTCCAATCTAAGCTCTTTGTAAAATCAAAATATCTAACAAACGAACCAGCTGGGTAGGACCTAAAGTTATCTAATGCATATATTCATCAACGTTATATGTGGTCACCATTAGAGTTACGACATTACAGATTCAAATTATCTACTGTTAACTAATTACGTAGACCTTTGTCTGTTAAAAATATCTACAACTATAAAAAGAGGGAGTAAATACACATGTATATAACGCAACAGAATTTTTATTATGACATAATAAATCACACAAAATAAAATAACATAGAACAGGAACTACAGTTCATAAAACCTTTTCTGTATCAATTTATAATTAAAAGTTACACATAATCAAAAAGTAAAACAAATTTTCAAATGTGAATCACTAAGGTTCCTTCTAAATCTTAAAACATATAAAGAAAACCTATATTCACAAAAGACATAAAAAGTGGCCAGAAAACTAATTTCTGTTCAAAGACATAAAAAGTGGCCAGAAAACTAATTTCTGTTCGACGCGCGTTTCGGCGTTTCCACAAACGCCTTCTTCAGGAGCCACAAGGTTAAACTGTGATAATCTTTAAAAACAAAGAAGAGAAAAAATATTTACATTTACCTTTTGTCCATTCTTAAAAAAGACAACACATTTTCATTATATACAAAGAAACATATGTACACATTCCCTCATACTTCAAAAATTGTTACACAGATTTCCAATTACATATTAAATATCTATCTTAAGCCGTGAACCACAATTCTCAATTAGTCAGCCTATTCCTAGCTTACACCAGCTGTATTATCCATCTTATACCACATTATTTATTTACATGATAAGTTTCTAGAGCAGTTTCAAAGGGGTACCTTACTAATGTTAGGGAATACAGCCTAAGACAGGCCGCATTCGTTTTACTATTAAAAGAAAACACAGGGCTGTCCCTTATTAAGGTATCATTTCTTATACAATGCAAACGATATTTTACATGTACGAATCTACTCACTTAGGGAGATGTAAAAATGCAAGTTCACTCTCCGCCCTAATTAGCAGAGGGGGTTAGGTATCTTTATATATTGTCACCTTTCATATTTTGGCATCAAAAAAACACCCTTCCAACTTTGCACTAATGCAAAACACCTCATATGATGGCGTCCTATATATTAATCTCTTGTTAGTTTCTCCAATTGGACACATACGTTACATTCTGTCCCATGGTAGACGATATCAAACTGTCGGAAAATAGACCCCAAAACAGCTACATATGTTGACATCTGATACATATACTCATTACTGCCTTCAAGTAGGTTAGACCAGTATCCCTTCTACTTACTTCAGTTTGAGAGAAAGACTCGTTTTCTCACTGTTCTGATTTTTCTAGTTGCAGAATGAAAATCAATCACTTCCTAGAGCCCGATTGTTTCAACGTATTCTGGAAACAAGCTTTGCTAAAAACTGCCCGTAGAGAAAGTCAAAATTAAAATTAAATGTATGTATTGGCAACCATTCTCCCTACTCGTTACTGCACTCAAACTGGTTTCCTAGAAATCCCTTGTACTTACTTAGGTATATGTAGGTAGGCTCGTTATCGTAATATTTTCGTTTTTTCAAAGTGCAGACAGAAAATAAATCACCATCTTCGAGCCCGTTTATTTACCCCTCGGAATATTACTGGAAACCGGTAGTTCCTAAGGGAAAGATTATATTGAAGTTTTGAATAGGCATCCCACTTTTTGAAAGGTTGTTACTCGAGTTAACCTAAATTATTGTTTGGCAGCACAAACGGGGAACTGCGTTCTAAGAATCAATTATTAAAGAGGCCTTTCTACTTACTTTGTTTAGGCTACGCGGCTCTTTTCCTCAGTTTGTTGTATAATCAGAGAGCGGCAAAGGATTACTTCGCACTCTTAGGACACAAAGCTTCCAGCGGGATTCTGGAAGACGGGTATTTCCTAAAGAAAAAATTGTATCTAATTTTAAAAGGGGCATCTTGCACGCTCAATTTTATCTGGGTTTGTGATTAATAGTGAAAGGACAGCGTTCAGAGGAAACGCGTCTTACCTTTTGAAAGAAGATGCGAGCGGATAAGTCGAAGAACAAGTCGCGGACCGGCTGGATGTAGCCTCTGGCGTCTCCCGACCGTTAGACTGGGTGTTACCGCGAGTAGCCGCAGGAACCTGCTTTTTAACTGGTGGCAAACAGGTCAGGCTGATGCCTTGCACCTGTGTCCCAGTAAGGTCAGAAACGTTACGTTACGTGAACTGACACGAGTATGGGAATTATTTAAAGGTGTATACACCGCCTAACGCATCTGTATTAGGTCCTTTGTATTTGTAACAACGCTTTTCGCAGAATCATCGCACATATATGTGTCGATGTATTTCATTTTATCTGTGTAGCTATTAGCAAACAAACATTGTTTGTCTCTAGCTTAAAAGTTTATATCAAAGCTAGTTTGATTTCTCAATGGCAATACATACTTCTAGACTTTTATACACTCCACAACACAAACCTTCTATGTCTTGGAGTATATATGGCCAAATATCACTGATGGTAATCAAATGGAGACAGGTATGATAAACAGGCCCACATTATGCGTAAAAAATTCCTCGAGCGAGGTTATCCCCATAGACTCATAAGATCCTCCTACAAAAGAGCACGGTTTTTTGATCGCGCTGCCTTGTTAACACCCAAAGAAACTAAATCTAAAGATCAATTGGTATGCGTTACGACCCATTCTACCCTGAATGAACGTGTCCGACAGGTAATCAATGCGAGTTGGCATCTGCTGAATTGCAACCCAACGTCAAACAAAAAATTACCGAAACCTTTGTTCGCATTTAAGAGGAATAAGAACCTCAAAGACAAGATAGTGCATTCCAGATTTAATTCCAATTCTGGCAAAAATGGTTTCACACAGAGATCATTGTTGAATAACTTACCCGTTCGTGGAACAGTTAAATGCTCCTCGTGCAAATCGTGCAATAACATTATTGAGGGTGAAGAATTCACACATAATGGATATACAGTGAAGGCAAACGATTTCTGGAATTGCAAGACTGCAAATGTAGTCTACTTCATTAGATGTAAATGCGGTCTAGGTTATGTTGGCGAAACCTGCAGATCCATTCAAGTACGTATAACAGAACATAGGTCTGCCATCAGGACCCAAAAAGTGGTAGCACCATTAGTCAAACACTTCATTGAGAAAAACCACAACCCTGAGGACTTCCAATGGCGCATCCTTGAAAAAATACGAACACCAGACAGCCAAGGAGGATGCGCCATTAGGGAAAAAAAGAGAAGTCTTTTGGATTTTTGTTTTTAACACACATAGGATTGGCCTTAATTGCGATATCCCATGGGAAAACGCAATTTTACAATGATGTTAGCATCTAATAAATATGTGGATAAACAAAGATCAATGTGAGACCCTGTAGAACATATCTGTCTCCATTTGATTACCATCAGTGATATTTGGCCATATATACTCCAAGACATAGAAGGTTTGTGTTGTGGAGTGTATAAAAGTCTAGAAGTATGTATTGCCATTGAGAAATCAAACTAGCTTTGATATAAACTTTTAAGCTAGAGACAAACAATGTTTGTTTGCTAATAGCTACACAGATAAAATGAAATACATCGACACATATATGTGCGATGATTCTGCGAAAAGCGTTGTTACAAATACAAAGGACCTAATACAGATGCGTTAGGCGGTGTATACACCTTTAAATAATTCCCATACTCGTGTCAGTTCACGTAACGTAACGTTTCTGACCTTACTGGGACACAGGTGCAAGGCATCAGCCTGACCTGTTTGCCACCAGTTAAAAAGCAGGTTCCTGCGGCTACTCGCGGTAACACCCAGTCTAACGGTCGGGAGACGCCAGAGGCTACATCCAGCCGGTCCGCGACTTGTTCTTCGACTTATCCGCTCGCATCTTCTTTCAAAAGGTAAGACGCGTTTCCTCTGAACGCTGTCCTTTCACTATTAATCACAAACCCAGATAAAATTGAGCGTGCAAGATGCCCCTTTTAAAATTAGATACAATTTTTTCTTTAGGAAATACCCGTCTTCCAGAATCCCGCTGGAAGCTTTGTGTCCTAAGAGTGCGAAGTAATCCTTTGCCGCTCTCTGATTATACAACAAACTGAGGAAAAGAGCCGCGTAGCCTAAACAAAGTAAGTAGAAAGGCCTCTTTAATAATTGATTCTTAGAACGCAGTTCCCCGTTTGTGCTGCCAAACAATAATTTAGGTTAACTCGAGTAACAACCTTTCAAAAAGTGGGATGCCTATTCAAAACTTCAATATAATCTTTCCCTTAGGAACTACCGGTTTCCAGTAATATTCCGAGGGGTAAATAAACGGGCTCGAAGATGGTGATTTATTTTCTGTCTGCACTTTGAAAAAACGAAAATATTACGATAACGAGCCTACCTACATATACCTAAGTAAGTACAAGGGATTTCTAGGAAACCAGTTTGAGTGCAGTAACGAGTAGGGAGAATGGTTGCCAATACATACATTTAATTTTAATTTTGACTTTCTCTACGGGCAGTTTTTAGCAAAGCTTGTTTCCAGAATACGTTGAAACAATCGGGCTCTAGGAAGTGATTGATTTTCATTCTGCAACTAGAAAAATCAGAACAGTGAGAAAACGAGTCTTTCTCTCAAACTGAAGTAAGTAGAAGGGATACTGGTCTAACCTACTTGAAGGCAGTAATGAGTATATGTATCAGATGTCAACATATGTAGCTGTTTTGGGGTCTATTTTCCGACAGTTTGATATCGTCTACCATGGGACAGAATGTAACGTATGTGTCCAATTGGAGAAACTAACAAGAGATTAATATATAGGACGCCATCATATGAGGTGTTTTGCATTAGTGCAAAGTTGGAAGGGTGTTTTTTTGATGCCAAAATATGAAAGGTGACAATATATAAAGATACCTAACCCCCTCTGCTAATTAGGGCGGAGAGTGAACTTGCATTTTTACATCTCCCTAAGTGAGTAGATTCGTACATGTAAAATATCGTTTGCATTGTATAAGAAATGATACCTTAATAAGGGACAGCCCTGTGTTTTCTTTTAATAGTAAAACGAATGCGGCCTGTCTTAGGCTGTATTCCCTAACATTAGTAAGGTACCCCTTTGAAACTGCTCTAGAAACTTATCATGTAAATAAATAATGTGGTATAAGATGGATAATACAGCTGGTGTAAGCTAGGAATAGGCTGACTAATTGAGAATTGTGGTTCACGGCTTAAGATAGATATTTAATATGTAATTGGAAATCTGTGTAACAATTTTTGAAGTATGAGGGAATGTGTACATATGTTTCTTTGTATATAATGAAAATGTGTTGTCTTTTTTAAGAATGGACAAAAGGTAAATGTAAATATTTTTTCTCTTCTTTGTTTTTAAAGATTATCACAGTTTAACCTTGTGGCTCCTGAAGAAGGCGTTTGTGGAAACGCCGAAACGCGCGTCGAACAGAAATTAGTTTTCTGGCCACTTTTTATGTCTTTGAACAGAAATTAGTTTTCTGGCCACTTTTTATGTCTTTTGTGAATATAGGTTTTCTTTATATGTTTTAAGATTTAGAAGGAACCTTAGTGATTCACATTTGAAAATTTGTTTTACTTTTTGATTATGTGTAACTTTTAATTATAAATTGATACAGAAAAGGTTTTATGAACTGTAGTTCCTGTTCTATGTTATTTTATTTTGTGTGATTTATTATGTCATAATAAAAATTCTGTTGCGTTATATACATGTGTATTTACTCCCTCTTTTTATAGTTGTAGATATTTTTAACAGACAAAGGTCTACGTAATTAGTTAACAGTAGATAATTTGAATCTGTAATGTCGTAACTCTAATGGTGACCACATATAACGTTGATGAATATATGCATTAGATAACTTTAGGTCCTACCCAGCTGGTTCGTTTGTTAGATATTTTGATTTTACAAAGTGTTTATCCCTGTCGCTTGGTTTTTACTCCAAAACAGGGGGTCCTTGTACTTCCAATCTAAGGACATGTATTGCTTTCTCTAATGCTTCGGTGCACTGCGCCAAACTATCAAACTTCCCTTCTAACTTTGAACAGGCTACTTGGAAATCCTCTGGGTTAGTTTCTAAAACTGTAAAAAGCTCTTTCATTTCCACTAATAATGTAGCTATCATTTCCTGCACTGTTTGATGACCTTCCACTTTATTTGTCATGGGTACCTCACATGAATTCCCCACCTGACCCCTGGATAACTCTCCTTGCTCTATTAGTTCTTGTGTCATGACAAGGGTAAATCAGTTTGTTTTTGGAATCTGGACCATTGGGCTTTATATTTTTCTGTTCTGTGTACTATGACTTTCTCTATCTCCTTGATGCAGCCACTACCGTTACTAATGTCTGCCTGCCCCTTTCCAGAGGCTTTCCTTTCGCCTGACTGGGACTGGTAACTGGGGTGTGGGTATCCTTGTTGAGCTTAACTCTAAAATATGACTGCAATATATCTAGGTTGTTTTGCAAGCTTTCTCATCATTGACTGCCATCCTGGCTGTCCTTTCCCTGACAGATCAGTTGTAGTATGGCTTAGGGACCCTTAACGAATGGGTCCTTGTTCCTCCACCCTGTTATTTTAGGTGATACCCTGTTATTTTAGGTGATTCTTTCAGTTGCAGGTCATTCACTGAGACACTGGCTGATTTCAATATATAGCCTTTCCCTGTCTTGTCTCTTACTCCCTTCCCTACTCTCACTCCCCATGTGACAACTGCCTGATCCACTTCCTTTGGTGGGGCTTCCACTGGACTTGTCATTCCTAGTGGTTACTGCTGGCTTACACTCCCTTCCGTCAGTTCCAATAATTGGCTGTCATTCTGCTGGTGCTAACAGTCCTTCTTAGTACTGCACTCCAATATATTGGCTTGGCAATTATCTGCAGACTGACCTTGTGAGAGAGCTGTGCTCCATGCTCCTTCTCCCTGCCTCTGCCTGTGCGCCCCTGTCTCAATCGTAACCTTCTATCCTTTGGGTGATGATAGTGGAGAGCTTGTGCTGACTCTGCCTATCTGGTCCCAGAGAGACATAGGGCGGCCCAGAGACCAACCCTCAGGTGAGTGAACCCAGCACAACTGGGAGGGAGAAATCATGCTATCCAAGCCCCATGGAGGGCGTGGTGGGCCTCTTTTAATCTCTGCCAATGAGGGCATCAACTCCACCAATGATTTGCGGTTTCCCCAATGAGATTCCCCTTCGCAAAATCAGGTTACCTTCACGCGGCCGCCGTGTGTCATGAGCTGACGGTCAGTTACATCTGACTGGCTGCCTTGTTCCCAGTTCAAGATTAGCACATTATCAATCAGAGGGTTTTCAAACACTAAAACCATTTTACTTATGTACCAAACACATTTAGCGATTTTGAATCATTTTTGAATCACTAAATGTGTTTAGAAATGGATACCAATTGGTCATATGGAAGACCTCCCTTTCAAATGCAGAATCAGTCTCATATGTATTGCTGTTTGCAACCAAATTTCGGTCACGCAACATGGATATTTATTTTACCACCCCGCCACCCCTCCCCCCTCCCCAAGTTGAGGTAGTAACCCATTCACAAAGGGGAAGGGGTTCCAGAGGGACCCCTTCCCCTTTGTGAATGTACAAAAAAACTTTAGGAGGAATGAGTGGTCCAATGTATCACTGCCTCCTCTGAAATAGACAAAAAAGAAAAGAGAAAATGCATTCCTGTTTCCTTTAGGGAAAATGGGCTGCCTTTATAACAAGACGTTTTTTTGTTTTAAAGCCATCATAGGCATGGTGGTCTGTTGACCCCAGCAGGACATTATTCCTGTGATGGCTGTGAATCATAGTGAGTCGCAATTTTCGTACTACCTCATTTACAATCATGAGGCAGGTCGAATTACGATTCAGTATTTTGTGTTCATAGGTTGTTTCACAAAATGTCATACTGGTCGCAAATAGCACTGGTCGTAAAATGCGGTCGGTATTTTATAGGGGACAGTATTTTATTACCAGTGCTGTGCACATCTGCCCCCTAATGTCCTTGTGTCTGAAAAAAAACTGCCATTGTATAATGTAAATTTGCAGCTCATCTAAAGCACTCTAAGCCTTAGGCCAAGTAGGAGCTATATAAAACGGCAAAAAAAAAACACGTAGCTGCTCCTACAGTGCATGTCTGAACAGGCACAGTGAAACAGTATTTTTCTGATTTTGACTGGGCTGCCCTCCGACACCTTTTAAGATGGTAAAGGTGTCTCCTGAGCTGTCTTCCTCTGAGCGTTATCCATCTGCCAGCTCGTAGGTTGCCAGCACTACTCTGTCACTCTGGGGGGGTAAAAGGCACAGCAATGGCGCTCCACTTACTAGCAAGTGTGGAAAGTGCTATGCCAATCATCCTTCGGACGTTGGCAGTACATGAAGAGGCCTGATTAATCGTGCTTTACATGCATGCGCAATTCGGAAAATGTCAAGGCATTGAGCAGTTTCATACTCAATAGTATGGAAACTGACGGGGGCCCGACCGTGGACGTTTATATATTGGACAGGGTGAAATATGGCTTAGCAATGAGAATTTGGAAACTCGGAAATGTGGAAATGTTTACGTCATTGGTCCGGCAAGATAGTAATTGGCTCGGTGATGAGTGAGTTACATACTGAGAAATTAAAAACAACTGTATGGCAATGCGCAACACTGACAGAATGAACCTGTTAAGGTGATTTCCGATTTATATACTGGACAATATTTAAACGGGCATAGGAGTGGCGATTTGCATCAAGGGCAAGGAGTATACTATTTTGGAAAAAAAACTTTTTATATAGTGCGCTTAATGCTGCACTTTTTCCTCGTTACTTACCACCTTATGTGACAGCAAGGCACATCAAATGCCAATAGAAAGTGCTTACCTTGCTGAGCCACATTGACTTACATACTGGGCATTGTGGAAATTGCCATGGCAAAGTTTTATTCACGCGTTAAGGAACTATAGAAATCGGCTCAATCTGTACTCTATGTACTAGCCCTGTGGCAAAGAGCAAACTGGAATGTCACTGTAAGCAGTAAATTCTGGCTTATTATGACTATTTCAGACAACAGATGCGGTAAAGTACAATGATTTGCTATATAAATTATGCCATTGGAGATGTCAGTGATGATGTGCAATATGTTATCACTGGTGATGTCATTGATGATGATGTAATTTGTGATGTTCAGTGGGACATTACGTGTGAGGCAATTAACAATGAAACAGTCCAACAACCCAGCGCTGCACCCCACTATCCAATGGGCTCAACCATCGGCCATGCCAGCTGTCTCACGACACACCTCAGATCCTAGATTCCAGCGGGATCAACCTCTGAGTCTTTCCAGGAGACTTGATTCTGGCTTTGATTCAGTTTTACCCTAGGAATCCCTCCTGCTCACATAGAGCGGGCCATAGGTGCATACATTGAGGGGTATATTTCCAAGAAACTGGTGGAGCGTGGTGTTATGTGAAAATTGGTAATGCTGCGTTCAGTTTCAAAAAGCAGTGATACGCGGTATTTACAAGAATGCGGTGCACCACTGCGTTACCTCTCGTGCAGTTGGTAGAAAAAAGCACCAGGTTGCTAGTGTGCCTGCGCTGCAGAGGCAATTGTTTATGTGCAGGAAGGGACACCTTCCTGTGCAGGAGGGGACACCTTCCTGCACGTAAACAATCTTAAAGGGCGATTTCCTCTGCCTAGGTGTGCTGCATTCGCACATGGAAAGAGCAAAATACGAGGAGAAATAAAACATTTCTCCTCGCATCGCCTGCTCAAGACCAGGTATTCCCTGGTGGTATTTTCGGCGCTGCCCCATCCCTTGTAAATATGGGGAACATCAAAAAGCAATGGCTTTAGTGGTAGAATGCCCACGGCAACACCAATTGCACACCCCTTTCATGCTAAGTGCTGCATCAATAGGGGCATTATTTACAAGGCAGGGTTAAGGCACATTAAGTGGCTTAATGCCGCCTTGCAAATAAGGCGAAGAAGTTAACGTCACCAGAACGTCTGAAAAAGTGACGGACTGGTGCTGTTAATTCCTTGTAAATATGCCCCTTAGTGCACCTAATCAGTGGTGTGTGGTCCCGGAACAGCTTTCAGGGATAGGACCCGGAAGTGTGCAGAAAGCAAATGAACTGGGAGTGTTTTGGACTGAGATCGACGGGGGTTTCTGAGGCAGCTTGATCCCAAACCCTTACTAGTCACACTTCTGACACAGTCACTCAATCATAAGATAAGTTGGGCTTCCCTTTAAAAATGAAAGGCAGGCGTCACCTCCCACGCCTCCGTGACACTGCAGTCTGCTATGTTTTATCTGCGATCCTGAACTAACCTGGGGGGCATTCCGTGATGCTGAACACCCAGCTAAGCACTGCAGGAGCCATACTTGAAAAATACAGTCCTTTACTTCTACTTTCAACAAGATGCCTCTAGGATTCCATAGGTGTCGGCCTCGTCTAATATTGTTATGGTTGGCTCAACACAGATTCAATTAGTCTGTCAACACAATTTAAATATACAGAAGGGTTGGCAGTCAAGTAACAAGACGAATACAACAATGTTTATAAACTTGCAACTCACTGGCGTCGCCGATCTGTCTGTACAGGTGTATCAGCCTTGTGACCCTTCCTTAACCTTTACGGGAAATTATCATTTGCCCTTATCTATAAAAGCACGTGCACACGTTTCGGAACAAAAAAAGCAGGGCGGGTTAAGTTAGGCCACAAATGTATGTTCACTTTTATATGTGTTCATTTTAAATTAAATGAGAAATACATACTTACCAAGCCAGTGATCACTCTTAGCACTGCATGGGAAATGATCGAGCCATGCACAAGTTTTCTTAATAGTTAACAGTCTATTGACGCATGTTTGTGGGAGGGAAAGGCATAGCTCTATCGTAAGTACCTGTAGAGCGCCATTTTGATGAAAAGAGTTGTGAGCAGTCCCGCTTGTTACGAGAGAAAAAAAGGTCCAGGCTCATACAGCCAGATTCATCAACGGAAAATCGTCTCACAAAGGGTCAGATTCTGAGAATCTGGCCCTTTGCGAGCGCAATTTTTGCATTTGGGATTCATCACCCCAAATGCAAAAATCGCAAATTGCGAAATCGCTAAATTGCGAGGATTTGCATTTAAGGAATGTCTATTTGAGATTCCTTAAATGCAATTCATGAACCATTTTTGAATTGCGAAATCGCTATTTTTGGACGCTATTTACCGCGAAGTCTGACTTCGTGGTAAATGGCGAAAACTTAGAAAAATGCACTTTAGTGCATTTTTCTAAGTTGTATGTTACACACACACATGTCCTTTGGACATGTGTGTGCGCAACATCAGTCTACATTTACATTTCAGGGGTGCTACAGGGTGTCCTTTGGACACCCCTGGCACCCTTGAAATCGCATCCTTATTTGCGATTAGCAAATTGCTAATCGCAAATAAGGAATGACTCCCCATTCATTCCTATGAGCTTTAGGCCCATAGGAATGAATGGGGAGTCATTCCTTATTTGCTATTAGCAATTTGCTAATCGCAAATAAGGAAGCTGTAGAAATCGCAAATAATATTGCGATTTCTACATGAATCCCGTTTTGCGAGTCTTTAATGGAGATTCCTTAATAATCTCTATTAAGGACTCGCAAAAGAGGACAATGATGAATCTGGGGGTAAGTATCTTCAATAAATTATGCAGCATAATGCAGCATATTTTGCGATACTATAGCCTCCTTAGTTTGTTATTTGTACACATGGTAGCACTGTATGGGCAAAGATTTCACCTCATTGGTACCGGCTTAACAACCAAATACAGAAAAAAGCAACTGAAAGATGACCCGTTAGCCATTGCAAAGGACCTTCGAATCCACTCCAACCCATGTTGCCAGGTTTTTAGGAACTTTTGATCTGTTTGAGATAGAAACATGTGCTTTTGTTAATATCTGTAGATTATGTAGCAGATGGTGGGTTGTGTGGCAAATGCGTCACATTTATAATTATGTGAAAAAAGCTGCAGAATCACATAATTCCAGTATTTCTGATATTAGCCCAATGTTGAGCATGTAAGAGAGGAATCATATAAATGGTCCGATAAGAATTTAAATGATCATTTTCACACGAGAAGGGGTGGCATGGAAATTGCAATTTATTAGCTTAAAATATTATTGTGCACATAATGAAATCTAATCTCTAGTTGCAGTAGGAATCAGCCTTGTCATTATCACCAATTCCATTAATAACACGATCTTAAACAAAGAAAGGGCTTGTGCGTGGCTTCCTTTAAAACCCATTAATGTGAGTATGGAATTGGAAATTGTGTCACCTCCCCTCAATATAAATGGTTACAAATGTCATGCTTATATAGCAAGCTATGGTATAGGCACCCTAGGTGGCAAACCGCAAACTGAACTGTCTACAACTGTTTTTGTGTTGCCACTCAGGCGGGCAACTAGAGCCAAATTCTGGGGGGGGGCTGAAAAATATTTCAGGGGGGGCTAATTCTACCAACCATAGACAGAGTGGCTGTAAGAAGGGGTGAACACACAACAAAAGCCTCATTTACAAGTAAATAGTCTTTTAAAGACCTGTTAAGTTCTCGGGTGCGGCTGCAATTAGATGCTCGCCAGCCCGCGAAGCTGTCTGGGGAGGAAGCCCCGTGAGCCCAATGGGTGTTGCACGCCTGTTGCCACTGCAGATGTTTAATGTGTCGATAAAAAAGGGGATGATGGACAGAGCGTTTGAGCAAATCAAACACTCACCCCCAGTCAACTGATCTGGGTTTAATCCATCACCATTCCTTAGTTCACTCAGCCACCCCAGTTCATACATGGCCATATGCAAATCAGTCTGACCCTGTGCCTCATGGGAACAGTCCAGCCCGAACTGCCAAGCCATGTCTTCCCTGGACCGGAAACAAGCATCCTGGGACCGGTTTCGGATTCATAATCCTCATCAGCCAGGCTATCTTGAATCCAGTGGCCAAGTGAACAAGGGACTCACGTCTGAGCATACCCTGCCAACTTAGGGCGAACTAAGCGATACAAAAGGGGATGATGGGCGGAGCATTTGAGCAAATCAAACACTCACCCCCAGTAAACTGATCTGGGTTTAATCCATCACCATTCTTTAGTTCACTCAGCCACCGCAGTTCAGACATGGCCATATGCAAATCAGTCTGACCCTGTGCCTCATGGGAACAGTCCAGCCCGAACTGCCAAGTCATGTCTTCCCTGGACCGGAAACAAGCATCCTGGGACCGGTTTCGGATTCATAATCCTCATCAGCCAGGCTATCTTGAATCCAGTGGCCAAGTGAACAAGGGACTCACGTCTGAGCATACCCTGCCAACTTAGGGCGAACAAAGCGATACAAAAGGGGATGATGTGTGAGTGTTTGATTGATTCAGATGCTCCGTCCATCACCACCCCCTTTTGTACCGCTTTTGGATGCCATAAGTGTGGCAGGGTATGCTCAAACGTGAGTCCCTTGCTCACTTTGCCACTGGATTCAAGCAAGCCGGGCTGAAGACGGCTGGAATGCCAGAAACCGGTCCTCGGAAGCTTGTTTCCGGTCCAGGGAAGACATGGCTAGGCAGTTCGGGCTGGACTGTTCCCATGAGGCACAGGGTCAGACTGATTTGCATATGGCCATGTCTGAACTGGGGTGGCAGAGTGGGCTAAAGAACGGTGATGGATTAAACTCAGATCTTTTGACTGGGTGTGATTGTTTGATTGATTCAGATGCTCTGTCCATCACCACCCCATTTTGTACCGCTTTTGGACGCCATAAGTGTGGCAGGGTATGCTCAGACGTGAGTCCCTTGCTCACTTTGCCACTGGATTCAAGCAAGCCGGGCTGAAGACGGCTGGAATACCAGAAACCGGTCCTCGGTAGCTTGTTTCTGGTCCCGGGAAGACATGGCTAGGCAGTTCGGGCTGGACTGTTCCCATGAGGCAGAGGGTCAGACTGATTTGCATATGGCCATGTCTGAACTGGGGTGGCAGAGTGGGTAAAAGAACAGTGATGGATTAAACCCAGATCTTTTGACTGGGTGTGAGTGTTTGATTGATCCAGATGCTCCGTCCATCACCACCCCCTTTTGTACCGCTTTTGGCCGCAATAAGTGTGGCAGGGTATGCTCAGACGTGAGTCCCTTGCTCACTTTGCCACTGGATTCAAACAAGCCAGGCTGAAGACGGCTGGAATGCCAGAAACCGGTCCTCGGAAGCTTGTTTCCGGTCCAGGGAAGACATGGCTAGGCAGTTTGGGCTGGACTGTTCCCATGAGGCACAGGGTCAGACTGATTTGCATATGGCCATGTCTGAACTGGGGTGGCAGAGTGGGCTAAAGAACGGTGATGGATTAAACCCAGATATTTTGACTGGGTGTGAGTGTTTGATTGATTCAGATGCTCCGTCCATCACCACCCCCTTTTGTTCCGCTTTTGGCCGCAATAAGTGTGGCAGGGTATGCTCAGACGTGAGTCCCTTGCTCACTTTGCCACTGGATTCAAGCAAGCCAGGCTGAAGATGGCTGGAATGCCAGAAACCAGTCCTCGGAAGCTTGTTTCTGGTCCAGGGAGACATAGCTAGGCAGTTCGGGCTGGACTGTTACCATGAGGCACAGGGTCAGACTGATTTGCATATGGCCATGTCTGAACTGGGGTGGCCGAGTTGGCTAAAGAACGGTGATGGATTAAACCCAGATCTTTTGACTGGGTGTGAGTGTTTAATGAATTCAGATGCTCCGTCCATCACCACCCCGTTTGTACCGCTTTTGGCTGCCATAAGTGTGGCAGGGTATGCTCAGACGTGAGTCCCTTGCTCACTTTGCCACTGGATTCAAGCAAGCCGGGCTGAAGATGGCTGGAATGCCAGAAACCGGTCCTCGGTAGCTTGTTTCCGGTCCAGGGAAGACATGGCTAGGCAGTTCGGGCTGGACTGTTCCCATGAGGCACAGGGTCAGACTGATTTGCATATGGCCATGTCTGAACTCGGGTGGCAGAGTGGGCTAAAGAACGGTGATGGATTAAACCCAGATCTTTTGACTGGGTGTGAGTGTTTGATTGATCCAGATGCTCCGTCCATCACCACCCCCTTTTGTACCGCTTTTGGCCGCAATAAGTGTGGCAGGGTATGCTCAGACGTGAGTCCCTTGCTCACTTTACCACTGGATTCAAACAAGCCAGGCTGAAGACGGCTGGAATGCCAGAAACCGGTCCTCGGAAGCTTGTTTCCGGTCCAGGGAAGACATGGCTAAGCAGTTTGGGCTGGACTGTTCCCATGAGGCACAGGGTCAGACTGATTTGCATATGGCCATGTCTGAACTGGGGTGGCAGAGTGGGCTAAAGAACGGTGATGGATTAAACTCAGATCTTTTGACTGGGTGTGATTGTTTGATTGATTCAGATGCTCCGTCCATCACCACCCCATTTTGTACCGCTTTTGGACGCCATAAGTGTGGCAGGGTATGCTCAGACGTGAGTCCCTTGCTCACTTGGCCACTGGATTCAAGCAAGCCGGGCTGAAGACGGCTGGAATGCCAGAAACTGGTCCTCGGTAGCTTGTTTCCGGTCCAGGGAAGACATGGCTAGGCAGTTCGGGCTGGACTGTTCCCATGAGGCACAGGGTCAGACTGATTTGCATATGGCCATGTCTGAACTGGGGTGGCAGAGTGGGCTAAAGAACAGTGATGGATTAAACCCAGATCTTTTGACTGGGTGTGAGTGTTTGATTGATCCAGATGCTCCGTCCATCACCACCCCCTTTTGTACCGCTTTTGGCCGCAATAAGTGTGGCAGGGTATGCTCAGACGTGAGTCCCTTGCTCACTTTGCCACTGGATTCAAACAAGCCAGGCTGAAGACGGCTGGAATACCAGAAACCGGTCCTCGGAAGCTTGTTTCCGGTCCAGGGAAGACATGGCTAGGCAGTTTGGGCTGGACTGTTCCCATGAGGCACAGGGTCAGACTGATTTGCATATGGCCATGTCTGAACTGGGGTGGCAGAGTGGGCTAAAGAACGGTGATGGATTAAACCCAGATATTTTGACTGGATGTGAGTGTTTGATTGATTCAGATGCTCCGTCCATCACCACCCCCTTTTGTTCCGCTTTTGGCCGCAATAAGTGTGGCAGGGTATGCTCAGACGTGAGTCCCTTGCTCACTTTGCCACTGGATTAAAGCAAGCCAGGCTGAAGACGGCTGGAATGCCAGAAACCAGTCCTCGGAAGCTTGTTTCTGGTCCAGGGAAGACATGGCTAGGCAGTTCGGGCTGGACTGTTCCCATGAGGCACGGGGTCAGACTGATTTGCATATGGCCATGTCTGAACTGGGGTGGCAGAGTGGGCTAAAGAACGGTGATGGATTAAACCCAGATTTTTTGACTGGGTGTGAGTGTTTGATTGATTCAGATGCTCCGTCCATCACCACCCCCTTTTGTACCGCTTTAACGCCATAAGTGTGGCAGGGTATGCTCAGACGTGAGTCCCTTGCCAACTTTGCCACTGGATTCAAGCAAGCCGGGCTGAAGACGGCTGGAATGCCAGAAACCGGTCCTCGGAAGCTTGTTTCTGGTCCAGGGAAGACATGGCTAGGCAGTTCGGGCTGGACTGTTCCCATGAGGCACAGGGTCAGACTGATTTGCATATGGCCATGTCTGAACTGGGGTGGCCGAGTTGGCTAAAGAACGGTGATGGATTAAACCCAGATCTTTTGACTGGGTGTGAGTGTTTAATGAATTCAGAAGCTCCGTCCATCACCACCCCGTTTGTACCGCTTTTGGCTGCCATAAGTGTGGCAGGGTATGCTCAGACGTGAGTCCCTTGCTCACTTTGCCACTGGATTCAAGCAAGCCGGGCTGAAGATGGCTGGAATGCCAGAAACCGGTCCTCGGTAGCTTGTTTCCGGTCCAGGGAAGACATGGCTAGGCAGTTCGGGCTGGACTGTTCCCATGAGGCACAGGGTCTGACTGATTTGCATATGGCCATGTCTGAACTGGGGTGGCAGAGTGGGCTAAAGAACGGTGATGGATTAAACCCAGATCTTTTGACTGGGTGTGAGTGTTTGATTGATCCAGATGCTCCGTCCATCACCACCCCCTTTTGTACCGTTTTTGGCCGCAATAAGTGTGGCAGGGTATGCTCAGACGTGAGTCCCTTGCTCACTTTACCACTGGATTCAAACAAGCCAGGCTGAAGACGGCTGGAATGCCAGAAACCGGTCCTCGGAAGCTTGTTTCCGGTCCAGGGAAGACATGGCTAGGCAGTTTGGGCTGGACTGTTCCCATGAGGCACAGGGTCAGACTGATTTGCATATGGCCATGTCTGAACTGGGGTGGCAGAGTGGGCTAAAGAACGGTGATGGATTAAACCCAGATATTTTGACTGGGTGTGAGTGTTTGATTGATTCAGATGCTCCGTCCATCACCACCCCCTTTTGTACCGCTTTTGGCCGCAATAAGTGTGGCAGGGTATGCTCAGACGTGAGTCCCTTGCTCACTTTGCCACTGGATTCAAGCAAGCCAGGCTGAAGACGGCTGGAATGCCAGAAACCGGTCCTCGGAAGCTTGTTTCTGGTCCAGGGAAGACATGGCTAGGCAGTTCGGGCTGGACTGTTCCCATGAGGCACAGGGTCAGACTGATTTGCATATGGCCATGTCTGAACTGGGGTGGCAGAGTGGGCTAAAGAACGGTGATGGATTAAACCCAGATATTTTGACTGGGTGTGAGTGTTTGATTGATTCAGATGCTCCGTCCATCACCACCCCCTTTTGTACCGCTTTTGGCCACCATAAGTGTGGCAGGGTATGCTCAGACGTGAGTCCCTTGCTAACTTTGCCACTGGATTCAAGCAAGCCGGGCTGAAGACGGCTGGAATGCCAGAAACCGGTCCTCGGAAGCTTGTTTCCGGTCCAGGGAAGACATGGCTAGGCAGTTCGGGCTGGACTGTTCCCATGAGGCACAGGGTCAGACTGATTTGCATATGGCCATGTTTGAACTGGGGTGGCAGAGTTGGCTAAAGAACGGTGATGGATTAAACCCAGATCTTTTGACTGGGTGTAAGTGTTTAATGGATTCAGATGCTCCGTCCATCACCACCCCGCTTGTACCACTTTTGGCCGCCATAAGTGTGGCAGGGTATGCTCAGACGTGAGTCCCTTGCTCACTTTGCCACTGGATTCAAGCAAGCCGGGCTGAAGACGGCTGGAATGCCAGAAACCGGTCCTCGGAAGTTTGTTTCCGGTCCAGGGAAGACATGGCTAGGCAGTTCGGGCTGGACTGTTCCCATGAGGCACAGGGTCAGACTGATTTGCATATGGCCATGTCTGAACTGGGGTGGCAGAGTTGGCTAAAGAACGGCGATGGATTAAACCCAGATCTTTTGACTGGGTGTGAGTGTTTGATTGATTCAGATGCTCCGTCCATCACCACTCCCTTTTGTACCGATTTTGGCCGCCATAAGTGTGGCAGGGTATGCTCAGACGTGAGTCCCTTGCTCACTTTGCCACTGGATTCAAGCAAGCCGGGCTGAAGATGGCTGGAATGCCAGAAACCGGTCCTCGGAAGCTTGTTTCCGGTCCAGGGAAGACATGGCTAGGCAGTTCGGGCTGGACTGTTCCCATGAGGCACAGGGTCAGACTGATTTGCATATGGCCATATCTGAACTGGGGTGACAGAGTGGGGTAAAGAACGGTGATGGATTAAACCCAGATCTTTTTACTGTGTGTGAGTGTTTGATTGATTCAGATGCTCCGTCCATCACCACCTCCTTTTGTACCGCTGATGACTAATGTGTCTACACGGAGATGCACACTGTCTAACAGAAGGGGAGCGCTAAAGAAGACAAAATGTTATTTAGTTTGAAGTGCTGATAATCAGGCCTCCCTTAAATTCCCCACATATTGCCTGTGTTTTTATGCCAATACCAATATATTACCCCTAGGTCCCTCCTCGTCCTATTCACTCCATGTGGAGATAACCATTTCCCTGACAGAAAAAAGAACATTGGAATGCCAGGACCCCTACCCCACCCCCCTCCCACTAACAGTACTTAACCAGTACCTACACAGCATTCCATCTATTCTTTTTTCTGTCTGCCGACAGAATAGGCCGAGTGTGCTGGGTGCTGCTCCTTCTGTGGGCTTCTGTGAGATCCCGTCGGGCTGCTGGGCTGTCCTCGATGGGCAGCGTGGTGCCTTCCAGTCCACTGGGTTTGCCGGCAGGTGCAGATAATGCCGGCCTGCACTTTGTGACTGGTGCGCAGGCCCTCCCGATTGATTCTGGGTTACAGGGCATGTCTTCCTTGTGGCTGGGCTGGGTGCAAGATGGGCTGCAAAGGTTGGATGGCAGCTCGAGGTGCAGAGCTGGTGGTGCCCCTGGAGTGCCTGGTGCGGGTGTGGTGGATTGCCTGTTGCCCAGGCGCTGGGGTTGTGGAGCACACCTGGGCTGGCTGGTGGGGGCAGATGCTTTGGTGAAGAGTCTGTCTGACCCCAGAGGTGAGTACAGCATATCGGTTTTCCTGTATTCCTTTCACTGCTTTTCTGGGAGCCAGGCGCAGTAGCTTAGAGGCACGGTCATGGCCATTTTGAGCTCCAGGTCTCCCTGCTGCTAGGGTTCCTTTACAAACAGTGTGGACTAGCTGTTGTAAGGTCGTCCTTTAGCATCTGAGTCAACAGCAACTTCTTTTTCACCGAAATTAATGAATCGAATGTGATGATGCAGATTATTTCACATGCATTTGGGCCATGGATTTTCCATTTTCACCGTGATGTGCCTCCTATATGGCCTTGCACGGCGGCTACCCTTGGATGGCTGGCGAATCAGGGGATGTGCTGCTGGTACCCCTGTAATGCTGCGGCTGATGTTATTGTTTGCCTGCTGCCCAGGTGCTGTGGCTAGTGGGGCATGCCTGGGTTGGCTGGTAGGTGTACTGGTGTGGCAGACAGTGGGGTCAGGAGCATGCCAGCCCCGTGGTGAGTTCCGCATGGTGGTGTTCCTCTGCTTTCTTGGATATGACTCACGCATGTGGGCCCTCTGTGTGTTCCAATACTCTTGTGCTGTGCCTCTTCTCTGGCCTTGCTTTGCGCCTGCCCGTGGGTGGCTGGTGGCTCTGGGGCTGTGCCAAGGGTACCCCTGGTGTACCTGGTTGCTGGTGCTCTGGAATTGGGGCTCGTCGGGTGGGCTGGTTGGGCCTGTTTCTTTGGCAGGCAGTGCTGTCTGGAGTGTACCGGTCCCGGGGGGGTGTCCCGTGTAGTGATTTTTCTTCCCCCTTCTTTTCAGCTGTGTGCTGCTTTTGGCACCTGGCCTGTAGTATAAGGTGTGATGTGGGTTCCCTGGCTTCCCTTGTTCGATCCTCTGTTTTTCAGTGGCGTGGTCTCAGCCTGATGTGGGACTGGTATCTCTGTGGCCAGGTTCAAGTCACTGCGGTGGTGGCAGGGTCATGATGCATTTCTGCCTGCGGCCTGGTCTTGCCATCCGGGCTTGGTCCGTTGGATTTTCTTGCCCACCTTCCTGCTGTTTTTCCCCACACTGGGCGTTGTGGATCGGGGTCAAGGTTTTGTGCTGCTGGTGTCTCAGATCATGGCTCTTCCCGAGCTTTTGTTTGCCCTGCGGTTGCTGTGTCTGCATCGGTCCAGTTTCTGATTGGCCTGTGACAGTTGGGTTGGCGGCGCGTTCTCTGCCCATGTCTCCTGGTTGGGGGCTTCCTGGTCAGGGCGGCTTGCCTCCTGGGGGTGTTTTCCACTGGCCGTTTGGGCCTCGATGCCCTGGGGTTCAGCTTTTGAGTGTCTGGTTGTGGGCCATTGTGGATTCCCTTTTTTCTTCCTGGTGCCTTGGTTGGGTGAAGGTATTCAGGGCCCCATGGGTGGTCTGGCAGTTCAGTGCCTGGCATGGCTGGGGACTGTGCCAGCCTCCTTGCCCTTTCTTTGGCCTCTTCTGCACCTGTCATCCCTGGGTGTGGGTTGGGCCGTGGTGTGAGCTTGCCAGTGAGGGCTGCTGGGCTTCCGCACTGGTTTCCTGGCTGCTTTTTGTTGCCTCTGTGGCATGGTTGTGGCTGGTTCTGGCAGCTTTCTCTCGGCCCTTGGTGGTTGAGGGATTCTGGTTTGTGGCTTTTTGGCCCTGTGTGTTTCTTTCCAGGCTTGTGAGGGAGCCATGTTGGTGGCCTCCTGTCTCTGATGACGGGTCTATGGTTAAGTTGGCTGGCTTCTCGGGTGCCTGTCGAGATGCCAGTGGGGTTGGGCTGCCCTGCTTGTCTCTACTTGTGGTCCTGGCGTGGTGCTTGTTTTCCTACCGTATTTGTCCTGGGGCTCTGGGGCAGGTAGCCGCCTGCGCCTCCAGTTGCTCTGGGGCTGTTGTTGGGTGTTGTCTTGGCTCTTCTGCAGCTGCGGTTGGGACTCACTTGGAGTGGTTCCTTGGTGTTGTCCTTTGACCCCTGGGTTGGTTGTTTAGCTTGTTGTTCGTTTGGGGGTTTCCTCCCTCCCAGTGTCTGGGGTGCCACAATGTCCTTTAGTCCTTGTCCCGGCTCTTTTATTTCTGGGGTATAAGGTGGCTGATCTCTGTGTTGTTTGGTGTCTGGCTCATTTCCAGTGGCTGATGGGTTGGTCTTCTCTGGAGCTGTTTTTTGCCGCTTTAGGTCGACTCACAGGCTGGTGGTTGAGGGGGTCGTCCTTGGTTTGTGTTGTTTAGGGCAGGGTCTTCTCTGTTGTGCCTGCTTTTTCTTGGGGTTCCCCTAGGCTTGGTGGCTTTGGTGGTTTGCCATGCCCCACTCTTGGCTGGTTGCTATGTCCTGGTCCGGTTTGGTCCAGTTTGGGGTCAGGTGGGTCCACCCCTTGGCTTCTTTGTGGGGTGTTGTGCTTTGCAGGGTGTTGGCCACTGGCTCTCCCCTTTCCTTTTTCTGTTGAGGAAGGGAAGGTATTTCTGGCTGCCTGGTCCTTCTTGTTGGTATTCGGCAGCTGGTGTTCTGGTGCTCATCTGGCCTGTCTCCTTCTGTCCACAGCACTGCCTTTGTGGGGCTGGGTTCTGGTGGTTGTGTCCCAGTGTCCTCCTGGGAGTCCTCCTGTGTCAACGCTAGTAGTTGGTGCTGGACGTTCCTGCTCTGGAGCCTGGTCCTCCTCAGGGAGTTTCCATGGTGGTGTCCTCTGGACTTTCTGGTTGCCTGGTCAGTCAGGTTGGTGGAGGCTTGCTCTTGGTTGATGCGTCTTCCCTTCCTGGTTGGTCTGTGTGGCCCTGCTCCTGGTTGGTCCTCTAGGTATGTGTCTGGGCCCTGTTGCATGGCCCTCTCCTTTCTTGGGCTGGTCTCCTGTGGGTCTTCCAAATGGTGTTGGGGTTTGTCCCATTGGTGGCCCGTTGCCATTCGTTTCCTGGTTGGGGCGAGGGCTGTTAAGTCTCCCTTGCTTCACCTTGGCTCGCATTTGGGGTTGGTTGTGTGCCTTTTCAGCATTGGTTCACGTTCCTTCCATTGTCTGCTTGGGCATGCTCTCTGTAGGTTGTGCTGCCGGGTCTGTGGGGCTGCTTGGTGGTGCTGGGCATGGTGGCCTTCTTGTCCGGTGGGCGCCCTCCCGGGTTTTTTGTGCCCTGTGGGGTGCTATGTCTGTTTTGGTCCTCCTTGTGCTGGTTGTTTCTGGTGGTGTAGTTACTTCAGCCCCCTTTCCCTTCGGGGGCTTAGCCTTTGGCTTGGGGTCTCTGTGGTGTGCCTCGTTTCCAGCCTAGGTTTTGTTTGTCCTTGCCTTGTCGCCTTCGTGTTTGGCTCCCTTCAGCTTGGTGGTTTTGAGGGTGAGGGTTGATGTGGCCTGAGTGCCCTGCTTGCTCTTTTTTCTGTAGTTGGCTACCTCCTTTGTGCCTTTGGTACCTTCTCCTTTCCCAGGTCCTGGTTCTATGGACCTATGTTGCATTCCTGTTGGTCTGTCTCGGGCGTGCTGGTGTGTTTGGACACTTTGGGTCTTCTTCAGTGTGTGGCCTCCTTGCTGTCCTTCTGTTGATGGTGGTCTTTGGTGCTTCCTTGCTGGGTGCTCCTCCTCCTTGGTTGGCTCGGGGGTTCCTGGTGTGGGTTGACTGCCCTCTGGATAGCAGCGACATAGGTTTGCTGTTTTTTTGTTTGCATTGGTTGTCTCCTGATTGTTCTGGGGATACAGCCCTGTAGTTTTGTTGGGAGATTTCCGGGATGTGCTCTCTTGCCTGTTTTTCCGGCGGTTCTCCCTTTTGCTTTCCTTGGGATACTGCTTTCGGTGTGGTGTCCTCAGTGTTTTTTGAGGGTCCGTAGTTCCGGGTTTCTGGCTTTATTATGCTCCATATGTAGTGAATGGGATGAGACCTGGAGGGACCTGGGGGTAATGCCCTATTACTGATCAGTAATCTTCATTAGTCCTGGTCCCGTTGTCCTCGTCCCATTCATTATGCCCCTCCCTCCCGGACGGATGGCCTTCCTGTTGGCGGCTTGGTAGTTCAGGTGGAATACTGGGTAGGTACTGGTTTAGTATTCCCAATAAGGGAGGGGGTGTTGTAGGGGTCCCAGCATTCGTCTCTTCTTTTTCCTGTCAGGGAGATGGTTATCTCCATATGTAATTAATTTGACGAGGACAATGGGACCAGCAGTAATGAAGATTACTGGTAAGTAATAGGGCATTATGTATGATGGTTATACATTTCAACACATCCACAACCATGCTTATCAATTACAAAGAAACCAGTACATTGGGAGTTACTACAATAAAGGCAAGTGTTCAAAACTAGTACATCAGCAGTAGCTCATTCGCAGGGGTCATTACAAAGTAGGTAAATGTATGTAAGTAGAAATGTAAAGAATGATCTTGACCTGCTCCATACACAAACACATCTCTCTAGCTTACACTACAGTGGGGTACAGTGATGTGGCCTATACTGGAGTAGTATAAAGTGTAGTGCCGAATGGTGCCGTTTAGTGATGTGAAATCTTGAAATGTATATTGGAGTGGCATATACTGGAGTACCGAACAGTAGAGTGCTGTACAATTGAAAAGGGTTACTTATCAAAGCATAGAGTCTAGTAATATACAGTGAAGTGTAGTTTAGTACAGTGGAGCAGAATATGGTCTTTTTAAGTGCAATATCATGCAGGGAATTGCAGTACAGTGCATTGGCGTAGAGTGCATTTCAGTACAATGAAGTGTTGAGGAGTGGAGTAGCGTACATTGGAATAGAACACACTCCAGTCCTGTAGTATGAAATGGGACATAGTCGAATAACATATAGTGGAATAGCATAAACTAGAGTTGCGTGCAGTGAATAGAGTACAGTTGTGAGTAGTACAGTATAGGGTTGTTCAGAAACTGTCATGAATATGTAGATTAGTGTACAATATAGTGATGTATAATGCAGTGTCAGAAAGTGAAGTGGCATACTTTCAATAGCATACAGTGGTGTGCCGCAAAGTGAATTGTTATACAGTAGAGTGGCATAAAGTGGAGTGTTTAAAGGAAACATAGAGTGAAAGTGTGTGAATAAATGTTATTTTTATATCTGAAAAATATATATTAAAATATGTAAATGTAAATTTTCTGGCTGTAAATGGACATTGTGCATAGCGTAAGTAATTGTAAACGTATAATTTATATAAAACATATTTATATATTGTTCTATGGTGTACCGTGCTAAATTCATGGTATACCATAGTACATGAGGGTCACAATGGGGTAGGTGATTGGTTCACGGCTGTGTGTACTAAAGGTAAAAATCAGTCATACCATTTTTAGCAAAAAGTTCCACTGTTGTCAGCGTTTTGCTGATTGTGGCTTAAGTTGTTACATATAATTAAGTATTATGTTTTATTGTTATTAACGACCTATGACCACTTTATTTCAGTGGTAATATGTTACCATTTTGGTTTATAAATGTGAATATATTATCAACCAAATGGAAGAAAAAATATTTTCTTCCTTAAAATTTTGGCCCGTTTGCTGAATCTCCGCAAAATTTAGCATGCTTGTTCTACCTGTTTCATTGTGGAAGGAGTAAAAGTTTTGTGGGGTTTTGTCAAAGGGTCTAAAGAAAAGAGGGGTCTCAAAACGTGCTAAATTTCAATGAATTTCACATACACTTTTGCAAAAACTGCCAGTTGCATTGTGTTACAATGTGGCAGAATTACCTAGTATAGTGTCCACATGATTATTTTGTGTAGTTTAGTTAAGTAGTGTAACAAATTTATAAGTTTTAAGACATTTAACTTTAGTGATCTTTGTTGTTGTATTATTGTATTGAAATATAGGGGTATTTCGCCATAGTACATGGTGATTACAAGTCATTAGCCGATTGTTGAATCATTGCCTTTAGATAAGTTAAATGCAGCTATGTTGTTTTTAGGTACAATTTGCCCATGTTAGGCATTACACTTTCCGATGTAGGTTATTATTAGGTGTGGCAATTGTTTGTCCTAACTATTACCACTTTAGTAAAGTGGTATTAGGTAGATCAAAATATTCTAAGTTTTATATATTTTTTAAAAAAATATGGAGAGCACAGTAGTACCTTTCTACCTCAAAATATTTTGCTGGTTTAACATTTTTTCTTTTTAATTACTCTCGCAGTGCACTCCGAACTGTATTTATGTAAAGTAGCGCTGTAATTTTTAGTAAGTAGCACGCCACTCTGTACACTCTTTTGTACATATTTAAATATGTAAAAAATTGCAAACACACTTTAGCATACTATACTTATAAAATATGGAGTCTGATTAAGATCAATCAATCAATCAGTACACTTGTAAAGCGCGCTAATCACCCGTCAGGGTCTCAAGGCGCTGGGGGGGAAGTGCCGCTGCTGCTCGAAGAGCCAGATCTTGAGGTGTATCCTGAATGTGAGGTGGTCCTGGGTCAGACGTAGATGGGTGGGGAGGGAGTTCCATGTCTTTGCCGCCAGGTAGGAGAATGACCTTCCTCCAGTGGTGGATCCGTGGGACGAGGGCGAGGGCGAGGCTGGCAGAGCGTAGTTTGCGTGTTGGAGTGTAGAACGTGAGGCGGTTGTTGAGGTATTCGGGGCCTGTGTCGAGGAGTCTGAACGTGATCCTTTTGCTGACGGGGAGCCTGTGCAGGTCTCTCAGGTGGGCTGATATGTGACTGTGGTGGGTGATGGTGAGAATGAGTCGTGCGGATGTGTTCTGTATGCGTTGGAGTCTTTTCTAAATTTTGATTGTTGTTCCTGCGTATAGGGTGTTCCCGTAGTCAAGTCAGCTGGTGACGATGGCCTGGGTGACCGTCTTTCTAGTTTCGGTAGGGATTCACCGGAAAATCTTACGGAGCATGTGCAGGGTGTTGAAGCATGAAGATGAGATGGCGTTGACTTGCTGGGTCATCATGAGAGAAGACTCCAGGATGCATCCCAGGTTACGTGAGTGGTCAGTGGGTGTCGGTGCGGTGCCTAGTTCTGTGGGCCACCAGGAGTTGTCCCAGGCAGATGGGGATGGTCCGAGGATGAGGACCTGCGTCTTGTCTGAGTTCAGTTTCAGACGGCTGAGTTTCATCCATTCCGCGACGTTTTTCATTCCTTCCTGGAGGTTGAGTTTGGCTGTGGCTGGTTCTTTGGTGAGGGAGAGTATCAGCTGGGTGTCGTCGGCGTACGAGATGATGTTGAGGTTGTGCTTGCGTGCGATGGTGGCGAGGGGGCTCATGTAGATATTGAAGAGGGTCGGGCTGAGCGATGAGCCTTGGGGTACTCCGCAGATGATCTCGGTGGCCGCGGAGCGGAAGGGAGGGAGGCGGACTCGCTGGGTTCTGTCGGAGAGGAAAGAGGTGATCCAGTTCAGGGCCTTGCCTTGGATCCCGGCGTTGTGGAAGCGGGTTATTAGGGTGCGATGGCAGACTGTATCAAGGTGGCTGAGAGGTCTAGGAGAATGAGGGCGGTGGTTTTTCCGTTGTCAAGCAGGGTCCTGATGTCGTCGGTGGCTGCGATGAGGGCGGTCTCGGTGCTGTGGTTGGCTCGAAATCCAGACTGGGATGGGTCGAGGGACCCATTGGCTTTGAGGAATGCGGTCAGCTGCTTATTGATGATCTTCTCGATCACTTTCGCCAGGAAGGGAAGAAGAGAGATGGGGCGGAAGTTTTAGAGGTCTTTGGGGTCCGCTGTGGGTTTCTTAAGTAGGGCGTTGATCTCTGCGTGCTTCCAGCTCTCTAGGAAGGTGGCGGACGCGAGGGAGTTGTTTATGATGTTCCTTATGTGGGGAGCGATGATGGTGTCGGCTTTGTTGAAGATGTGGTGAGGGCATGGGTCGGAAGGAGAGCCTGAGTGGATGGTGTTCATAGCGTGGGTGGTGTCTTCGGTGCTGATGGGAGTCCATGCGCTGAGGGTGGTTGTAGGGGGCGTTGGTTTGGTGGCTGGGGGTGGAGTCTGGGCACCGAAGCTGTTGTGGATGTCGGCGATCTTGCAGTGGAAGAACATGGTGAGGGAGTTGCAGAGGTCTTGTGACGGTGTGATGTCGTTGGTGTTGGCTTTGGGATTGGAGAGCTCTTTTCCGATGCTGAAGAGTTCCTTGCTGTTGTGTGTGTTGTTGTCCAGCCGTTCTTTGAAAGATGTCTTTTTGGTGGTGCGGATCAACTGGTGGTGTTTGCGGGTGACGTTCTTGAGGGCTGTCATGTTTTCTGTCGTCTGTTCGTGGCGCCAGGTTTTCTCGAGGGATCTGAAGGATTTCTTTGATTCTTTGAGGTCGTTGGTGAACCATGTTGTTTTCCTGTTGCCGGGCTTGCCTGGAGGGTTCTTCAGTGGTGCAAGGACGTCGGTGCAGTTGACTATCCACTGTGTGAGGTTGCGAGCTGCGTCGTCGGTGTCAGTGGTGGTGATGGGTGGGTTCTGGCTCAGTGAAGTGGTTAGCTGGTCTGCGGTGCTTTTGTTTTAGCATCTACGGGGGATCTGTTACGGGCGGTGGTGGGATGTGGTCTTCTTGAAGGTGAAGTGGATGCAGCTGTGGTCGGTCCAGTGTAGTCCAGTGTAGTGCCTGAAGGCAACGTGGCTGCTGGCAGAGAAGATGGGGTCGAGCGTGTTGCCGGCGTAGTGGGTGGGGGTGTTCACCAATTGCTTGAGTCCGAGGTTGGCGAGGTTGTCGAGCAGGGTGGTGGTGTTGTTGTCATTGTTGTTCTCCAGGTGGAAGTTCAGGACCCTAGGAAGATGTAGTCTGATGAGGTCAGGGCGTGTGGGCTGATGAAGTCGGCGATGGCTTCACTGAATTGTGTGCGTGGGCCCTGTAGATGAGGGTTCCTCTGTGGGTGGTCTTGGGGTCGATGTGGATCTGGAAGTGTAGGTGTTCGGCGGTGGTGGGGGCATCTTCGGAGTTGGTCGTGACGTTGATGGTGTTCCTGTAGATGATGGCGATTTCTCCTCCGGTTTGGTTGACGCGGTCCTTTCGGGTGATCTTGTAGCCGTCCGGGATGGCTATGGCGATGTCGGGGGCTTAGGAGGCATTCATCCAGGTTTCTGTGAGGAAGGTGATGTCTTGTGCTGTTGAGTCGAGGAGGTCCCAGAGTTCGACGGCGTGCTTATAGACGGAGCGGGTATGGAGCAGCATGCACTTGAGGTGGTTGTTGTTGTTGCCTGGTCTGGGTGGTGGGAAGTAGGTTCGGACGCAGGTGAATTTGCAGGTTTGGCAGGAGAAGGGTCCATGGGTGCGCTTCGGGGTGGCTTAGTAGCAGGCGGCTGGTCGTCCGGTGTTGAGTGCGTTGAGGATCGTGGTGTCACATCTCAGTCGGGTTACTGGGTTTTGGCGGGGGCCAGGGGTTCTGGTGCTGGGCGCGGTCCAGGCGCAGACAGGCTTGCCTTTGGCGCGCCTTCGGCGTGCCAGCAGCGCACCCACTGCGCGCGGCCGCTGCGCGGCCTCCATAAGAAGGGCTAAGGGAGGGAGGAGCAGCTGGGAGGTGGGAGCGGTATGGCAAATGGGGCACCAGGGGGGCGGGGCCGCAGGGTGGCAGCGGTGGAAAATGCGAGGGAAGGGAACGGATGTGGGCAGGGGGGAGGGCACGGGCACTAGGGGCGACGGGGAAAAGAGAGGAGACCAATACGGGGGAACAAGAAGGCAAAAAAAAGAAAGGCACAGAAAAAGACAGTAAAAAACAGACTGGGCAGAGGAGATGGCTTGCGGCAATCACAGGTGGCACAGAGGGCAGCAGCGGCACAGGGGGACCGTGTGGCGGATGTGGGGGTGACTTACCTGGTGACAGGGTCAAAGGTCGCTCCCTTCACCACCACGCATCCTCCATAAGAAGGGCTAAGGGAGGGAGGAGCAGCTGGGAGACGGGAGCGGGGTGGCGAATGGGGCACCAGGGGGGCGGGCCGCAGGGTGGCAACGGTGGGACATGCGAGAGAGGGGAGCGGGTGGGGGGCAGGGGGGAGGGCACGGGCACTAGGGGCGATGGGGAAAAGAGAGAAGACCAATACCGGGGAACCAGAAGGCAAAAAAAAGAAAGGCACAGAAAAAGACATAAAAAAACTAAGTATGGGCGAATTTTGCGAATTCGCAATCTGTGAAATTGCGTATTTACGGATTCGCAATCCGCAAAATCCGCGAACTCTCGCAAATTTTGCGGATTCCTTTTTTTTGTGTTCGCAAGTGTTTCTGCCATTTCGCAAGGGTTTTTTACCAGTTCGCAAATGCGGACTTACTTGTCGGGTAGCAACGGTCGCGACCATGTTGTTTCTACGTCTGGTTCATCACAGCACCCTCTGTTTCACCACTGCCACCCTCTGTTTCACCACTGCCACCCTCTGGCTCACCCATGCCACCCTCTGGTTCATCATCACTGTAGATTATGGGGGGAAAAGCACACCTGCCCTGCCTCAAATGACATGAATTAATTTGGGGCTAATGAATGTGTCACTGAATTTGAGCTGGCACCTGCTTCCTTAGCTGTAAGTGCTTCCTCATTAATGATGAGCTTGAACTTTTGCACCTGTCAAGTGCTTTCAGTTTTGTACAATTCGTTAGCACACCTGCCCTGCCTCAACTGACATGAATGAATTAGGGGCTGATTAATGTGTCACTGAATTTGAACTTCCAGGCTGGCACCTGCTTCCTTATCTGTAATTGCTTTATGTTGCAGTGTAATTTTTTTTAACAGGACCTTTGTGGCATACTTGTAGCTATTCTCTGAGCCTGCTGTGAGGGTCAGAGCAGGGTCATAGAATAGTTGCAAGTAGGCAACTGAATTCTGAAGGGGCCCCTCAGGAAGCACTACAGGGAATGGTTACTAATGATAAGATTGAACTTTTGCACCTGCTGAGTGCTTTCAGTTTTGCAAAAATCATTTTTCTGCAATTTCGCGCCATTCGCGGGGCGCAAATTTGCGCGAGATCGAATTAGGAAGCCGCAAATTCGTGCGAATATATGATTCGTTTTTTTTGCGGCGTGTTAGTTCGCGTGATTTTTTGCGTTTTCGCAAGCCGCTTGTAGCACAACGTTTGCGAAGTTACCCTAGCGGTCATACATGGGCGAGGCCATCTTGTTTGCGTGCCGTATTTCCGTTTCCGGGCGCTATGTGTAATCTCGCAAAGTGTGCGGCTCCCTAGTACATGTTCGCATGTGATCGCGGGGGAAATCTCGTGCGAACTTACCCACGCAGTCGTGAACAGGCGCAGCCATCTTGCTTTTCATTCATTGCTATGGTTCTGGGCATGCTTTCTGTATCCTCTGTCAATCTCTGCCATCCTTTGCTTGTTAGCCCGGGAGATTTTTAGTGCAGAGGAGGTGGCTGCACTAGTGTTTTATGTCCTGCGCCGCCTCCCCAGGACCATCATGGCAGGCGGCAAGATCGCTAGCGGCTACGGGCTCCGGGAGCGCCGGAAGCGGTGGGAGAAGGTGTACCGGGCCATGTTTCAACACTCTCGGGTCCGGCGCACCTACAACCAGGCCACCCACCGTTGGACGGATCTCCTGGACCGGGACTGCGACTTGCTGGACGTGCTCGGCATCGAGATCCCCGGGCTTGGTGAGTAGTAGTAGCTATTTCTAGCTATTTCATCACTACTCTGTTTTCTCCCGCTCTGTGTGTTATTATATTGCAAATTTTTGTTTTTTACCAAGAGCAATAATGCAGCCGATTACATTGTAGGTAAATTATATTTCAAAATCTTCTGTGCATTTCAGGTGCACTGCTCTCCTTCTCAGTAGCGTTGCTACTATGCTTATTTGTTTTCGATTTTGTGTTCATTTCATTGGCCTGAGAAATTATGTATGAGTGTAGTGTAAAGAACTGCGTAATGCTAGACACTAAGGGTCAGATTTTCAATTACGGGCGCATCCCTGCAAAGTAGCAGGGATGCGCCAGTAATTGTGCGCCACGCCACCACCACCCATGGTGCGCCGTATTTACAATGCGGCGCACCATGGGCCCAAAACGTCACCGAAGCGTTACGCATCTCTTCCGTAAAGGCGGCGCATTGCCGGAGTTGCGTTGCAACGATGGCGCAGCTCCAGCAATGCTCTGGGGTGCCCTACCTCCCCAATGCTGCGTGAAGCCGTACGTCTGCTTCAAGCAGGCGCAGGGTTTGAGTCACGCATCATTGTCCTAAAAGTGACTGATTGAAATCTTGTAGATTTCCCTCAGCCACTTTTAGGATGCCTTCCTGCGCAGGAATGCCCTCCCTTGCGCCGGAACGCCCCCAGATGACGCAGGGCTTTACAACGTGATGCATCTCCCATATGCGTCACGTTGTTAATATACGCTGCACCATGGCCCCTCTTTTGTTCTGCCGCTGCGTCACAAAAGTCACGCAACAATGGAGCAAAAGAGCCGCAAGGGGCTTGTAAATCTGCCCCTACAGACTCAAGTCCAGTCCTTCCTTTGTACACCTGGCAATAAGAAGAAATAGTGGTGGTGGATTGATAGTTTGAGTATTTTAATGACTGGTTAATGTAGTAGGAAACTTTTTAGTGTTGTCGCTGATCTGCAATCACGATGGAGTTTGTCTGTCACTTCGCGTGCTGCGGACTGCTGCCTGCCAGTCCTAGGCGAACCTTTTTAGTAGTTTGTTTAGTGAGTTACATAACTTTCCAAATCGACGGTCCGCAAATCAAGCAATACTAATATCGTAGTAGACCACATGAGATAGGTCAATATATCCCGTGGAATAGTTGTCTATTTGCTATTTCGCCAAAATATTTTGTTATTGTTCTTTTGAAATGTTTGATTTGGTTGACAACAATCATCCATGCTTTCGGGTCTTTCTTTCTTTCATGTTGTACATCAGCTCCCCTCAGGGGCAAGAGGACAGAGGAGGAGGGGTTATCGGCTGCTGCTGCTGTTCAAGGCCAGGATCGGTCAGGCGAGGGCTCCTTTGCTGGCCCCGGTAAGTTTTAATTTTAATATAGAGTACCTATTTTTTCCTAGCGTTCCTCATTCGATTTTTTCTAAATCGTCTTTGATCTTCTTGTAGACTGTATCTAAATTCTTATCCTGCCTCTACTTTGACTCCCTGTGGTATTACTGATTATTCTTATTAGTCTGTCTGTGTAGCTAACTAAGATTGCACAGTTGGCAAAAGGTGTTAAACGAAACTCCCATTCTAGTCAGCAATAGCTCTATGCACTCCTCTGGGATTGTCCATAATGTCTTTTCAAGTCTTCTAAATGTTTATGCTTTGACAATTACCAACAATAAAAAGGTGAATGACCACCAAGAAAGAATAAGATACTACTTTACTTTTGGATTGGATAGGAGGACAATCCATACTACTACTGTTGCAGGGACAAATCTACACAAACAGAACTATGGACACTAAATAGTGCATTGTTTATCAATTATAATAGGCACAGGTAGACTTTCCACATACCTCAGTGATATCAGACTTTGAAGAACCCCCAATCTCCTTACTGACTAGATAGTGTGGCAGAGTCATTTAGCTCCCGAATTCATCGATAATTGATCCCCAATGATGATTATCCAACGCAGGACAAGAGTACAGAGTCAGAGTCCAGAAGTGTCAGAGGCACGGACTCATGCTTGGAAATTGCAAAACCTTTTGCTCATTCACTCTTGACCAAAAACCACAGAGTCTATTTAAGTTTTAAAGCTTTATTAAAAGTAAAAATATTTATTAA
Source organism: Lissotriton helveticus (assembly GCF_964261635.1). NCBI lineage: Eukaryota > Metazoa > Chordata > Amphibia > Caudata > Salamandridae > Lissotriton > Lissotriton helveticus. Next base: position 1,282,919,891 of record NC_136063.1, read on the forward strand.
AATCAAGCTTGTCATAAAACATAAACGGTTGATTAAAATGGGAAAGTGCTTAGTGATTTATTTCACACATTTATTGTGGGCGAGCCGAGCCCTCACCTGGTTTGAACTTTAATTTTTCTTTTTGGTGCTGAATCGTTGGTCACTCCGTCCTAGTGATGATGATTTGTTCTTAGAAGTGAAGCTTCTGTCTGTTATGAGAAAAATGGTGCGTGTTAAAAAGCAAGCATTCATCAGTTGTGCCAAAAAGTGCAGCAAGACAACACCCTTCCCTGGAAAAAGGGACATTTTTACTTTAGAGTAGACAGTCACTGTAGGACATGGCCATTTCCCCAGAATTTTTCATTTTTTATTCCTTTAATTTAGGGTGCCCCCTATTGTAACAAAAGGGTATAGGCCTTGTCTAGTGAAGAAAGCCCCGTGTATGTCAAACTAATGTTAAGGTGCAGGTGCTTTCTTCCCCTAACATGGCTGCCACTGACCCCTTTGTGGGCGCATTCTAGTAGCCAGGAGCTGGCTAGAACCCTCAAACAATGTATCAATACTAGCCTGCCAGCTTGCCCATAGCCAGAATGGTGGAACCTCCTAGAACCTCCTGGAACCTTCTGGAACAGGTGAGGTGACAGCAACTGGCACTGCCAACTGTCAACTGGCACTAAATAAGGAAAGGGAGGGAAACTTTCCTGTCAGACTGAGGGAGCACAGACCTGGGGGAGAACCTACGTAGGAGTTCTAGGCAGTGGGGCCTAGACAGGGACCTATGACACTGGGAGTGACAGGGCCTAGGTGCTGCCTACCAAGTGTTGAGGAATCCTGAACTTACCCCCTGATCTGGCCCGGCAGGAGGGGAACCCAGAGTCTACCTGAGGAGACCGGCTGAGGAGATTTGATACCAGCCATCAACTCCAACCCCCCCCTTCAAGGAACCCAGAGACTGCTATTTACAAGGGCGCAAGAAACATAAAGCGCTGAGAAGAAACCAAATCACCACAGGACTATTGAGAAGACAACCAGGTATTGGTGCTGTGTCGCTCCCCGCGCTCCCTGATGCCACCTGGGACCCCCTTTTGCTGGTTTGCCACTGTCGTGTGGCCGGTCCTGTCTGATCTGCTGGTTTGCTTCCAACTAAAATAAACTGCCTGCTGGCTAAGCGCTCCTATTCCCTAGCGCTAGCACCCTGGACTACCTGTCCTGCTGGCGCTACCTGAACTGCCTTATTTATGGGAATGGCCCAAGAGAAGCGCTGTGCCTGCGAAGCGCTGGGGCTGTAACTAACCCTGAGTGCCCAGCGCTGTCATTTGAGGATCTGTGGCTGCCAGGAGCGCTATTGTGGAAACTGCCCAAGCGCTACTGCTGTCTGAGCGCTAGCTCCAAGAACTGCTGTGTCCCCTGCGAAGCGCTGTACCAGAGAAGCGCTATCTCCAGGACTGCCATATTCCCTTCCCCTACAACTGACACCAGAAAGCCATTACCAGCGCTGTTACTGCGAAGCGTTGTGAACCTGAGAGCTCGGCTGCTGCCTGGGGACCCTTGAGGTACTGTGAAGCGCTGTACATCCAGCATCTGTCATTAACTTCAAGCGCTGCATCAGCGAGGCGCTGTGTGCCCAGGACCTGAATTTGCTGCCTGGCGCTGTGTCAGAAGGCTCCCTGAACTGGGGAATAGCCCCATTGGCCCTTCAAGTACTGGAACTGGGCCAGGGCCCCCCCAAAAGACACCGTGGGGGCCTCAGCTAATAAAAGTTAACCCCTGCCTGGGGTACAGTTGCATGCCAGTTAGTGTAGCCCTATGCATGTTTATGGCTGAGTAATGCAGCGTTTATTCTCTCATGAAATGTTGAGCCTTTTTATGGGGTACTTACCTAATGGAATGTTTTATACTCCTGCCCCAGTGTTCTAACTTCTACCTACCAACAGGGATACTCTTGAATACTGAAATGTTTTATCCCTGCGTCAAGAACTGCAGAGCAAGGAATTGGTTAATTGTGCCTGTCTAATGAAAGGTTTTGTTCCAACCTGAGAATTCCTGCTCATGGGACATTGTCTTACTGGTTCTTAGGCACAGGGTTTAGATATAATTAATGGAAGGTTGATCCCTGCTTGAGGAGAATGTTATTCTGGGTAAATGAAATGTTTAGTCCTACATAAGGGGCTGTTATTTTTAAGCTGCAGGAGCTAGGAAAACCCTATTACAGGCCCTGCCGATTCGAGGAGCTTGCTGCGCAAAATTGCTAATGGGGCCTGGGTTCTAATGACCTGTTTATTCCTGATTAAGGAAATGGTTACTTTTGCTAATTGAATGTTTTAACCTTTATTGAAATAAGTTATTGCTATTGAGAATATGAATGGCTCTACATGAAATGTTGTTCTCACCTGCGAACAGGATAATTCCTAATGAAAGGTCCCTACTAGATTAAGAGGGTGTTTACCCTGGTATTGGACTGTTTTAGAGGTCCCACGGCCCACAGTTTATAGGCCTCACTTCATAAAAGGATAACCCCTGATTAGAGGATGTAATAGAATGCCTACAGTACCAGGATGAAGAGTATTAGCGAGGGCTAGGCCCAAACCCAGGGATTATCCATATTTTGCCTAGTGTTCTGCTCAGCCTAGGCCTTATGCATGGTTTACCTCTTATTAAATGTTTATTTCTGCTCAGAGAAGTGTTTACTTCCTGGATGAAATGTTGGTGCATAACTAATGAAAAGTTCTACTTCTACTATGGAACTGTTTAATGCTTATTCCTACTGGGAGTGATTCCTAAAGTGGTTATTCCTGATTAAGGAGATGGTTATACCTGCATAAAGGGTTGTTTATTTTTAATGAAATGTTTTTCTCCCACTTAGTGCTGTATTTACGGGAAGCCTACAGTTATTTATTTACATGTTTTCTGCTGTAAAACGCTCACCCTTGCTTGGTGAGAAGCAGGTAAAATGCCTGCAGAACCAATGTGATGCAATGTCATTTGGTTGTCTCCTTAATGTATTTCTTACAGGTGCTGACAAGAAGCAAGGCTACGGTCAGGCCTGTGGTTATCTACACTTAATGTTATCTAATATTCAATATTTATCTGATATTTAATATTTATTCCTCTGAGTATTTATTGCCAAGTGTTGTAGCACATGTATTTTAAAGGAAAGCTAATAAGCTAACAATACTGTAATTCTTGATTTCCCTGACTCTGCTCTTTATAAAAGTTATCTAATTTTTATACAAACTAACTGGAGTGGTGTCACTCATTGTGTGCCCATTTTTACTGTCTCAGTGGTTGCGTGTGCTGTATGGTCACTTAACACATAAGCTTTCGGATGCCTACCCGCTCGTGCCATGCTACCCACGGGGAGCTGGTGACCCCAGTTCCAACAGTCACAAATTATTAGATTTTTTCTGTATTCACATGTCTTCCTTCCTAGACAAAATACAAGTGAGTGGTGTATGTCTATGACATCTAACATTCTGAAATGTACTTTGTAGGTGGAACATCTGGTGCTGGGCCCAGCGTGGGGGTGGAGGAGGACACTTCTGGGGAGGAGGCGGTGCAAGTGCCGGACGAAACTGCTGTGCGGGTTGCCACGGTAGTGGCGGGCAGTGGTAAGCTCTTATATTCCTTACTTATTGAGATTGCAGTCTGCATAGTGTGCTCTCTGCACGGGTGTAGTATATATGTTCTACAGTTAAGTTACTATACTGTTAAGCAGACTTTCAAATTTAGAACAAAGTTTTTTATCAACCATGTAGTAGCCTCCTATAAATTTACTTCAACTCAGCGGTGAATTTTTTTCGAGAATCCAAATCAGATCTGAGATGAACTTGATGGATGGGATGAACGAAAAGCGAAAGAAAGGTGTAAGTAAGTGTGGAAGAGCGAGCAAGTTAAAAGTAATGATGACTGACAAAGAAGAATGATACGTGTTTGATTGGTGCCCGAGGTGGCTGGGAAGGAATATGATGCATGGCTGGGAGAAGGATGAAGCAAGGATGGGTGGAAGGAGACCAGCCTGGGTGGGTGAAACAGAAACTGTATGTGTGCGCAATATATGCTTTGGTTGAAATTCAAATGCAAGTCAAGCACGGATGTATGGCTTGCGGTTTCCCAAATAAAATGAAAAGGTTGTTTTCCCGTGAGAAAACGTAAGGTTTGTCCAGATGAGAGACATGAAGAAGAATGATTGACATATAGTTTGAATGAATGGATGCCTGGATCATGGTACTTTCTGACTCTTAGATAGCATATGTGTATCTAGAGAGAGTAGACGGTCACTGGATGAACTAAGGGGTATATTATCAAGGGGTTTTATCTCCGCTTTTTTGGCTTTAAAAGCCAAGAAAGCGGAGATAAAATTATCTCCCTATTACCAAGCTGTCGCTAACACCAGTTAGCGACAGCTAATAGGAGATAGCGACCATCATGGGCCCCACTTTGCATGTCAGTGATATTTATCACTAATGACATGCAAAGTGGGCGTGCCAAGATGTTAGCGACTGGAAACAGTCGCTAACATCGCTATCTCCTATTACCAACTTTTGGAGATATTCACGCTAAGCGTGAATATCTCCAAAAGCTAACACCTGCCCTGAGCAGTTCTTAGCCATGTTATCCAATGGGAGGTGGATAACATGGCTAAGAGCATTTGCTCGATAATGCATGAATATCGCTGACTTTTCAGCGATATTCATGCATTGCGGCCGTTTTTTATCGCATTTGCGATAAACCTTGCTAATAGCAAGGTTTATCTGCGATAAAAATCGCCGGTTTGCGGCGATAATTTTTGTCTCTAAACAAGTTAGAGACAAAAACTATCGCTAGTTGTTGGTAATATACCCCTAAGTGTTACTTTGAAGAGCATGTAACACCGCACTCGCACGTCCGTCCCAGTGTAGGAAAGGCAAGGAAAAGAAGTTGTAATTTTGTCCGAATACTACCATGAATAGTAGCAGTAGTTTGTATTGCAAGCACAGCATATATCCGGCTATTACGATGGCCACTCACTTCCTCTGTTAATAAGTTTAGTAGAACTCGGTCATTCATGTGTGGATGTATCACTGTTCACTCAATAAAAAGCAAAGCACCTTAAGTCATCCCATATGTAAGCAAATACATACCATGTGCAGTGATAGATAATCAGATTATTTATCGTCTTCATTTTCCTTTTCTAGTATTCATTGGCACTGTAAGGTGAAAGTTAAATTAATTAAGCAGTAGCCCTTGTAACAGTATTCTCAGTGCCATCCGTAATAGAAAAGTAAGAGCATCACCACCTGCATGTACTGGACTGGTACAGTAATGCAAGTCTGTCTCACTCATCATGGCCGGCTTGCAGAAGTTAACGTACCAATTTTGCTAAACAAGAGAGAAGAAGAAGAATAAGACTGGTGTACTGTCAAAGTCGACTCTAATGGAGTGAGTCCATAGTGCTCGTAGAATTGATTCCTTAAACTCCCACTAATGTTAGAGCAAGGATGAAGAAGTGGGAGGTTAGATAGATACTGCCACAATAGTTATGTACTGCGCTTGCAAGTTGCTAGTTCTACTGTGACACAACTTTCTGCTGAATCATTTTGTGTTAATCTTAAAGAGCATTGGTTACAGACTATGTCTTTCTTTCTTTATATAGATGCTCCTTCCAAACCAACACGGAAGGAGCTGGCTAAAAGGGCCCGGCAACAGAGGCTGGAGGCCACTGTCGCCGAATATCGGCGGCTGGTGGCCCAGGAGGAGGAGGACACGCAGAGTGCGTCGACAACATCCACGGCGACATGTGCATCCTCCTCCGCGCTCCCTGGGTCAGCCAGTTAGCGCAGCAGGTCTCCAGCGGTATGGAGCCGGGGTACCGCAGCCACCGCCGAGCAGCAAAGAAATCAGCTGCCCCCCACAGCAGGTGCAAGACACGCGTGCACTGCCTTTCACTGAGGGTGTCCTACCTCGAGCAGGAGCTCCTCAACACCAAAACCCTTGAAACTTAAGTGGCATCTTGATTCAAGTTGTGTAAGTACTAGTAATTGCCCAAATGTTTTCAAAACTAAGTGCCTGTCACAGAGTAAGAGAATTCAATAGTCCTAGGACCGTCAGTCTCTCCTAATACTCCATTATACTACCTCCGCCCAAACGCTTATCTTACCTGTAATTTGTGTTTGGAAATAGGGCTAGGGACAGGGCTGGCTGCACGGGAAATGGCGATTAAGGTTGGCAATCCTGGGCGGATGAAATGTCATCATTGCGGTGGTACTTGTGGTGTTACACAGTGGCAGTTGCAGCATCTGAAAAAAAAGAAAATGAAACCTTGTTTGTCCTTACCGTAGCATTAGAACGGTACGATAGAGAATATAGCAGGTGACAGTACACTAGAACAGTGCCACAATGTAGCCGAACAAATGGTAAAGTATTGAAAGTACTTGGGTTGAATTTCTTTGACATTGGCTACTCCTACAAGAAATAGTACTGAAGGTGAAGGACACAGCAGCGTAATATTAATTTGCCACGTCTAGGAGGAGGATGTTCCTGATGACCAATCAAGTTGATGGCGCACATGAAAATCTGCTTTCATTTGCCAATAGTGACTCAGTGTCAAGCTGAGTAAGAATATATCCTCGGATTCCTTCACCAGCCTGTTGCTATGACCTTATCGACCCCAGCAAGTGTGTGGAATTATTGCTGTCATTTAGTCACACATCAATCAAAACCACACAGCCCGGGGGAAGAGGGTTAGGGTTTGGAAAATGGATGGGAATGGGGTTTTTTGGGAAAGTTTTGTTGAGAGAAGAAGAAAAAAGCACAGCATGGACAAACAATAATTGAATATAAACAAATCTTTAGGTACAAAGCTATCCATAAATCTTGTAAGTGACATAAAGGAAGTGCATGCACTACTGCATGCATGGTTACTGAAAAGTAAGTAGTACTTTCGACAACTGTAAATGAAAGAATGCGACAGTACAGGGCTGCAGTAATAATTATGCGTTTTCACTTGCCTATCTCTGCACTCAGAGAAACACTTCTTACATTAAATTAGGTTTAAAAAATAGCAGAAGTAAAACCTATAGAATGGCTGTAGGGATGAATTTAGAAGCAGAGATCAAAGAAATGCAGAGTCACACTCATAGAAGTTCACAGCAATAACATTACTTAAAAGATCATTAGAAAAGAACGGATACTGTATCTGTATGTTTTTGTAGTTGTCCTGTTGAATTTGGTAAGTTGCATGCATCCAACCATTCCTCTTATTAGCGGGACTCCTCCATTCCATCTGACGCTCCGTCCATCAATGTTGGTGACCAGAAGACACCCTGTCCACTGCCTGCCTGGCGGATGCTGAATTGCGGCTCGCTAATGTGAAGCCTGACTTCATCCTTTTTTTCCCATTGCACAGGCTGAAACCCGGCCTGTAATTATTGATGGAAAAACAGGAAGTGATATTAGAACACCACTGACAAATAAATATAAGGTATGTACGCTGTGTAGTGCAAAAAGTCACACTTTGAGTTTCCTAATAGACAGTACAATATTTTTGAAAGTGCCTACTCTGTGTGAGTCTCCTTTTGAAGGATAAATAAGTATGGGCGAATTAATTTAGCAGATCTTTCCCCTCAAGCTAGGTGTACTGTAAACTGTGTTTTAGAACAAAATTAGACCTTCCCAGCAGTGCTCCCAGACCCTTACTAAACCCAGTCGCAAAAATGTAGAAGACCCCCAATCAGATCTCCAAAAACGAGTCCTAGTAGAAAATGGTGAAAAAACAAACTTGGAAAGTAAAGTAGGCCCAAATCCCCCCTTACCCACCATGGATTGTATTCAAACCACTTGCAAGCAAGCAAAAGTATCCATACCCAGCATTGCTCCAAGACTCGCAAACCCCCCCACAAACACCAGGAACCCCCAAAAACAGCCCCCTGAAAATGGTAGAGTGAGCGAAATCTCAGAAAATGCAAAAACTTTTTCCCCAGGGATTGTCTCCAAAACACTTTTTTTCGGGTATTAGACCTTTCCAGCAATGGCCCCAGAACTGTCAACCTGGGCGAAAACAAGTTTAACCCCCCCAACAAGCCAAAAGGAAAAACCCGGGAAAAGCGACACTTAAAAAACTTTGGGCCTACCTGGAATTCAGTCCAAATGCGCTCTGCAGCTAGGCCCTAACTCCCCTTTTATACCATGGATTTCCTGCAAAACAAATGCAATCAACATTAGACTGTGCCAGCAGTGCTCCCAGACCCCAAAACCCACCCACAACAACCTAAAAGCCCGCCAAACAGCACCCCAAAGACAGGCAAGTGATCAAAAGCGCAAAATCTTTTTCTGCTCCGATTTTCTCCAAACCACTATTATCCGGTATTAGACCTTCCCAGCAATGGCCCCAGACCCGTCAACCCAGGAGGAAAGAAGTAGAAGACCCCCAAACAGCCAAAAAGCAAAAGTATAAAAATGGGGACTTAGAAATTTTCAGGCAAATTTCCAAAATCACTCCACGCACGCTCTGCAGCTAGGCCCTAACTCCCCTTTGCCACCATGGATTTGCTTCAAACCTCTTGCAATCAAAACTATCCATACTCAGCAGTGCTCCCAGACCCCAAAACCCACCCACAAATACCCGGAACCCCCCCCCAAACAGCACCTCAAAGACAAGCAAGTCAGCAAAAACGCAAAATAATTTTCACCTCCGATTTTGTCCAAACCACTTTTATCTGGTATTAGACATTCCCAGCAATGGCCCCAGACCCCTGCAGCCACCCGCAAAAAAGCAGAACACCCCCAAACAGGCAAAAAGCAAAAATGGGCCTACTACCTTTAATTCTGTCCAAATACGCTGTGCAGCTAGGCCCTAACTCCCCTTTTCCACCATGGATTTCCTGAAAAACAAATGCAATCAACATTAGACTGTGCCAGCAGTGCTCCCAGACCCCAAAACCCACCCACAACAACCTAAAAGCCCACCAAACATCACCCCAAAGACAGGCAAGTGATCAAAAACGCAAAATCTTTTTCTGCTCTGATTTTCTCCAAACCACTTTTATCCGGTATTAAACCTTCCCAGCAATGGCCCCAGACCCGTCAACCCAGGCGGAAAGAAGTAGAAGACCCCCAAACAGCCAAAAAGCAAAACTACAAAAATGGGGACAGAAATTTTCAGGCAAATTTCCAAAATCACTCCACGCGCGCTCTGCAGCTAGGCCCTAACTCCCCTTTGCCACCATGGATTTGCTTCAAACCTCTTGCAATCACAACTATCCATACCCAGCAGTGTTCCCAGACCCCAAAACCCTGCCACAAACACCTGGAACCCCCCCAAACAGCACCTCAAAGACAATCAAGTCAGCAAAAACGCAAACAAAATTTCACCTCCGATTTTGTCCAAACCACTTTTATCCGGTATTAGACATTCCCAGCAATGGCCCCAGACCCCTGCAGCCACCCGCAAAAAAGCAGAACACCCCCAAACAGGCAAAAAGCAAAAATGGGCCTACTACCTTCAATTCTGTCCAAGTACGCTGTGCAGCTAGGCCCTAACTCCCCTTTTCCACCATGGATTTCCTGAAAAACAAATGCAATCAACATTAGACTGTGCCAGTAGTGCTCCCAGACCCCCAAACCCACCCACAACAACCTAAAAGCCCACCAAACAGCACCCCAAAGACAGGCAAGTGATCAAAAGCGCAAAATCTTTTTCTGCTCCGATTTTCTCCAAAACACTTTTATCCGTTATTAGACCTTCCCAGCAATGGCCCCAGACCCGTCAACTCACCCGCAAAGAAGTAGAACACCCCCACAATTGCAGAGTCTTTCTTCATTGGGCGTAATCGAGCCATCTGCTTTGAGGGAAATAGGAGTCTGGAGCAGGAGGAGGATAGAGGAGCATGTTCTTGTGAACTTGTGAACCTGAGGAATGCAGACTGCGGCACCTTCAAATCAATAAGCAAATAAGTGAAGACAGTTCTGCTGATGGGCTTGTTTTTGTGATTAGGTGATTAAAGTTTTTTTTATATAGATTTTGCAAAACAAAGAAAGACAGACACACAGGAATAAAAGTGAATAAGGACGAAAAAGAAAGTTAGTGATTCATTGACAAATTTTCAGGGCTCGGTGTCAGGGAAGAAGAGCTCGTCCTCAAACTCTGCTAATTCAGACGGGAGTAGGTCAGTTAACAGGGAAGAACTTCCCTCATCTAAGTTGATGTCCTCCTCGTCTTCTTCCTGCGTGCATTCTCGTATTTTGTAATCTGGTGGTATGAAGTGCTGATTCATCTTGATCATTGTTAACCTCTCCACATTTTTGGGCGAGAGGCGGGTCCTTTTGGAAGTTACAATGCCACCAGCAGCACTGAAAACACGTTCAGAAGACACACTTGCGAGTGGGCAAGATAAGTAATTTATAGCCAGGTTGGTGATCTCTGGCCACACATCTGTTTTCCCATGCCAATACGCCAATGGGTCATGAGAAAGATGGACCTCTGTTGAGTCATTCAGATAGGCCTGCACCATCGACTCAAGATTCTCCAGGGTTCCTCCACTTTTCTTACTTTTTTCTGGGACCATTTCAGAAGCAAACCCAAGCTGAGTTAGCCAATCCTCTTCTTCACACAATATTACTGTTGTGTCTGGTGCAGATGATACGGTTGCTGGTGTCGTTAGCGGCTGAGAGGGAAAATCACTCACTTCTGCCACAGCCACAAATGCAGAAGTGGATTTTTTTGACTGCGGACGGCCAGCTGCTGCTGATGTACTGCCTTTTCCTTCAATTTCCTGCTGTTCTCTTTCAAACCAAGTGGCTGACACAGCTAGCCAATGTTTGTACTTTGTAACATCTGCGTCATCAAAAGGAAAGAATACTCTGCCTGCCACTGCATTTTTGTACAGTGGATCCAGAATAGTAGCACAAATGTAATGCTGTTCTGTGTTGATCATTTCAAGATGATCATTGCCAAGTAGGCGGTGTAATAACTTCTCCGCCAACTCACATGCTTCTTCCTTTCCATCTTTTTCAAACTTAGAACACACCGCCTTCAGTCGGTGCTCTAGCATGCTCAACAATGGGATAGCTTTTCCCAAATTGCAGTTCTCCCTGCTGACTGCACGTGTGAAGACCTCAAAAGGACGAAGCATGTCTGTCAGGCTTTTAACTAGGTCCCATTGCTCCACCTGTATCCTCATGTCTATCATAGGTGTACCCAGTTTAAAGAAATACTGATCGACTACCGCATACTGCTCATACAGACGCTCAAGCATGTAGAAGGTTGAGTTCCAACGTGTTGCCACCTCCTGGATGAGTGCTTTCACTGGCAATTTACGTTCATGTTGCAGGCACCTCAGCTGCTTCCGAGCCTTAAAAGAATGGTTGAAATGTATGCACATTCTTCGGCAGGTGGTCAGTAACTCGGAGACTGGACTTTCTTCACTCAAGAATTTTTTAACAACCAGGTTTATACAGTGCGCCAGACACGGCACTCTGAAATAGTTACCCATATCCATGACCTTAACTACATTGGCCATAAAAAGTAAAGGAGGCCCCCTTATCTGTCAAGTTTGGGACAGGGGAGTAACATAGAAAAGCAAGAGCGTCCCACAAATTAGCCACAAAGGTGGTAAAGAGTGTACTAGTAGTGCTAGGTTTCTTGTTTTTTAGCAATACCAATCACACAGATATAGAAAGAAATTTTTTTATGCAACTCAATTCACTAGACATAGGCCAACCATTGTTGAGATATATCAAACACCAAATTATACCAGTATAGCACACATGTAATTTATATTCAGTCTAAACTAGAGAAAAAAACCAGGAAGATTGTTTTGGAAAAATATGTCATTTGTGTATTTATTCAAGAATACAAAATTATCACAATAGTAACGAATAGTTAAAAAATACATGCAGTATATTGTACATTTAATTAAAAACATATAAAAACACAATAATAAACGAAACCAATTTATACAATATGGGTTAATAAATATTCGCAAGAACAGGGGTCGACGCGGCGTTTCGGTTAAGGAGAAACAATTAACAACCTTCTTCAGGACCAAGTTCTAGAAGGAAACAGACAATTACTTTTTTGTGTTTACAGATTTTTATAAACAAAGCATATTACCAGAAAACATTTCCTGTTGGCTAATACTATATGACATTTTATAACTACTAAGTGGTTGGCACTAGTCAAAAACTGATTATTGGTAACTTTATTGGTATTGTCAAAATACATGACCATCTATAGGGGGCACCGCTAGTGAATCCCAAAATTTGTTTATCAGGAAGCTTTTACGATAGTGACATCACCTAATACGTAATGTCAAACAGGGACTTAAGTTACCTGTATTTTATTACTGGTTTCCAGATATATCCTAGAGGACCAGGGGCCCGGTTATGCAATCCGGGAAATGACTGTACTGTATGTTCTCAATGCTTTTGATGTAGCATGTGCAGTACTAGGGTCTGAAAATAGTAATAGGATATAGATCAATATGCTGTGTGCTCTGATTATCTAAGCATTTGTAATATTCATAACAGGCATCTACCTTATGCTTGTATTGGGAAGGTTCACGCTCTGGTAGTAGGAGCCACCGATATTGATATTCAGTTTGGCTGTAAGTCAATACACATCTATTACCATATTGCATTCAAAGAAGTGGTTCCCAACTGTCCTGGAGAATTCTATTCTCCGCACTTACCCAGGTTTTAATAACTGGCAAATTGATAATACACGAGCTTTTCAATTGGCTTGTGTTGCGGTTAGGCGTTCATATAATGGCGGGGGTTCTCCTGCCACTGTAGGTGTAAAAGGAGGAAATTTAATAAAAATTGATACTTGTTTTTGAATTATTAATTGTAGTTTAACATAGGGTATGTGATATACACCTCTTTACTAAATAAATACACACATTCACGGTGCATTGCTTATAGCGTATTAATAATGTCAAATCTACAGGTAATTCAATCTTCCTGTTGGTGCACAGCATCGGTGCATTTGCACCAGTTAGTATAGAGCACGATTTCTCAGATTTTTTTAAAGGTTTTCCTTTCTGTCTTGAATACATTTTCCCCGCCTCAAATCTACCGGTAATATTGTTCGGGGTTGTAGCATTTGTCACAATAATGTCTCTGCAGGGTGGCTCTTTCACCATATATTGTTAATACAAACATTGCGGGTTTCTTTACTATTATGTTAGGTATAATTGTTTATAGTGATTCATAGCTGATGCACTTTAACTAACTTAAGTTTCTGCGGTGCATAGCGGGTCTTGTAACTAATAGGTTACCGAAAGCGAGAAGGTTACCAAAAGCGAGTTTTGACGCTTGTAGATTAACCAAAACGGGTAGGTTACCAAAAGCGAGGCTCTATTAAGCGCAATGCGGGTCAAGTGAGAAAGGGGTCGGTCGCGCTCGGCTTACCTAGAAGTTAGAATTCGGCCTCCCTGCTCCTACTCCGTCAGCGTCCCATGGATTCTGTAAGAGTTGAAAGTTTAGAGTGGACGCGGGTTTGGGCCTTTTTATGGTACAGCGCTACTGATTGGGCGAACAGTCATCCGCTCGCTGATTGGTTGAATATATATCACCTGACAGCTCGTTTGTTTACAAACGGGCTTGTGTAGCGCGCTAGACAGCGTCATTGCCGCTGTATAATTTGCTACACACATGGTATATCTTATCGCTTTTTAAAAGGATTAGCGGTAATTTAATATAATGAACGGTAGAGAACTACATTTGTTCAAGACACGATTATAATATGTGAATAGAAAAAAAGGATTCTGTGTCTTCTCATTTAACAGGGAAAAATTATTATAGGTCATGTAATGATTAAGTGCCACTCTCTAGCCCACGCGCATAGTGTGGTTATATCTATCAAAAGTTGTATAGAGCAAAAAGGTGCGTTAGAGCTAAATGGTGCGCTAATAATCTGCCAGTGCTGCTGGGGGTAAGTACTAGAGTATTATTAGTTGATTTGGCATGATTCATCCACGCGGTGGCACACTCAAGAGACCCCTAAAAAAAGTGTCTTTACATATATATCGGGGCTTTGGATATTAATGTATAATTATTTGTGATCTTTAAATCATATAATGCATATATATGCCTATATTATTGAAACCTTACTATAAGTATCAGTACCTTATGTTAACTAATCCTGGTTATTCCTTATCACTACTGTTCCATTCTTTAAATTATCTTTTCCCAATCTTCTCTGCTATTGAGTCCGATGCGGACGCTATTGCACTTGGACATATAGAATTGTTTGCGTCTTTTTCTTTTTTGGGTAAGATTTCCACCTCTTGTGCTTAGACTGACATGCTCTAAGCAACACCAGCGAAGGTCACTAATCTCATGCTTTGCTGTCTTCCAGTGTTCGGTTAGAGGGGCCCCTATCTTGTTGGTGCGAAGGGCTGATCTATGCTCATTCAGTCGTATTCGGACCTCTCTAGAGGTTTCCCCAATATAAATAAGTTTGCAGGGGCAACTGATCAGGTAAATTACATTACTTGTCCGACAATTCATGAAGCTAGTCGGTTTAATTACTACATCTTTGATGGTATGTTTCCTCGGATAATATCTTTACAGTTACTGCAACCTGAGCACGGGAAAGTGCCCGTTGGCATGGGCGCATTAGCAATACAGGGCTGGTTAACTCTTTTAGTTTCCCTATATGTGTGTACCAAACTATTTTGGATTGTCCGGTTCCTCCTGTAGGAGAACATAGGTTTGGGCAATCTATTGTGATGTTTATCATTAACTAGATGCCAATTTCTGTTTATGATATTTTTGAGTTTATTGCTAATTGGGTTATAGTTAGTAACAAAGATTATGGGCTGTGTAATAGACTCTTTCTTCTCTTTGGGCAGAAATAAATTATCACGATTGTAATATTTAGCGCGCTTGTAAGAGTGTCTTATTAGTCGTTTGGGGTATCCGCGTTCTAAAAATTTAGTTTTTAGAACACTGGCATGTTTTTCAAAGTCCTGAGATGTGGTACAATTTCTCTTAAGTCTCAGAAATTGACCAAATGGGATATTGTTTACTTGACTAGGAGGATGGTTGCTTTCGTGATGAAGCATGGTGTTTCTGTCAGTCGGTTTTGTAAAAAGTTCTACATTTAAGGTTCCATTAATATGTTTGATAATAAGGTCAAGAAATTCACAACTATTGTTGTCTATGTGAGAGGTGAACTTGAGATTATTATCACCAAGATTCAGCCATGTGATGAACTCTCTTAGTGTCTCTATGGGGCCCGTCCAGATGAAAAAGACGTCGTCTATGTAACGAGACCACACTGAGATATTTTCATAGAATGGTGATACTGTATTGTAGATATGGTGTTCTTCGAAGTTTGATACATACAAACAGGCCAGACTAGGGGCACAGGTGGCCCCCATGCTGGTCCCCTTAGTCTGTCTAAACAGTTGTTTGTTGAATAAGAACAGATTGTTTTTCAATACCAAAGAGATGCAGTCTATAATGAACTGTTCATGAGCTGTATGGTCCCTATCTTCGTTATTTAGCATGGAAGTGATAACTTCAATTGTTGCATTCTGGGGTATATTAGTATATAATGCTTCTATGTCAAGTGTGACAAGAAACTGAGAATGGGGATCAAAGGCTAGACCTTCTATTTTCTGAATAATGTCCGTTGTGTCCTTAGTGTGCGCCTTTTGGGTGGTTACAAGGGGTTGCAAAAAAACATCTGCGTATTTACTGAGTGGTTCCGTAAGGGACCCAATGCTGGAGACAATGGGCCTCATTGGGGGATTTAAAATGTCCTTATGGACTTTCGGAAGTCCATACAGAGCTGGGATAATAGGATCCTGATTATGGAGGAAAGAATATTCCTCTTCGCAGATGATATCGTCATCTCTAGCCTGTTTCAAGAGAGTAACAATGGATAGTTTCAAGGATGTCCATTCGTCCATGTGTGCTATCATGTAGTGTTCCTTATTCTCTAGTAAGCTCAGCATTCTATTGTTATAATCGGGGGTGTCCATCACCACGATGCCACCCCCCTTGTCTGCCGGTTTAATGGTCAGTTCGGTGTTATTCTGTAGTGTCTGTAATGCTAATGCCTCATCTTTACTAAGGTTGTGATTAATCCAGTGTTTGTGTTTAAGTAGATCATCCACGCTCTTATCTACACTTCGCTCGAAGGCTTCTATATCTTTAGGGATCATATTAATACTGGGAGTCCAAACGGACTTGTTTTTGAGGCCTGATTTATTATGACTGGGGTGCTTTTCTTTTCCCTCAAAGAACATGGCTAACCTAATTTTCCTAAAAAAACTTTGGAGATCTCTCTCCAAAGAATATCTGTCAATATTGGATGAAACTGCGTATCCTAAGCCTTTTTCTAACAGAGTAATTTGTTGTTTGGTAAGCGTGTGTTTAGAAAGGTTGATGATCGGTGCTTTGTTATGGCTAACTAGTCCCAATGTTTCTGGCTCCGTGTGTTTGGACGTCGTAGGAATTGGGGTGTCGCATTGTAGTTGCCTCGTCCTCTGCCTCTCCCTTTCGGGGGACCGAAATTTTGTTGGCGCTGTTCCAAAAAAGGAAGACTGTTGGAGTTGGACGTGTTGGGTGTTTCTCTATCTTTCGTATTTCTACTATCATTGTGTTGATCTACCTCCGAGTCGGAGCTCGTATACGAGGTATCAAAAAACCTTACTTTTTTCTGAAAAGTCCGTGGTTGATTCTGCCACGGTCTGCGTTGTGGATGGTTCTCCCTGCTTCTCTCATAAAAGTCTTTCTGTAGATATGGATAGACATGTTCGGGATTATATTTCGAAATGTCTTTGAGTAGTTTATTGCTTTTCTTATTTGCTAAGTAGTCAGTATAGCTAGACACATCCTTCTCTATTTCTTCTAGTTTTTGCTTTGCTTCTAGAAGTGCTGTATTATTTAGTTTAGTTTCCATGTCTTCAATTTCTTTACGCTCCACCACTAATACCTCATGAGCAGTCTCTATGATAAGGAGGATCCAATCGCGACTACAGCGATTTGCCACCAATGTCCAATTCTCTATGAATTTTCTGTTATTTATGAAGATGCCGGGTTCATTTACTACCTGAAGACCTTTGGGAATCACTCCTTTCTTGCAATATTCTACTAAGAATTCCGCATGTAGTTCGGCCCTGACTACCTTCTTTTTTAAGTTCCATAGAGCACGCCACTGCTCTTCGTCTGACTTATCAAGGCGGACTGTGGAGATATTTTTCACTGAAGGACCATTGATGATCTTATTAAAGTGATCTTCCGAATAGCTGAGTACCTTAATACCTTCCATGTATCCTACCGTTTAAGTTTTTTTAGGGAGTTGTTGGAAAACGCAATAGGAAAGGGAAGCGATGTAAGTGGTATGTATGTGGGTATATGTGTCTGAAACGTGCCTCCTCAGCTAACCAGCTGGGTATAAATCATAAAAAGTAAAGGAGGCCCCCTTATCTGTCAAGTTTGGGACACGGGAGTAACATAGAAAAGCAAGAGCGTCCCACAAATTAGCCACAAAGGTGGTAAAGAGTGTACTAGTGGTGCTAGGTTTCTTGTTTTTTAGCAATACCAATCACACAGATATAGAAAGAAAAAATTTTTATGCAACTCAATTCACTAGACATAGGCCAACCATTGTGGAGATATATCAAACACCAAATTATACCAGTATAGCACACATGTAATTTATATTCAGTCTAAACTAGAGAAAAAAACAGGAAGATTGTTTTGGAAAAATATGTCATTTGTGTATTTATTCAAGAATACAAAATTATCACAATAGTAACGAATAGTTAAAAAATACATGCAGTATATTGTACATTTAATTAAAAACATATAAAAACACAATAATAAACGAAACCAATTTATACAATATGGGTTAAAAAATATTCGCAAGAACAGGGGTCGACGCGGCGTTTCGGTTAAGGAGAAACAATTAACAACCTTCTTCAGGACCAAGTTCTAGAAGGAAACAGACAATTACTTTTTTGTGTTTACAGATTTTTATAAACAAAGCAAATTACCAGAAAACATTTCCTGTTGGCTAATACTATATGACATTTTATAACTACTAAGTGGTTGGCGCTAGTCAAAAACTGATTATTGGTAACTTTATTGGTATTGTCAAAATACATGACCTTCTATAGGGGGCACCGCTAGTGAATCCCAAAATTTGTTTATCGGGAAGCTTTTATGATAGTGACATCACCTAATACGTAATGTCAAACAGGGACTTAAGTTACCTGTATTTTATTACTGGTTTTCCAACCTTAGTAAAGATGAGGCATTAGCATTACAGACACTACAGAATAACACCGAACTGACCATTAAACCGGCAGACAAGGGGGGTGGCATCGTGGTGATGGACACCCCCGATTATAACAATAGAATGCTGAGCTTACTAGAGAATAAGGAACACTACATGATAGCACACATGGACGAATGGACATCCTTGAAACTATCCATTGTTACTCTCTTGAAACAGGCTAGAGATGACGATATCATCTGCAAAGAGGAATATTCTTTCCTCCATAATCAGGATCCTATTATCCCAGCTCTGTATGGACTTCCGAAAGTCCATAAGGACATTTTAAATCCCCCAATGAGGCCCATTGTCTCCAGCATTGGGTCCCTTACGGAACCACTCAGTAAATACGCAGATGTTTTTTTGCAACCCCTTGTAACCACCCAAAAGGCGTACACTAAGGACACAACGGACATTATTCAGAAAATAGAAGGTCTAGCCTTTGATCCCCATTCTCAGTTTCTTGTCACACTTGACATAGAAGCATTATATACTAATATACCCCAGAATGCAACAATTGAAGTTATCACTTCCATGCTAAATAACGAAGATAGGGACCATACAGCTCATGAACAGTTCATTATAGACTGCATCTCTTTGGTATTGAAAAACAATCTGTTCTTATTCAACAAACAACTGTTTAGACAGACTAAGGGGACCAGCATGGGGGCCACCTGTGCCCCTAGTCTGGCCTGTTTGTATGTATCAAACTTCGAAGAACACCATATCTACAATACAGTATCACCATTCTATGAAAATATCTCAGTGTGGTCTCGTTACATAGACGACGTCTTTTTCATCTGGACGGGCCCCATAGAGACACTAAGAGAGTTCATCACATGGCTGAATCTTGGTGATAATAATCTCAAGTTCACCTCTCACATAGACAACAATAGTTGTGAATTTCTTGACCTTATTATCAAACATATTAATGGAACCTTAAATGTAGAACTTTTTACAAAACCGACTGACAGAAACACCATGCTTCATCACGAAAGCAACCATCCTCCTAGTCAAGTAAACAATATCCCATTTGGTCAATTTCTGAGACTTAAGAGAAATTGTACCACATCTCAGGACTTTGAAAAACATGCCAGTGTTCTAAAAACTAAATTTTTAGAACGCGGATACCCCAAACGACTAATAAGACACTCTTACAAGCGCGCTAAATATTACAATCGTGATAATTTATTTCTGCCCAAAGAGAAGAAAGAGTCTATTACACAGCCCATAATCTTTGTTACTAACTATAACCCAATTAGCAATAAACTCAAAAATATCATAAACAGAAATTGGCATCAAGTTAATGATAAACATCACAATAGATTGCCCAAACCTATGTTCTCCTACAGGAGGAACCGGACAATCCGAAATAGTTTGGTACACACATATAGGGAAATTAAAAGAGTTAACCAGCCCTGTATTGATAATGCGCCCATGCCAACGGGCACTTTCCCGTGCTCAGGTTGCAGTAACTGTAAAGATATTATCCGAGGAAACATTATCACCATCAAAGATGTAGTAATTAAACCGACTAGCTTCATGAATTGTCGGACAAGTAATGTAATTTACCTGATCAGTTGCCCCTGCAAACTTATTTATATTGGGGAAACCTCTAGAGAGGTCCGAATACGACTGAATGAGCATAGATCAGCCCTTCGCACCAACAAGATAGGGGCCCCTCTAACCAAACACTGGAAGACAGCAAAGCATGAGATTAGTGACCTTCGCTGGTGTTGCTTAGAGCATGTCAGTCTAAGCACAAGAGGTGGAAATCTTACCCAAAAAAGAAAAAGACGCGAACAATTCTATATGTCCAAGTGCAATAGCGTCCGCATCGGACTCAATAGCAGAGAAGATTGGGAAAAGATAATTTAAAGAATGGAACAGTAGTGATAAGGAATAACCAGGATTAGTTAACATAAGGTACTGATACTTATAGTAAGGTTTCAATAATATAGGCATATATATGCATTATATGATTTAAAGATCACAAATAATTATACATTAATATCCAAAGCCCCGATATATATGTAAAGACACTTTTTTTAGGGGTCTCTTGAGTGTGCCACCCCGTGGATGAATCATGCCAAATCAACTAATAATACTCTAGTACTTACCCCCAGCAGCACTGGCAGATTATTAGCGCACCATTTAGCTCTAACGCACCTTTTTGCTCTATACAACTTTTGATAGATATAACCACACTATGCGCGTGGGCTAGAGAGTGGCACTTAATCATTACATGACCTATAATAATTTTTCCCCGTTAAATGAGAAGACACAGAATCCTTTTTTTCTATTCACATATTATAATCGTGTCTTGAACAAATGTAGTTCTCTACCGTTCATTATATTAAATTACCGCTAATCCTTTTAAAAAGCGATAAGATATACCATGTGTGTAGCAAATTATACAGCGGCAATGACGCTGTCTAGCGCGCCACACAAGCCCGTTTGTAAACAAACGAGCTGTCAGGTGATATATATTCAACCAATCAGCGAGCGGATGACTGTTCGCCCAATCAGTAGCGCTGTACCATAAAAAGACCCAAACCCGCGTCCACTCTAAACTTTCAACTCTTACAGAATCCATGGGACGCTGACGGAGTAGGAGCAGGGAGGCCGAATTCTAACTTCTAGGTAAGCCGAGCGCGACCGACCCCTTTCTCACTTGACCCGCATTGCGCTTAATAGAGCCTCGCTTTTGGTAACCTACCCGTTTTGGTTAATCTACAAGCGTCAAAACTCGCTTTTGGTAACCTTCTCGCTTTCGGTAACCTATTAGTTACAAGACCCGCTATGCACCGCAGAAACTTAAGTTAGTTAAAGTGCATCAGCTATGAATCACTATAAACAATTATACTTAACATAATAGTAAAGAAACCCGCAATGTTTGTATTAACAATATATGGTGAAAGAGCCACCCTGCAGAGACATTGTTGTGACAAATGCTACAACCCCGAACAATATTAACGGTAGATTTGAGGCGGGGAAAATGTATTCAAGACAGAAAGGAAAACCTTTAAAAAAATCTGAGAAATCGTGCTCTATACTAACTGGTGCAAATGCACCGATGCTGTGCACCAACAGGAAGATTGAATTACCTCTAGATTTGACATTATTAATACGCTATAAGCAATGCACCATGAATGTGTGTATTTATTTAGTAAAGAGGTGTATATCACATACCCTATGTTAAACTACCATTAATAATTCAAAAACAAGTATCAATTTTTATTAAATTTCCTCCTTTTACACCTACAGTGGCAGGAGAACCCCGCCATTATATGAACGCCTAACCGCAACACAAGCCAATTGAAAAGCTTGTGTATTATCAATTTGCCAGTTATTAAAACCTGGGTAAGTGCGGAGAATAGAATTCTCCAGGACAGTTGGGAACCACTTCTTTGAATGCAATATGGTAATAGATGTGTATTGACTTACAGCCAAACTGAATATCAATATCGGTGGCTCCTACTACCAGAGCGTGAACCTTCCCAATACAAGCATAAGGTAGATGCCTGTTATGAATATTACAAATGCTTAGATAATCAGAGCACACAGCATATTGATCTATATCCTATTACTATTTTCAGACCCTAGTACTGCACATGCTACATCAAAAGCATTGAGAACATACAGTACAGTCATTTCCCGGATTGCATAACCGGGCCCCTGGTCCTCTAGGATATATCTGGAAACCAGTAATAAAATACAGGTAACTTAAGTCCCTGTTTGACATTACGTATTAGGTGATGTCACTATCGTAAAAGCTTCCCGATAAACAAATTTTGGGATTCACTAGCGGTGCCCCCTATAGAAGGTCATGTATTTTGACAATACCAATAAAGTTACCAATAATCAGTTTTTGACTAGCGCCAACCACTTAGTAGTTATAAAATGTCATATAGTATTAGCCAACAGGAAATGTTTTCTGGTAATATGCTTTGTTTATAAAAATCTGTAAACACAAAAAAGTAATTGTCTGTTTCCTTCTAGAACTTGGTCCTGAAGAAGGTTGTTAATTGTTTCTCCTTAACCGAAATGCCGCGTCGACCCCTGTTCTTGCGAATATTTTTTAACCCATATTGTATAAATTGGTTTCGTTTATTATTGTGTTTTTATATGTTTTTAATTAAATGTACAATATACTGCATGTATTTTTTAACTATTCGTTACTATTGTGATAATTTTGTATTCTTGAATAAATACACAAATGACATATTTTTCCAAAATAATCTTCCTGTTTTTTTCTCTAGTTTAGACTGAATATAAATTACATGTGTGCTATACTGGTATAATTTGGTGTTTGATATATCTCCACAATGGTTGGCCTATGTCTAGTGAATTGAGTTGCATATTTCTTTCTATATCTGTGTGATTGGTATTGCTAAAAAACAAGAAACCTAGCACCACTAGTACACTCTTTACTACTTAACTACATTGGCGCCATTATCCGTGGAAACATAACCAATCATGCGTTTTCTTGGGGACAGCCATTCAAAGACCTTTGTGTTAAACTCATGCAAAAAAATGTCTCCTGTATGACTTTTCTCCATGGCAAACAAGGCTATTGTTGCATGTTTCCGAGCAGCTTTATAAACTTTGTCCAAGTCAACACCTGCGTTTATCTTTGCTTTAACCCCTGAAAAAGAGACCCAGTGTGCAGTGATGCACATGTAATCAGTGGCTGCGCAACTGGTCCACATGTCTGTTGTCAGATGTATAGTGTGAACAGCACTCTTCTGCAAAGCTGCCCCAATCACCTCCCCAGCACATCTTCATGTAGTGCTGGAACTGCAACCCTGGCAAAATAGAACCGGCTAGGAACCTTCCATTTAGGGCAGAGCGTTGCCACCATTTCAAGAAAACCCACCCCTTCCACAAAAGAAAAAGGGAGAGGGTCCAGCGCTAGTATTTTAGCCAGATTAGTGTTATACAGATGCGCCATTGGGTGGTTGCGTTCATATGGCGCTTCTGAAAACAACATGCTTCTAATGGTGGGCTGGACCATTTTACGGGATGATGATGACTTCTGCGACCCAGTTACGCTCAGTGATGATGAACTTTTTCGCATTGGTGTCTCACTCTCTCCCACACTCTTAGTGTGGCTCATATATCTTGCAGGGGGTGTGCTGCTGACAGGGGTACTGGGTGTACTGAAGAAATGTTTGATGCTTCTTTCTCCTCGTCATCAGCAGATGAAACATCAACGGATACAATTTGTTGACTTGCAATTCAGGCATCCTTGATCTCCCTTAGGTGCGCATGCCATTTGACAGTGTGCTGTCTCTCAAGATGACCTCTCTGGCCTCCAGTACCATAGTTGGTACCAAGCTTACCACGACTAACTCGAACCTTACAAATGGTACAAATGGCTATATTTTCCCTTGTTGGGCTAACACTAACGAAGTCCCAAACTGCAGACTTCAAATGGTTGTGGGGGGCGGAGGAGGCGATACTGGGAATGCTGCTAATGCCAGATGAACTGGAGGATGCGTGTTGCCAAAATTTAGTACGTTGTGCACTTACATCACCACTAATTGAGGAAATGGAGGTCGATGTGGATAGAGGTCCCTTCTGGCGAGAAAATATGGAAGCGGTAGGTGGAGCAAGACCACTGACTCATTGTCAGTGAAATTGCTCTCCCATCCTCGCAGCTTCACCATTAAGTGAGGTGCCCCTGCCCCTGCACTCTTGAGTGTTGGTGATCGAGGCCCTCCTTCACCTGCAGGTTTCCTTGCGCCTCATCCCTGGTGGTCCAGTGGACCTCTGTCTCCTTTCTCTCACTCTGCTCCCTCACTCGTTTTTCTACCCTTTCTATCTTTCACCTCTCTGCTCTTTTCTGCATCTCTGCTCTTTTGTGCCTTATTTCTGCTTATTTTCCCTTTTTCTTTATCCCTTCTTTCCTCCCTTTACCTTTCCCCGCCGCTGCTGCCCCCGCGGCCCCACCCCCCCAGCGCGACCGGCCCAATCCAGCTCCCCTCCCCGCTCCCGCCTCCCAGCTGTCCAGACCTCCCCGACCCCTACTTAATGGCGGCCACTGCGGGGACAGGCGAGCAAGACCACTGACTCATTGTCAGTGAAATTGCTCTCCCACCCTCGCAGCTCCACCATTAGGTGAGGTGCCCCTGCCCCTGCACTCTTGAGTGTTGGTGATCGAGGCCCTCCTCCACCCGCAGGTTTCCCTGCGCCTCATCCCTGGTGGTCCAGTGGACCTCTGTCTCCTTTCTCTCACTCTGCTCCTTCACACGGTTTTCTACTCTTTCTATCTTTCACCTTTCTGCACCTTTCTGCATCTCTGCTCTTTTGTGCCTTATTTCTGCCCATTTTCCCTTTCTCCCCCTCTGCTCCTTCACTAGTTTTCTCTCATTTTTCTACCCTTTCTATCTTTCACCTTTCTGCACCTCTGCTCTTTTGTGCCTTATTTCTGCCCATTTTCCCTTTCTCTCCCTCTGCTCCTTCACTCGTTTTTCTACCCTTTCTATCTTTCACCTCTCTGCTCTTTTCTGCATCTCTGCTCTTTTGTGCCTTATTTCTGCTTCTTTTCCCTTTTTCTTTATCCCTTCTTTCCTCCCTTTACCTTTCCCCGCCGCTGCTGCCCCCGCGGCCCCTCCTCCCCCAGCGCGACCGGCCCAATCTAGCTCCCCTCCCCGCTCCCGCCTCCCAACTGTCCAGCCCTCCCCGACCCCTACTTAATGGCGGCCACTGCGGGGACAGGCGAGCAAGACCACTGACTCATTGTCAGAGAAATTGCTCTCCCATCCGCACAGCTCCACCATTAAGTGAGGTGCCCCTGCCCCAGCACTCTTGAGTGTTGGTGATCGAGGCCCTCCTCCACCCGCAGGTTTCCCTGCGCCTCAGCGGCCGCGGGCGCGCCGCTCGTGCACCCAAGGCGCGTCAAAGGCAAGCACGTCTGCTCCCGTCTGCGACCCGTCTGCGACCAGCACCAGGAACCCTGGACCTCCGCCCCGCCAACGCTACGACCCAGCAGCACTCCACGCACTCAACCCAGGCTGCAACAACAACTGCAAGCTAGCATCACCAGCCGACACCCATGGACCCTTCAGCTGTCACCGCTGCTGGCACACCTGCAGCACCGCCAAGAACACGGATCCAGCACAACCCGCCCACAAGGACACAACCGAACCGAAGACCTTGCAATGCATCCTCCTCAATGTCCGATCCCTCCACAAACACGCCACAGAAATCTGGGACCTACTTGACAGCACCACCCCGGACGTAGCATTCTTCACCGAAACCTGGACCAACACCACCTCGGGACCGGACATCGCGATCGCCATCCCCCAAGGATACAAGATCTCCAGGAAGGACCGCCCCACCCACCCAGGAGGAGGAATCGCCATCGTCTACAAATCCAGCCTCCGCCTGAGCACACTCCCTGACGAGTCCACAGAACTGATGGAACACCTTCACTTCAAGATACTGGCCAGCCCCACCGCCGCCCTCCGAGGAACCCTCATCTACCGACCCCCTGGACCCCGCGGACCCTTCGCCAACTCCATCACGGACATTATCTCCCCGCAGGCCATCTCATCCACCAACTACACCCTGCTGGGAGACCTCAACTTCCACCTCGACAATCAACTGGACCCCAACACCACATGCCTCCTGGACAACCTCCACAACATTGGACTCCGCCAGATCGTGACCGAGCCCACGCACTCAGCAGGACACACCCTCAACCCCCTCTTCACTACAGGACACTCCATCACCTTCAGCCACACCACCGAACTCCCATGGCCCGACCATCGTTGCGGCCACTTCACCTTCAGAACACCCACCATCCACAGACACCAGCACCTGCTTCCACAAAGAACTGGACCAAAATCACCGACGACAAGCTCTCCTCCTCACTCAACAACTCCACCCCAACCATCGCGGAAAACGACGACCCCAACACCGCAGCCCGAACCCTGCATAGATGGAGCTCGGACAGCACCAACACCATACCCCCCCACAAGAAAAACAACAATACCCGTGCCAAGAAAGCCAGATGGTTTACCACCGAACTTCGAGAATCCAGGCGCACATGCCGCCGCCTCGAAAAGGCCTGGAGAAACACCAAATCCACAGAAGCCCACAACAACTTCAGAGCCGCCACCAACGCCCACCATCAACTCATCAGAGAAATGAGGAAAAAAGCGATTGAAGACAGAATCTCCACCCACGCACACAACAGTAAGGAACTCTTCAGCATCATCAAGGAGTTCGCCCAACCCACCAGCGAGTCTACCGACATCCCTCCCTCACAAGACCTCTGCGACAAACTCAGCACCTTTTTCCACCACAAAATCAAGAGCATCTACGACAACTTCGACGAAGACAACTAACACACTGAACCCTCACCAGCCACCCCGACACCCGTAAACCAGCGATTGATGACTGGACAGCCCTCACCACCGAAGGCACACTGAAGACAATGAAGTCAATCCACTCAGGGGCCCCCACGGACCCCTGCACCCACCACATCTTCAACAGAGCCGCCGACATCATCGCACCCATGCTCCGCCACACCATCCACCGCTCCCTGGCGACTGCCTCGTTCCCCGACGACTGGAAACACGCCGAGGTGAACCCCCTCCTAAAGAAACCCTCAGCGGACCCCACCGAATTTAAAAACTACAGACCCATCTCCCTGCTCCCGGTCCCAGCGAAAGTCATCGAGAAAGCCATCAAAAGCCAACTCGCCACATTCATTGAAGAACACAACATCCTCGACTCCTCCCAATCCGGCTTCAGAAAAACCCACAGTACGGAAACCGCCCTCCTCGCCGCAACAGACGACATCTCCACCCTACTGGACAAAGGAGAAACAGTAGCCCTCATCCTCCTCGACCTATCAGCGGCGTTCGACACAGTCTCCCACCGCACCCTAATATGCAGACTCTATGACGCAGGAATCCAGGACAAGGCCCTCGACTGGATCTGCTCCTTCCTCTCCGGCAGGACGCAGTGGGTCAGACTCCCCCCTTTCCTCTCGGACCCCACACCTACCACCTGCGGAGTCCCCCAAGGCTCCTCCCTCAGCCCGACGCTCTTCAACGTCTACATGGCTCCACTTGCCCCCATCGTCAGAACCTACGGACTCAACATCGTGTCATACGCAGACGACACCCAGCTCATCCTCTCCCTATCCAACGAGCCCAACACCACCAGATGCAACTTTCGAGAAGGCATGGAAGCCGTCGCCAAATGGATGAAAAACAGCTGCCTACAACTAAACACCAACAAAACAGAAGTACTCATCATGGGCCCAAACCCCGACGCCTGGAGCGACACCTGGTGGCCCACCACCCTTGGAAACACGCCAACCCCCACAGACCACGCACGCAACCTGGGAATCATCCTGGACTCCGAGCTCAAAATGGACCGCCAGATCAACTCTGTCTCATCTTCCTGCTTCCACACCCTCCGCCTCCTTCGTAAGACCTTCAAATGGATCCCCCTCGAACACCGAAAGACAGTCACTCACGCCCTGGTCACCAGCAGACTCGACTACGGCAACGCACTCTACGCCGGAATAAACAAAAACCTCATCCGCAAGCTACAGAACATCCAGAACGCCGCCGCAAGACTGGTCCTCAACTTGCCAAAACACTGCCACATCTCCCAGCACCTGCGCACACTCCACTGGCTCCCCGTCAAGGCGAGAATCACCTTTAAGATGCTCACCCACGCACACAAGGCCCTCCACGGCACCGGACCAGCATACCTGAACAGCCGACTCAAATTCCACGCACCCCAAAGGACCCTACGATCAGCCCAGCTCTCCTATGCCGTGGTCCCCCGCACCAGAAAGACCAGATCGGGAGGCCGCTCCTTCTCCTTCCTCGCTGCCAAAGCATGGAACGCCCTTCCGCTCTACCTCAGACAGACAACATCGCTCCCCATCTTCGCAAGAAACCTCAAAACCTGGCTCTTTGACAGACCCCCTCCTTGATGGAATGGAACCTGCACCCCCCCCCCCACCCCTAGCGCCTTGAGACCCTTACGGGTGAGTAGTCACGCTTTAACAAACCCCTGATTGATTGATTGATTGTGGTGTACTAGTTAACTGCATTTGTAGTGGTGGTCCCATTCCCACGTCGCCATCATCATCATCACGCTCAGCAGCATTTCGGGCTAGGGTTAAAATGTCTGTTTGCTGCATGCCTGCTGAGGCTGGAGTGACGTGTATGATGACTGCGTTGTCGTTGTGAGAGTCTTCATCAGCAGGAGTATACGCCACTTCTTGTTCAGCGTCATCATCACACTCCATAACTCTGAGACTTTCGGGGACCTTCCTTTTACGCTTAGCTACCTTTGTCAGATCATGGTGTGCCTCACTCTCAGACGGCCGTGGTGGTTCCCAATTTTCATCCATATCATCAGAAGGAAGGGGGCTTGAAGAAGAAGTAGACACCATCCTTGATCTTTTCCTTGCTGGGGATCTGGAAGACAATGAATCATCAGGAGGAGTGGCTTCCTCATGTGATACCTCGGCTTGAATGTCGATTTCCTGATGTGCCCCTACTTCGGGAGGAACAACTATTGTGGGCACTTCTGCCGCTCCATGCACCTCTGCTTGCTCCTCTCCTTGCGTTGCCTCTCCTTCCACATGTACTTGGGCTTGTACTTGTACATGTGGTTGTTGTTGCGGCTGTGGTTGTTGAACACTCGTCAGATGAGTTACAACAACATGTGTTGATTGAGGGATGCTGCTACTTTCTTGCGATGAGCCAACATCACTGCTCGATGGTGATTGAACAACTATACTGGCTGCCTCTGCAGCACTCAAGGGCTTGGACCTAAGTTGGCGTGGTGGTGATGGCACTGAGCCCAATGGAGCGGAGGTGCTGCTCCAAGCTTGGTCCCCAGCAGACCCCGCTGCTGCTGCAGGCATACTTTTTTTTCCCCAAAAATGCGGCGGTCGGCACACCAGTCTCCTTGGTAAGTGGCGCCACTTGCTTCTTCTGCTCCTTACTGGCAACTTTCTTGCTAGAGGAGCTACGGGCAACTTTTTTTGGGCCATCTTCTTCAGATGTCAGAACAGCAGGCCGCAGTTGCACAAGTTGCAGAGTTGTCTGTGGCCACACGTGACGTTGTGCTGCACACACTGCAGCAGGACTTCTTCCTGGCACTGATGATAAACGATGAGGCTGATGATTCGTCTTTCTGCACCTAAAAGCAAACGAAGCCAGAGGAACATCAGTTAAATAAATGTTGCATATGTAGCGCTTCAATTAATAGTTTGCAAGTAGGCATTTTTATTATACCCACCCCCCAAAATGGAAAGACCAATAAAATACACCACTGACAGAGTACCCCTGGGCATAATGGATGAAAGCATGGCAGACTGGGTGCAGGCCTATGACACAACAAAGCACACTGCCTGGCTTCAAAATTGCCCCTAGACCCCCACCCACATGGCCAGGCCCTGCCTGGAGCAGGCCTCAAAATGGCCCCCACCCACATGGCCATGCCCCATCAACACCCCAAAAAATCGAAAAACACACAAACATCACCACAATCCAATGCCATCCATGCCCTCCATGATCTTTACATTCAAGACACCCAACAGAAAGACTAGGCCCATGCACCACTGAGTACCCCTGGGCAAAAGGCCCCAACAACAGCCAAAAAATCGAAAAAAAACCCACAAAAATCACCTCAATCCAATGCCATCCATGCCCTCCATGATGTTTACATTAAAGAGACCCCACAGAAAGACTAGGCCCATGCACCACTGGGTACCCCTGGGCATAATGGATGAAAGCAAGGCACATTGGATGCAGGCCTATGGCACAAAGCACACTGCCTGGATTCAAAATGGCCCCTTCACCCCCACCACATGGCCCTGGAGCAGGCCTCAAAATGCCCCATCAACACCCCATAAAATCGAAAAACACACAAAAATCACCACAATCCAATGCCATCCATGCCCTCCATGATCTTTGCATTCAAGACACCCCACAGAAAGACTAGGCCCATGCACCACTGAGTACCCCTGGGCAAAAGGCCCCAACAACAGCCAAAAAATCGAAAAACACACAAAATTCACCTCAATCCAATGCCATCCATGCCCTCCATGATGTTTACATTAAAGAGACCCCACAGAAAGACTAGGCCCATGCACCACTGGGTACCCCTGGGCATAATGGATGAAAGCAAGGCACATTGGATGCAGGCCTATGGCACAAAGCACACTGCCTGGATTCAAAATGGCCCCTTCACTCCCACCACATGGCCCTGGACCAGGCCTCAAAATGGCCCCCACCCACATGGCCATGCCCCATCAACACCCCAAAAAAAT
Organism: Lissotriton helveticus; assembly: GCF_964261635.1. NCBI lineage: Eukaryota > Metazoa > Chordata > Amphibia > Caudata > Salamandridae > Lissotriton > Lissotriton helveticus. The sequence goes on from NC_136063.1 coordinate 1,282,950,457, forward strand.
CGAAAAACACACAAAAATCACCACAATCCAATGCCATCCATGCCCTCCATGATGTTTACATTAAAGAGACCACACAGAAAGACTAGGCCCATGCACCACTGGGTACCCCTGGGCATAATGGATGAAAGCAAGGCACATTGGATGCAGCCCTATGGCACAAAGCACACTGCCTGGATTCAAAATGGCCCCTTCACCTCCACCACATGGCCAGGCCCTGTCTGGACCAGGCCTCAAAATGGCCCCCACCCACATGGCCATGCCCAATCAACACCCCAAAAATCGAAAAACACAGAAAAATCCCCACAATCCAATGCCATCAATGATGTTTACATTAAAGAGACCCCACAGAAAGACTAGGCCCATGCACCACTGAGTACCCCTGGGCAAAAGGCCCCAACAACATTAGCCAAAAAATCAAAAAACATACAAAAATCACCACAATCCAATGCCATCCATGCCCTCCATGATCTTTACATTCAAGACACCCCACAGAAAGACTAGGCCCATGCACCACTGAGTACTCCTGGGCAAAAGGCCCCAACAACAGCCAAAAAATCGAAAAACACACAAAAATCACCACAATCCAATGCCATCCATGCCCTCCATGATGTTTACATTAAAGAGACCCCACAGAAAGACTAGGCCCATGCACCACTGAGTACCCCTGGGCAAAAGGCCCCAACAACAGCCAAAAAATACGGAAAACACACAAAAATCACCACAATCCAATGCCATCCATGCCCTAAATGATGTTGAAATTCAACAAAACAGTTGCATCATGAACCCATAACTAACCCTGGTCCTACTGGATACTGTGGCTACCCACAATATATTTTATTTAATGTTCTGAAAAAGTTCCAAAATTGTAGTTGCAGCAACTGTAATGTCCCAAACAAACAACATCAACTTAGTTGTGACATTTCTAATCCACAAGTGATCCAAAGAAAGTCAAAAAGGCCTCAAATCCAAATATCCAGCAGCATCCACAAAAAGTAATCCTTCCAGGTCAAGATCCAAATCAAAGTGACCAGGACATGAACAAAGCACTGGGAGGAGCCTGCTGGACAGGAACAGGAAGTTGGAGACTGTGGGGCACTTCCTTCCTACAACATACAAAGAGAGTCGGAAGGTCTGTTAAACAACATAGCTGAGTCTATGAGGTCCTAATGAAGTGACCCTTTTGGACTGCACCGAACCAGGCCAAGTGGTCACACGACACGAATATGTATTAGATATCCTATCAGCCCACCCATCTGGCGGAGCCTCGTCATGTAGGACGTCTAACCAGGGTGGTGAGTCCAAGCCCAGATGAATTGGCCAGACAACACACACTACTGGTTCATCTTGTGGAAGTGTCCGTGCCACAGAGTGGTGCTGAAAAAGTGCAGTGCAAAAGAGGGGATAAAGAATAAGTGATCTAAAATGGCGGTCGAGGCAAAGAACAATGTATTTATTAAAGATATTCACCAGGACGCCAGATTAAAAAGAAGTGTAGAACAGTGTGAAAGAATCACTGTAATGCTTTGCTGTGTTGTGACTTAGGCCAACATGTTTCTGCCGAAGGTGAAACTACACCGGCATTCTTCAGGGCCAACTACAAAGAGATGTTGCTACTGCAAAGGTACACTCAGATAATTTATACAAAGTGAAGCAAAAAAAAAAAAAAAAAAGGGACAGACCAAAATGTTTGTTAAAGACCTGTCCAAACTACTGGTGTGGCCATCTAGACCATCCTACCATATCCTCCAGATCAGCAGTTGATAGAGGAAGTAATCCTAAAAAATGAAAACACAAAAGAAACAACAAATGTTGTACATTATACAGTCAAAATAGACTATTCACGATATCAGGACCAACATATGAACTCAGCTTGGCAAGTCCCTATTAGGACGGCCATGTGTGTTAAAGGTTTCATATTAAAGTAAGCCATCAGTCATTGCTGAACATTAATTTCAAACAGGATATAAAAGGACTTACCCAGCAATATGTGGGAGTCAAGCCTCACCTCACCCGGCAACGGCTCGGAGATTGAGGCCCCGCTCTATGCACAGAACATAAAAATAGAACATGTCAACCTGAGTTGACTCAGTGGTCTGTAGTCAGTATTTGGTTATACAGTCTGTGCATATATAAACTGGTTGTGTAACTATCCTCACCGAACGCTAACCCATGGAAGACAAGAAAAGGACTGGCTGATGGACAAAACTAGTGTCTAGTCAGTGGCTAGCACAGTCACCCTGGAATAAGCACCTGTATATGGCTAGTGCCTGTTCTGTGGTAATATAGTCAGTTGTATACTCCCACCCACAGCCAAGGAATAGATGTAAAAAATATATGGCTCAGGGTTGGCTATTCCAGACTAATGGGTCTAAGTTAACCAACCCCCTGTGTTGTGCTTATGAGGAAGGGTACTTAAAGTAGAGTGAGCCTGGAACTAACCCTCTATTTTGTTGGTGTAAAGAGTTAAGAAAGAGCTCAAGGATAAAGTTAAAGCTCAAAGTAGCGTCTACTTGAAAGGAAATTCACCTCCAGATAAGCTAAGCATGAAAAAAAAGCATGAAAAAAAGGGGGGGGGGCCACAGCAGGATCACAGGACTAAGCGCTGCGCGTTCATAATCCAGCCACTCACCTCTCCGTCGGTACCCCTAGGCAGACACCTAAGCCGAAGGGGAGGCAACGAGGAGAGGTGAGGCTAATGTATATATACCCCATATGATTGGGTAATCGGAAGCAGCTGTGTGCCTATCACCGCTGCCGGTGTTGCGAAGAAAATCCCTATGCGCACTAAAGTTGAGAAGTTTAAGAAAGACCTTGCTCGCTTCTCAATGGAAACTACGTACCCTTACATGAGTGATTCCTATGTAGCCCCTGTGTACAACTCTAGAGGTAAGAGATATGGATCCAACTATTCTTCCTCAGGCTCCGAGTCAGGATCTAGTGACCAAGGGGAGTCAAATAGAGGCTCAACTAACAGAGGTCGAGGTAGGGGTCCACAGAGAAGATCCAACAGGGGCCGCACGGCTCAATATTATCCGAGTCCAGGGCCCTGGTGGCCCCCTGCACCCTGGGGTTATCATCAACCCCCGATGGGACCCCCCATGGGTCATCAAATGCCTAATTACCCACCAAACCCTAACTTCTACTACGACCAGTCTTTTTTATGGCAGGGCCGAGGCAGGAGTCGGGGGAGAAAGAGAGGTCAACAGTCAGTGAACTGGGCACCAGACCCCGCAAACAACAGAGGGGACCAATCTTAGAATTAGACAGCGACTTGGTAGTGAATCTCAGTAGTCGCACACTCACGCCTATTGAGACCTCAGTTTTGAATAAAGGACTTGGATTTGTCCCTACAAATGAAGGAGACCCTTTCAATTTGAGGTGTGAGTTGGAATCCTTCTATAGGAAGGTCCGCTTACATTTTTTCTTCAAACTAACCAATGAAAACAATGATCCTATGGACCTGTTAGATCACAATACTGGCCTAAAACCTAAATCTACATTCACACCTCTCAGTCACCAGGTGCCAGCAAGGGTCATTGCCTTCGAGCAGGCTGTTACTCATGATATCATGAATGCAGAGCGCGAAAACAATAAGTCGTTTTCTAACATGACTAGAGCAGAGAAATTGGCACTCACTACTCTGTCCAAGGACACCAGTATTACCATTAAGCCCGCTGACAAAGGCGGTGCCATTGTCATACAGGACACAGACATCTACCACAGAGAGTGCCTACAACAACTGAGCAATGTGAAGGCCTATCGTCGACTCACTGAAGACCCAACCACGAGGCTTTCCAACGATATTAAGAGTCTCGTTGAAGAAGCATCCTGTGAGGGTTGGATCACATCTCAAGAAGCAAGGTACTTGACCACGGCCCATCCGGTGGTCCCTTGCTTCTATTGCCTCCCTAAGATACACAAGGAGAAGAGACCACCCCCGGGTCGCCCCATTATTTCGGGAATTGGTTCTCTACTTGAGCCACTCTCGACATTTGTGGATGTCTTTTTGAAACCTTTGGTTAAAGAGACTCCGACGTATCTGCAAGACACTGGTGATGTCCTTCGTCTTCTTGCAGACACTGAGTTCAACGTTGAGACCGACCTCTTGGTGAGTTTCGACGTTGAGTCTCTGTATACATGCATCCCGCAGCAAGAGACCCTTGATTGCATAAGACATCTACTGGAATCTAAACCACCAGAGACCATCACTCCCATACCTTTCATCATGGAGTGTGCCAGACTGGCTATGATGGAGAATTACTTCCAGTACCAGGATGACTTGTATCTCCAAGTCTCGGGGACATCGATGGGGAGTGTCTTCGCCCCCAGTCTGGCGATTCTCTATATGCATCAGTTCGAGCAAGATCATGTCCTGAACACCAGCAACCCTTACTTTTGTAAGGTGTTGCTTTGGCGCCGGTACATAGATGATATCATCGTCATATGGAGGGGCAATGGTGAGGAGATAACTGACTTCCATACATGGCTTAACTCTAGGAATCAATACCTTCGTTTCACTGTGGAGTACAGTAAAGAGCAGCTACCATTTTTGGATCTCCTTATTTTTCCTGAAGAGGGTGTTCTCCAAAGCCGATTGTACAAGAAACCCATGGCACGCAATTCCCTTCTGTCATACCTAAGTTTCCACCCACAGTCACTACGTGACAATTTGCCAGTGGGTCAATTTCTTAGGGTTCGGAGAAACTGTTCCTCCAATCAGTTATACGAACAACATGCGAGGGAACTAGCATGCAACCTGAAGGAGCGGCATTACCCTAATCAATTGATACGTCGGGCTAACAAGAGAGCCTTCAACAACAATCGTGAGGCTTTGATCGAACATCGATACAAGAAAACACCTTCCGAAAGGATCACGATGGTACATACCTTCAGCACCAGATCCAATATGGTCAAGAGGATAGTCTTGAAACATTGGAAAATCTTGAACACGGTTTCTGGTGCAATACCCAGGCCCCTGTTTGCGTTCAAACGTGGAGCTAGCATCAGGGATACACTGGTCCACACAAGACCACGGACACAAAGGAAGAACACTACCACCACCCTTGATACCATTTGGAATACCAGTCCGGTCCAAGGGCACCACCCCTGTGGTAACTGTGCGTCATGCCCCCAGACCAGCAAGACACTCTCCGTGGACATTGGAACTGCAAGACCATGGAAGTTGCTGAACCATACCAACTGCAACTCGGAGAGAGTGATCTACAAGATCACATGCCCGTGTGGTCTGGCTTATATTGGACATACCATCAGGAAAGTGAAGTTCCGTATCAGTGAGCATAAGAGCACAATACGGTGCAACAAACAATCCACTTGTCTAACCAACCACTTCTTGACCAAAAAGCACAAAGCAGAAGACCTTAGGTGGATTGTTTTGGATCAACCATTCATCCCACCGCATATCACAGACATCTCTAGGTTCCTTTTCATCAAGGAACAACGTTGGATTTTCAAATTGAAAACTGACATCTCAGGTCTGAATGATAATATACCCTGGGTGTCCATCTGACCAGCTGTAAGCCTTCGGGACTTTATCTCCTATTGATAATTCAATACACTACCAGTGGCTTCATCTATACTTCACATGACACAGATCCATTGCGTCATGTAGATATATTGTAGCTCACTTCGTAAATTGGCTAATCCCAACTTCCTGTATGTCAAACACCATTAGCTCACTTATACTTGACATTATGTAGATCCATTGCATTTACTAGATATAGTGTAGCATAAGTCGGAGAATGAATAACCTCACTTCCAACATGACAATCGCATTAGGTTAGACGTTGTCGGCGTTATTCTTTATGTCCTTGGCAATTTTACTGCAGTACATAGCCAATGATTATTGTTTTATGTCAGCACTCCTTTGATGTTGATCCTGGTATTTTATGCACTTAACACCAAGTGTCTCCATATGATCTGTGGTCATAAGCAATCTATATCATTGCCAATAGAGGCATAGTTGGCGGGTTTTCACTGGCCCCCAGCGTGCAATGGTTCGTGTTAGGGACTAGAACACATAGGGAGCCACCGTGTCATCCTTGTGGGCGCGGTCGGGTGAGCCCTCGTTTGATAGGAGCGAGTGGTGGGGTCATTATAGCAGAGTATCGCTATGCCCGCCTTTTGCATTGGTTTCTTTTGACAACTGACACTGAGCATGCGCATATACACGGGGATTCCGAGTCGTTCTCGAAATCACTCCGTTTCCATTGCGCATGCGCTGTTCCGTGACCGGCGCTCGCTGTCAGCAGCTGGTGATACTTCACCGCGCACGCCCGGTATTGTGCTCACAGTGCTGGGCAGTGTTACCTTACCGCGCATGCGCATAGGGATTTTCTTCGCAACACCGGCAGCGGTGATAGGCACACAGCTGCTTCCGATTACCCAATCATATGGGGTATATATACATTAGCCTCACCTCTCCTCGTTGCCTCCCCTTCGGCTTAGGTGTCTGCCTAGGGGTACCGACGGAGAGGTGAGTGGCTGGATTATGAACGCGCAGCGCTTAGTCCTGTGATCCTGCTGTGGCCCCCCCCCTTTTTTTCATGCTTTTTTTTCATGCTTAGCTTATCTGGAGGTGAATTTCCTTTCAAGTAGACGCTACTTTGAGCTTTAACTTTATCCTTGAGCTCTTTCTTAACTCTTTACACCAACAAAATAGAGGGTTAGTTCCAGGCTCACTCTACTTTAAGTACCCTTCCTCATAAGCACAACACAGGGGGTTGGTTAACTTAGACCCATTAGTCTGGAATAGCCAACCCTGAGCCATATATTTTTTACATCTATTCCTTGGCTGTGGGTGGGAGTATACAACTGACTATATTACCACAGAACAGGCACTAGCCATATACAGGTGCTTATTCCAGGGTGACTGTGCTAGCCACTGACTAGACACTAGTTTTGTCCATCAGCCAGTCCTTTTCTTGTCTTCCATGGGTTAGCGTTCGGTGAGGATAGTTACACAACCAGTTTATATATGCACAGACTGTATAACCAAATACTGACTACAGACCACTGAGTCAACTCAGGTTGACATGTTCTATTTTTATGTTCTGTGCATAGAGCGGGGCCTCAATCTCCGAGACGTTGCCGGGTGAGGTGAGGCTTGACTCCCACATATTGCTGGGTAAGTCCTTTTATATCCTGTTTGAAATTAATGTTCAGCAATGACTGATGGCTTACTTTAATATGAAACCTTTAACACACATGGCCGTCCTAATAGGGACTTGCCAAGCTGAGTTCATATGTTGGTCCTGATATCGTGAATAGTCTATTTTGACTGTATAATGTACAACATTTGTTGTTTCTTTTGTGTTTTCATTTTTTAGGATTACTTCCTCTATCAACTGCTGATCTGGAGGATATGGTAGGATGGTCTAGATGGCCACACCAGTAGTTTGGACAGGTCTTTAACAAACATTTTGGTCTGTCCCTTTTTTTTTTTGCTTCACTTTGTATAAATTATCTGAGTGTACCTTTGCAGTAGCAACATCTCTTTGTAGTTGGCCCTGAAGAATGCCGGTGTAGTTTCACCTTCGGCAGAAACATGTTGGCCTAAGTCACAACACAGCAAAGCATTACAGTGATTCTTTCACACTGTTCTACACTTCTTTTTAATCTGGCGTCCTGGTGAATATCTTTAATAAATACATTGTTCTTTGCCTCGACCGCCATTTTAGATCACTTATTCTTTATCCCCTCTTTTGCACTGCACTTTTTCAGCACCACTCTGTGGCACGGACACTTCCACAAGATGAACCAGTAGTGTGTGTTGTCTGGCCAATTCATCTGGGCTTGGACTCACCACCCTGGTTAGACGTCCTACATGACGAGGCTCCGCCAGATGGGTGGGCTGATAGGATATCTAATACATATTCGTGTCGTGTGACCACTTGGCCTGGTTCGGTGCAGTCCAAAAGGGTCACTTCATTAGGACCTCATAGACTCAGCTATGTTGTTTAACAGACCTTCCGACTCTCTTTGTATGTTGTAGTTTGATTTAGGGGTTTAGAGTTTGGTAGGTCTATAAACATAGTCCCCTTGACCCTCCTTAACCTTTGTTTTCTAGCACTTCCTTCCTCCCACCACCCCCAAAATGGACTCCTTGCAAAAAAAAGTGCAGGCAAATGTCAACCTGAGGAGTTATTCTGATAAAAATCATAATTTTCAAGGTTTATGCTGCCTGCTGGTGGATTTCTTGTGCGAAATTGCAAATTTTGCAATCTCGCAATTGCGAGATTGTCGCTGCCCGCCGCATCTACGTGTTCACAAGTGTTTACTCCCGCGATGCGTGATCACGGGCTTTTATGACGTACTCGCGTTGCCAATCTCTCGCTGTGCAAGGTGGCAAGCCGCGATGGCGTAATCGCGGTTGACAAACTCCCGCGGGATCCCGCAGCAAGATCCAAAATGGCGCAGCACACGCAAACATGGAGAAAAACAACTCTTCAAACGCTGAATGAGGGTAAGTGAACGCTGCGCGCCGCAAAATTGTATAGTATTTCATTTGGCAAGTGCGACCAAGCAAAAAATCCGCTTCGCGCGGATTTGCGAATTTTCGGCAAATTTGCGAGAGTTTGCGGATTGTGAATTTGACGAACATCCGCAAAATCCACGAGCGGAACGGATTTTACGCCCACGCTTAAAAAAAACAGACTGGGCAGAGGAGATGGCTTGCGGGAATCACAGGTGGCACAGTGGGCAGCAGCGGCACAGGGGGACGGTGTGGCGGCTGAGGGGGCGACCTATCTGGTGACAGGGTCAAAGGTCGCTCCCTTCACCACCATGCGTCCTCCATAAGAAGGACTAAGGGAGGGAGGAGCAGCTGGGAGGCGGGAGCGGGGTGGCGAATGGGGCACCAGGGGGGCAGGGCCGCAGGGTGGCAGCGGCGGTAAATGCGAGGGAGGGGAGCGGGTGGGGGGCAGGGGGAGGGCACGGACACTAGAGGCGATGGGGAAAAGAGAGAAGACCAATACGGGGGAACAAGAAGGCAAAAAAAAGGCACAGAAAAAAACAGACTGGGCAGAGGAGATGGCTTGCGGCAATCACAGGCGGCACAGCGGGTAGCGGGGCAACGGTGGCACAGGGGGACTGTGTGGCGGCTGAGGGGGCGACCTACCTGGTGACAGGGTCAAAGGTCGCTCCCTTCACCACCGCGCGGCCTCCATAAGAAGGGCTAAGGGATGGAGGAGCAGCTGGGAGGCGGGAGTGGGGTGGCGAATGGGGCACCAGGGGGACGGGGACGCAGGGTGGCAAGGGCAGGAAATGCGAGGGAGGGTAGCGTGTGGGGTCAGGGGGGGAGGGCACGGGCACTAGGGGCGACGGGGAAAAGAGAAGAGACCAATACGGGGGAACAAGAAGGCAAAAAAAGGCACAGAAAAAAACAGTCTGGGCAGAGGAGATGGCTTGCGGCAATCACAGATGGCACAGCGGGCAGTGGGGCAGCGGCGGCACAGGGGGGCCGTGTGGCGGCTGAGGGGGCGACTTACCTGGTGACAGGGTCAAAGGTCTCTCCCTTCACCACCGAGCAGCCTCCATAAGAAGGGCTAAGGGAGGGAGGAGCAGCTGAGAGGCGGGAGTGGGGTGGCGAATGGGGCTCCAGGGGGGCGGGGCCGCAGGGTGGCAGCAGTAGGAAATGCGAGGGAGGGGAGCGGGTGGGGGGCAGGGGGAGGTCACGGGCACTAGGGGCGACAGGGAAAAGAGAGAAGACCAGAGGCATAGAAAAAGACAAAAAAAAACCAGACTGGGCTGAGGAGCTGGCTTGCCGCAATCACAGGTGGCACAGCAGGCAGCGGGGCAGCGGCGGCACAGGGGGACTGTGTGGCGGCTGAGGGGGGGACCTACCTGGTGATCTTGGTGAGACTCCTGTAGTCCCTCCATGGCAGAGCTTACAAATACTCTGCCAAGTTGATGGACTCGCGTCCGCCGTATTTAGATGTTTTCAGGCGGAACCACAGTCTGCGGTGACAGCGTGTAATCCGTCTTGTAAACAGTTCAACGCTGTTGATACAGTGGACTTCTCTGCTGCCTAAAATTACACTGCCGCTGTCAGTGTGGTAGGATAGCACCAAGCCTATTTAGATTTCACAGTTGTGCAAGAAGTGTTCTAGAGGCGGATTGCCTAAAGAGTGATACCGTCGCCGGATGCGTTCAACGTTGAACTATTCCTGTGGCTTCTGGATGGATGCTAGCATTAGACACCTGATGTGTATTGTCTAATTTCCTTCTCCTTACATACAATTTAAACAAAATGTGGATATAGCTTATGTGAAGGGAGATTTGTATGATTTGGGTTGCCTACAACATGTGGTCAGAGCAATTTAAGCAGCACATATTGCTTTGGTGGCAACACTCAATAGAAAATAAATCCAATGCAAACTTAACAAATTCCATTCAATCACTGTGCAAGTTATTTTAGTCCCACATATATACATCCAAAGTGTGTATGTCTCCTTCACAGGATCAACCCATGTTCCCTTGGCAGCATAGAAGGAAATGTCACAACATTAAAATGTCAAAAGTGAAGAGGACATGGTGAAGGAACCTAAAACAGAATAAAAACAAAAGATATGAGTTGATTACATTACAACATTTGAATATAACAAATTAGCTATTTTGCTAACACATTGGCTAAGAGCAATCAAAGAAAAGCAATATAAATGAACACAGTAGTCAAAGGGATAAAGGTTTGAGCAACACACTTTTTTGCCTAGGATTTTACTAAACTTGCCCTGTCTAAAAAAAAGGCCAGCAGAGACTGTGATCCTCATTAGATTAAAAGTTGTCTTAGCATTTATTTTCAAAAACTGTAAATATATACTCACACTCATGTGAAGGAGTTGCAAATTACATCTTGATGTAAGTCAGTGCCTTCCTTTTCACTACCATCATCTTCATTTGGCATTCCAACATCCTCACCCGGTAGCTCTTCATGATCTCTATCCTCTGCGATGTGTTGGATGTTTTGTCGCAAGGCTCTGTTGTGCAACATGCTGCAGCCCATGGTGAATTGGCACACCTTATTGGATGAGTTGTTGAGGGCTCCACGGTCTTATCCAGACATCAAAATCTGGCCTTTAGGAGCCCAAAAGCCCGCTCCACTGGCCTCTGTGTTCATCTATTGGCTTCATTGAAGCAGACTTCCCCTGGCGTTATTGGATTCCTCAGTGATGCTAACAACCATGGACGGTAGAGATAAGCTGAGTCTCCTATATAAAAATAGAATACAATTAACCAAAAAAACTAAATAATATTTTAGATCATGCAATTTGAGAGTAACCAAACAATATATTGACAGATTGATTACCAACAAGCCGGCCATTGAAGAAAGAACGTCTGGTAGCACACCACAGAAAGTTGGTTGTGACATTCCACCAGATACTGCCACAGTATATTGGAATAATCCAGTGGCCACAAAATATAGCACTGCCATTATTTTCACTATTGTTGTTATTGCTGCATGATTCCTCTTGTGAGGCAGAAGATCTGGCTCCTGCTGATGACATTAATCAAGTATTGTTTGCCTATTCAATCTGAAATTCTTAATAGTATCCCATTCTTCCATGGTGGCAAGGTCTGGAAAAGGTCTGAACACTTGAGGCTGTCATCTCCTCACTCTCTCTGTGTTCATATGTCTGCATTTAAACAAAATAAAATGGTGTAAATGTTAGCAAACATATTTTAAAGTGTAAACATATATCTCGTTTTCTACATAAAAACATTTTTATTATTACATAATTATACAGAACATTAATTTTATTCTATATTTTAGTTAACATTTTTACATGTTATTAATATTTATTTTGGAATGTGTAAATAATACATAATAAATGTATAATTTACAATTTTTGGCATCAAAACTTCGGTGAACGGAAGTAAAAGTAAACAACGCAGCTATTGCATTTAATCACAGTAACACACTACATTATACCGTTTTTCTTTTACAAAATGAGAAAAATTTGCATTTTGTATAAGTATAGAGACTAGCCACCATTTTGAGTGCTGGATTTGCACTTGACATTGACAAACATACTATTTCGACATCTAAATTGGCTGGCGCCTGACCTAGCCGTCAGGACATTTGGAATTAGAAGTCTGTGGCAGAAGTTGACCGCATAGTGGGTGTGAAACTTCATGACGCACCCAGCCATAGGCTAATGTGTCTGAAAGTAATGTATGACAGCCAATGGATTTGCCCATCACAGTTGGCAATCGCATACATCTTGTACATGTATGTGGTGCTGCAAATAAAGTATACTTGCCTCCTAACACTACCGCTACCAACACCTCCTCAACTTTTGCCGCTGTTTCTAAACTCTGGGATCCATTATGCCCTGAAAAACAGGTGACAGGGCCCCAGCCTTCTCGCCAGAGGAGCTGGAGTTATTGGCTACAAAGGTTCTGTCCCTGTACACCCAGTTATATGGCTCACCAAAGGAACAGATACATGTTTAAAGTTGATATGTACTTCTGACTAACTTGTTTCTTTATAAAATTAAAAGCACAGGCTTGAATGTCCCCTTTAGCTTCTGAGTGAAGTGTACCAATTGAAGTGAAGTTTCATATTTTCTTTTATTAACTAAATACAATAACATATAAAATATGGTGTTGTAACTTTTTAAAAATGCTTGTGATTGATTTCTCTAAATTGTGTTACATCAATACAAACAAATATAAAGTCACAAAAAATAATTTCTTTATTTTTTTGTATCCATACAGTTCAATACCCATCAAAAAAAGACCACCTGAAAATACATTGGCAAGAAGGTGTGGACCCTGAGGGTCTACAAGCAGAGAAGCATCTATTACAGAAAGAGGTGGGAGAACCTACAACACACGACCAAAAAGTCAGCTGAAGTCCCGCTTGGCCTGTCCTCCCAACATGGGAAGCGTGTGCACCGCCTACTGACCTCCTTAATGGCCCCTATACTTGTAGTGGCCTATTTGCAGCTTGATGGGCAATTGAGAGCTCAACAGCAGCATCAACGGGGTAAGTTCTAGTTTGAGTTTAACTTGTCAAATAACTAAGTTTTGTTACAGCAATGAAATATGACATCAACATTAAGCTCAACACATGTCCAACACACAAAAAGAGTTCTTGAAGGTATAAGCTTCACACAAGGTAAAAGATGATGTGTTATGTATATTGACTTGTGAAAGAAGATCCCACCAGATTTCTGATCTCTCCCAAAGGACTGTTTTGAGCAGACACATGCCTGCCTAAACAACAAATAAACATTTGTTTCTGTGATGTTCTATGGGACAGTTGTACCACAAGTTATATTTGTGTCAGGTGTCATGCACCTTCACTATAGTGAATGATGTTACAGTAGCCCAATTATAGGTGACCTAGCATAAAATTAACTTATAATACAGTGGATGTTCCAAACGTCACATTGGTGAGCTACTATTATAGACAAACAATAGTGATCATTTGAGCCAAAATGACTAGAAATATCAGATTAAATGGCTAGATATTTGCTAATGAACAAATCACAAATATGTTTTGAATCTAACATACATTTTAATTCATGCTAAAGGTCACATATTTCAATAATGTCATACTCTTTCACAAATGAGCAGATAAACCAGGCAGTTAAAAAAAATTGATAGGCATATATTTTTTGAAAAAAACAGACAGGAATGTGTATACATTGGTGATAAGGTAACACGCAAAATGTTGTTTTAAATTTCCTTTGTTATGTTCAGATGATAGATAAATGATGAACAAAAATAGGATACTTAAAGGGACTTTTGCAGATGGAATATTCTGTCACATATATGTTGGAATATCCCATCTGTAAAACTCAAAATCAGGCTCAACTCAGGACTCATGAGGAAATTGTAGAAATGCGTCAAGGAATAATCTGTTGCATATTGTGAATTTCATTTTACGGTTTTTGTTTTTAAAAAAAATATCTTTATTTGGTTTTTCTCAACAATTACCCACTCCCCAACCCCACCCCCCTCCAGGTCAGACAAGTAAACATAAATTACATATTTGTATATGCCCATGATATCCACATTTCAACATTTTCATAAACAGTTTACAAATTAACGTTCACATTAACCAAAGGATGCATACAATGAAATAATCTTCCTCATGAATGATAAGGTATTACTTTGGGTTTGACACCAATCCATTAGAGGGGTCCAAATTCTCAACCCCTGTTTGCGCCTTCTCTTGCCTTTCCTTTCATAAATGGCAATTTCCAAATTAAAGATTGCTAGTAACCTCGCAAGCCTTTGCTGAAATGATAGAGCAATCGGATCCAACCACGCCGAGGTTATGCAAATCCTTAACACTGCCATAGCAATAAAAATGAATTCATACCCGAATCTGGAAGTGCTAGGATCTGAGGCCCCTAATAAGATAACTTCATTAGACAGGATTATATCTCTTTTTAATACGGCGGAAAGGAATTTCTTAATCTCACGTTTTAAAAAGGTTAATCCGTCACATGTAGAAAAAATATGTACACAGTCGGCATTGAATAGCTTACATCTAGGGCAGCCTGTCCCTTTACCACACCCCCATTTGGCAATTTTATCCGGAGTATAGTATAAGAAAAAGCAAGTTTTGTAAAACTGTGCTTGGAGTTTTGTGGACATAAGACATGCTTGAGACATTGAATAGGCATTGTTAAATTCATCCAAAGTTATAACTATTTTCCCCTGCCACTTCTGAGCGGTTTTCTCCAGATCATCTGCAAACATCATATTTACAAGGGAGTATATCCCCCCAATGGTGTTTTTATTACTGTGAATTAATGTTTACACTAGTGCGACTTTCTCAGACGGGGCCCCTTTCCCCACCCTTCGTGAAAGATAAACTCGGATTTGGAGGCATTTAAAAAAGTCCCGCCTGTCCACCTGGAAGTTTTCCCTTAGTTCTTCAAAAGATTGAATCCCGACGGGGGAGAAGAGACACCCAATATGCGTTATTCCTGCCGCGTCCCATTTATTCATGCAGTTATCTCTAAAAATCTCTGGCAGATCACAGTTATCCCTTAGGGGGGTATAATATGATACTCACCCAATACCCAGCATTTTTCCCATAGTTTTCCATGTTTTAAATCCATTGAATAATGTCTTAAACTTCACTTTTTTATGGTAGCTGTTGTGCAGATGTCGCCATAAATATCTGGTGCTTTTATTTCCTAAAATTAGCTGAAAGATGGAAGGCTGACCGCCCCCTGGGATCATGTCATCCCTAATATTCTGTAACAGTTCCAGACGGTAAAGCAGTACAGAAGCCCAATAATATGCTTTAAGATTTGGGAGGGCTAAACCTCCTCTTTCTTTTGTAAGAGTCAGAAATTTATAAGCGCGCAGGGGTTGCGCGTATGCCCAGATGAAACTGGAAAAAGTACGTTCCATAGATTTAAAACATTGATCGGAGAATTCTAAACATATGGCTCTAAATAAGTAAAGAATTTTAGGGAAGAAGACCATTTTCAAGACGTTAGCCCTACTAATTACAGAAAGATATAAATTATCTAGCCGGCGGAGATCCTTTTGCATAGAATCCAACATTGGCTTCACATTTAGTTCTACCAAACTCTCAAGTTTAGATGTAATGCAGATGCCCAGGTATGTCGCCTTATCTACCACTAGAGGATCGCACATCTCAATTTCCTTATTCACCACAATCTGTGTTTTACCC
Organism: Lissotriton helveticus; assembly: GCF_964261635.1. Classification (NCBI taxonomy): domain Eukaryota; kingdom Metazoa; phylum Chordata; class Amphibia; order Caudata; family Salamandridae; genus Lissotriton; species Lissotriton helveticus. The sequence continues at coordinate 1,282,966,139 of NC_136063.1, forward strand.
TGGTTGAGTGCATATCCTGATACCATTCCAAATTTTATAGCCTCCCTGGTGATAGCAGTCATAGCTAAATTCGGGTCTGCTGTCACAATCGCAATGTCATTGGCGTAAGCCAAAGTTTTGGTTGTGTTATCCTGTGACAAAATCAGTTCTATCTCTCTGTTCCTTTCCAGTCTGCGAATAAAAGGATCAAGATATATCGCAAAGAGTAGGGGGGAGCAAGGGCACCCCTGCCTGGGTTCCTCGAGATATAATCAACTCTTTAGTAGGGCTGCCATTTACCATTACCATAGCCCTGTGGTTAACATATAATTTTTGTACTGCCTAGATAAACCCCTTTTGAATACCAACCCTGGATATGGCAGTCCACAAAAATTGCCAGGAGGCCCTATTGAATGGCCTTCTCGGCGTCAAGGAGAACCAGCGCCATAGGGTCTCCTGCAACTTACGAGTGGTCGAATAGGGTAATCACTCTTTGGATATGATTAACGGTTGATCTCCCTGGCACAAAGCTGTGGTGGTATTTGGCTATCACTTTGTGAATGATAGGGGCAATTCGGTTCGCCAGGAGTTTCGAGAACATTTTGGAATCTGCATTAATGAGAGTGATGGGGTGGTATGAGCCTAGCTGTTCTGGAGGTTTATTTTTTTAGGGAAAATTACTATCTTTGCCTTGGACCAGGAGTTTGTGGGCTGCCCGCCTTTGAAAATATAAATAAATAAAACAAGTAAGATACCTTTAATGTGGTCTAAAAAAAACTAAATAGAATTCAGATGGTATATTATCTAAACCGGCTGCTTTTCCTTTCGGTAAATTTTTGATTATAGTTAAAATTTCTTCTGTATTAGGAATTTCTTCTAGAATAGCTTGATCTGCTTCGTTAAACCTATCAAGGCCACCACTATCTAAATAACTTTGAATCTCAGCTCGGTTCCCCCCCTACTCAGCGCATAGGGTACTATAAAATCACCAAAAAGCCTCTCTAATCAATTCTGGATCAGAAATGTGCCCTTCCACTGGGTCCTGTATCTCCCGTATCAGATTTACTGAAGCCTGTTGTCTCATACAAATAGCTAACTGGTGGCCGACTTGCTCGTTAACCTCGTACACCATCTCTTTATTAGCTGCATCTTTTTTTATGGCTTTGGCGGTGAAGATATCTGTGATTGCGGCCCTTGCGATTGCCACTAGGCTCTGCATTCTATTAATTTCTTCTAGCCCTTGGTTCCCAATGGTTGCGATTATCAACCCTTCTTCGGCCAATCTAAGATTTTCCTGCAGCTCCCTCATAGACTCTTTGGCAATTTTATTAGCCTTCAATGAAAATTGCATTGTTTCCCCACAAATCCCTGCTTTCAGGGCGTCCCACATAACTTCAATAGAGACACTCCCGATGTTATCTTTTGAAAAATTAGGGATCCACTGTCACATGTGTGTGCAAAAATTGTCATCAAACAGCAGCGATTTCTCAAATGTCCAAGATCTGGGCGTTATGTTTCCCCGTGCTAAATTTAGTGTACAAATTAAGGGGTTATGGTCTGAGAGAGTTCTAGGCAGCTTCTTGATTTGGGACTTAGATTTAAGTGAATTAGACATCAAAAAGTAATCTATTCTTACGTGTGTATGGTGTGGGTTAGAAAAAAAAGTATAGTCGTAATCATTAGTATTTGAAATTTGCCATCCATCTATAAGCCCATGTGTATAGCACATGTGTTTTATCGCCTTAAACACTTTGGGTTTCCGGCCATTGTACCGCCAGTCGTCCTTAATGGACCAGTCGCTGGGGAGGTTAATATTAAAGTCCCCGCAAATCAGTAAAGGTAGAGGCCAATGTGAAAGTTCGTTAGAGATATCATTAAAAACAGACAGGTCATCGCTATTGCTCCCATTTACAGCACAAATCGTTATCTTTTGCCCCTGTCCATCCTGACACTCTGTGACTGCCCAGCAGCCAAATTTATCATCTTTGCAGCGGATAAAAGTATATCCTGGGCCCTTGCCTAAAATAGCAACCCCCGTACCCGAGCCCCTTATGACGTTGCACAAACCAAATTTATAGCCCAATGTTTTTAAAAGGTGTGTTTGAGAACCCTCTATATGGGTTTCCTGTAAACAGACAACATTAGCACCCATAGTTTGTAATCCTATTGCAACATTTTGCCTCTTCCTGACATCATTTAGGCCGCAAATATTTAAGGATAACCTCCTTAGTGCCCCCATCCTTTAATCTCAAGTATCCCAAATGCTTGCTCCGGCTTTCGCAAGGACCCTTCGTCGTACCATGCCCTGATATTTTCAGCATACCAGTTTACCCTGCTCCGGTTAATCTTACTTTTGCTTGTACTGATGACCTGTCCGACCTTCCACCCTTCCCTCGCTCCCGCCCTCCCCTGCCCCACCCCCCACCATTAATGGAGGTTACCGGGCCAGAACCGGGCCAGGGGTGAGACATCCGTCATGCAATACCCCAGTGAGTCCGCTTCGACACCCCCCTTATGTAGTAACTACCTAAGAAATACCAAAAGAACCAATACCCAAACCAAACACAACTATAAGGCCAGACATCCAGAAATTAAAAGGGCACCACCTAATTTGCAATATTTGCACGCTGGCCTTGCACTACAACTATAGCTGCTACTTTCAATACCACAAACCCACATCAAATGCAAGTAAGCAAAGACAGGATATCCCTGAAGCCAGGTTTAGAGCATATTACTTATGTCCCGAAATTTCATCAAGATACTTTTTGGCCTGTATTTTGGAAATAAAGCTAAGAGTATTCCCTTGATGAACAATTTTTAGTCTGGCAGGGTTTTTTTTTGAAGATACACTGTTGCCCCGAGTTTTTGGAAGGGATCAAAGAGCTGCCTCAGTCTCCACCTGCGTTCAACTGTGGCGTGTGCAAAATCAGGCCTGGTAAAAAATGTTATTCCATTGAACAATCTTTTGCTTGTGGGTCTGGCAAGATCATAAAGGGCTTGCCGGAGCAGAAAGTTTCCAAAAGACAAAAGCATTGCATGAGGGTGTTGTTGAGTTCAAGAGTTGCGCTTCCCCTGACTCAAAGGAAATCTATGTGCTCTTTGTATTTCCTTGTCCCAATCCCATGATTGTAGTTTGGGGAATGACCCCCTAAGGAACGAGACCATAAACTTCCTGGGATCATCCTTCTCAACACCTTCTGGAACCCCTAGGAAGCGGAGGAGGTTACGTCTCTGTCGATTTTCCTGTTCCTCCGGTTTTCACATGTAATCTTTTATCGCCCCCTCATGCTCCTCAGATTTTGTTTTAAGTGAGGTAACATCTTTCTCTAGTTGTTCCGTTCTTTCTTCCACTGATCATATTCGGTCTTCGGTTTTTCTCACTTTCCTGACTGCTCCTTGCAATTTCTTGGCTGCCAGGCGGGATCTGCCAGGCGGGATCTGCGCTGTCAGCTTTTGCTTCGGCTTGAAAGCTTTCGATAGACTGCAAAATGTCTGTTAAAGTGGGTTCATTACTTTGCGCACCTTGCGCCCCCCTTTGAGCTGCGCCAGTATCAATAATGGTTTTGTTGCCCCCTGATGTGCCCGTAGTGTTAGAACAGATCGTAAGTGATGTATCATTATAATCCCATTTTAGCTCAGTATCTTACTTTTCGGAAAGCAGTTTTTTTTCTTGTGGCGATCTCTGTTTTTCTTCTTTTGCACTTTCTTAGAGCGATGTTTGTGACTCTGTAAGTCGGAATTAGAGCTACTGCTCCATTTGCTTTCCTCTTCTCCTCTCGACAAAGAGATACTCACATCCGACAATTCAGATTCATCTGTAAGAGAGTAGAATAGGTCCTGATTGTCAGGTGTTCTTGGCTTGTAGCCATGCTGTGTGGTACTGATGGCCGGTGGTGATAGTGCAGCCATTGAGCAGTCAGCCTCTATAGCAATAGGACTATCCCTTGGGAGAGCGCTGGTGTTGTTACCACTGTTGATACTGTCCAAAGGAGTACTTTCTAACTGAGCAGAAGGTACCGACCCAGTTATAATAACCTGAGTGGGGGAAGGGGGGACTCAGGAAACAGTAAAGCGTTAGATTTGGCTGATGCGGAGTGATCTGCTATTTCTCCTTCCGTTGGTACAGTCATAGCAGCTGTTTCACTGGAGCACCCAGCCAACAACCTGGGATCGATCACCTCCCCACTCACAGCTGCCACAGTACCAAAACTGCTTGTAATTAATGGCTGACAAGAGTCAAATTCTTTAATTAGGCGGGTGGGTGTTTTCTTTGCCATGGCATTGTTTGCTGCATTGATCTCCACTGGACTTTTATCAGCACCTTCCTTTCCCCCCACCTTTCTCTCCCCCACTTCTGCCTTTTTCTCCCAAGGTTTCTGGTTTCTTTTGGCGTGAGGCTGCCAGGGTTGTGCTGCCCTGTGTGACAGTTATAGTATTTTTGCCTTTTGCAGCGCGACCCCCCTTGCTAGCCATACTTACTTGTGTCTCCTGGATGATGAGGAGGGACTGCACAGTGGGTTCACCGGCACTAAGAAAAGCTTTGTGGTATTCACCACACGTTTCTGGCGATTTAAACCCTCTCCTCTGAATTCCCCTGCGCTTTGCAGACAGCCACCGGTTTAGCCGCTCCTTGAATGACACAGCGGGTGGCACAGCGGGTGCTCCGGCTCCGAGAGATGCTTTGTGGTGTTCACTGCACATTACCAGTGAGTGTATCTCCTCTGCGCTCCCCGGCCCTTTGTAGAGAGCCGCCGGTTTCTCAGGTTTCGCCGATCTGTCCGTGATACACGCAGGCTGGATTCAATCCGGGATGCCAGAGCCCGGCAGATGTCCTTGAGGCAGTGAGATTGCGTTCCATCAACCTACAACCGCCAGGTCAGGGGAAAAGAAAAATGCTTTTCCCGCAGCATTCCTTGTGTGTCTAGAAGCATGATGAGGCTGCTTTTACGAAGGTGTTTTTTTCAGCTTTCTACACAGCTTGCTTGGGTTTGCTCAGCGGAGCATCACAAAGGTGTTGTTTAGCCGGACACCATCTTGCCTCCCCTCTCTTTAACAAATAGCATTTTAAATTTTTAATCAATAATTGTATATTTATATTTTTACAATAGCAAAACAAACTGGAAATACCTTAAGATATTTTGGAGTCAAATGTAGAACTGTTTGCGTTCTGTATTACAGCGGTTTAGAAATGTATCAAGACCTATGTATTTACTTCTGCTGTAGAAGTAATTTGCAAATCCCCAGCATAAAAGAATACATGGGGCTTGATACATTAATAAGCAACTGCAGTAATGATTACATTTTATAATTTTAACATTTGAGGAATACTTAAGTTACTTGAAGTAAGTGTTGCCATTGTGAAATGTCCAAACAAAGGGAAAAGGCTTCTGGATTCTACAAATATTGGTTCAACATTGCAGTAATTGTTAACACACTTTGATTCAGAATTGAATTTGAATAAATACATACATTACAACGTTTTTGCCTTGTACAGACACTGTACAAAGGACACATTTGGCAACATAGGTTCAGTATTCTAAATAACAAAATTCAAACTATTCAGAGGTGTTAAACAGTTCCTGGAGTGAATTTACAATGGTTAAGAATCAAGGGGCCTAATTAAGATCTTGGCAGGGGGGTTACTCCATCACTGAGGTGACGGATATCTCATCAGCCAAATTATATGATTACATTTCAGCAGACGGGATATCTGTCACCGTTGTGACGGAGTAGCCTGCCTGCCTAGATCAAATTCAGGCCAAATATCATGAATGAGATACGATCAATAATGGGAATTTACACAAATTTGACCAAATGGTTTATGAATATGTTCCCCACATGCATGAGATCATTTTATAAATGAACCAAAGTTTGAAAGCTTTGAAGCAGGTGAAATCTGAAAAATTAGAAAATGTATTGAAAAAAATGTATTGATCAGTTCTACTTACACAGATACAATAAAACTATTGGGTATGTCTTTTCAGCATCTTCAGGAGCAGGCAAAGCGGACGTTGGCCATGAAGGTGGGGAAGCAGTTGGTCACTGTGATTCAGGTTGTGAGATCACGGACACCGATCAACATAGTGGCATGGAGGGTGACGGGACTGGAATTAATCAAAGGGAACTGAATTGAAAGAAAAACACAGAGTTAGTGGGTTATACATTTATATGATAACTTCACAAAGACTGAAACCAGACTACTACCACCATGACACAACAAAGAAAAGAATACCTGATATCATAACAAAAACAAGCAATAGTAACTTCTTCTGAGCAATGGGGAGCTATTTAATTAAAACAAAATTTATGAAATCCTCTAGTCAAAAGTGGACTCAAAGACAGGAGGGAAGTTGACAAGGTTAAGCGTTTACGCAACTCAAGGCCTGAATGACGATGTTGATGAATGACGTTCTATATCTAAAATATGAATCCCTTTTATGCATGGGTCGGTAAGTGGGACTGGTGTGGGCTATTGCTCAGGTAATAGAAGATCCTGTAGCGAGTTGGTGTTGCTTTCACCACATGCAGCCCACCAACTGTGTCATCAATTTATGGTCACACCTCAATCAATCACACATGCCGGGGAAAGAGGGAAAGGTGTGACAAAGACAATGACTAAACAACAACATTCATAATTAAAAAAAGGGCTTAAACCTAAAACTAAATAGGTGATTGAGGTTTTAAATCAGGAGCATATTTTGATGGATCCTTGGCGCGTTGCCAATCGATTGAGATTGGAATTTTCATGCTATTCGAACCAAATTCATACGGCTTCTCGAATTGATTTTGTTTTATATCACAAACCCTGGGTTGTACCACCTCCGATATAGACATTAATCCATTCTCCGACTTGTTCTTATTAAACTTAATATAGAAATAGGGGTAAGCAGGAGGCCAAGATCCAGGTGGCAGATGGATCGACTCCTTCTGCAGGACCAGCAATGGGTGGCTGACACAAAAGATTGGATTGTGGAATTTTTCAAGATTAATGAAAATACGGCAGAAATGTTCTCAGTTTGGGGGGGATTTAAGGCTGCCCTTCGCGGGCGAATGATTGCACTATACACATCTCAAGTCAAATTGAGGAAAGAGAAAATGTTGAAACCTCAGTAGTTAGTAGTAGAAGCAACAACATTAATATATGTACAGCCTGAAGGGATTGGGGACGCCAAAGCAAAGCTACATAGGGCCAAATACGAGTTGAAGAAATGTTTTACTTTGAAAGAGATTGCCAGCTCCAGAACATATCTACAGCGAGTTTACGAGGAGAGCCAGATGGTTGGCAAGATGCTGGCCGGTAGTGTCAAAACTAAACAGAAGGCAGCTACCATCACAGAAATTATAGATCCCAAAACTAGAATGTCTTTGACGGGTAAAGAGGATATAGCTCAAGTCTTTCTTGATGATTACTCTCAGTTATACACCACTAGATATGAAGTTGGAACGCATCAAATTGACAGCTATTTTGATGGGGTTGAGCTCCCTATTCTTTCAGAGTCTATGGTGGTACAGCTCTTGCTAGACATATATGAAAAAGAAATTATGAAAGTAATAAAATCTATTTCAGGGGCAAAAGCCTGCGGAGCCGATGGTCTTCCAATTGATTTTTTATAAAACCTTTTTGGAGAGAGTTGAACCCTTTTTTGGAAAACATTTTTAATAACATCACTCAGGGAGGCTATGTTACCCCTAGTTTCAAGGACTCCATTCTGGTTAGCTTTGTCAAAAAAGGGAAAAATGGCAAAGACATTAATTCGTATAGGCCTATCAGTCTTCTTAATTTTAAAATATTAATGAAAATTTGGGCACAACGTTTTACTCCCATCGCCCAATCAATCAATCAATCAGTGACACTTATATAGCGCGCTAACTACCCGTAGGGTCTCAAGGCGCTGGGGGGGGGGGGGTGCCGCTACTGCTCGAACAGCCAGGTCTTCAGCTTCTTCCTGAAGGCGAGGTGGTCTTGGGTCAGGCGCAGGTCGGGAGGGAGGGAGTTCCAGGTCTTGGCGGCCAGGTAGGAGAAGGACCTTCCTCCCGTAGTCGCTCTTCGGATGCGGGGGACGGCGGCGAGGGCGTGGTTGGCTGATCGGAGGTGGCGGTTGGGCGCGTAGAAGTTGATTCGGCTGTTGAGGTAGCTCGGACCCTGGTCGTGTAGGGCTTTGTGTGCGTGGGTGAGGAGGCGGAAGGTGATTCTTTTGTTGACGGGGAGCCAGTGGAGGTCTCTCAGATGTCCGGTGATGTGGCTGGTTCGTGGGATGTCGAGGATGAGTCTGGCTGAGGCGTTCTGGATCCGCTGGAGTCTCTTCTGGAGCTTGGCGGTGGTACCGGCGTAGAGGGCGTTGCCGTAGTCCAGTCGGCTGGTGACGAGGGCCTGGGTGACGGTCCTCCTGGTCTCGGTGGGGATCCACCAGAAGATCTTCCGTAGCATGCGTAGGATGTTGAAGCAAGCCGAGGAGACGTTGTTGACTTGTCTGGTCATGGATAGGGAGGAGTCCAGGATGAAGCCCAGGTTGCGTGCATGGTCTGTCGGTTTGGGTGCGGTGCCCAGGGCGGGAGGCCACCAGGAGTCGTCCCAGGCGGAGGGTGAAGAGCCCAGGATGAGGACCTCCGTCTTGTCAGAGTTCAGTTTCAGGCGGCTGGTCGTCATCCACTCGGCTACCTCTTTCATCCCTTCGTGCAGGTTGGCTCTGGCGGAGGCGGGGTCGTTGGTCAGGGAGAGGATCAGCTGGGTGTCGTCGGCGTAGGAGATTATGCTGAGGTTGTGTTTGCGTACGATGGCTGCGAGGGGGCTCATGTAGACGTTGAAGAGGGTGGGGCTCAGAGATGACCCTTGGGGGACGCCGCAGATGACTTCGGAGGCTTCTGACTTGTACGGTGGTAGGCGGACTCTCTGTGTTCTTCCGTCGAGGAAGGAGATGATCCATTCCAGCGCCTTGTCCTGGATTCCGACGTTGCTGAGGCGCTGTACTAGGGTGCGGTGGCAGACAGTGTCGAATGCCGCGGAGAGGTCTAGGAGGATGAGGGCCGCTGTTTCTCCATTGTCCATCAGGGCTCGGATGTCATCGGTGGCGGCGATGAGGGCGGTCTCGGTGCTGTGATTGGCTCGGAAGCCTGACTGTGAGGGGTCGAGGGATCCGTTCGTCTCGAGGAAGGCGGCCATCTGCTTGTTGACGGTCTTCTCGATGACTTTGGCTGGAAACGGGAGGAGCGAGATGGGGCGGTAGTCCTTGAGTTCAGTGGGGTCCGCTGTTGGTTTCTTGAGGAGAGCGCTGAGTTCGGTGTGTTTCCAGCTCTCAGGGAAGGTGGCGGTTTCGAAGGAGTTGTTGATGATGTCCCGCAGGTGGGGTGCGATGACAGCGTCGGCCTTGTTGAAGACGTGGTGAGGGCAGGGGTCGGTCGGTGATCCGGAGTGGATGGAGTTCATTGTGCGTATGGTGTCTTCGGTGCTGATCGGGGTCCAGGCGTGGAGGGTGGTGGTGGGGGGTGGTTGTTCGGTCATGGTGTGCGTTGGTTGGTTGTTGAAGCTGTTGTGTATGTCCGAGATCTTGTTGTGGAAGTATGAAGCGAGGGAGTTGCAGAGGTCTTGCGATGGGGTGATGTCGTTGTTTCCTGCGCTGGGGTTGGAGAGCTCTTTCACGATGTTGAAGAGCTCCTTGCAGTTGTGTGCGTTGTTGTCCAACCGGTCCTTGAATGCTGTTTTCTTGGCGGCGCGGAGCTAATTCACGGTGATCAAACTGGGTTCGCAGCGGGTAGGTCCATGTCTTCTAATACCAGGTTTTTAATTCAAGCCCTTGACTATGTGACAAATAATAAAATACCTATTTTTATTACTATGGTCGATGCCGAAAAGGCATTCGACCTGGTAAACTGGGACGCACTGTTTTTTGGAGTAGGTAAATTTGGCGTCCCGGTGCAAATCTTAAATATGCTGAAAAATATTTACCAAGGTGCTCAAGCCCGGGTGACAGTTAATGGAGATTTAGTAGGGACAGTGGACATAAATCGCAGCACTAGACAAGGGTATCCGATGTCACCACTACTTTTTACTTTTTTTTTATCAAACCCCTATCCGTGAGAATCTGCAGAAATCCCCTAATTAAAAAATCCATGCCAATGGATGTCCAAGTTAAAATTATTCGCGGCGATATCATTTTGTACCTTGGCCCGGATAAACAGATCGTAGAAGAATCTCTTTTAGAATTTAGTACATTCAAACAAATAGGAGGCTATAAAATAAACCAAAACAAAACTGAGATTTTAGTGCTAATAAGGACTGCAATTTTTTTACCCGTGATTTTAAGAACTCAGGCCCTGGAAGAAGAGCCTATTAGATATTTGGGTATTTATGTCTCGAGTCACATAGATCAATTATTTAACTTGAACTACCTAGCTGTGCAAAATAAAATTAAATCCTTATTGGACAAGTGGTCCCTTCTACCACTGACCTTGATTGGTCGTGTAGCTCTGTTAAAAATGTAAATTCTTCCACTTTTAATATTTCTGTTTGTGAATGTACCCTTGAAAATCAATGCTAAATATTTAAAGGAAATTGACTGAATGTTTAGGGAATTTGCTTGGAATAAAAAGGCGTCAAGGATCAAAATGCCCATACTACAACTAGAGACAAATCTAGGCGGTCTAGCCTTACCAAATATCCATACCTACTATGTGGCAGCATTACTAGATCTTACAGCACGTCTATTGGAACCCAACGATCAGATGGACAATTTTTTTTTTAAAGAATGATCAATGAGTCCGGCTCACAAATTAGAGTTTTTCTACAGACATCTAAACTTCCCAAAAAGTCCTGTTACAAGACTGTTCGTAACTATTCCGATCGACTCCAGTCCTTTTTTAAACAGGCGAACTCCTCTGGGTTTGCCTTTTTAAAATTGGAGGAATGTAGGGGATTTGGCCTGCAAATTCATTACAGCCGTCTTAGGAGATGGAAGGACATTGGCTTTGAAAATCTGGGTAATTTCTTCATTGTAAATACAGTGATTTCCTGGGAAGGAATTCTAGGCAGAGCAGGGAATCGAATTAAGCTAGGGTTCTTGGAATCTATGCAGATTATTAACTTCATTAAAAACATATAATCTCCTGCTAAGCGGGGTTCCAATTACCCTGGTTGATGCTCTATACAAAGTAAAATTAAAGGGAGTAGGAAATTGGTACTCCTTAATTATGAAACAAAAGGTACTCCCCCTGGTTGGCACATTTTTGGGAAAAATAACTCAGGAGACTACCTGCTCCTTCACTCATCAGGAATGGCAGGCTATAGCCTGAATAGGAAGTAAAGCTTTGAGAGCAGCTAATTTTAAAAGGATGGCCTTCTTGTCACGGTGGCTGGCCTATTACACTCCAAAAAAGCTAAACAAATGTCACGTGGAAGTGGATAATAAATGCTTTCGACGGTGAAGGAGACTGGCTGCATATATTTTTTACTTGCCAGAAGCTTGAAGCCTTCTGGAGAAACATGTTTTTAGCAATAAGCCAGTCTATTAAAAAAAAGATTGATCCCGAGACAGAAGTGGCTCTCTTTGGGCTCTCTAAAATTGGGCCAGATTTGACTAAAGCCGAAGAGACGTACATCTCAATCTGCTCTACAGTAGCACATTCATTAATTTTCCAAAATTGGAGGTCGGAAGAGATAGCATCATATCCTAAATGGATAAATAAAATGTCAAGAATTAGGAGATTTGAGGAAGTCTATGCTAAACGGGTTGGTGCAGCAAAAAAGTTTGCTGCGGTCTGGAAGTTTTTTGATAATTTGGCTGTATCGTTGGAATCTTAGCACCTTAACCCATTGGCACTTTAGCACACTGCACTTTAAGCCCCTAACCGGGGGGGGGGGAGAAAGGAAGAACAAGTACTGTCTTAATGCCAAGATTCTGCACATTAAAAAAAAAACTGTTCTAGATAATCCAACTGACTTCTGTCATAATCTTGATAATGTGGCATTAGACACTTTAGAAGATTTTAGGATGGGGAAGGTGCAATCACTCTTTTGATGTTGATATAAACTTGTTATTCCGGACTTTCTGTTTTGTTTTAATTAAGGATGTGTCCATCTTTGTTTTAAGGGTTTCAGATGTAAAATGTATATATTGTGTATTTGTGTAAAAGTCGGTAGATGATTGTTGTTTTTTCTTCTCCTTCTCTCCTGATGACCAATGATTTGCTATATTTGTTCTCTGCTCTGCTCATCAAAAATAAAATATATTAAAAAAAACAATATTCAAAAGGCCCATGAGCAGCACATCATCATCAATATGTTGTGGAAGGAAATGAAGGAATGAGTATGACACAGTTCAGTTAAATGCAATGCAGACAGTCCTTCAGCCCCAGAGGCCTAAGTTATTATTGTATACCTAAATGTTCTGTCATCTAGATTTAAAAAATAGAAAATGCAAATTATGGAAGAGTGAAGTGAACCCATGCAGTTCTAAAAATGATGATTGTTAAAAGACAAATGATACTGTATTACCAAATTGGACGGCGCATCTGCATTCTTCTCAGGAATGCCTGTCACTCTTGGGTACCTGGCTAAACCGGATGCGTAAGGTAAGCAGGAGTTTGATGGAGCTTTCGCCTGTCGTGCAGGAGAAGACTAACGCCTGTGGATTGTAAAACAGACATGATAATGTAGAGTCAAGGAGAAGTACAGAAGGTAAGCTTCATGAGGAGTGCACCAAGACTAAGAGGCAGAGCAGTTACTCATAAACAATTATTTAGCTGAGAAGTGAGAGCAAGTTTACAACTAATCATAGACAAGAAGGTGCATGTACTGGGCTGATCAATCTCAAAACTGTCATCATAGCGTTTAGCAGAGTGCATGCATCATGTGATGATGTGTAATCACGTGTCTCTCTCCAGCTGCAACAGGCCTGACCACTACCACATAATAGAGGAATTTCAAATTTGGGCCAGCACACACACTGAGCAGCATTTCCCAAATCAATTCACCTCTCTCCAGTTCACAGAGCTGAAAAGGCCTCTTGGAGTCATCATCATGGCGGTTTACCTGAAGTCGATAACTTGCTTCTTCTGGCTGTTGCGGTAGTCCTGCCCTGAGTCCTTCCCAACCCAAATGAGAGAGATCAACCTATAGTTCACTACTGTTGATGAACAAGATGAGAAACCTGATTTGAGTTATTATTTTGTGTAGATTTGTAAACTGACTAGGCTGGTCTATGAAGATTAAGAACCAGAAAAAAGGAGTGGACCCTGCGAGTAAATCTCGCCAAGTGTGAAAGAGCCTATCATCTTCAGGAAAAATGATCATCCATCAGGCCCCAAATATTGCAAATCCTCACAATTGGGGTTACAAATTAGCTGAACACCCTCCCTCGCTGTCTGCCGCCAGATGAATCATCAATCACCACTCACAATCACCCATTCATATTTCACTCATTGGTGCACTAGTTACCTTGTCCAATCCAAGCACTGTGGTGGGTACACAATTGTATCTCCGCTTTGATGCAAGCAACATATTGGAATTTGGCACTCTTGTAAATCAAATAATCTTTACTGGGGCAGTCCTGCTAGGTGATGAAAAAAGAAGGATAGGCATGGGAGGGAGGCAGGCATTGTCTACAATGTCCTGAAGGGAATGAGGAGGCTTCTTCACTGCACACACGCTCACTCTGCATAAGTCAGATACAGACATAATGTTCCACTAGCTGTTTCCTTTCATTGGTTGGGGGAGCAGTTTGTTAAAACATAATTTAAAAGTTCTATGGTGACTTACTAAGACAGGAACGTAGAGTTTGTCCTCAAACTCAGGTGGTTCACCCAGAAGTTGGTCAGCGAACACACTTGAGTCTGAGCAATCACCCTTATCCTCCTCCTGTTGTATTTCAGGAACAGTGTAAGTGTGTGGTATGAAGTGTTGGTTCTTTTTTAATCATGGCCATCTCTTTATGTCTAATGGTGGGGGTCTGGTACTTCTCACTATCACAACTGTCCCAGCCTCACTGAACACATGCTCAGCAGACACACTGGCTACTGGACAGGCTATATACTTTATTGTCAGCCTACTGAGCTCTGGCCTTTGGCTCATCTTCTCAATACACCATTGGGTTTTGATCCACATAGACCTCTCTTGAGTCATCCGGATAGTCCAGGAACATACTCTGAATGACCATTGGTGCTGCCACTTTAAGTACTTTAAAGAAGGTGGTGGCTCCCGCACAGTTATTCTAATAATTTCATGTGTCTGTTAACTATTACGTTAAAATAATTTGATTCATGGGAATGTTGTTTAAACTTTAACATCATCTATCAGCAGAGCTCTCTCCGAATACTACGCTATTAAAAATAAAGAAATATTTTTTTCATTTCTTAATTGAAAATAAAACTTTAAAACTAACAAACACTGTGTGGTTTTTGTTCACGAGTGAGTGTGCGGAAGGGTTTGAACTACTGCACTTGGAAGTCATGTTTCTGTGACTCAGATAGGCCGGGACTCGGCGGTAGTCTTCTTCTTTTCTTCTGGGTCGTAAAATTATTGGTCAGACACACTAAATAGTCGGTCAGGGGATTGGGGGTTCAACTTCTGTTCGGACTGAGGTATGTGGAAAGTCGAACTTCACCTATCATCAATAATGTCCTATTTCTCTTGTCCATACTTCTTTATGTGCAGAATAGTTCCTGAAACACTAGCAGTATGGTATGTGCTCCTAGCAAATCAAAAAGGCAACTGCTACCTTTTTCTTGATGTAAACATTGACTTTTTGTTGTTGGAAATTGTCAAAGCACTTACATTAAGAAGACTGGAATAGACAGCAAGGGCAACCCAGATGACTGTTCTCAGTGCCTAGAGCTATTGCTGGATCACAGTTTTGTTTAGCACCGTTTGCCGACTGGGCAAGCTTAGCTACCTACACAGACTGACTCATTATCGTAAATAGTAGTAGCACAGAGAGTGATGGTAGAGGCAGGATAAGAATGTAGAAAGTAGTCTAAATTAGAAGGAGATCAAAGACTATTTTGTAAAAAATAGAATTAGGAAACAGTTTGTAATGAATAGGAGCTGTAAAAGCTAGGGAAGTGGTAGTATTAATATAACAATAGAACAACTTACTGGGGCCAGCAGAAGAGCCTGCAAGGGACCAATCCTGTGACTGTCCACCTTCTTCCACCGGAGTCTCAATGGTGCTAGTCGCCTTGCCCCTGGGAGGTGCTGGTGATCATAAAATAAAGAAACAGAACATGGATGATTGTTTTTTTTTAAATATTTGATTTCTTTGACCACAATCTAAAATTATCTCGGGGAAACAAATTAGAAACAATTGCACTACATGGATTAACCTATCTGATCTGGTCAACTAGGAGGATACTACTAGTACAGTATTGCTGGATTCGCAGACCGTCTACTTGGAAAGTTATGTAAATCACTAACTAAACCAACAACAAAAAGGTTCTACTACGACTGCCAGCACTCAGCAGCACGCGACGTGACAGACACAGTCCGTCATCATGATTGCAGAGCACTAAAAAATGTCCTACTACTACTACTAATAACAAGTCATAATAAACTCAACCTATCAATCCATCACTATCTCTTCTTCTTAGTGGCAGCAGGAGTACAAAGGAAGGACTAGGCTTGAGTCTCTAGTCTCTCTAGCATTATGCAGTCCTGTAAAGTACTACACTCATACATATTCTCAGGCCAAATGAGCACAAAGTTGCAAACAAGTAAGCATAGTAGCAACGCCACTGAGGAGGCGAGCACCTGCATTCACAGAAGCTATTTAAACACTATTTTACCTGCAATGTAATCGAATAGGCAGCATTCTTGCTCTTTGGGAAAAACATATATTAGCAATATAACACAGAGCAGAAGAATACAAAGTAGTTACTAAATAGCTACTCACCAAGGCCAGTGATCTCCACACCTAGCAGGTGGAGCAGGTCCTGCTCCCGGTTGAGGACGTCGGCCCACCGGTGCGTCGCTTGGTCGTAGGTGCGCCGGACCCCCGACTCCCTCCGCATGGCCCAGCATACCTTATCCCACCACTGGCGACGCTCCCGGAGGCGATACCCTTGACCGGGCCTGCCCCCTGCTACCACGGTCTTAGGGAGGTGGCGCTGAACAAAAAATATCAGGGCAGCCACCTCCACCGCGGTAAAAACCTCCCAGGCGACTACATCAACTCCCCTCAATCGCCCGCAAGGGAGCCGGCTACGGAGTGCGGGACCCTTCCCCTTTGATTTGCCGGCTCACTTTGCCATGGTCCTGGCCGAAAGAAGAAAAGAATAGGGGGAAGAAAAAAAAAAGAATTGAAAGAGAGAGATAAACCAAAAAAGTAGTTATTAAAGTAACAAAAAGTTGAAAAAAACACAAAATATAGATCCAGGCAAATAGAGAGATAGATAATGAGCAAAAAAGAGCAAAAAAAAGTTCAAAGAAACACGCGCGAACTCGTAATAGCGCGCCGCACACAACGCGAGATTGCCAATAGCGCCTGGAAATGGAAATACGCAATGCGCACAAGATGGCAGCGCCCATGTATGACCGCATGGGCAACTTCGTGGTGGGTGCGCTGCAAGCGGTCTGCGAATACGCAAAAAAACCAGCGAAAAGCACAAAAAAAAATCCGCAAATTCGCACGAATTCGAGGATAATGTGGATCGTGAATTCGCTTTCGCACAAATTCACGGAACGAGAATTCGCAAATTTCGCCCATACTTAATCTACTACGCTACTTCAGTTACAGAAAGATTAGAATAACTGCATAAGATTCAAAAACACGCTAGGGCATGTTTAGCAAAAGCCAAATTGGTCATAAAGGCACAAGCGGACAAGCATAGAACCCCAGTCCCTATATACCCAGGGTATGGTTATCAACATGACACCGACAACTAAAAGACCAAAGGAAACTATGACCACAGTGTTTAGGTCCTCAGTCATGACATTATCAAGATCAATTAGCCAGTCACCGTCAAGCTACATCTTCCCCCTGAATACACTATCCACCCAGTGCTTCACGTTTCACTGACCAGGCCATGCCATCTTGCCACACGAAAAGATACTCCTCCCCACCCGTTCTGATCAATTGCCATTAAGAGTATGAAGTTCACTGTATCCTGGATACTAAACAATCCCAGGGAAACCTATATTACCTTATAGATTGGAAGGGTTATGACACTTCAGGGTGTTCCTGGGAACTGGCCTCCTCCGTTGATGCCCCCATCTAGTGAGACAATTTCATGCCCTCCATCCCACCAAACCATGACCTGTAAGACTGCCTTTGGGAGGGGCGACTGTCCTGCCACAGCTCACCGATCTTGACTATTACAATATACAGGCATGACTCATATCATTCCACCCAAAACTTATGAATGAAAAAAAAAAATCTTGTACACTGACTTTTGACCATATCACATGCTGTCGGTAATAATTAGTGTTCCCCAGTTTGTTTGAACAGGCGTAATAGCTTTTACAAATGTTTACAGGTGCCACAGAAACATCCAGAAAATCCACCAGAATAACTATCAAGCAACCAGCATAGATGACCTCAACATGAACCTTCCAGAAGACAACCCTCGTCAAATTAGTCCCCTGCACCTGTTCCTTGCTATAAGCAATTAGAATGCAACCTTTGTGAACATTCTAAAACATTTTCTAGAAGACAGCCTCATCAAGTTAATCAAATCAAATCAAAGTAACTTTATTCGGTTGAATTTACAACCATAAAAGTACAGGTGTGAATCATACAGTACATATACAATTATTTACAACATTTTGTTTTTCATATAAAAATTGGTTGCTATGTGCAATAATGCATCAGTTTAAGCATATAATCAGTTTGCTCTATATTGATACCCAAAATAACAGCAGTATAAAAATAGATATTTACTGCGCAGGGGCCGCAAGTTGAGAACGGATTTTTATACAAGCTTTTAAATAATAAGCGACTGTTTTTGCAACAAAAGGGGAATCTAGGCATTGTAATGCCAGAAGGGCAGGTCTGCATCTTCTCAGTCTTAATAATCTAAGCAGAGGAACCAACCAACGTTTGCGAGGATTTTCATAAAAGGTACAAAATAAAGTTACATGTAATGTAGACTGAGGAGTACAATCGTCACAGGGACATTTGATCATTTCACGTGACCAGTCAGAGGGCATAGGAAATGAAACAAGACGATAAAAGGAATTAAATCTAAATCGGGTTAAAACATATCTATCATAATTAGACAAATAAAAAGACAGATAAGGTTGCAGGCCATATGAGGATTGAATCATCGTTAGATGGATAGTCGACTGTTTGCCGATTTCAGAGCACAGACGTAAGTCACTCAGATGCGAGACACATAAGTTCTTTAAAGACCTTCTTGATATGGTAGTGAGTGACGTAGGGTTTATAAAAAACTCTAAGCAGTTCAAGTCATTCAGAAATTTAAAAACGTACAATAGCCAAGGAATCTTCTTCCAATGGGTCAGAGTCAGGCAGTCTGTTATTAGCGACCGGGTTAGGAGACATTGCTCCTTGGTCCATATACGGTGCCAAAGGAGAATCGGTTGGTACCTTATGATGTCAGATAGGTAGTCCCAACCGAGCTCTATATGGCTACCGTAATTGGAGGCACTTCTGGGGAGAGCTAATATGTACTTCAAAAAATCATTTTCAACTACTTGGAGCTCATGGACAGGGACATAGCCCCATACACCTGCTCCGTAGGTAGCCACACTCATGCACTTAGCTTGATAAATTTGCAATATTACTGCAGGAGCGGGCTTGCCCAGCTTCCTTGAGAATGAGGTCAGTGCTGATGTTGTGCGCTGGAGCTGCAATTTCCTGCTAGATATAGCAGGTTTCCATGACAGTTGGTAGTCAATGAGGATTCCTAAATACGGATAGTTCCTAGCACTATCTAACCTAGTGTTCTCAATGTAGATAGGTTTACATTTCTGGGCTTTCTTGCCAACATACATGACAAAAGTCTTGGATTTGTTGACTTTAAGACCAAGAGAGAGCATGTATTGGCAATACTTGTCAAGTTGCAACTGGAGCTGATTAGGTGTCCTTGCTAAGATTACCGAGTCATCGGCATAAAGCAATGCTGGAATCGGGCGGCCTTTTATGCAGGGGAGGTCCTTATTCCCTATCAGCATCGCTTGCTCCAAACCGTTAGTATAGATGTTAAATAAGAATGGAGCAAGGACGCACCCCTGTCTTACTCCTTTTGTAATTCGAAATGAATCCGTTAGCTCTCCGTTGATGCCATACCTCACACAGGCTTTGGCATCCGAGTAAAGCTCTCGGAGAAACTTCAGGATTGGGGGGTCTACACCCAGTTTATTTAAGATCTCCCATAGCTTGGAGTGGATTACGCAATCGAATGCGGAACTTAAATCCACATAAACCAGGTAGAGATTGCCACCTTTAGCCCAGGCGTATTTCCCCATAAGTAAGGTGAGGTTAAGAGCCTGCTCCACCGTACCCAAACCCAAACCCTCTTGGAACCCAAACTGGAGGTCTGTGATGATCTTGTTCTCCTTTGCCCAATCCTGGAGGCGTTCCAGGAGGAGTCTCCCAGCGACCTTACCCAGCGAGTCCAAGAGGGAGATTGGTCGGTAGCAAGCTGGATTGTCTCGGTCTCCCTTTTTAAAGATGGGGAGAAGCACAGAGGTAGACCAAGAATCGATTAAACCGACCTGAGAGACTGCGGACATGACTTGGGTGACTATTGGGGACCATAGTTCAAGGTTATTCACAAAAATGTCTAATGGAACCCCGTCAGGTCCAGGGGCTTTCCCAGTCTTGGAAGACGTTAGTGCTGTATTCACGTCTCCAAGATCAAAGTGAATGTCAATTGGGTAGATGTTATCACTGTTGGTACGGGCCTCCCCAGATGTAATATCGTCGGTAAATGGGGTTGGATCCCCAAATATCTGAGAGAAATGGGTCACCCATTTTTCAGCGGGTACCGCCACGTCTAAATGAGAAGAAGCTGCGTCATCTGCCAAAAATGGAGATTTGACTGTTCGCCAGAATAGCGTACTGTCCTTTGATTTTATGCTCTCATGGAGTTGGGCCCAAAGGTTATTTTTTATTTCCCGTTTGCGGGCTTTTAGGGCCAATTTATATTGTTTTCTTAAAAGTGAGATTAGGGCTCCATCCCTGTCTTGACTATGAAGGGCTCGTTTGAGTGCACTATGGGCCCTACGACAATCAGGGTCAAACCACCCTCGACTTTCTTTCTCTTCCTTCTTGTTGTGGTGGCGGATAAGCTCCTGCCGCATAGTTTCTAAGATCTTGGCAAAACTAGACAAGATCAACTGAGGGGATGAGGTCTCCTCTAAACAGATGTAAATTTGTGGGAGGGATTGTTGGATAACCCTTTCGGTGACCTCTTTGGGGTTGATCTTAGACCACTTTACTGTATACCCGTTAGTTCTGCCCATCTCCAGGGATTGCTGTGTTAAGGTACTGGACTTAGTGCGAGATAAGGGAACAGAAGTAAGAGTAATAGTAATGCTGTTGGGAAAATGGTCACTAGAGGGGTCTGTGCCAGTAGAAAAGTTTTTCAATCTGGTTCCTAAGATCTGAGAACACAGAATAAAGTCGATTGTGGACAACAGTCCTCTACCATGGAATGTTGGCTTAAAATCGACAACAGGTGTCACCAGTTAATTCGCAAATTCAAGTTCCAGTGAAAATAAACAGGCATTAAAAGCTGACCCTAGGCTAGAATGGATGAAGTGGGTAATGGGGGAGTCATACTCATCTTCGAGGCCACATAAACCTTTGTTGGAGTTACTACATAGGTAGACATTAAAGTCCCCACCCCACACAAAATAACATTGTGACTGTGCATTTTTAACTTTCTGGTCGTGTAAAAATGAAGTGATTTCCGTCAATGACTTTACACAGTCAACATGTGGAACATTATTATACATATTTATAACATAATAAACGGAGCTTTTAACAGTAAACTTGAGGATTTGGAAAATTGCAGACACCTGGGATATTTCAGTCATAATAAATGGAATTCGGTTGGATACGTAGGTAGCCAGGCCACCCTTATGTCTTCCTTGAACAGATGGAATAGCGGACATATGAAAGGTTTTGAAACCCTGGATATGAATCGGCTCAATGGCCCAGGTTTCCTGGAAGCAGACTATGTCATGTCTGTTAACCAGGTCGATCCAAGACTGAAGATGTGTTTTAGATCTAAGGCCCGCTACGTTCCAATACATGATTGTAAGATCCCTGGTTGGTGGTAAAAGGGGGTTTGAGACCGACAAGGTGTCAAGGGGTATTAGATCACAGATACGAGGGGAAGGGATAAAGGAAGAGGCAGTGTTATTAGATAGACAGGGTGGTGAAGGTAAACTATTTTGTTGCCTTTTATGTGGCTCCTCAGGGGTTATAAGAGGAGCAGGGCTAAGAACACAAACCTGTGAAGATGGCAAATGCGAGGAGATCTTTGGCAGAGGAGAGAGAAACTCGATGCCAGCACCGGGCGGGGGAAAATGGTTGGGCGTTACCACCCGATTTTTACTGGAAGAGTGAGTAGTAAGAATCTGAGTTCCAATAGTGTCTTGAGTATTGTTATCGGAGGGGACTGATGGTCAGTCAACCATATCCAAACATTCGTATCTGTTGGATAATGGTGGTCCTCTCCAATTGGAAAGATGACCGGAGGTAGAATTGGAAAAGCCATAACCTGCCCGGTGACCATGGTCTCTGTTCCCATCCCAATTGCCCACTCTCATCCAACTCCAGGGGGGACCGGTGTTGTGACGGGGAGCCGGGGGGTAGAAGTATGACAGGTTATGGGTAGCTATCCCTTCAGCAGAAGTACGGTCGCCCCAGGAGCAAATGTGCTCAACAGTATTAGGGTCTTCGAAGTTCACTATAATGCAGTCGCCCTGGATGTTTTTGGGCACGGTGCCGAGCCATGGCACTCTGCGAACGGTGGTAACTCTGTTGTCCAAAAAAGATGTTAAAGGTCTATTATTGGACAACCAGTATATGACTTTATTTTTTAGTGACCAGATTGGCTCGTCTTGACTGGGGGGGAGTTCCGGAACACCTGTCAGGATAACCACATAAGGGGATGCCTCAGGTGGGAGATGTACGGAACGACCCCCTCTCTTCCGGTTTCTCGGGGCGTTGTTAAAGCCGACCGATTGTTGCTTTGGGACCGGAGGGGCTGGAGTGGGAAGGGAAGGCGAAGGAAGGGTTATTTGTTGATTGGACAACTGATCATTAGAATTGATCAGAGGTTGAAGTGGTAGAGGCTTCGATGTCTTCAGTGGGGCTTGAGGCTTAAGCTGAGCAGATGGTGGTTGCTTTTGAATGGGTTTCAGCAGGGCCTTTTGGTTAGTGTTATTGTTGGGTAAAGTAGTTTTTGGGAGGTTAGGCTTACTGGTTTTGGTGATATCTACTAAGGGGTTCCCTTGTGCTAAATTGGGATTTTTTGTATTACCCTTATTTGGATCAGGAACTGAAGACAGTTGGGTTAATTGAGCTAATTGAGATTGCAGCTGATGTAGTACCTTTTCTATGGGGGTTAAGTATGACTTAAATAATTCACCTATTTTGTTGAGCAATAGACTATCATTACCACAGGTATTGTTAGTTAAGTTACCATAATCATCCAGGCTACTGTCACTATCATAGCTACTGTGGCTGCTGAGAGTTAGGTTATCAGCAGTAAGAATCGTTGCAGGTGCTAGCACAGGAAAGAGTGGTTGGGGGGAAGTTAGAGCAAGATTAGTGGATTGGGAGGGGAGATACGTAGTAGAAGGGGTTTTAGGGATAGTCATAGGTGGGGAAGTAGCAATATGCTCTAAGCGAGCAGTTTTCCTTCTTTTAGACTTTCTTTTGGGGATAGCACCTTCGCGTATACCCCTATCTGTGACTGGGGAGGGATCAGGGGCACTATGGGTAGCAAATATGAGTGGGGATTTTTCAAGTGACATACGAGAATCTGACAAGTTCAAGGTTGCCGAGAGGTCCACCGTGTTGGGCACCGTGTGTACCTCTGCGTGCATTGTCACTGGCAGGGGTAATTCTACTGAACGTTGGGGGGTTACTGCGGTGGCCAATAGGCCCATAGAGGAACGTCTCGCTATAGCCAAGTCCTGGGAGACTCGACGATTCAGTAGTATAATACCCTGCTCAATGGCAACATTGGCCTTAGTGATAAATTGGTCTATCGGGCCGATGACCTCAGCCGCGGCCAGGGCCTGCTTTTTGACAGTGTTTCTAGTATTTCTAGGAGACATGCTGAACGTAAATTAAAGCCTCACTACTGTTGGTGGAATTGGAAGGAACAATTTCAGGGTTATAAGTTAAAATACTGTTAAAAGTAGCATTAAATAAGAAGGGAGTAATAAAACCAACCAGAAATAGGGTGGCCCAGTCCAGTCTTGCACAGGCTTGAACGGGCTTAAACGGGCCCGCCCTTTGCCTGGGCTTCGCCCCGCGCTGCGTCCCGCGCTGCGGGAGGGACAGAACTAGTTCTTATGTTGTGCCAAGGGGGCGTGGCCGCCGGGGGAAGAGGCACCAGCTGTAAGGGCTAGAGGCTGCTGGTCCTCGCAGTCCCCCGGTGTGGTCAGCGGTAGTTTTTTCCACAGTCAAGCGCACGCTGGGAGCGTGCAAAGTATCCGCCGAATGCGGTACTGCTCCCACCAGCAGCGCGACCTGCCAGATAACCCCTGTGGTCCGTAGGTTCCTCCGTGGGCGGCAAGCAGCAAACAGCTATCCTCAGCTAAAATTCAATGGAGAATGGAGCAAGTGAGCGGCACCCGCGGAGCGGGTGTCGCGAAAAGTAAGTAGCCGGTAATGAGGGGGCGTGGCCGCCGGGGGAAGAGGCACCAGCTGTAAGGGCTAGAGGCTGCTGGTCCTCGCAGTCCCCCGGTGTGGTCAGCGGTAGTTTTTTCCACAGTCAAGCGCACGCTGGGAGCGTGCAAAGTATCCGCCGAATGCGGTACTGCTCCCACCAGCAGCGCGACCTGCCAGATAACCCCTGTGGTCCGTAGATTCCTCCGTGGGCGGCAAGCAGCAAACAGCTATCCTCAGCTAAAATTCAATGGAGAATGGAGCAAGTGAGCGGCACCCGCGGAGCGGGTGTCGCGAAAAGTAAGTAGCCGGTAATGAGGGGGCGTGGCCGCCGGGGGAAGAGGCACCAGCTGTAAGGGCTAGAGGCTGCTGGTCCTCGCAGTCCCCCGGTGTGGTCAGCTGTAGTTTTTTCCACAGTCAAGCGCACGCTGGGAGCGTGCAAAGTATCCGCCGAATGCGGTACTGCTCCCACCAGCAGCGCGACCTGCCAGATAACCCCTGTGGTCCGTAGATTCCTCCGTGGGCGGCAAGCAGCAAACAGCTATCCTCAGCTAAAATTCAATGGAGAATGGAGCAAGTGAGCGGCACCCGCGGAGCGGGTGTCGCGAAAAGTAAGTAGCCGGTAATGAGGGGGCGTGGCCGCCGGGGGAAGAGGCACCAGCTGTAAGGGCTAGAGGCTGCTGGTCCTCGCAGTCCCCCGGTGTGGTCAGCGGTAGTTTTTTCCACAGTCAAGCGCACGCTGGGAGCGTGCAAAGTATCCGCCGAATGCGGTACTGCTCCCACCAGCAGCGCGACCTGCCAGATAACCCCTGTGGTCCGTAGATTCCTCCGTGGGCGGCAAGCAGCAAACAGCTATCCTCAGCTAAAATTCAATGGAGAATGGAGCAAGTTAATCATCCGCACCTGTTCCTTGCTATAAACATATAGAATGCGACCTTTGTGAACATTCTAAAGCACCTTCTAGGAGACAGCCTTATCAAATTAATCATCTGCACCTGTTCCTTGCTATAAGCAATTAGAGCACTACCTTTGTGAATATTCTAAAGCACCTTCTAGAAGGCAGCCTCATCATGTTAGTTATCTGCACATTTTCCTTGTTACAAACAATTAGAATGTGACCTTTATGAACTTTCTAAAACAGTCTTATTTAAAGACTGTCCACACTCTTTCCCTTCACGTAGCATCTTCACCTGCCACTTACCTGCTTCCAGGCTTCCAGGAATCTGTCTAGCCAGCTCCCTTGTTCCTTCCACTTCATCCTCACCGCAAAGGAGGTCCTGTATCAGTCTCGTACCTGGATGGAAAAACAAAAAGAAAAGAAGAGATGCATTAACAGACTTGATTTTGCCACATGCTGAGCTCAGTCACAGCATCGTGCTTGCAGACAAGGTAACCAGTATTTTTGTTCAACTTGTACTTTCTGTTGGCAGGGCTCTGCTAGAGAGTACTTTGGTGAAGCTAATCCAGTCCAAATTTGCTTGTAGATTTGATGCTGAAATCATAGCCACTACAGTTTTTAAACTTTGATGAAGGGGCCTCTACGGACTGTCTAAAAAACAAACAAGAGCAAAACTAAAGGTTGGTTGAGATTTGAAATGCTTTCAGGAGGTGATACCCTAAGAGATATAGTTAATACTAGACTTAAACCTTGTTATTTGTTGGACCATAGGTACCATATCTGCCGGTACCATTCATCAGACTGGTGTGACTGCCTGCTGGAGTGTTGCTGTTCAATAGACGAGCCACAGCATCTCTTGACTCCAAACAAGCTCTCCATCCCAACCCTCTGCCCCCTGGGATTTGCCACCGGAGCAGTGTCT
The DNA here is from genome assembly GCF_964261635.1 of Lissotriton helveticus. Classification (NCBI taxonomy): domain Eukaryota; kingdom Metazoa; phylum Chordata; class Amphibia; order Caudata; family Salamandridae; genus Lissotriton; species Lissotriton helveticus. The sequence goes on from NC_136063.1 coordinate 1,282,991,739, forward strand.
CTTCCTGTGAACCGAGGGCAAGTCTTGGGAGGATTCGGGAACTAGCGTCACCGCCCCATTGGGATCACCTGAGATAGAGGTAGGCAGCTTATAACTAGCAATGCCTGCTCCTGCAGGAGTTAGAGAGCCATCGGGGACTGAAGGGGCCTTGAGGCTCCCCTCACGGGTACCTTTGCTGTGACCACCCAGAGACACATGGTCATGCCCTGGGGGATGACGTCCCTGTGGCAAAAATCTGCCTGGGGATGACCCCTCCCCTATTTGTTTGTTGCTGGGTCCCAAATTGGCTTGGGGAGGGGGTCTGCAGGGTCCCCCTCCCCCACAAAATATATATAATTAAAGGGTGTGCCCTGACTAATGGGGTCCCAGGGCCTAAATCAGCTCAGTGAGTGAGGCTCATAGACCCCCCTCCTTTATTGAATTATGTCCGGGCCCTGGGGGATGGGGACCCAGGGGCTAAAATAAGCCTGGAGAGGGGGCAGCACAGCCCCCTCCCACATTCAGTTAAGGCCAGGGGGATGGACTCCCCGGGGGCAAAATTGGCCTAGAGAGGGGGGCGTATGGATTCCCTACCCCATTCAATTATGGTTTACCCCAAGGGATGGGGTTCCTGGGGCCCAAATCAGTCCAGGAATGGGGGCTGTGCAGCCCCCAATCAAATTTGGCCTGGCCACTCACATGAATGAATAATGGTATTTGTAAAGCGCAACGTTCACTCCAAGGAGTATCTTGGCGCTAGAGGGAGGAATATAAAGGTCAATGCAGTAGTGCAGCGGGAGGGTCAGATCTAAAGGAAGAGAGAGGCTCAGATGAGGGCGAATACCAGATTATCAGGTGTAGAAAATAGACAGGTTTTTAAAAGTTTCCTGAAGAGAAATTCTGATTGTGTCAATCTCCATTGTAGTGGAAGAGAATTCCAGGCTTTGGTTCCTAATGCCGCAATAGTTTTTCCTCCTTTTGTCTACAAGCGGTAACTGGGGGTTGCTAGGTAGTTACCTGAGGACGATCGCAGCAATCGCTGAGTAGAGTATGGGTGAATTCTCTACCTGAGATAGGAAGGCCCTGTTGCCTTAAATGCTTTGTACATGATTGTTAGAACATTGAATAGAATCATTTTGTGAATAGGCAACCAATGCAGTTGATTGAGTGCTGCTCCAGAGGAGGAACCCCTTGGGAGCCGAAGTACCAGCCTGGCATCCGCGTTCTGGCCTACCTGCAGTTTTTTCAGCACTGGTTTATTAGCTCCTGCATAGAGAGTTGCAATAGTCTAAACGAGACAGGACCAGTGCAACAGCCACTGACTTCCTAGCGTTGATTGGAAGTAGGTCTAGGAACATTCTCAGAGTTTTAATTGTGTGAAAGCACATATTTGCCACTGCAAGTGCTTGGCTATGAAAAGATAAGGTTGAATCAAACTTGATTCCTAAGTTCCGTGCTGTGGCCGCAGTATTGGGCAGTGGAACAGTGTTAGCCAGCCACCACTGGCTGGGCGTGAAGGTGTTAGCCTTCCCAAACAGTAAGATCTCTGTTTTCTGGCTGTTGCACTTCAGATGGTTGCATTTCATCCAGTTCATGACTGCCGTTAGGCAGTGATGGAATTTCTCTTCCTCAACAGTGGAGTTTTTGTCTAGGGTAAGAATAATCTGGGTGTCGTCTGCGTATGTTATAGCTTCAACACCAGAGGAGTCAATTAAAATAAGCAGTGGGGTCATATAAAGATTAAATAACGTCGGACTCATAGAGAAGCCCTGGGGTACTCCGGCTGATATCTCTTTTTTTTGGGTGAATTGTGGCAACCAAGGGTTACAATGTTGCGTCGGTTATCTAAAAACGACGAAAACCAGGCAAGTGCCTTGTTAGTGATGCCAGTCATCTGGAGTCTGTCTTTCAGAATGTTATGAGAGACCGTATCGAACGCTGCCGATAGATCCAACAGAATCAGTACTGCATTCCTACCATGATCTAAGGCCAACTTTAAGGTTTCTGTGGCATGGAGCAGCAAGGATTCTGTTGAATGGCCTGACCTAAAGCCAGATTGTTTGGGATGTAAAATATTTTCTTACTGCAGGATTTCGTTTAGTTGGTTATTTGCCACCTTCTCCACTATTTTACTCATCCAGGGCAGCAGTGAAATGGGTCTAAAGTTGGATAGAGTAGTGGGGTCTGCAATTTTCTTTTTTTGCAGAAGTTTTACCACAGCAATCTTCCAGTTATCTGGTAAACAGGCAGATTCAAATGAAGAGTTAATCAAATGGTTTAGAGTTGGATTTATGATGTCAACAAGTGCATGTAGTACTCTAGGAGGGCAAGGGTCAAATAGAGAACCAGATTTACATGATAGGATGGCTTGTCTTGATTGTTCCATACTAATTTCTTGAAAACAAGAAAACACACCTGTAGTTCTAGGGAGTGAGGAATTATTTGTCATGGGAATCGGTTCATTGAACTCTTTGGTCAGGTCTGTAATTTTCTGTTAAAAAAATTCTGCGATTTGATCGCACAGATCTTGTGATGGTTGGATCTCCAGATCTAATATTTTAGGATTTGTGTAAGATTTGCCAATATTGAAAATAGGTTTCTGGTTATCTGTAGCCTGATTAATTAGATTGGAATAGTAGGTATTTTTTCCGTCTTTATTTGGTGATGGTATTGTCTAAGAGCAGCTTTAAAGAGGATAAGATTTTCTAATACATAATCCCTTCTCCAAATTCGTTCAAGTTTCCCACATAGGTTCTGTTGATCCTTTCGATATGGAGTAAACCAAGGTGAAGACACCTTGTGTGTGGAACTCTTCCTAGGGCGTGCAGTTGGTGCTAAATAATCCACAAGTAATGTCATCCAGTCATTGAATCTATCGTTATCTACTGAGGGGTTACCCGTAGGGATGGGTATACGTGCTTCTGCCATGGGTGTAAGTTCCGTATTGTTAAGCATACTGTTCTGTTTTCGTCTGCCCATACCACTCACAGACCCACTTACTGACTCACAGACTCACAGTCACTCACACACCCACTCACAGACCCATTCAGACACTGACACACCCTCTCAGAACCACTCACACACTCATGCACCCACTCACACACCCATTCAAAGACTCATGCACCCACTCACAGACCCACTCAGATACTCATACAGTCACTCACAGACCCACTTAGACACTCAAACATCCACTCACAGACCCACTTAGGGAGTCATGCACTCCTTCCCAGACCCACTGTGAAACTCATGCACTCAGTCACAGACCCACTCAGAGACCCATCCACATTCTTACAGACTGACTCACACACTCATGGGAGCACTCACAAAGCGACTCCCATACCTACTCACAGACCCACTGGAACACTCACTCAGACACTCATGCACCCACTCAGATACCCAATCAGATACTCATACACCTACTCACAGAGTCAATCAGACACTCATGCACTCACTCACAGACTGGCACACACACATGGAGGCACTCACAAACCCACTCAGACACTCTCACATCCACTAACAGACCCATTCAGACACTCATGCACCCACTCAGACACTTACACACCCACTCACAGACCCACTCAAACACTTACACACCCATTCACACACCAAGTAAGACACGTATGCAGCCATTGCCAGGGCCACTCAGATACTCACACGGCCACTCATACACCCATTGAGACACTCTTGCACTCACTCATGCACCCACTGAGACACTCCTGCACTCACTCATACACTTACTTTCAAAGGTTACAGGTTACAGTTAAGAATTACATTGGAAAAAAATGGAAATTCATTGAAAATACAAAGATGCCTTAGAAATTTCTTGAAAAAAAACAAAGGTTGCAGGGACTCTATAGTTAGGATCAGATTTCACCAATACAAAACCAGTGAAATTCAGCAGTTATAGTTACCTGAGCTAACTATAACTTATGCCCCACAATGCACTGCTTATGACCTCACATATTACATCACTCATTAAATGGTCAGTGGCATCAGTAATTTCATCACTGATGACATGTCACATGAGATCACTGATTACATCATTGACAGAACCACCCACCCACCCACTCACACCCCCATAGAACCCCTCCAACACCTACTCCCACTCTCACACAACCCCTCACATACCTATTCACAGACACATAACAGTACTCACACAACCAATCACTCAACCATGGAGCCACTCACATAACCGCTCACTCATGCTACCACTCACACACCCACAAACTCACCCATACAGCCACTAATGTACCCTCTCACACACAAATACAGCCACTCACTCATCCAGTCATACAGACATACAGACACTTACACACCCACTCATGTACCCTTACAGCCACTCACACTCCCAGTCAGTCATCTATATAAAAACTCATACAGCCACTTACTCACCCACACAGAAACTCGCACAACCACACCGGCTCTCCCATGCAGCTACTCACACTGCTAGACTCACCAATACAGCTACTGACACATCCACTCATGTACCCATACAGCCACTGACATACCCACTCACTCACACACACAACTGCTCACACACCCACTCACACACCCACAGAACCACTTACATACCCATTCACACATTCATACACCCACTCACCCACCAACTCGCTGACACTTATAGCCACTCACAGACATTCGCTCTCCAAAATATCCACTCATACCCACTCACCTATACACACACTCAAACAGCTGCTCACTCACCCAATTAGCCACTAAAACACCCACCCCCTACCCAGACAGCTACTCAGTAACCCATACAGCCACTCACACACCTACTCACATACTTATGCAGCCACTCACACAACCACTAACTCACCCATGCAGCCAGTCACACACCTACTCACTCTCCATACCAGCCACTCATACAGCCACCCACTCACCCATACAGCTAGTCACATACCCACTAACACATCTATACAGCCACTCACACACCCATACAGCCACTCAAACATACACTCACACACTGATACAGACAGTCAAACAGCTAGTCAGATGAGATATGTTAGAAATAGTATGACTAGTTACTGGTACAGAAAGAATAGTAATTACACTGATGTTGTAGCTTAGTATGTATCTTTAATGTTGGAAACGGGACCCCCAGCTGGCCAGGGTTTCGCCAAAGTCAGTCAGAGATCCCCATTCCCAAGTCAGGGCAAGGGAGTTACACGCCAAGATAACACCTGCTCACCCTCTAGGTAACGTGGCACGAGCAGCAAGGCTAAACTTGGAGGCGATGTAAGTTAAGTGTTTGCGCGCGCACCCCCAGCAACAACTTCCAAGGCCCACCACAAAGGAAACTCCACACAAGGTTATATAAAAATAGCCTTTGTATTACAATAAACATACATTAGATAAAACACACATCTTGTTACACTGTGCCAACAGGCACGGGCGGAATTTACAAGGGATTATGTACAGGACAGGGCCACCTGGACCACTGTCAGGGGTATGCACTTTTAGAACTTAGCACTTGTAGAAAGAATACTTTTAGAATGTAAAATCACTGTAGCACACAATATAAAAATAGAGCACACAACCAGTAATCACTGGTAACCAGGACCTCACTAGCACCACCTGCGCTAGGAGGACAACAACCACCTAAGTATGACAATACCTGTAGGAGTGTAAGAACATAACACATGATGCAATGCATAACATTCATTCAGAGGTGTAAGAAGGAAAACACATGATGCATCAACAATACATTCAGAGGTGTAAGAACAAGGCACATGACGCATAAAAACACATTCAGAGGTGCAGAAAATGAACCATTGCGCCAAACTCACATAAGTCACCACCTGTGACTGTCCCTAGGCCAACTGGCCTCTCTAGGGCTAGGACGCCCTGTGTCCCAAAGTCAGGGGGCCTAAACATGGCAGTTGCCCACAAAGTGCTGGGCAACTGGTGCAGATAAAGTTAGGGCAACGTTGGAGCCTCGTGGGCTCAAGAACCACCACTGTGGCACTGCTGAGCCTCTCTGGGCTCTAGAACAAGAAATGGCCCTCCTGAGCCTCTCTCAGGCTCTTCAACAGGACTGGGCACTCGAGCCTCTCTGGGCTTGCAAAAACAGGACCTGGTCTCGAGCCTCTCAGGGCTCGCGAAACAATATGTGGCCGGGAGCCTCTCTGGGCTCAAAGAACGATGGGGCCGGGTCTGAGCCTTGCAGGCTCCTAGAACAAAGGATCTGGCCCCTCGAGTCTCGTCAGTACAATGGCAGGCATGTTGGAGTCCCTCGCGGGGGACTCAGAACAAGGGCAACTGCCCCCAAGAGCCTCGCAGGCTCACCAACAGAATGGCCCCTCAGAGCCTCTAGGGCTCACGAACAACAAGGTGCGGCTTTCTGGGCCGGTGGGGCCCCTCACGGGGGACCCTCGAACACGTGGGGCCTTCGTTTGGAGTCCCCCCCTCTGGGGGACTCGAGATGCCGGGAATGCCCCCATGAAGCCCTCGTGGCTTCACTCTGCAAACTAGCGCGAGCTCGCGCTACCGGGAAGGGGGCGGGGGCGGACACCGACAATGTGTCCCGGCGCCCCTCCCTTTCTGAGTGCCCCACTCACCGGATGTCTCGTGGCGGCTCCACGCTGTGCTCCGGGGCTCTCCCTTGTCCTCGGGAGCCCGGGGGAGGGACGTGCAGGCTGCTTCCTGCTTCTCCGCCTGGCCCCGTCACGCCGCAATCCGCCTGACTTCCTCTGGGGCCGCCAATGGCAGCGCGGCCCTGGGGGTATGGAGGCGGGACTTCCGGGTCGCACTAGGCAGCGGCCCGGCCACGGTTTCGATGTCCCTGGGCTGCGGCGGTGATCTCGGGGCAATGCCGGGTGGGCACCGGCTTCCAAAATAGCAATAATCCGAGGTGGGCACTCGGAAATTAAATAGCGAGTACCGCAAACACCGGGTGGGCACCGGCTCGGTACTCAAAGCGCTAGCAGCGCTAGCAATGAAGGAAAGGCGCTCCCAAGCGCCAGGGGACAAGATAAAGCGCTCACAGCGCTAGTAGCCAAATGAAGCGCTCCCAAGCGCTAGGCAAGGAATCCTCAGTGCTCCCCAGCACTGGAGGACAGGACAAGGCTCCAGCAAGGGCTGGAGGCAGGCAGGGGGGGCAAGGCTGGGCCAGAGCCAGCACACTGGGTCTCCAGGCAGGGAGACAGTCCAAGTGGCGGTCCTCCTGGCCCCAGCAACAGCAGCAGCCCCCTCTGGCAGGATCCAAAAGCAGAACAACTTCTGTGGGGACACAGCCCCATTTTTATACACTGAAATCCTTTGTTTGTAGGTGCAGGGTGGGGGGAGACCAGTCGCAGCTGGTCTTGGAGCACCCTTGATGGCCCAACCACCCCTTTCATTCACTGGGGAGGCTAGGGTCGTTAGACACACCACAGGGGGGCGGAGCCAGCATTGTGTGGGGAAAAACCCAGCCCATTCAGGACACAGGTACACTCCTCCCACACATCACTCATGCTAATCTCACACTCACCACCGGGCAAACCCATCCAGACGTCCTGGAGCCTGGCATGCCAGCCAGCTCCAGCCAATCACGCTCCAGCACCCTCACTGCACACACATATCAATGTCTGGAAGTGGCACTTCCCTACTAGACACATACATGCCGCATACACCATCTCGTAGCATTCACTCTCACGAGTTCACACATACTAAACTCGAGCCTGCACTCCCCACGCATCAGGAACTACCAGGGACACACACATTCCCCATGCATTCCTATGGGAGGGCAGGCCAGCCACACTACACACACGCACTTTACTCTGGGACACAGGGAAAAAGTGCGCAGAGACCCAAAAATCACTAACACAGGGTCACAAATAAAAGCAAAAAGTTTAGGGGTGGACCTGCCCTAAGGGCCAAGTCCAACACAACCCCCTTCCAGCCAAAACGCAGGGTAGAACAATCACCACCGTGATGGGCTTCCCTGCTTGGGGCGATAGAACACGGACGCGGGCCCGCAACTGCAGGGACACCCTCCTGTTCTACGCCACGGTGAACCCCTAGGGTTCCTTCTAAAGCTACTGTAGGGACTAACTGGGCTACCCCACTGGTACTCTCCAGCTGCCCTCGGCCAGGACCAGGCCCTAGGCCACCCAGGTGCCACTGGATCCTGCCTACTCACAAAGTGGGGGGTAGTAACCCCAGGCACATAATAGCCACTCTCCACCCTTCCTGTCTGCAAGACAGGGCCAGACTGCCACTGGTTCTCCGGCCTAGGGTCTACAACCTCAGGCGGACCAGGAGTCTCAGGGAAGGCTCTCCTCCCCTTACCTCTTCTTTTAGGGTTCCTCCTCCTGCGAGGGGTACCCTCAGAACACCATTCTCCCAACCTAGGGTTTAACCCCTCAGGTTGCACCGGGGTCAGAGGTGGGCTCTCCCACCCTCTGCACCCCCTTCCAGAGGTCTGCCCTCTCCCAACTGGAGAAGTTCCTCTGGAAGAAGTACCGGTCAGGACACTGGTTACAGTCGTCCTACCCTTCAGGTCAGGCTGACCCTGAACCTGGCCTCCCAACCTCCGGTCTAAAACCTTTGGTGGAACAATTGCCTGGCACTCCAGGACTTCTGGGGATTCACACACCCTCCCCCTGAGGCTAACAAATGACACATCTGTTGTGTGACTGTCTGTCTGGCGCAGATCTCCCGTCCCCTGTCCACCTGACAGTGCGCGACGATCCCCCAGACCAGAAGTGGCGCCACCCGGGTCCCCCCAAGAAGATCTAGCCCCACTGGCTAGTCCCTGGTCCACTGGTGCATCCACTGGGAAACTCGTCCCCCAATCACTCCTCACGCTGGACTCCTGTACCCTCCCTACCGGAGCGGTACTGCCAGACTCTAGAACCACAGGAGCTCTGGGTACAGACGCTCCAGGTCCTCTACTCACTAGGAGATCTTCCTCAAATGGGCTAACAGGACAGCCTAGATCCCCATCATGGTGTTCCCTAAAGAAACCATCCAGGCTCTGAGACAGGGCTTCGGGCATCTGGGGACTCTCAGCCACCCACTGACTCCTGCTCCACTGAGCCAGGTAGTCAGCCTCTCCACCCCTCTCACTATACTGGGACCTAGCTGGGCTACACTGAGCCTCTTCCACCACGCTGGGCTGGAAGATACCTGAACCACTACTGTTGGAATCACTCACCAATGACTCTACAGAACCTCTGGTCCCTTCCCAGCGGTCTGCTTCCTCTGCCAGCTCATAAGGATCAAAGCATTCCAACCTCAACAGGTGCTGGCGCAACTCTGGACAACAAATACTGCTCTTTGAGAACCATATAGATCACTCCAAGCCACTCCTGTTGCAGGTTAACCTCTAACCAATCCATCAGTGCACTACTACAATCATCCACATAATTTCCCCAGACCCGGTGAGACGGCTTCCTCCTACTGTTCCTGAATGTCAACCTATATTCCTCCTCTTGGGAAACAGGTACCATACTCGGGGCACTGGGCGTGGGACTTCCTATACTGGAATCTAAATAGCTGCCACCACTGGACTCAACCCTCCCTGGTGGATCCAGAAAATTAAGACTGTGGTCAGGGGATAACCTATCCTCTAGGGCTATCTTCTCCCTGGCCAAGGCCCTCTCAGCCTCTGCAATCCGCTTATTCACACCCAGCTGCGCCATCTCTCTGGCATACTCTAACCTAAGCTTCTCCATGGCCAGCTGGTGCTCCCTCTCTTCTCTCCTATCCACCCACTCCTCTGGGGACAGGGAAAGGGATGGGGTGCTGCATCGGACACTGGACCCAGCAAGGGACTCCCTATCTATGGGGTCCTCGCTCTCTGCTGGCGCCCAGTCACTGTCAAACTCACTCTCTACATCAGACTCTTCAGGGCTCCCCTCAGACCCACCACCCTCATGGTGTGCGGCCCGGGCCCTCTCTCTCTCACTGTGTTCATGTTCCCAGTCATCCTTCTGCCATAGGATTAGGTTATCCCTAAGCTTGGACTGGGTGTCTGACTCACTCACTGGGATGTCTCTCTCCTCACAAAACCGTTCCAACTCATGCACACTGTACTTAAACAGGCCACAGAGGTTAAAAGGAGATTCTATCTTGACAGGATGCTCACAGACACGTGCAACACAAGGGACCTAACAATCTGAAGTAAGAGTACACAGTTCCAAGACTTCAACAATCTCCTTATCAAAGAGAACTCATACTCATGCGTCCAGGAAAACACACCATTCATCCACACACACCCTCCCCTCGGATCGGAAAGGCAGTTTCTACCACCCCTGACTTCTCAACCTGACCAAAAGCGACACAGGTACCAAACTCTGGAAGCAGGGCGGGGGACAAATGTACTGAACACGATTATCAAATGACACTCTTCAGGAGAAGCAATAATGGAACTTCACCAAAAACAATAATCCCCAAAATGTGGTTATCTAAAAATGTAGAGCTTTGAAGTGTGGCCAGCTGCTACTGTGGTACAACGCAAACACAAATCCTTATCCCACTCGCTGCCGCCAATGTTGGAAACGGGACCCCCCAGCTGGCCAGGGCTTTCGTCAAAGTCAGTCAGAGATCCCCATTCCCAAGTCAGGGCAAGGGAGTTACACGCCAAGATAACCCCTGCTCACCCTCTAGGTAACGTGGCGCGAGCAGCAAGGCTAAACTTGGAGGCGATGTAAGTTAAGTGTTTGCGCGCGCACCCCCAGCAACAACTTCCAAGGCCCACCACAAAGGAAACTCCACACAAGATTATATAAAAATAGCCTTTGTATTACAATAAACATACATTAGATAAAACACACATCTTGTTACACTGTGCCAACAGGCACGGGCGGAATTTACAAGGGATTATGTACAGGACAGGGCCACCTGGACCACTGTCAGGGGTATGCACTTTTAGAACTTAGCACTTGTAGAAAGAATACTTTTAGAATGTAAAATCACTGTAGCACACAATATAAAAATAGAGCACACAACCAGTAATCACTGGTAACCAGGACCTCACTAGCACCACCTGCGCTAGGAGGACAACAACCACCTAAGTATTACAATACCTGTAGGGGTGTAAGAACATAACACATGATGCAATGCATAACATTCATTCAGAGGTGTAAGAAGGAAAACACATGATGCATCAACAATACATTCAGAGGTGTAAGAACAGGGCACATGACGCATAAAAACACATTCAGAGGTGCAGAAAATGAACCATTGCGCCAAACTCACATAAGTCACCACCTGTGACTGTCCCTAGGCCAACTGGCCTCTCTAGGGCTAGGACGCCCTGTGTCCCAAAGTCAGGGGGCCTAAACGTGTCAGTTGCCCACAAAGTGCTGGGCAACTGGTGCAGATAAAGTTAGGGCAATGTTGGAGCCTCGTGGGCTCAAGAACCACCACTGTGGCACTGCTGAGCCTCTCTGGGCTCTAGAACAAGAACTGGCCCTCCAGAGCCTCTCTCAGGCTCTTCAACAGGACTGGGCACTCGAGCCTCTCTGGGCTTGCAAAAACAGGACCTAGCCTCGAGCCTCTCAGGGCTCGCGACACAATATCTGGCCGGGAGCCTCTCTGGGCTCAAAGCACGATGGGGCCGGGTCTGAGCCTCGCAGGCTCCTAGAACAAAGGATCTGGCCCCTCGAGTCTCGTCAGTACAATGGCAGGCACGTTGGAGTCCCTCGCGGGGGACTCAGAACAAGGGCAACTGCCCCCAAGAGCCTCGCAGGCTCACGAACAGAATGGCCTTCAGAGCCTCTAGGGCTCACGAACAACAAGGTGCGGCTTTCTGGGCCGGTGGGGCCCCTCACGGGGGACCCTCGAACACGTGGGGCCTTTGTTTGGAGTCCCCCCCTCTGGGGGACTCGAGATGACGGGAATGCCCCCTTGAAGCCCTCGTGGCTTCACTCTGCAAACTAGCGCGAGCTCGCGCTACCGGGAAGGGGGGGGGGGCGGACACCGACAATGAGTCCCGGCGCCCCTCCCTTTCTGTGTGCCCCACTCACCGGATGTCTCGTGGCGGCTCCTCGCTGTGCTCCGGGGCTCTCCCTCGTCCTCGGGAGCCCCGGGGGAGGGACGTGCAGGCTGCTTCCTGCTTCTCCGCCTGGCCCCGTCACGCCGCAATCCGCCTGACTTCCTCTGGGGCCGCCAATGGCAGCGCGGCCCTGGGGGTATGGAGGCGGGACTTCCGGGTCGCACTAGGCAGCGGCCCGGCCACGGTTTCGATGTCCCTGGGCTGCGGCGGTGATCTCGGGGCAATGCCGGGTGGGCACCGGCTTTTAAATAATTCAATAAACCAGGGCAATGCCGGGTGGGCACCGGCTTCCAAAATAGCAATAATCCGAGGTGGGCACTCGGAAATTAAATAGCGAGTACCGCAAACGCCGGGTGGGCACCGGCTCGGTACTCAAAGCGCTAGCAGCGCTAGCAATGAAGGAAAGGCGCTCCCAAGCGCCAGGGGACAAGATAAAGCGCTCACAGCGCTAGTAGCCAAATGAAGCGCTCCCAAGCGCTAGGCAAGGAATCCTCAGTGCTCCCCAGCACTGGAGGACAGGAAAAGGCTCCAGCAAGGGCTGGAGGCAGGCAGGGGGGGCAAGGCTGGGCCAGAGCCAGCACACTGGGTCTCCAGGCAGGGAGACAGTCCAAGTGGCAGTCCTCCTGGCCCCAGCAACAGCAGCAGCCCCCTCTGGCAGGATCCAAAAGCAGAACAACTTCTGTGGGGACACAGCCCCATTTTTATACACTGAAATCCTTTGTTTGTAGGTGCAGGGTGGGGGGAGACCAGTCGCAGCTGGTCTTGGAGCACCCTTGATGGCCCAACCACCCCTTTCATTCACTGAGGAGGCTAGGGTCGTTAGACACACCACAGGGGGCGGAGCCAGCATTGTGTGGGGAAAAACCCAGCCCATTCAGGACACAGGTACACTCCTCCCACACATCACTCATGCTAATCTCACTCACCATCGGGCAAACCCATCCAGACTTCCTGGAGCCTGGCATGCCAGCCAGCTCCAGCCAATCACGCTCCAGCACCCTCACTGCACACACATATCAATGTCTGGAAGTGGCACTTCCCTACTAGACACATACATGCCGCATACACCATCTCGTAGAATTCACTCTCACGAGTTCACACATACTAAACTCGAGCCTGCACTCCCCACGCATCAGGAACTACCAGGGACACACACATTCCCCATGCATTCCTATGGGAGGGCAGGCCAGCCACACTACACGCACGCACTTTACTCTGGGACACAGGGAAAAAGTGCGCAGAGACCCAAAAATCACTAACACAGGGTCACAAATAAAAGCAAAAAGTTTAGGGGTGAACCTGCCCTAAGGGCCAAGTCCAACATTTAAGATACTGAAACTTTATGAAACACGCACAGTCACAGGATTATGTCATCAGTGATGTCATTTGGGATGTCATCAGTGATACCACTGATCATGTCATGAGTAATGCAATATGTGAGGTCATAAGCAGTGCATTGCGGGGCGTAAGTTATATTTAGCTCTGGTAACTCTAACTGCTGAATTTCCCTGGTTTTGTACTAGTGAAATTTGAGCCTAATTATAACGTCCTGTAGCCTTTGATTATTTTAATGAATTTCTAAGGTTTTTTTAAAAACTGTTTTCTAACTATAACGTCCCTGTTAATTATCTCACCCATGCTTTTCTACATCTACATAAAACCATTACCAGATCTGATCAATGGGCTTAACATCACCTTCTGTAACAACACAGATGACATGCAGACACATCTGAAATTGGATAGCCCGAAGGACATTAAAACACCAAACTCTTAGATTTCCTCTGGGCCATTGACCAATGGATGACATAAAGCCACCTGAAATGGAATGTCCTCAAAACTGATCTACTTACCTGTGACAGCTGGAAAATCTGTGAGTCCCTCTGAGCCTGGCCTGATGATATAGGATCCCTTCCAAAAATATCTAAGGAGGTTAAAAACTTTGGAATAGCCATTGCTGCCAAACTGTCAATGAATCCACAAGTGAGTCAGATAGTCAAGCCTTTTCACAATTAAAACACTGTAACGCATCTTCTCGCATCTAGGATTCCCACAATCTACCATCTCTCTAGTCCTATCACAACTTGACTGCGCTAATGAACTGTATTGTGTTCAACTTTGTCAACTATGAGAAGACTATACAGAATTCAGAACGCTGCAGCCAGACTCCTCCTATATGTAAATCCCACAAGCACACGTCTCCCCTCCTTTGAGGGTGCTACACGGGTTACCAGTTGCAAAAAGACCCTCCATTAACCTGCTTTGTATCACACACAAAGTAATACAAGGCAAAAGACCACTCTTCATCAGAAAGAAAATCAACAAATGCATCCAACAAAGGAATTTACGCTCAAGAATGCTCCCCTCATAACTCCTACATACAAGAAAATAACAAGGGTGAAACATAATTCTTGGTTCAGTCTGCCAAACTATGGAATTCCCTACCCTCAAACATAAGATCCGCAGGCAACCATCTCCATTTCAGAAGATTGGTTAAGACCTGGCCCATCCCCACATGATGACTATACTAACAACTCAAGAATATACCACAGCATCATTCATAGACATGACAAACTATAATTCTCACAGTATGGAAAATAGCTGTTGTTATACAAGTAGACATCATTTTACTTTGAGCTGTACCTCCTATTATAAGCAGATACATTTATATAAGGGATAACTATATATTACACCACAACATACATGTGTATATCAGACTATGTTACAATTGCTGCTTTTATGTACATATCGGTGCATATATAGAGGGTTATGCCTGCTACTAATAACTAGAGTAAGTGGCAAACATATATTTATGTATATATAGGGCCACTGGAATTATGGGGCTGGGGAGGGCCAAATTATGCAGCAGGGTTGAATAAACGATGCAGCAAGAAAATGCAAATTGTGCAGCATAATGCAGTACATTTTGTGATAGTATTAATTCATTATTTTGGCATTTTTGCATATATAAACACGGTCTGGGCTTTGGTTGCCCCTCATTAGTGCCGATTCAACACCGAAATACAGCAATGAGCAACAGAAAAGTAACCAGTCAACCTTTGCAAAGGGCCTTCCAGTGGCTGGCAACACGCATCACTGTGTTTTTGGTAACTTTGAACAGTTTGAACAAGAAGCATTTTGTTTTGTTTAAATATGCAGATTATGCAGCAGATTATGGATTATGTGGCAAATGCAGCAAATCTACAGTTGTGTTAAACTGCTGCAGCTGCACAATCGCATAAATCCAATGACGCTGTGCATATCTAAGTTAACTACAGTTATTTAACTCAATAAAAATGCACCACAAGATGATTGTGGACAGCAAACCATGTAAATATTGCTGTTTCAATATCCATATGGCTATTTAAATAGAGGAGTTTATTCACACAATCGAAACCTTACCAAGCATCGTGTATATATGTATGTATGTATGCATTATTTACATTTTGCTATTAAAAAAAAGAGAAAAAATCCCTTAAGTCCTTCCCATCCCTCCTCCCTCTGTCTCATCCCAAACCTTTTTGACTTCTATGAACTCCAAAACATCCTTCTCAAACTTTCACCCCTCCTTTTTAGCTATGCCAACCAACTAACAAGCACACATGACCACTACTTCCAAAAAAGTACTACTTCCCCCTTTCAATGCCTTTCCTTTAATTTTATCCCTACTTCAAATTCTCCCTTTTGAAATCCATTCCAATTATTCTATCTCTGCTCTAAAATCTATTAAACATGCATGAAATCAAGAGCAGAATCCTAACACAACTAATGTGAAAAAAAAACATAAAAACAAAATAAAAAGCATTTTTTTACTAACCTACTAACTAGAGTAGCATGCTACTCACCAATAAAGGGCTTTAATGCCTCGTGAGGTGTTGTTAGTGCTATATAAATACATTTACAATTACAATTACGACCGGCAAGTGATGGCGCTAAAGAGCACTTACCGAGGAGTAGATAGCCCTTCCACCGCAACCTTCAAATTAAACAATAAAGTAGTTCAGCACTCACACAAGCACCTACCACCATGACTCGGTTGAAATCCAGCAAAAATGTGTAAATGTTTCCTTTTTATGGGCAGTGCTACAACACCATACCAATGGTGTGAATCTCTTCACAAATGCTGAATACATAGCATAACATAACAAACATTCAATGGGTAACCACATTGCTGGCCCTACTCACCTTCCTTTCCAATTGCTATAAGGCCCAGGTCCTACACGCCTGCTTACTATGGGAAGAACACACCCAGGACCCCCCACTACAGAGGCCATCTGCGTGTGCCAGGAAGTCTTGTTTCGAGGTATGTTGTGCATGGCGCTGTTTTGGAGTTCGCCCCTGCACCGTAATTGAATTTAATTGCTTGTTGTATAGCCCGTTTTTTAAGGGTATACCTGGAACAGACTTTTATTCTTTAATATTTCCATAGCAGGAAAGCCGAATACTCTTCAAGTAATTGGTATTTTGAGAAAGGAAGGTTACATTTTATATGCGTACCTACTGGGTTGTGTCCATTCCAAACCTCTTTGCTGCCCAAACTGACACTGCATAACCTTTTACCCTTGAACCAGACTTCTCTAACGAGTAGCTCGTGGGCTACTGGTAACTCTCTGGTTACCTGTAAGTATCTCCCATGTTTACAACCCAGCATAATAAATCCGAAGCTTTTTCTTGGTTGAATATTTTATGTATACGAAAATTGAAGTGTGTATTTGAGATGAAAATGGGTATATTTTCATAACTCATGAGCTGGTGTTTGGGGAGACTTATCACTAATAACTTGGAGGCAGGGGCATTTCAGCTAAGGCTGTTATAGATTACCCATGTAGAGGCATTCCAAACTGGCAAGGCATTTTTTACATTACTGCTGGGAACCGTGCCTCAAGCACTGTGGTGAATATTACAAATGGTGGGCACTAATGTAATTTTCTCTGATGCGGTCAGTATTAAGAGTCTAAAAATAATAGTAGCTCTTGGTGACTTTCACCGATCATGAGTTGAAGCTCTTACTTTAAAAAAGGTCGGAGAACCCTGCCCTAAATCCACAAGAAATGTGTTTGCAAGCAATGGCATCTCAGAAAATATAAAATATCAAACTTTCACTCTACAGGTACAGACAACTTAAAGAGGATACACAAAACCTACAAATTCACAGATTCAAATGATTTAACGTCAGATATGCCCGATATAAATATTGTTATCCCAGGCACGCTGCGCTTTAAAGGTGTGCTTGCATTCTTTAATCTCAATGAAATTGTTCCTATTAAGGGGGTACCATTAACAGCCCCTGCATGAAGCGTACAGTAGAATGCATACTGAGACTAGATAAGGATAGCAGTGTCCCCATGTGGAGAATTTGGCAATATGATTGCGTAACCCGTTAGGTTACTGAATCAGTAGTCAGGCAGATTACTAGAATAATTGTGCCAGCAGGAAAGCAGGTGGAAAAGATGGAAATATACATAGTTGTGTGAAAAATATGTGCCGGCTGAATAGGTTATTTGTGGAAAATGCAAGTTCATAACTAGATTATTTGAGGAAAGTGTATGCAGGTGCTCTTGTTGAATGAGAAAACTATGTGCAGGTAACAGGAGTTATTGTTGAAAGCACAGGTAGATGAGCGCGTCCATTGTGGAAATTGTGTTCAGAATCGACCATAACATTTGCAGAAAGCCTGTGCAGGTGAGAAGATTCATAACGAGAGACGTATGCGGGTGAACAGGTGTTTTGTTTAAAATAGATGTAAGTGATCCTATTAGCAACTATGATAACATGTGCGTCCCCGTGATTTGTTTGAACCTCCCAACATACTGGTGTTTATCGTGACGGAAGTGGAAAAATATTGACGAAAGATAGTTTAAACTGTAAGAAAGACTGTCCTGCTTCTATGGAGGACATGACAGTGCCGGTAAAGGCTGAAAATTGAGCACAACGATTTGTGGCCCACAGGCTTTAAGTGGGGTTAAAAAAAGTGAGGGATTTCTAAAAGGTCTGTGGCCTAAGTAATTAGGGGCATGGCTTAAACAGTAAGCTACATTTGTGTGCGTTCGATAGTGTGCCACCCGTTCCATGCTGACATGAATCTAAAACCAACCAAGACTATTGGCTTTGTCAATGGTTGATGGCTGTTTATGAGTAGACCTGGGCTAGAAATTGCGCTCCGATACAGTTTGCAGAGTTTTTCCTACTCCACGCTCAGCATAGCATGCAGAGTTCCGAAAAACTCTGCTCTGCATAGGTGGAGAAGTGTGGCTCAATGGTTAGAGCGGCAGACCCTGATGCAGAGGTCTAGCCCAGGACCAGCGTTCAATTCCCGCCTCGGCGGGTCTTGGGCTTAATTTACTCGGACCTGATAATTCTTGCCTCGGTGCCTATTCTAATCATGGGTCCCACTCTGCCACTCTGGGCAATAGCTTGCTTAATCTCCACAACGGCCCCAACAACGCTAGGATGCCCGGCTTCACCTTGGGGGTGCCCAGGAGTGGGCATTTCACAGGGAAAAACCAGGAAGGGTTCCACAGCAGTATGCGTACAAGCGCCGAGATACCCTAATGGGTGATTCGTGAGCTATACAAGTACTATTACATTTACATTTAGCGTAGCAGAGTTTTTTCCTCGTTCACGCTTGCCAGGGTTAAGTTGGCGAGAAAGGAAGATCTTACTCCAGACCATCTCCCAGTGAGATTTCTCAACGCTGGCGGTCATGGGTGACCGATACCGCTCGTGTTGAGAAACCTTCTGTTCGTACTGAAGAAGCTGCATCTCACGGAGAACATCTAATCGAGCGTCAGCAAGAAGCAGTGCCCTCTTGTGCTGCGCATGTTGCTGTTTGTGCTGATTTTCCAGCGCAGGACAAACATCCGGTGTTAAAAATCAGCATGAACGGCATGACCGAACGCACTCCGCCACTTGCAGAACTCCACAGTGCACAGCAGCTTTTTTAGGTCTCTTCGCCGTGAACTCTGACCAGGCCTATTTAAGATACATGAGTAACAACAGTGATTTTGTTGTGATAAAATAACATTGAAAATGTTTCGATTCTGAAATTGGGAGAGTATGAATGAAACATCACTTAGGACGGTGGAAGGGGTAGTTTTTAAATAGTGGCTCCTCTTATGTTCACTTTGTATTAGACATATGTGCCCTTTTTCTCACCACATCTCATCTATCTGCATATTTTACACCTCATCTTTTTCCTCTTCAGCACCCTCTTTGCTTTTCCCTGAATGTACTTGCTTGCATCTCGTTCACTTCACCACCCTCCAAACATGTAGCATATTCATTCACCTCTAAGCACTGCATTTTCTTTTATTCTCCCTTGTCAATATATTGACAGCTGTATACCTCCTACGCATGCATTTTCATGAATCACAATTGCAACTGGATAACATGACCATTGCTCTGTGCGCACTGCAGAAAGGTCCATTATTGGTGAGCATGTATTCGGAACACTTTTCTGACTCCATGACAGGCACTGAGAGGAACTCGCACTGCCTTCAGTCTCAGTTCCAGAGCTCTCAATCATGGCCTGCTATAAATACATGGAGGCGACTCAGTTCACAGTATGCACTATAACAGTGGCGGGTCCTCCACTAAGGCAGATAAGCGTCGCCTCACTGCTGCAAAGAAGGAAAGAGCAAATACAATGATAATAACTCAAGGTTATAATCAGGGCCAGACTGGGAACCACAACCGGTCCCGGTAAAGTGCTCGGCCGCCCCCCCCCCTCCCCACTCGGGGGGGTTGGAGGTGCCGCCGAGCACTTTGCCGGGGCCGATTTTCGGCCGATTTTGTTACAGGGTCGATTTTGCAGCTATGCTGCAAAAACGGCCCTGTAACAAAAACGGCACGCAGGGGCCCAAAACCGGCCCCCACCCTTGTGGCGCACCGGGGGGTTGCCCCGTGCCCGCTATGGCCAGTCCGGGCCTGGTTATTATCATTGTATTTGTTCCTGCTGCGCAGCTTTGTGAGGTGGGCGGGCAGGGCTGCTCTGCTCTCAGAGCAGGCAAGGAGTAGTTTGCCCACTCCAAGTGTGCAATGACTGTTAGGCCGGCCCTCTGGGGCCGTCCAAAACAGTCATGCCTACTTTGCATGCTCTCCATGCAGGCTACATTTCAGCCTGTGTGGAGAAATTGCCCAGGCCCCCATTTCCTGGCTGAGCAGCAATCCACGGTGCTCAGACCAATCCCAACGCTGCATTGTAACGCTGTGATTGGCTTAGGGGAGGGAGCCTGGCTGCTTCCTGTTCTGGCCCTGGAGAGCAGAGGTTAAAGACGACTTGCGGGAGAGCGGCAAGAAGGTAATTTTTTTTACTTTTCTTTTACATCACCTCTCCCCTCCCAACCTCCTCCTACCCCCTTCATACCCCTCCACCCGCCCGCCACTCCTGATCTCTGCTGGCTGCTACTGCACTATACAAGAGTAATATACCACATAAAAACCAATACAGAAACATAACTTCCTGGAAATAGCGACAACTCTTGTGAATGCAAGAGTAAGTAAAACATGTGAATTATAAACCGGAACTAAAGCACTGATGGATTTCCTTAACGTTTTTCACATTCATTATTCAGAAATCAAGTAGTGTTTTTGCCAGTAAAGTTTAGGACATGAACATAAAGTCCGATAGGGGCCCATTTCAATGTCCATTTTTACTTACTGCTAGGTCTAAGATCTGGAGAGACCCAGACAACTTTAAGCCCTGGTTTGCCACATAATTTCCAATAAAGTAGCACACACAGTGATTAAACCCTGTTTTCATCAATATCGTCATTTTGTGCTAATTGCTGCTCTATCAAGATTAATCAGATCCATAACATTGTGGTCCAGATGCACAAATCCCTCTTCACAAACCAGGATGTGCAAATTGCATGCCACACAACCTATTTACCAATTGGTCGCATCACAACATTCATAAGGGTCGTACAAATGGCCTGCCATTGGCAGGTAGTAATTTGCAACCTTGTGCAGTTTGTTATATGGGGACAGCAGACCTCCATCCTTGGGTTTGCATTCCCAAACGGGCAACTTTTTTTAAAAGCAGACTCATCCCTTTAAAAGGACATCTGCTGCTTTTGAAAAAAATGTTTCCTGTTTGCTATGACAGCAGGTATACCATAAAGTGCACCCTGGATCACTGAATGCTTCCCATGAGATCGTCCAACACAATTTCCAAAGGAGAAGCTGCCCCTTCCATTTTGAGAATCAGAGTGACATCTGTACTTGTTCAATGGTTTGAGAGGGGAATAGTCTGTTCATACCAACTCCTGTTTGCACTTAAAAATGAGTCACAGCAGATATTATATGAGTCAGAAAAAAAGTTTCTGATTCTCAAAATACCTTTGATATATTGTGACTCACTATTGTGCCATTGAAAAGCCTATGATTTAGATAATGGCAGGCTTTGAAACCCTTAACGTCATACATCCGGCTCTTTAAACATTTCAATTCAGGATTTCTTGTGGGCAGGGTATTATATTCAAAGTTAGTTAGGCAAATTATTTGATGCTTTTAATTCTTTTATTGATTTGTTTGTACATTATATAATGAAAATGTAGAAACCATATGCTAGGATGGGACTGACTGTACCAGCTATCCTATCATCACCATATTCCTTTGTCTCTGAATAGTTTAAAGCCAAGTTTGATGTAATTCCTTACAGTGTTTTTTTTCTGCAGCAGGGATAACATTTTCCTCTGAGAGTTAAAATGAGAAACACTCTTTTTGTACCTACCCCTATTCCTCTCCATCCCCAAACAGATCTGTATAAAACTTGCCATTCCGAACTTGACCCAGATTTATTCCTTTCATAAATATTAACGAAATGGCCCCAAAATCATAAGCAAACCAAAAATCTGCTTTTTAGTGGAAAGTCAGAGATAACTTTAAGTAAAGAGTAGGTATTGATGAGTCCATGGATTAAGAGAAACATCCATTACAACACAGTCATTACATCGCACTGCTGTTACAATGCAACTGTGACACCTCGGTTTTTTTCATTCTTTTCCTTCAGTAGAGTATTCTCTAGCGCCAGGAAGCCTGCAAGGTATCAGCTGCGCTCTACAAATACCTAAAATAAAAATAAATAAACAACGCATGCCATTACAATCCATGTCACTACAACGCATGCCATTGAAGCGCATACCATTACAACGCATGCCATTACAACGCATTATATGGTAAGTAATGGAGATGTTTCAGTTTTAGGGTGGGTATGGGTTTTGGGGTAGATGGGAATAGTAATCTTTACCCCTCCACTATTTAACACTTTCCCTACTGTTGCACTCACTGGATTAGGAATAGTAATGTTTACCCCTACACTATCCAACACTTACCCTACTGATGCCCTCAAAGTATTATGCGTTTTAATGGTATGCGTTTTAATGGTATGCGTTGTAATGGTAGTTTTAAAAAATGCATTGTAATGGCATGCATTGTAAATTCATGCGATGTAATGGTAGTTGCGATGTAAAAACCATTGGCAGATTTACAAGCCCCTTTTACGCTGCCATTGCTTCACATTTGCGACGCAGCGGCGGCGCAAAGCCAGCGCCATGGTGCGGGGTACTTACAACGTGATGCATCTGGGAGATGTGTCACATTGTAAAGCTCGGCGCCACATGTAGGTGTTCCAGGACGGGGGGGGGGCGTTCCGGCGCAGGAACACCTCCTAAAAGTGGCTGAGTGAAATCTACAAAATTTCACTCAGCCACTTTTAAGGCCATGCAGGCATACGGAGTGACGCAGCATTTTAAGCATAGGGCACCCCCGAGCTTTGCTGGAGCTATGTCATGCTTGAGACGCAACTCCAGCAATGCGCCGCTTTTACAGCAGCAGATGAGTCACACATCTGTCCTTTTTTGCCCCATGGTGCGCCGTATTATAAATGCGGCGCATCCATGGTGGCGGCGCCGTGATGCACAATAACTGGCGCATCCCTGCTGATATGTAGAGATGCGCCAGTGATTGTAAATCTGCCCCATGTTGTAAAATCATGCGTTGTCATTGTTTATGTAGTAACGTCATTTATTCATGGACAAACATCCCTGAATGGCAGTGCCAGCTATCCCATCACAACTATTTTGCCTTTACTACTGAGGTTCTTCTTGTATTTCTCCTTCAAAGCATCAGTTTGAGAGACCCATTTTCCAGGGGATCTACCAAACAGCAAATCTAGTGCTCCTTGGGAAAAACCCTTGCAATACTGTATGGCAGAAGAGGCCGTAAACCAATTTCCCTACCCTGTAGTTTTGAGGGCATACCCCTCGACCACCTTACCAAGTCTTGGCTGGTGGCAGCATAACCATACTTTTTTTAGGTGCCGCATCTGCACCCAGGGTAAATCCTACTGGCTTCCCCTGAACATTAGGGGCCATATGTAGGTAAATCCCAAATACTGTTTCTTAAATACTGATTTTTAACGAATTTTACCGAACAGGTATTTAGAAATCGTTATTTGGGATGTAGGTAATAATTCGGTAAAAATTACCAAATCTGTACAATTCGGTAAATAAATACAGAATCCTCAACACCGATTGGTAAATTCCGATACGGTAAATACCGAATCTGTAAATTCTGAATCGGTAAATACTGAATCGGCTATTCAAAATTGGAAAAAAACAGGATTCAGCCAATCATGTGCAACCACCCCTCCTCCCAACCAGGAAGTGGCCACACCCATGCAGGTGCAAGCAATCTGAAGCTGCTGGAGAGGCTGTGAGAGCATAGCAGAGCCCTTGAGCCACTGGAACACTTTACTGCTGGGAAATTGAAAAAATGACAGGCAAAGACACAGAGAGTGAAGTTGCAGAGAGGAAGAAGAAGATCAAATTCAGCACCATGGAGCTGCAGGTCCTGGTGGAGGAGGTTGTAAAGGAGCACAATAAATTGTTTGGGAAGCACTCCCTGCTGGTGGCAAAATCTGCCAAAAGGAAGATTTGGCTGGCAATACAGTCAAAAGTAAATGCCACCGGTGTCACCACACAGGAGATTGACGACCTGAAAAAGAGGTGGTACGACCTCCGGAGCCTGACAAAGCGAAAGATGGCTGAGCTTCATAAACAGGCAAGCTTGACTGGAGGAAGGAAGAACAAGGCACGTGCCCTGACTGAGCTGGAGGAGCTGGTGGAGTCCACCATCGAACCAGACAGCGTCTGTGGAGTGGGAGATGCAGACAGCTCAGCCCGAGCTGCCACCAGAAAAGGTAAGAAGCATGCACAGCAATCCACCCTACCCCATTCCCTTCCCATTCCCCTTCCCCTATGTGGTAGTGTTAACCCCACTCCAGTACAGGTAGCAACATACACCAGCAATGCATTATGGGAGATGTAGTCAATGAAACATCTACCATGTCAGACAGCAAACCAAAGAACAAGGCATGCTAAACACATCAGTGATAAGCAAGCTGAGGCAATAGCAACAGTGTTTCAGAGTTCAGAATATAATTGTATAAGCAGGGCTGCAGGACTACAGAGCTAATGTATGAATGTTTGTCCACAGGCGAGACATCTCGCAGGCGTACCAAGGAGAAGGAAGGCAGTGCACCACAGAGGGAAGACACACAGGAGGTGAGTACAAGTGCAGGGAATACCACCCAGGAAACTGCTGCACCACCAGCACAGCCGGCCTCCCAAGACCTTCCAGCGTCACCACAGCTGCAGGCCTCCCCAGAGCGTTTTGGCTCTCCTCTACTCCTGTCCTCACCTGAACTGCTTGCGTCACCGTCTGTCACAATACCTGCAGTCCAAAAAAGCAAGAGGCATGTAGTTGCCACACTAATAGAAATGGGGGGGGGGTGAAACATCAACCGTGGCCGGTGAGGACAGCACTGGCAGTCAGCAGTCCTGCGCCGAGGCGGCCCGCACAGGTGTCAGATGTCACAGGGCCAGAGATAGCAGTGAATTGCAACATGTTGAGGGTCCCAGTGTCTTCTGTGGACTTGAGAGTATCATGGTGAAAGTACAGCGCATGCAGGTGAAGGCCATCCAGTCGGTGCAACGCCAGATGAGGAACCTGAATGAGAACATGACAAACATTGAAAAGGGCATTAGCTCAATGGCGGAGGGGAGTAGAGAGTTGGCTGCGGGTATGGGAGAGGTGGCTGTGGGCATACGGGACATGTCCCAGTCTCTACTGCTCTTGTGCAACAAGCTTGACCAGGGCAGGGCAGCAAGGCAGAAGGAGAGGCAGCGGGCAGAACGACATACAAGGGCAATCAACCGCCTGGCCACTGCCACTTCCCTGCTTTGCAGGTGATGTGTAAACATGCAAGAGGGATTGGCACACAGCAGCAGTGAAGTCTCCAGGGGCCTTGTGAGGGTGACAAGCGCTGTTGAGGTGCTGCTGACTGTGCAGTCGGCACATACTGTTGCTCTGGATGTGAGTGAGAGCGAGGAGAGCACCAGTAGGAGCAGCATGACAACCCCCCCTATTACTAACACACGTAGGAGCAGCAGGCTCCATGGGGCTGCCACTGCCCACGCACCCATTGAGGACAGCCAGGCAATGTCATCTGGCACCGGTAGGCTTGGTCGCAAAAACTGATGCTGCCCACACTCCCTGACCTTAAATGGGTGAAGTAACCCAGGACTGCCAGAATGGATGGCTACAATTGGTCTTGCACATTTGTGCCTTTGTGTACATACTACACCTGGCTGTGTCTCCTTACTTACTTAGAAATAGGAGCGTGTGATCTCTGCCCGTCTCTGTCTCCCATCTGTCGCTGGCCCCACTCCTGCTGTGTTGGGCTCAGGCTGTGCACATTCATCATCGTGGTCCTCATAATCACTTAATTCCACTTCTATACCTTTCTTTGTAGCATGTTTGTGAAACATTGCGCAAGTTGCGATGATCTTACAGCAGATGAGGGGTGAGTACTGACATGTGCCTCCACTTTTGTGGAGGCAGCGGAACCTGCTTTTTAACAGCCCAAAGGTGCGCTCCACAATGTTGGGAGTTGATTTGTGTGCCACGTTGTATCGTCTCTCACTCGAGGTTGATGGGTTCAGGTAGGGTGTCAGGATGAACGAGCGGATGGCATATGCGCTATCACCTATGTGGAAATGAGAGAACCATTAATCACATGTGCAACAGAACCTACATCTGCAATATCTATCAGGGTGTGTCACAGTGTTTTACCTAGCAGGTATTCTTCTCCGAATTCCCCCACTGTCAGGCGTGTGTAGATCCCACTGTTCTGAAAGATGTAGGAGTCATGGGTGCTTCCTGGGAATTTGGCCACAATGTCTGTGAATATGTTGTTGGCATCACAGATTACCTGCACATTTATTGAGTGGGTGGACTTTCTGTTCCTGTAAATTTATTCTGTGGCTGCAGGTGGGCAGATTGGGATGTGTGTGCCATCAATGCAGCCGATCACATGTGGGAAGTTTGCCATTTGGTATAAGTCAGTCTTGGTCTTCAACAGTTAAGCATGTGTGTCATGGAAGCTGATGTAATGATGCATTCTGTGCATCATGGCCTCCAGGAACTTACTGAAGAAACAGGACAGGCAGCTCTGGGACACCCCACCTACCGCAGCTATAACCCCCTGGTAACTGCCAGATGCAAGCAGGTGTAGGCTACAGAGCACCTGCACATGTGGTGGTATGGCGTGCGCCCTTGGTGTTGGGTGCTCTAGGAGTAGGGGCAGGTCCCTTATCAAGTCCAGGATGGTGTGGAGGTGTAGCCTGTACCTTTCATGGATCTCTGCCTCAGTAAGTTGAAAGAGTGTGATCCACTGTCTGTAGACTTGCTCCTCCTGTCTACAGATCCTCTCTCCTGTAGCCTGTAGCCGTAGCCGTAGCCGACTTGCTATCACATAGAATGCCGCCATTCTGGTCACACTGTTGCATTTTGGGGACTATTTTATGGCCTGCAACTGGTTACCACCTGCTCTCAATCCATGGTAATTACCGACTCTTAAATACAGAATTTCATGCAATTCGGTATTTTAGAAGTTACCTACATCTCAAATCTCATCTTTTCCGTTTCTTATTTACCAAATTGGTAAATAAGAATTCGGTAATTACTGATTCGGTATTTCTGCCTCGGTAAATATGAATCGGTATTTACCGATTCATATTTACTGAATCCTTATTTTTGGCCTCCCCCATCTTGAAGGCCTAAGTACCGGTCGGTAACGGCTATTTTACAGAATTTCGGCCGTTGCCGACCGGTATTTAGCTACCTACATATGGCCCTATGTCCATTGACCACAGCTTGTGTTCAATAATGGCCACTTAACATCTGAGTGATTGTAAAGGAAATACAGATCCTGAATACCTTTGGCACCCTTGCTGTTAGAGTTACATTTAGAAGATTGTGAACTTCTTTAGGTATGACAGAAAAAAGAGGGAGAGTGGTTGTTGCAGAAAATTAACAGGGTTAACCATCATCCATTCTTCACACTTGCTCCTTTTTTATGGGAAACCATTTGAAGACAGTACACAAGCTTTCCTACCACAGCTGTTCCCGGAGAACGCCTAGTAAAAAACAGCTTTCTCAATGCATTCTCGGAGCAGTATATTCCTGCTTTAACCAGCACCCTCTCTGCGGAGGCAACGTATCCTATTTCCTGATGGGCTAGTTTTTCAAATTGTAAGAATGTACATGAACTGACTGGCAGTGGTCTTTTGCCAAACTGCCATACATTGAGAATAAATACTGGATCCCCACTTGGGCAATTGGAAGAGCTCCATCACACAGCTCTCCTTCCACTCGGCTGTGGTGCTTCCTGAACATGGTGCTCCTATTTCTACAAGACTAGCACTAAGCCAGATATCTTGTTGAAGCTATTCCGCCCTGCTGTACTGATAAGTTTGTCTCTACTAAGCTTGAGGGCTGAGAGATGCATACAAAGAGGACTAAAAAGCCTTCTCTAACCCTCATTAGAGCCCAGACAAGCATCACCTACAACAATTGCAGTTGAACTCAGTGGTGATTCTGCTCAGTGGAAACACCCTACTTGTGCTGAAATCTGGATTGCTTTCCCTTCTAAAATCCCTGCTCCTAGCTGGTCCTCTGCCACAAGTTTGACCACAGATTTGCTGTTCCAACTTGATCTGAACAAAACGTCTGTTTGTTAAAATCACAGTTACAGCATACGATAAAAACATTTATGAAAAATGCCAAACTAATGTCTATGGAACTAGACAGAAACAGATATACCTGCTCCTCTGTAAGTGGTTTGATGAAGGTATATTTGGCAAAGAGGAATATAGATACTTATATTTCAAGATCCCGGTAATTCCTTGTGTTTACTTTTTGCCTATGATTCACCAAGGAAGTAGAAATTTACCTGCAGACCCATTATATCAGGAATTGTATCCTGCACAGAAAGAGTATCAGAATACATAAACATATTTTCTCTCCTTTTGTGAGTAGTCTGTCATCTTATGTCAAAGACTCCAATTATTTTCTTTTAAACTTGTGTGAGAATCCTTAGATGAAAAACTTTTGACTAGTGACTATGGATGTCAAGAGCCATCAAATTATTATCATACATGAGGATTGTTTTGAGGTATTTGGATTCTTTTGTGACTTTTAATCTGACATTTTGTCAGCCATATTAACATGATTTTTTTGCAAATGTGTTCTATGTAACAATTACCTTCTTTACCCCAAAAAATGTACCATTGGTTATGTGGGATTGTGATGGAAGACAGGTTTTCTCCCTCTTACTTCAACCTTTTTATGGGTTGGTAAGAGATTGAGAACGCCGGGGAACTAATTCCAGCATGAATGGTATGTCCATGTGGTATTGTAGGCTCGCTATATTGATTATATTCTGGTAATATGGAATGGCACAGAAAATTGAATTTTTGACTCACAACAAAATGAACGTACAATTTTCACTAGAATATTATAAGTCAACAAAAATAGTTTTAGATGTGGAACTAGGATCACTGAAATATTATCGACGGACACATTATCGACTTACCAAAATATCGTTGACAAATTATCGAGAACAAAAATATCGACTTACTATACTTATTACACAAACTACAAAAATATCGACTAAAAAATATCGAGTACTAACTATATCGAAAACATAAATATCGCTTAAAAAAATATCGACTACAATTATATCGTTGGACATGAAATTAGCCCTAACACTACAAAAATATCGACTACAAAAATATAGACTACCACAATATCGTTAAATAAATAATATCGAGTTCATGTTTGCACACTTTTCTTTCTAAAATACCATCTTTATCATCAATAAAAGTCATTTCTCTGTAAAAAAAACTTTTCACATATAATACCTGTTTCTTACATAAAATTACTATTAATCCACATTTACTATACATTCTATTACATGCATTTTATCATTTTCTATTATTCTTTGCATTTAACTAACATTTTCATTACTTATTTTCACATATAAATATATTTCATTTAAACACGAACCTGCTTTAATGCGGGAACAACCACATACCACCATTCTCACATCAACAAACACTCCAATTAACTTAAAAAAATTCAAACTAGCCTATACTATGCTTCCTTACATCCTACAACCAATCAAATCAAAGCACACATAACACATATACTATAAAAGGGCTACATGCATTCTACCATTTGTTGCTGCTACCTATCTGGAAAGTAGATGCCAACACTTTGAAGATTTTGTTGCAGAATAAACATCTTTAAAGATCCAGCTTACTAGCTAATTAATCAAGTAAGTAACACAGCATTTTAGTAGAAAACTACATTAGAAGTGCACTATTTTCCTTACATCTCCTAACTCTTAGACTTATTTTATTTTCATGTCTTCCTACTTTTCTGATAGAAACTACTCCAACACAATTCCTATTACATGGTCATATTTCTTCATGTGCAAAATCAGATAGTAAGTATATAATAATTCTCTGTTACACACCAACTGCTTTGTTTAAACACTAATTTACAAGAGTATTTATTTTTCATTGACATTATATTTACAGATATACAGAAATGGTGCTATTTCTACAGCAAAAACGATAAAACTAACCTAATTACACATGTAAGTATAGATGTGTTTGTTATAAAACGGCCAATTTCATTAATGCACATTTTTAAACAACATATCTTGCTTTTTACATCTTCCCTATAGATCATTTGAAAAATCCAAGATCAACTATAGCAAAACACAAAAATTACCCTTCAGAAAAAAGTAAGTATAATTGTTATTTGCTAAAATGTTGGCACAAAAAACGCTAACTATATTCTTAACACCATGTTATTTATTTTAAATTGCCTCTACAGATATTCAGAAAACATCATACATCTATTCTACATATCATATGAAAACATACTACACAAAATATACCAATATAGAAGAATCGCCTTGTAAAAAATGTAAGTATATTTATCATTTTTCTAAAACTGCCTAAAATAACACAGTCTATGTTCTTAACAACATCTTATCTATTTTATATTTCCTCTACAGATATTCTGAATACATCATACAGCTATTCTACCTACAACAAAGAAAACGACATATTTAGAAGTTAGTATACGTTTAAATCTGTTACATTTCCAAACGGTTCAGTATTAAAATTATAATATTTTGCTTTTATTTCTTCTATCTACTCTACAGATCATACCTGTACTAAATTGATGAACTCCAGCAATTACTACTATTCTACTATTTAAACAAGTAAGTATATGTAATGTTTACATCAAATGCACTAGTAGACAAAAATGACAACTGCTTTTGAGTAGGAAATACATTTGTTATATATAAACATTAACGTTGTTTTTCTATATTTTCATACCAACAGCAAATAAAGACATACATACAAGAACATCATTCAAAAGACATTTCTGCTTCTGTGACTACTACTTTGATTAACTGTAAGTATAAATGCATCACTAATGATGTTAGCACCACATAAGTAAAAAAATGTGTACTGATTTTGTTTCTTTCTACTCTTTCCTAGAACAGGTAAATCAAAATGACTGAAGGTGCAGAATTTGTCATGTCTCAGAAAAATAAATTGCTATTATGCTACATGGGTTATGTGTATAATCAGGAGAGACAAAGTGGTAGAAAGGTTTTTTGGAAGTGTACACAATATTACTCCAACAAATGTTATGGGAGGGCCACTACCAAGGAAACTAATGTGCTATTTACTAGAGAACATAATCATCCCCCAAATGTCACCGAAATTGAAATTAGAGATGCCTTAGAAAGTATTAAAAGTGCTAGCACACAAAGTGACAAACCCACCACCCAAATACTTAAAGAAGAACTGGTAAAAATCCCTAACCATGCTTCAGGGCAACTACCCTCTATTGATTCCCTGAAACGCACAATTGCACGCACCAAACGACTCACTAGCACAACCCAACCCAACCCAACTTGTTTTGAAGAAATTATTATTTCACCCGAAATGGCCATCACACACAATAAAGATAAATTTATTCTTTTTGATAATGAAAGCAGTACAAACAGAATAATTATGTTTGCAACTGCAAGTAATTTACGAAAAATCCAACAGTGTCCCCAATGGATGATGGATGGAACATTTAAACCCTGCCCAAAACCTTTTTACCAACTGTATTCCATCCACGGTTTATACCATCATTCTAATATACCTTTCATTTACTGTTTGCTACCCAACAAACAGCAAACAACCTACACCGAAATTTTAAATGTTCTCAAAACGGAAATCAATAATTATTTTCCCGAAAAAATAATTATTGATTTCGAATTAGCTATGATAAATAGCATTTTGAGAACATTTCCCCACACAGCAATCCAGGGTTGCTATTATCATTTTAATCAGAGTATATGGAGGCATCTCCAAAAATCTACTTTAAGTGTACTATACTCTACAGATAGCACCTTTGCCTATCAAGTTAAAAAGTTAATAGCCCTGGCCTACGTCCCTGTTACAGATGTTGCTGAACATTACAATTTATTAATTGACAGCGCATATTATAAGAGGAATGAGGATAAGCTAACACCATTGCTAGACTATTTTGAAGACACTTGGGTGGGAAGGTTGCACAGATCAGGACATCGACGCCAGCCCAAATTCCAAATCCCTTGGTGGAATGTCTATCTCAGTACTTTAAACCAAGAGGCGAAAACCAACAACAGTGTTGAAGGGTGGCATAATGCTTTCCAAGCAACTACAAACAGAGGCAAACCCACATTCCACAACCTTCTTGAAGCTTTGAAAAAAGAACAAAGCTATCAGGAACTAAGAATGGAACAATCAGTGTCACAAATAGGGCCCAAACTCACTAAACAAACCCAACAAATGTTCCGACTACTTCAAAGTCAAGTCACATTATACCCTACAACTAGAGGTTTAGAATACCTGGCAATAATAGCAAAAAGTCTTCTATAAAAATGTCAAGTAAATATACGAATGTCTTCTTACAATACTAATAAAAATCACATGTCATAAACATATATAATGAATTATAAATAAAACATATTTGTTTGACAAACTTTTAAAAAATATGTAAAAAAATTCGTAACAAATATGCAATGTTTATAATTTTTTATAACATACACATAACATTAGAAATCGACATTTCCCACCCAATCAAAATTGTAAAATAAATACAAAAAATTTTTGGAATTAAGAGACGCAATCAAGGAAAAATCAATCCATACAATCCAATCCAATATCTTACTATTCCAATATGGGAAACCCTCAAAAACCCGAAAATAAATTGTAAAACGTAAAAAAACGCTCCAGGAAATCCCGAAAACAGTAGTGTGTACACGTTAGGATTTAAAGTTATATACACACAATTTTAAAAAAACGGTCACGCATATCAAAGTATCAATCCGATTCGAAACCCTCCAAAAAACCCGAAAAAGGTTTAAAAAGTGAAAAAACCGCTCCAGGCAAACACGAAAAATAGGAGATAAAAGTCAAAATATAAGCATAATAACTTAAACATTTGTTTCTCCGTTAAAAAACACGCTTCCTTCCATGTAGTTTTCATGCGAGGAACCGAAACCTGTAAAATAACATACATAACGAAAGCCACCCACAAATACCCCCTTCACATTAGTAAATATACTAACAATTAACATTAACCATGTAAGAAGACATTTCCGAACAATTAAAATTAGACTTGAAGGAAAAAACGCACGACACATCTATAACGCAGACTTTTCACCCAAACGCTACTTAAACTAATAATACATACACCAAAAAACACTACAGAGTTTGATTACACCCTCAAACATGACCACTTACTTATAATTAGTATTACAAAATAACCTTACCTCTCTCCAAGCGAAGCAACTCCCAACCGCGAGCTTCTCCAGTCCTGAATGGAGCGCAATAACCTTACGCGGTAAAAAAGTAGTCCCCTTAACCCATTTGTGTAAAAGGATAATAGAATAAACAATGTGAAATTAAAAATATATAATACATACACATGTATAATGTAACAAATTAATACACTATACTCATGACAATTTTCCTTTATTAACAAAAAATAATATATTTAATATTAATTAATATATAATATGTATTATATATTAATAATATAAAATAATTATGTAAAACTTTGAATAAAAGATGTAAATATTTAGTTATTCTGTATATTTATAAGAATAATTTTGTGTATAATTTTTATAAAACATTATAAATGTTTATGGGAATAATTAATAATGATAAATAATATAACTTATTTATTGTTATTAATATAACAAGTAGAACCATTTAGTATATAAAGAATGCCCTGAAAAAAGTCTCTATTTTATCTGTGAATATATATATTTTTGTTAATAATCAATGAATGTTTATGTTTATTAATTAATAATAATAATAATTATTAAAATAATTATTATTTTTATTAATTATTAAAAAAATATTATATAATTATTTCTAACTATAACAAAATTATATAATTGCTTTACTAATATTTGATAAATACCAGATATTATAATTAAACATATTGTTTCCCTATACAATTATAAACTTTACAACCAAAGCGATTTATATGTTTTATGTAAAAACAACATTGTGTGAAATATACACCAAGAAAATTTATTTTGGTATTTCAATTTATCCTAAGAAATGTAATAATAGTCATGTTACTTGTTACAAAGAAATATGTATTATATATTTTATTATATTAATATTTAATATTAACATTATTAAATATTAATGTAAGAAATATATAACAAATCATTGTTTAATGTATTTCTATATAAATACTTTAAATTGTAAATGACTGATGGGAATATGTAAAATTTACTGAAAGAATCTAGTAATCCAAATTATTGTTTACATTGACCACATGTATATAAATGTAAAGATGTTATTGTGTGAATAATAAAAGTTAAAAAAAATGTGATGTTATATTTGTTTTTGATTTTATTGTAGTACACAATAAAAAAATTAAAAATTGTTTAATAAACTGATTTGAAAACATCTATGTTGCATAATTTTTTATTATTAAAATACAGTAATGAACAAATGTATACAAATGTGCTGCACACTGACCAATTTTATATGTATTGTTACTACTCCAGTCAATCTAAAATCATAGAAGCTGCAGGACACTAGCAAAAATTATTTTACTATTCCTACTACACTCAAGGTAATACCATAAAATGTGGTGGAGACTAACCAATGTATTTTTATTAATCCAACTCCAGTGTTGGTAATATTACTGATGGTGCTGGACACCAACCAATTAATAATTAGAATTCCAACTCCACTCTAGCTACTGTCTGGAAACATGCTAATACATAAATAGTTTTTATCTAAATAAAGTGTACTAATGTAAAGTTATAATAATATCTATTTTCGTGTGATAAATTTAATGTATCACTGTTAAGTTAAACTATACATCAGCACTCTAAAATACCCAAAACTGTCCCAAAACACTAAAAAGACCCCTTGACCCTAAAGGCCAAAACTGACCCAGAACACTACAAATACCCCTTTATCAACAAACTGAAAACTGACCCTGAACCCTACAAATACCCCTTTACCCACAAACTGAAAACTGACCCTGAACCCTACAAATACCCCTTTACCCACAAACTGAAAACTGACCCTGAACCCTACAAATACCCCTTTACCCACAAACTAAAAACTGACCCAGAACCCTACAAATACTCCTTTACCCACAAACTGAAAACTGACCCTGAACCCTACAAATACCCCTTTACCCACAAACTAAAAACTGACCCTGAACCCTACAAATACTCCTTTCCCAACAAACTGAAAACTGACCCTGAACCCTACAAATACTCCTTTCCCAACAAACTGAAAACTGACCCTGAACTCTACAAATACCCCTTTACCCACAAACTGAAAACTGACCCTGAACCCTACAAATACCCCTTTACCCACAAACTAAAAACTGACCCTGAACCCTACAAATACTCCTTTCCCAACAAACTGAAAACTGACCCTGAACCCTACAAATACTCCTTTCCCAACAAACTGAAAACTGACCCTGAACTCTACAAATACCCCTTTACCCACAAACTGAAAACTGACCCAGAACCCTACAAATACCCCTACAACCACAAACTGAAAACTGACCCTGAACTCTACAAATACCCCTTTACCCACAAACTGAAAACTGACCCTGAACCCTACAAATACCCCTACAACCACAAACTGAAAACTGACCCTGAACCCTACAAATACTCCTTTCCCAACAAACTGAAAACTGACCCTGAACCCTACAAATACCCCTACACCCACAAACTGAAAACTGACCCTGAACCCTACAAATACTCTTTTCCCAACAAACTGAAAACTGACCCAGAACCCTACAAATACCCCTTTACCCACAAACTGAAAACTAACCCTGAACACTACAAATACCCCTTTACCCACAAATTGAAAACTGACCCTGAACCCTACAAATAGCCCTTCACCCACAAACTGAAAACTGACCCTGAACCCTACAAATACTCCTTTTCCCACAAACTGAAAACTGACCCTGAACTCTACAAATAGCCCTTTACACAAGAACAGAAAACTGACCCTCAACCTCAAAAATACCCATTTACCCACAAACTTAAAAAATTCCCAAATCCCACTAAATACACCTTCACTCACGACTACCAAAATTACCCTGAACCCTAAACAATTAACCTATAACAAAAAATATGAAACTAAGCCAGAACACTATAAATAATAATGAACACAACATTAAACATAAATATATAAAAAAACAAATTTTTTTCAAAAAACTATTATAAAATATATTATCACATTACCTATAATAATAATTTAGATTAATTAATATTGTTTAATTCCAATTAATTAATTAACATCAACATTAATTAACACATTACATTTAAATGTATACAATTAATGTAATTAAGTCATTATTATAAATTAATTACCAATTAATTTATTTAAATGATATGCAATATATTAATGACATCATTAACTAATTATAATTAATGTGTTAGCAATTAATAAATGTAAATAATATACTAATTCTTAATACAATAAATCACTAATTATTATTAATTAATAACCAATGTATCAATGAAAATCATATACAAAATATTTTGTAAAATATTAATTAATAATAATCAATTAATCAATTAATCAATTAAATTATATGCTAATTAATCAATTAAACAATTAACTAATTAATAATAATTAATTACCAATTACAATCTAATTAAAACAATTACCACACATATATTAACTAATTAATTATTAATAAATTACTTCCCACCCTATTCCCCTATAAACCCACAACCCGCTCCTAAACATTAATACAATAAATCACTAATTATTATTAATTAATAACCAATGTATCAATGAAAATCATATACAATTTTTTTTTACAAATATTAATTATTAATAATCAATTAATCAATTAATCAATTAAATTATATGCTAATTAATCAATTAAACAATTAACTAATTAATATTAATTAATTACCAATTACAATCTAATTAAAACAATTACCACACATATATTAACTAATTAATTATTATTAAATTACTTCCCACCCTATTCCCCTATAAACCCACAACCCGCTCCTAAACATTTGGTACTATTTATTTATATATTATATATATATTATTTTATAAAATCAATATTTTCTAACATTTTCTCGATATTTTTTACTTTCACTATATTTCGATATTTTGTCTAGTCGATATTTTTAAGTCGATATTTTTGTATTCGATATTTTTGGGTCATTTTTGCAGTCGATATTTTTTTCAACGATATTCCTATAGTCGATATTTTGTTAATGTCGATATTTTTCCGTCGGTTTTTTGTCCATTCGATATTATGTAGTCGATATTATGTCCAGTTACCGTGGAACTATATAACACTGATCAGAAGTTAGTAAGCAGATCATTTAGGAAGAAGACTACCAGTAACAGCATACTGTATTATGGCTTTGGGCACCCTAAGAAACTAAAGAATAATATTCCCTATATGGGGGTATGAAGGCCTATAAGAAACTGTAGTGAAGGACAACAAAATGTAAGAGAAAAATTGGAAACCATCATCAGATTGTCATAAAGAAGATATCTGTCAAACATTTTAGCACAATCTGCTTAAGAATATGCAAAGTAGCTAGCAGTATTATGTTTATCTTGAATTTCT
The DNA here is from genome assembly GCF_964261635.1 of Lissotriton helveticus. Classification (NCBI taxonomy): domain Eukaryota; kingdom Metazoa; phylum Chordata; class Amphibia; order Caudata; family Salamandridae; genus Lissotriton; species Lissotriton helveticus. The sequence continues at coordinate 1,283,029,267 of NC_136063.1, forward strand.
ATGTGGAAAATTATAGGAACTGTAACATTTTGTTAAAAAAATAATCTATTCTGAAAACTGATAGGGATCTAACAACAATTCTAACACAGCACTTGTTGGTCACATTTAGGAAAGCAGGAACTCTTAGTGAACACTGTGTACTTTAATTTGGAGTTTACCTGACCTGCAAACACTGTAAAAATGACCTAATTTCTTGCACTTATTGGATAGTTTACCTACTGTTGGACATTGCATATAATTGCCTAAATGGGATTTAGATCCACACATGAAATAAAAAGTGTTAGTGCAATTTCTGAACATTCTTAATGAATTTGCCCCTAATTTGTACAGCATCAACATGTTCAGAATTCCCCACAGCATCAATATTTGGAAAAGGTGTCTGAGTAGATTCCTGAGCCATCTTGTGACTGGGTTTATTGAACACTCAGGGGCCTATTACAATTTTGGTCGTAAAGTACCCGACCTTAGGTCGGAGGCTTTATGACTTACATTGCTTGTTTCAATTACGACCAGCTGATTACAATACGGTGGGTTGGAATTGAAACTGGCTGGTCATTCCGGCTAGGTTCCGATGTGCCCGTTGGCCAGTCGGAGACCGGCCCGTAATCCCATAGGAAGGCGTTTCAGCCTTTCAGGAATACAATGCTCGGTTTTCCACAAGCTTTCCAGGCCAGGCTTTCTAGCATGGAAAGCCTGTCAGTAAGCGAGTTTGGGGGCCCCTAGTAGAGCCCCCTTTTCCTTGTGGCCTCTGGTTAGCGGCCGAGGGGGCACCTATGGTGCCCCCTGTTAATCCCTGCACCTTGTGTAGGCACCTAGAGGTGCCTGCTACGGGGTGCAGGGATTAACACAATCTCCTATTTCTCGGTGGGAGCTTGTGATACGGCCAGTGTACGGCCGTAACACAAGCTCCTATTGAGAAATGGGAGAATATGACTGCACCATGTGCGGTTGCATCGTAATTGCGGTGTTGGGACCCCTGACTGGAGGTTTGTCAGTCCGAGACCATAACGGTGTCCGGTTGACATCGTAATCAAGCCCTCTATGTTTTTGGCCAGAACAACAACCTCTTACAATGGAGGGTCTCTGCAACTGAGTAGCCTTTCTTGGATATTTTCTTAAAAGCAGCTATACACAAACTGATTTTAAATGTATATGTCAATGGATGCTTCAAAATCTCATGTAGCAGCCTAGGCCTTAATGTTGATCTGAATTCTTCAACAGTTTCATCATCTGTTTGTTTCTTCTTGAAATATGTTGTCTCTCCAATAGACCGCTAGGTTGTTCTGAGAATTTGATTCTAAGTCTTGTCATCGCTTCTGAATACTCAGGATCTCCGGATTGTCCAGATGCGGCAGCAGCTGAGGTCAAATTATCGAAAACAAGCTGTACTTCATTTCCCAAATAACTAAACAAAATAGCAGCCTTTCGTTTAGGTTTGAAAGCCACCTGCTCCAACTACGATTAAATATTTCTCAAACGATCTTAATCAAGCATTCCACTTAAACAAAGGGTTCCCGGGAACATGAGGAAATTGTGATATCCAAGCTAAATTGTTAAAAGCCATTGAAAACAATTGTTTAAGATGCCCCATCCGCTGACGAATTGATACAGGTAATGACACAGTTCTGAGAAGACAATAAGTATTTCCAGGTTCAATTAAGCTTATTCAACAAAAGCTCTCAAGATTTAATGAAATGTTGCTGTAAACTTGAAATACCTAAACCAATCTAGCACCGGAATCGAAATATGAGCTTATAGGCACAATGTTGATAATTACAGCAGAAGCAGATTCAAAATGTAAAGTTAGTGCCAGGAGGAGAGATGCATGTAAGGCAGCTAAATATTTACTGGTAAAACAGCCACGTAAACTGAAGAAATGATATCAAGCACATACCAAAGCATGCTTGCTCAGTGGCTCACCCGTGTTGAGGAAGAAGTGGAGCACACGGAGCCGAAATGAGAAAGTTGGCAGTGATGCGCTCAAATAGCGCAAAAGTAGCCTTGGGCTGTGTGGGCTGCAGGAAGTACAGGAGAAACAATCACCAGGTAATGGCTTTGATGAGTGGGATGATAACCATGATAGTGTGGGTTATCCGGAGTAGGCTGTAGGCTCCAAATTAACAAAATTTGTAAATTTCTTTATAAATCTTCGCCAAATGTTACATAGAGACTTCAGGAGCCAAGCAGAGATAAGTAGAGCATTCATTTTGTGAAGTGCAAGGTAATAAATAAGGAGCCCAAACACAGCCTTTCCTCATGCATCAGACTCCCAGGTACTATACCGGCGCTGGTGGAGTATAAACATTGAAATTGCTTTGAGGGGTCAATATTTGTGGGTCCCGTATCTGAGGTATCTGAGGTAATATAATGGCTCCAAAGGGAAGGGGGGGCCAAAGCAAAGGCCGCCGCCGCAGCGGCAGCTGCAGCCATGAGTGGGACTCCGACTGCCTCTGGTGCCTCAATAAATGACCCAAGTTCAGTATGTACTCCTGAGTTAAGCAGCAGCAACTCACGTACGGCCCTCAACAGGCAGTCGATACCTCAATCAGATATGGGTGTAAAGGTGCGCACCGTATCTGACTTCTTTAAGAAAAAGAATGCTTCTGGTGCTAAAAACACCATTCAAACTGCCCTTGTATCTACAGGTATAGGTATTGGTAATAAAACTGTTATTTATTTATTTATTTATTTTTCACATTTGTAGAGCGCTCTGTTACCCGGAGGTGTCCTGGCGCTAACGTGATTGAACCAGTGTATGTGGGTGGTTGAGAGCTTAATGAGTGAAGAGCCAGGTCTTGAGCGCTCTTCTGAACGACAGCAGGTCCCAAGATTGTCTGAGATTGAGTGGCAATCTGTTCCAAGCCTCTGCCGCGCCAAGGGAAAATCTCCTGCCTCCACATCGCGCTTTCTTGACTCTAGGAATTGTTACCAGCGCCTGCTCCACAGATCTTAGGTTTCTTGCTGGTTTATGCCAGTGGAAGAGCAGCTTCATAGACCGAGTGCCCAGATCGTGCAGGGCCTTGAAGACCACGCAAAGTGCTTTAAAGACTATTCTTTTTCGGACTGGCAGCCAGTGGAGTTTCACCAAGTCCTGAGCTACCGAGGCAAACTTAGGGGTGTCAGTGATCAGGCGGGCGGCTGCGTTCTGCATGATCTGGAGCTTGTTTAGAAGGCCCTGTTGGGCATTCAACATAAGGCTGTTACAATAGTCCAGACGTGAGAGGACCAGTCCAGTAACAACAGTTTTCCTATGCTCCTTCTCCAGATATGGAAGCACTTTCCTAATTGTTTTGAGGATGTAGTGCGTGGAAGAGGATAGTGCATTGATCTTTGGCTTAAAGGATAAAGAGTCGTCCACCAGTATACCCAAATTTTTAACCTTTGCAACTGGGGAGGGGAGGGATCCCATTTCATCAGGCCACCATCTAGGGGACCAGAAATTATCCTTGGAACCAAAGAGCAACACTTCTGTCTTTCTGGAGTTGAATTTGAGACAGTTTTGAGCCATCCAATTGCCCACCTCTCGCATACAGCCTCTAAACCTGTCTGCTGTGCTAACTGTTTCGCCCGGCAGCAGTGACACCACTATCTGTGTGTCATCTGCGTATGCTGTGAGATTAAAACCAAAGGATCGAATAACCGGGGCTAGGGTAGAGACGTACACATTAAAAAGGGTCGGACTGAGTGAGGACCCCTGGGGGACTCCACAGGGAAGCACAAGTATTGAACAGAGTTTATTGCAAAGTCCTCAATCACTATTGTTACCAGTAACGGCAGTAACAGCAATAATTGGAGCATCTGGAGTGTCTCTAGAGATGGACACAGATGATGAGCTGGCTGAGCTATGTCAGGCGGTGGGAGAGGTCAGAGTCTCACCCAAGGCAAATAATAATTCTAGCCATCCTTCTATAGATACGGCTCTCTGCCCAGCTTCTGAGACTTCTGGGACTTGTGGGATCCCTGAACCCTCTAGAGTAGTTCCCCAAGTGATTAAAAAACATCTTATCAGCAGTCTGGATAAAGATAAATATATAGGAAAGGTATCTGCAAATGATGGAGAATCTGTCCGTTCTGGGGGACAATTCTACTACATGTCAGATATCTCTATTATGTCTGAGGGGGAGAGTGATAATAAGAATGAAAGACTGTCTTTCTTCGGTGATTGGGCGGATGACGGCAATCTATCTCTTGAAGAGGACATTTTAAGTTCAGACTCTGCCGTAAATGCTGAGGCTCTAGGTACAGTACGTAAGGTGCCTGAATCACAGAATTCACTTTCCACTTCTAGACCTAGCAGGGTCGAACAACCTCATTGGGATGCTGTGTCTGGGTTGCAAATCAACCAAGGAGAAGTACCTGACAATCCTGAACCAGAAGGCGAAATCACATTGAAATCTATCTACAATTTACAATCATCGATCTATAAAATCATTATGCTTCATAGAGAGGAGACCAAAGCAGAAGGGCTCCGGACCCAGGGAGCAGTTCGTAAATTGCAGAATGCGGTGCGTCGCATCGCTAAGTCATGTACAGAAGCCACTACTAGAGTACAGGAAGCAGAAGATCGGATCTCTTCTGTCGAGGATGAACTCTCCACTCAAAAATCCTCTATTAATGCACTGCAGAAGACCAGACAGGACATTGATTGGAAACTTACCGACCTGGAAAATCGTGCACGACGAAACAATCTGAGTTTTCTAGGTATACCGGAAGGTACTGAGGGAAAGGATGTTCGACAATTTGTTGTTGAGCTATTTACAGCGGTTTTCCCAGATTTGAAGGAATGGAATTGGCAGAAGGAGATTTTAAGGGCTCACCGGTTTCCGTTTATGCAGAGATGAAATGCAGGAGGTGGGGCTGAGAAACCAAGAGCAATCCTTATTTGTCTTCATAATTACCTCCTTTGTGAAATTCTGTATGATCTAGCTAGACCTGCACGGCAATGGCTGGGAATTTTTTGTCCGCCCGAACTTCTGTCAGGTGACTGTGCACCAACGATGGCATATGAGGCAGCTAATATCGCCTATCAAAGCAAAAGGGGGACAGGTGTTTTTATTAAACCCTGCCAAACTTAAGGTCGTGTAGAAAGGGAAAACAATATACTTTTTTGTTAATTGTAGAAATTGAAAACATGATATATTATATAGAAAATAAGTACACGGAGTTGGATGTTTGTAGGTGGGGTGGCTGCTTACAGACAGTAGCTAGGACATAGGGTTTAGGCCGGCACAGGGAGGGACGTTTTCACTACACGACTACTCACCATCACTGAGGACTTAGTCCTTACGCCTCTGTTAGGTGGGTTCACTGAGGGTGGGGGGGGTGTTTGGGAGGGGAAGGGGAGAGGGTGGGAAGGGGTTTGGTGTTGGGGGCAAGGAAAAACAGTAAAAGAATGGTTTGTGCAAATCAAGGTCCAAAATTTGTCGCTTTTGCTTTATTGCTATGACGCACCTGTTTTATTAGTGAGCATCTTTTGTTCCCTGTCTTCTGTTGAATCTTTAATTAGATTAGAAGATGGGTAAGATTACAATTTGTTCTTGGAACGTGTGTGGACTCAACAACAAAAGAAAAAGGGGTATAATGGGTCAAATATTGAAAAGTATGAGAATGGATGTATTATGTGTTCAAGAAGCCCATTTACCTTGGAAGAATAGAGGTTGGCTTAAGGATTTTGGTTTAGAATTAGTTGGATGTTCTCGACAGGGGTCCACCATAAGAGGAGTAGCTATTTTAAAACGGTACGGGCTGGGACAGATTAGAAGATTCAAAGAGGATCCATTGGGTCGATGGGTTGTCGTGGAGCTTCGACTAGATGTTATAATGATGACCATATGTTCGGTCTATGGGTCTAATGCTGATGACCCGGCCGTTTTGAATCAATTAAGCATTGAGTTAGCGCTATGGCCCCCTTTGTTAATTTTGTGTGGGGATTTAAATTAACATTTGGATGGGACATTCGATATATCCAGCAATAGTCCTTATGTAGGCAGGAAGAAAAATGTGTTTAAAGCCATGAAAGGTATCATTGAGGAATTTGGATTAGTGGATGTTGGGTATCTTAGATCTGGGGGTACCTTGGGGAGCACTTTTTTCTCTGCTCCACACCAGAAGCATTTTAGGTTAGATTATTTTTTTGTTTCGGGTGGACTGAATAATACTTCTGCAAATCTAGGTTTCAATATTATACCCAAACTAATCTCGGATCATAATCCCATTGTTATCAGTGTAGAGATAAATTTTACCCAATCTTTTAAGCCTTGATCTTTTGAACGAAAACTCCTCAATGACCCCCTCTATATTGATCACATGAGTAAATGGATTCCGGAGTTCTTTGAAAATAATAGAAGGTCAACTTCAATCGGGATTATATGTGATGCGTTTAAGTCAGGGGTACGTGGCAAAACCTTAAGCTACTCAATAAAAAAACAGAGGAAAGTCCGGAAGACGGAAGAAGGAGAGATTAGTAGATTGAGAGATTTTGGGATTAAATTAATGCTGGCATGTAGTAGAGGTACTGGTACTGAGGAAATCTCAAGGGATTTAGTGGTTCAGAAAGCTAGGATTCATCAGGGTTTTGCCACAAAACTGGCCCAGCAGATAGCAGCCTATAGATCTGAAGTGTATGAAGTTGGGGAAAACTCGGGAAAGCATCTGGCCAAAAGATTAAGACAAAAGGCGGTTTCAGCTAATATAGATAAAATAATGGATGATTCTGGGAAAATATATGATAATACAACAGAGATACTGGGGGTCTTCCACAAATTTTATGGTAATCCATATACGGATGATGTTACCGGAGACATTGAAGGAAAGGTAACTGATTTCATTGATCCAATATTTAATTCCACCTTATCATTGGAAGAGGCAGAACAATTGGAGTTACCCATTACTTGGGAAGAAATAGAATTATCTCTTCTGTCGTTAGCTGCGGGTAAAGCTGTAGGACCCGATGCAATTCCTCTTGAGTTTTTTAGGGTGTTTCGTTTTATTTTAAAACCTGAGCTAATTAACTTATTTACAACAGCCCAAAAAGGAATGGCCCCACCTTCTTGGAAGGAATCAATAATTACGTTTTTTCTAAAAAAGGACAAACCTCCCCTGTCTATGTCTTCATTCCGTCCAATTTCTTTGATTAATGCAGGTAGTAAAGCTTATTCTAAGATCTTGGCTTCACGACCTTCTAGCATTATTACCCCACTTGTTTCGAAATATCAGCATGGATTTATTCCTGCACGTGATACTGCGGATCACATTCGCCGCCTTATTACTTTTCTGGATTTGGCTCAAGCCACCCGGTCAAATATTGGCTTAACCCTGTTGGATGCTGAAAAAGCATTTGACAGGGTGGCTGGGCTTACCTATGGGATATATTATCTAGAATGGGATTTGGTTCGGGCTTTTTAACTGCGATATGTATGCTGCCCCTAAAGCATTTATTCGTATAAATACTGAAATTTCAGCCTCCTTCTCAATTACCCGTGGTACCTGGCAAGGGTGCCCATGTTCCCCTTTACTTTTTGCGTTATATATCAATCCTTTAGTTAATCGCTTTAATATGGAAGAAAAAATCAAGCCGATCTATCTAGCCCATACAAATTATCGAGCGCTAGCATATGCTGACGACATTGTGGTCGTTACAACAGATGTCGAAACCGCGCTACCAGCGATTAATGACTTAGCTTCACAGTTCGGGATTTTCTCGGGGTATAAGCTAAATCTTTCTAAAACTCAGATCTTATATTCCGGGGACAACCCGCCGGCTAATATTCGACTTGCCTCCGAAGTCACGTATCTTGGAATTAAGATTTGACTCCCGATATCTAATATCCCCGTAATGAATATCAATCCACCTTTGGCTAAAATTAATTCTTTGTTAGAACGCTTAGATCATCTTCACTTAACATTACATGGAAGAGTTAATGTGCTCAAAATGCTAATTTTACCAGCATTTTTGTATATGTTTCACACAGTGCCCTTAGAATTCCCCCCTGTCTGTTTTAAAAACTTAGAAAGGGCAGCCCCAAGATTTCTGTGGGGATATAAACGACAACATAAAGCCTTTAAAAAAATGATTCTCACTAAAGAGTGTGGTGGCTGGAATGTCCCCTATTTCTTGTTTTATTATATTGCAGCGACCCTCCAGGTTATTAGCCCACTTATAATGGGGGACAGAGCTAGAATCCCTTATTGTAATTCTCCATCAACTTATGAGCTAGTTATGGGTGAAGGGATGAAAGCCTGTTTTCTGAAGGTAATTGAACCAAGTTACTATAAAAAGACAAGATTTAAGATGTTAAAAGCAGCATATGGTGTTTGGCAAAAGGTTCAATTTTGCAATGCCCAGATGTCGATCTGGGCATTGCAAAATTGAACATGTATACACCTTTTGCTGCACCTGGCCTATTACCTTCTCCTATTTTTTGTGATTTAGTAGCTATTAGATGGGGGACGAAAGGAATACGCTATTTAGGGGACTTGTTTTTTGAAGGCCAGTTGGTCTCTTTTCACGAGCTACAGAGTAAGTTTTCCTTACCCAAAAATGACTTTTCTAGGTTTCTTCAAATTCGCAGTTTTTTACAAAGTCCACGACATTCAGTAGATACACGAATGAATAAAATTCCCCTTATGGAGCACCTAGTAAAAAAAAAAAACATCAATTGGTACTTTGTATTTATAATATACTATGGGTGTAGGATAGTGCACCACTGTTATAACGTGAGGGTATCCGTATTTTTCGTGCCTCCAGGGCTCTCTCCCCGTCTGGAGTGATATATATTAAATCTCTGATAGCAGCTATACCTAGTTGGGTGTAGCTGACCCCCCGGGCACCGATATGTGCTGAACCATCTCTGAGTTCACTGCTGTTTCACATGTGAAGGGTTTAAATAAATGTTTTTTTCAAAATAAATTGATTACTCCATTATTCCATTTGTGTTTCATTTATTTTTCATGAAATTCTTTCAATTGTTTCACATAAAAGTCCAATGCATTTCGGCAGTGGTTACTGCCTTCATCAGGGAAATGATTAATCTACAATAATCAAAGAAACATCGTATTAACCTACAATATATCTAGGCTTTTTATAACAAGTATAACACATCTACTTCAAATCTACATTTGTGTGATGTTAATTAGATATGTTCAACAGTGGGTCGCCAACCATGCTTTCTATATTGATACTATGACCTTATATTCGCGTTACCTCTATTGGAATAGTGCTCAACATAACTACTAAAGACGAGTCGAGACTGTGTCGTTTCACCATTACAAGGACGGTTAAGTATTATTGGGCTCGCCTTCCGCGAGTCGAAGCTGTTGCATTTCACCGTTCCAAAGACGGTTCGGTGGCCTCGCCTTACGCGCTGACTGGAGGGCTTAGTTCCTTCTAAAAAGGAACGGATTTCATGTTAATCATACGCGCTTAAAGGACGCGCTGTCTGGTTATTAAAGCTGGGGGTCGCGTAACTAAAGGCTTAGTTCCTTCTAAAAAGGAACGGTTGTTCATATTAATCATACGCATTTAGAGAGCCTGTCTTCGGTTGCTTAACTTCTCACCTCGGCGTTTCTTCCTCCCACTCTGCTCCTCTACTCTCTGTTCCTGCTCTCTTCCGGTGTTTCAAAGTTCGCGCATGCGCCCTATTTAACACTTGCTGAACAATTTTTTGTATCCGCTCAAACTTTATTGAATCCCTATCTAAGGTTGATCAGCGCCAGTGCTCGCTACCACTATGTCTCACTACTGTTGCAAAGCCAGCAAGCGATTGAAATGGTATATTTACATGCTATACAAAACGTTATAATTGCAACTGATAAGGAACAATTGTCATTATAAGTAACAAAGAAATTCAGTTCTTTCATTGAGTCCTCCTGGCTTTAAGGAGAATTACTGGATTTATAATCTGGGCAGCCTAAAGCCAGGAGGACTCAATGAAAGAACCAAATTTCTTTGTTACTTATAATGACAATTGTTCCTTATCAGTTGCAATTATAACATTTTGTATAGCATGTAAATATACCATTTCAAACGCTTGCTGGCTTTGCAACAGTAGTGAGACATAGTGGTAGCGAGCACTGGCGCTGATCAACCTTAGATAGGGATTCAATAAAGTTTGAGCGGATACAAAAAATTGTTCAGCAAGTGTTTTATAGGGCGCATGCGCGAACTTTGAAACACCGGAAGAGAGCAGGAACAGAGAGTAGAGGAGCAGAGTGGGAGGAAGAAACGCCGAGGTGAGAAGTTAAGCAACCGAAGACAGGCTCTCTAAATGCGTATGATTAATATGAACAACCGTTCCTTTTTAGAAGGAACTAAGCCTTTAGTTACGCGACCCCCAGCTTTAATAACCAGACAGCGCGTCCTTTAAGCGCGTATGATTAACATGAAATCCGTTCCTTTTTAGAAGGAACTAAGCCCTCCAGTCAGCGCGTAAGGCGAGGCCACCGAACCGTCTTTGGAACGGTGAAATGCAACAGCTTCGACTCGCGGAAGGCGAGCCCAATAATACTTAACCGTCCTTGTAATGGTGAAACGACACAGTCTCGACTCGTCTTTAGTAGTTATGTTGAGCACTATTCCAATAGAGGTAACGCGAATATAAGGTCATAGTATCAATATAGAAAGCATGGTTGGCGACCCACTGTTGAACATATCTAATTAACATCACACAAATGTAGATTTGAAGTAGATGTGTTATACTTGTTATAAAAAGCCTAGATATATTGTAGGTTAATACGATGTTTCTTTGATTATTGTAGATTAATCATTTCCCTGATGAAGGCAGTAACCACTGCCGAAATGCATTGGACTTTTATGTGAAACAATTGAAAGAATTTCATGAAAAATAAATGAAACACAAATGGAATAATGGAGTAATCAATTTATTTTGAAAAAAACATTTATTTAAACCCTTCACATGTGAAACAGCAGTGAACTCAGAGCTGGTTCAGCACATATCGGTGCCCGGGGGGTCAGTTACACCCAACTAGGTATAGCTGCTATCAGAGACTTTGTATTTATGTCTGATGCAGGAATTCCCTGATGATCTGGAAAATTGCCAATTAAAATGGATAAATAAGTTGGGGATATCCGAAATCGATATACGTGAGTCAGTTATGCTTGCCAATAGAATTCTTATAACTAGGATGATGAAATCACAGTACTTAATGTGTATACATGACTTATATTATACTCCCAGTAAGGTTGTCAAATGCAGTGCGACAACGGGGATTAAATGTAACCGCTGTGGTCTTTATGCTGCTGATGCGATACACATGTTTTTTCAATGCCCTAAGCCTGCAGAATTTATTAAGAAAATTGAACTTTTTTGGGGTGTCATTTTAAAGGGTAATATTAATATAACTGCTGAGATGGTATTGATTGGCTTTAGCTCAGGTATTGGGGGCTTTCTAAGACCCAAAGCTATAATTCGTTTTCTCTTTATTTGTATGGCCGTAATACCAGCCTGTATCACTATAGACTGGATTAAACCTGATGCCCGTCCTTTTTTAATTGGCGGGAAAGACTATTATCAATGTACAATATAGAAATAGCTATTTACAAAACTAAGGGGCTGAAAAGGAGGGATATGGGAACAAAGATTTGGGCACCAATTACTGAATGGATTTAGATGCGTCTTCCTTTTTTCTCTCTTTACAGGATCTGTGTATTTGTATTTACGATTTGAATTCTGACATTCATGCTCGATGAGCTTGGGAACTTGACTATATCTTATGTTTCTGTGTAAAATTTGACTTGCTTTTTCATGTTTTTCCTTGCATAAAACAATAAATTAAAATAAATAAATAAAAAATTAAAATTAAAAAAGACTCCCAGCATAGACTAAGCACCTGATGCAGGACAGCAGCAGGGCCATAAAGAAGTAACTTAAAAGGAAACATAGCAACCAGAATGCATTTACTTTTGACAAGTGCTCCATAAAGCATGAGCTCACTTGCTCATAACAAGTTCTTAAAGGTACCGCGCACACCATACATTACTGCATTGTCTCATGGTACAACACCCATAATTCAAGAACCTGATCAAAAAAGGAGACACCAACAACCTTAACTTAAAAAACACCAGCATAAAATGGTTTGAGACACTGCGCATACACTGATCCCAACTCCTTCCTAAAGTGTCAGAGACAATAACCCAGCATGGGTGACTAGACCTTGCCCCTGAGTGGCATGGTCATCAGGGCCTAGGCAGGAAGCAGCTAATTCTAGACAAGAGAAGGGGCCTTAGTGAGCTAATACGATTGGAGAAGGTACCGCAATTGTATGACCTGAAATTATCCTAAGATTTGCATGAAAAGGTGCAGTTTCCACTCTGCAGTAGAAAAATAAAAAAATTAAATGAATCAAAATTCAACATGAACAAGGCTGTGAGCAAAAACTGCATAAATATGGGGTGGGATACCATTAGTTAAAAAATGGAACACTATGGGCTCCAGGATTGCGCCTACTATGGGCAGAATTGGACTCATTAAATAAAAATCAAAGTGGCATTGGAGCTGTGATGTTGCCACAAAAGAACAGAACAAACAAAGCAGGGAGTCATAAGGAGTTGGAAACCCATTGGCAGTGTGGTGGTAACAAAGGTTCGTGTGCCCCCAAGGAGTCCAATGATTAAGTTGCAAGAACAACAAAAATAGGGTGGTCGCCTCTTACCCATGGGCCTTGGTATGCCAAAAAGCTGGCCACCATGGCGAGAGAAGGAGGCTAAGAGGAAGTGAATCACCACGATTCATACACAGCACTTGCTGCCCAGGACTGAAGATGACTCAATTTTCACTTCTCTTGAACTAAAAGGAGTGTTCTTTCTCTGTGAACTCCCTTCTGGTTCCCTTATCGGTAAATCCATCAAGGAAATCACAGATTCACATTCACTTCCCTGATCATCTACTATTAAGGGCTATTTTCTTGGCTGGACTACAGATGGGGTTATAATTGGAGTTTTCGGACTACTTTGCTTATCCCCGTATAGAGGAACAACTGGGCCAATAGTTACTGGAATTGTCAGAGCTTGAGGACTGGTATTCAATTGGGAGATTTTCTGAATTAGTTCTGTTCTTTGTTTAACTAAAGCTTTAGGTTTAGGTTTAGCTTTGACAAGCAGCCCAGTGGCAGAGGGCTCGCACGCTGCGCGCTGGGAACACTTTTTAAATACCTTCATCTTCTCTGCTGAGTAATAGCAGACCCACTGCTTCGCCGTCGCGCTGAATACGAGCGCTAGACGCTATTCTTTTTTAAAATACCCCTCCCTTCCCGCCCTGCTGACTCCTCCCACCTCCCTCATCACAGCCTATTTAGGCTCCGCCCACTTTTCCCCAGCACAGACAAGCAGCCCGGTGGCAGAGGGATCGCACGCTGCGCGCTGGGAACACTTTTTAAATACCTTCATCTTCTCTGCTGAGTAATAGCACACCCACTGCTTCGCCGTCGCGCTGAATACGAGCGCTAGACGCTATTCTTTTTTAAAATACCCCTCCCTTCCCGCCCTGCTGACTCCTCCCACCTCCCTCGTCACAGCCTATTTAGGCTCCGCCCACTTTTCCCCAGCACAGACAAGCAGCCCGGTGGCAGAGGGCTCGCACGCTGCGCGCTGGGAACACTTTTTAAATACCTTCATCTTCTCTGCTGAGTAATAGCAGACCCACTGCTTCGCCGTCGCGCTGAATACGAGCGCTAGACGCTATTCTTTTTTAAAATACCCCTCCCTTCCCGCCCTGCTGACTCCTCCCACCTCCCTCGTCACAGCCTATTTAGGCTCCGCCCACTTTTCCCCAGCACAGACAAGCAGCCCGGTGGCAGAGGGCTCGCACGCTGCGCGCTGGGAACACTTTTTAAATACCTTCATCTTCTCTGCTGAGTAATAGCTGACCCACTGCTTCGCCGTCGCGCTGAATACGAGCGCTAGACGCTATTCTTTTTTAAAATACCCCTCCCTTCCCGCCCTGCTGACTCCTCCCACCTCCCTCATCACAGCCTATTTAGGCTCCGCCCACTTTTCCCCAGCACAGACAAGCAGCCCGGTGGCAGAGGGCTCGCACGCTGCGCGCTGGGAACACTTTTTAAATACCTTCATCTTCTCTGCTGAGTAATAGCAGACCCACTGCTTCGCCGTCGCGCTGAATACGAGCGCTAGACGCTATTCTTTTTTAAAATACCCCTCCCTTCCCGCCCTGCTGACTCCTCCCACCTCCCTCGTCACAGCCTACTTATACGGCCTCCATGCGTCAGCGCAGCGGACGAGCGCAGCGGGCGCGCCGTAAAGGCGCCGGAGTTGCGCCAGAGTTAAGCCCGTCTGCGCCCGTCCGCGGCCGGACGGGCCCAGGGGCCATACCCCCTGCTCCCTCTCTGGCATATACTTCTGGACAACTCCTTTCCTGCACTTCTGTTGCACCCCTTCCTCTCTCTCTTAGGCAGCACCTTGTCACCCTAGGTATCTACGCCTCTCACTTAGACCGTGTCACCCCTCCGCACCCTGCGCCCCCCTTGCCTTCTCTGGACATCAGACCTCCCCCCACCTCAACCCCATTACCCCCTCACACTGCCTCTGCCTACCTCCTTAATACCCGCTCGGCAGGCAAGCATCATCTGGAATTGTTCAACCTTCTCACTACTGACTCCCCTGATATTCTGCTCTTGACGGAAACTTGGTTCACTGAGGCCTCTCTCCCTGACATTCTAGCCATCCTCCCCGACTCTTATTATGCCCTCCGGGCTGACCGCCCGACGGCAAGACCGGGGGGGGTGTCGCCTTGATTGCCCGATCCACCCTTCAATTCCAGCTCCTTCCTCAATCTCCTATAGCTGGGGTGGACTTTCTGGTCGCCCGCTCCACCAATCTTTCCGCACCTCTCACTGTCGTCCTTGTCTATCGCCCCCCCCTGAGCATGCCTACGTTTGTGGCCTCCCTGCAGGAGCTTCTTGCTACCCTCGTAGTTAACAACTCCTCTGTGCTCCTGCTAGGTGACTTTAACTACTGGCCAGGCGACCCCAGGGAGGACCTAGCGTCCAAGGACTTCACGGCCACTCTCTCTTGTCTTAATTTCAAGTCTCATGTAATGACCCCTACTAACAATCTCGGACACACCCTGGACCAAGTTTGGTCATCCTCGGATATAGTTTCTCCCCCTAGCATCCTCCCTTGTACCTGGTCCGATCATTCTCTCATTTCTTTCACTATTAATACTGGTTCCCCTCACAAACACCTCCGCCCCAAGAATGTTTACGCACGCAGTTGGAATCGCGCCGATCTGTCCTCCCTCTCTCATTCCCTTGCTTCTTCTCCCCCTGACCTCAATGGCATTTCCCTTGATTCACAGGCCGTTGCAGTTGGCAACTGGTTCTCGTCTGCCTGCGACTTAGTAGCCCCTCTCAAGCTAGTTAAGTCCATTCGCCCACACGAGGCCCATTGTTGGTTCAACCCTGAGCTCAAGGCCCTTAAATTAGAGCTCAGACGCTCTGAGCGCCTTTGGCGCCGTAGCTACTGTCCCGACCTCAAGGAAAAATATAAATCTCTTCTTAAAGAGTACAAGAAAGCTATTCTTGTGACTAAGTCTAAGTACTTTTCCGAACAAGTAACCCTTTCGGCTAATAAATCTAAAGAGATCTTCTCCTTGGTTAATAACTTGGCTACTTCTGATCGTGCTTGCCCCAACTTCATTCCTTCTCAGGCCCTCTGCACCTCCCTAAACGACTTCTTCATCGAGAAGATCGTTAAAATCAAATCTAACATTTCTGTCACTCCTTTTACCCCTCTTCACCCTGGCCCTCCTATGTCTAATTCTTCTTTCTCCTCTTTCCCTCCCCTTTCTCTGGACTCCTTCTTAGTCCTACTCACAAAAATCAAGTCCGGCTCCCCCATTGATTGTGCCCCTGCTCGCATTCTTAAAACTCTCTTTTCTTCTTGCCCTGCTGCCCCTCTTTCCCTCCTCAATGCTTCCCTCTCTACTGGATCGGTCCCTTCCTCATTTAAATCTGCTATTGTTTCCCCCATTCTTAAAAAACCTGGTCTTGACTCCTCCCTCCCTTCTAACTTCAGGCCCATTTCTCTCCTTCCCTACCTTGCTAAAATTTTGGAATCTTATGTTACTTCCTGTCTTTCTACTTATGTTGAGCAGAACCAACACCTCGCTTCTCACCAAGCAGGCTTTCGCTCGGGTCATTCGACCGAATCCGTGGTGCTCGCCGTTCTCGACGAGCTGAAAGCCAAGGCCGACATTAATTCTCCCCAAGCTTTGGTTCTCCTCGACCTGTCCGCTGCGTTTGACACGGTCGATCATAACATTCTCTTAGACCGTGTCAGCGCAGCGGGCATTAGAGGTACTGCTCTTTCCTGGATCACGTCCTTTCTAACAGGACGTTCACAAGCTGTTCACCTCCCCGGCTTTTCTGCCCCTCCCCTCCCGGTGCCCTGTGGGGTTCCCCAAGGTTCCTCTCTCTCTCCTCTTCATTTCAATCTTTATATTCACCCACTTATCTCTTCTCTTCTTCAGCTGGGGGTCTCGGTGTTTAACTACGCGGATGACCTCCAGCTTGTCTTTGACCTTTCTTCTCCTTCTCACTCCCTATCCTTTTTCCGCTCCACCATGGTTTTTATCTCTGGGTGGATGGGCGCCAATCACCTCAAGCTCAATCCAGATAAGACCGAGCTTGTTCTGACTGGCGGCTCATCCAGCCCTTGGTCCTCTGCTTTCTGGCCCCCCTCCTTCGGACCCCCTCCCACCCCGGTCACCTCTGTTAAAACCTTGGGCATCAAGGTCAGCCAGGACCTGTCCATGCATGGCCAGGTCAGCGCTGTCGTATCTTCCTGTTTTCTTTCCCTTCGGTTGATCCGAAAAATTTCTCGTTTCTTTTCCCTTGAATCTCTTAAAACTATCACTTTTGCTCTTATCACTTCCCGCCTTGATTATGGTAATAGCTTGTTCGTGGGCATTCCTGCCTACGAAACCCGCCGCCTTCAAGCAATCCAAAATCAGGCTGCCCGACTCATCTTTCACTTGCCCAAAACTTCTCGCATCACTCCTGTCCTCAAATCCCTTCACTGGTTACCTATCCCGCAGAGATCCTTGTTTAAATTAGGGTGCTTTGTTTATCGGGCTCTTGATCGCTCGGCACCGGCGTTCATCAACTCCCTCATTTCCTCCTACACCCCTGTCCGTACTCTCCGTTCATCCTCTTCTGCCCTCCTCACAGTCCCCCGCTTCCGCAAAACTCACACTGGTGGTTCCAGATTTTCTGTTCTTGCACCCCGGTTTTGGAATTCCCTCCCTCTTTCTATGCGTTCCATTCCCATCTTTTCACACTTCCGCAAAGCACTTAAAACATTCTTGTTCGCTTTGGCCTACCCCTGTTAATATCCTTCCTAGCCTTGCTTGTTCTGTTCCCAAGACTTCTCAGCGTCAGGAAGCCGTTTGGCCATCGTGCGCTCTATAAATAATTTCATTCATTCATTCATTCGTTCTCTGTCCTGCAGTACCTTATCCATGGAGGTTTCATGTACTATCTGCGGAATCAAAGGAGGGTTATAATTCGGGGCACTTGGATTTGTCATACTCGGTCCCTCACCATAATTAGGTTTCAGGAATGGATTGCTTGTACTTAGGGACCTGGGTTCCTCATTATAAGGTGGTGGATTCTTCATTAACAAATCCTCTAGATAATCATAGTCTGAATCACCACTGGTCAATAAATGCTTTGTTTTCACTGTCCTTTTCCCTCCCATGGGCTCTTCTACTGTTATTACAGGGTACAGTCCTTCTACCATCATGTTCTGTCTCCATTCTTTCATTCTTTTCTCTCGGGTCTCTTTCTGTACCTTCGGATAAAATGTTGCTAACCCTTTGTCAATTCGGGGTCTATCTCGCTCAAAAGCCTCTATTTCCCATTCTTCTAATGCCTTATATTGCGTTAGTCGAGGTCTGGGATGTAAATCATTCATTGGGGTTCTCAGACTGAACAGAATTCTGTCATTAAATGTACCTTCTAAGGGAAATGCTAAAATTCCGTCATTGTTAGTATATTCCACCCAATTTTCCAACCGTACGCAAGCATGGTAACCTCTGTCAAATAGCATAAATGATGCGGGAGTGTTAGGCGGTGGAATAATAACTCCTTCTCTAGTTTTGATGGGCTTATCTTTCTTGAAATAATTCTTTACTCTGTCTACAAGAGTCATTTTTCTCTTACTTCCGTACATAATGTTTGGTCTACCTGTTCTCCACTGATCCCTCACAAAACCTTGATATCTTGGATCAGGTCGAGTCTCGGGATGAGTTGGATACCACATATACTTTGTCACAAATTACTCTGTTTACAAAATCACTCCCAATACAAATGCGTCTTTTATTTTTCTGCAACCAACCAAATGCGCGATTTCAACCAATTTCAACCAATGGGTGCGCGTTTTTTCTTGTGAGACGAGTTCCCACACTCCTGTGCTCACCCCTCCCTTACAATGCTGTCTCAGCTACACGCCCGCTGTCTCGACCAATACCAGCGCAGCACTGAGTGACGTCAGCGCAGCTCCGCAACTGACTCCCTCCTTCACAAGGTAAGGAAAACTTCGATTTCTACCCTTTAAAGTGCAAGTGCTCTGTTTAATTTACAACGCAAAACATTCGCCACTGTACTCGAGTGTCTAGAAAGGAAAGATTTTTTCACTGCAAGTAAATCCCTTCTGTTTACTTTTCATATACTGCGAATAGATCCCTTCTGCCTATCCTTCACACAAGCATTAGAGAACCTGCTACTCCTTCGACTCATCCACTCTGGGATATATACGAAGCCAAAAGTTTCACCAGTGAACCCTTTTGCTATCAATCAAGCTCAGACGAACCTGCTACTCCTTCCGTGTGACCCTTACTAGGTCATATCACAATAGAAGTTTTGCCAGCAAACTCTTTGCTATCATTCATTCATACATTTATACAGAAAATCCTAATTAGTGCTTCCAGTTCTGCCCAACCTGCACTAACTTTTCCTCAAGTAAGTGACCTTGCTGCGATGTGGCTTCTATTCTACCACTCGCTATTCTGCCCCCGGGAATTCCAGACAAACATATAACAATCACTAACGAGTTTTATTAGTACATAAATCAATATAGCATCATATCAGAGAAAATTTTAAAACATTTCATAACATTTCAAGCAATTAAAAAAATACATATTACATTTGATCGATCAATACTTTTAGCAGCAAAAACATTTTTACAGTTTAGCAGCAGTTTACCTATCTACCTATCTTAACTAGTCCCTAACCATCCTCTGCTACCAGAAAATTACTGATAGAGCGCGCAGGTCACCCGACTAGTACATTTTACCATATGCACACTTGGGCCCATAAATTTCAATACACCATACTAAATAAAATCGGGTAACCTACACTCTACTATCAGTAATCCAATTCCTACCTATTACTTATACCTTTAGACTTACCACTCCTTGTCACCGGTACCTATGACCACTAAGGATCAGGGAGCTAGCTGCAAGATAAGCAGTCAAAAGGAAATACCATAACAATTAATATTTGCACTCATGTAATAACCAGAGGCTCAGGAAGTTTTGAAAACCTTTATCTCTTCTTCATCAAGGTTAGAAAGCATGAGGTTCACAGCAAGTAAACTATTGATAACCAGAATCATAAAAAGCGTATAACCATGTAAGAAGAAAATAAAGCCAACCATTTAGAAGTCTAAAGAGAAGGAAAGAACAAGGAGCATACTGGATATAACGTCTTGGTAGCAAATGAAAATGGTATTTACTAAAGGACGGGGAAAATAAGGAACATGCTATAATGTCACAGTTTATTGTTTCCTACAGGATGGGTAAGAAAGGGAACATGAAACAATAATGACGTAAATTTTGAGTTCACCATGTAACTATAAGGTGGGTAAGAAATTTGGACATGCTAATAATTCAGAATGACCACTTTAGTACAATAAAGGGAGGGTAAAGAGAAGGAACATCTATTTATTCAGAGACAGTACTTTAGTGTCCAACCTATAAGGTAGGGGGAAAATGGAACATGCTAATAAAGGCACTTTCACGACTTCAGTATTTTATCACAAGGGAAGGGAAAAGAAAGGAACATATGCGATTATAACTTTTATCAAGAGTTCAGGAAAGGGTAAAGGAAAAGGATGCAAGTGTGTTTCCCTCACAGATTTATATTTACCTAGAATGGTGTGGAGACCAACCCTGGCCACGGGTCAGTTAAGGACAGGAGAAACCCCAAGGAAAGCAATTGCCAGTAGGCCAGCAGGTGCAGTATGGAAACCAGGACAAGAAAACAAGATTTGGATCAGAACCGGACCACCTTAGTTGAGACCAGCACCCGCAGTTTAGTTGCAACGCCTGCGCTACCACCTCTCTGCAGCTATCAGTCAGAACCCCGATTGGGTTATCGAATTCCCCAGCAAAGTGCTTCGCCAGCACTTAAGGTTCCCAAAACCCCGATTGGGTCTTTGAGTCTGTCTGACAGAGTGCTCCGCAGCACCTCTGTTTCCCGATCAGCTCTTGAGTGCGTTGGGTCAGTGACAGGTCAGCTATTTGGACAAGTCGGACAAGTTCGCTAGCTAAACCTAGGCTAGTTATACTGTTTTCGGGTCAGTGTACCATCCTCCAAATGTTGCAAGTGTAAGGATCCCCAATTTCGATTTGACTTTCTCAAACCCCTCATTAGAATTTTTAATACCTGCCAACCGAATTTCAGGTTCTCATGATGAATTCAGTTCGTGAAACAATGGACAGTCTATTGACAAATACATTGTAGTCTTTTGGCTTCTTCTTAGTAGGGTCAAGCGTGAGTTCCCAGGCACATCGTGGCGGGTGCTTATGTCTGGCTGGCGTTCAATGTCATAGAGTTCATCCTCTGGTTGTGGACTGTCATGCGCAGAAAGGATTTTCAAAATTGAGTTTTTCCGTCCCTCATGCCCAAGGATTACGATACATGAAAGGTAAATAGAAACAGTTTTAGAACACAGAAAAAATGAATGCACTGTATACCGTGAATCTCTATACTACTCCCATTACCTTATAATAACTATAGCTTTAGTGATTAATGCAGAACGAACAGCATAGCTAAAGGAGCAATGCAAGCTTCAGGCATGTGAGAACACAAAGCAGCCATCTTAGTTCTACTGTGCAAGTGCAAAGAGTTTGCCACCAGAACTGCAAGTACGTCACGTCACATGGATATGACCGACGCTTGCGCAGAAGAAATTCCCGCGTAGCAGCAGCCATCTTGAGTAGCAAACGTATTAGGATTAGAAAACACATATTTAAGCATCTCTCGGACACCCAAAATGTCAGAATAAGGGGTAAATTAATAAGACAAACAGATTGATTAGTAAATTAAAGTTATTTGAGGTTCATGATTACAAGCAAGGCTCTTTACGTGCGAATCCTTGCTCCATCAGAGCCACCTGATGGTCAGTTAACATGATAGCAAGTTAAGCCTGAACACCGCTAGGGACAATTAAAAGGGCAGAGATCCCAGCTTTCTCATACACCTTATGTTGCAACCTCACATCTCAAGGTGAAGGGAATGGGCAGAAGAGTGCAAAGCAGAAGAAATGCCCTGGAAGATGAGGGACCCTGGGGAAAGACAGGGCACGAAAGGAGAATCCAATCCAGGAGTTGCTGGGGCATGCAAATTAACCTATGGGGATGAAATATGGCAAACAAAGTGTCTGCCGAGAGTTGAATAGGGCAGTTGTCTCACCTCAATGACCAAAACACCATCAGTTAGTGGTGTCTGTTAAAGGCACCTAGGAGACTTTAACAACAAGGACAGTCTGCCTCCAACGAGTCCAATGATGAGGCTGTAAGAAGGAACAACATATTCTGCTCACTCCTTACCTTAGGATTCAGCATCCTAAGGTAAGGAGTGACCAGAATATTTTGGGGTATCACATGGTAATTGTAGCCCAGGCACGGTGGAGCAGACTGTTGGTTAGTTAACTTTGTAGCAAGTTAAGCCTGAACACCGTAATCAGACAGACCTTCCTGTCATAAAGATGAAGACAGAATGAGTGACTACTCTAAGGAGCTTGCTTTGCTTGCTGGTGTTTGAAATGTTAAGAACGCTGTGGCCTTCATAACCCAAAAACTGTTTCAGTGGATTAGATTACTTTATGAAGAGGAATGGGGGGTTTTAGTGCAAGAGTTAACACAATGTCTCTGATTACAAGTTGGGGGGTAATTCTCTCCCCTATGTAAATCCCTGTGTACTCATCATACGTAATTAAGAGGTTTATTTTAATAAATATTCAATGCATTAAATGACCCAACATTCATTACATTTCAGCAGGTTTGTTAAGAGGGGAAATATATATATGTACAGAATCTATGACAAAATATCGACTACAAAAATATCTACCTACCAAAATATCGCAACAAAAATATCGAAGACAATAATATCGAGATCCTATCTCTAACAAGGTAAGTACAAAAATATTGAAAAAAATATATCAATGTCAAAAATATAGTTTTTTAGAAAATATTGTTTTATTTTAATAAAAAAACAATGTATTATTAACAAAATAATACTTATAAATATAATAAACATAGTTAAAAATATATTATAATATTTAAAAGTAATAAATAATGTAATAAAAACTAATAATAATAAAGATATAATACATAGTATATACTTCATTAATAATAACTCTAAAATTATTATTTTAATAACTTATAAATAAATGAAAATATAATAAATTACAAATACATTTATATACATAAAATAATAATATAAATAACAATTAATAACAATGTAAAACTAATAAAAAAAATTAAATACATTTTGGATAGCGTACGGGTAAAAATTACTATTCCCAGTCCAGAGAGTGCAGCAGTAGGGAAAGTGTTGGATAGCGTAGGGGTAACAATTACTATTCCAACTCCAGAAAGTGCAACAGTAGGGAAAGTGTTGGATAGCGTAGGGGTAAAAATTACTATTCCCACTCCAGAGAGTGCAACAGTAGGGAAATTGTTGGATAGCGTAGGGGTAACAATTACTATTCCCACTCCAGAGAGTGCAACAGTAGGGAAAGTGTTGGATAGCGTAGGGGTAAAAATTACTATTCCCACTCCAGAGAGTGCAACAGTAGGGAAAGTGTTGGATAGCGTAGGGGTAAAATTACTATTCCCACTCCAGAGAGTGCAACAGTAAGGAAAGTGTTGGATAGCGTAGGGGTAACAATTACTATTCCAACTCCAGAGAGTGCAACAGTAGGGAAAGTGTTGGATAGCGTAGGGGTAAAAATTACTTTTCATTTCAAAAATCTTTATTTCGACCACAGATCATAAAAGACACATAGCATATATACAACTTAAAAGCTTATTAAACATGAAGTGATCCAATATTTAAAATGGTTTAAACGAATCGTAAAATAATCAAATATATTTCATTCAACTAGTCCTTCTTTCCTTATTGTTTTTTCCTTCTACACCAGTCTTTTCATCGCTCGGGTTCGGATGTACCACATTGAAGTCAAAAATTTCGATAAGGCGAAAGCTAGAGTGGGAGAGAGGTCAGATTTTAAAACTCTGTAGGCTGGTTGAAAACATCTGAAGCCCAAATTCCTAAGTAACGGGACTAACCAGTATTTCCTACTCCTCTCATAGCCTTTACAGAAAAAGACAGCGTGCACGTCGTCCTCCTTCTGGTAAGCACATATTGGACAAGTTGCCACATTAGAGCGAGATTGCCATGACGCTGTAAATGAAGCTAGTGGAAGGCATCCATATCTCCATTGTAAAAATAGTTTTCTCGTTATTACAGGTGAGATTGCGTCTAGAGTGCTTTCAAGGCAATAAGAGTCTTTCACTTTCAGGAACAAGTGTGTCAAGGATCCTTCACGCGTAGCATTGATAGCTCTTGTGAGCATCAGTTCGTAATATGCTCTCACTAATGCCTTTTTTGGAATCTTTGTACAAGAGTTTGCAGGATCCGTCCATAATTCCGGGTATCCTATCTCCTCTAGCATTCCCTTGACATAGGTCATCCAAGGGATCCTATTAGCGTTCCGTAGCTCCAAAAATTCCTGAAGTTCCTCTCTATAGTTTGTGAGGTCAGGGCTACACCACAACCGCCTCCAGAAAGTTAGGGGTTTGAGTCCCAGCTCCTCTGTTATTGGACGGATTCCCAGGTCTAGTGTGAGGGGGAATAGGGGGGGTGCTCTGGGGAAGAGCAACAACCTGCCTCAGAAATTTATTTTCTGTGGACTGTAAGTTATGTGATTTAGAGTGACCCCACAGTTCTGCCCCATATGTGACACCCGCCCGTGCTTGAATTTTGTAGATGTGCATAATTGGGGTTAGTGGGCGATAGAAAGATTTATTCGCCAGACGCATTATGCCACCCGCCAACTGTGCCAGTTTGATGGACACTTTAGTCTGGTGACTCGTCCACGTTAAATGTTCGTTTAAAGTGATCCCCAAGTATTCTATGCTGCGCACACATTCTAGTTGAACAGAACCTATCATTGGTGGGACTCGATTTTGCGGGTTAGGGTTTAGGATCATAAATTTAGTTTTTTGTGGGTTTATTTCTAAACCGTGTTCAGAGCAAAATTCTAAGAAACCGTCCAGGATGCGTTGAATCCCCATGGGGGATTTAGACAGCAGCAGGGTGTCGTCTGCAAACATAATTGCAGGCACCCTGCTGCCTGTCAGCTTTGGTGCATCAATATTGGCGATCCTGTTTAGGTGGGCAATCACCCCGTTCACGAAGAGGCAGAACAGGGTCGGAGCTAACACACAACCCTGTCTTACCCCTCTGCGAACGGGGAATCTTTCGGTTAACTTGCCTCCTTTGCCACATCTTACACGGGCATAATTATTGTGGTGGAGCCTCATTAGGATTGCCAATATATCACCTGGGACGTTTAGCTCCGCCATCACTTTCCACAGCCTCTTTCTGGGTACCAAATCGAAGGCGGCGCGTAGATCTACAAAGATGGTATAGAGACTTCCGCCCTCGATTACAGCTGTTCTCCAGTAGAGGAGATTTAATCTAAATATTTGATCTATGGTTGACACACCCTGCCTAAATCCTGCCTGGTAGGGAGATAAAATGTTCATCTCTTCTATCCATGCCTGCAATCTATTCAAAATCAGTCTACCGAAAAGTTTTTGTGCAATGTCAATGAGACTGATAGGGCGATAGTTCGCGGGAAGCAGGGGGGATCCCTTTTTATAAATTGGGACCACCTCTGCTCCCCGCCAAGTATCGGGCACCTCCATTCCCCCCAAA
This sequence comes from Lissotriton helveticus, assembly GCF_964261635.1. NCBI lineage: Eukaryota > Metazoa > Chordata > Amphibia > Caudata > Salamandridae > Lissotriton > Lissotriton helveticus. The sequence goes on from NC_136063.1 coordinate 1,283,054,530, forward strand.
ATTGCATTAAATATCAGTGTGAGGTATGGTGACCATATCATCGCTTCCTGTTTGAAGAGATCCCCAGGGACTCCATCGAGGCCCGGGGCTTTTCCTGCAGCTAGATTTTTAATGGCCTCCCTCACCTCTTTTTCAGTGAAAGCAGCCCCGGTGGAACTAGTTGTATTTAAAATACCATCACCGTTTTGATCTTCCCCCCCTAGCGCGTATAATGTCTCAAAATGGTTCTGCCATGCCGATTCAGCTATGTTGGGCTCTATGGCGGAGGCTAAATCCTCCGTACCATTAGCTACTATGCGCCAAAATCTACGAGAATCTCTAGTTGTTAGTGCCTTAGTGAGATTCTCCCAATAATTTTGGTCCCATTCAGCCCGCGCATTTGCGAGAAGGATTTTGTATGATCTTCTCCTGTCGCGGATTATTTCGCGGTTTAGGCGTCCCTTTATAGCAAGTAGCAGGAGAGTCTTAGCATCCCTACAAGCGGCATTATACCATGATGACTTAGGTATAGGGCCTGTCCTTTTCCCTACAGATGAGAACAGATCCTGTTCTAGGGTGGAAATAGTATCTGCATGTATTTGTGCGAGGTAGCCTCTGGTGGTTTCATCGGAAGCTTCACTTCCTAGCTGAAAGGCTCTCTCTAGGAATGGTATTATCCTTTCGTATAGCCGGGGTATTCTATCTGGATTATTAACCATTTTCTCCCATTTAACTTTTCTCCGATTATTTTCAAGTTGGAGACCCGCCTTGCCATTATCCGATCCATGGGAGTTAACCTCCCCCACATACGAGGTGTAGGTCAGTTCCAGGGCATTGTGGTCACTGTCCGTTCTTTCAGTGACTTTAAAGTCTACTATTGCTGGCCACATAAACAGTTTAACCATAATGTAGTCCAGTCTTGACTCACTACCTGCTTTGTTGTAAGTATGGCTACTGGGAATATCTGATTTACAGCGGCCATTGCACGCCCTTATGCCTTGGTTAAGGGTAAGGGCAGTTATCTGCAGGGCCAAGGGGGTCCAGGCCCTAGGAGATGGTGCCACTGTCTCGGGGATAAACCAACAAAGGTCTTCCTCGTATGAAGGACCATCGCGTAATCCGAGCAGTGGTTCATAGTGACAATTAAAGTCACCTCCCACCACACATGCTAAATCGGTGGGGGTTCCTTCTAGGAGCACTGATAGCTCACCTATGGTCGCTGATTCTTTGTGTCTTGGTGCAGGCCTAGAATAGATGTTAATAACTAGCAACTTTGTGGAATCTGGCCACTCAAGTAGGACAGCCAGTATGTCGTCGGAGGCAGTCTCAAAATAGGAGGCTTGACATCCCAAATCTGAGGCTATCCATGTCGTGAGTCCCCCCGATGGCCTACCCTTGCCCCCCCATTTGGCGGCTTTGAAAAAGGAAGCAAAGCCCGGATAGGGTATTTCCTCACGTGCCCAAGTCTCTTGAAAGAGTAGTATGTTTTTGGAGCTGATGTAAGAACCCCACTCTGTACATGCTAATTTGCTAGCGAGACCTGCCACATTCCAGGAGATCACGGTAATAAGTGATGGTCCTGGAGCAACAGAGATACTGGGGGTTGGCTCAAGAGGCACCGGTTGGCATATGGGTGGAAAGTTCGAGCCCATGGGTTTATTAGCGGTGGATGGAATGAAAAGCGTCCTGCTTGAGAATGGACTGGGTTCAGCTATGCTAAGTGCCTTGGGATTAATATCACGGGCTGGGGGTATATTAATCTCATTTGTGGGAGATGCTTCTGGGGCACTCCCCTCTTCGGCCACCAGTCAGTCTACCATTTCTAGACTACTGTATCTATTAAAGGTGGATGGGTAGGCAGGATAGTGTGTTCTATGGGGGCCAGGAAATCCTCTCCTATATCTGCCATCCCCCCCCTCCTTCTTGTGACAGTTTCCCAACTAGCCTCATCCCCATATAAGGGGAGCTGCTCTGCTTGTCTGCCCCTATGTTGTGAATGGGCAGTTCTCTCCCTATGGCAATTTCCCCAACCCTCCAGCAACTCTTGGTGGTGCCCCCATCTATAGTCCTCAGAGTCGTACAAATTTGAGGGATAGAAAAATGAGAGGGGGAGTGGTTGAATAGTGCTGCCAAAATCCTCATCGGAAGCCCAGGTGCAAATGTACGCGGCTGTATTTGGGTCTCTAAAAGTGACCAATATACAGTCTCCCCTGATAGATTTGCTAGTATGGCCCACCCACGTTACCCTCCTAGCCGTGGAAATATCGCTGGTTGGTCCTCTCGGAAGTGGTCTATTTACCGAGAGCCAGTTGATGACTTTATTTTTCAATGAATTGGCGGATTCGAAGGTAGGAGAATTTAATTCGGGGACCCCCGCCAATACTAGGGTGTAAGGTGCCGCCTCTGGTGGGAGATTTATAAATTTTGGTCTCCGGTTCATGTTTGATTTCTCCCCAGGGGGAGGTGGTTGGCCCTTAATGTTAGGCTGAGGGGAAACATTCTCTTTCAGTGGTGGGATTTTTTTTGAAGTAGCAATGGCTGGTTGCTGGTTTGGGCTGGGTGCCTTGTTAGCCAGGGGTGGTTGCGAGGCTTTATTTTGCTTAGTTTGCGAACTTTTAGGGGGATTTACAGGTGGGAGTAAGTTGTTTGTTGCTGTGGGGGGTCCACTGCCCTTAGTGTGCATTGGGCCCAGTGCATCTTCTACTGTAATTGTCCCACTATTATTGATTTTCCTTGAATCGGCCAGTTGGATGGTTGCCCTTTCGATGTTTACTAATCTAGCTTCTATCTTGATCAGTCTAGCCTCAAGGGGACTCAGTAGGGACCTAAGAAGTGTTCCTATGTCCTCCAGTGTGATGTCATCGGAGGTAGTATCTAAAGGCGCGTTGGTAGTGGCCTCTGATGGTGGAGTAGGATTGGTCAGTCTAGGAGAAATCGGGCCTCCCCTCCTACCTGGCCTAGTGGCCGGGGTAGCTCCCTTCCCCCCCTTGTCTCTAGGTTGAGTAAGTTTTGGAGAATCAGTCCTAATGTGTTCATTATTTTGTTGTCCCTGCTTCTTCTTTTGTATTGCCCCTTCTCTAGCCCCCCTGTTGCAATCGCTATTACATTCTGTGATTAAGGCTGCCTCAGTGATCTGTGATGGTATCGGTTGGATGATGGGTAAGGCCATGAGGCTAATATCCTCAAGGTCACTCGGGGCTTCAATGGTAGACTCTGGATTAATGGTTGGAGAACCAGGTAATAGATGTGTTACCTGGTCAGTCTTGCCGTTGGTCAGCAAACCGGGTCTCTCTTCTGGGGTTCTGGCTTGGGCCATTGGTCCGAGTGAAGATCTCCTTACCCAGTCTATCTCTTGGGAGATTCTACGCTCCAGTACCTGGATTTCTTCGATCAGTAGAGATCCCGCTTTAGCAAAATAGGTGTCAATTGGACCTTTGGCGGCCCCAGCTTCGGCTAGGGAAGATGTTTTACTCCGGGTTTTCCTAATACTCATTTTAGTTAATTTCGTTGTCCTCTCAGTAGCGGAAAAAAGAGACGGGGTCCGGACCGGACTCTCACGGTCTCGAACGGCCTTAAACGGCCCGCTCTTTGCCCGGTCTTAGCCCCGGCCTTAGTCCCGCGCGCGTCCCGCGTGCGCGTTACAGTCACTGATTATCAAGGAAAAAATGACGAGGTGGAAGGGGCGGGAAGAGGACCAGCTGCGGCCAATCAGCGCCGCTGGGCACGCTGGTCCTCGCAGTCCCGCCTCTGATGTCTGGTGGCTTGCTGACGAGCTGTGGTGGCCCTGAAGGGGCGTTGGTGCACAGGGTCCGTGGAAAAACCAAGGCTGGATCCTCAGGCAAAGTCTCACGCCTTCGAGCGGCTCCCGCGGAGCGGGGGCCGCGAGGCGTGGTGGCGAAGTGGCCGGATACGGGCAAACAAGCAGGAGCAGCTCTCCCACAGGGTCAGTGAAGTGTCTCAGGCAGCAGCACTCACACCGCGGTGATTTGACGGTGGAGGGGGCGGGAAGAGGACCAGCTGCGGCCAATCAGCGCCGCTGGGCACGCTGGTCCTCGCAGTCCCGCCTCTGATGTCTGGTGGCTTGCTGACGAGCTGTGGTGGCCCTGAAGGGGCGTTGGTGCACAGGGTCCGTGGAAAAACCAAGGCTGGATCCTCAGGCAAAGTCTCACGCCTTCGAGCGGCTCCCGCGGAGCGGGGGCCGCGAGGCGTGGTGGCGAAGTGGCCGGATACGGGCAAACAAGCAGGAGCAGCTCTCCCACAGGGTCAGTGAAGTGTCTCAGGCAGCAGCACTCACACCGCGGTGATTTGACGGTGGAGGGGGCGGGAAGAGGACCAGCTGCGGCCAATCAGCGCCGCTGGGCACGCTGGTCCTCGCAGTCCCGCCTCTGATGTCTGGTGGCTTGCTGACGAGCTGTGGTGGCCCTGAAGGGGCGTTGGTGCACAGGGTCCGTGGAAAAACCAAGGCTGGATCCTCAGGCAAAGTCTCACGCCTTCGAGCGGCACCCGCGGAGCGGGGGCCGCGAGGCGTGGTGGCGAAGTGGCCGGATACGGGCAAACAAGCAGGAGCAGCTCTCCCACAGGGTCAGTGAAGTGTCTCAGGCAGCAGCACTCACACCGCGGTGATTTGACGGTGGAGGGGCGGGAAGAGGACCAGCTGCTGCCAATCAGCGCCGCTGGGCACGCTGGTCCTCGCAGTCCCGCCTCTGATGTCTGGTGGCTTGCTGACGAGCTGTGGTGGCCCTGAAGGGGCGTTGGTGCACAGGGTCCGTGGAAAAACCAAGGCTGGATCCTCAGGCAAAGTCTCACGCCTTCGAGCGGCTCCCGCGGAGCGGGGGCCGCGAGGCGTGGTGGCGAAGTGGCCGGATACGGGCAAACAAGCAGGAGCAGCTCTCCCACAGGGTCAGTGAAGTGTCTCAGGACTCCAGAGAGTGTAACAGTAGGGAAAGTGTTGGATAGCGTAGGAGTAAAAATTGCTATTCCCACTCCAGAGAGTGCAACAGTAGAGAAAGTTTTGGATAGCGTAGAGGTAAAAAATACTATTCCCACTCCAGATAGTGCAACAGTAGGGAAAGTGTTGGATAGCGTAGGGTTAAAAATTACTATTCCCACTCCAGAGAGTGCAACAGTAGGGAAAGTGTTGAGTGCAACAGTAGGGAAAGTGTTGGATAGCGTAGGGGTAAAAATTACTATTCCCACTCCAGAGAGTGCAACCGTAGGGAAAATGTTGGATAGCGTAGGGGTAACAATTACTATTCCAACTCCAGAGAGTGCAACAGTAGAGAAGTGTTGGATAGCGTAGGGGTAACAATTACTATTCCAACTCCAGAGAGTGCAACAATAGGGAAAGTGTTGGATAGCATAGGGGTAGCAATTACTATTCCAAATTCAGAGAGTGCAACAGTAGGGAAAGTGTTGAAATAGCGTAGGGCGAAAAATTACTATTCCCATTCCAGAGAGTGCAACAGTAGGGAAAGTGTTAGATAGCGTAGGGGTAAAAATTACTATTCCCACTCCAGAGAGTGCAACAGTAGGGAAAGTGTTGGATAGCGTAGGAGTAAAAATTGCTATTCCCACTCCAGAGAGTGCAACAGTAGGGAAAGTTTTGGATAGCGTAGAGGTAAAAAATACTATTCCCACTCTGGAGAGTGCAACAGTAGGGAAAGTGTTGGATAGCGTAGGGGTAACAATTACTATTCCCACTCCAGAGAGTGCAACAGTAGGGAAAGTGTTGGATAGCGTAGGGGTAACAATTACTATTCTAACTCCAGAGAGTGCAACAGTAGGGAACGTGTTGGATAGCGTAGAGGTAAAAATAACAAACTTATAAATAAATGTATTTTTTTAAATAATACAAATATTAACTATTAAATAAATATAAACCATTTACAAATACCAATACATAATTATTAAAAACATGATTAGCAAAATATTTTTAAACCAAAAAAATACCATATAATAATATTTAATTACCAATTAATATGAATGAATGAAATGAATGAATGAAAAGATTTATTCGACTTTAAAATACATAAAATCATAAAAGCAACAAGTTCATTACAGTAACATTACAATTTAAAAAGTACATATATTTTAGCAGGTAATTAAGCCTTTCCTTTTCTTTAAAATACTTTTTAAAAAACCCAGCATGACAGCTACACATGTTACATCATTTAAATACAATTAAAATAGTAAAGCTGGGCGGCATTGCCTCCAAGTACCATGTTTTTTTTAAAAAGGTTTGATCCATCTAGACCTTTCCAATGTATAAAATTTACAAAAACATATTGCATGCAGCGTAGATTGGGTAGACAAATTGTCACATGGGCATTTACACAAATTTCTACCCCAATCATTTACTTTAGGGAATGAGATTTAATGAAAGAAAACATCAAACCTGAACCTTGTTAAAAGATAGCGATCATAGGCCTCCAGGCACCAAATTAAATAGGGATGAATTGTATATGTGACTAGGGTGAGATGATGCTGTGTTACGAGTTTTTTGTTCATTTCCACGCCTAGTCTCAGGGATTCGACATGATACCAGCACAACTGCTTCGGGTCCTTTCTTGAAATCCTAAGCAGTGAGTCTGGCTGATGGTAATACTCTGGTCTTCCTAAGTCCCTGGTAAATTTAAAAATATACATCAGCCAGGGTATCCTACTGGTCTTGTCCAGCCCCATACAGTCCTTTATAATGTTTCTGTTTAACAGAAGGTCAGGAGTAGTCCAAATTCGGTGCCAAAGCAAAACAGGTTGTATGCTAATCAAGTAACTGATATATCGAATCCCCAGCACTGCATGACAATTAAATACAGGGGAGCTTACTGGGATTGCCAAGATAAATCTTAAAAACACATTCTCGACCTTTTGTATTTCATGGCACTTGTCGATACCCCAGATACCTGCTCCATAAATGGCTGTGCTGATGCACTTGGCCTGGTAAATTTTTAACAACATTTCTGGAGGTCTCTTCCCCATCTTTTTAGAGAACGACATAAGTGCCGCTGTAGCTCTCTTGAACATCAAGATCCTATTTCTGATGGCTGACCCCCAGGACCCAGTTTCTTCAAGCATGATACCCAAATAAGAACAAGATTTGGTGTTAGCAATTTTTTCATTCCCGGCAAACAGACGACACTCTTTGTTCCTAGATCTTCCACACGTCATTGCAAAGGTTTTAGATACATTTAGTTTAAGGCCCCTACTGTCCATGAAATTTAGATATGTATTATAGGCCACTGGTAAACCTTTTTGTGTCCGTGACATGATCACAGCGTCGTCCGCGTACAAGAGGGACACAATTTTTTGGTGGTTAACCTGTGGGGAGTCACGTACTTCAGCCACTAATTCTTTTTCTAAATCATTCGTGTATAGATTAAAGAGAAATGGGGCGAGTACACACCCTTGCCACACTCCCCGTTTTACCTTGAAAGGCTTGGTACATTCTCCTTTTGTGCCGAACCTCACTTTGGCCCTGGCCCCAGCATAAAGTTGTCTTAAAAAGGAAATTACCACTTCTTCCACCTTCATGTCCCTCAGAATCTGCCATAGTCGGTCATGAATAACACAGTCAAACGCAGTGCTTAAATCAACAAACACTGCGTAAAGTTTGCCTTCCTTAGCCTGGGTGTACTTTCCTAAGAGCATAGAGAAATTTAGTACCTGTTCTACGGTACCCGACCCTCCCTAAACCCATATTGCACAGGGGTTAAGATGTTGTTATCATCAGCCCATTGTTGTGGACGATTTAAAATTACCCTCCCTGACACTTTCAGTAAAGAATCCAGGAGGGATATGGGGCGATAACATGCGGGATTTTCCCGGTCCCCTTTTTTAAATATGGGAATAATTATTGATTCAGCCCAAGTATCGATAAATCCCAGTTCACAACTAGCATCAAGAACACGCTTTAATAGCGGGGACCATAACTCAGGCTGATGTTTAAATAGGTCGATGGGGATACCGTCACCGCCCGGGGCTTTATTACCACAACTTTGAGCAATGGCATCTTGAATTTCATTTACAGATGCCTGTAGGTCGATTGGGGTAAAGCCACCCCCTCCAACCCCCAGTGTTTTCCTCCCCATATCAACCAATTTCTGCACTCCACCCGGATTATAGACCTCTGCGAAGAAGTCTGTCCAAGAGTCTTCCGATATTGCTACTTCTAATCTGGCATTGTCTCCTGGATTAAAAAACGGAGCCTTGACAGCTGCCCAAAAGGCAGAACCGTCCCTTTTCAATGAAGCCTCATGTAATTTTACCCAGGCTTCATTCTTTATATTACGTTTCCGGGATTTCTTGCCACATTATATTCATGCCTGCACTGGGTTATTTCTGCCTGAATTCTTGGATTTTTACTCAATGCCCTCTTCAGATGTGCGTGTGTTTTCGTACATGCTGAGTCAAACCACCCATTTTTGGTCTGCGTCCCGTCTCTAGCTGGGCGCAGAAGATTCTTTTTAATGATCCTTGTGATATCTGTAAAGGAATCCAAGACCTCTGAGTGTAAGACCTCATCCTGAAGACATCTATTGATAGGTGCAAGTGCTTGTTTAATTATGTTGCTATTTGTAATCGCTGGATTACTGAAAGACCACCTAAGAGCATACCCGTTCTGTCTGCTTAAAATACAATTACTTGTCCAGGCCAATCTTTCTATCATGGAACAGTCTTTGTTTACAGGGAGCTGGATACCAAAGCCGAGAGGGAGATGGTCGCTCAAACCTATAGTATATGTTGTAAAATCAGTTAGGCGGTTTGAATGGGAATTAGTGATGGTGACAAAATCTATCAGTGTACTATGCCCTCTCCCCCCCATATGTGGGACTAAATTCGACCGGGGGACTACATTGCAGATTTACGAAACCCATATTAAATGAGGCCATCATGTCGTTGAGTGCATCACCCCCATTATTGTGCTCAAAGTGTGGGAGATTCTCCGATTTGTACATTTCATGATCGTCACAACCGCTCTGATACTGCCTGCAAAGATGGTGGTTAAAATCGCCTCCCCATATCAGGATGGAATCCCTCGCTGTATTATCCACCAACTTTCTATTTTCCTTATTAAGGGCTTTTATCATTTCATTTACCAACCCCTTTTCAGTATTATTATACATATTAATGATTATTACCTCTGCCTTGGGGGTCACCTGAATTACAATAATTTGATACTCACTAGATGAACCCTCCGATTTCAAAGATAATACCTCCAACAGGTTAGATACATAGACAGTCAGTCCGCCTTTACACCTCCCATACCTGGAAGGACTTGCTGGTATGTGAAATGTTTTAAACCCGTTGATGTGAATGGATTCACGTGACCAAGTCTCCTGGAGGCTGAGTATGTCTATGTCCTTAATAAAGTCAGACCAAATTGGATTGTTTATTTTCGAGCGGAGTCCTGCAATATTCCAGAAAGCAAGCCTCGTTCCTTTCTGTGGGAGTGCCCCTGGTTGATCCTTAGATAGATTTCCTGATGTGCAATCACCCTCACTTCAACCGTTAGATGTTCTGTTCTAATCTGAGAAGGTACCTCCAATGTCTCCAGCAAAGGCTTTTCCCTGTGGGGATAACTCTCGCAAATTACCTCAACTCGTTCTGCCACAGTTTCTAGTCCTGTTCTTAAAGCCTCCCTATTTTTGTTGGTTCGCCGTCAGTCGACTCCATCAAGCCTCCTCAAGACCGAGTAGCGATTAACCCCTTCAAAGCTAGGGAGGTGTACATCTGCTCTACTACGTTGGTGGTTAGGAAAAAATTTAGTAGGAAATTCCCAGCCATGACTAGTTGATTTTTGCGTGTACCTATTGTACCCCTGGTCATTTGCTCTGCTTAGGTTAAATCTGTTCAGCTCTCCATAAAAGTATTCAAGTGGGAGAATCTCAATACCCCTCCTATGTGCCTTAGCATTAAACGATATCTCACTCATGATACGTCTAACAGGGTCAGGTCTTTTAAAATTCAAAACGATACAATCCCCTGCTTTATTCTTTTTAGTTCTCCCTATCCATGACACTCTACGAGCCATAATGATATCCTGCCAGATGGTATTGCCCTCTGAGGTGTAATTTGTAATCCAGTGGACCGCCTTGTTTTTTAGCTGGCCAAAGTTCTCCCTCGTGCCTTCATTCAAAACAGGGACGTTCACTAGTACTAAAACCAGGGGTGCTGATTCTGGCGGGAGATTGATTACTGGCAAGGCAACCTGTGCTGACCTTCTGGATTCTACAATCCCCCCCGTGTCCTTATTCATCACAGTATCAGATAATTGTGTGGTGGCTGTATTAAGTTCTTGGGGTTTACTTGCTAAAGGGAGTAGAGTTTGGGCAGTATTACTTATACGGCCTGTGCGGGCCTTATTTATGGTGCTTGATATTGGGACTTTAGGATCTATATTAGTGCTTGACAAATTCCCCCTATCAGGGATTGGCTTAGATAATGTTAATACATCAAGCCTACGTGTGTTATCATTGGCTAATTCGCTCAGGTTATCAATCTTCCTGTTTATAGCTTTCAGCCTTTCAATCAGGGGAAGGGTAAACGAACGCAACAAGTGCGTAATGTTGGTAAAAGATAGCACTAACTCATCCTCTTCCTTGGAGTTTGTGGCTGTGTTTTCCGCCTGTCTAGTATGGGCACTAGGGACTAACGGGACTTTAGTGGACTTTTTTGATTTTTTAAATATGTTACTAGATTTCCTTAAGAGTGATGCATTTGGATAGCTAGAAATCCTTGAAACCATAGGTTTTCTACCCACTTGGCGTCCCCCCCTCCTCTTCCTTTTCCCAGTTAGCTTTAAGCATGATGATACTTTTTCTAAAACCAAAGGAGTATCTGTTGACTGTAGGCTTTTCCTTGGTTCAATCGGGTAAAACCCCTCGGAAGAAGCGCTACTACAGGAAGAAACATTCAAAGGTGGAGCAGCTTCGCCCCCTGAGAGATAGTCAAATTGTAGGTCAAGTTTATCCAAGTCAATAGGGCTACACGTGAGTAGAGTAGTTGGTGCGGAGTTGACCGGTGAGATAGCATTTATCAGACCACCTAAGGAGGAGCGCTTGGCACTCAGAAGTTCCATGGACAGACGCTTCTCTGTTAGAGCGATTTCTCTACCCACAACTCCAGCAGCTCTAGTAAAAAAGTCATCGAGTGTCCCAGTTGATCTACCCCAAGCGTGAGCAGGTGTAAGGCAGCGCCTCCCCTCCATATCCAGAAAATATAACGAGAGCAGTCAAGGACAAGATAGATGGATCATAAGAGGGCTTACCCGAAAGTAAAGACTTTAGAGGGCTAGCCCAGCCCAGCCTTGACCGGCCCTGGACGGCCGTAGACGGCCCGCCCTTTGCCCAGGCTTCGCCCAGCGTCCCGCGAGACGGGGCTGTCCCAGATTTTATGCGCCTCCTAGCGCGATGTGGACATGCCCGGAATTATGGGGATTGTAGTCCCACACGCCACACAGCGGCCACACCGAGGATCTTGGAGGTGCGGCGGCGGGAAAGCAGCGGGAATACAGCGGGTGTTCAGCTCCCCCGAACTGCAGGTACTGTCCGCACTCGTCAATTACCACAGGAAAGGCTCCCCACTCGACAGGGGCTGTCCCAGATTTTATGCGCCTCCTAGCGCGATGTCGACATGCCCGGAATTATGGGGATTGTAGTCCCACACGCCATTCAGCGGCCACACCGAGGATCTTGGAGGTGCGGCGGCGGGCGGCGGGAAAGCAGCGGGAATACAGCAAGCGTTCAGCTCCCCCGAACTGCAGGTACTGTCCGCACTCGTCAATTACCACAGGAAAGGCTCCCTACCAATTAATAATTAATTAGCAATTATATAATTAACAAAGCAATTTATTAAAGAACATTATTACTTAATTACATTTAAATTACTTCCCACCCTATTCCCCTATAAACCCACAACCCGCTACAGGACATAATTATCAATTAATCAATTAATTAAAATTAATTACCAATTAATTAAAAATATTTATCAATTAATTATATTTAATTTATAATTCTTACTAATTAATAATCAATTTAACATAAATAAATTACTTCCCACCCTATTCCCCTATAAACCCACAACCCGCTTCAGTACTAAAATACAAAATGTAATTAAATTACATAAAAATAAATTTAAAACATAATAAATACATACTAATATACACAAAAATAATTTAAAGATCGATATTAGTAACATTGAAATTATTAACATCAATATTACTAATCAAACTTCGATATTACTAATATCGATATTAAATCTATCGATATTACTTACCTTCTATATTATGTCCCTTTGATATTTAAACTTCGATATAATTGTATATCGATATTTAAATATCGATATTTTGTCTGCATACCATATGTACAATATTTACCGTACCATGTAGATTTTGGTGTGTTAAACACCAAAATCCCCATGTTATTCCCCAATAACTCATAAAAGGTGATATTTATCGCACCTGACATTTAACGAACCCCAGGGTACCGTTATTTTACCAGACGTGATAAATAGCACATTTACTTGTAATCAGGCCCATTGTGTTCATGTGTGTGCCTCCTCACTTTGCTTTCACTTTTCTGCTGGCTCCAAAGCACATCCAGGCCAAAGAAAGGAGACTGCCATCCAAAGTGTGGAGCTCATCCTTAAAAGCTTGTGAGTTAGGCGTCATTGAGCTTCAGTCAAAGCACAACGTTTACTCAGTCTTTCAATCTGTTATTTGTTAATCCCAACTCATGTTTGCTTTTCAGGTAGGAGGCAAAACAAACAAAATGGAAACTGAAGACTTTAATGTTTTGACACGTGGTTGAAGAGGTAAACCTCAAGAACGAAAGTTCAAATCGCTTCAGTTAAATACTAAACTGTGTGCTTATTTAGGAATGAACCAACTCCTTGCTGTTGCCTCACAACTCTTGTGCTCAGTTGGGAAACGCTTTACAGCCTCAGTCGAGTTGCCTGCTTTAGATAACTTTTAAAGTAGTTAATTCTCTTGCTTGCAACATGGCCCATGCCGAGCTTGGTATGCCACTTTCTAAAAGCCAATGTAACAAGTTGAACGCCAGAAAGAGCCACATACACAAAAGACAAGAAATATACAGAAACTAAGGGACGAATTAAACATACTCAAACTAACTTATTGTAACTTCATGAATTTATAACTATAGAACAGCAGAATAGGAGTAGTAGTGACACAAAGCCATTATGTCTACATAACCCACTCGGCAAAAAACCTTTGACATGCATGACACCCCCTTCGAACTGAGCATCATGGTGGTCAATGCCTCTGTACTCCATCCCATCTCCACTTCCATATGGATTACTAAGGCCTCCTTGTGGACTGAAGCATCATGTACACTGAGCAGAGGGGTGAGGGTACCGACCGGAACCTTGGAAGATAAGTCCTGAACTCAAAGGAGTCAAGTGGGTGAGATGTGCAGCCATCGAAAAGAGAGAAATATAGACACTGGACCAGATAAGGTTCTCTAAGAGAGGCTGATGAAATACTTGAGGCCAGCAGGAATCACAGAGATGATGGCAATCATGCAAATAAGTTATGACACCCCTCCCTATGCCAAGGTCACCTCCCCATGAAGAAGGTGGAGCTGAAAAAGAAAAGCACTACATTAAGCAGAGATGGGAGGCCACACTGTGCCACAACCTGGCCACCTTACCCCACCCAGCTCAAACATATCTGCAGTTTTCCAATAGCACTGCACTTTACTTCTCTGGGAAAGGGATGTGATATGGGAAAACATGAAACTATTGTGGCACCATACAATGTACCCGAAAATCAAGACACACAATTTACCTCAAACAGTGCTCCGGCATATAGCTGGATTGGAGATGGTGTTAAACCTCGATTTCATGAGGCCATGTGTCCCAATGTTAAGGCACCTCCCAGAACATCAAATTCAGGATAAATAAAAGTCATTAATTAATTCCAGTTTAAAATCCATTTGGGTAAATTGAGTGAGCCCAATCAACAACTGAGTTCTAGATCAATGAATAGTTAAAGGCCATTGGTACAAAGTTAAACAAATAAAGTAGTAGGGAGTCAATGCCATAAAGTCTCTAAAATGCAGAGTTATACAGAGTATGAAAAAATCTAATTGGACAGCAACATCAATAGAAAAATGGACAGCATCCCTAACAGCATCTAAGTCTCCAGAAAATCTTCTGGCTCACCTCCAAAATCAAGTTTTTTATATGTTATTCTTGCATACTACATCCAAATTTCTGCAGATTAATCTTGGTATGAACAAATGTATAATTTCTTTAGCAAATCAGAGCATATACAAATAACAGTCACAATGCCTTAACATCCAAGTACTACTCACCACATGATTAATTCTTCAGCACACTCTATGCTAATGTCATCCGGAGTGTTGTAATAGAATATGATACATCAACAATAAAGTCTTATATGAATGAATAGGACTGGGTGAACCACTGGAAAGAAAATGAAACATGTAACAAGTTACAGCTTAATGGAGACAGATTCATCAGGAACAAATCTATAACAACTGTTGAAAATAACTAAATCTATTACAGCTGGACTGTTCTCTTTGGCGCTTGTGGGGAGAGGATGTGCACAGAAGATAAACTCTGAATGAGTGAAAGAAATGCTTTCCATCTTGGAAAAGATGGCATTTTACACAGAAATGTGGAATAGTTAACACTTATTAGAAAAACACACCATTCCATAGGAGAATAGTTTCAAAAACGTGTCACTTCATATCAGTCTGCAGATGTGAATTTGTGTGCTTAAATGAATACTTCACACATTTAATGTTGCACAAAAATGCAAACCCATAACAATCTCTAACAAATCCCCCTCTGATTATTCTATATTCACTAATAACACACAATAATTTTAAAAAAAGACATAAAAAGTCATAACACAGTTTGCATCACTTCTGCTTCTTTCTAGTGTTTCACTCCATTAACTAGTTGTAGAAACAATATTTGGCATTCTCCAATACATTTTTTTCCTTTCTGTTTTAATGACTCCCTTTTACTCTTAAAGCCACAATTTAGAAATGAACACCAAAGGAGTTCAAACAAAAGAAACAAGTCAATTGCACAGTTAAATATGATTATAAGAAGCATCAGGGATAATCTCACAGTTCCCCCTCCCTAATTATCAATCCATTCACCATCCTTACTAAAACCTTTCCCTATCTCACTAACCCAGAAATCTACACTCTCCCATACTCCATATTCTTCTAAAATTTGGACTTCATAAGAATTATTAGTATCTTTGGTTATATATGCATTAAGAACCCTGCTGTTATCAGGTATGAAGGTACAACATTCCTAGAACTTCAATACCTTGCAAACACTGCCAGCCTTCACAAGAAGGATATCTACTGCTAAACAGTTTGCAGTGGATGCATAACAATTAGCTCAGAGTTGATTTGAGTAAGAACAGAATTAGAAGTAAGCCTATTCACAAGCATAGACAAAGTCTAATAATTTTCACATCATTCATTATCCCACTTATTGGAGGAATAATAGAATCCAATATATATAATACTACCTGCCCAAAACCAAGTTTCACTCTCATCAAACTAACTGCACAATCCACCCACTGTTATGAAAGGGTCTTGGAAGCACTAAGGCAAGATATTAAGATCCAACCGAATTACGTGGCAAATCGAAATAAGCAGTTTTACCACACAAATAATAGATTCCTCTCAGCATTGCCCCTTCGCCAATTAGGAAATCACCATTTATAAAATAACTTCTTTCACACTCACTTTCTCCCAAATATTCAACTTTTTCAATTTTTGAAATTTCATGGCTCACCACAAGCATCTTGTCCCTTTTCTCATGTTCCATTCTCAATCTTGGATGTCTACTTGAGAATCTGAACTCTTTTTCAGCTTTAATCTCTTATCTTTCTTTAATTTTACCAATCTTTCACACTCTTCACTATCCTT
This sequence comes from Lissotriton helveticus, assembly GCF_964261635.1. NCBI lineage: Eukaryota > Metazoa > Chordata > Amphibia > Caudata > Salamandridae > Lissotriton > Lissotriton helveticus. Next base: position 1,283,070,447 of record NC_136063.1, read on the forward strand.
TCATTGTGCTATTTAACAAATGCATGTCTCTCTTTTCTTAAACTACATACATACTCCCCACTAGTAGTTTCAGATTCATGCTTAATTTGTGCAATTATTTTGAGACATTTACCATATTAAGACCCCTGTTAATCCCTTGATCTTCAGATATCGGCAGATCATTCAGTGAAATATTAAAATCCAACAAATAAGGAGACAAAAACGAATTCTTGTTAAATATACTAACAAACACTTTGCAAGAAAGGCTATATGAAAATGCAAGTTGTAGTTAGGTAGCGCCATCACATGCAGAAGTAGGAAGAAAGTGTAGACGTAGCAGTTTTGAACATTAAGTAAGGAAGTAAGTAGTATTTTATAATGCGTGCATCTGCAAAGGCGTTCCTAGAAAATGATTAAACCTTTTTTACTAAGAATGAAAAGTAAAGAGCAAGGGGGCATATTACCAAGCAATAGCGATAATTATCGCTATTACTTGGTTAGAGACAAATATTTACCGCTGAGCTGCGGCGATTTTTATCGCAGATAAACCTTGGTATTACCAAGGTTTATCGCAAATGCGATAAAAAAACGGCCGCAATACATGAATTATCGCTGAAATGTCAGCGATATTCATGCATTACCGAGCTAATGCTCTTAGCCATGATATCCACCTCCCATTGGATAACATGGCTAAGAACTGCTCAGGGCAGGTGTTAGCTTTTGGAGATATTCGCGCTTAGCGCGAATATCTCCAAAAGTTGGTAATAGGAGATAGCGATGTTAGCGACTGTTTCCAGTCGCTAACATCTTGGCACGCCCACTTTGCATGTCATTAGTGATAAATATCACTGACATGCAAAGTGGGGCCCAAGATGGTTGCTATCTCCTACTAGCTGTAGCTAACTGGTGTTAGCGACAGCTAGGTAATAGGGAGATAATTTTATCTCCGCTTTCTTGGCTTTTAAAGCCAAAAAAGCAGAGATAAACCCCCTTGATAATATGCCCCAAGGTTTTTAACAGTTTTATAAAAGAGGCCCTATTAGATTAAGATCACAGAACCATAGGCAGGGATTTCCACAATTTACAGGTCTTAAAGAAAAGAAAAGCTTCTCCCTCCCCATCTGACTTTCTTAATCGTAGGAACTGCCACAAATTTAGCAGAACCAGATCTAAGATGGCAATTGGGTCTTAACCAGGTAAATGTCTTCTGAAAATATGTGGGACCTCCCCTGTGTAGGGTATTATGATCAATATGGAGGTCTTCGAATTTGACCTGTTCTGTCGCAGGTAGCCAATGCAGGTCCCGAGTGCCTTTGGATATGGGATAACAATGTTGAATCTTCAGAAGCAGAGGAGCACCTGTATTCTTGGGTGACTGAAGCTTCAATTGCAACTTTTTCCGAGTGCCTAAATATAAAGCATTGCAGTAATAATATACATACACGATAGCAACATATTCTCCCAACATTTTAGCATAAATGTTATATTGAAACCCACTAACTAAACTCTCCCTAAGTGTAACTGTGCTATCCTTCACTTTATTATGTGCTGTAGTTAATTCAATCTTTGTGGAGACATATTCTACCAGAGAAAGAAGGCACAACAACAGGCCAACTAAAATTATTAATACCACTAATAGGACAATTAAATGAATAATTTTACAGCATTTTCTGTATGCCATATTCAATTGAGACAAAAAGAAAAAGTTATTGTAAAGGCACAAACATTGACCAGAAAGTTCTAAAAACAATTAATTTTCTTTTTAAGTTTTTAAAGAATAATCAAAACAAACAAAAATATTCTTCCAAAGATTTTTTTTTAAAGTTTGTTTAGGTTTATTGTTTTCATAGATCATTTTCATCGCTTAGATTTGGCAAAAATGTTCACAATTTAAGTTTTGTCAGCAGCAGGTTGGATTACGGAAACGCCCTCTACACAGGAACCTCGGCCAAACTCCAGAAACGATTACAACGTATTCAGAACGCCTCTGCACGCCTGATCCTCGACGTCCCTCGCCGCAGCCACATCACACCCCACCTGAGAGGTCTGCACTGGCTCCCCGTCAACAAGAGGATCACCTTCAAGCTCCTCACCCACGCACACAAGGCACTCCTTAACACCGGACCAGCATACCTCAACAGACGACTCACCTTCTACACCTCCAACTGCCAGCTCCGCTCCGCCTTCCTCGCCCTCGCCACAGTCACCCGCATCCGTAGAGCAACCTTCGCGGCAGATTGTTCTCCCACCTCGCCGCCAAGACCTAGAACACCCTCCCCATCCTCCTACGGCAGACCCAGGACCTGCTAGCCTTCAGAAGACTACTAAAGACCTGGCTATTCGAGCAGTAGCTTCTCCCCCCCAGCGCCTTGACACCCTCAAGGGTGAGTAGCGCGCTTTACAAATATTCTGATTGATGTCTAAGGGAGGCTGAAAACCATTTTGTGAGGTGGCTGCCTTGTACCATAACATGTTGAATCACTAAGTGTGTGGGGGGTTCTTCAGTTATGTCACCCGAGTGTTTGTTCAGTGCTGTTATGATTGCATGGTGTAATAGGAACTGTCCTGGTTGGAGCCCATCTCCTTCTATCAGCGAGGCAAATGGTATCAGGACACCTTCATGATATAAGTCTCCGATGTCGTGAATCCTCCCTCCCCTCAGTATCATAGCCCCTGTGCCGTGATGGTCGTAGAACCTCTGGGGGTCACAAGCAGCGGCTGCTTAGGGGCATATGGTTGCTGTGTTGGGTAGCTGACGCTCGGATAACCACCGGGCCACCCACTGTAGTTGCGCAGCAAGATAGTATTACTCTAGATTGGGCAATGCGAGTCCTCCTTGATTCATCAGCAGGTAAGGGCTACTTTGCTACAGGAGGTTCCCCAAATTAAAACCTTGAAGGATTTGGAAACATGCTGGTTGTATATACAAGAACGGTGATGGATTAAACCCAGATCTTTTGACTGGGTGTGAGTGTTTGATTGATTCAGATGCTCCGTCCATCACCACCCCCTTTTTTACCGTGTATATACAAGGGCAGGCTGGTAAAGTAGTACAGAAGTAGCAGTAAAACCACCATTTTTACTAAGGCCTCACAGCCTGTGACTGCCAGAGGGAGTGTGCCCCAGAAGAACAACATCTATGAGTGGATTGATGCCAGCTCTTTGCCCTGGTTGCCGTTAAATTGATCTTCTTATTGATGGAAGAATCTGACCCCAAGGTACCAAAATGTGTCTGTATGCCACTCTATGTCAACATTGTTGAGTGTGTATTCTGGGTTGGGGCCTGTTTTGTCAAACAGGTCTAAACATGATTTTGACGCATTTATCTTCAACCCTCATAGAACAGGTAATTCTCCCAGAGTTCGTGCTAGTTACAGTGGGATGGACTGCACGTCTTTGATGTATTTAAGGAGGTGGTCTGGATATCGCGAGACTGTGTGCACACCATCTCCCAGCGAGAATCCCCATTCATCCCTTGCGTCCAAATGGTTGCTGCTAGTGCCTCAAGTCAATAACTAGCAAGAAATGTAGTGGGGATAATGGGCTAGTCTGTCTGGTACCCTGCTTTGCTTTGATTGTGGCTCAAATGTAAGGACTTGTCTGCACTCTCTTCATTGGTTCTTTATATAAAATCTTGATCATGCTTAGAAAAGCGCCCCTTAGTCCGTAACATGGTAACACAGCGAACATATAGCTCCACTCTAGGGTGTCAAAGTCCTTTTCCAGGTCTAATATTCGACATCCTGAACAGGGCCATCAGTCCGCTAAAGTAGTATAGCAGGTTCAATGAGGTACTGTAGGTGGGCACAAACCCATTTTGGTCAGCGTGAACTGGGGATGGGACAAGAGGTGCCAGCTGGTCCGCCAGTAGCTTCGCTAATATTTAGTAATCTGTATTTAATAAGGCCAGGGGGACGATATGAACCCAGTTCTGCTGGGTCCCTGTTGTGTTTAGGGAGCGAGACCAAGAGAGCCTCATTCAATTACACAGGGAGAGCGGCTTCCTCTAACGCAGCGGTATATAGAGCGGGGTGGCACGGGGTCAGTGATGCTGCATACACTTCATAATATTCTGCGGGTAGGCTATCAGGCCAGGGGTTTTGTCTGTCGCCAATGCTGCTATGGCTCCTTGAATCTCGTCTGGGCCAATTGGGGTATCTAGCGCTTCAAGCTGTTGTGGTGTTATTACGGGTAGGCATGCAAGTCCAGCAAGGCATTCACGTGCTCCTGGTCATGTAGGGCAGCGGTCTGGTAGAGAGTAGCATAATGTTTCGTCATTTCTGGATGGATCTCATGTTGTGTGTATACGGTATGCCCTGTTGTCGTGCGTAGAGCATGAATGGGATGTTGGGGCAGTTCCTGTTATAATAACCTCGCCGATAACCTTCTGGGTCTATCTGAAACTGAGTGTCTGCATATTGAGTGCGCTGCGTAGTTTAGGGACCTCAATTGCTCTAGCACTTCCACATGCTCACTGCGTATTGCACTCAATATTTGCACGCCACCCATACCGAATGCCACACTGGTTTATTCTTCCAATAACACACGTTCCACCTTGTCTATGCCTATAGTCAGTGCTTTAAATGGAAAAAAATAAGTGCAGGTACTCGCCAAATTGAGATGTGGACTGGGGGCATGGCTTGGGGTGGGCCTAGGGGGCGGAGCTATGGGCGGCGCAAAGGGATCCGGCAAGGGACACCCATTTAAGCATAGATGCACGCAGACAGGGCATTCAGTACATGTATTTTAGAAACGCTTACATTCGCGGATGCCCACAATAATAAACCTTGATTACCACCTGCTGTGCAACAGCATTACTATTGCCACCATCCTCCTCTGCCTGGTTGCAAACCAGTGCTGCTGTACTCTGCTATGCCAGCAAGATGCCTTCTCTTCGATTTCCTGAGAGTAATGAAATATGTCTGTTAGCAGGCCCTGCTCACACAGGAACAGTTCTATGCACTCCACAGAGCCTAAGTGGACACTCTGCAGCCACGCAACGCCCATTGGGCTCAAAGGGCTTCAGCCCCCCCCCCCTCGTGGGTGGCAGCCCGGGCTAAAACAGCTTCCCGGGCACACTCTCAGGAAGAATGAATTAAAAACTGTAGATCTGTCATTCACAGGCTAGAGAGAGCACAATAGAGCTTCTGACGCCCGGGGCTATCTCCCAGATTGCCGCCCATGGCAGGTAGGGGGGGGGTGCAAGTGAAAGCAAAGGTCAGAGTGGAGGTGCTGCATGCCTGACACTAACCTCGAACCCCAATGCAGGGTGTCAGAGAGATTTGGCACCGGCAAATCTCTCTGACACCGGCAAACACGACCCATTCTTGGTTGGGGTTCTGACTGCAGCAAATCACCCAGCAGTCCTGAGATTCCACTCACAAGAGTGCGTGGTGGTGGCGTTTACCACAGCGCAGGGGCTGGCCAAAAATGATGCCCAGCCTAGACAGAGGTCAAATGTCATGCTATGTTTTTGGGAACATTGTTTTTTTATCTTTCAACATGGAGGCTGGTGTCTACTTTCCTTTCACTTACTGAGAAAAGCCTGGTGGTTCTGTTAAGATACCTAGTGACAGTCTTGCTGAGAAAGGAAAGGCTGTGGGGTGTTGTTTCCTTCTAACATACAACAACAGTATAATTCCTATAATATGTAAAAATACAAATAGACAGGATAGCACCAATACCGCCCGTCTTTCAAAATCTTAAGTGTGACGGAAACAGATGACAAATAATCGATGAAACCTTATTTCATCACATTATCCTTTGTGCGCTACATAGTTGTATCTTTAAAACTGTATGTATGTGCAAACTGAGCGGGCATTTCAATGGATGATTTAGAGTCTGTAAACGACTGTGCTCCCACACCATGCTTCAGTAGTGTATATGTGACAGCGTGCTCCTAAATTCAACTCCGACTACAGAACCGGGTTTGAGTCTTGGCGGGGAAGTTTAACATCCTGTTATTCTGGGCAAATCACTTAATCTCCCCGTGCCTAAAATAATCTGTCTATATGAAACGCAACCGGTGCTCCTGCAAATCGCGCTGATACCTTTGGTCAAGTTTGAGCTATATAAAACTCGGGGGCATATTAGAAAGAACCTCGCTAAAATTATCGCTGTTTTAGCGGCAGGAAACTGCAGCTAAAACGGCGATAATGGGCTTGCTAATATGTGTTATAGAACTCCAATAGAAGCCCTGGTTAGATGTGCAGGACATCTAACCTGGGCTTCTATTGGAATTCTATAACGCATATTAGCAAGCCCATTGTCGCCGTTTTAGCGGCAGTTTCCTGCCGTTAATACGGCGATAATTTTAACGAGGTTCTTGCTAATATGCCCCTCAGAGAAAAAAAACCCACCTTTGTAGGACTTTTTTGTTCTGAATAGGCCTGGCTCATTTGCGACACCTGTTAATTTTGAAACAATTTCAGAATTCGTATGAGTTCAGTGAGTGCAGCACCACCACTCTGAACATTATTCCAGCACCATGTAGAAAATATATATATAAATTCTGAGTGTTCAACACTTTTCATGACATCTGGAAAGATCTTTAACAGACATGGCTTATCTTAAATGCAAATCCTTGTGGGCTCCCACGATTCAGAACACTGTGTACACGTAAAGTTTCCAATTTTAACACCTAAGAAACATTTCCTCTCGCATTTTAGTGAATAAGAGATGCATTCGCAGTAACCTACTTTGAACTTATGCAGACATTCCATATTACAGAAGGGCCGTCACTGGTAGCGCTTTCGTGAATTCTGCATAGAGGTGCTCTTGCACTTCATACACATGTGCAGTTATGCCATGGGCCACCAGTGCAACACAGCCGCCCCCGCCCCCAAAATAGTGCCACCTGGGGCGGACCGCAAACTACGCCTATCCCTGATGAATCAGAGCCTGGCGGAGCCCCGCCTCACGCACACCCGTCTCTCCCTCTCTCTCCACCTGCTAATCCCTGCCCTCAGTCCCCTCACCACTTCCGTCCCCTGTCTGAGGACTGGCTCACAGTGACAGAAGCTCAACAGGTTAAGCACCCGCTGCTCGTGTGTGCACAGCCCTCAGTCCCTGGCAACCTGTCCTGTTATTTACAGTGCAATGAAACAAGTCAGCAGCTGTAGGTGATAAGGTATTTCATTGCGATGCTTCCCCAGGCTTCATCCCATTACTTCATTTACCAAATAAAGGCAGGCTCAAAAAGTTTGAGTTTCCATTCCATGTGCGAGCAGATCGCTCAGTCCAGTGAATTTCTTTCTAATTTTTGAGTTGTTTGGGTCCTGGTTTTATAATTGTTTAAAACAGAAATACAAAGACCATCGTACAATGGAAAACTGGTGTGTATGAGCCGCTTCTGCCACCCCTCCCACACACTCACAGCCACACCCGAGTACTTCACGGGTCTTTAAAAGACCATTTGCATGTTAATTAACCCTGGGCGTAGTTCGCGAAGTAGCGCTACGCGAAGCTACGCGAAGTGCACTTCGCACTACGCGAACTTCACGTAGCACTACGCGAGCTGCGTAGTAGCATGTTCGCACTGTGCAAGATGCATTTTCAATGATTGCCCAGTGCGAACAAGCATCCGGCACTGTGCAATCATTGAAAACGGCATCTTGCACAGTGCGAGCTGTAGTTTTCTGCCGCTCGAGTAGATTTTTACTCGAGCGGCAGCTTTCTCAACGCGAACAGGCAGTTTCTCATCGCGAGCGGTCGCGAGCATGCACGACCACTCGCAATGAGAAGCATGACCTCCCCGCATTGAAAATCTCGCCAGGATGTCAATTTGCTTGCTCGCGGTCGCGAACATGACGTTGAGGACCACGAACAAGTAAAAAATGACCGCTGCACTATGCCTGTTCGCACTGTGCTACGTGCAGCTCGCGTATTGCAAAGTTGTGCAAACTTCACAAACTACGCGAGCGTAGCGTAGTGCTTCGCCCAGGGTTAATGTTAATGAGGCTTTGTCGTTTTTTCACCCCTTCCTAGAGCCTCTGCATCTCCACACATCATACTGCTGGAAGAATTAGCCCCCTCCCCCCTCAGAAATTTGGCTCTAGTTGTGCCTCTGACACTGTCAGTAACCACAGTGTGAGTCGGCCCCCTCCCAAACTTCCTGCCAGCTCTGAATGAATGCCTTCTGAAGGCCGCAAGATTAGCACATTGTAAGGCGAGATAAGCACTTAATCAGAGTGTTTCACCTAAACGGATCCACTTGTTGTCAACTGTGTTGCACTTCTTTTTGAAAATGCCAATTTCACTGAGATTGGCACATATTTCGATGTGTACTGGTACTCTCTTAGGATAAAGAGAAGTTCAAATACTTAAGCACCGAAAACGGTGTAATCCAGGTGCTCAACTCATGGGTGTTAGAAGAGGCAGCGGTGCATGTCAGGGGGAAAATGAGTGGTCCAGGGTGACGTCTAATACAGAATTAAAGTCCCCTTCCAGCAGCCAGCGAATCCTGTTCCAGGAGGCGAGTACATTTGTGAGTTGGCAAAGAATTGCTGTTTGCTCAGTGTTGGGAGCATATATGGATCTTATTAGGATGGTTTGGACATTTAACCGGCCTTTTATGAATACGTATCTACCGTCCAGATCTGTCTTCACCTCCTCTATCTCAAAGGGTGTCCCTGCTTTGACCCATATAAACACCCCCCTTGCCTGTGAGGAGAAATTAGTGTTGAACACCTGTCCTTGCCAGTGTCGGCAAAGGCAGGTTGCTTCCAGCTGTGTTAGGTGCGTTTCCTGCAGTAACACTATGTTGGTGGCCCTACGTTGTAGGTATGAGTATGTGGAGTAGTACCTTGCTGGTTTGTGGATGCCCCTTACGTTCCAGGTAATAATATTAGTGTGTGCTATGTTAGAGGTTTATGAGTGCATGTGCTGTTCATGAGTGGCATATAGACTGGGTCTACTGCTTCCGGTGAGATCAACTGCATATGCAGGGTTTGGGCATTGCTTACTCTTTTAATGGGTACAAATGTGTCCAGCTGGTACCCATATTATGTTGTCAGAGGTTTGTGGCATCACCACTGGCGAGTCATGTTCCTCTGGCCATGAGTGGGCAGATTCCTCTTCATTCGTTGACTTGGTTGACTCTGTTTCCTGGTCTGAACTGGGCATCCGGTCACTGATTGAAGCTGCAACTTGCAGAGCTTTTCATTGCTCTAGTATTATTTGCTTCAGGCCAGGAGCAGCTTTCGGTGTGATTGACTGGGCAGCCCCTTTATTCTTGACTCATCTGCGGTTGCCTCTGTCTATATTGATTTCGCCTGGGTATCTAGCAACATGCGTCCAGCTGCCAATCACAGATCCTCCAGCCAGTCCCATGATTCCGTCGAGGTATTAAAGAATTGGGTGGTGCCTTTTGCTACTACTCGAGCTGGGAACAACAGGGAGTAGGGTATATCCAGCTCACGTAAGCACCGCTTAACTGATTGGAAGGAGCCTCTGTGTCTTTAAACTTGTGCCATGTAGTCAGGGAACAGCATAACATGTGTATTTTGTACTGTTATATCTGACAGCTTGCGAGTTTCCCTTAGAATACTATCTCTGTCTCTGTTATTTAGCAGTCGCATTAGGAGCGGTCCGGGTTTCACGGCCAGAGGCGGTCTGCGAGACAGCACTCTGTGAGCACATTCTACTACAAACTGATGCGACAATGGTAGTAGCTCCTTTAGCCAGCTCTCTGCGTAGGCTACTGACTTCTATGACTTCCTTATCTTCACTGGTTTCACTTTCAAATTTTGCATCCTCATTTTCTTCACCAGTTTCAATTGGGACTTTTTAACCCCTTCCGGACCCACACTGCAAACTTGAGCTTGACTCTTGAATCAATGGTTGTTTTCACCACTTTTTCGTCCACTGCCTTCACTCTTATCGTGTGAGCAGTGTGGATCCATTTTGGGAGTCTTTCACACTTTGCAACAGTGTGATTACCAGAATTATTTGATAAGGGCCTTTCCATCGCTCCTCAAGGCAGTTTTTCCTCATGTGTGTTCTGACTACTAGCCAGTATCCAGGGTAAATATTGTGGCACTGAGTTTCTCTGGTTACTTGTGTTGCCAAATTCACCTGGTGAGAAACGGATTTCACCACATCAGCCTGCGTTTGTTGTAATCTAGAACAATTTAATCACTAATTGACCAAGAGTAGCTGAAGGAATATAAGCCAATCTAATTCCTATATCCATGAGCAACTCATGGGTGGAAAATCTTTCTTTTTGTCAGGTGTACATCTAATGTTCATCAAGAGAGACGAAAGGAAGAGCATCCAGCCACTTCAAACCAATAGAAAAACACACCTTGATCAACTTGTTCATTATGGTCCCAGGTGTCCTTTCCACCTCCCTGGAAGATTGAAAATAATAACTGCAATGACATTTCTGATATATTTAGAGAGCTGTGCAAATCAATTGTGAAATCTATATCTTAAAATGGGAGCTACAATCTATCTCAATAGAGGTTGGCAAGCCAAATCTAGGTATTAATTGCCTGAAAGGAACTTAGCAACTGTCTCACTGTGTGATCTCCAGGTGGGGTAGACCATCGAAAAATCAAGCAGACAACCACCAAAATGTATTTAAGGCCATTGTAAACTGTCATTTTGATTAAATGTGCCTGCAGCCTTGTGTAAGGACCCCCTGATTTGCTAATATGGGGCCAGATGTAGGTAAATCTCATTAACCGATTCTTAAATACCGAATTTTACTGATTCGGTATTCAAGAATCGGTAAATGAGATGTAGATAAAAATTCGGTATTTTTTTCCGAATCGGTAAAATTCGGAATCCGACTTTCAGAATATACCGAATCGGTATTTACCGAATCGGTATTTACCGATTCGGTATCTCCCATTCATTCCTATGGGCCAAAAGGCCCATAGGAATGAATGGGAAATACCGATTCGGTAAATACCGATTCGGTAAATACCGATTTGGTAAATTCCGAATCGGAAAGCAAGCAAAAGTGAAACTTAAGAAAACAGCCAATCAGGTGCTACCACCCTCCCCCTCCCTACCAGGAAGTGGCTACCCAGGCAGCTGCAACTAATTAGAAGGTTCTGGAGAGGCAGTCAGAGCAGAGCAGAGACACAAAGCAGCAGGGAGAGTTTCTTTTGAAACTTTACCAACTGAAAAATGGCAAGCAGCAGTGAAAGCCAGAAGGCAGAAAGAAAGAGGAAAATAAAGTTCAGCAGCATGGAGCTGCAGGTACTTGTGGAGGAGGTAGTGAGTGTGCACAAGAAACTTTTTGGAAGGCAGTCCCTCACTGTTCACGAGTCTGGCAAAAGAAAAATCTGGCTGGCAATAGTGGAAAAAGTGAATGCTGTGGGAGTCACACCCAGGAATACTGAGGATCTCAAAAAAAGATTCTATGACCTCAGGAGCCTCACCAAGAAAAGAATGGCTGAAATCCACAAGCAGGCTGGCTTAAGCGGTGGAGGCAGGAACCCAGCACCCCCCCTGACTGACCTGGAGGAGTTGGTGGCCTCAACCATTGAGGCAGACAGCGTCTGCGGACTGGGAGATGTGGACAGCTCAGCCAGAGCTGCAACAAAAAAAGGTAAGACGCATGCGCTGCATTACACCCCATACCAACCTGCTTCCCTTTACCCTTTGTGGACAAGCAAACCCCAGTCCAGTACTGCCATCACTACACAGGAGCATTGCATTATGGGAAATGTAGTCAGCAAATGTAAGACCATGTGTAACAGCGCAGACATCAGCAAGTTAGTGAAAGTAATGCAGATAAATGAAAGTGAAATGTGTAAAGCATTTATTGTAGTGACTGTGACACAGTAGCACACAGTTGATATATGCTTTTTTACACCTAGGGGCTAAATCAGGCAGTCGACCCACTGACACAGAAGGGACTGCACCAGCGAGGGAGGAGAGGGAGGAAGCCGGTCCAAGCCAAGTGCAAGCCTCGCAGGAGGAAGGTGACACGACTGGCATCTCCCATGAAGATGACACTGTACAGACCCCAGAGTTGCTGCACTTCCCACAGCTTTCACAATCCTCTTCCTTAGTATTCTCACCAGAAACTTCACCAACACTGCTCCAGTCCACTCCTGCAATCCCACCAGCCAGGAGGCATGTCGTGGCCCCACTACCAGTAATGGAGGCAGCAGAGGGTGAGGGGGAGGCTCAAGTCACCGTAGATGTGAGTCCAGCAGGACTGCAGTCCACAAATGAGACAGTCACAGCTCGCAGAAGACAACGCGGACCCAGCAGTGCAGGTGGACGTGGTGAGGGCACTGTGTTCCGTGGGCTGGAGGGGAGCATGGTACGCATTCAAAGGATGCAGGGCAAATCCATCCAAGCCTGCCAACGCCAATTCAGAGCCCTGAATGTGCAAATAGGAGACATGGGGAAGGGCATGAGAGACATTGTGGAGGAAAATAAAGAGGTTGCACAAAAAAATACGGACATTGTAGCAGGGATGCAGCAGATGAGCAACTCAATTACACAGCTATGCTCCAAACTAGACAGTCTGTAACACACAAGGCGCAGGGATGCCCGTGCCCACAATACGGCCATCAATCGCTTGGCCACTGCCACATCCCTGCTATGCAGGAGGGGCATAAATATGCAGGAGGCTTTGACACAGAATACAGCAGAGGTCACCAGGAGCATGGCCAGAATTACGAGTGCACTAGAGGCAATGTTGATTTTCAACACAGCACAGAATCCTGCCCTGGACGTGGCAGAGGCTGATGACACTAGTAACCGGAGCAGCATAGCGAGCACTGTTGTGGAGACACGGAGGAGTAGCAGGCGCCCAGCTGAGGCTGCAGAGCACGCTGAACAAAGCGAACAACATCCTAGTGGCTCAGGAAAGCGCGGGCGCAAGTGACATTACCGGTCATGGGTGAAGTAACCCGGGACATACAGTCCCCACGTTTATAATGTTAACTTTGTTGCACTTAAGTGCTTTAACGTTGTGGCAAATTAAAATACATTGGTCCCATACACAACCTGTCTGTGTCTCATTACTTACTCAGAGATAGTTGCGTGTAATCTCCTCACGTCTGTATCTGCCATCACTTGGTGTTGACACTCCAGCAGGTTGTGTTTCAGGCACAGCAATCTCGTTGTAATGATCCTCATAGTCTGACAACTCCACCTCAGTACCCTTCTTCACAGCAAGGTTGTGCAACATAGCACAGACAGAAATGATCTTACAGCAGGTGATGGGGGTATACTGCCGGGCACCTCCACTCTTGTGCAAGCATCTAAACCTGCTTTTCCAGATACCAAAGGTACGCTCCACAACATTTCTTGTGCTCTTGTGGGCCCGGTTATTTCTACTTTGGCTGGGTGTTGAGGGGTTGAGGTAGGGGGTGAGTATGAAGGGGCGGAGGGCATATGCACTGTCTCCTAAAAGGAAATGGGAATACATTACTCACATGCATACATGTACTTCTTACCTCAATAGGTGTTAAAGGGGTCGCACACTGTGTCTTACCTAGGATGGTATCCTACACCAAATTCCCCTGCTGTCAGCCGTGCATAGATCCCGCTGTTCGGAAATATAAAGGAGTCGTGGGTACTCCCAGGAAATTTTGCCACAAGGTCAATGATGGCGCACTTGGCATTGCAGATCACCTGCACATTGATGGTGTGGGTGGACTTCCTATTCCTGTATATATATTCGGTGGCAGCAGGGGGACAAATGGGAATGTGCGTGCCATCAATGCAGCCAATGATATTGGGGAAACGCGCCATCTGATAAAAGTCAGATTTTGTTTGGACCAGTTCAGCGTGGGTTGCAGGAAAAGATATATAATGGTCCATCCTCTGTAACATGACGTCAAGGAATTTGTGGAAAAACCGTGACAGGCTGCTCTGGGTAACCCCACCTACCGCAGCAACCACACTCTGGTAGCTCCCAGACTCAAGCAGGTGTAGGCTGCACAGCACCTGCACGTGGGGTGGAATAGCATGTGCCCTTGGGGTAGTGTGCTCCAACAGTGGTTGGAGGTCCCTGATGAGGTCCAAGATGGAGTCTGGGGCCAACCTGTACCTCTGGAGTATCTCTGCCTCTGTGAGCATGAACAAGGTGATCTTCTGTCTGTAGACCTGCTCCTGTCTCTGCCATTTCCTCTCTCCTTCCTCTTTTAGCCGTAGCCGTCTTGCAATGACATAAAATGCCGCCATTGTGCAAGAAGAATTGCATTTTGGGTCCTTTTTTATAGGCTGCACCAGGTTACCACCTGATTTCAATCCATGGTAAATACTGACTCTTAAATACCGAATTTCAAGCAAATTCGGTATTTAAGAGCTTACCTACATCTCAATATTCAATTTTACCACTTCTTATTTACAGATTCAGTATTTTACCGAATCGGTATATTTACTGATTCGGTAAATTTACCGATTAGGAAAATTTACCGATTCGCAAACCGTTGCGATTCGGTATATTTACCGATTCGGTAAATTATCCGATTCGGAATGTTTACCGATTCGGTAACTTTACCGATTCGGTAAATTTACCGAATCGGACGATTTTCGATCTCCTACATCCCAATATGCTTAATACCGGTCGGTAACGGCCGAAAATACCGATTTTCGGCCGTTACCAACCGGTATTGGGCTACCTACATCTGGCCCATGATTCATTAACACACTCGGTTTTCATCTTTAATATTTCTGTAACACACCAAACAGTGTGCACACAAATCCTCTGCAACATTTCTAAAATGTGTGTTTTCCCAGTATTTCTTGAAAACTGTGATCCTGCCTCCCTCCCTGAGCGTAACCTTCCATGAGGTAGCGCCCCATTGAATACACCATGGTGAAATGTATGTTCTCTGCTGACATACAAATCTTGATAGTTTCTTTTGTATCCCAACCTTTTCAATTTAATTTTCTCAGCTTCCTCTTGAAGGTCTCTCTCAACTTAGTAAGAAACAATTTACATGTTCAATGTTTAGCATGGAATTTATTCTTAATTAATTTTTATTCAGTCTCTTAAATCACTGTTTCTTTCTCAAGAGCACATTATTGGCCACCTGACCAGAATATCTGTTTCCAATATTGACCATATATTTTTAAGCATTATGGTTAGCACACTTGATTACTGAAATCTATTTTGGCTGTTGTATTTTTTTCACTAGATCAGGTATATAGAGACTATTCCTAAGGGGAGCTCCTAAAAATGTCATGGAATCCTTCTGCAACCAAAGTTGCACAAAATCATTGACCACTCCAAAATCATACTGGCTGTCTGTGTCAATTGTTACATTCAAATTTTCTGATAGGCTACAAGCGGTTGTCAATGCAACAAACTCTACCACTTATGCAGATGTTAGATTTAGCAGATGTGATGCTTCAAGAATCTTAAAAATGGAACATACTACGGAGCCAGCATTCAGTGGTCTCTCAAGTAGGAACCATCAATGAACAAAGTCAGATCAGAAATTTCCAAAGGAATTTCTTTTATAGCTGGTCTTGGTTTGGTGCATAATTCTGTAACACTGATATGGTCATGATCAAGTTCATCATCCTCACCATTATCATAATCATATTTGTCCCAGTTTTCACAGCTTTTGCTTGAAATGGCAAACAAAGTTGCTGGTTTCCACAAATTGCACCTTTTGATTGATTTGTTTTCAGCTGCCTGCAAATTACTATTCATTAGATATGCTCAATCCTTGTTCTAGTCAGCAGAATCTCAAAATAGTGTGGTACAAGCAAAATTAAAGCGCGTCCCAACACTAGCCCTCCCCTTTGATCAATTGTAATACAAACAGATGCAACCAACTTTAGACAATCAAGAAGCCTCACAGCCACTGGACACAACTGTAAAGACCTGATAAATCTGCCAATCACCATGGCATACTTACCTTATCCCTTCTCAGGACCCAAAAGGATTCAGCACTTCACAATACTTACCTAAGAAAGGAATAATACTAAGAAATAACTAAAGATATATGGCTATTGCTGGGGAGCTTGCGAATACCAACGCCAAATGGCGACAACAACGCAAAAACAATACCAGTGACAACAGAAACAACAACCCGGGAAAACAACGTCACTCGGTAAAACAACGCAAGAAACAAGGGCCACAAAGTAACAATGTAACCCAGGGTACGAAAACACAACACAATGCCATGGGCCACAGGGTAAAAACAATGCGAAATAATGCAAAACAAAGCCCACCTTGGTGGAGCTAAAACAACGCACACTCCTCCTAACAATACCGCGGGGTAGATAACTTATTGGTTTTGGTTTCCTTGGATAAGAGCGGAACCCAACCTTCAACAACTACCTGCAGGAAAGGAAACTTACCATCCTTCCGATGCTACAGCACTTGGACCAGAAAGGCCCGACCTCCCATCCCAAGGAATACAAGCGAATAAGGGTATTTATTCTGGGGTTTCTTTATTACACAATGATAGAAGGACAAAAGAAAGAAATTACTACAATGTCACGATAGGCCTTCTTCACATCAATCCCTAAGAAATTGCTAATGCAATTAGAATTTAAATATATAGAACTCATATGTAAAACAGCATATAACCTGAAAATAGGAGACGATTGTTAGATAAGAACAGTCAGGAAATAAGAGTTAGTGGAACACCTCACCAAGTTTCTACACATCCCGCTTCCACTTCGCCAGAGGGGAGCCTGTTTCTCCAGTTGAATCAGGATTCTCTGCTCCACTGTCATAGCTGCACATCTGCAATGTGATGAACAACCAGTGGTCGAGACCCGAACACCCTCTTTAGTACAAGTGGAAACGTTGGTCGAAGCTTCTAGCAAGCCTCGCCCCCTGTTCCCATCAGATTCCATACCACTCCACACCAAGTTCACAGCATCAGCTAGCTAGGCGTCTGTTATGACTCCGAGGTAGAGCGAGCACATTCCTCCGACAATAACTGGTTCCTACTAGTATACGAAGTGCGGAAAACAAGTGAGAAGTACAACATGACTCCTCACCCAGAAAGGCTTAGAAGATGGTGACAGCTTAGAAAATGGAGTCGCTTAAGCATAGGCCACTATTTCCACAAAGAGCCTGAATTAGTATGCAAGTTGGCATTAGAGTATGACAAAGCCAATATGTAAGCCCTGCCTTCAAGCAAGATACAGTCAGACACAATAAGAACATTATCGAATCCTATTTTACAGCTAGTTTACCTCATGCAGGCCTACATAGCACTATATTAGAGCAAAATAAACCGAGATGGTAGTGGGCAATGGTCATAATCGAGCCAATTATCCATAAAAATAGCTCAATCTCTACAACTACACAGCTGATAAATAGGCTACAGTTCGCATAATCCCTTCACGTTTCTGGGTCAGTATTGAAAGGGAACACCCACCACTCTTGTGGCAAGAAAGATAGAAATGTAGGTTAGAGTTTGGCATTTGAAGGGAGGATGCATTACACAAACCTTTTAGTAATACCCAGAAAGCCTCTGAACATTCTTCATCTATTGGTACCGGATCTTTTATGTCACTATGCGTCAACCATAATAAAGGTTTTGCAACCAAGGAAAAGTTTGAAATCCACTGACGATATTAGCTAACAATTCCCAGGAGGATCCTCACATCCCTCTGGGTGATAGGAGGATTAATTTCTGAAATTGCATAAGCACATTCTTTGGATACTTTTGCTACTCCCTTCACAATGTGATGATAAAGATTAATCACTTATAGTATTGCACTTTTGAGGGGGCAACCTAGTGACCACTGTCGGTTAAATTGTTCAACAGAGCAATTGTGACAAGTTTACAGTCTTCTTTTGTCTTAGATGTGACCAACATGTCACTAATGTATTGCACCAAGACTAAATTATAGGGAAACTTTAAATTTCCTAGACATTGCTTCAGAATTTGACTAACGATTAAAGGACTTTCAGTACACCCCTGTGGAATTCAACATCAAATAAAAACTTTATTTTGAAATTGAAATGCAAATAAAATTGACTCTCTTAATGGAGAGAAATGGAGAAGAACGCTTGGCTTGAGCCAATCTCCATCTGATGGAATTTGGAACATGATTACTGCTGGATTCGATACAACTGGACAACAAGGAATCACTGTTTTGTTTATTTTAATTAAATCCTGCACAATTCTCCATGTACCAATCTTTTTTTAATTCACATCATGGGAGAGTTGCAAGGGTTACGGAACACTTCCTGAAGAATTCCTTGCACAAACATTCTTTCACTGACAGGTTTCATTTCCCCGGAGTGATATAAAGGTTGATCCACGTTTTATAATGCTGAGCTTGCAGATTAGTCGAAATAAAGATTGAGCGGGCCAAATCTTGTGAAGCTACATTTTCCCCATTAACCGTCTGCAGTGCCTCCTGCCGGCGTCCAATATGCTTATCCATGTCATCCACCATCCTGCTATTCAGCTTCTTATATAATACCCCAATTTAAGGCCGTTTCTCAATTATTGCATCTATTACAGCCACCCTACAG
This sequence comes from Lissotriton helveticus, assembly GCF_964261635.1. Classification (NCBI taxonomy): domain Eukaryota; kingdom Metazoa; phylum Chordata; class Amphibia; order Caudata; family Salamandridae; genus Lissotriton; species Lissotriton helveticus. The sequence continues at coordinate 1,283,088,859 of NC_136063.1, forward strand.
AACCCACCCAGTCCTCCTCCTTATTTACATAGGAAATCCCTTATCTGCAAATATTTGAAAAATTCATAAATCACAGTTATTTTTAGCAGCTTCAAACATGGTTATGCCTTTATCGTCCACAAAATCCCCAGAATGAACAGTTCCACTTTTTCCACCCTCTGACGTAAGCGTCCCAAAAGATATCCGGTAAAAGGGGGTTTTCTTGAAGGGGTGTATAAAAACGAAAACGGACAATGCCCATTTTCTTCCGAACAATTAACCATATTCGATATGCACACACAAGCGTTTTGAAGCGCACTCTCTTGAAATATCTAAATCTACTTGCTGCAAGAGGCCTACCCTGACTTCCTCCCCTATAGATAACTCACAACACATGGGAGAATCGTTATCTAAAGCTGACCCCTTGCCATAAAATAAGACAGCCATCTGCAGCAGCGCAGATGCCCTGTAGTATAGACAGAAATTAGGGACTGCCCATCCCCCTGTTCTCTCGGGAGGGTGAAGAACGTCAGTGCCCTCCTGGGCCTGGCATAAACCCATAAGAATCTCTAAATCATCCCATTCAAACCTTAATTTTCCACTGTGAGGGGTATGGCTCTAAAAAAATATAAAACTTTTGGTAAAAACATTACGTTTACTAAATTGCTTCTCCCAATCAGGGTGAGTCTAAGATTATTCCATCTCCAAAACTCTGTCTTAGTTTTTCGAATCTGGGGATCCAAATTAATTCACACAATTTTATCACTGTTTGCCGTAACATTAACCCTCAAATACACTGCATTAGGCACCACCAGCCTATCTTCAAATTGTAACATTGCCATTGATGACAAGAGTTTTGTCCTGATTAAGTCGATACAGAGAATAGACCAAATTTAGCTTCCTCTAACTCAATTTCCCTTACTGCCCCGGCAGGATCTGGGGTAACAATTGCAAGGTCGTCAGCATATGCCAAGATTTTAGTTCCCCAGCCCTTGGTACACATTGGTGAGATTGCTAAATTACCCTTAATTCGCCTAATTAGGGGATCTATATAAAGGGCAAATAAAAGGGGGAAGCAGGGACATCCTTGCCTTTTGCCCAGTTGGATCACCACCGTCTCAGATTCTCTCCCATTAATGAAATCTTAGCAGTTGGGTTAAGATATAGGGGCTCATTATGATAGCGTGCGGAAAACCACCCCGACCGCCATGGATGCGGAAACCAACCGCCCGCCTGCACCGCGGATACACCGGCGGCCACATTAGGATAAACCGCCACTAAAGACCAACAGCGGCGGTAGCGGGCCAAGCAAAGCCGTCTGACGTGGCGGTGATGGCCAAAAATCGACCGCGGCGGTCGGAAAACCTGCGGAAAAGCAACAACCCGCCGCAAGGACAGCGGACACACCGCAGGGGAAATTAGGATATCCCAGAGGGTGTCGCGGTCGGAACCGATGTCACCGACCGCCGCGGTCGCACACAGGAGTGAATGGGAAAAATACCGGAAGAGCTGCAGCATAGACACCGCAGCGGACGGTACATGAAAATCATGGCGGACGATGCCAAAACACCGCAGCAATGCCAAACAGTGCCCAAATAAAATCAGCCATGCCCCCCAAATAAATAACACACATAAAAATATAGAAAATAAAGAAAAAAGATACAAAAATACCCTGGAAAAATCCCACAACACACCTGACACCCAAAATCCACTTGGACACACCCACACAGCTGAGTATAAAGCCACCCCCTTCCCTAACCACAATCCTTTGCAACACTCCAGATTAGAGGGCCATACCCCACAACTAACAGGAGAGGCAAAAGAGCACAGAACACACACACATCCACCACCATCACCATCACCACCACCTGTACACCAGCACAAATAATCCCCCAGCACACAACACATCTCACACCTCAACACCATACCCGTGCCCCCACACCCCTGCACCCACAAACACCTCAACCACCACACACAATGACAACTCAAAAAATGCCCAAATTCACCGACAGTGAGTTGACAGTTATGGTCAATGAGATTGTGAGAATAGAGCCACAACTGTTTGGTAGCCTGGTCCAACAGACACCATTAGCCACGAGGACACAAATGTGGGAAAGGATAGTCCAAAGGGTGAATGCAGTAGGGACCACCCCAAGATCCAGGAAGGAGATCATGAAGCGGTGGCATGATCTCAAGAGGGTTGTCAAGGAGAGGAGGAGTAAGAACTGGAGGCTGGCGAACAAGACTGGCAGTGGCTCTCCCATCTCACCGAAAACATTCACACCATGGGAGGAGAAGGTGCTTGCCATACTGCTGCCTGAGAGTCTCACAGGAGTAGCCGGGGCAGCGGAGGCTGGTAAGTACAAACAAATGCCAAACAACACACTGACAAGTACTTCCTTGCAATACCTTAACACCATTACACTGTCCACCCTCACCCAACAGGTAGCTAGCCTTCTTGCTCGGGAGGCCTGTATGGGGGAGTGAGGGAGGCCTGCACTACCACTCCCACCATGCCCCCTGGCCCACACTCCTGCAGCATGGAGGCCTCACCCACCCAGGAGCAAGTGTCAGCCATTGCACTGTTAACAAACAAACTTACAGGTAGGTAGCCATCTTGTATTGGAATACTGTTTGGGGGAGGGAGGCCTGTATCACTACTCCCAGCATGCCCCCTGGCCCATACTCCCACAGTATGGAGGGCTCCCCCACCCAGGAGCAAGTGTCAGCCATTGCACTGTTAACAAACAAACTCACAGGTAGGTAGCCATCTGCACTTGGAGGGTGTTTGGGGGAGGGAGGCATGTATCACTACTCCCAGCATGCCCCCTGGCCCACACTCCCACAGCATGGAGGCCTCCCCCACCCAGGAGCAAGTGCCAGCCATTGCACTGTTAACAAACAAACTTACAGGTATGTAGCCATCTGCACTTGGAGAGTGTTTGGGGGAGGGAGGCCTGTATCACTACTCCCAGCATGCCCCCTGGCCCACACTCCTGCAGCATGGAGGCCTCCCCACCCAGGAGCAAGTGTCAGCCATTGCACTGTTAACAAACAAACTTACAGGTAGGTAGCCACCTGCATTTGGAGGGTGTTTTGGGGAGGGAGGCCTGCATCACTACTCCCAGCATGGCCCCTGGCCCACACTCCTGCAGCATGGAGGCCTCCCCCACCCAGGAGCAAGTGTCAGCCATTGCACTGTTAACAAACAAACTTACAGGTAGGTAGCCATCTTGTATTAGAGTACTGTTTGGGGGGGAGGCCTGTATCATTACTCCCAGCATGCCCCCTGGCCCACACTCCCACAGCATGGAGGCCTCCCCCACTCAGGAGCAGGTGTCAGCCATTGCACTGTTAACAAACAAACTCACAGGTAGGTAGCCATCTGCACTTGGAGGGTGTTTGGGGGAGGTAGGCATGTATCACTACTCCCAGCATGCCCCCTGGCCCACACTCCCACAGCATGGAGGCCCCCCCACCCAGGAGCAAGTGTCAGCCATTGCACAGTTAACAAACAAACGTACAGGTAGGTAGCCATCTGCAGTTGGAGGGTGTTTGGGGAGGGAGCCCTGTATCACTACTCCCAGTATGCCCCCTGGGCCACACTCCCGCAGCATGGAGGCCTCCCCCACCCAGGAACAGGTGTCAGCCATTGCACTCCTCACCCTCACTTAACAGGTAGGTAGCTATCTTAACTCTTCCTGATGTGTGTGTGGGAGACCTGTATCCCGAAACGCAGCAACAATTGCATGCAATGCATTGACATCCAACATGTATCAGTAAATGATGTTCCTCTGCAACATGAAATTACACACACTGTTGCCATGAATTGTACTACTGCAGAATTCATATTTGTGCAGTGTACAGACAGTCCACTACACCCTGCTGAGATAATACTTGCACAGTGCCCAACACTGACCATTCCCCATCTACTCCACAGGTGATGAAGAACTCACTGCTGAGACCACACCAACGACCAGCAGAGCCAGTCTCCACCCCCGGCACATGGACTCTCAGATGCGGAGACCCAGGACAGTTTGGACGATGAGCTCCAGCCCGGCCCATCTGGTGTGCCACAGACCCAGAGGTCCCAGGCCCCCATCCTCCCCCCCACCACGTCTGCTGCAACAACAGCGCAGCAGACCCCTGCTGTCACGGCCTCTGCCTCCACCGCAGCCACCACCATTACCACTGACACTACCACTAGTACCACCAGTACCACCTGCAGCACCCTCCCTGTCCCAGGGGATGACCAGTCCACAGCAACAACTGTGGAGGGCAGGGAGAGAGTGCGTGGACCCACAGAGGCGAGGCAAGAGGTCCGTGGCAGCAGAGCAGGTGGGAGGGCCAGGGTCACCAACAGACCTCGGGAGGAGTGGACACCATCCCTGGACCACTTCACCAGAGTAGTGGAGGCATACCAAGAGGTCCAGGGACAAAGTGGCTGGTCGGATGAACTTTTAAGGGAGCTCATCCTGCTGATGAGGTCCATTGACAACCGCCTTGGACAGATGGTCGACCTCATGGACCAGCAAGTGGCGTTGCAGAGGGACAGGCCTGTGTCCCAACCACCACCTCAGTCCCCTCCTGTTGTGCCGCAGGATGACGGTGCACCATCCTCCCCTGCGCCAACAGAGAGGGACGAGTCCCCTCACGCCGCTGGCCATTTAGCAGGACCCCCACCGCCAAAAAGATCTAGGGGCGTCCAAAGAAGAGCCTGGGAGTCTCCGGAGGCAAAGCACCTGCCACACGCCAGTCACGGAGCTAGCCCTGATGGCAACCCTCTTCCCCACTGCATTGACTGTTTGGACTGTCTTTACCCACATTTCCTTGGCAATGACACCTGTCTGTTGGACTGTGTCACCACATCCATGTGGACTCTACTCTTGTATCTCATTGAACAGGACTGTCAACTCACTGCTCATTCCCCACTGTCATGTAAATAATTCCACACAAATCACATGTCCACTGTCAAAATAAAAAACCTGATGCACCAGTTTGTGTGATGTATTGTTTTTAGTGCAATATTTACAATATTGACAATGTCCATTATGTGTCCAAATGATGTACAGTATGTAGTGCAGGATTCGTCTGTAGCACCTAGGGAGACACAACAGAACAACAGTCACTGGTCTCATTGTGGCATCACAGGCAGAACAGTACACAAAACCTACACAAGACACGACAGGCATACTAGACAATGGGCTGCAGGTGTGAACAAATAGGGTCCACCATACGTTCACGTATGGAACGTCAATGTCACTTTTACCACACACAGGTGACAGAACGTGTGCCTGTCTGTTACATCCGCGCATAGCCCTTCACAACAACAGCAACCACGCCAGACACTGTACACGTTGTACCTCGTCACCCACCTTCAAGTGAAGTAGCGTTCGATGAGCTGCTGGCGCAGGTCTACTCCTTCATCCTCTCCACTGTCCTCATCACTGGACTCAGGTCCATGAGCGGGTGGTGGCCTTGGTTCCTCACCATCGTCCAGGAGCAAGGGGACCCTCTTGTGGATGGCCAGGTTGTGCAGCATACAGCATGCCACAACGATCTTGCACACCTTCCCAGGTGAGTATGCCAGTGCACCTCCGGTCCTGTCAAGGCAACGGAACCTTGACTTCAGCAGGCCAAAAGTGCGTTTGATTACCCGTCGGGTCCTGCCATGGGCGTCATTGTAGCGGATGTCAGCCGGGCTCCTGGGATTCCTGAGGGGGCTCAACAGCCATGGCCGACTGGGATATGCAGAGTCACCTGTGAATGACAAACACCCATTGCAATGTTGCACAGCCAGAGTGCAGCAGGTAACACACAGCACACCATATCAGTAGGCATACTCACCCACAATCCAAGCACGCTTGGGATGCAGATTCTCCATCATCCGTGGCACCATGCTGTTCCTCATGATGAACGAATCATGCGCCGAGCGAAGATATTTTGCACACACATGAGAAATGGTCATGTCTGCAAGGCACACCACCTGCACATTGATGGAATGATAATGTTTGCATAATGTTTGCGGTTCGTATATATGTGATCCGTCACCTGTGGTGCCACCAGACCTACATGGGTACAATCGATGGCACTAACAACATGTGGGATGCGCCCAAGGGGATAGAAGTCCCCCTTCACAGCAGCCAATTCTCCTCCCCGAGGGAAATGGATGTAGCGATTCCGATAGAGCATCATGGCTGCAAGAACATCCCTCAGCACCATGCTGAACATGGGCTGTGACATTCCTCCAGCGTTAGCCACTGTCTCCTGGAAGGAACCTGTTGCAAAAAAGTGGAGTGCTTCCATCACCTTGTATGTGGGTGTGAATGCCGTTGGATAGTGACGGCGAGGCTGCAGGTCGGGCTCCAATAGATCACACACGATCTTCAGTGTTGGTCTATCCAGGCGGAATTTCCGTATTAATGCCTCATTCTCCATGTCCTCCAGCACTGTCAGGTGACGTAGGAGATTTGGCCTCCTCCTAGTACAGAAGTAAAATACAAAATGTCAGTGACAACCATCATGAGATGGCCACAGCACATACCATCAATGATTTAATGGGAAAAAACGACTGCTTGAGAGAAGCATGGCACACCAGGTTACATGGCTGGCATTGTGATACACACAGAGGGCACACCTCTCCACTGTCAATACACAAGTGACACAAACACATCGGAGAATGTCAATGCACACATACTGGAGAACACAATTCACATGTGCAGGCAAGGTGCAGCAAAATCCGCCAATGTTTTAGAAATTACCATGTCTGTATCATACCCATCTGCTGTACCTGACACACCTCAATGCATCATGTAAACTCTGCACACATCCATCAACACAATGATCACAGTATCAGGAAAACGTTCAGTTGTGTGCATGAGATGTTGTGAATGCACCAGTCTGATACGATACAATGCTGTGACACAAGCCTTGTGAAGGTCATCACTGACCCACAACTAATGGATTTGTACCACATCATGAACACAAGCTCAGAGTGTCAAGCATCATCAGCCATTAAGTGCATAAGTAACATGGCAGGGAGCACAGACCAAAGTGGGTCACACATAACGTGCGTACAACTGTGGATGACATGGTAGTATGGCATTGTGTGTACAATGATGTGCCCTGTACCATGTTGCTGCTGTGTACTGATACACTCTTCAGGATTTACATAGCCATTAGTGGTAATGGAAACCGCGGTACCTACCACCTGTCCCCGGCGGTGTGACACCAGCACCACCCCTTCACAAGTGCGGAAGCCATTGGCATATGGACAGTTGTACATGGTGGTGGGCAAGCTCCGCCGCATGAATTGCGGTACCTACCGCCTGTCCCCGGCGGTGTGACACCAGCACCACCCCCTTCACAAGTGCGGAAGCCATTGGCTTATGGACAATTGTACATGGCGGTGGGCAAGCTCCGCCGCATGAATTGCGGTACCTACCGCCTGTCCCCGGCGGTGTGACACCAGCACCACCCCCTTCACAAGTACGGAAGCCATTGGCATATGGACAGTTGTACATGGCGGTGGGCAAGCTCCGCCGCATGAATCACGGTACCTAATGCCTGTCCCCGGCGGTGTGACACCAGCACCACCCCCTTCACAAGTGCGGAAGCCATTGGCATATGGACAGTTGTACATGGCGGTGGGCAAGCTCCACCGCATGAATCGCGGTACCTACCGCCTGTCCCCGGCGGTGTGACACCAGCACCACCCCCTTCACAAGTGCGGAAGCCATTGGCATATGGACAGTTGTACATGGCGGTCGACATGCTCCGCCAGCGCGTAGGCGGTCATTGGATGATTTTAAATGATGCACCACCGCGGTAGCGCACCCCGGGCACCCGCGGATCATCACCGCCATGGAGCATTGCCTACAGCCAATGGGAGCAATGATCGCGGTGGCATGATGCCCAATTGAAAGTCGCGGAAGTTGTGCTCCGCCAGCGTGTAGGCGGTCAATGGATGATTTTGAAAGAGGCAGACCTGGACAACCAATTGGTGCTGCTTTGCAGCTTACAGACGACCCCAGGGGGCTATAAGTTTGTGGGAGTGAGCCTCACATTTCCACAGCTCACAGAGCCTGCTGCCTGGGACCCTCTCCTGCTGATACCTCCTGAGCCTGCTGCCTGGGACCCTCTCCTGCTGCTGCCTCCTTAGCCTGCTGCCTGGGACGCTCTCCTGCTGCTGCCTCCTGAGCCTGCTGCCTGGGACCCCTCACCACTCACTTCCGCCGCAGGTGTTCCATGTCCACAGGGATGGCAAGGACAGAGAAGATCTGTGCCAGTCCATTCACCAGCGAGGAGCTAGAGGTCCTTGTGCTGGCACAGTTCCCAAGGCTGTTTGGTGGCCCCAATGTCGTGGTAAGTCACCATGAAGGAAGCTGTCGGGCAGGGGGTGTCAGACGTGTAGTTGTGCTGCTGCAGTATATGCCTGAGGGTGTGGGGTTGTGTCAAACACTGACAGACAAGCTGTCTCCAGGGTGAGGGAGTGTGTGTGTCACAATGTCAGTATTTTCCATGACTGTACCTGTATGTGTGAGTGGGGAGTGTTACATTGTCAGCCATACAGAGCCAACAATTGTTTGCCATGTAGGTGCCAGGACATTACTTGATTGTGTGAGTATTTCTGTGTGCCCCTGTTGTCTGACTCAGTGTGACCCAGGGAGTCGGAGCAGTGGCTGCCCACACAAACGATAAACACCACCAGACTCACATGTTCCTTGCACCACTTCCTTCACAATGATTAATACATATGCCACATCTGTGCCCTGTGTAATTGCAGACTTACACACTTCTGTTGATGCATAATATGTTGATGCATCTTGCATTTGTGAGATTATCCTGTACCCTATATGCCCCAATGTGTGCATGCAATCACATCTGTGTGGGCCATGCAAACTGCCCTTGTGAGGGGTCCCCCAGTTTTGAAGGGAGGGAGGTTACAATAGGTCCTGAGTCTGGGTCTTGCTACTGTACTGATAGATATCGGTACGTGACAATGTGGAACTGGTCATTAACCCTTCTTTCCTCTCATACATGCAGCTCAAGGTGAACCAGCGTAAGGCCGTGTGGAGGGCCATTGCGGCAAAGGTGCGAGCCCTGGGGGTATCCAACCGCCGACGCATACACTGCCACAAGAGGTGGGATGACATCAGTCGGCTTGCAAAAACCGTGGCTGAGATGACATTGGGGATGCTACCACGCACAGGGCGTTTGGCATGGGGCAGCATGACTCCAGTGATAGCCCACATCTTGGCAGTGACTCATCCAGACCTGGATGCACGTCTGAAGGAGCATGGCAAGCAGGGCAGGGCTGGTGAGTATCTGGGGATCGTGACTTTTGTCTGGAGTGGATGCATGTGTACAGGGCCTGTGGCAGCGGTGAGCCATGTGATGTGCGTGTGTTGCTGTGCTGGGCTGTGTCATGTGAGTGGCTGCTGTGATGTGTGCTTGTATCGGGTATTGTGCCACCCTGGCCTTACTGAGCAGATACTCCCTGCTGTACTTTCCCATTGCCAGATGTGTTGGGCTCCACATGGTCATTCAGCGTTGGGATGGTGTGGGTGATCTATTATGGGGTGAACAGCAGTGTCCACTTGCTGAGTGTGAATTCATGTATGCCTACTTTACCTGCACCATGATCGTTGATGCCCCAACATCTGCAAATAATGTGCCCCAGATTACCACATGGTGCTTGCTATGGCCTACGTGGCATTGTGGACTGTGATGGCCTAATAGGTGTGTGTGTTGTCCCCTCCTGTTCCCTGAAGGTCAGTTAGTGGTAACAAGTGTTGTACCCTCATCATGTCGCAAGGTGAGGGCAGGCCAAGTTGTGTGTGGGGCACACTTCATATAGGGGCAGGGTGTAGTTCTGTGTGGCATTAACATGGCTCACTCATGGCAGATTTTCAGCGTTGCAGGCAGTGGTGTGGTCTATGTTGTGTGTAGCTGCACAGTGATTGCAGGGTGTGGTGGTTACCATGTACATTTGGACCTCTCATGTACTGCATTGCTTTGAATTCGTGTGACCAGATGATGACACTTACACAACCCTGTTTCTCTCTCTCATGCAGATTCACAAGAGACCACGGAGGGACATGAGCCAGACACCAGTGGTGGCGAGAGTAGCACTACAGCTGCAGCGGAGGCCAGTGACACAGAGCCCACCAGCGCATCTGAGGGGGACAGAAGTATGCAAGAGGAATCCGTGGCTGAGACACAGAGTAGCACATCATCTGATGCCAGCGGGGATGCATCCATGTTGGCAGGCACAGGGGATGGGGAGTCTGCATCATCATCTACAACCCAGCGGCTATGTCCCACCCTCCCATCCACTTCCTCAGGAGCTGCCCGTATCCGTGTCACTAAGAGGGGACGAGTGACATTCACATCTGGCACCGCTGCCCCTGCACCTGTCCCCCCTGCTGCCCTCAGTGCAGAGTGTGTAGAGCTCCTGCGCCAGCTCTGTGTGGGCCAGACCGCCCTGCTCAATGCCTTCAGTGACCATGACAAGAAATTAAGCCAGGTGGTTGCATACATGGAGGGCATACACTCTGACGTGGGTGGGCTACACGTACAGTCCAGGCGTTGCCATCCACAGTGACGTCAGCCATTCAAAAGGCACATGCTCCCATTGCAGCTCAGGTGCCTTTGTCCACCCCCCCAGTCAGTGGCCACATCAGGTGACAGTGACCACGGTTCGCCTGCGTCACCAAAAAGATACAGCACAAGGAGCACACAACAGACACAACCCAGGCACTCCCGCCCACAGACACCATCCCCACTGAAGAGCAGGGCCACCCTACAATGCACAGACAAGAGCCAGTCAGGGAAGACCAAGGCCAGGCGATCAATGAGGCTGACATCAGGCTCACATGCCGCAGAGGCATCACGAGCAAATGACTCTCCTGTCACTGCAACTTCACACAGACCTACCCATGCAGTGTCTGTGTCCACTGAGGAGGTGTTGCATATCAGGGGTACACCTAGGAAGAGCACAGGTACACATCCACCCACCACATCTACCCCAATTCCGAGTCCATTGAAGCAGGTGGAGAAGGGCACTGTAGACACCACCCCTGTGAAAAAGGCAAAGCAGGGCACTGTAGACACCACTCCTGGCACAAAGGCAAAGCAGAGCACTGTAGACACCACCCCTGTGAAAAATAGTTCAGCAGGGCACTGTAGACACCACCCCTGTGAAAAAGGCATAGCAGGGCACTGTAGACACCACTCCTGGCACAAAGGCAAAGCAGGGCACTGTAGGCACCGCCCCTGTGAAAAAGGCAAAGCAGGGCACTGTACACACCACTCCTGGCACTAAGGCAAAGGAGGGCACTGTAGACACACCTCCTGGCACAAAGGCAAAGCAGGGCACTGTAGACACAACTCCTGGCAGAAAGGCAAAGCAGGGCACTGTAGACACCACTCCTGGCACTAAGGCAAAGCAGGGCACTGTAGGGAGTACACCAGGAAAAGAGGGGAAGGAGGACCTGAGGCGTAGCCAGACAAAGCGTTCCGCAGGATCCAGCACATCACCAGAGGTAGTGCCAGTGTCTGCACCTCATGTGGGACAATTGTTGTGTGTGCTTGTTGGGTCATCAACACTTCCCATCAACCCCAAGACAGGGAAGCCAATTCATATTCCCAAAAAGTGGAAGGGCACCCCTCCAACCTTTCCCACCCACACTGTGTCAGAAGTCTGCATGACTCCACCTCCATGTGCCACCATGCCACCTGGTCCACACAGCCCCCCAGCTTGCCAAGCCACTGTTAGCCCCACAGCACCTGGGGCTCTGTCACCCCAGTTAAGTGGGCCTGCTGTCACCGACACACAGCCAGGTCAAAGTCTGCATGACTTCCAGGAGTGAGTAGACATCCCCCTCATGCGCCTGTGCCTCATACAGGTGTGCTAGTCCTGATCATTGTTTACAACCATGGACACTGGGCCTGTTGCTCTGCTGTGTTGGCCTCTCCCCTGCCTTGGACACTGGGCCTGTTGCTCTGCTGTGTTGGCCTCTCCCCTGCCATGGACACTGGGCCTGTTGCTCTGCTGTGTTGGACTCTCCCTTGCCTTGGACACTGGGCCTGTTGCTCTGCTGTGTTGGCCTCTCCCCTCCAATGGACACTGGGCCTGTTGCCCTGCTGTGTTGGCCTCTCCCCTGCCTTGGACACTGGGCCTGTTGCTCTGCTGTGTTGGCCTCTCCCCTGCCATGGACACTGGGCCTGTTGCTCTGCTGTGTTGGCCTCTCCCCTCCAATGGACACTGGGCCTGTTGCTCTGCAGTGTTGGCCTCTCCCCTGCCTTGGACACTGGGCCTGTTGCTCTGCTGTGTTGGCCTCTCCCCTGCCATGGACACTGGGCCTGTTGCTCTGCTGTGTTGGCCTCTCCCCTGCCTTGTACACTGGGCCTGTTGCTCTGCTGTGTTGGCCTCTCCCCTGCCATGGACACTGGGCCTGTTGCTCTGCTGTGTTGGCCTCTCCCCTGCCTTGGACACTGGGCCTGTTGCTCTGCTGTGTTGGCCTCTCCCCTGCCATGGACACTGGGCCTGTTGCTCTGCTGTGTTGGCCTCTCCCCTGCCATGGACACTGGGCCTGTTGCTCTGCTATGTTGGCCTCTCCCCTGCCTTGGACACTGGGCCTGTTGCTCTGCTGTACTCTCCCCTGCCATGGACACTGGGCCTGTTGCTCTGCTGTGTTGGCCTCTCCCCTGCCTTGGACACTGGGCCTGTTGCTCTGCTGTGTTGGCCTCTCCCCTGCCTTGGACACTGGGCCTGTTGCTCTGCTGTACTCTCCCCTGCCATGGACACTGGGCCTGTTGCTCTGCTGTGTTGGCCTCTTCCCTGCCTTGGACACTGGGCCTGTTGCTCTACTGTGTTGGCCTCTCTCCTGCCATGGACACTGGGCCTGTTGCTCTGCTGTGTTGACCTCTCCCCTGCCTTGGACACTGGGCCTGTTGCTCTGCTGTACTCTCCCCTGCCATGGACACTGGGCATGTTGCTCTGCTGTGTCGTACTCTCACCTGTGCCTTGGACACTGGCCCTGTTGCTCTGCTGTACTCTCCCCTGCCTTGGACACTGGCCTTCCTGTTTCCTTACCTGCGCATGGTATATAGCATTTTTGCATCATTTAGAGCCTTGCTGTTGTCTACTATTGTTGTACCACTGCATCTGTGCAATATGTGAATAAATACAGTTACTTCTGGTGTGTGTTTTGTCGGTGTCCTTGCTGATTAAAGTTCTGTTTGTGTTCGCATTTGCTTGCCTGTGCACCATGCTCCATGTATCAGTTCAAAATTGCAAGGCTCTTTGCAGCCATCATAATTTTGGGCAGGGGTGACAGGGTCTTAAGTCCATTCTGAGCCTGCAAATTGTGTGATCTGTGATGGCTATTTTACCTGGCATGCAGTAATCTTGTTAGTGATTTGCTGGTGTTGCCTACAATGTTCACATGTGTGGTTGGGGGACACTGCCAGCACAGGGTGTGATGCTGTGCAGATGTTTCGAAGCTGGCTGGGCTATGTAATGTAGTATGTGTGTGGATTGCTTTCTGTGTGCCCAGCCTTGTATGTGTATGGTCATCTTTTGTTGGGCCTTGGTCCTGGTGCCATGGCCTACATGAGATGCATGGTGTTGGGTGTAGCAGAGGTGTGAAGGGTGTCAGTTTGTAGTGGATATGTGTGTGCCCCTGTATTGTGTGAGACACACATGTGTCACCCAGGAGTTGTATGCCTGTTGTTTGTTTTGTCTTGCCCTGGGTAGAGGATTGTATGCCCTTGTTTGAGCTGTTTGTAGTGCACTGTGCTGTGTGTAGGTGTATCCATGGTGTTGTGTGAGACTCCTCCTTGTTGGGTTTGTCACTTTGGAGTGTACAAAGTGTGTGAGTTGCACGTCAGTGTTGTGTTTGATTGGTCCTCAATGTGTCTTGGGTGTTCTTGTGTGAACTGTGTGGCCCTGCTGCTCCACACTGGCATTGTGTTTGTGTTTGTCATGTATTGCAGGCATATGTTGGTTTTTCAACTCCTGTATGGCATGGTGTGAGTGGTTTTAGGCCATCCCCTATGTGTGCCACTTGTGCTTGGCCATTGTGGATGTTCCGTACCTCTATTTGTGTGTGGTACATCCCTTACATGTCTGCTACTGACATGCAGGCTGTTTAACTTAGATGTCAGCTTTCCCCTTGGTTTCCATGTGTGTGTGCCTCCCCATCACTTCATATGTGGGCTTGTGCTTTGTGGTGCTGTTCTTGGGCTATATGTGTTGTTCCACTCTGGACATTGCCCAAAGGTTTATGTGTGCTGTAATTGTGCTAATGGTTATTCTGTAGTGGTCATGTGCACTTCAGCTGTGTGTGCTGGCCAGTGTTGTGGTGGAGGTGGCTTTGCTCTTGTATCCCAGAGTGGTGCATGTGTAGTTGTTGTGCTGGATGTGTGGATGTAGGGTGTGGTATAGCTTCAGTTACTGGGTGTGGTGTTGTATTTGTGCAGTGCTGATTTGTGGTGTGTGATGTGGTTGTGTCAATCATGCCTGTTATGTAGACAATGCTTGTCGTGCAGGCGGTGCTGTGTGCTGTGTGTATGTGGCCTTGGCATTGCCTGATGTACATCCCCTGTTGTCTTGTGGTGTTTGTTGATTGAGGTTTCATGTGCATCTGTGATGGGTTTGATGTGTCTGTGTGAGTTGGTCCAGATGCACTTCTTGTGTGTTTACTGTTATGGTGTGTGTGTTTATTTCCTGGGTGATGTTGTTGTGTACTCCTGTTGTGTCTGTGCTCCCATTGATTTTCCCCAGTTTGGATGACAGGGTATGTGTATTTGTGTTTGAGTTCAGTATGTGTTCCGGTATTGTTTGTGTGTTGTTCATGTGCAGGCATCGGTTGAGGCATCCCTGTTTGTGTGCGGTGTTGTGGCTACACCCGGGGTGTGTGTTTGTATGTGTTTGTGCTGGCAAGTATTGTGAGCCTTGAGTGTGTGTGTGGCAGTGGTGCTGTGTGTTCCTTGTCAGCCAATCCTGCAGTGGCTGTCTCCCTGGTTGTGTGTTGTGTGGTGCAGGGTGTGTATTGTGCTTGTTGTTGCAGTGCTTGTTGGTGTGCATGGGGGTGCACGGGATGGGCACCTGGCCTGTGGGTTGGTGGGGTGTGTTGCTGTGTGGTTGGGGGCTGTGTGTCCTTGTGGTGTTTGTGGCCTGCCCATGCCTTGGAGTGGACCTGCCTTCTGCATAGTGCGCATGTGTTGACCGCGGCGGTGACGTCACCGGGACCGGGACGTTGCTGCTGGTTGGCGGTCGCTGTCTGTCCCGGATGCTGAGGGGTGCCTTGTTGTGAGGTGGGTGATGTGTGGGTGCCCGTGTGAATGTGTTGTGTCCCCCAGCAGGGTGTCTGTGTGGTGAATGGACCCTGTGCCGGCCTGTGTGTTGTGTGTTGCATTTTTGTATTTGCGTACCTGCGGCGGCGTCCGCGGCGGCCCATCTGACGATAGTGTTGTAGGAGGAACATCACCGGATGCATATGGAGGGCTGGGTTCATGAAGGTCAGGACTGGGTCTCGCCTTTCTTGCTCCGCTGTCGAGTTTCTGCCTGCTCGGGCTGGGTGGTGTCTCCGCTGCGCTGCGTCAGCTTGTTTGGGCCATCCTAATTTGTCAAGTGGGGCGGACGCCATTCGGCACAGCGGAGAGTCTCGATTGGCTCCTGCCGCCGCGGTGGCGGGCGCACTTTGATGGCGGTGCACGTCGCTCCGCGGCAGACGGGAAATGACCTATGTTTACCTATCCTAATGTGACGCGGAAAAAGCTGTTCCTCCGCCCCGCCACCACCCCGGTGATGCCACCGCCTGACATCCTAATGGACCCCATAGTGTTTTACTAGTTCTGATAAATACAGGCCCCAGCCCATTTTTGTCCATTACTGCCCACAGATATGGCCAGGAGACCCTACTGAACGCTTTCTCAGCATCCAAGAGTATTAAAGCCATAGGGTCTCCTGATATCTTGGCCACATAAAATAGCGCAATTACCCGGCGGATATGATCCATTGTACCCTTTCCTGAGATAAATCTGTGTTAATCCGGGGACACAATTTTCTTTATTACACCAGACAATCGTGTGGCTAAACTCTTGGCATAAAATTTAATATCACAATTGATTAAAGTAATTGGTCGATAAGGACCTAGTTTCAGCACAGATTAGACTTTTTTGGGGAAGACAACAACCTTTGCAGAGGCCCATGAATCTGGAGGGGTGGCCCACCTTTGAATTTGCAAGAATACCTCTAGGATATATATTTTAAGACTAGTAGCAAAGGTCTTGTAAAATTCTCCTGGAATAAAATCAGTCCCTACTGCTTTGCCAGATGGTGGATTAGATATGGCAGATGTGACTTTCTCTATTGAAATAGGCTGCTCTAAAAACTTGCAATCCTCTTCATTTAGAACTTTCTAAGTACCTTGGACCAGATACCCCCATATATCTCCAGCTTTCACCTCCTCCTCAGCGTATAACCGCTGATAGAACTTTTGAAAGGCTGCCGGATTCCGACTGGGTCAGCGGTAATTCCCGAACCGGGTTCACAGATTTCCCCAGTCTCAATGCGAGCCGTCTGCTGTCTCGTGCTGATCGCTAATAAGTGCCCCAACTTTCGATATATATTTATATGCTTTATTTTCCAAACTGTGCATTTATCCACTGCTTTTTTAACGGATATATCTACCATTGCAGCTTTAGCGATTGCCGCATTCAACTGGGCCTCTTCAAATCCTAGTCCCCTTGATACTGCATGTACCAACCTTACCTCTGCCACTGATAAAGTTTGATAAAGTTCTTGCAAATGCTGCTTCTCCCTTTTCTGTCGGGATCAGCTAAATCTTAAAGTTTCCCCCGAAACCCCAGCTTTAATGACATCCCAAATTATACCCGTAGAGGCACTCCCTAAGTTTATAGCCATAAAAATTGGGGTTCAAATTTTCATGTGAATAACATACTCCTCATCAAAAAGCAGGGCCCTCTCAAAAGACCACCCCCAGTAGGACATGGTAGGGATTATATATTCTGTTCTAGGACTAAAGGGTAGTGGTCAGACATTACTCTTGGGTATTTACATATCCACAAGCTCGAAATAAGCCGCTGGAAATAGAAATGTTGTCTAGCTGAGTGTGGACCCGATGGGGTGCCGTATAAAAATTATATCCAGGGTCCACTGAAACTGTGTCAGCCCAAACATCATATAACCCATGAGTCATTCCCAGCTGAGTCAAACACCAAAATACCCTGGGTGTACAGCCCTGATAAGCTTTGACGCCTGCCTTTAAGCCTGCCCCCTTAATATTTATATCAACGTTTCCACAGATCACCAATAGAAGTGCCCTACCAGCCAATTCAATTTTGAGCCAGTCAAACAATGTAGAGTCATCCGCCACAGGCCCATATAATAGCAGAGTGTAAAAAACTCTTTTGCATGAAAACATTCTGTAATGGCCCATCTACCATACTTCTCTGCCCTGGCTTTAGAGAACTGACACCTGCCTTTTCGATCAAGAATCACCAAACTGCATGTGTAATTTCCTTCTGAGGTGCTACAGATAGTCTGTTAGCCAAAAAATTCCAAGATATGCTGTATGGCCCCATCAATATGGGTCTTGTGCATGAACACTATGTCTGAATTTAGATATTGTAGATCTAAATTCACCCTTTGCTTCTTCATCGGATTGTTTAAGCTACAAATATTAACTGTAGCTACAGATGGCTAATCTATAAACTGAGTAAAACATGACCTGCAAGCTACCTTACTACATGTCAAAGCCCTTCAGTCTGCTTGGATACCACCTCCCCCTTGGCCCCCCAGATACCTCCTACCCCTACCCAAAGCCCCTACATCCCCCACACCACCCCTCCCACCCACCTATTATGAGCAAGCAGGTCAGCAATGACCCTGGTGATGCCACCTGCTAAAATACCACCCCTCCACCCCGTCTCCAACCCAACCATCATATCCCTCCATTAACCCATGAAAAAACAAAGAAGAGGAACACCTTTCAAGATACATATACCATAACCTCAAAGACAAACATAGAACTAAATGGATGAAATACCCATAAACATCAACCTGACCCTGCCCCCTCAGAGATCTATTTTAAAAACTTCGGAACCTATATCTCTGACATGAATGTTGGTGTCTTTCCCTTAAATATAACCTTGAGGCGGACCGGATTCATCAGGAACAATTTGCAACCTAGTTGCTGAAAGGGTGCAAACATTTGCCGTAGGTGCCACCTTCTCTCAATTGTCACATGGCAGAAGTCCAGCTGGACAAAAAACGTGTGGCCAGCGAATGACCACTTCGCCTCTGGTCTTACTTTATTAAAAATAGCTTGGCATAAAAGAAAGTTGCCAAAATAGACCAGAATTTCTCTAGGTTTCTCCGTTTGTTAGGATTGCTGATTTTTCCTTAGCATTAAAAGGAAGCAGTGAACCCGTTGCACCTCTGCTTCCCAGTCCCACTGAGCAAGTACTGAAAACGCCCCCTTCAACCGACTCAACATAAATTACCATATCTCGTTTCCCTCCACATTTTCTTCAAGGTCGTGGAACCGTAAATTATTTCTTAGTTGCTGATTTTCAAAATCCTCCAGTTTACCCCAGCAGCTAATACCTCAGTCCATTCGTCCACAGGCGAAATCCGCTCCATCATTTCTGAACAAACTTTATTAACTTTGCGGAATGCTCCCTGTAATTTCTTGTTGGCCAAGTGAGCTCTTTTATTCTCAATTCTCGTCTCCCCTTGCATCTGCTTCAGTGTTGAGAAGATCAAATCAATGGTGGGAGTATCTGCTACCCCAGCATCTGCTGTCATCCCCTTGCAGGGTATCCATTTTCTCTGTGTTATCTTCATTTTATATCTGACTTGTGGCAGAATAATCCCATTTTAGCTGCTGCGTAATATTTGAGTCTGATCCCGGTCCCTTTCCACTTGCCCTCAATGTCTTACTTCACCTTTTCAATGAGAGCATACGCTTTAGAGTAGAATGTTTAGTCAGGCTGCTAGTAATATTCTCCCCTGAGGTATCTGCGGCAGAGTATTCCCCTGTCAAATTGTCACTTACCCTAGAGAGATCTGACTCATCTGTGAGTGAGTAAAAAAATTCAGCTCTTTCAGGAGTCCCTCCTTCCTGCAGAAGAGGCACTTGCTCCTGGCTTCTTTTTGTGCAAACAACAGAATTTCCCAGGTTCCTTGAGGCCTGAGGTGCTGCATCAAACATCTGTACTACAGGAGTCTACAGCCCCACCAGCCTGGCCTTCTCAAATCCCTCCTTCAATGTTCCTCTCTCCCCAATGTTACTCTCCCTTTGTGGAAGTGACGATGGCAGTATATCAGTACTTACAATTTTCAGGGAGAGATGCCAATCACGTTCATATCAGGTACAGATGAAAGCATACCGAATTGACCAGGATTCTTTAGACTCTGTCCTGGAGCCTTCCCCGCAATAATTTCAGGGATCGAGGGCTGCCTCTCCGTCGGCATTTCAACACTAGACCACACACCCTTGGTTGCCTGCGGCACCAACGTCTGATCATCGCATCGGGTTTCTCTGCAGCTGGTGGGGTGACTTCCTTCGTCTTCCGTCCATGTACGGCCTTCCTGTTCTTAGTGCCAACATCAGCCCATACCCCAGACCGCTCACAACAACTTCCCAAATAACAGACACCACACAATGTTTTTGTTGGAGAAAGTTGTTGCAGCTTTATTTGCATAAACATTATGCCAACATGTTGGGTTATCTTACGGGCGATCCAGGGTCAGGCCGCCTCTCGCCACCTGCCCACCTGATGAGCCATAAACCCCCTGTGGTGTTGTCAATTTGGGAGAAGGTCTAGCCCCTCCCACCGGCAGACCTCCAGTCCACCCCTTACTCACGCCCCTCCCCCCTAGGGAGGGGTGGAGCGTTGCAGGCAACCCCCGGTTGCTCAGGTCCACAACCGCCCGAAGGACTAACGGGTCGCCATCACTCCTCCAGGATCCCACTGGGGATCTCGCTGGGAATAATTGGCTCTCGCACCCTTCCGGTGCTCCTGTAGAGGGTACCCTTCTATACCTTCCCGATTCATAACAGGGGGTGGTGATGGACAGAGTATCTGAATTAAGCAGAACACTCCTACCCAGTCAAAAGATCAGGGTTTGATCCATCACCGTTTTTTAGCTCACTGCACCATCCCAGTTCAGAACCTGGCTACATGCAAATTAGTCTGACCCTGGCCCAGTGCATCATGGGAACAGGGCAGACCAAACTACCAAGCCAATTCTTTACTGGAAAGGAAACAAGCTTCCGGGGACCGGTTTCTGGCATTGCAGCCGTCTTCGGCCCGGCTTGCTTGAATCCTGATGGTGCAGTGAGCAAGGGACTCACATCTGAGTATACCCTTCCACACTTGTGGTGGCCAAAACGATTCATAACAGGGGGTGGTGAAGGACAGAGTATCTGAATTAAGCAGAACACTCCTACCCAGTCAAAAGATCAGGGTTTGATCCATCACCGTTTTTTAGCTCACTGCACCATCCCAGTTCAGAACCTGGCTACATGCAAATTAGTCTGACCCTGGCCCAGTGCATCATGGGAACAGGGCAGACCAAACTACCAAGCCAATTCTTTACTGGAAAGGAAACAAGCTTACGGTGTTGGATCTAGCCCAGATCTCTTGACTGGGTGAGAGTATTCTGCTTAATTCAGAGACTCTGTCCCTCACCACCCCTTGTTGTAAATATACTTCTATATCTTCCAGCGTTGGATTGCCCTGTAACTCCGCCTGCAACACAAAACAAAATTGTATGAAATAATTCCCCCCCCGGCTGTCCGCCAGCCGGGTTAGCGGTAGGGAGGGAAAACAGCGTATGGGCAGCAACGACCGTCTGGTCAAAGGGGAGAGGTTCCTGTCCGCGTGGCCGATCGAGGGGCAGAGAGGGCGCCAGGCCCACGACCCCAGGCCATATAGCCGCGGACAGCCCCTCCCGCGCCGGAAGTACATCACTTGGGACACCTGGTCCCCACACTAGACCGCTCAAAGGGGTCTGGGCCATCCTGTGGCACTAAGGGTGGCTGCCCTCTTAGGTGGCCCCCTTCGGTGGCCCGGGGCAGCCTGGCATAGTGCCAACATCAGCCCATACCCCAGACCGCTCACAACAACTTCCCAAATAACAGACACCACACAATGATTTTGTTGGAGAAAGTTGTTACAGCTTTATTTGCATAAACATTATCCCAACATGTTGGGTTATCTTACGGGCGATCCAGGGTCAGGCCGCCTCTCGCCACCTGCCCACCTGATGAGCCATAAACCCCTTTGGTGTTCACAGCGGGGTGTTGTCAATTTGGGGGAAGGGCTATCCCCTCCCACCGGCGGACCTCCAGTCCACCCCTTACTCACGCCCCTCCCCCCTAGGGAGGGGCGGAGCGTTGCAGGCAACCCCCAGTTGCTCAGGTCCATAACCGCCCGAAGGACTAACGGGGCGCCGTCACTCCTCCAGGATCCCACCGGGGATCTCGCTGGGGATAATTGGCTCTCGCACCCTTCCGGTGCTCCTGTAGAGGTACCCTTCTGTACCTTCCAGCGTTGGATCGCCCTGTAACTCCGCCATGGCTCTGGGTGTGACCTCCGCCACTCCAGAGCCCCCCCACTTCCTAGATTTCTTTTATTTGCAACCTGCTGCTACCATCGCTTCCGCTAAATCTAGCAGGAAGAGGTCCATCCCCCCTTCGGATAGGTGTATGCCATTTTCTTCAAGCACCCTGTGCATTTTGCATGTAGCAACCCATAGCCTGCCAAAACCAAATCCTCTTTGCTCTGTGAATTGCACAATGCGCTGTCCACCCACCTGCGCGGGGCCTCCAATGCCTCCCCTGACCTTGCGCCCCGCCAAGATAGCCTCAGGGTTATTTCAGACCACCATCTCTCACAGGTCCCCAGCAAGTTGCTCAAATCGCCCCAGAAAAATTACACCCCGCAGTCGGCAGGATCAGAACCTGCGCGGGGACTCCCCAATGGATTTCTAATCCATTGCCTTAACCACTCGGCCACAACCACTTCCTGTTCCTCATCCTGTGCAGCAGGCCCCTGCGCCCCAGGCAGATGTTTTACACATTGTTTATTATGCCCACCAACCAAATGCCTCAATCACTGCAAACATGATTCCACCGACTCCAGGTCACAGAACAGCGGCACATCCAGATTCGAGGTCAGCGCCTAAACCTGCCTCATACGATGTATGTCTTTCTTGTAGCAACTTGACTCCCAGCGCTCCCCTTGTTTTATGTGTTCCACTGGCAAGCCTGCCTGGAAAGCCGCGGTAGCTTCCCCTAACTAAAGGAGTGGCTACAAAAGCGCTTGCCCTGAACTCTGTTGCGCTGCTAATTCCAAACACACCTCCATAATGCGCAGTGCTTGGGTTTGGTCAAAAGGGGGGGTCCCGTCAGCATGCATTAGGAGGTGACCCTTGCCCGGTATCTCGCGACTAGGCGCCCCGGGCAGTACTTCCAACTTGTTCAACAATGAAAACATTTCCTGCCCCTTCCTGGTCCTTTTTAGATCTCCTCAACCCTAAAGTCAAGCTCTCGCCTGTCAAGACCGCATCGCGTCTGTCCCAGGCTACTCCTGATGCGTCCTATTTGGATCTCACCCCTAGCTCCCATTCTAAATGCACCAAAGAAAGTCAGCGCAAAAGATGCTGAAAAGAGAGCTGTTCTCAAAGCGGAGTGAGTGGCCCATAGACCAGTGACCTACAGCCTGTTCATTCAAAGGTCTCCCACTGCGCAAGCATGGACCTGTCCTCTCTTCCTCTGGACAGCACTGCTGCCCCACAACCACACTCCCTTATCAGTTCTGCCACTCCTAGGATAGGAGCTTCCCAATAACGTCAAAGCATCCAGTGCATTTAGTATGTGGGAACCCAAGCCAGACAAAGCCACAGCCCCATTGTATTGCGGTGTTGTCCCGCCTGCACGAGGACTCCCAGGCATCCCCTGACAGTGTGCCCCGCCAAAACGGCCTAGGTATCATTTTGGACCACCATACCTCACTATATACCGAGATACCTCCGGCCTGCTGCTTCAGAGGCCTCCCTCAGATCACGCATGGACAATTCCTCTCCTACTCTGGGCGGCTGTGCTGACCAGCAACCAAAACCTCCCCATCAGCTCAGTCCCTCTACTGCCTGTGAACTTGTGTCACCTGTCTGGCTTCCGGCCCCCTCACCCTTACTTATACATACCGGGGTTATACCCCACATATAAAGGGCCTGCCAGCCGGCTCACTACCGCAAAGCTGATCCTACTGTTATCTGACACTATCCTCGGAATGCGTTGCTTAACTGAAGCGACAGGTAACCTATGATCATTTCGATCGGGGGACATGAGGAAAACATATGAGTAATGTCCCTAAACCTCTCATCCAAGACTGCAAACTGCGCTCTGGGGTTGTCCGTATTGGTACTCTATCCCCTCCATTTCAGCACTATCAAGGCAAAATCACACCCCCTGCTCACAGCAAGGCAGATTCATGTGTAGCCCAAACCTTGCATCTATTCCCCACAGTAACCAGGGTTCTGCAGAAACTTATCTTGGTTGGCTTCTGAGTGTGCATTGCACCTACGCGGTTTTGAATTTATTCTACTCCGTATCCGGCCGCCAAGCTGCTGACCTTGCCCGCCCATCCTTGGGCGAACTAAAGGAAGCTATACTGTTACCCATGTGCGCAGCTGCTGTTGGATCCAGTCCTGTGGTTTGAAAAGTAATCCATAAAGTAACTAATTGCATTTAACTAGAAATTCACATTGAGCTCAATGTTGCATTGTGTTTGAAATTGAGTTGCCCATTGCAACAACTGTAACTACTGTATTTAAAAGTCTATTGCCTATTTGCAAAGTATTTAAACTAAAGTAATTCATTCTGAGAAAGTATATTGTGTAGTTTAATGTATAATGTAATTATAATGTAATTTAAAAAATAAAATATCTAAAAATAAATAGTTTAAAAATGTAGTAAATCAGTATCAAGCAAATAATATAACAATTAATATATTTAAACATTGTCATTTACAAAACCTTTGGAATTCACTGAAAAAAAACCATAGGTTTCAGATATATTATAGTTAGGAATTAGCATTTAAAAAACCTTTGAAATTCACTGAAAAAACCATAGGTTTCAGACATGTTATAGTTAGGTATTAGCATTTTAAAAAACCTTAGAAATTCACTGAAAAAACGATAGGTTTTAAGGGTGTTATTGTTAGCTGGACATTTCACTCGTACAAAACTATTGAAATTCGTCCGTTATAGTTAGTTGTACTAACTATAACTCGCGCTCATGCAATTCACTGCTGATGATGTCACATATTACATCATTGATGACATGGTCATTGACATCACTGATGACATCATTGATGACATCTCAAATAACATCACTGATGACATCATCCACATGACAATCTAATACACCTCATCATACAGTAGCATAACCTTTCAACACTCATTATAAAATATGGAGTACCATGTTTGATTCTATTGACACACCAATACAAGTTTCTAAAAACCCACTCAGTGATTCCTACATCTACACACACATCTAAACACTTACCTATAGATTCACTCATACATGCTAACAAAGATCAATAGAATACTATTAAATATACTTATACAAATACATCAACATTACACACCAGCACACATCCTATTCACTTATGCATTCATCCTACTCACTTATGCAAACAATTAATTAAACTTACTTACATTTACTAAGCTACATACTTATACAAACACAACTTTATTTATTCATATAGATAGTATCTCATACTTAGTGTGCTATAAAATGACTATTACAAGTATACAGTTTTCGATACAGTCACTCATACAATCATTGAGTTTTATGTGTACTTATTTATATACAACAAATGTCATGAATGATGTCATTTGAGATATCATCAGTGATGTCACTGACCATGTCATGAATGATGTAATATGTGACATCATCAGCAGTGGATTGTGGGCCCGCGAGTTATAGTTAGTACAACTACCTATAACGGAGGAATTACAATGGTTTTGTATGAGTGAAATGTCCAGCTAACTATAAAACCCCTAAAACCTATGTTTTTTTCAGTGATTATATATATATATATATATATTCACTGAAAAAACCATAGGTTATAGACCATATATAGTTAGGAATTAGCATTTAAAAAAACCTTATTTTACTCACACAAAACCATTGAAATTCCATATATAGTTAGTTGTACTAACTATATATCGCGCACCCGCAATCCACTGCTGATCATGTCACATATTACATCATTCATGACATGGTCAGTGACATCACTGATGACATCACTGATGACATCTCAAATGACATCACTGATGACATCACTGATGACATCTCAAATGACATCACTGATGACATCACTGATGACAACATCCAGTGACTGTGTTTTTCTGTAAAGTTAAAATATGTCTTACATATTTAAGAATGAGTGGATGTATAAGTGTCTGGATGAAGAATTTAGTAGGTGCATGACTGACTGTATGAGTGAGTGGTTAAATGTGTCTCACTGAGTGCATGGGTTAGTGACTAAACTGTCTTAATTTGTGCATCATTATGTCTGTTCTTCTGTAAAATGCTGCATGTGTTGATCATTAGCTATATGAGTAACTATATGGGTTATTGATTGGTTGCCCAAGCATTTGTATGGGACACTGAGTGTGTGTGTGGGTGGCTGGGAGGTGTGTGACTCTGTGCATAGATGTATGGGTTCAAAAGTGCATGTGGAAACAGCTGTATGGGCGGTTGACTGTGTGCATGACTGTATTGGTGAGTGAATAGATATCTCAGTGCTACATGTCAAAGTAAGTACATATGTAAAATACAGTACATGTGAGAGTTGACATATAAAAATAACTGTGCATAAGAGCCAGTGAATGTGTGAGTGGCTGTATGGATCATTGTGAACTTGTATCCAGGATTGTATAAGTGAGTAAATATGTTTTAGTATATGTTTGAATAAGTAAGGTGTGTATAACTGTTTAGTTGTGAAAATGGAGGTGTGATTGATTCTTTGCATGACTGACTAGGTGTGTAAGTAACTCCATGGATGAGTGACAGTCTGTGAGTGTCTGTTTACACTGAGTGTATCTAAGGTTATATTGGAGTCTGAAGAGGTTCATCGTATTATCACATGAATGATATCATCAGTGATGTGATCAGTAATGTCAAATGAGATGTCATCAGTGATGTCATTTGAGATGTCATCAGTGATGTCATCAGTGATGTCATTTGAGATGTCATCAGTGATGTCATCAGTGATGTCACTGACCATGTCATGAATGATGTAATATGTGACATGATCAGCAGTGGATTGCGGGTGCGCGATATATAGTTAGTACAACTAACTATATATGGAATTTCAATGGTTTTGTGTGAGTAAAATAAGGTTTTTTAAATGCTAATTCCTAACTATATATGGTCTATAACCTATGGTTTTTTCAGTGAATTTCATTGGTTTTTTAAAAGCTAATATCTACAGCTGTAAAATGTATTCTTCTTTAAATCCAAAAATATATTTTATATGTTTATTATTAAATTTTTTTAAATATTTTTTTTGTTTCGCTCCCGGTCCGCTAACCGGGAAGCTTCCCGTTAGCTCAATTCGATTCCGCGATCCGGTCCGCGAACCGGTAACAAATCAACATAGTGACGGTATCGCGTTGCCGCGTAATGCGTCTTATGACGTACTGCGTTAGCGCACCCGGAAGTGCCCCGGGGCGCGGACCGAGGCGCGAAACGCAACTCCCCGGAAGCGATCCCCGGCGCGAAAGCGCGACGTATCGCGTTGCCGCGAAATGCGTCTTGTGACGTATCGCGTTAGCGCACCCGGAAGTGTCCCGGGGCGCGGACCGAGGCGCGAAGCGCAGCGAACCGGAAGCTAACCGGGGAGCGTTCCGCAGCGCGTAACATGAGCGTGAGAGGTCATGTGACTTGTTAATAAAACTTTTCATTGGTTCATTTCACTTTTAGTTTCATAATTATGGAAGGCTAGGTCATGTGACCTAAAAATAACACTTTTCATTGGTTGAGAAGTATTGTTTTTTCCAAATGATGAAAACCACTCCTTCTTTCCTCACTCTGACTTTCATTATTGTGAGAGGAAGACCTATTTTGCTTCTTGGAAGACCTATTTTGATTGTATGAAAATGGCTTCACTGATTGCTTCAGCTGGTGCACCCCCACCACCACCTCCACCTCCTCATGGGAAGAGAGGACCACCTCCCCAGGTGGTTACCAACACTGAGGAGGAAGATGAAGAGATGGATGAGGAGGGAGAACAACCACAATTCCTGGAAGAGTTGCCCCGGGTTTCAAGAAAGAAACCCAGTTTCATCTGGCAGTTTTTTTCCATCCCTCGTGGCCAAAAAAAGGTCAATGCCAGGTACGCAACATGCCTCATATGCAAGGAACAATTGTCCAGAGGGACGGACAAAAAATACAGCTATGGTAATCATACCATGCATAGGCACATGACGAGGAAACATCCCCTAAATTACAGCCGGGCGGAATTAAGGGATATGATGGACAATCCTCGACCAACTCCTGTGGCGAGACCAACAACATCGGTTTCTTTATCACCAGAGGAGGCACGGGAAACTGTGCCAAATATCCAACCAAATCTTGGGCACATGATCCACTTATGTATGCACTGTCGTGCATTATTAGCTTGTGGGAACATGAGCATCAATGCACTGAACCTGGCGTATGAACACCATGATTGCCCTAACCGCCCCCAGTAATTTTTTTTTGCTCCTGTTGAGCCCTTTTCAACGCCTGTTTTTTGTTGTTTCCCCCCCCCCAAAAAAAAAATATATAAAATCGTTCAAAAAATACAAAAAAAACAAAAAATGTTCAAAAAAAAAAAAAATATATAAAACAACAAAAATATTTAAAAAAAAGTTCTTTTCAGAACTACCTTCCCTTTCCCAAAAAATTGCTACAATGTTTAGCACTCTGGCAAGCTCTATTTCTTTTGGTTCGCTCCCGGGTTAGCTTCCCGGTACGCGGACCGGGAGCTAACCCAAAAAAAAAATGTTTTAAAAAAAAAAGTGTAAGTATAAGGAAAGTAAACAGAGAGTGATGTTTCAAGAAAGACAGCTATAGGGAGTAAAGAAGAG
The DNA here is from genome assembly GCF_964261635.1 of Lissotriton helveticus. NCBI lineage: Eukaryota > Metazoa > Chordata > Amphibia > Caudata > Salamandridae > Lissotriton > Lissotriton helveticus. Next base: position 1,283,117,024 of record NC_136063.1, read on the forward strand.
ATACTGTTTAATAGATCTATTTACCAAAGAACAGACAGAAGAGGGTATAATTGTGAAAAACAAAATAGATAACGAAGTGAAAGAAAAACAAGCATTGGCATAGCCAATAGGTATCGACTTTGGGACCTTCTAAGTATTTAGTTATGCAGCATAATATCCTTGGTGCAGCAACATCAACTGTTGCATGGCTAAACACGTATAAGGTCCCAAAGGCGAGACCTATTGTCTATGCCAATGCTTGTTTCTTAAGTAGAATTGCAATACGTCTGGCTCTTCCATGTGAAAAGATCTTATCTTGTGCTCTAAAGATTGCTAAAGTCTCGACAGAGAACAGGCTAGGCTGTAAGTAGGGTAAATTGCGCTTGGTGATCTGTTTGAGGGAGCGTCTGCTTTGCCTGGTGTCTTTGGAGAGCAATTTTGATTGTTATACTGGACAATATAGCCCTAATGTAAATAACATAGGGGCATATTATCAACATAGGCAATAAAAGTTTTGCAGCTTTTATCGGCAGAAATGTGTCGCTAAAGCTGCTTTTGCGGCAGAAAACTGCCGCTAAAGCCGCTTTTGCACCAGTTTTCTGCCAATAAAAAGAGAAATAATTTTATTGGCTGCATTCATAATATGCCACTTAGTGTGCTTCAACTACACAGAGAAAGCATTATGAACAAATGGTGATACAGTGATCAGTCAAAGACACTAAGAGTAATAGAGACGGAGTGAGTGAACAAGAGTGAGGAACTATGAGAAGAGAGGGACTGAGAAAAAGAGTGGAAGGAGTTGAGTAAGTAGGTAATAGAGAAAGGAATGAGGGAAGTAGCAAAGGCAGGAAACTGAGGATTAAAGAAATGAAGCAGTGGAACTAATAGTAGTTCAATGTGATAGAAATGTAACGAAAAGAGTACAAAATATTTACCTTATAATTGTCGTTAAATTACTCAATTTTTAATTTTATACTTTCAATCTGTGAAAGAGAGAACAAACATTTGAAAAATATAAAAACATGTATTAAAAAATTACAAAAGACAAGGGCAAAGATTGAAGGACAAACAGTTTTTCAATAACTTTGACACTTACAGAAGCTACACAGTCCTAAAGATATACATTTTAAACTAACACTATCTTGATGCAGATGAAGTGAGGCCTATCTTAAAACATGGTGCATCTTTTGCATTGCTGTTGTCTCAGAAAAGTGTCGCAAGACACTAAAATTTAAAATAATTGCTTCAGGATGCCAATAAGATGTCTACTATCCAGAGTTTTGTTTCAGGTGAGGCCTACTCAGGGTTGCAGATGAAATTTCGAGTTGTTGAAGAGAATAGAGGACATAATACATGTGAAGGTCTACCAATGAAGTGAGTCATGTCCACTGCAATCTTCAACAAAGTCCAAACCTCCTATGTTTCCCTTGACAGACCTAAACTTGATCTGCACAATGTGATTCGTAATGATAGGAAACACAGGTGATGTAATTGAAATACATGCAATTTATTTTGCTCATTTCACAATCACATCACTTGTGTTTCCTTTGCTTAGGTATCTCATTGTGCAGATGTAGTCTAGCATATGAAAGAATACGCAGAAGTGCAGCACTGCATGCAACAACTTTGACACTTACAGAAGCCTCACCTTCTCCATGGCTCCTACACAGTTCTACATATACATCATAAATGCAAACAGTACAGAATTAATTATACATGTTAAATGGTTTATTTTTGCTGTTCTCAGAATGTATCAAAATTCACTAAAAACAGTGACTTGAAGGTATTCATCATGTAACAGCGGGGAAAAAAAACACAATCAAAATGATTGTGTTTAAAAAACCCATACAACATCAGAAATCAAAAATCAGAACTCCTTAAAGTTAACTTACTTTCCATGACGTCCAAGGATGTCCTATGAACAGCTTACACTCTTTTGTGCTGTTATTACTTTCAGCCCGCCACTTTCTGAAAGAAAATCTCCATCGTTTTTAAAAACATGTTACATACAATAAATGACTTCTTGCTCTCTACCACAAGATTCCACAAGGCCAAATCTTGTCAGAGCCATGTATAACTCTTGGATTTCTTGTTAGCCAATCCCATCATTTGGCATTTCCGCAACTTTCAGAATTAAAATGTTGAAGATCATTTTCACAATCCTGGAATAGTAATATCTTCCCCTTCTTGCTCAGTCATGTTCTACATTTCCTATGACACTGATACTGCTTAATATGAAGCAGACTTACACTACCTCTATGACTACAACAATTATTTAATTCTCTACATCACTTTTAATCACAAAGCAATGTAAAACAGTAGACAGCATTGCAGACTTACATTCCCTCTACTCCATGTTTTGATTGGCTGCTTCAATTAGCTTATAAAAAGAAACAGTTTTTCTGAACTCATTCAAAGTGCACATATATCTCCATGATGTCCAGTCCTATGATTAGAAGTTATGTCTCTGAACTACACTTATCCTCAAGGCCAAATTGTGTAGGAGCCATTAGAACTTCTTGAAATTCCACAGAGCACATCCCAAGATTATTTCCCTAAAATTTTGTTTTTAAAAACACCAGGTAAGAGTTTTTAAGGTCATACGGCAATTTTTTTTTGAAAATTAAAACAGAATCATTGCAGAATGACCAGCCATTTCTAGACTTTAAATAAGCTGTGTAATGTCCTGATGATATTGAAGGGCCGTCATGATATATAATTGCTGTAGTTACAAAAGTCCTTCCTGATATTGACAACTGCGAAGCTACAAATTTTTTTATTAAAGTTGTCAATTTTGTTCCATCAGGCCTACATCGTTGGAACATTAAAATGACGTACTGGCCATATGTTCGTATAAATAATGTGGACATCATTTCAGATTTACATTGGCTACACTCCATGTTGTGATTAGCAGCTTTTACTAGCTTATTAAAGGAGACTGATTTACTGTCTGGCAAAGTTAAATATATAAATCTTTCTGAGTCTACACTAGTAGTACTTGATATCATACAGTTCTCGCAGTCATGCTGCCATTGATAAGAAAGCCCAAACAGCTGATCTACATCTACACCTTCAGCATGTAATACATCAAGCATATACATTAAAAACTCCTGACAATCTTGCTGAATATTTTGAGAGAATTGTGTTTGGCCTGAACATCTGTCTAACAGATTTCGAATTTCAGACACACTTTCTATGTTTCTTCTATCAGTGGTACATTTCTCTAACACAGAATTTACCAAACCGCAAAATCTTTGATCAGAATTGACCACAATCTCTTCTTTTACATTTTTTAGAGAAAACAAAACATTAATTACTACATTAGCATAGCAGTTGACACCAGAACTGTTTTCAAACTGAAAACCAACAACATCTTCAACAGAATCCTTTTTGTTTCTGCTTGTAATTTTAGGTTCATTCACTTTTTGTCTTTTTGCTATAACCTCCCCAGTATTGTTCTCATTTCTTCGTTTCCGGCCTACCAGACGTTTCTCAAACAAAGGAAACTGAGGCAAATGTGGCGCATACTCTCTTCTTAACCTATTGTATTCCTTAACACAATCTAGATCTGCACAAATGTTTGTGACATCACACTCAATCAAGTACAATCCCGATAAAGTTCTAACTCGTGACAATGCCACATATGCCATACCCTCCTTGAACACAGAACTGCCAATATTCACCAATGCACTGTCTACACTTAAACCTTGCGATTTATGGATTGTCACCGCATATGCCAAGCAAACAGGAAACTGCTTACGGCGAACATATAAGTCTTTTACAAGCAAAAATCTAGCAGAACAACGAGCAATTAGCTGTACTTCCTCAATGCCATCAAATTTAATTTTTAAAAATTCAATTCCATCTCTATTTCTGTATTTCACAAAATCAACAACATTACCCATTGATCCATTTACCAGACCTTTTTCAACATGTAAATTCCTTCTTAAAATTATACGGCAGTTCAAGCACACATTCAGAGTCTTTTCAAAACCTGCAGTTTTAGATATACTCTTCTCTAATGAATCCAATTTTGTTTTCAGATTCTCAGACAAAATAATTGTTGATCCCATATGCTCTACTCTATCAATAGCTTCCAGTTTCACAATCTCTTGCTTTTCTAAATGCAACATTTTGTTGTTAAATTTGGCACATTCTGCAAGAGTTGGCATCAAACATATTCCAGATTTCTTTTCAGTAATTTTCTGAAAAATATTCTCAGGCACAACATCTTGTTCTGGATATAAATTTGACAGTAATCGTGCATGTAAAGCTTCTTTCCCATGCTCGGTCACTTTTCCAATTCTAACATCTTGTAGAATAGTCTTGTAAACTTCATCCTTCGCCTGACGCATATTTTCATGCAGTTCAGCATAATTGAAGTTTAACCATATATTTACGTTGCCAATGCTGCCTAGGCACTTCCTGGTATCTTCATGCGTGAGCATTTTGAACACAGGTTGCCCTTTCACTGGTGTCAGCTGCAAAAGATCTCCGAAAACAATGATGTGTTTGCCACCAAATAACACATCATACTCTGTTTTGAGAACTTCTTGCATCCTCAAATGCACAAAGGCAAGCATGACATTGGAAACCATGCTTACTTCGTCAATGATAAGAAGTTTCATTTTCCTCAAGATTCTTGAAACTTCAAAACAAGCATCTCCAGATAGCTTGTGATATTCTAAATTGTTGTCATGCTCCACTGGCAGCATCAGTAAACGATGTAAAGTAATCCCTTTAATGTTATGTGCTGCCAGTCCAGTTGGAGCAGTGACAACACAAGACAGCGATGACTCTGTCCTTTCCTGCAAATAGCATGAAATTGCTTTAATGAGGAAACTTTTTCCAGTTCCCGCTTCTCCACTCACGTACAGTTGGACAGGCTTCAACGACGTACATGAGCACTCTTTCTTATCATGACTTAATCCATGATCAATTTGCATGGTAACTTCGTCATATATTTTCCTCTGCTCAACGTTGAGTTGCCTTTCCAACTCTTCTAAGTTAACCGCATCCTCTTGAGCATGTGCCATGGCTCTTTCCACTTCATTCATAGCAGTGGCAGCTTCATTTTCGATAAGAGGTCCTCCTAGTGGATCCTGACTCAATGAAGCAGAACTCTGACTGTCCTGAGAACTGTCTCTGGCAATCTCGGCTGCAATCGTTGCTTCCTGCTCAATTTCCGCATTCAACATTTCTACATATTTGGGAAAAGCAGGACATTCTATGGTCTCCTTGGCGGCATTGAAAGAGTCTTCGTAACAGAGGAAATCTCCAAGCAGTTCCTCTTCTGCACGCCAAGGCTTGAAAAGTTGCAAAAGTGCTAAATAGAAAAACTCCTTTTTTTCAGGAGATTCGCCACTCAATTTTCGATGGTTTACCAAGTGGCATTTTCTTTGCTTGACCAGACATCCCTCACTTCCTATTACAGCATACACTCCTTTCTCAGTATCTTCTTTGATGTTCCTCTTGAATATGTAATTTTGCAGAACCTCATACAGACAAACATTCTCGAGGTGACTGCTTCGATTTGGATAATATGTATCCAACATGTTTGTCTTCAAAATGTCGGTACTGTTTGGCTCCTTTTCCGCCAAATACTCAATTTCCCGCACAGGTTTGAGAACTCGATTACGCGTTGCAGCAAGACCAAGACTCGCCCAAACGATACTCCTGGACTTGGCATAGAGACTTGCTGAAGACAACCGGTCAGAACATTCGTACGCTCCGATTTCTCGATGCGACAACATCTTCAGACTGAAACTGTACAACTTCTTGCTGAGGCTCTTTTCATGGGAAATGTCCTCCCACATATCCTTCAATTCTGTCTTCTCTTTTTTGGTGATGTAAGATGTCACATACCGAGCCACAGCCATACAGTTATCAGCCACAAACTGTATATCCATGTTAGCATTCCACATGGACAAAATCACCGGGTTGTAGTCGTTGATGTACTTGGACTCTTCGTTCCTCTTCAAATTGTATGTGTTTTTAGGTGATTTCTTCATCACATTATGTCGCAGCGAAGACATCAAACTGTTTACTCTTCCTTTAGAAATCACCGGTCGTGGAAAGCCGAAACGACATTTGGTGTAGAACTTGTCTTTGTTTCGGAATTTACGACGGCAGTACTTTCCACATCGATGGCTTTGGAAACGCAGAACTTTTTATCTTAGGCTTTTCTTCTCCTTTGCGTTTGGAACAGCACACGTAGAATACTGTTGGATGAAACTCATCACTGAGTCTTCTGGATCCGTTCCAAATTTAGGTGCATCCTTGATCCACAGCAACATATGTATATGAGGAGCACCTCTTGCTTGGTACTCCTTTCTCCAGAAGAAATCCAACACCTCTCCAAGAGGTGGATTCTTCTTATTCATGATGAAAGACATCATAGCTTCAAATCTATGATTGAAGTACCTACATACATTGACTGGATCGAAAGAGCACAGTTCTCCGGGTGTCTTGAATTCGATGTTATCTACGTTAGCATTTGCCTCTCGTAGAAATTGAAGTAAGTCTTCCCAGCCATACTCGGCACAACTCAGAGTGAGGAACCATGTGGGAGTACCTAAGTTCCTCAGCATACATTTTAAATCACCATGACGATGGTACCAGTACTCATTAGTACCACGCTGACACGCCATGAGATTAATCAGGTGAGAATCCAAAATACTATCTTGGACATTGACTTTATCCATAAAATCACTTGCCGAGATGTTTTGCATGTGTATACCACTTTTCAAGATGTGGTTCACTGCATATGACAGTCCAGACAGATCGCTTTCAAACAGGAGATGAAACAAATAAGGAATGCATTGTCGAAACCTAGCATCTCCTGCATACAATCGCAAAGTCCGGTATTCAGAAGCAGGAATTTGATGAGGTCGCTCATCATATCTTCCTCCCTGACCTGTTGGAAAAAGCTGTGGGAAACACCGAGCTTCCAAACTTTCCTCCCAAACACTAATGGGACTCCCTTTGGCTTGTTTCATTTGAAACAACTCAATAGCATTCCCCATGACTTCCTTGGAATGCAAAGGATGAACACTATAATGTTCATATATTTCTTCAGTAGTAGAGGGTTCTACTTTCTCAATTTGACCAGCACACAAATCGCTATCCTCTTCCTCACTTACTTCCTCTTCTGCAACATATACATTCTTATAGTATTTATTATTTTTTTTCAAATACAATGTTGCCTTTTTAACTTTCCTAACATCTACTAAATCTTGCCATATTTTCTTATTCTTTGTCGGAACCCCATTAACTAAGATAACCAGAGGTTCCTCTTCCACTTTTTCTACTCCAATTGTGTTAATGTTTTTCTTGAAATCTAGAGGCAAATAAACAACTCTTCCCTTTAATCCTCTCTGTAAATCTGATGGAGGCAATTTCCCTGTCTTTGGCTCCATTCTTACAATAGCCTGAAAGGGATGGATACTTTGAATCAAAATAGATTCATAAGTATTTAAGTCCTTCAATTCAGAAGGAATCTCAACCAATTCCAGATTATTATGAACTGCTCTAGCAGGCATCTGGTTTTGTTTTAATTTGTTACAACAATAAGTACACACACGTTGATCCAATCCCAAATCAAAACAATTTTCTACCATCAAGTATGTTGCAAAATCCTTCCATTCACTATTATTTTCCCTTTCACTTTTTGCATATAAATCCACTAACTTAGTCTGATTCTTATAATAAGTGCGTCTACAACACACACAAGTGAAATTAGGCCTCTCACTTGATTTCACGTCAAACGTCGCAATTTCCCTCTGGAAATTATCTGTACTGGAAACCTGTACACTATCTTCCACATGACCCTCTACTTCTTGCTCAATTTCAACATTCTCCTCTTTACTTCCAAAGTAACAAAACTCAATTTCTTCACATATATTCTTCACATCTATTTCAGAACCATGCAAAAGAGCAGCGCATAATTGTTTCAGCATAATTGCTGGACTCTTAGCATAATACAACATTCTAACTAATTTCCTCACTTTGTTATGATGCACTGCTAGCATCCTGAAATGATGAAAAACACTCTGGCATACTCTCCTGGAAAGACAAGCCAGTGAATGACCATGCAAACCTGTCACTTCTCTTACTCTGCAAGGATCTAATTCTTGCAACAACATCATTTTCTGCTTCAAACTTTTTTTGTTAAATGACCGTACAAAATCACAAAGCAAATTGATGGAATCCTGTCGCACACTGCAAATACTACTACACTTCCAGGTGTACACAGGACCCTTAGCACGTCTTCCTAAAACCTCATTACCTAACAACTCTTCTGCCTCTGTTGTCACAAGTTTTTCTTTTTCAACTGGACAACCATCTTTCACTTCATAAGCACGACCACTGGTGTCAACTGCATGCACCAAATCATTATCCTGGAAATAACTCTCCTCATTAAAAAATGCCTCACAGCTTGAACTATGCATCCATTCTCCAGAAAAAACTTCACAAAAATTACTACGATTAACTATTCTCTTCCATCTACTATTTCTTTTGAAATCAAAAATTGCCTTGTTTAGCTTCCTAATTCTATTGATTATCAAAATAAATAACTTACGTTTAATTTCAAATGCCTGATCAATAACTTTCTCAACTTTTTTTTTTCTCTTATAAAAAACTAGTTTCTGTTGACCTTTCTTAATATTTTTTAACAAATTGCCAATTATCCTGTTGCGGAACATTCGTTTACGAATCTCCCTAAACTGTTGTTTCCTTCTACTATCATGCACAGATTTATCTCTTGCTCTAGCAGTAACATTTTTGATTGGCCTTTCCTTTCCATTTGATTTCCTTCTCTTTTTATGGACTAAAACATTTTCTGTAGTAATATTTTTTTTATTACAAATATTTCTTATGAAATATTTAGAGCTCTTACCCGGTGCTTTCTTCGTGGCTTGAGAAATCTTTTTGTTAGAGGACGGCTGCGTTTTTTTTTTTACCTGCTGTCTTTGACGTTTTGCAGCCTTTATCTGTCTTTGTATTGTAGGCATGGTGAAATCTTGAAATGATCTGCAGTTGAATCTGTGGAAAAATATAATAAAAAATGTTAATAAACATTATTATCAAACAGTAAATCAGTAACAGTGATCAAAAACATAACACACTACTTGACATTTTAATTTGAAGATTTTTTAGTCATTGGCAATTTTACAATACAGAAATACCAGAAAAGAAATGACATTTATATTTATGTTACCTATGCTATTTTATATGTGAATCTGATCTAATTTTATGAGCATATTTTAATATTTTATTGAAGACACTACACATAACCTGTTTTTGAAGGTGTCTTTATTTTTAAATTAAACGGTTTACCTTTTTACTTTTTATTGATTATAAATTTTAAAAATAAATGTTTATATTTCCAAAGGCTCAAGCAGGTCAGCTTCCCATCCTATATCATATAATTCGGACAAATCTGCATCCTCATCACGCTCTTCTTCATCCTCAGGATTTAAATCATCCAAAGGATCAACATCCACTGATGTTTCAATTACAAGTTCAATGATGAGGTCAAAATCAACTGATTGCAGATTGTCGCTCATGTTGAGGTTGTCTTTATCTTTAAAGAAAGATAACAACAATGAGATGTTGCAGAGTAAGAAACAAATCTCAGAGATTATAATAGTAAAATTGTTTAACAAGATTAACATTTTGCAGCTATTATTTAGCCATGTCCAGCAATGCTGAGCAGGTGAAGCCTATGTCTAATTTTTCACTGAACAGGACTCATCTCTTCTTAACCTTGGATAAGCCTCACCGACTCTGTGTCCCCTGCACATACTTAAATGTTAAAGGGCAGATTTATATTAAATGGCACATCCCCAGGCATGCACCAGTTAATGTGCACCACTGCTTTACCACCCATGGTGTGCTGCATTTACAATCAGATAGGAGAAAGCTGCGTCAAAACCCTGCGCCTGCTTGAAGCTGGCATAGGTCTTGACGCAGCATTGTGGAGATGGGGCACCCCTGAGCCTTGCTGGAGCTGCATCGCACTTGCGATACAACTCCAGCAATGTGCCACCTTTACGGCACAGATGCGTGACGCATCTGTGCCGTTTTTGCCCCATGCTGCGCCGCATTGTAAATGCAGCACAACATGGGTGGCGGAACAGTGGCGCAGGATGACTGTCACATCCCTGGTGATGCGCCAGTCATCATAAATCTATCCCTAAGCTTCTTATCTTGTTACAGATGAACTGCCATATGTATCATCAAAATATTTTACATTTTCTAAATAGCGAATTTTAAGGAATAAATAGCGATTCTTTACCATTCCTAATTTGCGATGAGCAAATTGCTAATTGCAAGTTACCCATTCATTTCCATGGCCTAGGAGGCTCATATGAATGAAGGTTTAATTTGCGATTAGCAATTTGCTCATCACAAATTAGGAATTTTTCCAAGGGTGCAGGGGTGTCTCAAGAACACCCTGCTGCACCCCTGAAAAACAAATTTGGGGGCATATGGCACACATACATGCCCTAAGGGCATGTGTTGGCGTCATATGGCACCTTTTGTTTTTTTGAAAAAAAGCTTTTTGAAAAGAATTCACAAATTACCACCAATTTACCACAATAGTTTCCAAATCCTTAATGTCATTTTTTACATAGTTTTTGTTTGATACATTGCATTTAAGTAGTCACAAAATTTGCAAATCCTTCAGTGCAATTGCAAAATAAGGAATAGCAAATTTTGCTACTCCTTATTTTGCATCAAACTTGTTTGATACATACCATTTGTCTAATTAACATTCGCAAAGGCCGAAATTCATAGAATTTTGATCTTTGCAAATGCTAATTAGCTTGATACATATGGCCCCAAGTGAGGCCTGTCTTGCGACATGGTGCATCTTTTGCATCACTACTGCTTGGGTTTTATTTGGTACGTTTTTTTTACACCATGACATATCTGCCTAAATGCATCAATTTGTAATGTTGTCGCCTCATAGCAAATCTTTTGCACCACCGCTGCATCATAAAAGTGACGCACAGTGGCACAAAAAAGGGATACACCTATCATAAATCTGTCCCTAGCATTTTAAATGATTAATCCAGGATGACAATAAAGTGTGTCCTATCCAGAGGTTTGTTTAAGGTGAGGCCTACTCAGGATTGCAGATTAAAGTTACGCTTGATGAAGAATACAGAGGAGATAATACATATAAAGGCCTACCAATGAAGTAAGTAATGTGCACTTTATTGCGCCAGTCATCATAAATGTATCCCTAAGCTTCTTATCTTGTTACAGATGAACCACCATATGTACCATCAAACTATTTTGCATTTCCTAAATAGCAAATTTTAAGGAATAAATAGCAATTCTTTACTATTCCTAATTTGCAATGAGCAAATTGCTAATTGCAAATTACCCATTCATTTCCATGGGCTAGGAGGCTCATAGAAATGAAGGTTGCAATTTGTGATTAGCAATTAGCTCAACACAAAATAGGATTTTTTTCAAGCGTGCAGGGGTATCTCAAGAACACCCTGCTGCACCCCTGAAAAAAAAATTTGGGAGCATATGGCACACCTACATGCCCTAAGGGCATGTATGGGCGTCATATGGGACCTTTTTTTTTTTGAAAAAAATTATTTTTGAAAAGAATTCGCAAATTACCACAAACTAGAAGTTGGTGGTAGTTTCCAAATCCTTAATATCATTTTTTACATTTTTTTTTTTTGATACATTGCATTTAAGGAATCGCAAATTTTGAATTATTGACATTTTAAGTCATTTCCACATGTGCAGTGTTTTCAAAATATAATTTGAAAATCGTTTTTGGGGAAAAGTAATGGTTTGCAAATTTATGACAAGGACATAATGGTGTATGCTTCTCTATAAGGCATTTCAGTGTCTCTGATGTCATTTTTCCCATATTACATTATAAGACCTTTCCCCATGAAGCACATTCCTTGTAAATATGCTCCCACCTGTGCATTGCGAATTTAGATTTTGACTGTTTCAGTCACATAGCCATGTTGAAAGTGACCCAAAAAAATTGCAAACGTTTTAAAATAACACATTCATGTGTCTTAAGGACATTTTAAGTCATTTCCCCATGGACAATGTTTTCTAAGTGGCGCAAAAGAGGTATACACCTATCATAAATCTGTCCCTAGCATTTTAAATGATTAATACAGGATAACAATAAGATGTAGCCTATCCAGAGGTTTGTTTAAAGTGAGGCCTACTCAGGATTGCAGATTAAATTTACGCTTGATGAAGAATACAGAGGAGATAATACATGTAAAGCTCTACCAATGAAGTAAGTGATGTCTACTTCATTGCGCCAGTCACCATAAATGAATCCATAAGCTTCTTATCTTGTTAGACATCAACCGCCATATGTATCATATAACTATTTTGCATTTCCAAAAAAGCAAATTTTAAGGAATAATTAGCGATTCTTTACCATTCCTAATTTGCGATGAGAAAATTGCTAATTGCTATTTTACCCATTCATTTCCATGGGCTAGGAGGCTCATATAAATGAAGATGCAATTTGCGATTAACAATTTGCTCATCACAAATTAGGAATTTATTCCAAAGGTGCAGGGGTGTCTCAAGAACACCCTGCTGCAACCCTAAAAAAGAAATTTGGGGGCATATGGCGCACATAAATTTTAACAACATTCCTTTACCTCAACAACGATTTTCAAATCATAACTTCAAAACACTACACATGGGAAAATTACTTAAATTGTCCTTAAGACACATAAAAGCGTTTTTTGATTGGCTTTCCTGCATGGTAGGGTCACTTTTAACATGGCTATGTAACACAAACATTCAAAATCAACATTTTCCATGCACATGTGGGAGCATATTTACAAGCAATTTGCGCCACAGAGAAATGTCTTACACTAAAATGAGAAAAATAACATCAGGGACAGTCAATTGCCTTATAAAGAACCATACACCATTATGTCCTTGTCATGAATTTAAAAACAATTCCTTTTCCCCAAAAACGATTTTCAAATCATAATTTCAAAACACTGCACATGAGAAAATGACTTAAAATGTCATTAAAACACATGAAAGCGTTTTTTGATTGCCTTTCGAGCATGGTTGGGTCACTTTTAACATGGCTATGTAACACAAACATTCAAAATCTAAATTTTCCATGCACATGTGAGAGCATATTTACAAGCAATTTGCGCCACAGAGAAAGGTCTTACACTAAAATGAGAAAAATAACATCAGGGACAGTCAATTGCCTTATAAAGAAGCATACACCATTATGTCCTTGTCATGAATTTAAAAACAATTCCTTTTCCCCAAAAACGATTTTCAAATCATAATTTCTAAACACTGCACATGGGAAAATGACTTAAAATGTCATTAAAACACATGAAAGCATTTTTTGATTGGCTTTCCAGCATGGTTTAGTCAATTTTAACATGGCTATGTAACACAAACATTCAAAATCAAAATTTTCCATACACATGTGAGAGCATATTTACAAGCAATTTGCGCCACATAAATCATAATTTTCTCCTTAAAGCACACTATTCTCTATCTAAATTAAAGAAATATTTTCTCACCTTAGCAAATACTTTGAGTTTGAAAACAGTCTAAGAAACACACCAATTTGTCTTCAGCAGAGCAAAAGGTATGCACTCCAGAGTCTGCAGCTATCAAAAGCACAGAAATGCTGTAATTCTTCACACATATTTCTCATGTCACCCAATCAAAACTCTTCCCTCACTTTTTTTCAAATGAAAACCCTTCCCCTCTGCCCTTTCTGCCTATTTTCCATAGCAACCACCTCTTGGAAAAACTCTGGTGTTTGCAAGTTCACACAACAATGTTGCAATTGAACTCTGAACTCTCAGTGCACCTGCATATCCAGTGCATTCTTTCATTTAATGATTTTTTATTGACCACTCAAAATACATCTTTCAAAGAACACATCTGTGCACCCTAACTTTCTGTTTTCATCAATCAAAATCCACCAATCACTGTTACTGCTTCATGAACACAGAAACTCCACAGTTTTTTTTTCATTTTACACTCTCATTTTTTCAACTGCCATTTCATTGCCACACTTCATCTGACTGCAGGAGAACCTTCTCTCACCATGTTTTCTGTCTGGATTGTTGGTCATAGTTATATTCACTGGGCTCAAAGGTACGTTGAAAGCAGGAATTTACCTAACCTCAATTTACAAGATGTGGAAATTAAGTGGTTTGGCCACAGAGGATTAAAATGTCACCAATTGATACCATTGGTGAAAACCTTTATGCATTTGCCAAAACCTGACCTGTTAATTGTGCACTGTGGAGGTAATGACTTGGGCACTTTGACTGGTGTAGGTCTGGAAATGCTTTTAAAGGACACCTTTGAGCAATTAATGGCACTTTTTCCTCAGACTGCCTTGGTATATTCAAATATATGCCAAAGACAGAAATGGAGGTGGTCAAACCAATTTTGTCCACAAATTGAGAAGTCGAGGAAGCATGTAAACAAATCTGTTTCAGCTTACATGAGAGACCATGGAATGGGCTCCCTGTACAACAATAACTTGCGTTACTACATGCAAGATATCTACAGAGGAGATGGAGTTCACTTCTCAGATGAGGGCAACAGAGTTTTCACTCTGAATTTAAGAATGTGCATTGGTACCTACTTATAAGTACCTAAATATACCATAAACCCAAAAGCTCTTCTCAGAGCTACCCTACATCTAATCACTCACAATTATTATTTTACTCTAACTTTTTTCACTAATTTTCAACAAAGTACGCTCCCTGGGGCGCTACCCGGTACGCGTACCGGGAGCTAACCTCGCGACATTTTTTTTAAAAAATGTTTTTTTTTCGCACATATAAACCTCCTCAGCCACCCTCAGAAAACCTAGGGGGTCAAGATAACTCTACCGTGCCCCCTTCTACCCATTCCGAACATCATTTGCCCTCCATCTTGTATCTTAATTCGACCAAAACACAAAATGGTGGACTCCCGGAACGCTTAAGGTCCGCGAACCGAGGCGCTCAACGGTTCGCGTACCGGGCGCTAACCACGAAAAAAAAACAAAAAAAATTTTTTTTTTTTTTGCCCCGCGGGACCCCTTTAAAACCTCCACATTAAACCTAGGGGGTCAGCGAGGATCTACTATGCCCCCTTATAGTTATTTCCCCCTTTGTTTTGGCCTCCTCTTGTCTCTCGATCCTACCGAGAGACAAGATGGCGGCCGCTCCGGACTGTTTAGAATGTTGACAGACACCGGAGAGCCAATCAGCTTCGCTACGCGAAGTTCCGGTACGCTTAAGGTCCGCGAACCGGGGCGCTGCCCGGTCCGCGCTTACAGATATATATCTTTTTTTGAACGTTAATTTCTCAAAATCCACTGCAGCACATATATTGAGACCTACAAAAGGCACATCGGGCTACCAGTCCCTACAATTTAGCCAAGTTTCGTGCAAATCCATTCAGCCGTTCGGGCTAAAAGTGAGGCTAACCGCCCTATGGAAAACTCAATGTTAAAAACACGTTTTGGGACCCCCCTTTTTTCTCGGCCCCCCCTGGACGAACCCCCCCCCAAATTTTCAGGGGCTGCTCAGAAACAAAATGTTCCATTTTCCAGAAAATTTCAGCCAATTCCGTCCACAAACGCCAAAGTTATTAGACATAGAATTTTCAAAAATCCCATAGGGAAAAAATCCTAACTATATATACCTACTGGCGACCGCCAGTAGGTAATATATATATATATATATATATATATATACACAAAGTTGTAGCTATTCCCAAGCCACAGTATCGGCGGGCTCACGGCAGGGGTAGCCACCCCCTAAAATGAATCACGTCACCACCAGCGCTCTCCTTCCCGATATTGAGGAAAAGAATTACACAGGAGCCGTGGCCTCGGTTAGAGTGCAGATTTATTTTCAGACACAACGTCCTACGTTGTGTCTGAAAATAAATCTGCACTCTAACCGAGGCCACGGCTCCTGTGTAATTCTTTTCCTCAATATCGGGAAGGAGAGCGCTGGTGGTGACGTGATTCATATATATATATATATATATATATATATATATATATATATATATACAAATCCAAGTTTGCCTGCTGTAGAGTAAGCCACATCACAGGTAGGTAATTTTGCCACAAATCTTTATTGGAGGCTGCTGCGAGGAGAAAGAACAAACTTCACTGCAATAACATTAGCCTCAGCCTGACGCTTTTCATGGAAGACCACTTCTTCAGAGGCACAGGCTGCAAAAGTCCTAGCACGCTCAATTTCGGCACTTTTAAACTGTTGTTCACACCGCCCATGTGGGCGCGGCCACGCCCCTGGCCCGCTGGTAGTTGAAGTGCACTGTCTTGCTGCAGTGAGCTGGCGTACCCAGGACTTCTTATTAAATGTCATTAAAACCCCAGTGGGTTGTGTTGTCAGTCTTTAACCCTCACAGCACACTTATTCCTCCAATAACGGCTCCTGTTATCTAAATTCCGGCATTGTTAGGCGTTGATGTAGAAATGCTCAGAAGCATCCGGGCTCACTCCGCGGCTCAGGTGGGGCCGCAAAACATTCAAATCCAAGTTTGCCTGCTGTAGAGTAAGCCACATCACAGGTAGGTAATTTTGCCACAAATCTTTATTGGAGGCTGCTGCGAGGAGAAAGAACAAACTTCACTGCAATAACATCAGCCTCAGCCTGACGCGTTTCATGGAAGACCACTTCTTCAGAGGCACAGGCTGCAAAAGTCCTAGGACGCTCAATTTCGGCACTTTTAAACTATTGTTCACACCGCCCATGTGGGCGTGGTCACGCCCGTGGCCCGCTGGTAGTTGAAGTGCACTGTCTTGCTGCAGTGAGCAGGCGTATTCAGGACTTCTTATTAAATGTACTTAAAACCCCAGTGGGTTGTGTTGTCAGTCTTTAACCCTCACAGCACACTTATTCCTCCAATAACGGCTCCTGTTATCTAAATACCGGCGTTGTTAGGCGTCGGTGTAGAAATGCTCAGAAGCATCCGGGCTCACTCCACGGCTCAGGCGGGGCCGCAAAACATTCAAATCCAAGTTTGCCTGCTGTAGAGTAAGCCACATCACAGGTAGGTAATTTTGCCACAAATCTTTATTGGAGGCTGCTGCGAGGAGAAAGAACAAACTTCACTGCAATAACATCAGCCTCAGCCTGACGCGTTTCATGGAAGACCACTTCTTTAGAGGCACAGGCTGCAAAAGTCCTAGCACGCTCAATTTCGGCACTTTTAAACTGTTGTTCACACCGCCCATGTGGGCACGGCCACGCCCGTGGCCCGCTGGTAGTTGAAGTGCACTGTCTTGCTGCAGTGAGCTGGCGTACCCAGGACTTCTTATTAAATGTACTTAAAACCCCAGTGGGTTGTGTTGTCAGTCTTTAACCCTCACAGCACACTTATTCCTCCAATAACGGCTCCTGTTATCTAAATACCGGCGTTGTTAGGCGTCGGTGTAGAAATGCTCAGAAGCATCCGGGCTCACTCCGCGGCTCAGGCGGGGCCGCAAAACATTCAAATCCAAGTTTGCCTGCTGTAGAGTAAGCCACATCACAGGTAGGTAATTTTGCCACGAATCTTTATTGGAGGCTGCTGCGAGGAGAAAGAACAAACTTCACTGCAATAACATCAGCCTCAGCCTGAGGCGTTTCATGGACGACCACTTCTTCAGAGGCACAGGCTGCAAAAGTCCTAGCACGCTCAATTTCAGCACTTTTAAACTGTTGTTCACACCGCCCATGTGGGCGCGGCCACGCCCGTGGCCCGCTGGTAGTTAAAGTGCACTGTCTAGCTGCAGTGAGCTGGCATACCCAGGACTTCTTATTAAATGTACTGAATGTATTAAATGCGGTCGCCAGTAAGTAGTTATAGTTAGGACCTAGTTTCCATAGGAAATCCGCAACATTCTATTAGGAATAACTTTGGCGCCGGTGGACGAAGTTTCGCGAATTTCTCACATTAGATGGCCCGCTCCGCTCTGCTCCTTCCCTGAAAGTATGGGGGGGATTCGTCAAGCAGGGGCCGAGATAAAAGGGGGGTCCCAAAACGTGTTTTGCCCATGTTAATTTCCATAGGGCGGTTGGACTCACTTTTAGCCCGAACGGCTGAATGGATTCCCACCAAACTTGGCAAAATTGTAGGGACTGGTAGCCCGATATGCCTTTGCTATGTCTCGAGATATGTGCTCCAGAGGATTTTGAGTAATTTAGGTTCAAAAAATATATATATCTATGAGCGCGCCCCGGTACGCGCACCAGGGAGCGCACCCGGCGCGTAACGCGAGTTCGCGAGCGGAAAGCTGATTGGCTCTCGGGTGTCTGTCAACATTCCAAACAGTCCGGAGCGGCCGCCATCTTGTGTCTCGGTAGGATCGAGACACAAGAGGTGGCAAAAAAAAAAGGGGGAAATGACCATAAGGGGGCAGGGCAGCCCCCCCTGACCCCCTAGGTTTGATGTGGGGGCCATAAAAGGGCTTTTTTTCGATTTTCACGGGGGAAGCGCCCGGTACGCGCACCGGGGAGCGTGCCATGGGGAAAACCCAGTGAAACAGTAAAATAATAATGTAAGCCACTGCTCTTTTCTTACCCTTCCACACCCCCGTTCCTTTACTACATTTTCTTCGCATATCCACATTCCCCATGTTCACTCTCCTTCTCCTCAGTCTCCTTCCCCACACTCACCTTCTTTCAGTCCCCCTAGTTCACTTCCCTTCTCCTCTTGTCCCTTTCTGTGCGTTCTCACTCATTTTCTTCTCGTTTATCAATGCACTCCACTTCACTTACTCTTTTTCATTTTTTTAAGAACACAGCTCTTTGATGAGAATTGGAGGTAGTTCTGAAAAGAACTTTTTTTTTCTTCTTTTTTTCTTTTTTTAGAACAAAAACAAAAACAGTGAATGGGAAACTGCTCAACAGGAGCAAAAAAACAAAACAAAATTAGGGCTGGGAACGGCAGCGATGGTTATCCAATGCTCGAACCATGAGCAGAACACTTTGTTCCCCATAGCAAAGTAACTTATCGCAATATCTGCATTTAATAACGCCTTTATTAAAAGCAGGTTGGATGTTGGGAATCTGTTCTTGTGATTGCTCCCTCCCTGATGCAGTTTGTCCTCCGGTTGAAGTAAAGGCCCCATCACTGGGAGCCTCTCGTGCCAGAGCCCTGACACTCTCCTGGGCAAAGTTCTGGTGGTGCCTCCTCTCGACATGTCGAATCATTGTTGAGTTTAAAAATGAATACTTCTTTCTGGGGTCACCCCGTGACAGGACAGTTTTACAAAACCTGCACTCCACCTTTGGAGCATTTACTTTTTTCTGATCAGGTGGAATGGAAAAAAACTTCCATATGAAGTGTTCTTTTATTTTCGGCTGAGGAACCTCTTCATCCAGAAATCCGTCTGACTCATCTTCACTGCTGGATGCTGTGGCAGCCATGGTAATGCAAGATATTAATTCAGCAAAGAGCTGACAGCAAAAAGAGAGGTCTTGCAGTCACAAAAGTGAAAGAAGAAGTGAAGGAAATGGGTGGGGATTTCATTCCTTCTTAAAAAAAACTGTAAGCAACCAATGAAAAGAGTTATTTTCAGGTCACATGACCCGACACGCTTACTCTACGCGGCCCGGGTCGCGCCCGGCGACGCTTACGTTGTGCGATTGTATGCGCTCGGGCGCTTCCGGGTGCGCTTACGCCGTGCATCATACGACGCATCACGCGACTACGCGATACGTCACGATGATGTTTTCGTTCGCGGCAATGGCGCTAATGGGACGCTCACCGGTACGCGCACCAGGGCACGCCATAACACTGCGCTTACCGATGCGTTCACCGGTACGCGCACCGGGAGCGCACCAAGGCAAAAAACAAAACAAAAAAAAGGGAAAAATATACATAAAAAAAATAGTATTACATAAATATACAATATAGGATTTATTATAAAAAATATTATATTTCATAGCTATAGAAATTAGCTATTAAAAAACATATGAAATTCACTGAAAAAAACATAGGTTTGAGGCCCTATATATAGTTAGGAATTAGCATTTACAAAACCTATGAAATTCACTGAAAAAACCATAGGTTTCACACCAGTTATAGTTAGGAATTCGTATTTAAAAAACCTATGAAATTCACTGAAAAAACCATAGGTTTCACACCAGTTATAGTTAGGAATTAGCATTTAAAAAACTATTAAATTCACTGAAAAAACCATAGGTTTCACACCAGTTATAGTTAGCTGGAAGTTTTACTCGCATAAAACCATTGAAATTCCCACGTTATAGTTAGTTGGACTCACTATAACTTGCGCGTGCAATGCACTGCTGATGACGTCACATATTACATTACTCATGACATGGTCAGTGACATCACTCATGACATCACTGATGAAATTTGAGGACGACCTCCTTGATGAAGACCTGGCTCAGTCTGTTCATAATTCCAACACTAATAAAGATCCATCAGGCAATGAGATGTTTAATCCCTCTAAGATCACCCACCCTAGAGGTTCGGATTGGTGGCCTTTGGACCACGTCTCTCAATTTATTAAAGCCTGGATTAGCAAACCACTTGAAAAGGATTCACGTAACCTTATAAAATCTGAATGCCCCAAACCCTTTTTGGATAACAATGCGGCCTTTTTGTTTAAAACTGGGAGAGATCCTCGCAAAGGTCTAGAAAGCTGCCTTAAGCAGTGTCAGGACAAACATTTGGATACCCTTGGCCCTCTGGCTAGGCTAGGATCCTTGACATGGCTGAGGAGGCCTCCATGCATGGGACTCCAGTTGACACTGAGCTTCTTAGAGGCTGGAGCCAGCGTGCCATCTGCCTTTTGGGAAACGCTAACGCTAACCTTACCTCAGAGAGGAGGAGAGCGATTCTAATGCGTATGAATCCCACACTAGGAGATTTGGCCAACAAAGATGTACAAGGAGATCCCAATGGTCTTCTCTTCGGAGAGACCTTTATTAAAACTTTTGGGAAATATGTATCGACCTTTGCAGCTTTTAACAAAGCCAAGATGAATATGAGACGCATGTTTGGCGGAAGATTTTTTAGAAGGGTCGGCAGGGGAGGATCGGCTTTCGGCCATGGTTATAACAGATCCTATTACCACCAAAACCAACGTGGCTACTCCAGGAACTACAGAGGAAACAGCAATTTCTTTCCCCAAAGAGGCCGCAACAATCGAAACAGAGGCGGTAACAGTCGTGGAAGATTCCAAAGCCAAGGACAAGGTAAGATTTCCTCTTCTTGGTTCTTCCCTTCCAAAGGTAGGGGGGAAGACTCTCCCTCTTCAGTCACATTTGGCCTTCTATAACAAACGATGCTTGGGTTTTGGAGACTGTGAGAGGATTCAAGATAGACTTAATTTTTATTCCCTTTCAGACCAAACAACCCAGGGAACTTTCTCTAGACCAAGAACAGTCAAGTTTGGTAGATGCAGAGAAAGGTGCGATTCGCATCGTTCAAAATTCTGGTCCGGGTTTTGTGAGCACAATCTTTTTGGTGAGGAAAAAAGAAAAGGGTTGTTGGCGTCCTGTAATAAATCTGAAGGAATTGAACTCTTTCCTTGTGTACCGCCACTTCAAAATTGAGGGTATACACCTTCTGAGGGATTTTCTCCAAAAAGGAGTTTGGCCATAAAACTGTATCTCACAGACGCTTACTTTACAATCCCTATGGATCCTTTTTCTCAAAGATATCTGAGGTTCATTTGGGGGAATGTAACTTACCAGTTCCAATGTCTTCCTTTCGGCTTATCTTCAGCCCCATGGTGTTTCACCAAGGTGCTCAGGCCTGTAGTTGCCTCTTTAAGAAGAAGAGGAATTATCTATCTGGACGACATCTTACTGATGTCCCAGAACAAAGAGGAACTCCTGACCCACATGAACTGGACTGTGGATCTCTTGGAGAGTCTTGGCTTTATCATCAATGTGGAAAAATCCATTATGACACCTTCACATAATCTGGAATTTCTAGGTTTCCAGGTGGACACACCCCTAACCCAGTTACAACTTCCCAAGAAGAAACTATCAAAAATAAAAAAGAAAGTTTAATGTCTTATCCAAGGACAAAGTAAGTTTGAGAGAACTAGCAAGAATAGTGGGTCTTTTATCTTCGTCCATTTAAGCTATCTCTCCAGGCCCTCTTCACTACAGGGCCTTACAGAGACTGAAGGCTTCAGGTCTGAAGAAGGGTCTTTGAAACTCAGATGTGGTTCCCCTGTCCCAAGATGCTCGGGAGGACCTTCTAGGGTGGCACAACAACTTAGACAGTTGGAATGGAAAAGCAATTTCCGGGAATACCCTGAATTTTACTTTGGAATCCGACGCGAGCAATCTAGGTTGGGATGCCAGGCTTGGAGAGATGGAAACTGGGGGAAAATGGTCAAGAGAAGAACTGACCCTTCACATAAATTCTCTTCAGATGTTAGCATGCTTGAATGCCCTAATGAGCTTCAAGTGTATCTTCCAAAACAATGTGGTCCTAATCAAACTAGACAATATCTCAGCTGTTTCATATATCAATCGGCTAGGGGGAGCGAGATCAAAACCTCTAGCGGATCTAGCTGAGAAGATTTGGTATTTCTGTTGGAGTCACAAGATATCTCAAAGAGCCGAGTTTATTCCGGGTCTTCTAAACACGAGAGCAGACTGGAATTCGAGGTTCCTAAGAGACTCCAGTGACTGGAAAATGAATCCTTCAATATTCCAGAAAATCTCAATGCTATGGGTCCCTTCGAAATAGATCTTTTTGCAAGCAGACTTACCTTTCAGATAAGTCGCTACTTTAGTTGGAGGCCAGATCCTTTAGCATTAGCAGTGGACGGTCTTCTCCAACCTTGGAAGTCCCTGAACTCACATGCGTTCCCTCTGTTTGCCCTAATTCAGAGAGTTCTCTTGAAAGTACGAAGAGAGCATTGCCAAACTGTTCTAATTACTCCCTTTTGGAGTTCTCAAATATGGTTCCCAGGGGTGATGGAATTAACAATAGACTTCCCTCGCCTTATCCCCGGGAGTTTGGACCTTCTTCAGGGTCACGATGGAGATTTTCATCCTCTTCTCTTAGAAGACAAAATGGACCTCCTTGCCTGGAAGATTTCAGGGGTTCAAGAAGATACTCAGGCCTTTCAGGAGAGGCTAAAGATCTTTTGGATGAGTCATGGGCTCCAGGAACAAGGAAAAGATACATTAGTTCCTGGAAAAAGTGGTGTAGTTGGTGCTTGGATCGGGATTTAGATCCCATGGCTGCTCCTTCTGTAGAAGTAGCACATTTTCTAGCAGATCTTTTTAAATCTGGACTTTCGTATAGAACAGTTAATTGTTACAGATCTGCAATTTCTGCAAGTCACTCTCTATCAAATGATTTTTCTATTGGTACTGATCCTCTAGTTTGTAGAGTTATGAAAGGAATAAGACTCAAACGTCCTCTTAAGGTTAAGTATGATTTTTTATGGAATGTTAACCTTATCTTTGAACTTTTACCTCATGGCCTGATAACCTTTTTCTTTCCAGGAAACAACTTTCTATTAAGTTAGCTACACTCCTTGGCTTAATCTCTTTTAGACGTGTTTCAGATGTTAAGGCTTTAGAAATTTTTAATAGAATTTATTCTCCTGATGGCGTATTATTTGAAATTTGAAAAAGAACCAAACAGAAAATATTTTGTATCCTTACTTTTTGGATTGTCCAAAGCTTTGTGTTGTTAACTGTATCAAGGCATATGAACAAAAGATGAGTGTTTTTAGGCCTTTAAATGAAAATCAATTGCTGATTTCTTTTGCTAAACCCTTTCAGGCAGTCTCTTCTGCTACAATCTCGAGATGGGTGAGAACTGTTATGTTTGAAGCTGGCATTGACTTATCCAAATTTGGTGCTCACTCTTCTCGAGCGTCTATTTCAGATATCCTCAAAGCAGCTGATTGGTCTAATGCCTCCACCTTTGTTAAATTTTATCTTAAACCTGTTGAACATGTAAGTAATGTGGCTTTACAGAGCTTTAAACTTGCATAATGTAGCCTCCGGTCTTGTAATGAAATGACGATTCTCCAATTATCATACAGAGTGAATCTTGCTTTCATTAAAGACAACGGAGGCTGACATTATCCCCCCTACCACTCCCTGGTGGTTGAGTTATTTATTCTTTTTTTCATATTTGCAAGATGTCTTACATATTTATTCCTTGCCTGCATTTATATTTCTTTTATCGGTCTCTACCATTAATTTTTTTCTTCTATTTCAGAATCTTCATAAATATAAAGAATTTATAGAACTCGTATTTGGAAGAAGTTGTCTATTCATTTGCAGCTCCAAGAGGAAGATAGCTGGTTGTCATGGCGCTTTGTTGTTGCTATGGAATATTTCTTTTATTATGTATTTTGTTGCACTTTAAAGGGCTGCATGTCCTGGGAAGCAATACAAGTTATTGCATAATGTCAGCCTCCGTTGTCTCTAATGAAATCAAGATTCTCTCTGTATCATAACTGGAGAATCGTCATTATACTCAATGACATATGAACTGAAGGGCTGATGAAAATAGTCACCCATTTCAACATTTACTGATTTAAGCATGTATGCAGTCTGTTATATAAGCATTTGTATTATGAAACATTCACTAACAAATATAGATCCATACTAAGTTATTCAGTTGGAATCAGGTGAATGAAAACTTTATTAGTGGTAGATAGTGGTGAATAAAATGTTTTTGTTCTACAGATGTGATTGCATTATTTTATCTGCAACTGATATATTTAATGTATTTGTAAGGCTGTAGTTCACTACTCTAGCTGTGCCAGGATCTGTAATGTAAATAATAGTGGATGTAAGAAACCTGAGGCTGATAACTCTTTGAATACGATGAGGGTGTAAAATCTGATGGCCATTACCAACCGGCAGTTCGGGCTGGACTGTTCCCATGAGGCACAGGGTCAGACTGATTTGCATATAGCCATGTCTGAACTGGGGTGGCAGAGTGGGCTAAAGAACGGTGATGGATTAAACCCAGATCTTTTGACTGGGTGTGAGTGTTTGCTTGATTCATATGCTCCGTCCATCACCACCCCCTTTTGTACCGCATTACCAACCGGCAACATACCAACAGTTGTAGAAATGTGCCAATAGTCATACCTGACAGAGCTATAGAGGCGAGTGTGGCCAAAAAGTCCCACTATTTGCACTGAGTTATAAACTGAAGTTGGAGGGCCTAAATTGTCAGCCAGACAGTCAAGATGCAGGTGGAGTATCATCTAGCAAACCTGCTGCGAATCTGGTACTAACTTCCATGGAAAACGCAGCAGTGCGGAGCATTGGTCTAAGGGTGAAAATGGAGTAGAGAAAGTTTCAGATACACCCCCTCCCAAGCAACATGTCTATCAGGACCCATGAGTCTAGGACAGGAAGGGCCACCTCAAGGATTCCAGGAGGTGGAGTAAGCTAATTCTATGGGATACCAAAACCAACAGCAATTCAATGAGCTACCAACTGGACTATCTAGCCATAGCAACCCTTGATGTATCAGGTCCAACAGTTCTTTGAAACTATCTTAGCTGAGATTCGAGAATGCAAACATTTGCAGGCCCAGTAAATTGCCACAGTTCATTAAAGGCTAGACAAAATTGAGGGTATGGTACAAACAAATTCCAGAACGAATTAAAGAACTTGAGCAATGAGTCTCAGATATTGAGGATCAATCCTTGAGCTGGGACAATGATATTGCCACTCTTCAAAAAAAAGTACAGGCCTTACGATTTAAAATGATTGAAATTGAGAATTATGCAAGACAATCTAATCTGCGCTACACTGGGATCCCGGAGGATAATGAATGTATAAACGGCCAGTCTAACCTCTTGTTATATATGGAAACAATGATCAAGGAATATATACTGGAGAATGCATTGGAAGATCTGACCATAATGAGGGCACACAGGGTTCCAGCACAACGCTCAGCGAGGGCCAAATACCCAAGGACAATGATTGTAAATGTTTCTGATTTTCGCATAAGAGAAGCCATTCTAAGTAAGGCAATTCAGAAAAAGGATATTGTGTTAACTGATGGATCAAGGCATTTGCAGCACGCTGGCAAAGGGAATTTGTAGGACTGATTTGCCAGTTTAAGAATGCAGAAGCACAGGCGTCTATCATCCAACGGTCCAAAGTGAAAATGCTATTTAAAGATCATTTCCATCTATGTGTTACTCTCGAGGAAGCTCATGATGTAATACAAAAAGTGGTGCAAGCAAGTAAAGGCTAGTGCTAACCAGGGGGTAGACCTGTTGAAGAGAGTATGTGATAATAAGAGAATATATGGTTTGGCAAGAGATATCTACCACGTATTCTGTGCCAACCTATTTGACTAAGTTCCTACTTTGGGATAATCCACTTCTTCCAGATATATTTCAGGATAACATAGCTAAACATTGCGCCAGTCTTGGGATAGATAAATTGGAAGATTTGTATGACTTGAAGGGTTTTCGTACTTTTTAAGATTTGAAAAAAAATTCTCTATACCACACCAGCATTACTTTAAGTCTCTCCAACTTAGGGATTACTTTCCGAGATCACAAGGACTTAGGGGGATGGAACCCCACCTAATACTGACCTTTTCATAAGAACCCTGCCAGGGAAAATTCATCGGTACCACGTATCAAATATTCAGTCGGGAGAGATTGGATCCTATGGTCCTCTTAGCCAAGAAATGGAGCGTAACACTTGCGGAGGAAATATCTGGCACAACCCTAGAGAGCACTCTTACTACAGCTAAACAGGCAGAATGGTCTATTAATTTAAGGCTTCAACAATTTAAAACTATAACTATGCTGTATTATACACCTGATAAAGGTAGCTAACTTGGGACAAACAACTATTCAGCATTTAAGCAATAGGACAAGTTGTCCTAAATGTGGGGAATATGGAGTTAATATTGTTCATATGTTTGTAGAGTGCCCTATGTTAGCACCTTTCTGGCAAGAGGTCTTGAATGTATTAAGAAATCAACTGGGATTGGAGGTAGCTTTTAATGCAACTGAGATAATGCTGGGTTATAGAGACAATGCTGATAGAGCAGAGAGAGCTCTAATAACTATAGCCATAGTTTCTGCTAGATTAGCTATAGCCCAGGAATGGATTTCTCCGAATACATGTAATGTAATGGAGTGGTGGGGTATTTTTACTGAAATTTTCGAGCATGAAAAAGCTTTGGCTAGGGTCAGACGCCTTAAGACACTGCGGAAATTGAATGGTATGATTCACGATTAACGAGCTAAATATTTTTATGCCTTGTTTTTCACTGCCTATTACTTAGCCAATTTTATTTTATTTGTTTGATGCAGTTTTTTTTGCATGATTACTTTCCCCCTAGAAAAATGAAATGCAAATGAAAGAGTATGTTACAGGTCGTATATGGTTTTTTTTCTTTGTGTGTATATCTTGAGTTTGAATCCTTTGCAAAATGAAATAAAAAGATAATAAGAGAATATAAAAGATTTCTGTGGTTAAGAGGAATAGGCTGTAGATACACTGATCACTGGGGGGATGGATAAACACTAGTTGTTTTGTTCCTTGGCAGAGCCAGCCACAAGGTTTTGTCTATGTTATTCAAAGTTTTCTCTACCAGTGAAATGTTTGTAATCTATCAGGTCTAGATCTTTTGCACTTTACACACTTTGCACTTTTATATATTAGCACTTTTTTTATATAGATCCGAACTGGGTCATCTTCTTACGCTAGCACTTTAGGAACGGTTTACAGACTGAAATGAGTATTTCTTAGGTTTGTAAGCTGTTAGGGTTAACTCCAAGCACTCTGCTTATTGTACTTGTTAGGTAGGATTACTGTGGCTGCTGGCTTGTTACCTTATCTATTTACGATTTGGGTTCTTATGTTATAAGGGCTCTTCAGGGATTAGTATATGCAAATCGGGTCTAATTCAGGGTAAGGAGAGATGTAGAATGGTGTTAAGCACACATGGCCCTGCCAATTTCAGCATTTTCAGAAAGTTTTCATCTATCTTAACAGCAAAGGTTGGCGGCTTAGCGAACAATTTAATGCCCAGTTGAGCATCATCCAGCCTGTGGAGGGAAAAAGTAGGAGCCATTTTGTCTTACAAGCACTTTTTCTAAACTGTTTGCACTTTATTGTTGTTTCAGGGATGTCAAGAAGTGATATCTAATCATCATAAAGGTGGTGGGAGCAAAAGCATGTGGGCAGGTGCCAGGTCAAAGCACCAAATTGTTCGATGGCTGAATAAGGGAGTTAAGGGCCATTCCACTCTTTGGATGAGGCAAGGGCAGGGGGTAGGAAGCGGAGGGATGGGTAGCAGGGGTATATACATTTTAAAAAGTATACGACAAGAGCAGGTTGGGAATGGGCAAGGTATAAGAGCATGAGGAGAAGTGGGGGTGAGGTGGTAACTGCTGTAATTGTGGAAAGCAGGTATATGAACCAAGTTGAGGAAACAAATGGATGTAGGGTTATAGCAAGGAGGGAAAACAAATAAGGGGGAAAATAGTTTTTGCACAAGCAGCGGTGTTATGTTTAAATTGAAGGAATGTCTTAAAGGATAAAGATAATCTCCTGTAATGTGAATGGTTTTTTAAATCCACGTAAAAGTGGGGATCTCCTTAAATGGTTGGGATCCTTTTCTCCTGAGGTACTATTTCTATAGGAAATGCATTTTATGTCTAGCAATTCTAAACTGTTGCTGTCAAAGAAATAGTCCCAAGAGTATTTTGCTTCGGCCAACAAGTCGGGGAGTTGATATTCTGTTTTCGAGTATGTTGGATTGGAAGGTGAGATGGGTGATTAAGAATGAGGCAGCAGGATGGATCTGGATTAAGGTTAAAGTTCTTGGGGTCCCTCTTATTTTTTGGAATTGTTATGAGTCAATGTATGATGATATTAAAGCGTTAGAGCAGATTTATGGCCTGTTAATAAACGCTGAAGGTCCCATAGTTATGGGGGGACATTTTAATTTGATACAAGATCTGGGATTAGACGCCTCAAATAAAACTAAGCAAAAATCAAAGACTTTGAAATTGATTAAGATTATGAAGGAAGATTTTGCCTATATAGACCCATGACGGGCAGATCACCCGGACCTTTCCCAGTTCACATGTTATTCCTCAAGGTTCAAAACAGCTTTACGATTGGATAATTATCTGGTAGATACGCGCTTAGAAAGTGGAGGGTTGGAGATTATTACCAACTCGTTCTCAGACCACTCTATAGTCTCCATAGTCCTAATATTCAGTACGTCTTGAAAAAGAAATGCCAGATAGCAGTTTAATAAATCTTTGCTTACGGACCCAATATGGATTGAAGTAATGCGTACGTTTATACAGCTGTTTTTTTAAGGAAAATATAAATACCGCCCCAAGTTTTATGGTATGGGAAGCTTTTAAGGCCTCTTTTTGGGGACAGGTTATCTCCTATAAAGCTAGGATAAATGAGTAGAGGGCACAGAAGATAGCAATAAACAGAGTAGAACGGTCTAGGAATAAAAACTCTGGGAGCTCAAGAGATTACTATGAAAAGGCATTGCGAACAACCACCACTGGGTCTGGGCTCCCAACGGCACAGCTTGCCACAAGCTAAGAAAGAACAACAGAGGTGCACGTGCCGTAATCAACTTAACCTAGATTATTTTTCTACCAAACATATGAGCTAAAACATCATGTTTCATGTGATTTATCACTTCTTTTATTTATTTTTCAATTTCCTTCTTGTTTACCCTTATTTTGGTCTCTTAGTTAACCAAATTCACATTTTTAAGACCTTATATACACAAACAAATACATTCATATTTACATAAACAACACAATATTTTCAAAATACATTTAAGAGATAGAAATCATTCAAGCCACCATTCATTCATCAAACATACCACCACAAACAACAAAAGCAATGAACTTTTAACAGATACCGGAATAAGAATATTCACAGTAAAGCCATCAATAGTTAATATTCTCTAAAGGAGATAAAAGTTCCACAATCCTTTGGAAACCTCTTTTGTAATTTAGGCTTATTGAAAGGTCTACGCGTTTCAAACTCGTATTGTTTAAGAGTTCTCATCAGGACCGTTGTCTCTTCCTTATCAAAATGGGGGATGCCTGGCCAAGGTTCCCGACGTGTACAGGTCGTTTGGTTACTGTGGTCCGTTTTAATTTTGGTCTCACTCGTTCCCTGCCTCACTGTGCTCTGACAGGAGGACACGGATGTCTTTATTGGGGATTCTTATGCCACCGCCTTTGGTTTGCGGGGCACAGAGCGTCCAGTTCCACTCCTGGGAATCACCGCATTCGCGTTTGCTTCCGGGTCCGCGAAGGATCATGGGAGTCAAAGGCATTGTAGCAAGAATTGGTGAGTGCGAAAGACAAACTAAGATCTTTTTTTATTTTAGAAAATATGGCAGGCAGTAGGGCATACCAATATAAAGTGTATGAAAAAAGCCAGCACATAGGCAAATATCTAGCTTGGTCTACTAACACGCAGCCGAGCCGAGTTTCATTAGTTAAAATGTCAATACTCCCCTTATTTGTATTTTTGTTTCTGAACCTCCCTCTGAGAGTGCTGAAATCTTATTGTAGGGAATTAGACAAAGTTGTTCCGGAGCTTATATAGGCAAAAAAACAAGCTGGGTAAAACTCTCCTCCCTTCAATTAGACACAGAGCAGGGGGAGCTAGCATTACTAAATTTTCCAACATGTTATCAGGCCTCTTTAGTTAGCCAGTCAATACAATTAGAAACATCACCGTTGAAATATGATAGCTTTATACAAAATCATATGTTAAAAGAAAGTGCAATAAATTTACAAGTTTTTCTTCAGTCAACAAATCTTCCCAAGAAAAAAGGCATAAGGCCATAATGACAATAGCATTACTCACCCAGCTAATATTTAAAGCATATAATGTACCAGCGTGCCATGCACTTACCTCTCTCTCAGAATGTGGGATTTTGGACCCAAAGCTTTCACAAGGGGTCTCGCAGTCATAGAGTGACCTAGATTTTTGAAGCTAGGTGACTTTTATATTCTTACTAACATGTTAACATGAGAATTGATATTACAGCAATTTGGAAGCCAAAATCAAGCTTTATGGTTAAGTTTTATTCAAATAACCAATTTCACTAAAAATAATTATTTGATGATTAATAAAACAGCACAAATATTAATAAGGTGTATCAACGATAAGAAATTGTGCGGAATAGGAAACTGGTACAGCTTGCTACACCAGAGTGATAATAGTAAGCTTATTGAGGAGCTCCTTCCAAAACTTTTGCAAGAAACGGGCAGTAGGTTTAACATTAAAGAATGGCAATTATCGTGTGAGAATAGTCACAAAGCCGTGAGAGCAGCAAACTTTAAGAGAATGACTTTTCTATCAAGATGGTTGGCATATTGCTCACCTCACAGACTTCCTAAAATGTTCCCATCAACTCCGGATCAATGTTTTAGATGCAAGATGTACGGGGCAGGTGGGTGGGTTCATATATTTTTTTCATGCCCTTGCCTGCAGCATTTTTGGGAGGAGGTTTTTAAGATTATTAGTCACTACATGTCAATAGCTATCCTTCCATCAACGTAGTTGGTTTTATTTGGCTCCTCTCATATAGGGCTCCAGCTAACAAAATATTGAAAATATTGTATTGCAAAAGCGGTAGCTAGGCATTTGGTGCTGCAGAATTGGAAATCATCGAAGGTACCGACAATAGGTCAGTGGCTTATTAAGTTGGCCCAGACCTGTCAGTTTGAGGAGGCTTTTGCAAAGAGAGTAGGGGCACTCTGAAGATTTAAGGCTACTCGGGCAGTCCCCTCCCGCGTTTCTCTGGCACTCTAAGACAAAGATCCCTAAGTAAGCTAGACAGAAGAAGTATGTGTTGCCGAGTATGGTAAACTTCTGCTCTTGGTGGAAGAGGGTAATGCTGCTTTATGGATTTTAGATTTTTTTGCACATTTATTGTCTTCGTTTTTAATGTACCATTGCACTATGCGATTCTAAAAAGGAAACAGAAAATGGATGTTGTTACTAGGTGAAATATGTGTTGGGGGTGTGGCTTGCAGCCCAAGATGGAAGTCGCATAAGCAACAAGGTCTGGGCCAGGAGCGCCAAAATCTGTGCTCTTACATTTCGCCGTGCCCCGCAATCCCTCCAGCAGTCCTACCACTCAACTACACATCCACTCACAGATCCCCTCACTCACCCATACAGTCACTCACATACACGTGTGGTCACATTTCACAGGTGCTGGCATACTCACTTACCCATCAACACAGCCACTCACACACCCAGTCACTTGCCCATACAGTCACTGACACCCCCCTCACTTGCCCATATTGGCACTTACACAGGCATTCACTCACCCATACAGCAGCTGACACACCCAATTGCACACTGATACAGCTAATCATGTACCCACTCAATCACCCACACAGGCACTCATGCAACCACTTAATCACCCATATACCACTCATACACCCATTCACTCACTCGTATAACACTCATACACCGAATCACCCATACATCAACTATACATCCACTCAGTCACTAATACTTTAATCACTCACCCATACAGATACTCGCACACCCACTTACTCACCCAGTCAGGTACTCATGCACCCACACACACACACATTCATTCACCCATACAGTCACTCTCACAGGCACTAAGTCACGGATGTACATTGTTACAACGCATACTTTTACTACGCATGCCTTTACAATGCAGGTTTTTCAACGCAAGTCGTTACAACGACTTGCGTTGGGGGGTGCTGGATAGTGAATAGTTTAATTTACTATTCCAACTCCAGTCCCAGTGGATAGTAGGGAAGGTGTTGGATAGTAAATTAACCTATTACCTATCCTAGAGCGCCCCCAGCGCAATTCGTTGTAATGACTTGCGTTGAAAAACCTGCGTTGTAATGGCACTGCGTGGTAAAAGTTGTGTCGTAAAGGATGTTTCCCCTAAGTCACCCATACAACCACTCTCATACCTATACAGGTACATACACAGGCACTCACTCACCCATACATGCACTGGCATACCTAATCACTCACTTATACAGCCAGTCACATACCCATTCAATGAACCATACATGCACTCATGTACCCATTCAATCACCCATAGACCAGTCATGCACTTATCCATACAAACACTCTGGCTCACAATCATTTGCCTACATGGACACACATACATCAATTCGCATACCCATAAAACCACTCACACATCTACTTACAAACCCATGCAACTACTCACACACCCACAAAACCACTCACACACCCACAGAACACACAACCAGCTAGAAACCCATGCAACCACTGACACAACTACTCTTAACTAACAACCACTCACATACCTACTCATACATCCATACGACGACTCACACACCCAGTCATACACCTATTCAGCCACTTACAAACCCACAAACCCATGCTAACAGTCACACACCCACACTTACATACCCATACAACCACTCTCACTCA
Organism: Lissotriton helveticus; assembly: GCF_964261635.1. Classification (NCBI taxonomy): domain Eukaryota; kingdom Metazoa; phylum Chordata; class Amphibia; order Caudata; family Salamandridae; genus Lissotriton; species Lissotriton helveticus. The sequence continues at coordinate 1,283,150,491 of NC_136063.1, forward strand.
CTCTCACAAACTCATGCAACCACTCACACACCCAAACAGCTAATCAGAAACCCACTCACTCATCCATACAGCCACTCATACACCCACTCACACTCACATAGAGCCACTCAGACTCCCACTCACACACTGATACAGACAGTCACACAACCACTCAGATCATATATGTTAGAAGTAGAATCAGTCATTAATGGTACACGTAGTATACTAATCTGTAGTAGGTTTGTATACATCTTTAAAACTCATTAACTCTTAGAAAGCACTGACACTCACTGGATGATGTCATCTGTGATGACATTTGAGATATCATCTGTGATGTTATCAGTGATGTCACTGACCATGTCATGAGTGATGTAATATGCAATATGTGAGGTCATAAGCAGTGCATTGCGGTGGCGTGAGTTATAGTTAGCTCAGGTAACTATAACTGCTGAATTACTATGCTTTTGTACGACTGAATCTTGAGCCTAAACTTTGTAGGGGGAGGGGGCATGCGGCACATGGCCTTCAATCTCCAGGGCCCAGTGACATTCTACAGGAGGAATGTACCTGAGGCACTGTTTCCCTGGCCCAATATTGGCCCCAGTGACCACATCCTCAGGGCCTGCTGGCATTTTGAAGTAGGAGATGAAGCATGGGGACCCCAGGCTGACTTTAGCCCCAGGGACCCCATTTCCTGGGTCTGAGTGATATTCTGCAGGTTGAGTGAGGCATGTACCCCCTCCCTGGAATGCCGCTAGGGCCCAAGGGCCCAGCACCATTAAGGATGGGTGTCCTGGTGCCCACTCATGTCACCCACCATAGTGTTATTGGGGGTTACAGGGGAGCCCAAGGTCCCCGGGGCCCCAGAGAGCTCCCGGCATCCAGTGGGAGCTGTGTTTTTCCCCTCCCAAAGCCTCCAAATGACTTGGAAAGCTTGTCCCATAGCCAAAAACTGTTTATATGGGGAGTAGGAAAGGTGGCCCCCCTCCCGAGCTGCCAGGGACCACAGAGGGCCCTGGGCTGACATTTCTGGGGAGAGGAGCCACGGACATTCATCCTCAGTGTCGGTAGACCCCGGGTAGCCCACCCTTGGTGCCAAAATGTAGGAAAATGGGGGGGCACATGGCGGTAGCCTGCATTGCTCCTGCCCAGAGGGAGCAGCTAATGATGCTGCACCCTCCAGGTGGGAGCAATATTTACATCTGTTTCCCTGCCCGCATCACTGTATAGAGGGAAGCAGATCTTATTTCCACTCCTAATGGGTGGGAGCATTTTTTTTAGCTCCCGCATAATTTATTTATTTATTTGCGTGTTTGTAAAGCGCTTGAATAAACTCCCAAAGGAGTATCTCCGCGCTGAGAGGCACCAGAAGCAAAGCAGGACAGTATACTCGTGCAGAACCAAGCTCATAAAGTAGCAGATCAGTAAATTCATATTAACTTAGCTGGTTAGACCTGAAACAAAAAAGTTTTCAATAGTTTTCTGAAAACAAGATGCTCAGAACACTGTCTCAATTGGAGAGGGAGGCTATTCCACAAAGTAGGACCAACCACTGACAGGGCTTTGCCACCCATTCTAGTCATGCCAACCCTAGGTATCCTTTGCAGCAACAACTCGCTTGACCTAAGGGAGCGAGTAGGAACATAAGGGACAAATTTCTTAGCTAGATAGGCAGGGCCTAGATCATGTAGTCCCTTATGTACAATACAGCAAGTCTTGAATTTCACTCTTTGGCGGATGGATAGCCAATGGAGTTTCTGCAATAGAGGTTTGGATGAGGATCTGGGGGGAGCATTTAGAACCAGCCTAGCTGCAGTGTTTTGTACCACTTGCAGTCGGTCCAGCACCTCTTCGTTCACGGACACCAGGAGACCATTACAGTATTCAAGTCGGCTGATCACTAGAGCCTGAACCAGAGTCTTTCTAATAGAGTCCGAAAGGAGTGAAAATATCCTGCGGAGGAGCCCTATCACATGAAAACAGGACCCCACTGTGTTATTTCCATGTTGTTTCATGGTCAACTCTGGCTCCAGACGTACCCCAAGGTTCTTGATTACTAGTTTAGGTTCAGGGACCGGTCCTAGATCTAAAGGCCACCAGTCCGGGGACCATAAAATTTTGGCCTCACCGAAAAGCATCACCTCAGTCTTACCAACATTGCACTGAAGGAAGTTGGAAGACATCCACTGGGATACTGCTTTCATCCCCTCGGAGAAAGATTGTATAACCTCCGGGGTCAATGATTTAAAAGGAAAAAGCAGCTGAGTATCATCAGCATAAGACACTGGACAGAAACCAAAGGCTCTAGTTATATCTGCCAGGGGTGCCACATAGGTGTTAAACAGAGTTGGACTCAGACATGAGCCCTGTGGCACCCCTTTGGTGATCTTAACCTCATCCGACCGAAATTCCCCCATGGTGACACTTTGTGTGCGGTCAGAGAGAAAGCTCTTTATCCAGTCCAGTGCCTTGCCTCCCAGTCCCTTCACAGTCAGGCGCTCGATCAAGATCTTATGAGAGATAGTATCGAACGCTGCCGATAAATCGAGCAGCACCAGGACAACGGAAACACCTCTGTCCTGGTACATACGAAGATCGTCAGTTATCGACAGCAGAGCAGTTTCGGTACTAAATTTTGGCCTGAAACCAGACTGTGAAGGGTCAAGGCTTCCCGATAATTCCAGGAAGGTGGACAAATGCTTATTAGTGTGCTTTTCGATGATTTTACCCAGAAATGGTAGTAGGGAGATGGGTCTGAGATTGGACAGATTAGTCCAAGGGATGGCGGTGTTCTTCCGGATAGCTCTAACTAGAGCGTTTTTCCACTCACGTGGGACACGTCCTGTTTCCAACGAGAGGTTCACCAGGCTCTGAATGTCCGGACAAAGCACTTTTCCCACCTCTCCCATTGATCTTGCTGGTAATAGATCAGAAGGGCTCCCACTTTTGATGTTATGAATCAATATCTCTACCTCTGGCAGAGTGATATTCGGAAAATTAAGAAACAGATCAGAGTCGATCACCACTGTTTGACCCGATGTATTAATATTAGAGTTATTATTTCTTGATGGAATAAATGAGGTGGATGAAATAGATGGAATGGACGCCTCAATTTTTTCATAAATGGCATCGATCTTATCGGTGAAAAAACTTGAGATGTCGTCACATAACATAACTGTCGTCACATAAGTTGAGACTTGGTGCAATCATCAGTAGGTAGTTATAGTTAGTATCAAGTTTCCATAGGCAAAGCATTTTTTGACTTGGCTAGAAATTTGTCATTGTTTGACCAATATTCATGAATGTTTCCATAGAAAGTGTCAGATGTAGGGTCTGTTTGTCATGGAAACTTTGGGAGTGATCCGTGCAGTGGGGACTGAGAAATAGGGGTGCAAAAAAAGGGTACGTTTGTAATTTAAATTCCCATAGGAATACCTTGTTGAACCTACAGCCCAAACTGCTCGACGGAATTACACTAAATTTGGCAGAAATGTAGATGTTGTATGGCACATTCTGCTTTTTCTCATTTGGTGCAAATCCGTACAGCATTCTTTGCGAAATTTATGTCAAAATTTATAGGTATATCTCTGGCCACGGATATTTCACAGCAGTTTCGTGATGAATCGCGAATACATGCACCAACAGATATGCTCTGATTGGCTGAACGCAACCTGAAGAGAGAGTTGCGGCAGCCATTTTGTCATCCAGGAACAGTTCCCCGAGCTGAAAATTTGTGTGAAAGTAAACATGAGGTGTTTGGGTGGAGATACTCTGACCCCATTTTTGAGAAATGGGTGTGTTAGTGACACAAGTTGTGTCCAAAATGGATTTTTTCGATTACGTGCGATATTAGCGACAATGCCACGACCTCCAGCAAGCCCCCGTGTACCACCGCAGAGTAGTCTGAATAGCATGACATCATCATGAATCATTAAAATACATTGCTATAGAGATACTGAGCTTCTGATAAATGTTTTTATAGAGTTATTTATGTATAATTTGAGATGTAATTTGAGATGTCATCAGTGATGCCATCAGGGAGGTCACTGACCATATCAAGAGTGATGTAATATGTGAGGTCATAAGCAGTGCAGTTAGCTCAACTAACTAATACTGCTGAATTTCTCCGATTTTGTACAAGTGAAATGTCAGCCTAACTATAACGTCCCTTTTCATTGAATATATATATATATATTCACTGAAAAAACCATAGGTTATAGACCATATATAGTTAGGAATTAGCATTTAAAAAACCTTATTTTACTCACACAAAACCATTGAAATTCCATATATAGTTAGTTGCACTAACTATATATCGCGCACCCGCAATCCACTGCTGATCATGTCACATATTACATCATTCATGACATGGTCAGTGACATCACTGATGACATCACTGATGACATCTCAAATGACATCACTGATGACATCACTGATGACATCTCAAATGACATCACTGATGAGATCACTGATGACATCATCCAGTGACTGTGTGTTTCTGTAAAGTTTAAATATGTTTTACATATTGAAGAATGAGTAGATGTATAAGTGTCTGGACGAAGGATTTAGTAGGTGCATGACTGAATGTATGAGTGAGTGATTAAATGTGTCTCACTGAGTGCATGGGTTAGTGACTAAACTGTCTTAATTTGTGCATCATTATGTCTGTTGTTCTGTAAACTGCTGCATGTGTTGATCAGTAGCTATATGATTAACTATATGGGTTATTGATTGATTGTCCAAGTATTTGTATAGGAGACTGAGTGTGTGTGTGGCTGGCTGGGAGGTGTGTGACTCTGTGCCGATCAATGTGTACTTGTATCAATGATTGTATAAGAAAGTAAGTATGTGTTAGTGTATGTTTGAAAATGTAAGGTGCTCTATGTTTAACTGTATAGACAAGAAAATGGAAGTGTGATTGATTCTTTACAGGACTGACTAGGTGTGTGAGTAACTCCATGGATGAGTGGCAGAGTGTAAGTGTCTGTATAGGTGTATGAGTGCATATGATAGTGTTGTAAAGATGAGTGATTGTATGTATGAATGATTGTATGGGTGAATGAGTGAATGTGTGTGTAGACGTAGGAATCAGTGAGTACGTATGTAGTAACTAGTATTGGTGTGTCAATGGTTTCAAAAATTATACTCTGTATTTAACACTGGGTGAAACAGAGGTTATATTAAAACGTGAGGAGATGCATTGTATTGTCACATGAATGATATCATCAGTGATGTGGTCATTGATGTCATTTGAGATGTCATCAGTGATGTCATCAGTGATGTCACTGACCATGTCATGAATGATGTAATATGTGACATGATCAGCAGTGGATTGCGGGTGCGCGATATATAGTTAGTGCAACTAACTATATATGGAATTTCAATGGTTTTGTGTGAGTAAAATAAGGTTTTTTAAATGCTAATTCCTAACTATATATGGTCTATAACCTATGGTTTTTTCAGTGAATTTTCAAGGTTTTGTAAATGCTAATTCCTAACTATATATGGTCTATAACCTATGGTTTTTTCAGTGAATTTCAATGGTTTTTTAATAGCAAATATCATAAGCTGTCGAATGTCAAGTACGTGGTAAGTAAAAACATTTTCGTGTTTATGCACACTGATCTGCTTTGAATACTGCCCCCCACCCCTCATTTCTATTAGGAGTACTCTCTCTTTGCAGATAGTGAAGGGTAGTTAACGCAGCCCTTTGCCCCCTTTGTAATACGTCGTGCCTGCTTCTCTCTCCATTTGATTGATTGTTCTCTTTGGTTCATTCTCTATTTACAAACAAGCACAGAGTCGCAATACTCTGTTTAGTCTTTGCAGATAGCGAAAAATCGTGTAAAAAAACAAAAGGAATCGAGCAAAATCAGTAGGCCACTAATGGGATCTCTTTTTGACCTCGCTAAAATAGAAACATTAGGAACAACCTGTTGAAAATAGCAATGCGTATGTACATAAGCGGCGTTCATTTGTGTTCACAGTACCCCTTGTTGATTGTTTCAATCGAGCATTGAATTGTTCGAAGTTAATTCTCTTAAGGATCTTCTCTACCTGCAAACGAGGAAGAATAGGAATATTCTCTCTCCCTTTGCAGATAGTGAAGGGTAGGTAACGCAAGCCTTTAACACGTCGTACCTATTTCATTCCTCATTGATTGATTGATTGTCCGAACATTGACTGTTTGGGAATTAGTTCTTTTTGGAGGTATTCCCTGTTTGCAAATAAACGTAGGAAAATCTTTGCAAGTAGTGAAAGGGTACGTAATGCGGACCTTTCTCCCCCGTTGTAATCTGTCATGCCTATCTACTCCCCACTGATTGATGCACCTTTTTCACCCGGACCATTTACTAGAGATACGTCATCTGGCCCGACCAGAGAGCACCCCTAGTGAAAAGGACATATGCAATAATAACGAAGTGATCACTGTATCCTGTTAACAGAAACTTTACCATGAAACAACCTGGAAAGAAAAAAATAGGAAAACGAAAATCAGTAGGCCACTGATGAACATGAACTTTTATTAAACAACAAACAAAGAAACGATAACATAACGTAATGATAAAACCTATTAATGTCCTAGAAACAAGAAAACGTTAAAGTATGCCAGTGGTGAGAGACCAGAAAAACAGTCCGAGAAACCAAATCACCCCTCGCTGTCCCAACTCATGCACTCTGAAAGTTCAAAGTTTTGAGGAGTGCTTGTAACATTGTCTGAAGCCTATTTGCAATTGCTTCATCTTCACTATTCTTAAAGTAAGTGGGGGCTGTTGTGATGCGGTGCCACCCTGAACCGCTTGACGGAGGCCCCCGAGGGACGGTGTCATGTCGCGGACTCGGAGGGGGCGCTTGGCTCCGGCCCCCTCCCCAAGTCGTGTTGCCCTGGTGTGGCCTGAGATCGCCCCCGACATAGGTGGCCGGCTCCCGGGGTCAAGCGGAACTTTTTTCCTTTTGGTGACTCTTCCATTCTTCACCTTGTCCCACAATCCGTTTCACCTAAAGACACGCTGTAGTGGGGCACCCCTTTTCCGTTTCATTTGCCATTCAGCCCGCTTTTGCTACACTGTGCCTCTTCCGCTATTCAGCTGTTTACCGCCCGCTCTTTCGACTACAGCGTCTCGCTCACCATGTACTTGAGTTGCTCCCGCTCTTGCGGTGCAGCGATAGGCGGCTGCCACAGGACTCTCAAAATGGCGGCCATCTCTTCAGATTTGGGCGTGGTCCACTAAAATGGGCCTGCGACACCTTGGAACTCGGACGCTTGTCTGCTAGAGCTTGGGCTCCATTCTCGAAAGCGTCCCCTCATCCTTGAAGATTCTACAAAAGTCTTGGGGGCCCCCGACTCCCGCAGGCTTCTGGTGGGGAGCGCCTAGCATGATTGCTCGTGGAATGGCCACGACGGAGCTACGAAATGGTGGTGCTCTCATGCTAACGCCAGCTTCAGTCTGAAACATCCAGAAACACTGTAGACTACCAATTCGATCAGTTCCGGTAGCGCTCCAACGTGACCCGGTAGAGAAGAACTTGCCCTCCCCTCTTTGACTGATGGTTCTTGTTGCCTGTCCCTTCTGTTGTCATTTAACAGAACTATTTAGCCTGCTGAAAGGGGTTGTGTGCCGTCCGCTGGTTGGTGGAGACATTTTGACTATATTCTGGACCTGCGTTGTCGCGTAATGCGTCATATGACGTGCCGCGTTAGAAAGTTTAATAAATTATTAAACACAATAAACAATCCTTAAAAAATAAAAAAAAATAAAAAATAATCAACAAAACCAACAATCAATTAACAACAGTATTTGAAAAGTCTATCATTCATTTTTCATTGCAGTACGCTGCCCAGAAAGCTTCCCGGTTCCCGGACCGGGCGCTACCCACGCAAAAAAACAAAAAAAAAAATTATTTTTTTTTTGCCCCGCGGGGCCGTTTTAAAGCCTCCACATTAAACCTAGGGGGTCAGGGAGGATCTACTATGCCCCCTTATGGTTATTTGCCCCTTTGTTTTGGCCTCCTCTTGTCTCTCGATCCTACCGAGAGACAAGATGGCGGCCGCTACGGACTTTTTGGAATGTTGACAGACGCCAGAGAACCAATCAGCTTCGCTTCACAAAGCTCCGTTGCGCGAAAAGTACGCGTCCTGGAGCGCTGCCCAGAGCGCGCTTACAGATATATATCTTTTTTTAAACGTTAATTTCTCAAAATCCACTGGAGCACATATATTGAGACCTACAAAAGGCACATCGGGCTACCAGTCCCTACAATTTTGCCAAGTTTCGTGCAAATCCATTCAGCCGTTCGGGCTAAAAGTGAGGCCAACCGCCCTATGGAAATTAACATGGGAAAAACGCGTTTTGGGACCCCCCTTTTTTCTCGGCCCCCCCTTGACGAACCCCCCCAAAATTTTCAGGGGCTGCTCAAAAACAAAATGTGCCATTTTCCTGAAAATTTCAGCCAATTCCGTCCACAAACGCCAAAGTTATTAGACATAGAATTTTCAAAAATCCCATAGAGAAAAAATCCTAACTATATATACCTACTGGCGACCGCCAGTAGGTAATATATATATATATATATATATATATATATATATTACCTACTGGCGGTCGCCAGTAGGTATATATAGTTAGGATTTTTTCCCTATGGGTTTTTTGAAAATTCTATGTCTAATAACTTTGGCGTTTGCGGACGGAATTGGCTGGAATTTTCAGCAAAATGGAACATTTTGTTTCTGAGCAGCCCCTGGAAATTTGGGGGGAGTTGGTCCAGGGGGGGCCGAGAAAAAAGGGGGGTCCCAAAACGTGTTTTTAACATTGAGTTTTCCATAGGGCGGTTAGCCTCACTTTTAGCCCGAACGGCTGAATGGATTTGCACGAAACTTGGCAAAATTGTAGGGACTGGTAGCCCGATGTGCCTTTTCTAGGTCTCAATATATGTGCTCCAGTGGATTTTGAGAAATTAACGTTTAAAAAAAGATATATATCTGTAAGCGCGGACCAGGCAGCGCCCCGGTTCGCGGACCTTACGCGTAACGGAACTTCACGAAGCGAAGCTGATTGGCCCTCCGGTGTCTGTCAACATTCTAAACAGTCCGGAGCGGCCGCCATCTTGTCTCTCGGTAGGATTGAGAGACAAGAGGAGGACAAAACAAAGGGGGAAATAACCATAAGGGGGCATACTAGATCCTCCATGACCCCCTAGGTTTAATGTGGAGGTTTTAAAAGGGCCTTACTTACTCTATTTTTTTTTTAAAAAAAATTTCGGGTTAGCTCCCGGTTCGCGTACCGGGAAGCTAACCGGGAAGCGAACCAAAAGAAATAGAGCTTGCCAGAGTGCAAAACATTCTAGCTAATTTTTAATAACGGGGAGGTAGTTCTAAAAAGAACTTTTTTTTTTATATTTTTGTTGTTTTATATTTTTTTTTGCTTTTTTGAACATTATTTGTTTTTTTTGTATTTTTTGAACACTTATTTGTTTTTTTTGTTTTTTTTCAAAGGGAAGGAACAGAAAGAGGCATTGAAAAAGGCTCAACAGGAGCAAAAAAAAAATTTAAAACTTGCTGCGTTTGGAGCATCGGTGTTTCTCGAAAGCCAAATTAATTAATTTCAGACTCATGTTTGCGCATGAAATTAAAGTGCCACAATATAAGCATGTCACCTTCATATGGACAAATTTTTTTGGGATATTTGGCGTTGTTTCGTTGGCCTCTCCAAATGTGAGAGACATATCAGGTGATGTTCTTGTCACCGAAGTTGGGGGGTTCTGTTGTAGTTCACGCACCTCTGCACGACTATAGTTGATTGGATGCCACCTCTGCATATGTCGGTGCATCGTGTAATTTCCATAACTGTATTTTTTATTAGTGCCCCGGGATAACTTTTCTTGGCAGATAAGGCACGTAGCATAGCGTGCATTGACTTTTTTCTCTCCTGGTGGAATGGAAAAAAATTGCCAGATAAAGCTAACTTTGCGATGAGATACCCGGGGTAACTCTTTGACAAATCGTGGTCCCTCTTCTTCCTCTCCGTCTTGTTCTTCATCTTCCTCCTCTGTGTCTCCAATAAACTGTGCAGATGGTCCTCTCTTCCTATGAGGAGATGGTGGTGGTGGTGGTGGGGGTGCAGAAGCTGAAGCTACTATTGAAGCCATTTTTTAATCAGAGCAAATGATCAGGTCTTCCTTTCTCAAAGTTGAAAGTCAGAGTGAGAAAAAAGGTGGGGGCCTCCATCATTTGGGAAAAAAAATAGTTCTAAACCAATGAAAAGTGTTATTTTTAGGTCACCTGACCTAGCCTTACATCATTATGAAACCAAAAGTGAAATGAACCAATGAAAAGTTTTATTAACAAGTCACATGACCTCTCACGCTCATGTTACGCGCTGCGGAACGCGCCCCGGTTAGCTTCCGGGTCGCTGCGCTTCGCGCCTCGGTCCGCGCCCCGGGGCACTTCCGGGTGCGCTAACGCGGTACGTCACAAGACGCATTACGCGGCAACGCGAGACGTCGCGCTTTCGCGACGCGCCGCGGCAACGCGATACGTCGCGCTTTCGCGACGCGCCGCGGATCGCTTCCGGGGAGCTGCGTTTCGCGCCTCGGTCCGCGCCCCGGGGCACTTCCGGGTGCGCTAACGCGGTACGTCACAAGACGCATTACGCGGCAACGCGATACCGTCACGATGTTGATTTCTTACCGGTTCGCGGACCGGGTCGCGGCATTAATTTGAGCTAACGGGAAGCTTTCCGGTTCGCGGACCGGGAGCGAAACAAAAAAAAATATTTAAAAAAAATTATTAATAAACATATAAAATATATTTTTGGATTTAAAGAAGAATACATTTTACAGCTATAGATATTAGCTTTTAAAAAACCAATGAAATTCACTGAAAAAACCATAGGTTATAGACCATATATAGTTAGGAATTAGCATTTACAAAACCATGAAAATTCACTGAAAAAAACCATAGGTTATACACCATATATAGTTAGGAATTAGCATTTAAAAAACCTTATTTTACTCACACAAAACCAATGAAATTCCATATATAGTTAGTTGTACTAACTATATATCGCGCACCCGCAATCCACTGCTGATCATGTCACATATTACATCATTCATGACATGGTCAGTGACATCACTGATGACATCACTGATGACATCTCAAATGACATCACTGATGACATCACTGATGACATCTCAAATGACATCACTGATGACATCACATCACAACTGAATGAGTGGATGTATAAGTGTCTGAATGAAGGTTTTAGTAGGTGCGTGACTGACTGTATGAGTGAATGATTAAATGTGTCTCACTGAATGCATAGGTTAGTGACTAAACTGTCTTAATTTGTGCATCATTATGTCTGGTATTCTGTAAACTGCTGCATGTGTTGATCAGTAGCTATATGAGTAACTATATGAGTTATTGATTGATTGTCCAAGTATTTGTATGGGAGACTGAGTGTGTGTGTGGCTAGCTGGGAGATGTGTGACTCTGTGCAGATCAATGTGTTCTTGTATCAATGATTTATAAGAGAGTAAGTATGTGTTAGAATATGTTTGAAAATGTAAGGTACTCTATGTTTAACTGTATAGATTAGAAAATGGAAGTGTGATTGATTCTTTACAGGACTGACTAGGTGTGTGAGTAACTCCAAGGATGAGTGGCAGAGTGTGAGTGTCTGTATAGGGTGTATGAGTGCATATGATAGTGTTGTAAAGATGAGTGATTGTATGTATGAATGATTGTATGGGTGAATGAGTGAATGTGTGTGTAGACGTAGGAATCAGTGAGTGCGTATGTAGTAACTAGTATTGGTGTGTCAATTGTTTTAAAAAATATATTCTGTATTTAACACTGGGTGTAACAGAGGTTATATTAAAGTGTGAGGAGATGCATTGTATTGTCACATGAATGATATCATCAGTGATGTGACCATTGATGTCAAATGAGATGTCATCAGTGATGTCATTTGAGATGTCATCAGTGATGTCATTTGAGATGTCATCAGTGATGTCATCAGTGATGTCATTTGAGATGTCATCAGTGATGTCATCAGTGATGTCACTGACCATGTCATGAATGATGTAATATGTGACATGATCAGCAGTGGATTGCGGGTGCGCGATATATAGTTAGTACAACTAACTATATATGGAATTTCATTGGTTTTGTGTGAGTAAAATAAGGTTTTTTAAATGCTAATTCCTAACTATATATGGTGTATAACCTATGGTTTTTTTCAGTGAATATATATATATATATATATTCACTGAAAAAAACCATAGGTTTCAGGGGTGTTATAATTAGCTGGACATTTCACTCAGACAAAACCACCATTGAAATTCCTCTGTTATAGTTAGTTGCCTGCAATCCACTGCTGATGATGTCACATATTACATCATTCATGACATGGTCAGTGACATCACTGATGACATCATCCATGTGACAATCTGATACACCTGATCATACACTAGTGTAACCTTTCATCACTCACTAAAAAATATAGAGTCCCATCTTGAAAACAATGACACACCACTACAACTTCATAAAAACCCACTCACTGCTTTGTAGATGTGCACTCACATCTAAACACTTACTTATACATTTACTCATACATGCTGCCAAAGATCAATAGAACACTATTAAATATACTTATACACCTATATTGACATTACCCACCAGCACACATTTTATTGACTTATAGAGTCATTCTACTGACTTATGTAACTAATTCATCCTTCTTACATTTACTCAGCTACACACCTATACAAAAACCACTTTATGTATTTATATAGATAGTAAGTCATACTTAGTGTGTTATAAAATCACTATTTACAAGTATACAGTTTTCCTTACAGTCAGACAATCACTGAATCTCTTTTTTTTAAAGTATTTATTGTTCTGTTCATAGCGATAACACACAAAATTTCACAACTTGCATAAATGACAACATATTCATCATGCTGTAGGGAAAATAAGCAAGACAATGACAATACTAAAAAATGACTAGGCGAAACAAAGACACGCAAGATGTAGTTGTAGATCCTCCATATGCTGTATCATAGGCTGCCAAATCTGAATCCCTATTATGTTTTTTCCTCAATGTCTTGAGACGATAAAGATTAAATTCTGTATAGAAAACATTATAAAACTTTGCTCGCCACATTTCATAAGAAGGTGCCTCCGATTTTAGCCACATTGAGGCGATATATAAACGAGCTACTGCCATGGCCATAAAAAAAAAAGAATCTGTATGGGTAATACAGTTGACATGAATTAACATTTCTACATAGCTCAAGCATCAACATCTCTTTAGATATCGTAACATTTACATTAGTGAGATGCGACAGGAATGGTTCAATTGATAAAAATAAAGGTGCTAACTTATTACAATCATAGAATATATGAACTATATCCGCCTGCGGTATATGACACCTAAAGCAATTCCCAGCTTGGGCATTTCCCCACTTCATCATATGGGTAGGTGTATAGATAAAGTTTTATAGTGCTGGGCTCGTAAATTGGCCGTCAAAATGACTGTGGAAGTCAAATCAATAGATTCTTGAACAAACGTGCCAGCACTATTCAACCTGAAGCTCCATTTCGCATCGTGTGCTGCTATGTCATCATGTTGTGTTGCAAGCAAGATATTATAAAGTATCCCAATCCTAGCATGTTTGGACATAGAATCAAATAAATCATTAACGGCTATGGGAGTTATTTCAGGGTGTTTGGAAAAAATCCCTTAATTGCAAATATTTAAAATAAATCATTCTGCAGTATTGCATATTTATCCCTTAACTCCATAAATGACAACATAATACCCTGATCGAAAACATCCCCAACCCGTCGAATTCCTTTCTCATACCATATTTTCATCTTAGCATCCAAAATATCATTGGAAGTAGTTCTGTGGAGTCAAGTGGAGTATAGTAATTAATTCTATTAAGAGACATAACCTTGTGAACCCATCTCAATCCTTTAAATGCAGCGAGTATGGTCTTGAATCTGTTCTTTTTGTAATAATTCTGCTCGAGAAATTTAAGCAATAAGTGTCGCGAATGATCCCCGAGTAACATCAAATATATATTGGGGGTTTCAAACGTCCTTATCTCGCCCCCAGTGACCAAACTATCAATATTTTGTAGAAGACTAGCTAAATAATAAAAAGCAAAATTAGGCACCCCCCATCCCCCTCTAGATAGTGGTAGCGTCATATATTTTGAGGCCCGCCGGGCTTTCTTCCACCCCCAGATAAACCTATCGGTAATAGATTGTAGTGTCGATAATTGCTTATGTGACAGTTCTAGTGGTACTGTCCGGGAGAAATAAAGTAACCGGGGTAATATGCACATCTTCAATACATTCCGTCGCCCTACCAAGGATAAATGTAAGCATTCCACCTTTTTGAGTTGCCTTTTAACCGAGCCTACTATATCCGCCCAGTTAACGTTGACAATTTCTTGAAGGGACAGCCTAATCTTAATCCCCAAATATCCGGCCTCTTGAGTCACTCGCGTCTCACCGGGGCATAGTCCTGGGGTGCAAACGACCTGGGTCTTTAAAAAATTTTGCTTATACACAGACGATTTTCCAAACTCATTGGTCACATGCTCGATTTCCAATAGCGCTTGCTGCGGGTCAGATGTAACTATTGCTATGTCATCGGCATAGGCTAAGACACGCACGCTATGATTCCCTACCACCATTGATTGTATATTCTGCGAAGTTTCCAGAATACGCAGCAGGGGCTCAATATACATCGCAAACAGTAGCGGTGAGCATGGGCATCCTTGCCTTGTGCCACGTGTAATGTATACATATGCAGATTCATGACCCATCACACAGATCTTCGCCCTAGGTCGCTTGTACATAGTTTGGAGAGCGAGCAAAAACTGAGGCCCAAATCCCATTTTACACATAACTGCCCAGAGAAAAGCCTAGGCGACGTGATCAAACGCCTTTTCGGCGTTTAAGAAGATTAAGCTGATGTTTTTTTTAAATACTGCAGCGTAGTCTAAGACGGCCACCATTCTATGCAAATGATTAACAGTACTTCTCCCTGGTAAAAAACCGTGTTGATGGCGAGACACCAAAAAAGGGACGATTTGCAACAACCGGGTTGCCAAGATTTTAGAATATATCTTGGCATCGGCATTTATTAATGATATAGGCCTATAAGAACCAGCCAATTCAGTAGGCTTATCTTTTTTCGTAAAAACGGCTATGTTTGCATCATCCCAGGAAGCGGGGGGATTACCTAACTGGGCCGCAGTAAAAGTAGCCAGCATATCATCTTTTATTACCGGAAACAAAATGCGATATACTTCAAAAGGTAGTTTATCTGGTCCAGCCGCTTTTCCAGGTGACAAGTCCATGAGCGCAGCCTGTAATTCCACCATAGTGATAGACGCCTCTAACTCCTCTCTTATTATGTCGTCCACCACAGGCAAATCTATACTTGACAAATATTGTTCCATCACCGCTTGGGGTACAACATCTTGAGTATACAGTTCTATGTAATATTGCTGGAATATCTCCATTATGCCTTCTATAGAGACCACTAAACGACCCTGATTATCCAACAGGCCTTCAATTCTCTGAGACACTTGGCGACCCCGGAGTCTTTGAGCGAGAAATCTGCCCACGGCTTCTCCGTTCAGTATTATTAATTTTATACTGGATTGCTATGCCCTCACTCCAGACACCATTAATCTTAGCCATACAACAAGCGACCTTTGTCTGAGCAGACTGGCTATCACTATTAGTGCGAACTACTGTAATTAATTCACGCTCAGCCATTTTTAAATCTAAAATCAAATTCTCAATTACATCTTTCTTTTTACGCTGTTGAGTCCAGCCAGAGCTAAGCATTTCCCCCCTAATGCCAGCCTGGAGAGAGTCCCAAACCACTGCTGGAGAAGCAGTACCCCGATTATATTGCAGAAATTGTTTAGCCCATACTTGAATGTGGCATATGTATTCTTCCTCTATTAACAATTTTTTAGAAACAGTAAATGAGCGTTGTCGCCGTACCAAGTTAAAACACGGAAGATCAATAACTACAGGACCGTGATCTGATGTAATACGTGGTGTAACCTGCATCTTGGCCTGAGCCAATAAAAATCTGGGTACAAAAATATAATCTAACCGGACAAACTTATTATGGGGAAAGAAAAAACAAGTATATCCTGGGCCCCCCTGATTGGCCAATGGCCATCCGTCAACCAGAACGAACAACACTCTACTTTTAACACACTTATTACATTGTATGCCATAAATAATAATAAATCTTCATCAATTCAATTGAAACCAATCGAATTTTACTGTAAGAACTTCACAGTGTTAACATTTATGTAGAATTGACATCAACATAAATTGCAAAACATTTTTGTATTAAATCACAAATTATCTAATATAACTTCAACATGATCAAAGCTTAGTACGAAGCATCATTGTTAGAAGGCTCTTCTCTGTGCCCAAGGCATTTCGAGGTCGTAGAGCTCTTCATCAGGGGCCTGTAAACATTAAATTCAAAAATTACAAAAATTACAAACATTTTAATGACTTAGATATCAAAGCTTCACATAGTACAAGGCAGACTACTGCTCAGAAAAAATGTGAAAAAGTGAAGAAAAGAGCAGAAACCCTTTTACCCACCACTGTGCACGGGCTATAAGGAAACCATACTTTCTAAAAAACGAAACGAAAACTTTCAGTAATCCTGTAACAAAATACAATCATTCAGAATCATCAGGGAGTCCACCACTACCACCTATATAAATAACGGTCTGTGTCTTGATGACCGTCTTACCTTACAGGGAACTTGAAAGTGTTCTATAGGGAGCCTTCACACTTGAATCGCGCCGCTCTCAACAACCGTGCTTATCGAACTGCTGCGAAACAAAAAATACGTCGGGCTTACTACCAGGGGTCGAAAAACTTCACAATATCAAAAGGACTCCTATGAGTACAGTGAGACCCGCTCAACCCTTACCTTCATGGTAGATTCACTGAAATTCAACAACTCACCCTCGCGTTGTACCGAGACTGTGCTAGACAGCAGCTCTCCTCATTCGAAAGTACCGCGATAACTCGCAATATCAACACAAAAGTCCGAAACTGAAAAAGGACTCGGCAAAAACTGCAATGAATTTCAAACGCGACGCTCTAAATACTAATCACACGTTCATCCTTTAACAATAAACCTAGTGTGACATCACCACACGTACTAACCTCTTCTATAAAATACTCCAAGACTCTCTTATTCCAAAGTGTACTGCTGGCTCACTTCACAAACGGATAGGTGTGGTGCTCTGATCAAAACACGGGCGCCATCTTAAGAAGGGGAATCAGATATTAACACTGATGATGAAAATGAAACCTCAGAGAGATGAGTGGAGGGTAAGAAGAAAACAAAAAGAGTGCTAAAGAAGCAAGGATAAGAGAAGCTGCAAGTAACACAATACCAAATCTGATCCATTTTCATACAAGTACAGGCATCAACCTCTTTAGCAGATACAAAGTGAAAAAATTCATAAAAAAACACATTAGATCTATTTTTTCATTGAGACCCATTGGCTCTTGTGTTTCAAGAATTCTGATCCAATATATCTCTCTCTGGAGGAGGGATCTGGTAAGATCAACCCCCTCGTGAAAAAAAACATAGGTTTCAGATAAGTTATAGTGAGGAATTAGCATTTAAAACACCTTAGAAATTCACGCAGGGATAACTGTATACTTGTAATACTGATTTTATAACGCACTAAGTATGAGTTACTATCTATATGAATAAATAAAGTGGTGTTTGTGTAAGTGAGTAGCTTAGTAAATATAAGTATGATCAATTGTTTGCATAAGTGAGTAGGATGTCTGCATAAAGGAATAGAATATGTGCTGGTGTGTAATGTTGATGTAGGTATATAAGTATAATTAATAGTGTTCTATTGATCTTTGTTAGCATGTATGAGTGAATCTATAGGTAAGTGTTTAGATGTGTGTGTTTAGATGGAGGAATCACTGAGTGGGTTTTTAGAAACTTGTACTGGTGTGTCAATGTTTCAAATATGGTACTTCATATTTTATAATGTGTGTTAAAAGATTATGCTACTGTATGATCAGGTGTATCAGCTTGTCACATGGATGATGTCATCAGTTATGTCATCAGTGATGTCATTTGAGATGTCATCAGTGATGTCACTGACCATGTCATGAATGATGTAATATGTGACATCATCAGCAGTGGATTGCGGGCGCGTAAGTTATAGTTAGTACAACTAACTATAAAGGGGGAATTTCAATGGTTTTATACGAGTGAAATGTGTAGCTAACTATAACACACCATAAAACCTACGTTTTTTTCAATGAATTTCTAAGGTTTTTTAAATGCAAATTCCTAACTATAACTTATCTGAAACCTATGGTTTTTTCAGTGAATTTCAAAGGTTTTTTTAATGCTAATTCCTAATTATAACATGTTTGAAACCTATGGTTGTTTCAGTGAATTTCAAAGATTTTTTAAATGCTAATTTGTAAATATTTTTGTTGTTTTTTTATATTTTCTAACTAAATTTTTTTAATCTTTTTATTTTTAGATGGTATTTTTTAAATTACATTACACATTTTTTAAAATTAATTTTCTGTTATATAAAAATATTTTTTTCATTGTTTTATATTGTTTATAATATACTTTATTTATTTTTATAATTTTTTTCTTTTTTTTGCAGTTGCGCACCCTACGAACCATTTACTGCGTGAAACGTGTTCGCTATTTTAGCGTCGCTGTCTAGGATCCACGAAGGGTGTGCGACAGGTACAACTTTTCCCACGCGGTTGCTATGTGACTAGTGCACAACGCCTTGCACATATACGCGAGATGTACATATAACGCGACGTGACGGACGCTGAGTAGTGCGTGACGTCATATACATATCAGACGCGGTGTGTGCGCGACTTCTGCGATTTTTTCAATGTTGAAAACGTATTTATATATATTTAATACAAATATTAAGACAGAGATTATATGAGGTTATTATTTTATTAATTTTCTTTAACTTTCTTAAAAAGTACATTACTGTTATCCAATGGGTAGAAATTCACTTAGCAGGTAAATAGTGTTATCGTTACCTTTTCCTACTCAGTGGTGGATCCTGGATACAGCACTGCTGCATCTCCTCTAAACACTTGAAAGAGTGCAAATTACCAAAGACGCGCGGAAGCCCAAGTCTTTTTTTTGTGGTAAATATCGATAGAATGGGCGGATCAAACGTGCACCCCGCGATTTTTTCCCAAAAAAATAGGGGCCCTGGGAGACCTTGTGGGACCCCCTGAAGAGAGCTAGAGGATCAGGGTGTGTCTACCCTCGCCCTTTTCACATTTTAAACACACATTTCACATGCTTCTTCAGCCTCCCTTGTACCAAGACATAAAATGGCTGCCAACAGTTTCTAGTTTTGAATGTTGACAACCACTTGACAGCCAATTAGCCTTCAGCGCGTGATTGGAAGGGTGCGCTTATGGTACAATAACAATAAGCGGAGTATAAATATTATTATTTTTCATGGGAAGTAGGCCGCATGGCCTCCCTCCGGTGCCCAATTCCGAGCACCAGGGTCCCCAGCTGCCGGAGCATGGCTAATTATATATTATTACCTCATGGAGGAGGGCTGCAAAGCCCCCCTCCTGAAGCCACTTCAAGACCACGGGGACATTCAAACGCCATCTATGTATGTACCCCGCAGGAGTTGCCTTTACTTTGCTAATGGATGTTTGTGGTAGCGCATGCGTGTTAATGTTACGCATGTGCACAATACGTCCCACCGTCTGGCTATGTACCCCTAACGTATTTCATTTTATTTGCGCATGCTCAATTACAACATGCCCAATCACAGCTCTCACACCCAGTGACATCATGCGCAACCAATCATCCTTCTGCAAAGCATTTATAAGCTGCCAACCTTCTTGAACTTTTCCTATCCCGCAGTCACAGCCATTGAGAGTGTTCGTATCCCCTCCTTCATAGGTGAGCACCTTTTTTAAGAGTAATTAAATGAATGAATCTGAACAATCTTTAAATACCGCGTAAATGCAAATTCATGTTCGATTTGGCATTGCTGTTTTAAGCAGGCTTTCCTGCTTTTGTATATCGTTAAAGTTTTGTTTCTGTGCAAATCACTTAAACCTGGTGCGTTTGTTTAATTTGCCAAGCACCACGTGGCCTCTCCTACAGCAGTGTTCTACGTGTAGTTCAAGTGAATGTGATGTAGTTTTTCGCGTGTAAGTAGTGCGTCAAGTGCCCCATGCATTTCAAAAGTGATGTATTCGGGAAAAGTGTATTTTAGCACGGTTTCCAGCTCTTATACCTTAAATATTTTGCCTTGGTAGGCGATGTTTCTGGGCAAATCACTTAATCATGGCGCATATCATTTTTTAAGTAGTGCGTCATGTGCTGCTTCCTCCCCATGCACTGCATATATAATTGATTGATCAATGTTGTATTTTAGCACGCTCTCCATGATTTTTAATAACCTTAAACTTCATTTGCCCCCTGTTCTATCTCATTATACAGATATCTCAACCATGAGACGTACCGGTCGCAACAAGCTGTTCTGCCCATACACTATACCACGTGATGGTGAACAACTCGACACATCAGATCCACTGACTGCTCTCCATATGTTATCAGCTGAAAATTGCAATGGACCTAATGGAGTTATCAGGTTTGTCTTCAACATTTCATGATCGATAATCATTTGAGATAAGCTTTTGTGTATTTCATGTGTTTGCAGACGTATAACTGTGTTATTGTCATGTTTTAGTAGAATTCGTAGGCATTCTGAAATCAACCAAATGTAAAAAAGCATGTCCTCCCGATTTTATTGTCCAAATACGTGATTTAAAATTGAACAATGTATGAGTTATAATATTTCTTGCTTCTATAAATATTTTTATAAAATATAAATCTGCATTGTGATAGTCTTAGAGACGTTTCTTTCTGAAACCCGTTTCTCATTTAAATGCTCGTTAGATGTTTTCAGCCTGTACTTCAGATACAAAGTAAAACATTTCTTTTTTTTAAACTTGTCTTTTAATTTTCCTTGCTATTTATTTCTGAATTTCTAGATCATGGAAGTCCAAAATGGGTTCTATCAGATCAAGCCCAGGAGTTTGTGAATGAAGTGAGTGACCAATCTCTGCCTAACATTTGTATAATCCAATACTATTTCCTATTTTGCTGTCCATATATAACCTCTGATGATTACTTTTCATCCCCAATCCTATTAGGAACAATTGTTTTTATGAACATTAAAATTAAGCTTGGACATATGTACAACATATACATTTTAAACTCTATTTTCAGTTACCACAATGTTACATAAGTCAGCAGCAAGTTACCAACATTGAAGAAAGTATATCCTCCTGTTCCAGTTCATTTCACCGATGTCTCAAATATGGCATGAACTAGTTGTAGGAAGCCAGAGAGATTCACACATTTTTCACGGACAACTTTAAGGTAAATACTCACAATACGACTACTCGACGAAGTTAAAAAGTAATGGATATAAGTACTTGAGGGGTTTTCGGTTTCAGATAATCTCCAATTCACACTTGTACGGATAGGTCTGATACAGGGTAGA